>NC_141489.1:0-1206690 GCF_009769465.1 Tauraco erythrolophus
GTCACTACAGGCCTTGGTGTTCCAGTTCTCGGATTGTTTTCGTGCTCCTCTGCACGCACTCTAACAGTTCCATGTCTATCTTGTACTGGGGACCTTGGATCTGGATGCAGTACTCCAATTTTGGGGCAGTGGGTCTCATGAGGACGGAGTAGAGGAGGAGAATCACCTCTGTCGACCTGCTGGCCATGCTTCTCTTTATGCAGTCTGGATACAATTGGTTTTCTGGGCTGCAAGCACACATTGCCGTCACGTATCTGATTTTCATCCACCAGTATCCCAAGTCCTTCTCCACAGGGCTGTTCTCAATCATTTCATCCCACAGTCTGTTCACAGAGCAAAGTTGTATCTTGGATTTGTTTGTAACGTGCCACATGCCTGAAAAGTGAAATTTTTACTGCCTTTGTCAGCTCTTTACAAGTGGCTTGCAAATTTGTTTCCTTCCAAAATGCAGCAAAGGGCTGTGGAGGGTTTGGGAGCTAGAATTCCGCTCTTTGCAAAGCCAGGAGACCTCACTACCCCATCATCATCTGCAGCATACGCCCTCTCCCCTTTTACCACAAATAACCAACTGCCTCCATAAAAGTTTTGGCGCTGATGCCTGGCAAGTCATGCAAAATTACCGTCTTCTAAACAGCAGAGAAGTTTTATACAGGACTATATGACTTCCCTATCTAGAATGCCTTATGGGGGAAGGAAATGTCCCTTATCTCAACCCCTTCTCCCTTTGTCTTCCCTCTGCTTCTCTCTCCTCCCATCCAACCAGCCTAGTGCAAAAGTGCTTCCATTATTTCTCTAATCTTTTGTTTGGAAGGCCTGAGACTCCAAGGCATACTTCAGTATCAAGGCTTAGCAGGGGAACAAGGGAACTTCAGTTGCATGTTCCACACAGGTAACGCTACCTGGGTACAGAGAGGATTAACCTACTTTATCCTAGCACAAGCACAAGAGTGTTGTTTCATGTATCGCTTATGGATTCCATATGGAATTTAAGATTTCAGAACTCGTTCCTGAAATTATATTGACAGAAGCACTCAAATGTATGTTTATGGGCTAGGATCCTGATTTCCAATGATGTCTTCCTGCGCTATCTAATAAAAATAAAATAGATGAAGAAGCTTTCGTTTCTTTTAGGATTCACGCATTATTGAATTGGATTGGTTTTGATCTGTGCACACTACTTTGAAGAATGATAGACATTAGCAAACACTCACCAAAAATGCTCATTTGCAAATATATGATCTTGTTTTGTGGACTCCTTTTATTTTGAGGTTGTTAATTTTTATTTTAAAGGTAATAGAAGAATTGCAGACTGCACAAGTGAATAATGAAGAAAAAGAGCTACTTCAGCTGTTGTCAACACCACATCTCAGGGTAAAAAACACACCAGAGACCTTAATGAAATTCCTTTGCAGAATTCCAATATAACATTTTGTAATGGAAAAGTTACATTGCAGAGTCCCTAGAGAAAGGAAAAACTTCCTACAAACTGTAGTTCTGTTCCACTGTGATTTCCTGAACAGGCTTTAGGATGCGAAGGAGGTTGAGAAGACACAGCGTAGGCTTTTCATGCATAATGCACCATGCTGTCTTCTCTCCCCTCCTTAATATTTTCTAAGGGAGCAGAAAAGCAAAGAAAAGGATATAATTTCTCAATTTTCTGCTTTCCATTGTCATAGAATCATAGAATGGTTTGGGTTGGAAGAGACCTTTAAGATTGTCTAGTTCCAACACCCCTGCCATGGGCAGGGACACCTTCCCCTAGTTCATCTTGCTCAAAGCCTCATCCAGCCTGGCCTTGAACACCTCCAGGGATGAGGCACCAACAACTTCTCTGGGCAACCTATTCCAGTGCTTCACCATCCTCATAGTGAAGAACTTCTTCCATAGATCTAATCTAAATCTACCCCCTTTCAGTTTAAATCCATTGCCCTTTGTTCTGTCACTACACACCCTTGTCCAAAGCCCCTCTCCAGCTTTTTTATAGCCCCTTTAGGTACTGGAAGGCTGCCGGAAGGTCTCCCCGGAGCCTTCTCCAGGCTGAACAGCCCCAACTCTCTCAGCCTGTCTTCATAGGAGAGGTGCTCCAGCCCTCGGATCATCTTTGTGGCACTCCTTTGGACTCATTCCAACAGGTCCATGTCCTCTTTATGTTGAGGGCCCCAGAGCTGAACACAGTACTCCAGGTGGGATAGTCTCCCTCCATTCTGTAAGTTTATTTAGGCTGAGCTTTGTTACTGCCTAGATTTATGTTACATATCTATATATACCAATATATAGTTTAACATGATGGGTAAGAAGATAATTGCTAAATCTTTTTGGTGGGATTTATGGTGAGGGTGGGAAGGAGGAGGTTTAAGTTTGCTGTAATGCTGGAAACACGAGAACTGGAAACTGTAATATTACCCCATTACACTACTGTTTCTTATCTCCTTCATGCAGGCAATGCTTGTAGTACATGACACTGTAGCACAGAAGAACTTTGACCCAGTCCTTCCACCTCTACCTGATAACTTTGATGATGATTTTGATGAGGAATCAGTGAAAATTGTTCGACTAGTGAAAAATAAAGAACCCTTGGTACATATAAGATAACTCATCTCTAGTCATAAAACTCTCTAGTGCAAAAGTGTTCTTGTGAGTATGGAGGAGATACTTGAAGATGTCATCAAATAGTCTGGAAAAACTAGGAGTGTTCTGAAACTAGTAAAATAACATAAAAAGCAAACTCTGGTAAATACACCTTCACAATTTTGTGAGAGGTGCTTTATAGGCATGGGTTTATAATGCCGGTTAATGCAGGGAACAGGATCTCTGAGGAAACTGCACAAGTTGAAGCAATTATGCTTATTATACATAGTAATTCTTTTCATATTGTAGCTAACATTCAATTAATTAATACCTTGATTTGCATGAAAGTCAGTGATGTATGGTAAGAGTATGTTTGATAGCTGCATGTAAACATATTGACAAGGTACTAATATTATACAAACGGAAAATGGAAAAGGAAGAATTGATTTCCTAAGAAAAAAAAATTGCGTCAGGGAAGAAATCTGCTAAAGTGCTTTTTGTATATGACTGTAGGTAGTAGAAGAGAGCAGTGACTTAATTCCTGATTAAAGCTTTATATTGCCAGCAGAGGTAGGATAGGAGAAGAGGAAAAAAGGATGTAATTACTTGGCTTTCCTTGCTTTTATATGGAGACATGCTGGCTGTATTGTATAAAAATTCAGAAGACACACAGAAAGCTTGTACGAAATTGTTTTGTGCACTTGAGCGACTTTGATCACCACAATAACGTACGTAGTGTAAGCACTTGGCAAAGTTGGCAGAAAAGGAAGGTGTGCACACCTTCTCACAATTGCATGACATGGGCACAGGCAAAAGTTGAATGATGGTAAAATTTGTCAAAGAGGAAAACAAAATTTGTAGAACAAATTCATTCCAGTTTAAAAGACGCGTTAGCTTACATGTTGTTTCACTGCTCACTGTATTCTAAGCAAATTTATGATGATTTTGGGGTGGGGGGTATGTTTTATTTCAGGGAGCTACCATCAGAAGAGATGAGCGTACAGGAGCTGTGATTGTAGCAAGGATCATGAGAGGTGGTGCAGCTGATCGCAGCGGTAAATTTCTGAAGAAAAGGGGATTTAAAATTGCATTTGTTAACTGTTATAAAATTTCCAAAATTATGCACACACACACGTACTAGGTACACATACCTAGAGCAATAATCTCTGAATCTGATGGTTATTCATTCCAAAACCAGTCTTTTAATATAGGTGTTTAATATATTTATAGACTATTTTGTAAAAAAAAAATTATAACAGCCTATTGAAATCTTAATAGGCAACTGTTAAATGTCAAGTCTGAGCTAGTATGTAGGCTCTCTGTGTAGTCAGTGGAGGAAGATGAACGTTGCTGGAGCAAAATCATCCCAACAAGCTTTAAAATGGGATAGGTCTCTGCTGGAATTGTCTGTCTTCCTTCTTGACTAGAAAGGGAGCCTATATGGTAAGCTCACTTGACAACTGAATTGTGTCTAGTGGCAGGAGGGACTTCTGTGCGTAGGGTGTTGTTCAGCATGCTTTCAGGATCTACAGGGTTAATTCATGCAGTATTTGACCGTGCATTTTCTAGAAGGTGATAATCCAGATTTTATTAAATAAGATTATTTAGTTCTCTGAGATTTATGGACTCCAAATCTCATGTACTTTTTTAATATAGAAGTAATGAAATCCCAAAATAATGTGATGAAAAAAAATTTAGCTAATTACAACTTTCTTCTTGATCGTTACCATCTTTTAAATTAGTGTAATATGATTAATGTGAAATGACTAGAGCGTGCACTTAGCATTTCTGTATTTCGTCAGTAATGTATTAAGTTAATTAGATATGTTTTTCTCTAAAATAGCTGCTAGGAAAAAATGCCAACAGAGATGGAAGAAGTAGGTCTAAGGTTTAGAAGAAAGAAAAGAAAAAAAAATGTATTTTACCTTTAATCTGGTATCTTGGTTTATTCAGTGTATCATATGTTGTTTTCTCTTTGCTTTAGTGAGAAATTCTTTTATGTCAGTTTATAGTAGTTATATAACACAAATACAACATTTCTTATTGAACTGGATAAACAAACCTAAAACTTGTAAGGGCCTCTTCATGGCTTATTAAAAAAAAAAAAGTATCTGGCATCCTTTCTGGGACTGTGTAGTCTTGATCTGTCAGTTGTTGGCCATGCCATTCCTGCCTTTATAGTCAGCAGCGTGTCTCCTGATGCTGCAAGAGCTGATCATCTTCATGAAACTATACCAGTTTTGCATTCTTAGTGCTGATCCAAATATAGAGGCAGTGATTTTCCTGAGTCTCTTGCCTCATGTTCTCTATCTCCATGCTGGTCTCCTATAAGACTGTGCTGCATGAAAAAAAATGCCATATGGAATAAGGGCAGGAGACTTCAGAGCACGTTGCCAACTTGGCTCTAGCAGGAAATCCATTAAGCTGGGGAACGAGGAGAGGAGGTACATGCTATTAACTTAGGTCAGACATCAGAGGAGTGGTGCTTTCCGGACTGTAGACTTATTTTAATTTACTTACTATCTTTTCAGGTCTTGTCCATGTTGGGGATGAACTAAGAGAAGTCAACGGTATTGCTGTGCTTCACAAACGACCAGAAGAAATAAGTCAGATTTTGGTCTGCACTGATTTTTCACTTCAAGATCTTCTCTGTTGAGTGATGTAGTAATTACAAAAGATGATGAAATTTAACCATGAGTTTAAAATATGTATGGAGCTAAAAGATGCAATCTCTGCTTGTCTTTGCATTAAGATTATTTCTTCCTCCAGTGGATTAGTCTTCTCCTTTTGAATTCAGAAAATTCTGCAAACTGAATCGGTACCAAGTAAGATACAAATAGAAAGTTACATGTTGCTCTGTCAAGAACTTCCCTTTCACGCTTTGTTTATGACAAACAAATTGCAAATTAAAAGTGCAGTCCTAGAAGATAAGCAGTTTATTCCTAATACAGCATGTTAGGAAGCTGTATTTCCAAAGCACCTAGAAGTGCTTTTTAATTTACTATAACTAATAATTGAAATATATTAGCAAAGATTTTTAGAGTGAAAGTAGATGTTTACTTTGTAGATGTTTACATTTCACCCTAACCAGTTAGCCACTACATGGGAAAATACAGCAATATTTTTCAAAGGAGCACTTTAAAATGGTTAGTCTGCAAGAACTTGAGTTAGCATCATGCCAAAATCCACAGAAGTATTTAATGCCCTGTGAACTGTAATTAATTGTAATTGTAAGAAATTAATACAGTTGCTAAAAGCAAATGAAGGAATTTTAATGCAGGTCTTAATATGTTCTAGCAAGTAGTTACTGTGGATGTCTCCATGGGGAAGACACTGTTGTAGAGGATTTGAGGAATATCATGATAGTCTCTGTAATGAAGTTAAATAGTGTATTAGCTTGCCTATTAAAGTTCTGAGAAGAGACAGACGGTAGCTCTGAAACTGGAACTTGAATAGTCTGCATTGTGTCCTTGTCCCACTTTCGAAGTGAAAAACATTTCTCTCTTTCTCAGGCTCAGTCTCAGGGATCAATAACATTAAAAGTAATTCCAGCCATCAAAGAAGAAGATCGTCTAAAAGACAGCAAGGTAGGCAACTTAGTGAAGTACTGAAGCACGTGTTTTCATATTTGCACAATGCTGGCATCTCTGGAAGTGCAAGATTCCTGCTGTTTCAGTTAGGAGTGTCACAGACCCATAGTTGAACTGAAAATACAGTAGAGCAGTCTCTTGTTGTAAAATGCAATGTCCTTTTATTCATTAGAATTACTTAGATGACTTCTCTCCATCATCTTTGCACATGTTCTTTCATAGTATTTCTGAAATCTAGCCTCTTCTTTTTGTTCACTTAATTAAAATTGGTGTTCCTGCCAGTCTCCTCTTACCATGACAGCTGCTACTCGTCCGTTATCTCTGGGCATTGTGCCATTCTCTTGAGTCAAAACAGACTTACTTGCCAACAGAGCTGCATTCATTTGACCCCATTAGCCCACTGCAAAAATCAGCATGCCTCTCTGAGTGTTTTGTTTGCCCTCCTTGATCAGCAGTGACTTAAAGTTTGACTGGTCCCTTACAGGGTTCCCCTGTCAATCTCTGTTTCTGCTTCCCTGTTCTCAGTTGCCAGATTTTTCCTTGAAGCCCCACAAATCACTTTTATAAGTAGTTCTAGTGTGATGTGTTAAATAGTGGTAAGATACAAATCCAAAGTTGAATATTAGATTTTGATGCATTAAAAGAATGTTTTAAGGACAGTCTTTATAATTGGATGACTTGGCCGTAAATCCCTTTTATTTTTTTCTCCCTCTCCTTATTTTTTTTTCTTTGTTTGTTGCATTTTTTACTTACGTAGGCTGTGAACTGTGTACGTGGATTTTTGAGGCTCATGTTCTGTAATGCCAATACATTATGACTGCGTACGGGCTTGAAAGTTAGTTCAATTAAGTAAACATACAGATATGGCTCACTAGGTTTTGAGTACCATAAAGGAGAGATGAAGAGTATATATAGTTAGCAGCATAAGCATTGGGGAAACCTTTTAAAGGTAGTTTGAAATTCCAAATAGGACAAGAAGAAAGGATGTGTTACTTTCTTTTAAAGGTGTTTATGAGGGCGCTTTTCTGTTATAATCCCAAAGAAGACAGAGCCATTCCTTGTCAGGAGGCTGGGCTGCCATTTAAGAGACGACATGTCCTTGAAGTTGTAAGCCAAGACGATCCCACGTGGTGGCAAGCAAAGCGTGTTGGAGATACCAACCTCAGAGCAGGCCTGATCCCCTCAAAACAGTTCCAAGAAAGGTTTGTCAATGAAGATGATAGAACTTTTTTCACATATATAGTGTCACACTGATTTTATGCGGCTTTTTTTCACAGGAGATGAAGGGCAGGATCATGCCAGGGTGAATATCAGATGCTTAGCGGAAAATGCTAAAAAGCTCCATCTCCTCTAATTATGTAATAAACTTCCTCGCTTTCCTTGGCTAGTTTGCCGTTGACTTAATGCTTTGTAGTATGAGGACAGAAGCACTTGCTAAACAAACATGTATGAAATGAAATGTGGAATATCAGTCCCTTGACCCTCTTTGCTTATGGAGACACTGTATTTCACAGACTTGTACTTCCATAGTATAAGAGGAAATGCTTATTTATTGTAACAATTTTGAATTTATACATGTAGTAGTAGTAAAAAAAAATGTATCTGATCTTCTGGCTCTTAAGTGAGTGTTTAGTTTGGACCCAGATGCCTTCTAGAGCTTGAAGTTTCTCGGTGCTTACAGCAAGATCTGTGTATCTTCTAAAGCAAAAATGTTCTTCAAGTCTTGTATTTACAGTACAGAAGTCTTGTATTTAAGAAGGAATCTGATTTAGGTCATTGGTCTCATTGTGTGATTCTTACTCCATATTACTGGATGTGTCTTCTTTAGATTGTAGGTGTTACAAAGGTGAGGCATCTAAGAATTAAACAGGTCTGATTATATTGCTGGCCTCCCAAGATTTGCATAAGGTTTCAAATAGAGGATTTCGCTCCACTCTAAGAATGCTCCTTTGAAATACTAGGCAAATTCTGCCTGAACAGCTGTAACCCTCTTCCTGTGCACACATATATGTCAAAAGATACAGCTACGCTGCAGTGCTTTTTTTTTTTGCTTTTTTTTTTTCAGATGTTGTAAACTACATTTCAGTGTATGCAAGAATATAGAAATTGCTTCAGTGTCTGTTTCCCCAGAGTGACTATGTAAATGCCTGAGCATCTTCTTTAGACTGTTATGAATGTTGATCTGTTGCAGAAAACCACTAAGGAAGAAAATGTGGTTTCCTTTGCCAACAGTGAGGAGGTTCTTTGGGATTGGATTTTTGTGCTGGGTTGTTGGAGTTTTTTTTGATGTTGCATTTTTGGGGTGGAAAGAGTTGGGATTTTTGAGCAAATTCAAGACTGGGAGATTAGGAGTTTAGCTCTGGTTCATAATTTTCATAAAAAACACTTCAGGAATTTTTACGTGATACTCTTCTAACATTTTCTTACAAGCTGGGTAACTTGGTTTGTTTATTAGTTAATAACAGAAAACTCCAAACTGATTGGGAAGGCAATGGATAATTTCTGAGTGTGTATAGGTGCAGTGATCATTTTGGACAAAGGTTATCTACTTTTGAGTTCTCTTTGAAGTTAGTAGTTTTAGGATTGTGGCAGACAGAAGTTTTGCCTGTCCTTTGTGAAAATGGCAAATGGAAGTTGGATTCTCGGCAGAAATAGAATAGAATAGTTGTTGTTTTTGTAATCTTTCAAAAAAGATTGGGTGGGGAAAAGGAAGTAGAAAGAAAATTACATTAATAAAAGTAACGTGCTATTGATTTCTGTGCTCTGATGTATGAAAGCCTAAAAGGTTATAGAATCTTCTCTATCGGCCACTTATCAGTGGCAGTCTCGGTTCATCATAGTTTTAAAGAAAAAATCTTTTAAAATGTTGAATCAGAGATGTTTTATATTTTTCAAGGAAAAGCACTACTTCATTTTTTATTTTCAATGCTATATGTATAACATGCTATAAATTCTTTCTAATTCTGAGCTTACATGGCTAAAATAGAATCATTTTCTACTTAGACGATTGACTTACAGAAGAACAATAGGCGCTCTGCAGAATCCCAGAACTGTGAAGAAACCATTATGTAAGTCTGTTCTATTCCTTCAGTGCTGTCTTAGTTGACACCAACTTCTCAGTATTTTTCTGTTATTTCAGTAATTAAATGTGTGAGTACGCTTTGTGTAATCTCGCATTGATTGATTTGCTTGGATACAAGCTGCCACATAAGAGGATTTGGGTTTGAGCTTTATCCAGTGTTGCTAGTGCCTATTGTTGTCAAAAAACATTGCTGCCCCTCTCTTCCTGCTTTCAAGAACATGCGGCCTTACGCAGTCTAGATGCTTTAAAATTTGCTAGTGCTCACGTTTTTTCTACAGTTTGAAATTTGAAAGCTGCAAACGTAACCCAATGCACACTTCTTGAAATTCCTACACAAGTGCATGAAATTACTCTAAGCTTGTATGAAAATAAACTGTAGCCATAAGGAGGATAAAAACCACTGGAGCTGGCAATACCATCTGCATTTCAGGCTTACCATTACAGAGCTGGTCTTAAGCAGACTTTAAAGTGATTCTTGTTTACAGCTCTGAAACCTCTGTTAGTGAATTACACAAAAACTGCTACTCGTGATGCAATTGCTAGTCAGCGATGAAAGGCAGAAAACATACTGTATTGTCCCAGTATATAATGTTCCTGTTGCTCTTGGGTGCTTCAGCACTGCTATTATTGATGTCTGGGGCAGCCCTGTCACTGTGGGAAGCCAGGCATTGTGCTAGGAGTGCCACCCTCATGTAGACTAGGAATCTGGAAATTGTCTGTCTTCAGCGATATAAGTGAACTTCAGACCCGTGGTGCATGGCACATCTGAAGAGATACAGGTATTCTTACGCTACAAAGTGGAGGGAAGATGCTCGACCAAATTATAAAATAACATTACTGATTTAAATTAAGCTTTTCCAAAATAGTTTCCGTTACATTCGATGTTAGGAGGCATGTAATGAGGATTGCTACTTGGGCTTTTTGTCAGACGTTCTTGAGACAATTAAATTGATAACTGGTTACAATACAAATTTTAGCAAAAAAGTCTCTCATCAGTTGATAAGGGTACATTAGTCCATATTTTTAAGATAGAAAAGCCTGTTAAGCAAATCAGACTAGAAGGACCTTCCTTTCCATTCCCTCTAATTTTACTCAATCATTTGCCAGTCTTTTAATATCATGCCTACTCTGCCTTTCATGCTAACTACAGATGATCAACCTTCTGATAAAGGTAGGTACTCTCCTAACCCGTTTTCTGTCTGAGTATAAACAACCAATGCATTTTCTAAAATACTTACTAAGCTCCCCAGCAAATGGAATAGTAGATACAGCTTGTTCCCGTAGCAGTTTCTTCCTGAGTTATTATTTAAACTAATTTAATTTGGATTGATGACTTAGGTAATTATAACTTCTAAATTTACTCCCAATTCGAGATAAAAGATTTGTGCCTTCTGATATACATTTACACGTTCTGTAGGTTTCTGAGTGAAGTTGATAGAGTTGCAAGTTAAATGCAATCTTTGTATGTGGTATTTTAAAAAAAAATAAAGAAATATTGGGATTTAACCTTTTAGAGCACCTGTACTGATCTAAACTGATTTTTCTTCACTGTTCATTTGGACTGTTTTCTGCGTTACTTTCATGATGAGCAACTGTGTTGGGCTCCTGCAGTTTATATGTCACTGTACTACATGCCTTTCCAAATATCAAATATCAATAGGTGTACCCTATCGAAGCACAAGTGTGAGACTAGACTCTACCTTCAACAACAGAAAATAACTCTGATCTTAGCTATGGATAGGCGTATATTGCTAGTAGTGTCTTCTGTTAATGTAGGCATAATGTTTTATGAGTTTACAATGGCATTGCTTGATTACACATATGTATGCAACTATTCATTTTTTAATGAACAAAGCTCCTTCTCTGGATTGGCATATTTGGTTAAAGGTTTAAGCTGCATGTATTTTTGCCTATGGTTGGGCTTGTCCTGGAACCATACACCTCCTTCTTAAAATGAGTAGAGTTCTGTGGATATTGCAGGGTACAGGTGCCTAAGTTTTAACAAGCCAGGTAGCCTTCTTTCAGGAAGTATGAGAACTCAGTATTTATCTTAGGATTGCAGTTTCGTGTTTTGCAGCTCAATATCATGGGTTTACTTTGCATACATTTAGGGGCCTTGGGGGTGGTCGTAGTTTGAGAAGAGGTAGGTTGGCTTTTTTTAACATAGATTTGCGTGTTATTTTACATACATGCATATGACTAAAGCATGAATTACTAAGCAATGGTAACTTAATTTAGTCAAAATGAAGGTGTTTAGAGCTTATGCCTGTCATCTCTGATTCCCTTTTTTCAAGCCCAGATGATACTGAAATGTCAGAAGAGCCTGTATTCTTACACAATCCTACCCATTTATAAAGTCATACATTAAAAAAAAAAAAAAGCTCTGTTTGCAGAGTCTTCTTTTTTACTTAGGTCTGAATATTTTTAGCAGCAGCACTGATCAAATGTAATGAATGCTGAAGGGGAATAATAATAATGAAATTCTGGGGACCGTAAATACCAAGATGTAAAATTCTCTTGCAGAATATCAACATCAAGGATTTTTTCAAAATACAAACTGCTAGCCAAGACAAATAATTTTTTTTATCGTTAATATTTGTGTTAGGAAAGCATGTGCATATAATGCAGGATATAAAACTTCTTCCCTCACCAATGAGCCAGACTCATATCACAGGCACTGTTTAAGATATCTCCCTCCTCCCCTCTCTCCTCTCCCCTGTGCCCTTACCCTCCCTCCCCGCCTCCTGCTTTTTAATTTACAGAAGACTGTGACTGTGAAGGATATTTCAACGGACAGTACATAGGTGAGAAACCAAAATCCCTTTACTCTTCTGTAACACCACCCCCACCCCGCCAAATAAAAAAAAAGCAAACAACCCACAAACAAAACAAAACAAAACAAAAAAACCACCACCACAAAACGCAAAAAACCACTCTCACATTAAAAAGGAAAACCTAGCTTATTTACATTAGAGCTATTTTCCCATACATTGATGAACTAGATTATCTCTGCATATTATGCAGAGCCATAATTGGACTTTGGCGTAGCCAACGCTTGGCAAATCAAGGTGATACGAGGGGGGGTTTATTATAGATTGGGCACTTGGTTTTCTACACGATAGGCAAATTTTTCCTTTATAACATTAGCATATGTGCACTGATCTGATTATTCAAAAAACATGTGAGAGTAACTCGTATTCAAAGACATAGTAGCTTCTTGCTGAACAAGCTTGAATATTTATGTAAGTGGAGACATGGTTTAATATATCTTTTGTTTTTCTCTGCAGCTGGCTTACGCAGGAGCTTTAGGTTAAGTCGTAAAGAGAAGAACAATCTGAATGATGGAAAGCAAGCAGAGCAGGCAGACGCAGCAGAGTTCCTAACATACGAAGAAGTCACAAAATATCAGCAGCAGCCTGGTGAACAGCAGAGGCTGGTGGTTTTGATTGGTAAGATACATGAAAAATTTTGAACCAGTTGTGTATCTCCCTTTTCTCTTACCGCCTGCACTCCAGGAGGCTTTCTTTAGGTGTTTGGTTTTGGGATTTGTGGTTCTGGTGGTTTGGCTTGTTTTGGTTTTTGTTTTTTTAAAAGGTTTTTCTGGTCAGAAGTTGTTCTCTTGTTTTAAATGACATTAAAAAACCAAACCAAAACAAAACCAACAAAAAAACCCAACCAAACCCAATAAACAACCAAACTCACCAAATCCTTCTAAAAATAACAATTTAGCGCCATTTCTCATCTGAGTTACTTTCCATCTGTTCTCACTCAAACATGTGCATACTTATGCTGTCAGAACAATTGATGAAAAGGTCGATGTTAAAATTATCTAACAAAATTTTGCACGCAATTTTAATTCAGTATGCTTAACAGCTTTGTGTTAAGCCAGTTTCCCAGGATGTCTTAGAAATCAAGGGTATTTCATAAAGCTAACTCCTAAGATTACAGATTTTCTGACTTAGTGCTTGACAGATATTTGTCCAACAGCTATTCAAGGATTCAGTTTGTTCCCGATGATGTTCTTAAAGCAGAATGTGGCAGGTCATGAGGTCTCTCGTGTAAATGTTTCTTCAAGCACACTCCTGTATCATATTATTTGTGTGAAATTGGTATTATTTATTCTCTTTGCAGTAGTACTTCATTCCACACAGAAATCTGTCAGTCAGTTTTGTTTTACTAGGTTGTTTGGGGGCCAAATTAAGTGAGCTCAAGCAGAAGGTCGTGTCAGAGAACCCACAGGAGTATGGTGTTGCAGTTCCACGTGAGTAAAATTTACTGACTTCTGTGCGTCACCACTTTATTCCAGAAATCATAGAATCATAGAATGGTTAGGGTTGGAAGGGACCTCAAAGATCATCTAGTTCCAACCCCCCCTGCCATGGGCAGGGAAATCCTCCACTACACCAGGTTGCCCAAAGCCTCATCCAACCTGGCCTTGAACACTTCCAGGGATGGGGCATCCACAACTTCTCTGGGCAACCTGTTCCAGTACCTCACCACCCTCAAATGCATAATACAGTAGTGTAGTGTTAGCTGCATTGATGAATGGTAATTTGTGTTTTGAGTACTGATTACATGCATGCTTCAGAAGTACTTCAAATTATTTTTCTCATTGTAATATACTGTGTTTGCCCTTAATAGCTGAATAGATCACTATATAACTTGGCACATAGGCACTTTGGAATTCTGTCAGCTCAGTTGATTTTTTTTTTTTTTAAATGTGTTTACCTGAGTGAACAGATTACATTTTCTCAGTGTCCATTAAAAAAAAGAGAACTGAATACAGGAAGAAAAAACAAAATTGTAAATTGCAAAAAGAACTAGTGTGGAAAAACTAGTATCTTAAGATTCAACCAAAACATTATGTGTGTTTAAGAGAGGATGATTTTTCTTCAGAATAACACGCCAACTAAAGTTTTTGTAAAAAAAAAAAAGACAGCAATAAACCAAGTCAAAATTCTTACAAGATTTAAATTGTTGATCAGTATATCTACGCTGTTCAAACAATAAGTTTCACAACATAAGTTTCACAGTAGTGTGGGAAAACAGCCAGGGATATTCTTATTCTTAAACAGAGGCAACATAATAGGACTTTATATATTTCCTATTTTTATTTTCTAATAAAAATATTGATAAAATATTTATTTATTGATATTATTTATTGATAAAATATTATTTATGTATTGAAACTATTTATTTTCTAATTAAGAAATATTGACATGATATTCCAAACAGTTAAGAGATACCATTTTCCATAGGATGTACTCCACTGCTTCTACTAGGTGTTAGAAGCATGCCCCCTAATTTTTGTGTTAGTTACAGCACGCTTGGGAGCAAAACAACTTTGGTTTTGGTCTTACAAATTTTGAGATTGAGTTTAAAACAAAATTACAATGTTTGATTTGTAGTTCATATTAATTTGAATTTGTCAGTGTGTAACTACCTTGTCTGAGGTCACGAAGACGTGACAGGAACTAACCGGAGAAAATACAGTTGTTTGCAAAGACTGATCTGTCTCCTGTGTCTTGCTTCCCTTCTCTTCTAGATACTACCAGGTCAAAGAAAAGTCATGAGAAAGAGGGAGTAGAATACAATTTTGTCTCTAAGCAATCATTTGAGACAGATGTGCAGCAAAACAAGTGAGTTAATTTTAAAATACTGGCATAATTGACTATTTGAAAAATACTGGTAGTAAATCTTACATCATATGAATACGAAAATCAGGTGTAAAAATACTAGCTGAACTAGAAGGGTTCAGCTTTCCAAGTAAACAGCTCTTTATTCAGTCTGGACTGTTAGCATGAACAGAGAAATTTAGTAAGAAACCGTTTAGAAACAACATAGGACTAGTAGGAGGATCATAAGTTAGAATTTAAGTCGGCGTAAGTAGTATGATTGGTCAGAATTGAATTTAGTGAAAGTAACAGGTATTTATTGGGTCTACTTATTCTCATTTAATATGATTGGTAACGAGTTTTATTCGTAAGTCCACTCTAAAGTGTGTTGTAGACTGAATCCATGGATATAAAGGACTTTCTGTAAGATTGTTTCCTGAACGTACAGACTTTTGGCTAGTCTCCCAGAAGGTGGAAGAATTGGAGTCCATTTCATTGCCAGCTTTGTTCTATTTTCTGTGAAAAACATCCTCTTTCTTTTATTAGGCTTGAAACATCAGTCAACTGAATTAATGCAGCTTCTTCCCTTGTTTGTCAGTAGTGCTGATTAGCTATTAGTGACATGTGAAGACGACTATTGCTACTATGAAACCAGAAGAAAAAAATAAGCAGGAAAAAGAAACCCTTTTCCTTTCCCCCTGATTTTTCCACCCTTCCCCCCACCATCATTTGACTACTGTGACTTCAGGAAACAGCTATCAAATGTTGTAAGTTAAATATTCTTTGTGGAAGGTATTTAAAAATGTATTGACTTTTTAGATTTGTGGAACATGGAGAATACAAAGAAAATCTGTATGGTACAAGTCTTGAGGCAATCCGGTCCGTGATGGCCAAAAAGAAGGTTTGTTTGGTGGATGTGGTACCTGAAGTAAGTTCTGCAGCTTATTTTAAAGACAGCAAGTATTTCTTATTAGGCTGCCAGCCTAAGTAACTGATGTTGTTCACCATTTGTGTCTACTTGCTCTGCAAAGAACAATGATGCTCTCAGAACTTGTGTTTCTAACAGGTGGCCTGACCACTAGCTAAGCAGAATAGGGCTCTTCAGAAAGCAGCGCCGTGTTTACAGTTCCTAGATGTCTAGTTGATACAGCCTAGACTGACACTTCATCAGGTCTCACTGTGGGATTTTTCCTGTGCTGTAGGAGAAATGTGCATCACTGTCCTAGCCTCTCAAGTTCTTTCCTATTGCCGCTGAAGCATTATTAGTGTTGTAACCAGTGCCAGTATACCCTCTATACTGGGAGCTGATCTTTGAAATTTTGATTCAGATTTTGTAAAGAGGCTAGAAAAAGACTTTTAATGCTGCCTCAGATGAATTCCAGGTTTAAAATTTCCAGTGTTTGGCCTCTTAAGCGAAGCAAACCATAACTTGCCTGTCAAGTCTTTTTTTTTAAAAAAACCCAACTTTTACTAGTATCTCTTGCCATGTCCTTGTTCCTGGTATCACAATGTATAGCACAGCATGTGTGCAGTTAGACCATGCTCCAGGAAGCTCATGTGCTCTTGTAAGCTAGCCAGGACACTGACATTAACCTTTCTTTTGAAGAGCAAAAGGTTACCGTGGTCAGATGTACAGTACGCAGGACTTCACACCACAGTGTGTACTAGTGAACTGTTGAACCCAGCTTGAGTAGATCATTGACCTATAACTAAAAAACAAAAATTAAAAATGATGTAACAAAAACCATCTGTTCACAGGCAGTAAAGCACTTGAGGACTCCTGAGTTTAAGCCTTATGTTATCTTTGTGAAGCCTCTCATTCCCGAAAAGAAAAAACACGTCCTAAAATCTCCAATGTCAGAAGAAATCTCAGTCCCCCTTGTAAGTACCTAACTTTATTTTTAGACATAAAAGAAGTATTTGGGCTAGCATTTCTATGATGACAGCGAGAGTCAGAGTGGGGCAGTAAGTGGGTTCTGTGCACATAAAGCCTTTCAGGTGGAACTTTAGAATGAGATTTTTGACTCCCTTAAAACTTGACTATATGAGTCACATGAAGCAAAGTGCACATCTTCCATATGGATCTGTGTACATCACTCCAAGCTGCAGCAAGGGACGCTGCTAATGAACTCAGATAAACTAATAATTATTTTACGTTTCTGATGAGCAGGCCATCAAATGGTAAGGGTAGCCACCTATTCCTGACACCTCCAGATTGATATCCACCCATGCTGTTAGTCAGGTACACACAAAATGCAGCATGTGGACGTCTTGTAAGAACCAAACCTAGACCAACTGCAAATTGGTGATGTGTAAATGTGAACACAAATACTGAGTGCATAATGTCATTACTTTGGGTAACCTGAACTTGAATTTATACAGAACAGAACTTAGTTCACTTGGTAAGTTTTCATGTAAGTAAGTCCTTAAAATTATCCAACTTGGGGACAGTGGGTCCAGCATTCCCTTTCAACTTTTCAGGAGTATGATTTCCAGGTGTTAGGTTAGGCAGTGACATTAACTTCATAAAATGCAGTGTCACCGTCTTACATCCCTCCTGTAAAATGTTTTTCCCCCTTCCCTAGCAGCTCTTGCCTTTTTGAAACAGCATACCAAATTCCAGCAGTAGCATACTGTTCCTTGATCTCAGTTGCACCTTAGCTGCCCTAATGGTGGCAGCTCTTGAGTTACTGTACTAATATACTTTAAAATGCTAGTAAGTAAAAAGGCATACTGTAAATTTCAAACCATCTTCTCATGTTGATCAGCAGGATGAAGAACAGCAGGAAATTATTAATTCAGCAGCATTCATTGAAGAGCAGTATGGCCATTTAATTGACACTGTACTGGTGAAAGAAGATCTCCAGAGTGCCTGTAATCAGCTGAAAACTATGTTAGAGAAACTAAACAAGGATGCATTTTGGGTGCCAGTCAACTGGGTTAGGTCATAGCTTGTTTTCATCTGTTTAAGGAAAAGATTGTCTAAAAATGTCTTGTAAATATATGAATTAGAAAAGGAAAGTATGTTAAATTCACTTCAAAACTGCTGGTCTATCTAGAAGGTAATACATAAAGACTGTATGAGGAAAAACTAAAGAACATCAGAAGCTGCCTTCCTGAATCAAAATCTGGAATGGCAGCTGTCATTTCACAAAGGGTCCCACATTCCCGAAGCATTTAACTAGTGCTAGGACACTAATCAGCTGGAACTTTCATCCTTTGGCCACAAATTCTGTGGCTAGAGTTAAGGCACCTGAACAAGGTACTTTTCAGAAGCCAGTCTGCCTACAGAACAAGCTACTTCAGCTAGATGGGAGTGATGGCCTTTGGAGGGTGCTTACACCCTGTCAGCCAGTTACTCAAAAGTTCAACTGGCTGACAGGCCAGCAAAACGCGTTTCCCTTCATTCAGGATCACTAGTTACAAATCCTTTCCAACTAGACACTAAAACTAGGACAGTTATAAAAGTTGCAGATGTTTTAGTAGCTGAGAGATGGGGATTTTTTTTTTTTTTTGTCTATTCCACATTTCCCAGTGTCTCCAAGTTGTCTTACACAGGTATTCGTCTGCTCATCCATAGCTTATGCCCACTTTCCCAGTCTCTTTCTACAGCTACAGGACAAATGATAAACAACCTGTGAATACACCTGCATGACTAGGCAGCTCATAAACAGGAAACACTTTTTTAGTCTACATGAAAATAACTGCATATGATTTAAAATAGGACTTTTAAGAAACTTATTTTCTACAAGACATCTTTGCACGTCACCTGTCAGGATACCACCTTGACACCAATATAGCAGCTCTGAAAAGGGTGCTAAAAGGAGGCTGAAGTACTACGTAGCTGAGCTACAGGTCCAAATCATCCTTCAAGCATTTATGACTGCCTTTGTTCCAAATCAGGTAAAGGCTTCCAGAGCATCTAATTGGCTACATCAAGTCCTGAAGAAGAAATCTTAACTGTTAGAGGACTTGTCAAGAGACTTGAATATGCAGGATTTTTAGATGGGTATTAATAAGAAAATGCAGAGACATGATTCTGGAAGCACCTATGCTTTTTTTTTTTTTTTTTAAATTATGAATATTGTACAGGTGCATGTTAGCTGAAACTGGTTCCTGTTTTCTACTTTCTGCTGAGGTCTAACCTTTTCTGTGTACTATACCCTTTAACAAGCCCTTTTGGGGCACTAGTCTGCTTCCTGGCATCTTAACAGTATGATGTTAGTCTTGTTCCACTGCATTTAGCAAAACTAACAACATTGCATATTAAAAGCACATTTCTTATATACCAGTGTCACTGAATTTACATTAGCCCAAAAAGTTGTGTAGACAGTCACCTGTACCTGTCTTCTCTAAATGTGTACCCTGACAACTTTCAATGCCTTTAGGCTGTGTGTCACAGCACAGCCACCAAAAGTAACATGGCTTATGAGAGACACATCGCCAAGTAAATTTTGTGATAGATGTACCTTCATCCTATGAAAAACTGGGTGCAACAGTTTAAAAACTATTTAAGTAACAGCATTTCAAACTAAGTCATTTGATGAAAATACGAAGTGGGCAGATTGATCTCACCATAATCTGTATTGCAGATTACAATGAGGTATTTAGAGTCTGCAAGACATAAACATGTTTAGAGGATACATATTTAATTCGAATAAAACTAGGTAAGATACTAAGGGTCAGAATTCACTTAAAGCAAGGCTTGGTATCTAACATCTTAGACTATTCCAAATGACTAGCAGTAAATAAATTAATTTGTATGCCTTATGATCTAACATAGTCTGATAGTAGAAATACGCATTGAGATACAAGGCAAATGACATAGATGTACACCTGAAGTTAATAACTGAAAACCTAAGGTGTTAAGATATAATATTGCTATTAAAGTGAACTGCAATACTCAGTATGAGTTAAATAATCTTTTTTTTAAGTGTATGCAGATACTCTGGATTGATGTACAGTCACAGATACTAACTTGGGATACTGTCAGGGGTTTTTTTTATGTTCAAAGTAAAGGATGGTGAGAGGTTGTGTATTGTATGCTAAAGTTTGCAGGTACCCAAGATAAGCTTCAGCTGTAGGGGGAAAAAAGAACACAATGCTCCTATTTATTCTAAAATCCTAGAAGAGGGTACATGCAGATGGGTGGTTGTTAACAGGCCAAGATTCCAATTCTGACAAGATACTGAGTCCCTGCTGCATTAGCCATGCCTGGTATGTGCTTCTGCCATTAGAAAGAAAAAAGGTGAGAAGAGATTCTAAAGAAAATCAGCATGCAAATTTACTAATTCAAAGTCCTGCTTTGTAAATAGCACCAAAAGCTCTAAGTTAAAGTACTTAAGCAAACAGGAACTCCTCCCCCTCCATCCCTTTCCCCATCTTGCTCGCACCTAAAATTTATGTAGTTTTTCATGTTTCTTTTTATGGTTTGTAGCATTGAAGGATGAGCCTTAGGTAACATCTTAACAGTTTTCAGGTAGTCTTCCATATACTGGCTGTATCTGAAACTGCTTCCTTTTCTAAAAATGAGTTAAGTTGTGTACAGTAGATCCAGGGCATGCTTCAGTCAGTGAGCTCAAATATACATTCAGATGGTTTTGAAGACTCTAATCAAATTTGCAATAGGATTAAGATGACATTTTACTATAAAATATGTATCTTCAATATGACTATGAGATGCACACAGATTAGAACCCTGATACCTCTAACCCAGCTTCTTATGACGTGTACATTGTTTTTATGAAGTGAAACCTGCCTTAAAACAGTATACCCAATTCTCTTGTGAGAAGATAAGGGATCTTGTAGCAGTCATGACAAATCACTGGTAGTACTCAGGAAGGGCCTCCCTCTAATATAAATTAACTTGATAGCAATGAATCATCAATGCATCTTAAAAAAAGGGCAGTTTTTCTTTTCTGACTTGACCGTGTCCTGTAATGGAAGACTGTCTTTGGATTTGTCACTTGTTTACAAGCACTTCACTTTACATTTTAAATGCTTTCAATATTGTCCCCAAATGTGATACTTTTAGCGTTGCAGTCAGCTAACCAGAAGTCTTCTAGACATGCTACAAAGCAGAGTCTAGGCTAACATCTTCCATGACTCAGTTCATTTTTAAGAAAAGGCTGTGAGTTTATTGGAGGGGAAAGGTAAAAAGAGGCAGTTATCTGACATAACTTCATAATGAGATTGGCAATAGACAGACTCATCCTAGTAGTCTTCCATAATCAGCACACTTTACATTAAACTTAGTTTTAGCCCTGCAATTGCTGAATAAGAACAGGAACATGGGTTTGGAGCGCCGCATTAACTGCAGAAAGGATCCACAGTCTGAACTAGTCCAAAATGACTCCATCTCACCACTGATCCTCGGTAAAAAGTATTTAAGAGCAGCAAGGGGTAAGCTACAGTGTACTGCACAGGAATTGTGTGGGTTTTTTCCTTCTGAATGTTAATAGATACATCTCTTTACTACAATCCTAAAATTAAGAAGTAACAACTTACTATCTGGGGTCATGTAGCAATTTCAACTAAATTAATGCTTAAAACCATCTGAAATAGGAAAACAATGTCACTGCTTAGGGTGACTCCCAACTGTTAACTACATTTAAGAGAACTTGGGCACCTGAAAGACTCCCATGCCATTCTGGGGAAGAGCTTTTTGATAATACTCCAGAATGGAGTACTACCTTATTTTATGCTAAGACAGGAATTTCCAAAAAAGTCCATGTTGAATGCCATACAGCAAAAGCACAATACTGTACAAAGCACTGTGATTTAATAGTGAAAATGACAGTTACCAGAAAAACATCTGGAGATACAAGTTGTGCATAACGGAAGGAGAAACTGTATTTTGTTTATGAACAAAAATGTATTTTGCTAATCGGTTTGTTTTTTGGATCTACGCAACTGGTGGCGAGTCAAAAAAAGTCTGCTCCATTCAGACAGAACAGCCACCTGTAGATTTAAGAAAGTGGACAGTATGCACCACATAAGCTTTTATCCTGCTGTGAAGATTCGTTTAGCTGGACTCCGTGCTTCTCTGTGCTTTTATTCCAAAGACCTGGTGTCTGCAGGATCTTTATGACTAGTTCTTCAAAGGCACATTGCACTCCATCCTGGGTCTTGGCACTGGTCTCTGGCAGAGAAGAAAGAAAGGGGGGGGGGGGGACACAGGGAAGTACTTTATCTTATTTGCAAGGAGTATTTCACTTTGTAAGTTCTTTTGGTACCAAAAAGAAGATAAATTTTTTTAATGATCAAGCCTGCTCTCTGTTCTCCCTTAAAGAAACACACAAGTAGAATATGATAAACAGAAATGCACCCCAGTCTGAAGCATCTAATTTTTCCACCTAAAAACTTCCACAGCTCCTCATTCTCTCTGTAATGGAGAAACAGAAATTGTTCTCAGGTTGCAATAATAAATCTGCAATTACTCCATAACTAAGCTGGGAAACAAACAATGCAGAGGGAATTACGTGTTTTTCCCCTATGCATTTGTTCCAGTTCCTTCTGGAAATCTTTTCAAGAAGCTTCACCTAAAATTTATTTCATTTCTTTTTTTTTTTTTTTTTTATATAGAGTTTGTTCCCCATCTTTATATCTTCACATTGTACATTTTATTGCTGGTCTAAGAATACTGTCTTTTACTTAGCTGCAACAGAAACCTGGAAACAAAAAAGAGACTACCCAAGGTAGTCTACTACCAAGCTGACATCAGTCAGGAGAAAAAATCCGGTCCTTTGGGCTCTGAATTAAAAAAATCTTGCCAGTTCCAAGAGAATATAAAAATCATGCCTACACAGTATTTGAAGTAAATCTCTTTCAGAGCAAAGTACTTCCAATTACAGTCAACGCAGAGCATTTCTGAAAAACGTTAAAACCTATATCCATGCACATGAACGAATGCAGCAAATGGAACCCATATTAATTACTAAAAAAACCCCAACGTAAATCAACCTATCAACCTGAAATACCACTGTACACTTCATTCATGCTTAGCAATACCAAAATAAACACATGAATACAAAACTTTTGGCACAGAGTTACATACCTATAAAAAGCAGTGAGCGTTTCCTAGCAAACTGGAGCCCTTCTCTTCTCTCTACTTCACGATCAGGCTGCAGAGACGAATGAAGAACATGACTAAAATAAGCTACACTTGCCACTTTCAGGAAGCTCCTGGAAAAGCACCACTGCAGAAGAGAAGTTTTGCTGAAAAGAAAAAAAGTCTATAAAACTATGTAGTAATTTGCAACTGGATTTTCCCACTCTACAGAGAGCTTACTGCTAGGCAGGCTGTTAGCAGGTCAAATTGAACAGTACCAACATCAAATCGGTAGGAAATGAGTGTGTTGCTATCTTCTGAATCAACTAGGAGCAAATGCCAGAAAGGAGGTTTCAGTAGTCAAATAGCTAGAAGGGCATATCAAAGGGCATATCAAAGGATCTAAAATTGACAGATTTGGAAAGGAACAGAAGAGAATCTAGTTCAGGATAGCCACACTGGAAACCACTTGTAGTAAAGCAAGAATGAACCATCTCACTACGCAACAGGCATCCAAGATACATCAAAACACCCCAGAAATGTATAGCAACTGGTGCACCACACCCACATAGATGCATACTCTATAGCCATCTGAAGAGCTGAAATCTCCTTCCCAACCACCTGTTCAAAACAGTCTGGTCAAAAAGAAAGAAGCAGTTGTGCTGCAGTTAACTTCAATGTTACGTATCAGTTTTTAGGCAGAACCTCTCATTATCTTAAGAGAACCTCCCTCATCAATTGCATCTCTCCAGAACAGTTTCCATTAAAATCTTTAACAAAATCTGCTTCTAAAGTGAGGTGGTAAGTGGAGCCTGGCCCAACCTAGGTTCCTCAGTTACAGAGCATATGACCTCCTCACACAACAGATGTGTTAGTTTCAACACTCATCTCACATTTATACCCTATCATGACTGAGTAATCTGTGAAAGAGTGTAAGAGGATGCATTTCTAAACTGACCTTATCAGTTTTATTGCCAACTAACATCTTCACAGTGTTGCTTTTGGTGGTATATATTTCCAGTTCATTCAGCCAGCTCTCTAGTCCTGCGAAAGTGTCTTTTCTTGTAACATCATACACTGGTAACAGAGGAAAAGGAGTTTAACAGCTGTAGAGTCTTGAACAAGGTTTACTTTGTTACAGCAGAGCTTAGTCCCTACTAGCTAACTACTGCCCTGAAAAAGAGCAGTATTAGGAAATAACAGAAAGATACATCAACCATATCCTCTTTCCAGAGCTGAAACACATTGGCTGTGTGCACCCAAAGTTGCTAGGGATTACAGAGCACAAGCTGCTCTGCAATAGATCTGTGACTGGAAATCAGACTTACCAGCTGAAATCTTACATCCGTTACTGGTTCTGAATTGGGCCACACAGAATATTTTAAAATAGGTATTCTGTCACCTCATTTAATATATAACTACATGCATGCACTGCTGCTAAAAACACGGATTCTGAGTAAAGAGTGACTTTTGGTCACTGGTAACTTCATAACTGCATTTGCATTCATTTAATCACTAAGGTTTAAAAAGCTGCGTCATAGTTGGAAAGAATATTTTGTATGGCAATGTGTTCAGCCTTGTTTTAATCCCCCGGAATAAGAACCCCTTCTTTTTCTAATTGGTGGTGTCACGCAGAAAGAGACTAGCCATCCATTACTTGTGCAGCAAACCTCATGTCTTACAGTAATCACATCAAGAGTTTCTAGGGGAAAAATAAAAAGTAAAAACATAATGGGAGGGGAACCAACACAAAACTCAATTTGTCCTATTACCAGAAACTCGCCAAAGTAACTGTGACAAAGCTAATAATTCATCTGCTCAAGAACGTGCAATATGACATCAAAATATTTTAAATCAAAAATACAGAAAAGCAGCATTATTTCCTGCCTGTGGTTTTGCATACTGTATTTGACCTAATGATGCAGTAATGTTGTAAAAACCGTAATCATCCCTCCGATTCTCTCAGACAACCTCCTTTTGTAAAGACAGGCACATTTAGGCAGCAATAAAGACCACACTTTTGTAATCATGTTTTTCTTCCATATACCTCCTACCTAAAACAACCCCTTGAGCTCCTCGGTAATAACTGGGAGTCAGTGTTCTAAAGCGCTCCTGTCCTGCTGTGTCCTACAGAGGGAAAAAGAGAAAAAAAAAAAAAACACAACAAAAAAATACCACAACAATAAAACACACACACACAGTCAAATATATTTAGAGCAAAAAATGCATTTTAAACTACACAAGATAAACAATTTCTTCCTAATTAGGAAGACACTTGCCAAAGGGTTTGAGGAACCGAGTTGTATAAGTGTAGGAAAAAAGTAGTCAAAAGCTCTACCAGAACTGAAGGAAGTCCCAAACCTATAGCAGCGAAGCATTTATCAGTGTTTTAAAAGAACCCTGTCTGCAACTACTGTTATACGATCATGACAGACGCTCCTACGTGCATGTGCATCCTAAGTACACGATCTCGACCTGCAGAAGACTTTAGCAAGGGGAGGAAAAGGAAGAGGAAGAAACCCCACAAGAAGCAGCTCTTTAAGTTTTCACATCTGTCGAGAACAAAACCTACCCATATTGCAAGCTGTACTGCACGGCCGTCTACCACCATTTTCTTCACTTTAAAATCAACACCTAAGACGTAAGACAGGAAGGCTTTGTCAGAACGAACTGGCGCCCGCCCGCCCGCGCAGCCGGCTCCCCCCCCCCAAACGCTCGCCCCACGCCGGCTCCCCCCCGCCCCACACGCTCGCCCCACGCCGGCTCCCGCCGCTGCCTCTCGCCAGCGGAGCCGAACTACAACAGCGGAGAACGCCCCAGGCGAGGGGCGGGCGGGCTGCACTCACCAATGCTGGGCTTCAGGCACGGCTCAAACGCCCCGTCAGTGAACCTCAGCAGGAGGCTGCGCGGAGAGAGACCGAGAACTCAGCCGCCGCCGAGCGCCCCGCGCCCCGCCGCGCCCCGCCCGCCCGGCCCGCACCTGGACTTCCCCACGGCGCTGTCGCCGACCAGAAGCAGCTTCAGGGTGAGGCCCGCAGCGTCCATCTCCCGCACCGGCGCGGCCGGGAGGCGGCAGAGGCCGCGCGGATCGCAGCAGCGGCACAACGGCGCGTCCCCCGCGCTGCTGCGGGCCGGGCGTCGCCGGCAGAAGCAGCTGACGCGGCTCCGCCCATCCGGCGGCGGCCGGTGCCGGGCGGGGCGGGGCGGGAGCGGGCCGGGCCCGGCTCGAGCTGCTGCGCCACGGGGACCTCTGGCTGCCCGGCGGGGGGCGGCCCGGGCCCGGCCATGTCCGATTACGGGATCTCGGTGGAGGAGCTGAACGACCTTCTGGCTAACGGGAGCGGCTGCTACAGCCTCCCCAGCGCGCACAGCAACGAGGTGGTGCCGCGCATCCACGTGGGGAACGCGTGAGTGCGGCGGGCCGGGGCCGAGGCGGGCGGCTCGCGAGAGGCGGGGCGGGCCGCGGGGCCGGCGGGGGCCGCGCTCGTGGGCCCCTGCGCGGGGCTCTGGTCCGCGCTCGCGCGCAGAGGCGGGGCGGGCTCGCGGGGTGCGCGGGGTGCGCGGAGCCGCCCGGCAGGGGGTGGAGCGCACAAGGGGGCTGCAGCGCGGAGCCCGCTGCGTCCGTGCGGGCCCGGGGGGCCCCTCCGGAGCGAGGGCTGCGCCGCGCAGCCCCGGGCGCTCGAGCTTCGGGGGACCGTCAGCCGGGGGGGCTGCGGCTGCCCGGCCCGAGCGCCCGGCGGCGGGGGCAGCCCGGCGGCGGGGGCAGCCCGCGGCTCCTGCTGGTGCCTGGAACGGCAGATGACGAGGCAGAGCTCACAAATGGCACGTGCTAAAACGTTCGGTACCCTCTTGCAGTCCCAAATCTGAGCTAAAACAGAGCTGAAACAAGGACTAAGACCAAGTAAGTTGCTTAAGAATGAAACACTGTGTCAGCTGGGCCTTTTTTTTTTCTCCTGATATTCCTTGGTCTTGCTAAGCAGAGATGAGGTGCCATGAGGTGTGTGTACAATATCATCTGTGGAAGCCCGATCACAACACCGGTGTAATAACTGTATGTCAGATCAGTGGAATAAACCAGAACATGAAAAATGAGCAAAGTAGCAATATGGATATTCGCGCTCAATTTAAGCATGTGCGAAATGACCTAAAGGAAGCAAGACCTTAATAGGAGTCGCCACCCCTGTCTGTGGTTGGTCAAATGAATGTTTCTGCACTAAATGCTAAAAAACTGTGGAGGACAGCTAGAGGTAAAAAGTAACTCTGTGGGCTGAAAATGCTATTTCACAGTGGGAACAACGAACCTACTTAATTTATGAAGAGTTAGTAGGCAATAATATCTTTGAAACATCCATCGAGAGTTAAGATAGTGCTGAGGTCTAGGTGAATGGATGAACGTCTGTTAAGATTCAGTCACTGCAGGGTGAACTTTGATAGTTTCAAACTGGAAATAATACTAATTCTTAAGAGAATTTTTTGTATCAAGTGGGGTTGTGGTGTACTGCATTGCAAGTAGCATCTGCTGCGTTAGTTGTCAATTCTGAAAGAATTTGAAACTGTGCAAATTTGTTCTCAAGGCATTTCCAGCTACATGTCCCTTTTGTTCTCTTTGCGTAAAGAAGGCTGAAGAGAGATCTTTCTCACTTGACGACTCCTACGAACTGCTGGGGAAGTGAACCTCCTTTGCACTCAGCCTCTCAGGCTTCGTGCGGATGTGGGTCCAACAGTGTGCAAGGCACCAATAAAGCTTCTACCACTGTGTGCGAGAGAGAAGCCAAGCTTTGTTTGGGGCCTGCTTTTGCAGTTCATTACCCTGCCTTGTTCTGCTCTAGCACATGCGCAGAGCTTGGAATACATCTCATACTTGAAGCTGTCTTGGTGCAGTGTGCATCTGATCCGTGCTCACCTCGTATCTTGGTTTTGGCCTTTGTTGCACCAATCTCCTTACTGAATCTCTGAGGAGTAGTTGGAAGCACTTTGCATCGGGCTGCAGGGAAGTCCGGGAAGGCAGTCCAGCAGGAGAACAAAGAAACAGTCATTTGATCTGACGTTCACATCTCTGCTTTGACTTGGATGGATCAAACCTTTCTGCAGTACAGGGCCATACTTATGACTACAAGCGGCAGAGATTTTATGAAGTCATAGAGTAGCCACATCTGTAGAGTTTTAGCATGAGGGGATTGCAATCCTAATACATGGTATAAAAGCAATAGAATTTGAATGGGAACTCACAGGAAAAAATTAAAACATCTGAGTGAGATTCAGATTGTGTTGAAAACCGTTTAGAATATTTTGCATAGGGGTGCTGCTCTCCTTACGAGTAACTCATCTTTAGATAAAAATGACAACACAGAGACATTCAGGCAGATGAGGTTAAATTGGGTCATAGTGTAGAATAATGATTTATCAGTCAAATGACTTCAAGTTACAGGCAGAACCAAAGTACTAGACCTTCCATGCAATACATGAAAATCATGATTAATGAAAACACAGAGGTACAATGATAAAATATTTCTAAAAGAATATTTTTGCTTATTAAAGTAGGCAGTTCTAACCTCTCAAGAAGATTAGACAAGATTTGTGAAGATCAGAGTAAAAATGTAATATCACTGAAACAAGAATTATTATTATGACTAGCACAATTATGTATTTCTCAAGCAATAACAAAATAAGAATACAATATAAACTGGAAGTACAAATAATTTTCTATATCTGTATCTGTACCTGTCAAGATGTGTTTCAGTGTAACATCTTAATCAGTGACCAGGACAGGTGGACAGAATTCGTCTTTTTCAGGGTTGCAGATGACACCAAAATGGAGGGAGCAGTCAACACACCAGAGGGTAGAGTTTTTATTCAGAGCAACTGCGTCTTGTCAAAACCAGTGTTTTGCCAGAAAGCAAGCAGGTTTAGCTTTCTGAACTACTGGCTAAAGGAATCTGTTTGTGGTTTTTTTCACAGACTGTTGGAAACCATTCAAGCCATGTCTCCAGAACTGTATTTGGTAAAAAGGTTCTGGTTACGAATGCCCAGTCTCAGTTTTCTGTCTGCTTTAATGTGTGTCAGTAACCCATGAAGCAATTTTCTGTTCTTAATGTGCTAGCAGTGCAGGTGTGTTGTAACAAATACGAAGGGCATTCTTGCAAAATTAATATTAAATTTAGTGACTCTAGGGGAAGAAGCAGTGAGGAAGCAATTTTGCATGAACATAACAGTGGAAATTAAAATGTGTTAATGTGCTGGCATTTTTTTGCCATGAAGGACTTGGTTTATTTGCATATAATCCCATATGACAATACTTTATAGCCTCATGTACCTTTAACTGCCAAGCATGGTTCTCTAAGACCTGTGTTTAGTGGCTGGTAAAATTGTTCATCTCCATTCAAAAGAAACATTTCTTACTAGTGTTACTTACAGCATAAGGAACTCTCAATCTTCCATACTGAGAACAGACAAAATTCTGTGTTTTTTCTTAGAGAAATGGAAGAAGCTGATGGCAGCATCTCTCTGCTCTTTGGAGTAGCTAGCGTTTCAACACTGAGCATGATGCAACTGGAATGAAACATAAAGGATGGGAGACATCCAAGGACTGTTTGAAAAGGGAGAAAAAAATGACATACAAATACTCTCTTTTTCACCTCTAGCTGTGTAAGAAAATGATCTATAAAATCTGCAAAAAGTCATTCTCTAGGAATGAGTTTGCCTCCAGGGAAGTCAGTCCATGTTGCCAGATTCTATCACAATTCGAGGACACGAGTTGCTGTTGATCCTGACCACTATCAGATAGATACTGATCTAGATACTATTACTTAAACCATATACTAAACATACATAGGAACTTATAATACTTAAACCATATACTATACATACATAGGAACTCACAGCTGAATTAACACTTTTTGTTTTGGCCTTGCACTGCAGGATTTACTTTTGTGTTGCAAGCAGAATTCCCCAGGCCCTGATACTTGTTCCCTGGCACAGATGATGTCCTGCCAGATGGAAAATCTGTCAACATTTGTTTGGGTAATGAAGTCTTTACAAATATTTGGCTCATTGCCATAGTCATTTGACACAGACAGGAGAAGATATAGAAGCTTTGCTCATGCATAAGGATCCATTTGCTTACACTACAGTTTAAGGGGTGAACAGTCATTAGAAGAAAAGGAACAGTCTAGATGTTCATATAGCCTTGAATTACGTGAAAATTGTCAGTGAATGCACTCAGTGATTCATATAGAGATAAAACAACTAATTTGGGTATTTATTTTAACTTTTTTAGAATAGCTAAGTGTCTAGCCAAAAGCCTTAGGTGCACTGTCATCTCTGAGAAACTTGTTCTAAAAGATATTGCACAAATGCTTATCTGGAGCTCAGCTTAATATTGAGACACCTTGTATTTGCAACTTACGACTTGAGACGTAGGGAGATTTTCTAAAAGATTTCTGTTTCCCCATCCAGTTGGACACATAGTGAAAGCTACCTTTAAAAACAATAAAGCAATGTATGTCTGTTTAGGCTGCTTCTTTTCACAAAGTGTACAGGAACTGAATTATCTTTCAACTAAAGCCTTCTGTCAGATTCTGCTAATGTTGACCAGTGGGCTCAGCTTTTACTAGGAGACCACATGGTGTGATACAACATATGTGTTTTTTTTCTTCCTAGGAAAGTGAGGCAAATAGTGAGACTGACATACAGAAATCACAGAATCATAGAATGATTGGGTTGGAAGGCACCTTGAAGATCACCTGAATTATATCGCTGTATTGCTGGCCTTTGAATAGCTTTGCCAGATCTTTCTGTGACTTCAAAGATGTTGAGTAGCACAGGGACAGAAGACTACACTTCATAGGAGTCTTCAGATGAGACCTTTGAAGATGCAGGAACATTTACTCGTAGTTACTTTCAATCTTCTTGTGGCCTGAGAAGGAGCCAGTGCTGTTTCACAGTGGTTAAAATTGCCCCTAAAATGTCTTTGTGTGGACTGTCTGCTAGAGTAGCAAGTACTACTTACCTAGCCCTGCAACTCTGGTAGCTGACAGTAGAAGCGTTTTATAACTGTTTTTTAAATTATTTTATATAGATAGTGGTTAATCTAAGTCACCAAAGCCTGGTGACTATCCTAGACTTTCTGTTATGTCCAGTATTTTCTTGTTTTGATCAGAATGTTCTGTTCAGAAAGAGTTACAATTTTATGCCATAGTAGGGTCTAACGGATTAAGTTTCATGTGTGCTCTGCTCAGCTGTCAGCCAAGAAAGTAGCATTCTCTCATGCACAAGTAGTGACCATGGCTCTAAATATTTCTGTGAATTTATAATCTGTAGAATATTTAGCATCCATTAACAGAAAAATAAAATATTTTGGTCATCAGTGCCTTCTGGGGACATCATAAATACTGAGATGATTCACCAAGTCCTAATCATTTTCTTGACACTTTTTATCATACAGGTTCATAGCCAAGAACATTATGAGGCTGCAGCGTCTGGGGATAACCCATGTTCTGAATGCAGCAGAGGGGAAGTCTTTCATGCATGTGAACACTAATGCAGAGTTCTATGAAGGCACAGGCATCAGGTACCACGGCATTAAAGCCAACGACACACAAGAATTTAACCTCAGTCGCTATTTTGAGGAGGCAGCTGATTTTATTGAGAAAGCACTTTCCCAGAAGGACGGTAAGGCAAACTGAAATACCCTTCTACCATGTTTTCTGTGCACTGCATATGTTTCTTAGCAATTTATTTTACTGTTTAAAATGTTTTTTTGCTCAGATTATTCGCTGATAATTCCAAGTCAGGAATTCCGATCAAGGCTCTGGATCAAAGACACCAGAATACAAAATAACACATCTTAATCTTCTGTCTATACACGTAGGTCTCCAGTATATAGCAAATGGAAGTCTGTCACCATAGGGGTGACATTAAAAAGTGACACACCTGCTGCATCCTATAATAGTGCCTTCCTGGGAAGATATGTTCTTACTTTTCCTTAGAAGTGGTAAATCAATGTAAAAAATAAATAAAAAAAAAGTTCAGGATCTAGAAGTTGTTTTAAGACACTAGAAATTATAAATTAAAGGCAGAAGTGATACAAGTAATGCATTGCTGAAGCAATGCATTACACAACCTGCCATATGGGTGGTCTTTTTCAAAATGTAAAGTAAGCATAGAAACTGCAGCCTTACAATTTTTATTACATCAAGTCATTAAATTATTCTAAAATTGCACAAAGGCTGAAGATAATATCTGCAACATTGTTGATTGCCAGATTGCTCTACAACATGTTTCTTCAGAGCAGAAATCCTGGGACATAGTGCAGAGGGACAGATGGTGTTTGTTGTTGTCTGACTATTTCAGCATACCAGTTATTTCTACACATGCTTAATTTCTTTCTTTGTCCATGACTGAACATGAAAAAGGAGGAACAAGAACTTCCACAGTTCTAGAAGTTTTTTTTCTCTGAAAAGGGCAAATGGGTACTAGAGCTGTGATGTGCTTTTGATAGATGGAAAGAAATTTTACCTCCAGTTTGGTGAAGTACAAACATACTGTTTTCGTACTGTGATAAACAAAGAGGTACTTTGTAGCTGGGTGATGCTGGAGCCAGTTTTAAGATTAACTCACTACTGAAATTTTTTAGTTTTGTTTGACATTGAAGTGTAGAGTAAGGACAGTGAAGTGAAGTGGGATGCAGTAGTATTTTCCTTCAGTTTCATTTTCATGTTGTAGTCACATGAAGTTCTGGAAGGCAGGTGTGGTATACTAAAGGTCTGGAAGGCAGCCCCTAAGACACTGCCTTTAACAGAGGAAAGCTACAAACCCTTTTGCTTCTGATCATTTGCAGAGAGGAAGTCAATTCTCTTCCACATATATTATCAAGAAACTCTAAATCTTGCTAATTTTTGGCTACAGGCTCTCAAAAAATGTTGAGAATTAATTGTTTTAGCTGTTTCACTTGCTGCTGCTTGGAGATTTGCCTTGAGCTGAGAAGCCTTTCCAACTCCAAGGGAATGTGGTAATGGGCTTTCTGTTGCTGTGGTTCAAAGCTAGTTGTGGCTGTGACGAGAACGTGTGTGTATGGTTCATCTGTACTCGTCTCAGAAAAAAATCTACTCTGGAGAGTAGCCTGGGGCCATATCTCCCACTGCATTTGGAAAGGGGAAAATTTTTGTGTCTGGAAAAGCAGGTCAAAGAGGAAGCAATAAAATCGAGTTAGATTTCTCAAAGGAAGCAGTGGCTTGCTTTATTTTTGTTGGATACCTGCCTACAGGATTTACCCATGGCTAGCCTTGGCTGGATGCCAGGTGTCCCATCAAGCTGCTCTATCACTCCCCCTCCTCAGCTGGACAGGGGAGAGAACAACGAAAGGCTTGTGGGTCAAGGACAGGGAGATCACTCAGCAATTACTGTCATGGGCAAAACAGACTTGACTTGGGGAAATTAATTTAATTTATTACCAATCAAATCAGAGTAGGATAATCAGAAATAGACTCAAATCTTGAAACACCTACCCCTCACCCCTCCCTTCCCAGGTTCAACTTCAACCCCGATCTTCTCTACCTTCTCCCACCAAGCAGCACAAGGGGACAGGGAATGGGACTGCGGTCTGTTCATCACACGCTCCTTCCACCTCATTCTTCTGCTACAGCATGGTGTCCCACCCATGAGAGATAGTCCTCCATGAACTGCTCCAGCATGAGTCCTTCCCGTGGGGTGCAGTCCTTCAGAAACAGACTGCACCAGCGTGGGCCCCCTATAGGGTCACAGGTCCTGCCAGGAACCTGCTCCAGCCCAGGCTCTTCATGGGGTCACAGCCTTCTTCAGACGCATCCACCTGCTCTGGCGTGGGGTCCTCCATGGGCTGGAGGTGGATGTCTGCTCCATCATGGACCTCCATGGGCTGCAGAGGGACAGCGTGCCTCACCGTGGTCTTCATGGGCTGCAGGGGAATCTCTGCTCTGGCACCTGGAGCGCCTCCTCCTCCTCCTCCTTCTTCACTGACCTTGGTGTCTGCAGAGTTGTTTCTCTCACATATTCTTACTCTTCTCTCCCAGACGCTGTTCCACAGCATGTTTTTTTTTCTGCTTATTAAATATGTTATCACAGAGATGTTACCACTATCGCTGATGGGCTCAGGTTTGGCCAGCAGCGGATCCATCTTGGAGCCAGCTGGCACTGGCACTATTGGACATGGGGAAAGCTTCTAGCACCTTCTCACAGAAGCCACCCCTGTAGCCCCCCTCTCTACCAAAACTGCCACACAAACCCAGTACAAACCAACAAATATGTAGAATGGGCTCCCTAATCAGTTAGCTGGAAGCATTTTATTCGTGCTGGCATAGGTGTGATTAGATGTTTCTGGTTCTTGCTGCACAGTCGGCACTTTCATTTACTTGAGTGTTAATGTGGCTTCATAAATAGCCACAGAAGTAGCCAGATTTGATCCAACATGGAGTTAGGATAGGAATTGGCAGCAAGGTAGCAAAAGGGCTGGATATCTTTGAAGAGATGCAATAGATGATAAATAGCATATTGCTTTGTCTTCATTGTATTTTAAACTTTGTATCATTTATTTTTGCTCTTTGGTACTGGTCATCTTTAGGGGTAAGGCTTATTCTAAACTACAAAAGATGGGAGAAGTGTAGTAAATAGACACAGTTTGACTCTTTTTATTATAGTAGCAAATATGTTTTAGTATGAGTGTTTGATATACAACCATTTTTTTTCTGCTTTATCCTTGTGACAGCCAGTGTGGCTACTAACAGTGTGATAGCACTTTCCTTCCAAGTTCTACATGTCTTCTGTAGCATTCAAAATTTACAGTTCTCAAGCTGCTGAAGGACTAATATTATAACACTTTATATCTTAGCTATTTCATGTTGTTTTTCAAACATATATCCCAGTATAACCCAAATTATGACCTGTCTTCCCTGCAGGACAAGTGTTTGTGCATTGCCGCGAGGGCTACAGCCGTTCTCCTACACTGGTCATCGCCTACCTCATGCTTCGCCAGAATATGGATGTCAAGACTGCGTTGAGCACTGTCCGGCAGAAGCGAGAGATTGGCCCCAATGATGGCTTTCTAAGGCAGCTTTGCCAGCTCAATGAGCAATTAGTGAAGGAGGGCAAACTGAAGCCCTAGAACAGAGCACCGTATTATTTTTTGAAGTTTCTCAAACCGTTAGAGGACATCTTAGGTGCTTTAGATTCCCAAACCCCAACCACCAAGCTAAATCACATAATGTAAGAGAGACAGAATTCTGCTCTTGTCTAGTGAAAGTATCTTTCTTGAACTCTGGGTCTGTCTTTCAAGATGGCACAAAATTGTGTCGCTGTTCGGAGCTGTTGCAATAAAGAGGTGTTCATAGAGGGGTAACTCCAGTGATAACAGCTGTCTTCACACGTATTTCAGAACCCCCTGCAGACTCCTCTGTAGTACATGTGGTTTGCATTGACATTGAGTGTGATTCATTTAAGCCTTGTCTTGTATTCCACCAGAGCACCATTTTTTGAGAGCCCCAACACATCTCTTCACTCTCTTTTAATTGAAGTACTGTATTTTCTAAAGCTTCTTTTTCATGCACACAGTGCCTGAAGTTGTGAGTGTAGGAGCTTCAAGGAATGGAGAAGCATATATACAAATGCACAGATACACTCGCTTGTAAAATGAAGCGTATGCAGTGTTGTGGTTAGTGTGGATTTATGCAATACTCAGTGTGTGGTAGTAGAGCCATTCAGAGCCCAATCTTGATGCACACTGTTTTTCCAAGAGTGTTTGTTCCTCTTGCTGTTGTGATTGACATGAAATAGTCTGATATTAAATGCTCTTTTGTTTTGAAGTCATACTAGAAAAAAATGAGCAAATGTTGAGAAAAAAACTTGAGCAAGGAAGAAATAATGGCTGTATTTGGGAGTGCTTGTACTGGGTGTATGATAAAGTCCTAAGTATCAGAATATAATGGCTCCCAAGGCTTGTATTGAATCATAGAATCTCTCTCCCTTCTTTACTGTCGGTGTTTGTTATCACAGAATGGAATGAGCACATGCACAGATTACTTCCAGTAGGGCAGCGCAGGTGTGCTTACAAAGCAGTTTGCAGAAGTACACTCTCGACTTCTTGGATTGCTTGCATGGTATCATTAAACAGAAATGAGCATTGTTACATACCACATGGAATAGGAAACATTTCCTTTCTATTAAAATAAATGACGTCTTCATTCTGTTTGACACACAGATGAAATGAGTCATTGCAATGTTGGGAGAGGGAGCTTTGTTTACAGTACGTCTGACTTGGTGTGTAAATGTGTACCTGTGAGTTATACCACTGCATTAACACAAAGGATCTCCCACTGCAAACTCAGAATTGTTGGTTAAACTAACAGAACCTGAGATGTGTGTGTTCCCTTTTTATCTGTGCTTCAATGTAATTCTAGATTGAAAATCTTTAAACAGAAACACTGTTGTATTAGTAACACATGTAAGCCCAGATCTAGTTTTGTGTATTCAGTTCATTACACAGAGGACGTACGTTGTTTAACTTCTGGTTGTTGGGGTTGTGTGATTGGGAGGGTGGGAGTGGTGCTGGGGAGTTCTGTAAAGCCAGATAGCTTTTTTGAAATTAAATTCCAGAGGTGATTATTCTGGTTGAAGACCAGGCTTATTGCTGTTTCCTTGCACAGAACAGGAACTGCCAAATCAAGTAGCCTTTTCTCTTTTGTGTCCTTTAAAAGGACAAGTGGGGAACGCTCTACCTAGCGTTTCCTTTCACCTCTCTACAGTCAGACAGTTTAGTACTTTGAATCAGGCTGATCAATAATAACGAGCAGTAGTCAAGTTTCATTGGCCAATTACATACCTGTTTGCTTTCTCCCATTATATCAATATTAAATCAATTGCTTCTTCAAAATTCCAAGTTACTAATTTCATGCTGTGTAGCTTGGGGAATAGGAATACTGGCCTTAATCTTTTTTTTACTATACTGACCTTTTCGTACTGTGGTCTTATTTATAAATGATTCTTTTAGCCTTTTAAAATTTTTACCATGGGCATAGTTTTGGTTTGTTTTTTCCTGTCTCGTCTCACACCATGTATTCATAATACCTGTCTGCGCTACAAGGAGAAAAAGAAATGGAGACTCAGGTGCATGCACTTTGGCTTCGACCTGTCACTTAGAACGCAAAAATTCCTGTCCATTAAGTAGCTAAGATTGGGCATTAGATTTTTGTTACTCTTCCACAGATTGTAAGAAGGCTAATAGTTGTCAGATTAAAAATTGAATGGTTTATTAAAATTTGGTCTGTTTGCCTTATGGTGATGGTTTTATATTTGTCAGTATCAAGAAATACTGACCAATCAAGACGTACAGGAATTCGTTCTTATATTCAAGATGTTCCTTTAATTCATAGGACACTGCTTGCTTCTAGTGGTAACCTCAGTGGTACTCTGGCCCATTTATCTCCATATAACAAAACTGATTTAACAAATGTTTTATAGTATGAGGGTAGAGAGGAAAAAATAAGAAAATGCTATAAATTTGATTTTAAAAATTGAACTCCAAGACAGTATATCCTATTTTGAGTTACTGATAGGTCACTCAGTAATAAAACCATTTCTAGCTCCGCTTTTAGAGTAGGCTAAAAATAGATTGTCAGACCACTGCTCCATTAATGGATCACACCCTTCCTCTGTTAGCCTTATCTTGCTGTTTAAGTACAGCAATGTTGCAAATTCCTTTGCCTATTTTAGCTGGCCAAGAAGAGCTTGTATGCCTCTAATCCATAACAATATGCTGTATACTCCTAAATTTCTCTTTCTGATCATAGAAGGAAAGACTGTATAAAAATGGGAATGAGAACTTTCTTTCCATGTAATATGAAATTGAGAAAGTGTTGGAAGCATTACACCTTTTTATTCTTCTGAAATTACCGCGCACCTGCCCTTTGCTGTGAGATGTTTCTTACAAGCATACTAATCGGGGAAGATATTTTTTGAAACAACTATTCGTTGCAAATAGCAACATTGCATTTTTGGACTTGAACCCTCTTGGTTATAGCTAAAATAGTGTGATCTGGATTTACATTAATATGTTTATCCTGACTAGCAGCGTGGTACTTTTTGTGTGGATAGCACTCTGGAGAAGGGACAGGGTCTCTGTAAAATACGCATCTGTCATAGAACACAGATACCTACCATGTCAAATCCAGCACAATGAAAGAAAATGCAATAGCTTGTTTTTTTTGTACTCAAGAGTGAAGTTGGGAGAGTGGGGAAGAGTAGAGGTGAGAAGCTGTTAGCGTTTTATAGCAAGGAACAAAGAAGAAAGTCCAGATAGATAAAATAATGATATATGTAAAACTAAATTCACCTTCTACTCGTGCTGAACTAAATCTTTCTCAGCTGTTGCATAAACACAGGAGAGAAGTTTGTAACTAAAGATTCAAAGGAAAAATAACATTTTCTGAGTGCTTTCTTCATAGTTTGGTCATGCAGCTGAGACTACAACGTTGACAAGAAGTGATGTATCTAGCTAGCATGCTACTATGAACCACAGATACTGCCAGAAAATACTTCATGAGAGAATGTTGCAATATGTCACTGATGAAAAGTGAACACTTCATGAAGTTATTTCAAACTTAGAATTAATAGCATCCGAGTGCAGGACTAATAGCCACAATATGCTGTATTGTAATTCCATTTTTGGATGTTGAACCTGTGTTAGTATTTGACGTGTTTTAATCCTACAACATCAGCATGGCTGGTGTACATCTCTGGGTGATGTGAGAATTAATTAACCTTCATAAAGGCTTTGAAGATGAAAAGCACTGTGTATAAGAACACTACATGCTCTGTGAGTTGAAAAATAAACTCGTATCAATGTATTTCCCTCCTATTGAACAAGAGAACAACAAAAAGAATATTAACAATGTTTGTTTCCATCATTTAAGTATTTTCATTAAGCTGTCTTCTGTTGTCCAGAACTAGTAAAATCTCTGATGCTAGAACTAGAAGCAGGATTTTTTCACTTCTTAAGTTTGTTCTCCTAGTTTACTACAATGTGTTTTAGCACAGAGGGACTATGTAATGGAATTTCAGTATAGCACAGAGGTTTCTCCTAAAATTACTTTCTGGGCTTCGCCAATGAGTAAAACTGAAAATAGAACAGGCCTGAGAGACATCTTCTTAGGATTTGTTCATGAGAATTAGTGTCCTATTCATTTCTTCTATCATGCAAGTAAATCCTGGAAATGCAGATTGTGTGAGTAATTCAATTAAGTGTTGGTTTTGGTGGTGTTTTTTTTAATTCCCGTATGCCAAAGTTGCTGGCTAGCTGACTCACCAGATGGAGCTGTAGGCTTGTTATTCTTCACTAGATAGTCATCGTTCTATCCCTGAACAATGCTATTGTGTGAATCTAATGTATTCTTATCACTGAAAAAGGCAAGCTACCAGAATGATTTATCAGTGCATTTGCTGCTCTCTGGTGGGAGAATTTGGTCCAAGATTCCGTTTCTTGGCTACTTGGAGGAGATCACATCACAGCATCCAGACTGATATATTCACAAGGCAGTATGTGACTCAGCAAAATTCTTATGAGACAGATACAAGTTGCTTGGGCAAGGGTGGCTTAGCAGTGTCTTAGAAAAAGAACTGTTTGAGAAGCAAACAAGTTCTTCTTGAACGTGTCAGAAACTGAATTTCTGGGCAGCGTGTAAATTATGAGCCATTGTCCATAGATAAGCTTAAATCACACACATATATCTTAGGGCCTGTGTACCTAACAGAACACCTCTTGGCCCAGGTGTGGGCAGAGCAGGGTGCATAGTGAGCACCAGAAGTTACCAGTAACAGAAATGATTTCAGAAACTAGTTTATATGCCGTCATAGTACTGTGTTGCAATGCAAGCCCATCAGGGCAGAAGTCTGATATCAGAAAGCAGCAGCAATGGATTCAGGCTAATTAAGTGATGCCAATTTGCTCCTTGTACCTGCTTCCTAATATGTCTGATTCCTTCTTAGCATGGCTAAGAGTGGTGTTTTTTCAGCTCAGAAAGTAGCATCCCAGTTCTGAATATAGAGGATTCAAACTCAGTTCCACCCTGGTACTGAAAGGGATTCTGAAAGCATCCTTGATATGTCCTTTTTTCCTCTCTCCTGTGCTTCATAAACAGTGCAAAAATCAATTGTTTTGGGGTGGCTACAGCCCAGACCATGTCTGCTTTGTTGCAGAAAGTACTGTGAGCAGCTACAGGATGTGGAAGAATGTATTTCTAGTTAAAGAATCTGAATATCTATGGGATTTGGATTCTTTTTTTACTTCTATTAGGCTGCCTTCCTAGCTTGTGGACAAGAAGTTTTAAGCCAGAGGCTAAATACAGCTTCTGATTTTTACTTCTGTAGATTCTTTGGTATTATTTCTCCCTGTGGGTAATACAGATAAATGTTAAGACAGTTAATAGAGGAGATTGTTTAAGGACTTGGAGAAGCTACATCAAGAAAAATTTTATGGTTTATGTGACAATTGATTACTGTAAATGTGGTTCTCTGTAGTAAGCCTACACTGACAATGATAGCTTTTGGAAATATTCTCTAGGCAGATATTACATGAGAAGAAATTAACAGAAACTGAGCTTTGATAGATACATACAATTCTGAAGGCATTTAAATAGGGAGTGAATAGGTAGCAATGGTCCAGTGATTACCAGTACTCGATTTTCTTCTGCTCTCCTGTTCTGCTTTTCAGCTGAACTCCGTTGTTCCACAAGCTGAGATCTCCCTTTGGATGAGACTACTATTGGTAAATACCAGTTCCAGGTGGTATTCCTGTCTGACAAAAATAATACCAAGTTAAAAAAAATCTTTATTTGGTTCCTGGTCATCCTTCCTGAATTGTTCAGTTTCAAAAAAAAAAAAAAAAACACCACCAAAATAAAACCCCACACCATTTAATTCCTTTGAGGGCCATTAGAACATCACGTCAGTATTTCCAAAGAAAAAGAAAAAAATAGCTGTGTCATAAGGTCTGATAGCAGAGCTTGAGATCATTATACACAATTTCAAGTATAACTTAATCATCATAGTCTAGCCTGTTTGGTGGGCAATCATATGATGCCTCTCTGAAGTTGTGTATCCTTTGCTGTTGACTAGATTTCACTTGTAGCTTTAAGCCAAAAATAGACTTACTAAGTGAGAAAAATTATGCTTGGAAAAATGCTTGCAATGGCTGAGTGTTTGGGTTTCCTGTATTTCTGAGACCATCATTGACTGCTTTGAGTTAAGGAGGCAGTTATTAATAAAAGATTAATAATCTTTAAGCAGCAGTGCTGCTGCTGCTGCTGCTGATTATAGCAGCAGCTATAATGAAAAATGAATCAGCACATCTGAGGCAAATTATGTGACAACAGTCTGTATTAAAGAATGATATCGTGACTGGCTGTGAAGAAAAAAAATATTGTAAAAAGAAAATAGTATGTTGTATCCCTCCATAAAACCAGTAATTTCTGAGATGGTCGGATGCAGAAGATGCGGGCTGGAGGAAAGGAGGAACAGACAGTAAGGGCACACAGTTGTATGCAGCACAATGCATGAATGCTTTTAGAGGGTTTGGAGTATTTGGAAAGGAGGGCTCTTCTAAGAATGCTAATTGCGATAATTTTGGCAGAGAGAAAGGGTAGGAGAGAAAGCATGTCACAATATATTTCAGATGATATTATTTTAGGGAAGGACCATCGTACAGAGCAGGTAGACAAAAGCTCATCAAGCTCAGCACCGCCAGTGCATCTACTGTGTGTGTCTCTGTGTATGTGTAAGGCTGAGGAGGTCAAGTGTCCTCAGGTCATTGCTGTTGTTTGACCCTATTATTTATCATCAAGGTCACACCAAGGGAGAATACACCTCCACTTCAAACTTGATGACACTTTTTTTCCATGCCAAGTCAGGGAAATTGTCAGAATGGAACGCAAGCCCTAGGTAATCAGTCTTACAGTAGCAAGGAAAAGTCAGACAGTGAATCACTTTTGAATCTGTTCTACATGAAATATTTTCATGAGGATATATGCAACAAACATTGCGGTAACACACATGGGTGTCCCTCTACTGCTTTAAGTGAACTTCTTGCTTTCAGTAGCTTTGATGAGCTCAATGTAGTATCTAACCTTACTAAAAGCTGAGATGCTTTCCAGTCAGTGTATTTAGCCTGACATCATTTGCAAATAACTTGAAAGTGGTGTATGGTCTTGAGACAAAGAAATGATGCAGCTATCACCACTATCATGTTATTTTTGCAAGGAAGAAGAACACCATAGATGAGATTTTAAAACATGACACATTAATACATCTTGGGCATAGGTGCCCTAAACACAAGGTCATTGATTCTCCCTTTTTGTTGGTTGCATCATGAATGGAAATCAATCTGGTCACGTTCATGTGTTTAAAATAAGCACATGTCCTATATTCAACACTTGCGCAGAATGTCAGCAGAAGTAGTAGTAGGCAGTGAGTTTAAAGCAAATGCAAATGTTTGGGTTTTTTAAGTGATAAAAATGTGAGAAAGAGCACATCAAAAAACATGACGTACAACATCCTGGCAGTTTACCCTAACATATTCCAGATAGCTTATTTTTTTAAGGAAAACTAAACAAAACAACTTCTCATTTTGAAAAGAAGCTCTTTCCTGTTTCTTCCAGTACATTTGTGAAACAAAATGTAGAGTTCCTTGTTTTCCAAAGGAAAAAAAAAAAGTTATCCACCCCCTACCGTTGGCCTGCAGAGACTGAAAAGCATAACTATTGAGCTACAGTTTCGAGATTTGCTTACTTCAATATCGGAAGTGGGGGAGAAGAGTAAAAATAAAAAGTCTGAAAAACTGTTGGAAAAGACAACAGTTAAAGATTTAAATATGGAGGTAGAAGCAGGTTTTAATTATAACATTGTTAGAAAAACCACAGAAAGACTTGTCAGGTGGCAATTCATCCTAGTCTTGTCAATCACCATTGTTGCCAGGCTCAAAAATGAAGTGCATGTGAGAAGTTTTTACATAGAAGTTGTAGAATTTTGTCACTAACCCACCCCCACACACCCGTTTTATTTCACACTGACAAAAGCTGAGATGAATGAGTTGTTGTCTAGCCCTTCCCACTTTGTATAGTCATTGGCTGGCTTGATTCTAAAAGGGATTTAAAAAAGGGGAATAATGTGCTTTTTGCCTGGGATCTGAGACTGTCAGAGTGTTGAAAAGCTAATCTGTGAGCTGCCACCATGCAGATCTCTTGGGCTGTGTGCTCTGTCTGTGTCTTAATACAAATTGCATTTCGATCTGTGGAAGGATGGCAAGTGTTTAAAAATGACGCTACAGAAATCATTCCTGAGGTCCCTGAAAATACAGAAACACCAATGGAGCAGACTTTCAGCAACAACAACACAATGAACCAGGCAAAGCATGGAGGAAGACACATACAACAAGCCCCAGACCCTAACGGTAAGAAAAATAACATCATGATTACTGTTTTGGACCTTAGCAGACAGTTTGTAAAAGAAGACTTTTTGTCATGTATGTTTATTTATTAAAACCTTAAAGTGTGCACCTAATGCTGTACGTGATAGGGAGTTACATCTACTGTTGAAGAAGTATCAATGTAAACATTAGAAGGGATATACCAGAGTTCATTGATGAAAAATGTGGTCTGTCTATTAAACAATCCTTAGATACTACAATATACATTCCTGTTCTGCCCAGCTGCTCTCTGCAGACACAACTTCAATACATAAAACCATAGAAGATATTCAATTTCTCTCTGTTTTGCGAGTACTATGAGGAAACATCATCATTCTGTCTTTGATTTTAGGATGGGGCAGTGAGTTGACAGTGGAGATAATAATATAAATTCTTAATATTTAGAAAGAGTCACACTAGTGATATCTAAGATCACACAGCATTCAGCTAGGTGGAAGAAGTGTGCTGCTTGGAAAGCGTCCTTTGCCAACAGCCAGATTTTCAGCCAAATTCCAGCAGCCTGTTGTGAACAGTTAAAGCACTCCCAAGGGGAATCCATGCCCAAATGAATTGGAGGGGACTCTATTTTGCAGAGCTGTGCAATCTTGGAATCAGTGGGGCTACTTTAACAGCACTGACACACTTCATAATACCTGATCACTGCATTCGGCCAAATGTCTGACATTAGCAAAGATGCAAGCCACAAGCTTTGTGAGGGGAGATGCAAGATGGGGAGTTAGCACCAAACAGAGAAGGTAGTTTTAAAGAGGTGTTCTACTGGAGGAAAAGGTAAACTTGGTCCTCCAGACTGACACATTTGGCTACCAAATGCACATAGCAACAAGTTAAACTTAGAATTTCCGCTGTTGTGCATTGCAGATCTGAGCTGATTGCCTTTTTCTGGGGACAACTGGAAGGGAATTGTGTTTTACTGCTGGAGCTGTCAGTCAAGGTGTTTAAAACCATAGCATTAACAATATCTAAAAAAAAAAAAAAAAAGTTTTTGAGAGTGCAACTTTATAAAGGTCTTAAGTCCCTAAAACGGGGAACACTCTGCTTCTCCCAGGCAGCCCCACCATGCGCTAGGTCAAAGCAGGTTTATTTTGTTGTTACATTTAAATACCTTCATTTTTTAGCCTCTTGCTACTCTGACATCAACTGGAGGGAATCTGTCCCACTGATACATGCATATTTTTTTAAGTGGATAGCACATTTACTTAAGAAAGAGAGAATGAAGGAGACTGGACAGTTATTCAAGATAGGCAATGGTCTTGCATATATATTTTAATATCTTTAACACAAGGAATCAAATCAATGATCCAAAGCAGCCAGACCTTACTGGGACACATGACGTTGCACCAGACCATAATTAATTTTGCAGTATGTAGAACCTCCACACATATAGGACAGGACATATATACACAGAAAATAAACCTATATAGCTGAGGCAAAATGCCCGTATATTTAACGATATCTGCCTATGTGCTATGGTGCTACAATACTCTGATTCAGAGCATTATTTTTTACATAGACATAATTTTCTTAAATGCTTAGGGAACTTGGGAGGGACTTGGGGACTAAGTGCACATGGAGTTCAGTTGTCAGCATTTTTGTCACAGCATTATGACAAGGATTGTTTTTTATTTCATTTATGCAGTCCTTAAAACGTCTAAAAAATGAAATCTTGCTAGCTGTACTTTGGTAAGTATAAACTTGAGCACTAAAACACGTTTCTGTACTTCACAGGAAAAACAAAAATGTCTGTACAAATAATGTTCTATCACTAATGACTCAGGGTCAGAATTCTCTTTGGATGTACTAAGAAGGGAACCACCTTGTGCACAGCAAGGAGAATGGGTCTAAGAGACACAGCCTTCTATTTGTAAGCTGACCTTTGAGGATTTCCACCAAAACTAGCGTTCCTGAGTTAAAACTATCCTTTTGACTAAGAGAACATTAGCATGTGTTTATCTAGATGAAGTTCTAGAAGATAAACACCTTCAAAAATCAAATTCTGTGTCCTCCAAACAAGTCAATTAGCCAAGCATGTCACTTGGCAGAAGAGTCTTTTCCTACAATTGGAAGGGTTTTCTAAACCTTTAATGCTAAAAAATCTTGTATTTCCTAGTGTTTCATCTGCCCATAGCTATCCATTGAGAAAAAGGGGGGGGGGGGGGACAGTGTAAGGTTCCTAATCAGGCCGAAGGTACCTCTAGCTGTCTGAAGGAAATTATGTAAGATGTGGGATTATCACAGAGAGCAATAAACTTGGAAAACCTAATGCCTGAAGAGTGGGAATTCCTTACTTATCACTGTTGTTACCTGCTGATTTCCCTAACATGGAACACGTTATGCTAGTTAAAAATCACTTCAGGAACACTGTCTTTGTTGCAGAAGAATTTATATCTGGAATCAACCTCTAAAGTCAATAAACTAGTGTAATGAGGGAAGGTTTTGCCCACAGGTAAATGAGGCCAGGAGAATCCCATCAAAATTTGCCATGAAGTAACCACTTCTGCTGAGGTTACACTTCAGAAACTCCACTCCCCACCTGCACAACCCTGACATGGAATTTACCTAGTGGCAAGAGAAGGATTTTGTTCATCAATTTGTACGTGGTTGTTCGAGGGTCTTATAACTAGAATAGCCAAATATTCAGAAGCTGCATGAGTGAGCCTTTGGAGATACTCTTCCCAAAATCTGCCATTCATGATATCCAACTTGTATCTAGCTCAGTGCTAGTTATCTGCTACAGAAACAACAAAGTGCTTTCTCAAGGATGGGGAAGAAATTAGTCATTAGTTAATGTGTTTCTTGTTTGCAGATGCTTCCGACCTTAGCTGCAGAGAAATGCGAACCACCCGCTATGTCACAGAAGGGCCTTGTCGCAGCGTCAAGCCTGTCAAGGAACTGGTCTGCTCTGGTCAGTGTGGCCCCTCACACCTCCTTCCCAACTCTATTGGCAGAGGGAAGTGGTGGCGTCAGAATGCTCTGGATTATCGCTGCATTCCTGCTCACACTCGCACGCAGCGCATCCAGATGTCTTGTCCTGAGGAAGAGACTCGGACTTACAAATTCCGAGCTGTCACATCCTGCAAATGCAAGCGCTACACTCGCTACCACAATCAGTCTGAGCTGAAGGACTTTGGAAAGGAAACTGTCAGGCCTCAGAAGAACAAGAAGCCCCGTCTCTCCAGAGCCCGGAGCAGCAAATCGAACCAGCATGAGTTAGAAAATGCTTATTAGAAGATGGCTTTGGGTGATACAGCCTAGCAGCTCTGGATATTTTACAAAACATCAAATGGCACTCACAGGCCACAGCATGACGTTCTGACTGCAGTAGGTTCCAATTCCTTCTGCTAAGATGGGTCAAAGTCTCACATAGTCAAAAATCTATCAGACTATAGCAGTTACGGTCTGATAAGAAAATGAGATAAACTGAGCTAGAGGTAGCAACACCTAAATTCAGTCTGAGAGGAGAGGTACACCTTGGAGATTTATGGGAGGTCACGTGGCTAGTGCAAGTAGGAAGGCAGAGGAAAATGAAGCTGTTATGGTGACAATCACACTTTGTTAGAAGTCATTCTACTCACTTTCTGTGAGAAGAACACTGAGATCCCTTTCCCACTTTTGTAAGTGCCATGATGCAGGACAAGCACACTATTAAGGAAGCACCAGCAGAGTTACCACTCTCTGAATGACTTGTAGAAAGTTAGTGATAGCAGAGATTTCAACAGCTATGGTGACTGAAGTCAAATTGCTGGGAAATTAACATCCTGTCAGATGTCCTCATGCCCCAGTTGTTTCCTCTAAAACACAAAAATCAAAATATGGCACTCGTGTTCTCAAAACAAAAGTAAAAGCGTGATAAATCTATTTCATACTTTTAATTAAAAGACTATAGGATCAACAGATTCAAAATTGAGATTTGACAATTAAAACCATATTTGTTTTAGGGACAATGATTTGTTTTAGGAGCAATTAAGCAAATTCTACTAAGTGGAGCAGATTTATGAAACGGATGGTCCTCTCAAATCAGATAACCTCACTGATGTTTGTCCTGTAAACACCTAACGATGTGCATGGTTTAACATAAAAGGTACTGATTATTCCTTATTTCCTAGAACACAGGTGACTTTAGTATCAGCTTAGATATCTCAGTTTACATTTTCTATTCTGTAGAGTTTGGGTTATCTGGCCGTACACTTCATAGTGCTAAGACTGTGCAGGCCGAGTTCTGGGAGTAAGGTGCTGGTTCTACATTAAAAGTGAGCCTCTGCTAATTTTAAAGTCATTAATTCCTCTAGAAAATTCTTTGTTATGTGCAACTTTGGTAAGTCTTGAGTTTGACAGCAACTTTTCTTTACTTAGCTTCTCAACATCCAGACTAATGTTTGTGTTTTTACATTAAAGAATATTATTAGAAAGTGAATCATCACATGCTGTATATATCCTATAGAAGTGCTAAGCCTAGTATCAGATGAACACAGTTTGGGATGAAGACAGTTCCTCACTGTTGGTATTTTCTCTGTAGAGTTTATGCTGAAATCATATAAACTATGGAAATTTGTGATGTTGATAGATTTTTGCAATTATTTCATGAGGGACCAGAACCTAGAGAGAAAAGGTATTGTTTCAGAGATTGAATTACATATTTATTATTTTCTAAGAAATTATTTATGCAATGTTTTTCTTTGTAGACAATGAGAAGTAATACTGCTTTAAAAATATTAGTCTGTTATTTTAAATTTTAAATACGTTGTTAATAAAGTAGAAAGAATGATTAATTATAGGAAGACTCATCGATTTTCAATTATATTATAAAGCTGATTTGCTGCAAAGTCAGCGAAGAACAGTCAGAGTGTTGACTCCAATTTCTGCGACAGAGAATGTCGAAGTCCATAATTTTCGATCAATAACGCACATATCTCTAAAGAAACTCCATCCTGAAACTTCTTGCTCCAATGCATGACATTTCTCATGGCAAAAGTCTTCCTGGGCAGATGTGGAGCTCAGAATGATTTCAATATTCTCATTTCTACTTCCCCTGGGGAGGTAACGATTGGTTCTTTGCATGTTATAAAAGCTTTTACAAGAATACTAATGGACAGGGTGTCCCGAGGCACTTACACTATTATATTTCCTCTTAACACCCAGCCTGCTTACAGTTGCTTCTCACTGGTTTCTTACCACAGGTTAAAAGTGGATTAGATAAGCAGTCTGCTCAGTCTTAGTCTTCTGTAATCTTACTCCTGAAACAGCCCCCTCCAATCACCTCTTTTGCAATTTATGTCGTCAGGAGACGAACAGGAGATAGCAGTATTCTGTGAACAGCTGGAAAAATCAAAATGTGGGATGTTTCACAAAGGTAGACGGCTACATTTCCCTCCCTCCTCACGGATTCTTTTTCAACAGAGCATTTGGGTTTATTTATGTATTTATTTTGCACTCTTTTTTTTTTTTTAATATCCAATAAAGGTGTACATTATTTTAGCCTCTGATTAGTACATGTTGCTTACAGCTGTTAGTAGAGCTCTAGAACAAGACAGAAATTCAGAGAGTGGCTTACTGGTCTAACAAACTATGTCAGTGTTTAGTGAAAGCATTATCTACGACTCAAGGGACATGCTGTACAGAGGAGATGCCATCTCTAACTGGGGGGTTGAGAATGAGAGTCTGCTGGAAATGTCAGTTTGTCTTTCACACCAAACCTATACACTTCCAGTTCTTTCCAAAGACAAAAGCTTGATACCGTACACAGAGGAAATAACTGAAAACAGAGCGACTTTATAGATTGTTCTTACATCCGTGAAACATTACTGGACACAAGACACACACGGGTCAGGCTCTTTCAGAGTGACAAATACTCCAAAGGGGCTTCGTAACAAGCAGAGACCTGCTGTGTCCTCCTTCTACAGAAGCATTAAATAGTTTTTCTTCAGAACTATAAACTCTTTAGGCAAGGGTGAATTTCTTCATTGCAATTTTTGCAATAAAATAGCACAATGGGATGTAATTTAGGTACTACTGAACTATAAGCAGTAACAGGTCACTGAATTTACCTTCACTTTGCTGGAGACAGCTGCCTGTCAGCAACTGGACAACTGTCATAATGGGTTGTCTACCAAAAAAAACCAATCAAGTTGCTTTTTTCAGATAGGATTCATGATTTCTCCAAATCAGCTTTGAACATTCATTTGTCTCCTATTTTTATTTCCAACTTGTGTAGACATTGAACCATGGCACATTCTCTACAATATACTCACTGAGTTACAATAAATAGTGTGCTTACTTTATTTTTTTTTCTGGCAAAAATACAATCCTGCTATTATTCAGTGAAAGATAAACTTAGAAGCAGCACAAATAGCCTGCTGGTATCCACAAGATCCCAAAGGTTTTGCATGAGGTTTAACTTTTTAGTAACAAAATGCACAATAAAGAACATAACTTTATCCAGTAAGGCCCTAGGCCCAGAAAACCCATTATGTGTGTGTTCTGCAAATGTGGTTGAGAACGTCAGCGTCATGAAACACGGAAGGAATAAACATGTATTTTTTTAGCCATATGACATCAACTTATAATTAGCTTGTTTCACTCAAATTAGTGCAGTATATGGGCACACAGAACAAGTTTTCTATAGTAAACAGTCTCAAAAGTCTTAAATTAACATAGAACATATTTATATGTAGCTTGAGTCTGGATTGAACATACTGTGCAGTAACCTGAAATTTGAATAAACTGAAACTCCCATCAATAGGCAAGTATTGGAAGTTCACCTTTAAAAGAACTCACAGTTTAAAATAAAGCCAGTACAAGTCACAGAACTTGCAATAGACACAGCCCATGTTACTCGGTTACGCAGAACAGCGCCACTGCTCCCCGTTCAGGCTTAGGGCCATCAAAGGACAATTTTGCACAAAGTTTTTTCCAGTTACATATAAAGGCATAGACGTTTCTCTCCTGTTCCCAGAACTGCAGGAACAGTTTTTACACTGAATGTTGGGAGAGTTGTAACGTCAAGCTGCAGTGTTTCATGGACAAGGCTCATGATGCCTTGTTGTCTTTTCATTGAATTAGGAATATGGTGCTTTTCTGTACTTTTTGACACCAAAATGAATTTTATTCTCACTAGAGTGTAATAAACATACTGTGCCTGAAACCCAAAGGGAAGGAAGTAATGCTAATTCTTCTGACTGTTAACCATTCCTGACGCTGTATCATGAACTAGCTATTTCTTTCAATCCTAAAAGTTCTCACTGCTCTTTTATGAGGACAAGTTATTACTGTGAAAAGAGGATAATAAAACTAATCAGCAAAACCTGATTAGAGGTAAAACCCAACAGCACAAGCCCTGCTAATTCTGAGATGAAAGTATAAGGAACACAAAGACAATCTTCAAAATATTCTCTCACATCTACTGCATGACAATGTACGGCTAAACTGAACACATTCAGGGAGGGGGCATCCACAGCTTCTCTGGGCAACCTGTTCTAGTGTCTCACCACCCTCACAGTAAAGAATTTCTTCCTAATATCTAACCTAAACCTACCCTCTTTCAGTTTAAAATTGCCCTTCTATCACTAGACTCCCTGATAAAGAGTTCCTCTCCAGCTTTCCTGGTGCCATCCTTCAAGTACTGAAAGGCCACTATAAGGTCTCCAGAGCCTTCTCTAGCTAAAAAAAAAACCCAACTCTCTCCACCTGTGCTCCAGCCCCATGATCATCTTTGTTGCCCTCCTCTGAACCCGCTCAGAGGTCCATGTCTTGCTTACGTTGGGGCCCCCAGAGCTGAACGCGGTACTTCAGGTGGGGTCTCACAAGAGTGGAATAGAGGGGCAGAATCACCTCCCTTGACCTGCTGGCCACACATCTTTTGATGCAGCCCAGGCTTTCTGGGCTGTGAGTGCACGCTGCCAGCTCACATTTAGTTTTTCACCCACTAATAACCCCAAGTCCTTCTCTACAGAGCTGCTCGCAATCCACTTACCCCCCAGTCTGTATCCATTTTTGGGATTGCCTCAACCCAGATGCAGGACCTTGCACTTGGCCACGCTGAACTTCATGAAGTTCACACAGCCCTACTTGTCTAGCTTGTCAAGGTCCCTCTGGGTGGCATCCCTTCCCTCTAGAGTATCAGCCACACCACTCAGCTTGGTGTCATCTTGAACACTTTAGTATCTAAGCTTGTAATCCATCCCAGCCCTGCTTCTCCCTGGTGTTACCAGGAGCTGACTGGTTCACACTGGTGCCATGAACATTGGTTTTAGCCATCTCAGGTGAGGCAGTGTGTGACATGAATCACTTTTTTTTTTGCCACATATTGGCTACTCAGATTCTAACTGATTTAGATGGGGCTATCATTACACTTTTGCACTAGCACTTTAGATGTGAAATTGTCCCTTTCTTATGAATTCGTACAGCACCCAGGATGTGGAAACCTTGATCTGTTCTTGGTGTTCATAAGGTTAACACCCTCATTTTCATCTCAAAGAGAAGCACCCCCAAGTCCTTGACTGAGTCAGAAGTCCAAAGTCACACATGTCCCTACTGAAGACTCCCACATCAGGCTGTTCATAGTATTAACCTTTAGACTCAAGCTTTCTTGCTCATGGCTTGCCAGGCAATTTAAATATAATCTCAAACCAAGGACTGAAAGTGTATTTATGTCATGGTTATCAAGCTCCTAAACTAAACAGACATCTCTATCACTTCACCAACAATTTAATGCTTCTGGCATGAGGTTATTTCAACGTCTTAAGAAAACAGCTCAGCTCTGGTTAAAGAAGTAAGTGATGTCATTCTTCATTCAGGCTGCCAGGTTCTTTGGTGTAAAAACTTCCCTTAGGAGAGGCCTTGGGACATAGTGGCTCCTCTGAGACTATTTACATCTGTCAGATTCTCTAATCTCTTCTTCTTCCTTCCTCCTGTCTATTTCCTTCCCTTTCACTGTAAAATGGCCAGTATTTAACTCTAATGCTTCCAGTCTGCACAACATGCTTTTAGAATTGGGTGGTTGTTGTGTTGTTTTGGGGTTTTTTTATAACCAGAAATAAGGCTTAATTTAAGGTAATTACTCTCCCATTTGGAGGGGTTTTCTATTTGCAGGGCCTTATTTTTTTCTAGTCAAATTAGCAGGAGAAGTTAGTTTTAAAAGTGACAGTTTTCTTCTAAAATTGTTCTTTGGATTAAGGGTGGTGGTCAGAACCAGAAACTTTTCATTCATGATGAATTTCTGTGTGTCTAGAAACAAAAGTAGTGCTATCAGGAAATCATTATTGAGGGGAGAGAAGACAGACAATTGCATAGACTTGTAATGAATTTAGAAAATGCATGTGAAATTTCAGCCTGCTTATCAATTAATATGTGCCTCTGAATAAATTAATCCTTGAATCAGAGGTGTCCGAGGTTCTCCTAGGAGCCAAAGATATGGCCAGTCATTTTAAAAGATACATTTTTATGGAATTAGTTTTGTCATTAACATCTGTAATATGGCATCAAGATCTAACAATCCGTCATAAGGACTATTCTTTGGACTTGCACTTGCAACAAGAACAGAATAGTACTTTGTAGAGTGAAAATTGTTAATAAACGCAAATATTCAACGGAGCATAGTTCAGTGGCAGGAATGAGTGAACAGGATATCCTTTTTGGGAAAACTGGCATAATTTCAGAATTTAAGCATCGTATCCTCAAACATGTGCCTTTCTTCTAGTTAGAAAAGCTGTCTGTCTAGAATTTAAGGATTTTAGCTAGTTTTTCATTATTTGGGGACACTTGGAACCTCAAAGTGGACATAAGATGTGATGCAACTGATTTGTAGCATAGTCTAAACAGACAGCCTGCATATGAGCAATAAATTCAGTGCACGTCTAATTTACTTTTAAGCTAAACAGCTCTCAAATCATAGAATCATAGAATGGTTTGGGTTGGAAGGGACCTTAAAGATACATATTTCTGTCTTGGACAGCAGTGCCATCACCCTGTATTTACTGAAATAAACCACTAATTATTTTGAAGTACATGTTACACACAGACATTACCCAATGACTTCGAATTTACTTTTATCTCTCTGCAAACAGTGAAAATATAACTTTTAATATGGATAGAATGCTCTGCTGTATAGAAGGCAAATAGAAGGCTTGCACATCTGCTAAAGTTAATTTGGAAAAACATTCCCTGATTTCAGAATGCACAAGTTGCATAACCAGGGAAGACACAACAGGCAAACTGCCAAACTCCAATAATGCAGGAGGCATTGCTACAGGAATAGGATGTAGAAGCCAGTCCTTAGTCACTAACACCTGCTCTCCCGGCACATGAGTGCTACACCTAAATCATCGCTTAAAATGTATTGTTAAGCATCAGGGACCAGTTTCCCTTTTATATTTTGCCAAGGTAAAATGACATCAAAATAAGGTTCCTGTCCCTAAGGCAAAAACTGGCTTCATGATAATCAGGCTTTTTTTCATTTGTATGCATATGTACACATGAAGGCGTCTGCACGTGAACTTTTTACAATATTTTCAAAAGCTAGAAATAAGCCTCTGTAGCAAATACTGTACTATACCATAATTCTGTTATACAGAAATGTACATGAAGAGCAGAAAAGAAGCTGTTAGACACCCACTTTCCAAAGCCAGATACTAAGATCAGTATCTCACCCCAGATTCCTGAGAGGTGGCTTGTCAGGGAGAGCTGCCTGGCGAGGAGCTGCAGGAGCATAATGGTGAGTAATGTTTGTGGCCTGTGCCTCAGAGCCTTTGAGGCTAAATGCAGGAAAGCACCTCTGCCTAGCTGGAATCAATATATATCACCTGGTTCCAGAGAAATTAATTATTAGAATGCGTAAGAAAACAATTTTGAGTCTCAGTGAAGGTATTCAGCATTACAAAGGATAGAAGTGACAATTTCATAGGATCATGGAATGGTTTGGGTTGGAAGGGACCTTAAAGATCATGTAGTTCCAACCTCCCTGACACAGCCAGGGACGCCTTCCACCAGATCATGTTGCTCAAAGCCTCATCCAACCTGGCCTTGAACACCTCCAGGGATGAGGCACCAACAACTTCTCTGGGCAAACTGTTCCAGTGCCTCATTTTAAAATGTTCCACCCTCATTGTAAAAAATTTCCTCCTTATAGCTAATCTAATTGTACCCTCTTTCAGTTTAAAGCCATTGCCCCTCGTCCTATCACTACACGCCCTTGTAAAAAGTCCTTCTCCAGCTTTCCTGTAGGCCCCCTTTATGTACTGGAAGGCTGCTGTAAGATCTCCCCAGAACCTTCTCTTCTCCAAGCTGAACAGCCCCAACTCTCCCAGCCTGTCTTCATAGGAGAGGTGCTCCAGCCCTTGGATCATCTTTGTGGCCTCCTCTGGACTCGTTCCAACAGCTCCATGTCCTTCTTATGTTGACGGCCCCAGAGCTGAACGCAGTACTCCAGGTGAGGTCTCACAAGAGCAGAGTAGAGGGGCAGAATCACCTCCCTCGACCTGCTGACCATGATTCTTTTGATGCAGCCCAGGATACGGTTGGCTTTCTGGGCTGCCAGCACACATTGCCAGCTCATGTTGAGCTTCTCATCAACCAGCACCCCCAAGTCCTTCTCCTCTGGGCTGCTCTCAACCCATTCTCCTGATTTCTTTACCTCAGCTGTAGTTTTACACCACCAGCTACATGATCATGAATTTGTCTCCCTCTGAATCACCCACAAGTGATGCTGCCTAGTGCTGAATGCAGCACCTTCAAAACAGGCCTCTCGATGCTTTTAAATTTTCATCATCTCTGACATTCCTTAGTCTAACTCTTCACTCTCTACATAATCAAAATGACTTATGAAAGATATAAATGAAAGTAGAATAAGATAAATCCATTGCAATTGTGGGGCAATGGATTTTTTTTTTTAAGAAAAGCAGCTGGAATATTGGCAAGTCAAATCAGAAAAGCTGAAAGGGAGTGTGAGGCACTCCCCTGTCCTGAGTCCATTCTGTTTGACTGACCAAAGCCTTGAGTCCTGTGTACACTTGATGTATCCTAAATTACAATATCCGGCAAGAAAAATACATTTTTGTCTCTGATCCTCAGTTAAAGCAGACTGAGAAAATCCCTTTATAATTGGTTAATATTTCATGGGGTTAAAATTGTTGTTGTAGCACAATCTGTGGGAACAACATAGGAGAAACATTTCCTGCAGAAAGAATGCCGAAGTTTAATTACTACACATTGCATGAGAGAGGATTTCAATTTTTAGGGCCCTGTGTTCAGGCAGTTACTAGGTAGCCAGCTTGTACTGGAATATTGATGCTTTAGTCTAATCTCTGCTGTGCCAGAGAACAGTGAAGGGGCCTCATTCTCATGACGGGGTAGAAGGAATGCTACATATTTCTTAGGTCTTATCATCATGTACATTGCTATGCCAGGCAGTTTAATTAATAACTGTCAACATCTTGTCATTTATGATTACCAAAATGAGAGGTGAGGACCCTTCCATATTGCATGCGGTACAAATAAATTGAAGTTGTCTCAACCAGTCTCATGGGTTTGCTGTTGTCAGTCACTTGTGCTGAGCTTCCTGCAGTTCAGAGCCTTGCATCTTACTCTCAGCGCTGGGCAGCTATTTACAAGGTAAAACAAAAACACATGCACATGCAAGCCTGGTGGATAATCAACCTCAGTTAATATTCTTGTAGAGAGTTCAGTTACTGAGTTCACATTAAGACGTTTACTATTAGATTTAAAATGTACATCAAGGAAGAATATTTCAGGAGCAGAGACATGCATAGAAATGAGCCCATGAGATAGTGTGAAAATGCTGCAGTCAGATAATGACATCAATATAAGCTTTTTCACTGACTTCAAATGTCATTAGAGCACTATCTTATTTTCATATCATGTAGCTAAATACCGAGTAGTTCAGCACATGTAAATTGTCCATCTTTCTTTGAACTCAGATTACCATTCTGCACATGCCCTAAGAATACTCAGAGTGGCTCTGGATACTAACACAGGATCTCGTTTCAAACAGTCAAAGAGAAAACCTTCCTCTCTGTGAATAATTGATTCTTGGTAGCATCTTACAGGAAAGATCAAGTCCAACTGAAATGAGAAGGTGGATATAGCTAGAGTAGTAGTTTGGGTAACACACTTTCAAATACTCACAAAAAATCCCACAGATCTTACTATTTAAGTTAAAAAACAATAAATTGAACTTCATTTAGTCTGTACAAGAAACTGAATTGTGAGAAATCTTCTTGTTAATTGTGGATGCAGACAGAGCTTCCAGTGCCTGCTGAAGACAAACGATGGAGCATCTCTGTTTTGGTTTTGCAGGAATGTCTGACTGACTCCGAAGAAGCTGCATACACTTGGCTACACACAGGAGAGTTTATGTAGCCACCTTTAAAGAATCATACTAAGCTGTGACTCACTTAAAGTACTTGTTAAAGCCACTAGCATGACTCAGGTCACACTTTGATTTTCACCAGGAAAACAGTTAAGCAAATTTTGGGATGTGGCAGTTTGGCCATACAGAGTGTCCTAGCCCTGTTCCTTGTATTGCTTTCATGTGAGAGGTGACCCTACACACAGGAGAGTTTATGTAGGACTGAATAATGTGTTTCTTACAGACAAACTATACGTTACGCTAAGATTTCATGAAGAGAAGAACATGATCAAACAGACCCCAGCATACAGATTAGTGCAAACAAGAAAATCCTGCACCAGAGCATGTGAATTTCCCATATTTAAAATGTCAAAGGGCCAAAAAGTCATAGGCATAAGATAGACCAAAAAAACAGAGAGCTTTCACATGCCATCCTTAGCAGAAGCTCATGGTAGTCCTAATACTTGGGGGTCAAATGGCTGAACTAACCATAAGAGCATTTTAATAATGTGATATGGTGGTAATTCCAGCCCCTCCTGGCCGCAGTAAATTGCCCTGTTTGGATGAGCCAAACTGAAATAGCAGGTTGTGCATGCATCAGGAAATGATCTCATAATATACAAAGCCTCAGTCTGTAGGTGATAAGTAAGGGCCTGGCAAATTAATCTCATCAGTTGCATTCATCTTCGGATGCTACTCTGTGCCAGGCCACAATGTGTGGGTTGGAGTCTATTTATTCATTTGTCTAACTTAAACAGGTAGTTTGAATTACTATGATACAAATGTTCTATTCCGTGCTGTCTGCGTCCTAGATTGTTCTTACTGAAATGGGAAGAAGTATCGAGACATGCTTTACAGACAGAGAGACAAATTATTATGCTGACAGCTTGCTTTTGTCAATATATTTTGAATTGTACATTCTGTAAATCTAATGAAGTGAACTTATTATTTTCCTTCGTCTTTTTACCTCTAATGGCAAGCATCTTTATTAATAATTGCAATTTAATTATTTATGATGCCATTCAGAATGCACTAAGTTCTACAGTCCATCCTTTAATTGTATTCCTGACTAAATATTATTAAGTCCTTGCAAAATCAGAAATCACATCTAAGTGAAATGGAAAGAAAGAGTTGGCTCAGGATTGGAATTTAGGAGATGGTATGTTATCAAAAAAAAAAAAAAAAAGAAAACCCACATTAATTTATAGAGAACAACTCCACCATCCTTCTTAAAGAAGCACATTTCTTTTTCCAAAATATATCAGCAAATTTTGCTGTCATATGAATGTTTTGGCAGCAGAAAGCATAAAATCTTTACAATGCTCTCCCTTTTTTTCCCTGACACACATAGTGATTCTGTTGCAGACATAAGGAAGGCAGGCAAACCTTTAGTTAACTGCATCCTACCTTTCTGGTGTTCATTTTAGAGTTAGCAAAGAGAAGACTTTTGGAGTTTTTGCCAAACCTATTATTTGCTCTCAGAAGTAACCATTTTTAGGAACATGAAGACCAAGTTTGTGTGCAGAGTCTTCATATGAATTTATGAGTATGTGCTCAATACATGAAGAGGCCACACATTACTGTGAGAAATAACCATTTTACTGCAATATCAGAGCCCTTTCTGATGAATTTCTAATCCTTGGCAGATGATAAAAAGCATAACAGTAACCAGAGAAGAATATCTATAGTACCATTCATTTTGCCAGCTCCGTTTCTTTGTTCTGCAAACAGTAGGCAATAACATATTTAACAAGTCATCCCCTAATGATGATTGCACATGACAGATGTACAAAAGTTAATTTTCACTTTGTCTCTACTTTCTAGAAGAGGGAAATTATTCCCTTTGGATGAAACCTAAGGCATACAGAGATGGGAGTACCAGCAGTGTATACAGGTAAGAACGTGTTAATATTCCTATTGTAAGACTCTTATTTTTTCAGTTTCTTCTATCTTTTATATTTTGTTTTAGATTCTTATTCTACAAAACCATTGGAACACTTCACTTCCAGAAAGGACACCTTGCTGGTATAAGTCCATGGGAGGAGGTTCCCAGGCACCAATCTATGGCAGATGACATGGAGGGGTTTTCTTGTGCTGGAGGGTTTTATTGGAGGAGACACAGTTTCTGGAAGGATACTTTTACAAACATTCTTCAATATCTAACTTCAGTTGTATAAGCCGTAAGATCTTGTGTAAGTCTGCTTTGGCCAAATCCAGAATTACGTGGCTTCCAAACTGAACCGAAGTTCTTAGATGCACTAACTGCCTAAGTAGAAACAGTATCAAAGAGTTTGAGCAAAATCTGTAAGAGAAAGACCCAGTGCAGCTTTAACTGTGTTGAAAACATATGAGATTGGAAAAATATACCATTATCTATCATTTAAGAAAACCGTCAACCTCCCAGGTAGCTGAAGGCCTAGGACCGACTCCTTTGGGGAGAGGTAATTCTTAGTCTTACAAACACTGATCCAAAAATGATCAAGATGTGAGAATTCATAAATTGAAGATTTTTTTCTTTACTTGCTTAAAAGCAATTTAACACTTTGACCCTAAGCTAGGAACAATTCTTAGTGTCCTAAAGGAAATTCAATATATTTATGAATATTTGGATGACTAAACAACTTGAAAAATAAAATGTTCAGTATTTCTGCACATTGGGTGAGGCAAAGCTACTTCCTCAAAAGTAAAGAAAAAAGAAAAAAAAAAGAAAGTGACCATTAAAAAGTATATACAACAATATTTAGTCCATGATCTTCTACTGCTGATACACAAAAACAACTGTACCAGACAGCCTCCAAGGTAGTTAATGTAAAAGTGATAATAAAGTGGGATAGTTATTCCATTTACAAAAGTAAAAAGCTCTGTGGTACAGCATTCTACATGTTAGCTATTAGACCACAGACAATTGCATTTATGCAACTCTAAGATGAGAGAAGAGAGAAAAGGTCTGAAGCTGATTTATTCATTAGCAGGTACAACAGCATGACACTTGGAAATTGTCACTGAAATAACAGACTGCAACTATAGGGACTATAATTCAATTAGGACAAGAAGTTTGGTTTTAATTCTCTAGGCAAGGAAAAACAATTCAGGTTTAGTTTATGCTTGCTTATCCTTTTGTCTTCACTTTTGTCTGCTGAAATATACTGCATCAGCCTTGTATCAGTTTGATTGTTGGTCATCTGTGTGTTATTGGCTGGGCTCACTATAACATCTCGGAAAATACTAAACAGGTGAATTCACAAAGTCTGCTCCTTACTACAGGATTATATTGGGAGAATAATCTCTGCATTGTTCCTTCTGCTGGGTCTGCTCCTGTGAGGGCAACAGAAGAGCCAGCGACTGGATCTGCACCCTCAGGAATGCGTGCTGAAGACACTTGCAGCTTCTCTGGCATGACAACCCAGCCAATTTGGCTTCAGCAGAAATTCCTGTCTTCAAACTCTAATTACTGTGCTGGCACAGCACTCTGAGTGGTTTTCTAATTGTTTGCATTTATTTGCAAAGCCTCTACTGCACAGCGTCATGTGACAAATATAATTCCAGTCATGGCTAATTCAATGTTTTCAGGGGGAGGGGAGAGAAGGGAGGGTAATTTCATGGCAAACCATAATTACTAGTATCTTAATCGCCAATCCAATCTGAGGGGGTAGCTGAGGCTCAAATCAGCCTAATTAGGATTCTACTTGTTCATAATAAATAAGTGGTAATTGCTAATTGGATCTAGCCTACATTATTTTCAGATGGGAACCATCTGAAAGTGTGAATTTAATGTCAATTTGTGTTTAATTTTGGCTATTTCCTACATGCACTAGGCTGACAGTTTAGCACAGAACTGAATATGGTAGACATCTAAGTCTTCTACTGCTATTAGTTTCTAGTGGCAAAGACCCCTGGCAAAACAGAGGGCTTGATAAAGCAACCAATAGCTATACGTTGAGTGTTGAGCTCTTTTGAAAATCTAGTTCCAGCTATAGGTGTAAAATTGGTCCTAAATGAATTGCCTACAGCTATAAGGTAACTCAATCACCGTCTAGAAATATACTTTTGACTTTGTCCCTGTTCCTCACCTTTTCTAATGAAATCACACTCCTTCCCAAGTTAAAAATTTCATATTTCATTATTTATGTCACTCATGGCTAGAAATAATTATTTCTGATTGATGCCAAGTAAAAAGAGGAACTATCATTACAATATACTGATAACTGGACTCCAGCTGTGTATCCAATATATATTTAATCACAGACATAACACAAGTATATTTTCCACACTTCTTCCCCACAGTTTACTGACCTAAATACCTGAGATATTCTTGCAGGCCTGAAACAACACTAGCAAGCATAAAGAAAGCATTATAAAAGTATTTCTTCTGACATTTTCCCTTCTTTTTTCTCTCTAGGAACTCCACTAGTTGGTAATGGGAATATTATGTTAGATCTATAAACACATTCTGAATTCTGATTGATACATGTTCAGCTGATTTGAGAATTGGACCATTACAGTAATGAAAAGTCAGTCAAAGATTTTTAATTTCCAATGAACATGACTGTCCTATTGTTGTCTATTGACTATCAACAGGGACCAGAAGGTTTGTCAATTACAGCAGGTATATAACAGCAGCTTTCTATCTACTGAGTCCCCTGAAAAGCATATGGGTAAGAACTAACTGCGGGAATTAGAACAAACAGCACTTTGTGGCATCAGCCTGAAGTCTTGTAGCTCTCTCTAATGACTAAGAGTAACATTAACTGTAAGACTGACTGGCCAAAAGACAAAATATCCTCTCCAAATCCTGTCCAAAAAGTTTGTCCTTAGTATAATCTAGAATCTTTAATGTATTAACACACTACTCTTTCCAAAAGCAAGAGAGTTCTCTGACTTCTAAGCATATCCAAACACATGGTAGATACAGAAAAAAACAAGTGTTAAGGTATTTAAATCTGCCAGTAGCAGTATATACTCTAGCTGCAGCTAGTCACAGTATAATATATACTTTGGAATGGATGGAACATTAGCTCCTCTTTGCCCCATTTTTATCTCTTTTTTGCAGTTTGGAATCCTTCAGAGAGAAACGGAAGAATTCCTTGGTTTTTTTAGATAAGCTTCTGTTCTCATAGCTTCTGGACAAATACTTCCTTATTTGCAAGAGGGCTTAGGGCCCTGGGAACCCAGTGAGGGGCAAGTGGAGGAGCTGCTCACACTCTTTCTTACCAAGCTAAAAATCACTTTTTCTATCAATCAAACTCTACATGAAGCCTCCTTCAACTTACAGGCTCCTCACCTTTGTATTATGATACTGCTAGTCACTGTCATGGCAACCACAGAGGCCATTCCAGCAGAGAAAACTGCCTTGGCGATTCGGAGGGAGCCTATGGACTGGGAATCCCTGCTCCAGAGTTATGGTCCTGTGGAGGGCATCGCAGGGCAAGGCTGAGGAAGAAGCTAGTACAGGAGGAACTGCGCACGATAACTGCCAGTAAATTTCCTGTAAAAAAGTAAAAAAACCCAACAAACCTGGAAAGGATAACGGTTTCCTCAAAGATTAATCTGGGTGCAGAGAGCCCTTTTGGCTGCAACTAATGGGAAAGACTGCACAAAGATCCAGTCTCTATCCTTCCAGAAATGCTTCTTGTTAAATGAGTCTCCTTTAGGACCTACTGCTGATATTCCCCACCCATACTTTGGAGAATCCTGAGACGTTTGTTCCTAAAGGGAACAATTTACACACATTCCTCTATCTGCCTATGAAGGTGCATAGCAGTTTCAGGAAAACCAACATTATCATTCTGGAAAGCTCACATACCTTACTGGGAGTTTGAAAAGTTCTTATTTACATTAAGCTTTTATCAAACTGCTTCTGATACTACAGAATATGGCTGCACTTTGATTTCTTGCATGTTCATGTCATTACCCAAACCCATATCTACTTGTCCTTCTCTTATGAAGCTCCTAAGAATCAAAGATAGCTTTGAACCACAGAAAATACATATTCTCTAATGTCTTCAGACTTTCACGTAAAAATATCTTCATGAAAAGAGATAATTTCCTGCATAAGTAAACTCCTTACAGCCATCTCTATAGATATTGTTGCCTAATTTATCTTCATTTTTATAGCCAAGCTTGAATACTTTTGTCCTTTTGCCCAAAGAGGACTGACAGCAACAACTGTAAGATAATCGATTAAGCAGCCTAATCCCCTACAGAAAAAGCTCGTTTCATCTTTGGAACATATTAACTGCATTTTCTTGTTACTTGCTTACAGAAATCATGGCCAACAGGAGGAGAGTGTCCATAATGTCTCATTTTGATATTTTGCAGCATTAGGACTGATCAAAGTCTCCCAAGAGCTTTATAGCTTCTGATACAGATATATCCGTTAGGTGGTCCTTTACATATTATATTAAACTTAGAGCATTTTGGCAACTTCTGATGCAATTTATTTGTGGAAAATTCTGAAGGGATAAAAATCAACCCATTTCCACTCTAAGCTTTTCAAACTTTTTGCTTTTATTTCTCATTTAAATATTTTTACTTACAGAAAGGTGTTTACCCTTCTGTAGACGTCCCAAGTTTACATCCTTAAGTGTACACTTCCTAAGGTTGCTGGCACTCTCTCTTGGATGGGGGAAAAGGGTTCTGTGCATTAATGTGCCTCAGCACCTTAGGCTTGATTTCTAATTTACAGACACTTCTGCTACAAATTGTGCCACAAATGCCGATAGTCATTTTTTTTATGTGAACCCTGGCTAATTGATGGGATTGATACATAGGTGTCAAGCCTGAGCTGCCAGTGGTTGACACTACACCATGGCTGTTGAGTGACCTGTACAAAAGGGATTGGCTGGTCACAGCACAGTTCTGCACATGGACTCTGCATCTGCCTTGTCAGAGGAGGGAATGTCTGAAGTAGTAGCCAAGGGCAGAGATGAAACTTTAACTCCCAGATGACGGTTAAAGCTTGCAGTTCTGGAAAATGCTAATTTATCTTGAACTAAATATTTATTCAGCCTGCGGTGGGTCCTTCTGTCTCTGTCAAATTTAATATTGATTCATTCTCTTAGTGGCAGCTTGCAACGCATTCTCCCTTGCTCATTCCTTGTTCTGGCCCATCTACTGCAATTGCTTAGTAGACTTACTCTGCTGTAACACAAATTCTTTGTTGTAAACTATCCTGTAGCATCATTATTCTGTGCACTTCTGCTTCTTCGGCAAGCCAGGCTCTGCATGCGAGTGGTTAGTGTGCGTGTGTTAACAAATTTCACCTCTGTTTCCCTGATCTTTAAATTTACACATTTTTTTCTGAAGCCAGTTGCTTGACACTTTAAAAAATAAGGCATTCACTAGAAACGTTTTACTTTTCTTTTCATACACAGAACTAAAAAGAGCAAGACATGTAGTACTCAAAAAAATGTGAAAATCAATTTTTTTCTCCATAAACCATAACTGTTACATCCTGAGTCACAGCAGGAACCATGGTGCCTCACTGTCTTCAAGCAATGAACCACAGAAGTGACTGTCGCAGCAAAGGAGGTGTTCCTCAGACACATTTCTCCTGCAATAGCAACAGTCCAATGACAAGAAAAAAATAGCTTCTTTCCTTACTCCCCAACAACAATCTGGCAAACACACTTATAATTTGCTGAAGGGGCCTGGAGTGTATAAGTTATAAACATAAAACCAAACAAGGATACAGCCACAAGGCAAAAGTTGTAGATCGAGAGAGGGGAGCAAGAATTCAGCAAATCTGTGGAGAGCCTTACCTCGGGACCCAGTGGCCACACAGGACTCAAGGAGTCTGAAAGTACACCAGCTTCTGAGCTTGCCCTTGTTTTCCTGTTGCAAAAACAAAGGTTCACATTTCTTTTTTGAGTAAACCAGAATAATTGTCCTATCTGAAGCTGTGATTTCCCTTACCCTTTGCCAGTAGCTGTAGTGTAGGGGGTCTGAACCTGTTTGCTTTTGCTAACTGAACACTAAGGCATTGGCCTTTTCTCAAAGAATTGGTCCAGCTGGGAATTCATTAACTACTGCATATGCTTAGGTGTATACTTCTTTCATGCAAAGGAGTTCCTCACTGTTCTTCCTTGCCACTCAGCTTGCAAGCATGCTCCCTGGCTCTTAACTGCAGCTTGGAGGTGGTGCAAGCAAATCTTGCCAGTGGATCTATGGAATGGACATGGCAAAATTTCATGGAAATGCTCACATCCATTCACCAGTGGATGGTTGCTACAATTCAGTGATTTTTTTTTAATGCAAACCAAAAGATTAATGGACCTTCTCGATAAAGTATCTGCATACTTTTATTCCATTTTATTGTATTTACTTATTTTTAAGTGAAAGGATGGGAGGGAGAAGGCAGCATTTTACTTAAACCTTAGCTACAATTTAACCATTACAAATTAGAGTCGTTTTACTAATAGTTGCAAGTAGACATCTCCACCTCGTGGTGTGAAATCAAAATATCTTTAGAAAAATTCTGAAATGCTATTTTATGCAAAGGCAGCATGTTAAATTCACCTCTGTAAATTACTTCCCAAGGCAAACTGTGCTTGTCAGCAGTATGCTTAGGAAAAAAGGCAGGGAGGAAAAAAGGTTTTCTGGAAAACTGACGACATACATACATGATGGTGCATCGTATTACATAAGCATGCTGCACTCAGTTACACTTTCTGTAGACAATGATCCATATCCTGTAGAGTATGAATAGGTTTCTGATGCCAAGTTTAAAGCATTCTTGTATTTTAATTATTTCATTTGTTAAGGACAGTTCTGTGTAATTTAATACAGAAAACAAGGCCTAAACCCTCAACTTTTCCTCGACTCACTATTACTTAAATATTTAGGCTCTTATAAAGTATTTACAGGTATAGCCTGATTAACTGTGCAATTCTGGAATGTATACGATTTTTCGTAACCATATGTTGGACAGCTCACAGTCATCTTAGAATTAGCTTATATACCCAGGTCCTGTCCCCCTGCTCCATCTCATTTATTGTTTCCAGCTGGTAAACTCCCATTTTATAACAGAAATTCTTGTTTGATACATTCATTTGCCTCATCTATAAATTTTTATCTGATTTTTATAACTGTAATTCTCGTGATAAAATAACATTCATCAAAAGAAATAAAATGAGTCAAAGACCAGAACGGCTCAGTTTTCTCAGGCTATTAAGCAAGCATCCAGCACTTGCTCAAGATGTATGCATGCTCTGACCTAGAGAATAGCTAAAATCAGGCTTTCCAGAGCACGGGAATCGCCAGTCACAGAAATGTATTGTAACCTGGGACTGATCCCATGTCCTGCTGCTTATTAAGTCCTCCTTTGCACTGACTATGTTTCCTAACTTTACATCAGCATCCTTTGTTCTTACTTTTGGCATTTAATAAGGTCTGGGTGTCACATAAGTCAAATACTTAATAAAGCATCCATTTATATCGTGTGTATAAATACAACAAAAAAGGAGAAATGAGGCTACAGAAAATAGAAATACTATAAAAATTATTTACATCAAGTAACAGCAAATCAGTGGCCAAATCGAGATGAAAATACAGGTCTTAAGTCCCAATTCATGAACGACATTGTTCCTATAGCAACGAAAAATCTAGCAGTTGATATGAGGACTTTGCAGTTTTACACACTTCTGATTAGTTACTGAGCAGTGGATGTGGTAGGCTTTACACTACACCCAGTCTCCCGGTGTATGGATAATCATTGCATTTTGTTTCCACTTACAATGATGGGATCACGACTTGCAAATACTACTGGAAAACAGATAATTCAAAATGAATTAAAAAAAAAATCAATTTTTCTCAGTCTTAGTCTTTCAAAACATATTTTTCCCATGTAAGACAACAGGCTGTAGAAAGGTCCCACAATATCTTCTAATTTTCTGCCTGATATGCTACACATATGAAAACAAATAGCTTTTCATTATATATACTTGAGAAACTTCCTCTGAACTTCCTTTAGAAGTGACTCATTCTGAAAGAACCTCTAGGAGGATAGATCACCAGGCAACGGAACAAGGCAAGTACAGTTCAAGGCTTTGGCTACAGGAAAAAAAAACAAAAAACAAAAAACAAAAAATAAGAGAAAGGCCAGCACATACGCTCTGCTCTCACAAGCAGACACGCTCTGCACGCATCAGAGGCTCTACCGTCAGCATCCGTGCTGAAGCGCGGATCCGTGAAGCTTTGCTTTTCATGGGCTACATAACCCACATCTCGAGAGCTGGAACTCGTGCGCCAGGGAGGCAGGGCGGCTCCGCTCCGGTACACGGGGCGGCTCCGCTCCGGTACACGGGGCGGCTCCGCTCCGGTACACGGGGCGGCTCCGCTCCGGTACACGGGGCGGCTCCGCTCAGGTACACAGGCCGCCAGCAGAGGGCGACACTCCCCCACGAACAGCGGGGCAGAGGCGTCAACCCCAGGCAGCGGCACCGCGGAGCTGCACCGCCTGCTGCGCTTGCAGCAGAATTCCCTAAGGACGTGCCAGATGGGAACTGCCAGAATTTTAATTACTGTATACGATTCCATAGGACAGCTTCAATACCAGAATTAATGCTGATCTCTTTGAAACGATAAACACCCTGTGACTGTATTCCAAATAATAAGAATTTAAGGAATACTTTTAATTTAGGCAAATTTAAAAAATAAACAATTTCAGTGGCCATAAGAGTCATTTAGCATAGGAACGAGTCCTGTCTCTTCCAAAAATCCTTTCCAGAATTTTCATTTAATTGCATTTAGTTCAGCTGGCTCCAGTGAAAGAGATCACACAGCTCAATGACAAAAGCAGCAGCAAAGGATAGTCTCAATACAAGTAGTGCAGAAGTCTTAGCACTGAATACATTTAAAAGCTTATTACGTGGCAGATAATCCTATAGATTTATTTATTAGGATCTCCAGAAACATACGGGATTCTTATTACAACAAAAACTCAAATGAAAATGTTGCACACCATCCCACCTCAAAATGCATGAACGATGCACCAAAATGTGTCATTTGTCAATCTATACCCACAAAAATGGTTTGAAAAGGTAGAATGTTCTGTTCCTATCTGTTCCTTGGGGATGCCATGGTTCCTGTTGCTTTGGTGTGGTCTGATGAAAACAACAGATGACTTTTGCAATCTGCCAAAACCTGAGCTAATTCTGTATTTTTCAAAATATTTGCCAGTCAAACTCTTTAACTGTTCCTTTGCTGATCCTAAAAAATATTAGTAATTTAATAGAAAGCTTCTGATGCCTTGGACCTTGTTCAGAACATTCATCTCCTCAGGAGGTAGCCACAACAGCATGCACAACGTAAAAATGACTCATCATGTTAAAAAAAAACATGATTTATCAAATTTTTTCTCAGATGGTCTTTCCTGTCTTAAGGGTTAATGTTGTAGCTGAGACACTACTTGCTTTTATGACCTTTCAAGGAAAGGATATTCCTCATCTTTGCATGGCACTAGGCCTCAAATCTAGAAAAAATATTGAAAGGGGAGAGACAAGCAAGGAATACAGAAATTGGTGTCTAGACTTGCAAGCAGAGATTTTTGCTCCCTTAGCACAGCTGAGCACACAGCTGCTGAAACAACTGAACACACTTTTCCTCCTGTAATTGCTAAGTCTCGAGGTATGGATATATATTTACCTGTTTTCATTCATATGAAAATTACATTCATATGAAATTTCTTAATAGTAGAGAGACACCAAAAGACAATGTTTTAAACAAATTGCACAAGAAAATCCCAGTTATGTGGGAACAGATTCAAAGTATAAGAAAAATGTGTACACATCTACCCATTCTAGAATTTACTGGATCAAATTTCCCAGCTTCAATGGCAGCAGCAGCAGCATCAATTTTTTTGAGAGTTTCATGTCAATTTCTTTTAGGAACAAACATTGTCAATATCCCTCTGCCAGAAGTTCTTTCTCCAGAGCTCAAATAATTTTGCTAGTTGCTTACTCATTTTCTGCAGACTTCAGGTTCTTGATTATCAGCTTTCTTACCTAGTTACACAGTTGGATGAGGTAGCAACTATTTCAGTGAGAAGAGTTGGGATATTGGTTTTAACTCGGTACAAGAGAAGTACTAGTGAAAAACAAACTGTGAAATAGTAAGACAAAGACAGAACTCATTTATTCAATAAAATTATTGCAGACGCAACTGAGTTTTTCCTAAGAGTAAACCCACTGAATCCAGTCAACCCAAGTTTGCCACCATTTGCCTGTGACTCATCACACCTTTCCTTTCTAAAACCGAAACCGCTTGTTGTAGTAAAGGTAGTAACGAAAAAAGCTAAAAAACAAAACCAACTAAGTGATCTTTCAAACAAAAACTGTTAAAACGGACAGATTATGCATTGCATAATGTGATTAAGCACTTTCCAGTTACTATTTTTTCTTTTTAATACTTCTGCAAACTTAAAGCTGGTCACCTCTCTCTTCTGCTTTTTGCTTTTACTGCACTCTGCCCTAAGATAAATTATCGTGTAAATGTCTCTGAACACATCTTGATGTTTCCTGTACCTGAAGCTTTTTTTTTTTCTCCCCCACTACTGCAGCCATCAAATTTAATTAATACCGGAAATATTGACTCAGTGCTAAGAGAAACATTATCATTAAATTAGAAATCCTTGTGGTAGTGATGCCAGCTCCCCATCTGCACAGCAAGTCAGACACTGAATCTCAGTAAAAGCATCAGATGAGACTGTGGAAGGAAAAAAGCCTTAATAGTTCTACTCAGTGGTTTGACTGCACAGCTCCTGCCAACTCATGAGGGCTATACTAGCACCCTCCAATCTTACAGGGCATCATACTGCTAAGGTCACAGAGAAGCCTTTGAAAATTTAGGGGAATGTGAGCATGTTATTGCATGTACTTGTTAAATTTGTAGAAAATTAAGTAGAGAGGTTGACAAATGTGAGAATATGCAAGTGCTTTTGTAGAAAAGGAAAAGGCAAATCAAACAATCAGAAAATCACCTCAGTCTATCTGGAACTGTGAAAATTACAAGCATATTGTCAGGAGAATGTCAGATTCAATTTGCAAATGACTCACCACACCAAAGAGTAAATAGGTAGCAAATATAATTCTTCAGCAGTTTTAGCTGCTATGGATATGAACAAATAGGAAAGTGCATTCTGTTCAATTTTTGTTTGGCTAATATTACCAAGACTCTGCCAGTGCTACAGTCAAAGCAGCTACATTACACAGCAATGATCCTAAATTGGAGCACAACATCTGGGTTGGGTAGAAATTAAATGACATAGCATGGATTCAACCACCTAATCAGGTGAAAGATCCCCAAACGCTACACTATGGTCACTTCTCATGATTGCAAGAGTACCAATTTTTTAAAAAAGCCGTGGAAAGGAAAACTAGCCAGACAAAACTTCCAAACTAATGCAAAAACAACACTCAATCATTTTTCCCTTCTTTTTTTTAGTCTACTGTTTGGAACAGAACAGATGAAATAAGATGTGGAGAAGAAAAACTCAAGTCATTAAATCAATATGAACTGAAGCATTTTAATAAGATCACTCTTGAGATACAGCTTTTAAGTGTACCATATTTGCATAGCAAAGAAACCATCTAGAGGAGAACGAAATGTATACATTGAATAGCCTTGTACCTGATTCTGTGGTAAGTTTAATTAATGTATCAGAAGCAACTAATGACCTTGAGTCAATATTCTTGGTCATTAGGTTGCCTGTATCTTTCAAAGATGCAGCTACAACATTAATCTCGGAGAGTAACAGGCTCAAAAATTATATGTTCACAATTTGCTTAGAAAAACCTTTCTTTTATACGATTTTGTAGTTTTGACCCATCATTCATCTTGAATGGCTTGTTCTCAGATCATGTGCTGGGCTAAGAGAACATTAATTCCATGGATATTCCCTTCAAATCACCTTTGTGCGCAACAGAAATCAAGAGTATTGCAGAACGTGACCGATACATTGCCTCAAAACTCACAAAATGCAACAGAAGTCTGGTTTAATCTACTTATGAATTTTGCAGCTGAAGCATAAAAATGATTTTATAACAAAAACACGGCCAAAGCCAGATAATAGTTTTGTAATTTTTTTTATGTGTACTGTGCTTTTGGTAAAACTCTTCAGGTAAAAACTCTTCTGAAAGCATTAATTACTCACATAACCTAAGATATTCATTATACTGCTTCAGACTAAGAAGCTGCTTGTTCGGCATCTTCTCTCCAACATTATTTCTCTGGTATTACATATAATTTCTGCCTGTACACTCCCTACAAAGTGACTGAAAACCTGTTCCTAGAAGTCTGGGGAGTAGAGAGATAAATATATCATACCATCATGATATCACTGTTACAAAATAGCTGCTTTTTTTTTGAGAGAGAGAGAGGGAACGCACTTTCTCACTCTCTACATCTCCTCCCTCAAATTATCACAAACCTAATGCTGATTTCCTGCAAATACAAGCCTTTTAAACTGGACTAATATGTCATATGGCATTACAGCAAAATGCAAATTAACATTTCCTGACGTTTTGTCCAATATCTATTGTCTTTTAATATAGCTCTTTAATCACATAGCTCTTTAACTTTCTTTGGTAGGAGATAATTTTTCCCTTCTAGGTATGCTCTCTCTATTTGTCTACGCTTTATGCTTTCTCTGTTCTTTTATTCCTTCAGAATGGCTGAGAAAACTATTAAAATGACTGATAGACCCAAAGAGCAGATCTTTGGGCTTGGCGTTTCCTTTCTAACTCTCGTTGCTGTTTTAGCCCCCTTCTTTCCTTGACAGATGCTTGCTGTTTCTACCCTTGACATATCCCTCACCAACCCTCTACCCTCTGCTGGCTTTCCTGCAGTGGTTCAGATTCAGCAAAGCTCTCACGTGCCTAATTCTCCCCTCTTCCCTCTCCTGCTTTGTGCTTCATTCTCTGTATGTTTACTACCTTACTTACCACACATTTTTCCTATTGATATAGACTATAATTTCTCTGGCACACTATGTTTATACACTATTTAGCATGAAGGTATAGACATCCCTATTCTCAATACCTACAGTCGCAACAAATGTGATAGCAATTTTTAGCACATGCAGTGTTCTGGAAAACCAGCTGCTGTGATTATTATTTGCGTAGATATTTGTGTGTAAGACATTAAACTCTACCACTGCCCATAGTGCAACTCAGAGCTTCATATTAACTGCAGTGTAGATGTATCCTTATATACCACATTAGCTTTTTAGGGATACAAAATGAAGAACAGAGAACTCAGGAGTTCTATCTCCTAAAAGTCAACTATAATTATAGGTCACTTCCTTTTTAATAAGTAGGCCAGATCTTGTTCTTAAGAAGTAAAGCTTCCCTCAGTGAATTGCTTGGTGTCTCTATGCCTCAGTTAACCCATCTCCAAGCTTCACTGGCCAGTTGTTTCCCTCAGAAGTCAAAATGATCTTTAAGTCATGCAATCCTGTCAAGTTCTTTGAGGTCCTCAAATATAAAATAATCTGCAAAACTGCAACAGCCTACGCTTGTGAGCGGACCCTTCGGGAGACGCACTCCATCACTGACTCAATGCAGGCTCCTTAGTGCTGAAAATCCCTGCTGCAGCTCCACTTCCTACCATGGGCCGTATCTGCTGAAACTCACTACAGCTGAGACTTTCTGCACTGTATGCTAAAGTCGTTTATTCTTGCAAAAAAGGTTTTCTGCTAGCATGGGTCTTCACTTTCTAGAGAACTCACATTGACTGCAGTGGAAAAGACAATGAATGCTGGAGGCCAAATGGTCTTCAGAAGTGTACATGCAGTTAAAAGGCCTAAGATTCAGTTTCAGTATTTTAAATTTGGTGCTAGCTTCAGCACTTTCAGTTCCACAGGCAGACAAGGAATGGTGCTAAATCCTCGCCCACGTGAGTCAACAGCTATGTCCTACTGACTTCAGCAGGTGTAAGCCTCACCAGTCAGATGTAGGGGCTATCACTTGCTCAGTACAAAGTTTCCTGCTCAGGTCACACCGGCTTGGCCGTTACTTAGCTGTGAAAGGGAACTACAGTGTCTGACTGGCTCTACTTCTTCAGCCTCTGGAAAGCTATTTCACTTGCTTCTGCCAGGTAAGAATAAGAACTATAACTATTCATGAAGCATGTCTGCAAAACGTCCCTGAAAATTAACTTCAGAGATTCTGGGTATTATGATCCATTCTTGCAATACCTGTACATGTCAAAAATGCCCAGCAGATGAGGCAAACCCAGGGCCAGCTCCAATCTATTATTTAGACTCCCCATCCTCTCTCTACCCTGTTCATATGTCAATGCCGACACATCATTTTAGTTTCAGAGTCTCACGAAAGCAGAACAAGTATAAGATTGCCAAATGACCAATCCTATATATGAGAACAGCTCAGGAGGAGCAGCTCAGTGAATAGTCAACAACAATTTTTCCTCACATTGCAATGACTTCTGTGTGACAGAAGATGCCTTTGAAATGGGCTATTGAACTGTCTCCAGGAGCATCTGCTATGCCAACGAGTGTAATCTTGTTCCAGTATCAGTGCACTTATCACTGGGTCTTTGCTGATACAGCAGCTCTAGGCACCAATATAATTTTTTTTCATCTCTATTTCTGAACGTCTTGCTGCAGTGACTTTTTGCCTAATATCACATTAATTCTTTAGGGAAATGCTGCTATTCAGCAGATATAGAACATTTGGGAGTATTTGCAAGGGAGGTTCTAGGCATAGGGGAGCAAAACATCTCACACATAGTCTCTTGGAAACTGAGTTTCGTGATCCTGCAGTGTTGCAGTTTCCTTCAGAAATCATTCTCCCTTCACTGAGAGAAACTGTACCAACAATCTCAGCTTGGTGCTAGTGACTGTTCAACTTGGAGAGAATTCAAAGCACCAGAAACATCATTAAGAGGCTGCGGTGAGTGCCTTAGAGGAAAGATTAAAAGTCTGAAATACGTCTGGCTTGTGTTTAAGATGGCTTACTATAGATATCACAAAATTATCATAGAACGGTTTGGATTGGAAGGGACCTGAAAGATCATCTAGTTCCAATCTCCCTGACTTAGGCAGGGACACCTTCCACTAGATCAGGTTGCTCAGAGCCTCATCCAGCCTGGCCTTGAACACCTCCAGGGATGGGGCAGCCACATCATCTCTGGGCAACCTGGTCCAGTGCCTCACCGCCCTCAGAGGGAAGAATTTCTTCCTTATAGCTAATCTAAATCTAAGTTTTATATCTAATCTAAATCTAAATTTCTTCCTTATTTCTAATCGAAATCTCCCCTCTTTCAGTTTAAAGCCATTGCCCCTTGTCCTGTCACTACACGCCCTCGTAAAAACTCCCTCTCCAGCTTTCTTGTAGGCCCCCTTTAGGTACTGGAAACTGCTATGAGATCCCTCTGGAGCCTTCTCTTCTCCAGGCTGAACAGCTCCAAATTTTACGCAACTTTTAAAGCAAATTTTAAAACTTGCTTGAAAAATTGCGCTCCACCTGTGCAGTGCCAACAGATTGTTACTCAGAATAATGAGATGGAGTCAGTAAAAGTGAGGACCGAGTCTAGACACTAGGAAAGAGTGGAATTGTCTTCCCCAAAGGGAAAGTGGAAGACAAACTGTAACAGCTACTCGGTTCTGGGCAATATCTTAGAAAATGACACTGGCACAGGCTGCCCAGAGAAGTTGTGGCTGCACCATCCCTGGAAGTGTTCAAGGCCAGATTGGATGGGACTTTGAACAACCTGATCTAGAGGAAGGTGACCTTGCCCATGGCAGGCGGTTTGGAACTAGATGATCTTTCAGGTCCCTTCCAACCCAAACCATTCCATGATTGTATGGAAATGTCTAGTAGAGAATAATAAAACAACTACCTATAGGGAGACTAAGTAACCTAATAAACTTTTTCCATCTTTAACTTCTGCAACTAAGCAGCAGCATCCTGAATTTAGTATTGGCTATTTGTTGCTCTCCAGCTTTCTTTCATCAGTGCTATAACATGCAATGGAGTTAGTAACAACGGTTCTCCCATGTATGAGGAATTCCCCAGTCTTGGTCCAGTACCTCCATGGAGGAAAACTTTCCCAGTTACTTCAATTGCATGCATGGCAGGTCATAGCATGGCATTGTTTAGGATTTATTTAAAAAAAAAAAAAGTTTGGAGAGCACTAGTTTTTAATGAAGGGTGTTATTAACTTGCAATTTAGTAGCTCATAAAATTTCAAGAGTAGACGTTGGTGCCTAAAGTTTCCTCCATTACAAGCATGTAAATTTTTCTTAAACTTCTGACAAGATAATTGTCTAGCCAGTGTCTGTCTGTTACAAAGCTAAATCTTCTTTTGCTTTGCAATCAGAGTAGAATCTGTAATCTAAGAAATCACTTTGGATTTCACCGAACACAACTGTACTGAGTCAGGGGCAGCAAAAGCAGAGCGGGACCATGGATCCTGCCCTGACAGCTCCCATGTTCTAAGAAACAGCACAAGCATGGAGGTGATTTAGAAAAGGGCTACATTAAAGTGGCATGCAATGGTTCAGGTCTTTCTTTACTGAGAAAGAAAATTGTCTTGCCAGAAAAAAGAGGTGAAGACATGGCACAACTCTTTTCATTCCATCTTCATGAAATTATGCAAATTACTGTGCAAGGTCTCAGTGCGAGACAGAGCTCAGAGGCTTCTCAGTCTGTGATATGGCTGAGAAATGCTTTCCTGGGGGAGTCACAGAATGAACTGATAGAAAGCTCAAAGATAAATCCCCACTTTCCAACCTTCAGCTTGTTATGGGAGCAGTCATTACAAAAACTCATCTCCATCCATGATGGTTTTTTCTACGCAACACAGTGCTTGACTGAAGAGATGTTGACTTTACGAAGGTTAAAGGTGGCTCTCTCAACCAACAAATGGGATTTAGCAAGAGGGGAGGATTGTTGTTCTTTCTTCTTTCAGGAATGAAGTGTCAGGAAGATGTAGAGGTCAAACAGGCCCCTGCTGAGCTGCTGAGTGACAGCACCAGCTGCAGAGGGTGCTGGAGCAATGCAAAACCTGAGGGTTCTCACATTTGGGAAGCGTATGCCATCTCCTTTTCCCACATCTGAAGTTAGAGGAATAACAGTGAGAGCTCTGTTGGGAAAACAGAGTCCAAGCAGTTTAACTTGGAGCGCAAAGTGATGTGCAGGAATTGAGTCATGCCTGACAGACAGACCTCTGCTCAAACCTCATAGGGATTCCTAAATGGGAGCCTAAAGCTACTCCTGGCTGAAGACTAGACTCTAATGGACAATCCTCCCTTGCATTTCATCCCCCCAAGTATATGTGCAAGGACATAAATGTTTGCATAATCAGCTAGATTATTTTGAGGACTGAAAGTAGGACTGAAAACCAGCAGACCTAGGCTTGATTCATACAAATCCCTAATAACGTGTGACTGAAGTGAGTAGGTGTTATACATATGACAACACACAAAGAATATAAATGAAATACTTTGCATTGGCAAAACGTTCTGGACTCTGACTTAGATTCTGCCAGAGCTGGAACATTTGGAGCATGCATAAATTCATTACAACCTGGCCTTTCAGAAAAAGAGCAGTCTGGGGGTTTTCCTCATGCCAGTGAATAGGAAATATGTTTAATGTTTATTCTCTAATACAGCATGGCAACAGATTTAAATATTTAAGAGAGTTCTTCCTAGAGAATGAATTAGGTATCAGATATTTACAATTTTGCAAGAAAGTCAAGGTTCACGTGATAGAATAGAATTTGATGTTCTTGTTCAGAAAGATCTGGACTAAACCCACTTGATTTCTTGGAAAAGGCCACAGTCTAAGAACCAACATATATATCAAGATAAGAATAACTTTCTTTCTTCCTGATTCCTTGAAATGTTACAACTCTGAATTATACAGAAGCCAAATAAAAGTTAACACTTAAGTACTTGTGAAAAATGAAGGCTTCGTGTCCATCTGCAAGACCTCTGTGACTATGAGAGAACACAAAACCTAGTACAAATGGTGGGAGAAGGGAGAGTCCCACACAACATACAGCAAGGCCTAGGGGAATAAGTACTGGAAATGGTTGCAAGCAGATTATGGAAACATGGAACACATGCACACATAAATTGTCATAAAAACACAGAGAACAACCTTGAAAGATGTTGCAGTACCTTAGCATAGCAGGGTTTGGGGCATTTCCAGCTGCCACACTTCTGTGAAAAAGGGATTGAGAACAGATTCCCTGTTAATGTCTTTTCAACTGTGATGGCTCTAGAGCCTAAAAATCTGCTTTCCGTTAGGAAAAACTGTAAAACTTCCAAGAAAAGATGAAAAACATATCTTCTATTGGCATAAAAGCAGGAGATTTCCTTGCAGGAAGGAGTGGCATATTGAAAATTCCCTAGAAAGTAAAATACAGGAAGAATAACTGCCACTGGCAGCAAACTCCAACTCCTAGCAAATGCATGTGTTACAAAGCTAACAAAACAAACAAACAAATAAAGCACTCAAAACCTTGCGTGTGTGCATAAGCCGGGGGTTTTTTAAACTTAGGACTGGGCCTTAAATAATATATAATCAGTGAAGTCCTTTCTTACTATTAATTCTCACTTTAGTTCTTGAAATTTGGCATTTGTTGAATTCTGTGTTAGGACTTTTTCCAAATCCAAGACTTGGGGAACTTGGTTAACAATGCAATAAATAGAACTTCATAGCGTTACAGAGAAACATTAAAGCCTTTTTTGTGTGCTGCTCTTTCCCTTTTAAAAAAAAAATACAGTCATTGTTTCTTTAAAAGTCTCCATCTGCGAATCCCATTAGATGTGCATATAAGGTTTCGGATGATTAATAGTTGCCTGCCTTGCTTTGGTTGGAGGGGCTGAGTGTATGTACGTTAACCCCTCCCTCCCCTCTCTCACATTTCACTTCACAAACTTGTCACTCTCTCCCCACCACAGTATTTAAAAAGTGTTTCACACATGTCCAGCACTTCACAAGGAAGCAAGCTGCAGGCCTTAGGAAGCAATTCAGGGCAACCACTGCATGAGTCTGGTTACTGTCTTCCAGTTGGGACAATGAAGACATTGAGACGAGTTCCCAGAGTAACAAATCTGCAACAGCATAAAACCCACAAACAAATTGCTGTTTAGGGAGGAAACCCATTCTGTAAATTTTGGAAGGTTTCCCCTCTGCTCCTCTTCTGATTTTGAAGCCTGAGCTATAACCAGTCACGAACATTGGAGTGTGGACAGGATTGGAGGCGAATGGATCCCACCAGCAGCAGCTGCATGCGCAGTCCACAACCTCCTGCCCCACTTTGGGGGTGCCTGCGAAGCACCCATGCGGATGTCACCACAGCTTCGGGGCTGAACCATTATCCACCAGCACCGTTCTTCCATCAAAAATCAGATTTTGCTACTTACTCCGATTTCTCAACCTCCTGCCTGGTGACTGCTCCCCACAGCTTCCCACGTGAGGAGTGGGCATTTGTGGAGCAGCACCCCTCTTTCCAACACTCTGACTGGCATTTGGCAGCAACTGAGGCCAGAAGGCGACTAAATCCAGGACTGGCCTTGGGTTCTGGGGAGTCAGAAGGCAGCAGTCCAAATCTAGTGAGTGCAGCCGTGGGTATGAATGAAGATGAAGAGGCACCAGTAAATACTACAAATGAGACTGAGAAAAAGTCGTCCAAAAGAAAAAAGGAAAACTCAGGTAGGTGACACGAAAGCAGGGTTCTGGGATAGTACAGGCTATAGTATGAGAGGACCTGTAAGATTAGGAATTAAATAAAACTGGCAAGGAAAACGTTTTGCAATTCTTGACTGGGGAAAAATACACAATAGGATACTCAAACTAAATGGCTTATTCTTTGATGACCTCTGGTGTTTGTATTTCACTCCTGCAGATCTTGTTTACTGAACCAGGCATTTTACTCACCAGCAAAATGCACATTTGCTGTAACTAAACAGGAATCACGTGGCATGTACACTGAGCTGAAAGTCCTAGAATGTGGAGTTATAGACTGCATACTTGCCATTTGTCCATCAAAGAGGAAAGATCCCTCATCTTGAGCTGCCTGTGTTAGTTGGAAACGGTAGACTAAGATTTTGACATCTCAGTTTATGGTAAGAAGTACAAGATGCGAAGTCTCCCTTTAGATATAAATTCTGTTTGGCCTCACTAAATATTAAATGTTTTTATCTTGAAACCAGAGGTAGTGAAAGTTTGCCCATCAGTACAGTGTCCAAGAATGCAGAAAACGTAGGCAGTTTTCATTGTGTCATCCTAGCTAGCAAAACGCATTCATTCTACAGTGCAATATTAAATAATTTCATAGTTATATAACCTCTGATTTGCCACTGTCTCAAATCCAGATATGTGAAATATGCATAAAATTGTTTTCTCCTAAGGAAGCTGTTAAAAATTAAGATGCATATATGCATTCACGTGCTATAGCATTCATTTATAAGCTACAGTATGCCTTTTGCCACAGCTATGAAGTGAGGAGCATCTGCCAGTATCTCCATTTTACAGGTAGAGAACGTAGCAATAAAAATAGTTATTTATTTATTTGTAGATTTTACAGGTTGGCTACAGAAGAGCCACCTCTAATCCAACTTTCATTTCTCCATTTTGCAGTTTAAACAACGAGCTTGTATTCGTGCTCTCCCTGTCACACAATTAGTCCTAATCTCTGTTCTCTTCCAATATGAATAGGCTGTTAGGGAACACATAAACTAATATTCCAAACCTCTTTATGCCCAGAATCTAGTTTACTCCCCTCAGCTATCAGATTTTTTTCTTTAGAAACTCAGCTTTGTAGAATTTAAGTTCATTTCTATTGAAAAAGCATGTTTGGAGCAAAAAATTCCCCAAAATCCAAGTGCAAAGAAGTTTTTTTTTAAAAAAAAGGAAAAGCAAACAACGCTTTTATTCTAACATTTGCTACTCGTAGGTAAACAGCAGATTTCAGTATACTCAGATTAGAGAGATATCGTTATTCTTAAAGAGACTGATTCCAAAGCACATCTCCCTGTTTTAAGTAGAAGACAAATGTTCCTTCTGTTCTCTATTACCAGCACCCTTAACATCTTCCTTTCATACTTGCTGCTGTCCCGTATACTTTTCCTTACAGTGGAGGTGTAAGCAATGACATCACTGAAAGGTATGGTGTTTCCTGTCTTCTAGCAACTGTTGCTGTCTGTACAAGTTGTTACTTTAGCAAATGCAGAATAATTAAAACATCCCACAGGGGATTCCATGGCTTTTCATTTCAGTCCCTTCTTCACTTACCAGACAGCAGATAGAATTATTTAATATGCCTCCTGCAAGCTCTTCCTTCCTTCTGTCCTCAGACGAAATAAAACGAATGAGGGGAAAGTCTATGAGCTATTTTATTGTGACTTTCTTCACTTTTACAGCAGTTCTAGAAATGCAGCTAGACACATCACATACTAATTGTTTATTCTAAGCAGAACATAACTCTTTTCTCTCCTCTTCAGAATTTTACTTGACTTTTTAGAAAAAAATCTAGGTACCCAGAACCTTCTCTGCAGAGATTGGGCTAGTAAAGAAAAATATATTGAAATCACTTGACCTACAAAATAATTTATTTTCCTTTAGTTGTAGCCTTATCCATCACCAATTTTACCTGAATTGCAATATAGATACAGCATTACCATGATTTGTACTAGTGCATGCAAAACCTTTGGTTCTTGCGAAGACCCTAGTTATTACAATGTACACAGTGAAGATTTTGGAACATGGCTCTTTGCAGAGTGTTCTGAGAAAAGTCTAAAGTAAGCATATTTCTCAGACAAATAAGCAGAACAGTGTAAAAATAATAAACAAGTTTGTCAATCTCTAAAACTTTCTTTGAAGCACAGATATATTAAAAACATTTTTTAAATGGCTTTGTTATGGTAATAACAACAGTGGCATCTACTACAAATACTTGTGGATAAACACGCACACCCCCTTCCCTTCCTCTACAGACTTTAGTTACTTAGATGCCATATGAAGTCTTCACAGGCTCACCAAACGACCTGAAGATATAAGTTAATCTAGTGTTAGCTTTGACAGTTGCCTGCGCTGTCCATCCACAAGCCACAGCCGTTAACATTTTCAAATAAAATTTTCATAAAAGTTTGTGTCTGACCTGTGCTAAATTGTACTTGCATTATGATGCATCTGAAGTCCCTAGTTCTCCAGCAATCGTAATATAATATATAACAGAATTCAGACAGTTTTATTTTATGTGAATGTAACAATACAGAATGTTAGTGAGGTTGCAGTAGAAATGAGAATGTGATAACAGTGCGTGATAGCTCCCTTAACACTTGACTGAAGAACTCTGGAAAACTTTGTATTAAAATGTGTAGAGCTGATGTGAATTCCTGCCTGCCAACTCTTCTCAGTCTTGCCGCTAACTGTAAAGAGGATTTTCTAAGCTTGCGATTCCCATTTGAAGTCATGGTGGCATAAAAAGCAGTAAGTAAGAGCAGACAGCAGCAGGGAGCAGCAGATAACCTGAGAAGGACTGAAAAGCAATGCACAGGCAAGTCCCTGCTCAGTTTAAAGTGTTCTGGGTGCAGAACATCACGTGTCAGAGCCCCCTGCGTGCACCCTCCATTGAGCATTAGTCCATGAGGTGCACATTGAAGTAACTTCTGAATACCTTATCATCAGCTGTCAAATGAATCCACTGTTTATGAGGTCACTTTACTTGGCCAATGTTCCTGATAGCTTTCAGAATTTTATGTTTCGTAACATGAAAAACTATTAGTGTCTTACCACTTGATTTAATCACTCAGAACAAATATGCCCTCAAAGTCTTTAGTATGGGGAAAAAAGTAACATTGTGCAGATGCTTCGTATGTCTATTTTACTTCCTTCTACTGAGGGGAAAATTGCACACATCGATGGCAGTTTGCAGAATAACAGGAGGTGCATTGATCTGGGCTGTGGATCACCACAAGCATCTAACAAGCAGGTAGGATCCTCCATGTGAAGGCATTAGCAACCTCTGTACTTCTGTGCCTAAGCTGTTCTCTGAGCAACAGAAGTACCCCCTGTGGTGCCAAAGTCCTGTATCTGCACAGCACAAAGTCCTTATGCCTTCCTCCAAAGCATTATTTACTGACCATTGTTAGTAGATCAGTTCAACCCAGTGAGGGAGAGTAAGTACTACTTCACGTGACCAGACTCCGATTCAGTTATGCTGCTTGTAAACACAAAGCAAAGCCAACTTCTGTTGACCAGCTCCAAATGCTGAATTTGGCCTGTTGTTTTGCAGGGAACGGGTTGCCTCTTCATACACCCATGTATATATATTAATGCCTGACACGGTTTTTGTTTTGGAAACTTTATACTATAGGAACATGTACCATTTGGGTTCCTACACATATTTTGCTGCAGCCCTAGAGAAATGCAGTGGTTCACTTCAACCACAATGAAACTGGGTGGGATCCTGCAAGTATGCATGCTCCATGGTAGAGACACTGGCCTTCCTGTGATTTCTGAGCAGCAGTTTGTGGGTTTTTTTTTAAACTGGCAGTACAGTAGGAAAATTTTTCAAAGCTAATTTGTCCTTTCACGCAACATTTGCCATTTTCCACATTCTGTTGTCAAAACTCTGAGGCAACTAGGACCAATTTCCACTTTTCAAATATCACAAAACCTGCAGCCATGAATAACCATATATCTTTTTACAACACCATGTGGCATGCAGCCTGATGACAGGATCCAAGCTACACATCCTGCTCTATTCCCAGAAATACTTAGCTATTTTAAACATTGTTTTTGAGATTAAGACTGGTGAAATCGCCTCTTAGAAAGGACGTCCTTTGCACAGGGCTAAGCAGAGAGCTCACATATTTATTCAGCTTGCATTAGCTACTTTTATCCCAGGTTAACTTGATGGAGGTGGCTTTAGTTCCTGCAGGGAGTTATTGGCATTGCAGAGCTGCTTCACTGCTCCACGTGTTTGCTAGGGGAGCAGAGACCCAGGGGGAAGCCCTTGAGACCAAGGTTCCCAGAAGCTTGTGGCAAAGCTGCCAGCAGGGGATCCACACTTCAAACCCCGCTTCCCCACCACTCTCTCAAAAGTCGCGTTTGTCAGCCTTTGGGAAGTATGTAAGAGTGTGTTTGTTCAGTAAGAGATGAGAATGAAGGGAATTGTACAATTATGGGCAAAAGCATGGGGAGAAACTTGCAGGGTTTGTTTTCATACTTTCCCCAACTTTATCTGGGGATTTTTGAAGAATAAGTAGCAAGAACATCGTTGATGCAAACAAGTCTAATTTCCTTGAAATGGGGAGCAATACAGCTGCAGCATGTGATGCATTAGTCCCTGTGCACATTATCACTAATGGGAGCTATGTTTGACTTCTCCGTTTCTGATGGACGGAGCTAAGATCAGATCAGTCATGAAGCCTACAGTCACACTTGACAGATTCTTCCAGGTTTATTACTTTGGCAACCAAAGGGACATCTAGAAGATGATACTGCAGTTTGTACTCTTTCTACCATTTTGTATAAAATTTCTATGTACAAATATTATGCTAGGACGCACAGACCTTCATTGCACACTAGTTACACACAAAAATTAAGTAATTAATTGTCACCGTCACAAAAACCTACTAGTATCTTCAGATCAGGGAATCTAGCCAATCACAGGAGCAAGAGGAGAGAAAGAGTCAAGGAGCTGGTAAAACTGACTCTCTGAAAGATTGGCAGTTTGGGCTTTGCTCGCTGAAATGAGGACATTTTTCCTTGCATTGTTTGGAGATTCTTCACAAGCACCAGTTTTAAAAGCACAGGAGATGAAAAATAAATAATTTTTTTTTTTCAAAAAAGGAAATGAAAGAAAAAAAAAAAAGATTGCCACAGGCTTTGTCAGGCAAAGTCAGTTTGTGTTTGCTTTTTAGCATAATTGGTGTGGCATCCCTTTGGCTACGACTTTAAATTTGGCTTTGAAGTATGACTCTTGAGCACATTGCTGCCAAGTGCACAAATACCAAAGAAGTTTTTCAGGGCAGCACGGTGACAAGGATGATACTGAGGCCAATCATGCACACAGATACCAGACCTCCTTGTAGTTTTCATTTAGCAAGGATTAGAAGAAGTTCAAAGTCTAGAGTATCATGTGCCAATTCAAAGAACACTGGTTTGTCTGGTGTTCCTTGTTTCACCATATTCCTCACACGCACAATATTTCCAGGCCATCTGCTTACTAAGTGACTTTAGCTCACACCCTGCACTAGAGGTCATCACCATGCCCTCATAACGCATTACACATCATATACAGAAAGTGCTAGCTTTGCTGCCTGTTGCTTGGTACATCAGAAGAGAGTGATAACATGTATACAAGGAATGAAAGTAAAGATGTGGGGAAGGAAAGTATTTCAATGCGATGATCACAAGGAATGAGAGCTTCCTTCCCATAGCTGCTCATTTCTGACCTTACAGATCCAGGCCTGCACTTCTGCAGTTTTGACAACACATCCCTTCCTGACTCTGAGCTGTCCCACCTTTGTCCCCTTGAACCTGAGACGAACGACACTGATAAGTCATGCTGAGCTTGAGGGGCCATAACACAAACTTCTTAAAACTTCTACTGAGCATTTCAATTAGTAGTTTCTATCAGATGTCTGCAATACACAGGTTCACACGGATCAATGTAACTGCAAATTACACATGTGTGCTTGCCTCTTAGAAAACCAGAACTCAAGCAACAAGGCAGAAACAAGCAGCAAATCACGGAAGGAAAGGACAGCTTTCACAAAGGAGCAGCTACGGGAGCTGGAAGCCGAATTTGCCCACCATAACTACTTGACGAGGCTCAGGAGATATGAGATAGCTGTGAACCTGGATCTCACCGAGAGACAAGTACTTCCTGAATCCCTGCCTCCCCAGCTTATTCTTCCTCCCCACACTTCTCCCTAAAGCTAAAAGCAAGATATGTTACTCGAGGGTGTACTTTTACAATGGCACAGAGGTATTTTAATACAAAGTCTCCACATTCTTTTAAAACACATTTGTTACAGATTTCTGTAAGTAGTTAATAAATGTTGTAATGTTTATCTAAACTAAAGACACATTTGGGAATAACTGATATCTAATGAGCTGTTGTTTACTACCACTCCTTGGTACATACTGCTATGTCAAGGCTTACAGATGGAATATGGATATCACCTTAGGCTGTGATTACCAGGGAATTATTAGAATTATATATGTTTGATATATGCATTCTTCCTGGATCAGGTAGTATTTTGAGGTGATAGGAAAGACAAAAATACAGAGTTGCGTGGAGAAAGATATTTCTGTTCTCAGTCAGGGTTTCCTTATTAAAGCTTAGTGGACAATACAGGAATTGCTCAATTAAGTGAAGCAAATTACAATTCCTAAAGCATTAGATTGGATGAACTAGATGTTAAAAGACATTAGATGCACTGTGCCCATTGGATTGACGTGCTTAGTTGACATAAAGACAGATTCTAGGCAAAACACTTGTACTACCTTTGCAGGTCTCAGAGAAACATCTGCCTGGAACAGTTTAGAAAGAATTGTTCCTGCCTTTGTTAGAGAGATGGATTACTTAAACTTGTGAGGTTCCTTTCACCCCTTCTTCTAGAATTACACAAAACATCTGTCTATTGATACACATATATATGCATAGGTTTGCTTACACAGCTCAGATTGAGGCATCAAGTTAATTATTTCCTTTTTATCACCCAGGTCAAAGTATGGTTTCAAAACAGAAGGATGAAGTGGAAACGTGTTAAAGGTGGTCAACCAGCGTCCCCACATGAACATGACACAGAAGATGTGGACTCTGCAGCTTCCCCCAGCTCTGACTAGTCCTTGCAGCAATGGGAGAGGAATATGGAGAAACTAATTGATCAGAAAGTGGATGCAACACTGCTCTGGGTCAGCTACATCATGAGATGATTCTGCTTGCAAAACCTGTAGCCCTGAGTCTTTAAAAGGTGTATGACCGTTTCGGTTACAGAGGCAATTAATGAATGCAGGGGAAAAAAGCCAAAGGAGGGCATAATTTTAGTTTTTGTCTGAATGAATTTAACTCTCTGGAAATTTCTTACTACTACGGATGTGTCCTCAGAACAAAAGCTAACAACCACTGAATATAAACCAGAAGTAATATTGTCTAGGCTCTCAAACACGTAGAAAATACAGATTCTCAGTCAGCAAGAAAGAGTTCAGCAAGTGATAATGTTTAATTGTATTCTCATCCAGCCTTTCCTGGGTCACATCTATTCATTCTGCATTTGTACTTGACAAGGCACATTTTCCTTGTGTCTTAGTTTAAGAGAAATAAATACTTTGATAATCACTGATCTTTCTTGCAATATGAATTGAACATCTGTATGGCTAGGCAGTAAGATTACAAAATAAAAATCTGAGACCAAAACTACATACACAGAATTCTGCTTACCAGTTTCAGAAGAGATGGCTTTAACATTGACATTTCAAGAGGACAGGTGCCTTGTTGATGACAGCACTTTGCAGAGGGAGATTTCTTCCAATCTTACTGTAAATCCTGAAATTAAATTGCTAGATTTCAATTTCAAATATTTTTCCAAAGCTGTCATTACCAAATGTCACAGTCAGTACAGTGGAGATTAAGCGCTCTACACAATAGCTATCACTATTTTGTTTTCAACATTTAATTCTATTTAACTAAAGGAAAACTACTCTTCACTGCTGCATTTCTGTTGGATTTATGGAATCTCTCTGGAAACTCACAGTTTTCTTTGTGAATTCAGGATTGTCAGGAGAAGCAGAAAACAATGTTATCAGGAGTAATTTAACTGAATTGACCATCTACAAATTCTCGTTTCATTTTTCATCGGAGACAAAACTTCCCTCCGAATAAACATGTACATGTGTATTATTTAAATTACATATAAAAACATCTTTTAATCTAGGTATTGTGTGGATTTACACTTATTACTTACTGTCTTCTAAATCAATATCTGGATTTATGAAATTTACAGTTAAGTGACCAACTTTTTCCAAACTTCCCATTAATAGGTTATTTTCTGTGGGTTGGTTTGTGTTTGGTTTTTTTTAGTGTTTACAGCCGATCAATATTTCATACAAACAAATACTATCTGTGCTTTTCAAAACATGTAAACATATTGTGTCTGTGATCACTTCTGCCTTTGACAGGGTTTGAGGACACCAGGAAACTTTACTAGCAATCTTTAAAGCCACTAAAGCTGACACAGCCAACTGCCTATACTTCTTATAAATAATATGTAAAAGAAGCTTTCCAATACAGAATCATAAGCTGCCACAGCACCACCAGAAGTCTTAAGAACACTTCCACTTCAAATTATCCCCCCTTTGAGCTGAAACTTGTAGTATATCCAATTACGAAGTTTTAGAAAATCATAGTGTCTGTTTCCATTTATTTTGTCTTTTTATTTAATGTACTAATGCCATATTTTAAAAAGAATTTTACTCTTGCATATCACATTATGACTATTGAGAATACTGAAACTTCAGTTTAAATATCTGAAAGGTAACCATTATTTGCAGCTATGGCATGCTATCTTCCTTTCACCTTACTCTGAAGCATTGTTATTGGGGTTTAACATGGACTGCAGATATGCTGATATAAAGTTGCGTATCTGGATGACATGTTTATGAAGTTATCTGTGGTTAATGCACTTGAAAAAGACCTCAAAATAGGTAAGTATCAATCTTTTTTTTGGAACAGAGATGCCATATTCTTTTCAAAGCGCCAATTATTGTATCTGCTAAGAAAAAACATCCATTACATTCCTTCTTTAACATTTCCAAACTCTATTTGACAGATGAAAAAATGAGCAGTTTAGAACATATATTGTGCAAAAAAAATAAAAATAAAGAATTATTTTTTAATGAATTATTTAAAAATAAAGAAATTTAAGTAGTGAAAAGCTATACAAGGTATTTTCCACTTCAAACCAAACCCAGCAGGTAGAATGGAGAAAGGAGAACCTCTCATTAAAAAAAGCATCATTAAATCTGTTATGTATTTGGCAAACTGAAGACTGAGAATTCTTTCAGTCTTCCACAGCAACAACAAAACATCAGGATGTCCTTACTGATGTTTATGCACAGGGTAACAAGGGCCTTGCTTTGCAGGACATTCCTTACTAGCTTAAGGGACACGGCTGCTTCAAGCCAGCCCTCTGCAGCAGCAGCCGCTTGCCGCTCACCAGCCAGCAGGACAAGGCAGCGAGCGGTCTGTCTGTCTGTCTGTCTGTCTGTCTGTCTGCTTCCCCGCACTGCATTGCTAGCAGCCTGCCTACAACTCTTACCCACCATGAACAAAACACAACACCCCCTCGATGCACAAAAAAAAAGAGAAAGGGAGAAAAGGAGGGAGGGTGGGTAGGTGGAGGGAGGGGATTGAACTACTACCAATTTCCTCCCAGGCCATTTGTGTGTGAATGATATGGTATTTTAATCTGAGATCTTGCAGATAGGAAGTAAGGGCCAGATCCCAGTTACTCCAGCAGCAATAAGCTAAGGTGTATTATGACAGAGCACTATTATTTGAGTTACAAACCTGATGTTAATAAGGTTAATAACCTCACTATTCAGGTTACATGAAACTAGTTGGCTAAAAAAATTGTCCATGCTCAGATAAGAAGCTACAGTTTACTGTCACTTCAAGAGCAGAAAATGTCTACAGCTCTGCTTAAACCTTGGTGCCTTCTGATTAGGCTTCTAAATAAACTCACTAGTTTAGCTCTTGGCGAACACTGAAGAAAGCAGCTTTTGTGAAGAAGTCTGGTGCCAAGTCAGACATCCTACCCTCATGTCCAGGAACCCAAAACACTACGGAGCAGGAGTTCTTTGTTACTCATTTCCTTACAAGCTCTTAAGCCAATTATACACTGTACATCACTCACTGACTCCTCCCCACTGTGGTTAGAAAGTTTGCAAGCTGCAGAAGCAGCTTATTTTGTGATGAAAATTTTTGGGCTCTCGGCTACCAACATAAACCAAATTCACCTCCTCACACAGAAAGAAGGCTAGTAAATCTGCCCTTTCAAGGAAGCTGTCAACAATAGTCTATTGCATCCTAATTTCCTTAAAAGCTAGTCAATAGGATCTCAGTCCGTACCCATAATTACAGCTCCTAAACAGTTCTTGCTCGGGCTTTTGAGAAATAAGGTACGAGTCACCTGTGAGACCATCTTACGCTTAAACAGATTCCGCACGAAACCATCTGCTTACTCTAAAACTTTAGTGTTTTGTGAAGGAACATTTCACTCCTGACATCAAAGCATTTGACCCCTGAACCTCTGGTGCCAAGAATCTTTCAGACAAAGTCTCATCTGTGAGCACAATCTCTGACCTGCACTTCTTTTTTGCAGAAATACACATCAGGTTTTACTCTCCTCACAGAAGGGAAGTAAGCTACCTGGGGATGTTTGGCAATGCTTCCCATGCCTGATTCTCAATAAATAATCTGAGGACACAAACACCCACGTAACACTGAAAAGGTCTGGCAGATCTTCCACAGGAAGCACAGGCAGGCAGAGAAGCAAGACTTTCTTCCCGTATAAGGCCAGTTAAAATAGCCCACAGGGAATGGAGATATCTGTATAAACACAAAAACATGTGCTGTAGCTCTTTATATCTGCGCTGCATCTTCTAAATAGAGGAAGAGAAGCACTTTCCTTGGCATCATAGATTTTATGGGCATTTTATGTACCTACTCAGATACCAATGTAGCATAGGCCCTAATTTGTTTTACACGGTTTCTGTATCCCATTACTCCTCTATTGTTAGCCCACAGTTTCTCTGCATCTTTCTACAGCATTTACCAATTTTTCCAGTCAATGGAGCTACTTGTACAACTTAAAAATAACCCAAAGGTGACTAAGAAAGCATGTACTCATGTGTGTGTATGCTTGATGAAGTCTTAGAGTGGTCCCCAACTCCACTAGAAAAACTTTAGATGGTCCATAACTTTGAAGAATCACTGATGAAGCACAACTGCAGCAGACAGATGAACCCATGGTAGTTAGTTCAATGCCCTGTTAAGACAGAGGAGAACACTTCAAGCTTGCTAGTTTTGTTATTGGTACTACATTGCAAGGACAAGGCTTGAAGTTAGTCATTTTTCAGCTGAGTTACACTTGGGAGAAAGTCTCCAGCTATTGCCTGGAGTTAGTATTTATTCAGGAGCTATGTTTCTGGAAATTTGAATACCTGAATGAATATAGAAGCTTGCCAAAGATACAATATAAAAGCTATTGATTTCAAATGTCCTGGTTACTTTTATTTATTTAATTTGGCCATTTCTTAGGCCAAAATGCTTTCGGATATATTACAGTTGTCTCATGGGGACGACACTGTACACCATCCAGTCAAATGCTTCAGTGAAATTTTGCAATAAAAATCACTAATATTAATAAAATAGATATGAAGCTAGTAACAGTTAACTTACAGTATAGCTGAATCTGTGCACAGCTATGAAATTACTGTACTATTAAATTACAATTCCTCTGTAGAAACTTCATGCTGGCCTCATCTGTTAACCCTTCAAGTGTGGTTTTTTTTCCAGAGTTGAACAATAAAGGTTGTCTTTAAACACCTGACACAAACTTATATTCAGAATATCTGCTTCAAAAGAAAATTCCCTTTGAAATACAAGTATAGTGAAGATTGCACAGAAACTACTTGGAGAAAGTAACTCCTCAGAGTGGAATAACATTCTGATATGCTTTGTCTGCACGCGTGTCTTATCAGACTATCACTTTTACCAATTAAATGCAAGAAAAGGGTTTGTAGAAGAAACATAGTCCTAGATCCAGGGACGAAAATAGGATTTTAAATATGTGCCAAAGTGCTGCTGTGCTTGGCTATATGCCATCCATCTCATGCCAAACCAGATGTCTGCAAGGCCTTACTGTCATGCCAGGAGCTCCAGCAGTGACAAAACATTCTTTGCCTCTTTTGCTTTCCTGCAGCACAGACCTCTCATCAGAGAATCCTGTCTATGTTGCAGGGTAAACCAGATTCTTCTATTTACATTCTTCGTTATTTATTTATTTGCTCCTGGTTTAGTACAGGAGCAAGGAGAAATCCAGCAATAGTGAAGGACAGGTATTCTTCAGGAATAGAAAACAGGGTAGATGACCCATTGGAACATATTTTCAATGGTTTGATGATAGCAAATTCACGGTAATAATTTTGTTGTTGGGTTTTTTTGCTAGAACACATGTCATTACCAAAGCTCTTCCTGCCCCTGAGACCAGCCTGTCCCACATAGACAGATACTCACCGATCACTACCACTAAGGGATTGTGGAAAATTACATGGTCCATGAAACAAGTGTGGTATCACCAGTGATACACAGAAGTGACAGACTGCTATTTTGGAAACATTTTTATTCACTTCTGAATAGAACAAGGTTTTGGAGGATGTGGAAGTTTTATGTCAGCAGGCCCATGGCTAGCCTAGAGAAGAGGTTGTGAAGAATTTCACCTCATAGTGTTTTGGCACTTACTGCAGAATGAATTCTCTCCCTAATTGTTTTCTGTCATTATAGAGTGACTGACTCAATGTGTTTTGTTATTTTTGTTCATCTTCTTTGTTTTTTGTTTCCAAATATTGCTAATTGTGACTAGCTGATCACAAATATCTAGTGCCATTTTAAACAACACTCTCCCAACAGCAAGCACATCTACTCAAATAGCCTTACAGTGGACAAGAACATCTACAGTTTCCTAGGCAAGACCCTTGGAGCTCCAAGCAGAAAAGGTATACTTGTACTTCCTATGGACTTCATTTCAGAACCAGTCTTTCTAAGATAATCTTGAAATTGCTGATATGACTAGTGTGATTGCTATAAGCCATGAACTGGCACCCTTTTGGGGAATTTCCTACCATTTTGTCATGTCAATAGAATCATAGAATGGTTTGGAAAGAATCTTTAAAGACCATCTGGGCCAGCCCTCCTGCCTTGAGCAGGGACATCTTTCACTAGATCAGGTTGCTCAAAGCCCCATCCAACCTGACCCTGAACATTTCCAGGGATGGGGCATCCACAAAGCCTCTGGGCAACTTGTTCCAGTGTCTCACCACCCTCCTAGTAAATAATTTCTTCCTTATAGCTAATCTAAATCTACCCTTTTTTAATTGAAAACTGTTGCCCCTTGTCCTATCACTACGGACCCCAGAGAAAGTAACTCCTGCTGCTGCAAATCTCTGTGTCTGTGAGAAGGAGCCCTTCTCTGACAAGATTACAAGCTGATGAAAAGCCTAAGGAATGGATACTTGCTCACAACCGCACTTTTCCCCAAGGCCGGTAACAAAAGGTGTCCAATGAAAACACGACACTTCCTTTTTCATAAGGTATTACTTAAGTGGATGTGACTGTATTTCATTACAGAGACAGCAAACTGAAAAATTAGAAGCAACAGCTCTGTTTCTCTTCAAACACTTTTTAAAGCTGTGGCATATTCTTGCTAATGTTTTGTTAAACCACCTGCTCGTACTTTTGCCTGACAGCGTAAGAGGCAAAGATTGTGGAGGGAAGAGTTGTGCACCCCAAGGGTAAAACTGTTTGAATTGGCTGGCTGTAACTCAGAGAAAAGCCGTAATGCCTTCTACATCTCCTCCAAGAGGTTTATTGCAAGGGTTGGGAAACAGGGTGCTAAGAGAGACCAAGCAAGACACATCCAGTGGCTGGCTGCAGGATTTGCTCAAGCAGAACCACTGCTCTTTGTCCAAAGACATTTGTTACTCTTCTAGGGCAGATAATTACTTGCTTCCTCCTGGGCACAAGTCTGAACCAGTTACAGTCACACAACTAAGCATTCACTCCCTGCCTTTCCTGAGCTGCTTTTCCTGTGAGTCTTCTCCCTTGTAGTAGGTACTAAAGCTGTGGAAGATGGACAATGCCTCTCTTTATCGTATAGGCTCTCTAGTACTGGCATTCAGAGTTGTTGAGGTGGGGAGGGGTCAGGGAGGAGGAAATAAGGAAACTGGAAAAGGTTTTTTTGCAATGAATCCTCAAAGTGGCACAACTGGGTGTTGAGCAGGCAATCCGGAGTCCCTTTGTAGCTGTCTGCTGTAGTAGCTACAATAATAAGAGGGCCACAATTTGGCACTAGAGCCTCTAAGCATCTCGTGTTCTAAAGCCAGCCTCAATAACCAGGTCCCAGACAGTTTGGCACTTGCATCCTGGGTCTCGTTTAGGATTTTAAGATAGCAGACTGCTCTGTTTTTATCATTTTCAAGCAAAGTGGAGCTATTTGGGGCTGGAGTTGTTTCAAGCTGTGATGTCAGCTCCAGCTATGAGATTTCTCCTGCTAATTAATTGCAACTTAGAGAGAAATCTGATTTAGTCTGTATGACATTGTGAGTAAATGATGAAAGTGTAGGAATTAACATGCAAATTCAGTCACAGAAAACTAAACGGTCATGAGAAGACCCTGCATTTCAGTTGGCTTAATCTAGGGAAACACCAGTCATTTCAAAGATGAACAGATAAATGTGGCATTATATATTTGGGATTGATCCATGAAAGGATAAAATAAGACTACCATAGATCTACTATTAGGGTAGTGTATCTTCTAGAAAACACGTTGGTGCAGGTCATTATAGCAGACCAATCTAAAGAAGGTGGTAGAGCTTAATACAGCTAGTACGGACGGACAGAAGAGAACACACGTTGCCTTTTTGAAGCTGCAGTAATTACACCATGATCAAGAAAACAGCCAGTCTTAGGATGAAGACAACAGGGCAGTGCAGACCTTAGCAAGTCTCAGAATTCTAAGCCAGTCTCACAAATTGTCGTGGTTCAGCCCGGCGGCGGCTCAGCCACCACTCAGCCGCTCACTGCTCCCCTCGGCGAGGTGAGAGGAGAAAAACCTAACCAAAGGCTGAGGGAGAGACAGGAACAGGGAGGGAGCACCCACCGACCGTGGTCCCGGGCAAAACAGGCTCGGCTTGGGGACAAATCCATTTATTAACAGTTACTTGAGAAGACAACAAGAAACAAAGCCAGATCTTAAAAACACCACCTCCCACTTCCCGCCTTTCCTTTCTTCCCGCCTCTACCTCCTCCCACCAGCGGCGCAAGGGACGGGGAATGAAGGACTGAAGGTCAGTCCCTCACATGTTGTTACTGCCGCTCCTTTCCCAGAGGAGACGGACTCCTGACACCCCTTTCCCTGCTCCAGTGGATCCCCTCCTCATGGGGCAGTCCACAGACTTCACCGTGAGTCCTGCCCGCAGGATGCAATCCTGACCCCTCAGATTGCTCCGGCACGGGCTCTTACCACAGTCATGGATTCTGACGGAGCTGCCACCCGCTCCACCATGGGTCTTTTCACAAACTTCAGATACGTCTCTACTTCATCGGGAGTCTCATTCTCTACGACCTCCCTCAGGCACCTCCGCTTCAGCGTGGGCTCCCCCCCGGCCTGCGGTAGGTCTGTGCCCCACCGAGTCCGCCCAGGCTGCGGGGGCGCTGCCCCTTACCGCGGGCTGAGGGCGGTCCCGCTCCGGCACCTCCTCCCGCCCCGCCGCACGGACCCGCTGGCTGTGTGGCCGTTTCTCTCCGCTCTCAGCCCTCTCGGGATCGCTCGGCCCAGCGGCACCCGGGCGCGGGCGCTCCCGAGGCCTCCAGCCGCGCCGCCGCGGCCAACTTCAGCCGGTGGTGCCGGGCCGGGCGGGCAGAACCGCCCGGGGGTGGGGAGGGGGCAGCCCCCGCCTCTCCCCTCTCCTCACTGCAGGCGCCGAGCACGAAGCACGTTTCCGGCTCCTTTGTCCCCGCCTTAAATCGGGCATTCGCAGAGGCCGCCATGGCCCGGCCCGGGCCTGGCGGAACGGGGTCTGAGCGGGCCGGGGATCGGTCCGGCCGGTTGTGGAGCCCGGGAAGGGACAGGGGGTGGATCCCCCCTCCCGCTACCAGCACCCTTTCGCATAAACCCAGCACAGGAATTTATGGCAAGCTGCGTTTTGCAGAGGCCTGAGACTGCTCTCTATCTTGAAAAAGAAGCCAACAGAGATTTGCCAAAGGAAATTTTTAAAAAGTCCAAAAAGGGCATCCAGAAATATGGTCTGCTCCATATTTCACAAAAAAAAACACCTTATTAAAAATCACTTTGAATTATTTAGATAAAGGCAATTAATTTGGCATTTCAACTCTTTATAGCAAAATAACATTGCAGCATCCTGTTTTGCCTCTTTGGGGCATAAAGAGATCCTTTTGATACGAGTTATGCAAATCTAAGGTAGCTACCGGTATGAACTTTCCAACAGCCTGGCCTCTTGCTGTTGCTTTTTGTGCTGGCAGCCTGTATCTGCACACCGTTTATGGCCATGGTAAGGTGAGTCTCTAGTGATGCACCAACAGTGCTGGCTTAAGCTCCTGTGACAGGAAATGCTCTGGATCAGGCCTGATGAGGCAACCTTATTTTTACTGAGTAATGAGACAGAGAGGAGTCTCACACAGGATATGGCTGTGTTCTGTCATACTTTATTTCAGTGTACATCTTCGCCAAGACACAATCTAAATCTTTAGTTGTAGAGAGTTACTGTCTCAGCTGTTGCACATTTGGTTTCTGTATATCCTTTCTCATCAAGGTGGGTGGTTAGTATTCGATATAACAGTGCCAGCTTCAACAAAACACACAGCTTATAGTTATGCCACAGGACCATTGATTGACACTGTAAACACTGCTAGAAGAGCTATGTGCAGATTCTCAGCTTAAATGATAAACATAGACAAACATGCTATAGCTTGTGCATTGAAAAGGTACAAACAACCTACGCCTTCTAGAGGAAGTTACCACTGTTCTTTGATTAGCTGTGCAATACTAGGAGATAATATAGATGCTCTAGACAGCATGTCTAGATATCCCATATAGTTCAGAATATCCTATATTTTATTGTCAAATCTGATGGTCCCTATTATCCAGGAGTAATAGATATCTTTTCTAGACCTAGCTGAGAGAAGCAGGTATCTTACGCTGGTATCTTTACATCATAAACAAATGATGCAGCAATTGTGACAACATATACTTTATAGCTACTGAGTGTTGTCTGTATAGATGTTCTGTGCAAAAGTGGATAGAAAGGAAAAAATCTTTGGCACATGGGTTGCGTCCATATACAGACATATACATGTCCAGTCGTGTCATGTGAGAGTGTTGCCCTGCAACTCCGCTGGTTAATGTTTCCTTCTTACCAATTATGAAAGCAATCCCACTGATTCTTTTAGAATTAGAAGATCTCCTTTTTCGCCTCCTAAGGCCAAGTATGATCATGTCTTTCAGGGCCTAGGAGAGTGACACCGAACATTAATCTCTGCTGAGATGCTGCTCTGCTGTAGAAACAACAGTCTCTGCCAATGTAAGGCGGGAAAAAACCTAGCCTGCCATTTTTCTTTTTTTGCTGGATACACCTTATCACATGGCTAGAAAAGCCCAATGTTTTGTTAAGGAGACCAAAGGTTAACGCACACCAGATGGCAGAGAAATGTATTTCTGTGGAAGCTGGAAAAGTGTTCAGCTGAAAATACATCAGACTGGAAATCTGAGGAAGAATGATCAGAGGTTTCTCACCATTTTACACAGAAAAAAAATTGATCTGAATGCAAACCATTGAAAGTCCTGCTGCCTCTTAAAGGTCTCTAGAGCTGCCATATCTCATGGAGCATTGCGTATGTTTTACATAACACATTGGTCTATGGACAGCTTGAGAATTCGCATGTATATGACACACCACAGAGACATGTAAAAGCCCTGACTTAGGGCACTGTGCTAGGTGCAGAGCTCACACACAGCCATTTTAGCTTTACTGAAAGAGCAGTGGGAATTATGTGCTCATGTTTAGCAAGTACTAGATTTTTAGGGAGAGTGAGCCCTTATTATCGACACGAAAGCAGCAGACTTGGAGGGGCCAGAGCTCCACACGATCACCTTTATTTCATGCTTCTGTTGTCACTCAAAACAGAATTCCTCCCGTCCTAACCAAGGGCTCCTATGCTCCCACCTTTCAATAGCATTTCGCATCTCAGCCACTGGGAAATGACGCATTTTTTCCCATTCACAGCTGAAGCAGGTTCAGAGGCACAGAGATGTCATGCTGCTCCCTGCTTGGAACACATCCCAGCTGGCACACAGGGTGTGCAGGAAACATGGCTGCACCCAGAGCACGCAGGTGGCACGCTGGGTGCCTGATCGCTGTTGGAACTACATATTTCTTCTCCAGTTCTCCTCCAACCTCCCACTGTGTTGTGAGCTAATGAGGAGAGTCCTAAAATTTGTCACATGCACAGTTCTCCTGATAGGGGGGTGGGGAGAGGCATGGTTTGACTAAGAACCAAACCCTTCAGTTCACACTGTCTGGAAAACAAGAGCCCTTTTAGGAAACACTTCACAGCCAGAGATTTTGACTGGGTCATATTCTACATGAGCAAAGCTTACAAATCCTACTTCCAGTAGAATTTCCTATGCACAGACACGCACACACAACGGATCAGGGCAGCTTACAGAGCAGACAAACAATTCTTCAATTACCCCCAGTTTCTTCCCCTGCCTCTAGCAGTGCTCATATTAAGTTTCATCAGCCACTATCTCATATTCTGAGTAATTCTCTTCCCTTCCCTTGAGGAAAGCGTTCAGCCCCTTCAAGAAGTATTATATGTCTGCATTAGTGACTGGACTCTGAATACTGGATCTATGCAGCACTTCTAGGCAGATAGACAGGAAATCCATTTACTTCCAGTGATTTCAGTAGAAGGGCTTCTGTCTGACTGGAACTTGCCTGGTGTGGCTGTAATATAATCTCAGCATCAGGCTATCACCTTTCAGGCTATATTTGTGAATTATGATGGGGCAGTTTCCACTGCAGTACTGGGTATGGGCAGGTGTCTGCAGAGCCCTACAGCTTCTTTTCTCCACCCTCCCCTCACACAGTGCCACATTGTTTTAATTTCGACATGAAAGAAGGATTTTCGTACAGGACCAGACTTTTCCACCACTATTCTCTCTATATATACTGTATTTATTATTATTAGTATTATTTTAAATAACTTTTACACAAGGGTAAGCAACTGGTTGTCTGGAAGCTCCTTTGGGAACAGATTGCAAAAAGATAACAGGAGTGAGTAACAGAGAGGATGGTGACTTCATACCATGGAGATTCGAGTCGTGTTTCTCTCTCCCTTTTTTAAAGAAGAAAACATCTTTCAAACCTCCCTCGATTGTGCTGTGGATCCCTGGCTTTGGAGCAGAAAACAGACGTGTGAATTGACACACTATCTTAAAGCCTTTAGTTTTTAATTTTGTGAAAGATTCTGATGCCCCACACTCATACCCCATGATAATCTGTCATCCAGAATCCCAGATGTAGAGCGTTTCCTACACTTACAAATTTATCTCCAGGTGTGTGTTAGCCCAGCAATGCTTCAGTAAAGTCAATGATGGGACAGATACCAGAAAAAGGATTGTTTCCTCCTTTCAATACTCACCACAAACATCCTTACAATTTTATACATTCGTCTGCTTTTCATTCTATATTTCTGTATTTTGAGCCTTTTCTGTATATCTACATTTCAGCTGTTTTCATTCTGTGTTTCTCTCATGAAAGATGATCAAGAAAAGTGATGTAAATGATGAGGATCTGTGCAGTTTCCAATTCAGAAAAAGAACAATCTATCAGATTTAATTTCATTGCTCCATCCACTTTCCTTAGCTGCAGCAAAGGAGAAAGACAGACCTCTGGTCCCAGTGTCAGGGTCACTAACAAATCTGTCCAGGAAGTTATTTTCCAGGTAAAGGAAGTATCACTTTCCATTATAATTATTCATAATTGTTTCTGTCAAGTAAATTGAAAAAGAGTTTCTGAGAAAAAAGTGTAGCTCAAGCCGAGCTTTATTCAAGTGTTTTGAGATTTCTTGCTCAGATTAAGTTCTTCTTGCACCCAAGGTCAACCTTTCTTTCCTTTAGTGTGACTATTTCAGCCTAACTTCAGTCTATGCTTGTATATCATTAGCTGATTTTGCTCAAGGAATCTAATTTAATGTACTCAGACCTGACTACAATCTCCAGCTTTACACATCATTAAGAGAGGAAATAATACAGCATTTCCATGGAATTTATGGCAGGGAAACTCCTGATTTTCACAAAGCTGGAAGCAGGCCTTCAAACAAGACAAGAGCAAGCGAAAATACTACATTCCCAATAGGAAAGACCCAGAAGTTGCATTCCCTGTGATATCTCTGTGATATTCCCTGTGATTATTCCGCTTTAAATGCCCTAATGGTTGCCACCCATATTTCTGACAGATGGAGTGCAGAACAGAACCCAAACGCAAGTATGAGAGGAATCTACTACTACTTTTTTCCTCTGGCAGGCAAGTTTATAAGCTACCCTCTCCGTGTCAGTCCTTGGGGTTGGCAAGCCTCACAGCTCCTCTGAGCTACGATTGCCACAACGAGCACTTGAAACACAACACAGCCTGCCTCAAGCGCTCGCTGGACATGCTCAGCCATGCAGGTACTATGTGCAGTGCATCATGGTTGGTGGGCATAAAAAGATTTGCTTATGGGCATGACCAATGGGGCTGTGTAGAGACACACCAGAAAGAAGATAACAAGCCAAACAGAATAGTTTGATCAGACTGGCAGAGCATTCTCACACGTTGGGAAGGAGAAAGACAGAAAGTTTAAGAGAATTCTAGCATTACATGACAATAAGAAAAACTTTTTAAAAAACAAACAAACTGAACCCTCATTTTTAAGAGCGTACACTCTAATACCCGCATAGCTCCTTTTCTATCTTCCTGCAACAGCATTAACGCAAATGCTCCTTTATGTCAGATTTCTCATGAACAATTATCAATATATTCTTTTTGTACTCTTCACATCAGTTTTTAAATATGTGGTAGGATCAGTCTTATATACAAGGAGGAGAGAAGGACAACAGTGCCTCTTTCTTTCCCATGGTGTATGGTTGGCTGCCGCCTGCAAAGATGGTACCTCCCCCCTAACTGTACAATAACTGCTCATCAGCCTTGCCAGAAAAGGCAAAGCAAAGGCAGCTGTGTGCAGCTCTAGGAAATGGCTGGGGGATTTAAAAGGAAAAAAAGTTATGTCAGACCACACAGAGGAGATGGAGGAAAAGAGTCTCCATGAAGGATTTTGCAAATAGAAAGTAAGGAGAAAAAGAATTCCAAAATATACTCTTAGTCATAGGACTGTTTTAGTTTGAACATTTCCGGCATACATTGCATACATATGTATCCAATACTCTATGCATTCTACCAAGAAAATGGCACAAAGTGTAAAACAAGGCTTCTCATTTAAAAGGACTAGCAGCATGGACTTGTGTCAGGCTACTCACTGCCTTCAAGTGGCCTTAATTTAGCAGGATTGAGTTATAGCAAAGTTATAACAAAGTTCTTTAAAGTATCACCTAAAAAAACCCTCAAGTCTATTAAAAAAAGAATGAAATAGAGATGAGAAATTGTCTGTCTCAGGGAAACATTTTAGGCACATCTCTCCCTTGTTTATTTGCAGAAGAGAACACAGACACACATGGAGTGTGTTTTATGTTACATAACATAAGGGTTTGTGGCTTTCCTGTCTGCACTGAGGACATGTTTATACCGTTAGGTTCCACTCTGAATCTGTTTAATATCCTGTGAATGCTCAGTCCTTTGCGCACCCCAGGCAGGAAGTCTTTAATGCACATACTGAGAAGACATTTCCACCATTCAAACGTTAGATAAATAAGCATGAAAAAAGTAATTCTATTGTAATAATTAAATTCTTCTTGTGCTTTTGTAAGATTTCTTAGAGAACAAGCTTCCCAATTCTAGCAGAGTTGTTCATAAAGTCTGAGAAAGCCATAAGGGAAACAAACTCAATGTAAAACAGTCTGAGTCATTTACCCTTTGCATTTTGTAGCACCATGAGATATTAGTTAAGATCAGAGGCTCAGTGTTCTGCTCAGAAGAGGCCTTGTGTCAAAGGCATTTTGTCATTTAAAATAGATAAGTACCAAGAAGAAAGCAAAAACAGTCTTATCTACCCTCCTTCTCTAACTGTAAAGTGGGGACTTGTCCAACGCTGGAAGAGTGCTGTTAAAGGAACTACGGCGTCTGGAGCCCTTGCCTGGTAGAACAACGATAATACCATTCTTATCCTGATGTTATTATAAGGAATAGCTCTACTCATCTTTGAGAGATCAGAGTCTGGCCCACAGCATCTCATTACTGCTTATAAATAATAATTTCTTTCATATTTATTTTCTTTATGCATTGTGACAATTTCTCAGCCAGTAACGAGTTCAGAGAGCAGCTGAAGGGGAAGTTGTGCCTGAAACTTTCTGGAGCTGAAGATGAAACCACATGTAGGGGTCAAATATTCTGAGGCCAGTTAAAAACCAGAGAGACCAGCTCCTGGATGTTGAGAAACAGTTAAAACAGTTGCAGAAGGATCTAGATAGATTGGAGCATTGGACAATCATCAATGGCATGAAATTTAACAAGAACCATGCTGGATTCTACACCTGAGAGGGAGTAACACCAGACACAAGTATAAATCAGGAGAGGAGTCAGCAGTGTGCCCTGGCAGCCAAGAGGCCAGTCAGGAGAGCTGATTATCCCACTGTATTTAGCACTGTTGCAGCCTCATCTTGAGTACTGTGTGCAGTTCTGGGCCCCATCATTTAAGGATGTTCAAGTGCTTGAACTGCCCAGAGAGGGGCAACAAAGCTGGTGACAGCACTGGAAGGCATGTCTTGTAAGGAGCAGTTCAGGACTTAGGTTGGTCTAGTTTGGAGAGAAGGAGGCTGATGGGCAACCTCATGGCTCTCTACAGCTTCCTGAGGAGGAGATGCGGAGAGGGAGGTGTTGATCTCTCCTCCCTGGGATCCAGAGACAGGATGTCTGCATCAAGGGAGGTTCCGACTTGACATGAGAAAAGATTTCTTTAACTGAGAGGATTGTCGGACCCTGGAACAAGCTTCCTAGAGAGGTGATCAATGCCCCAGTGCCTGTCAGTGTTTAAGAGGCGTTTGGACAGTGTCCTTAATAATATGCTTTAACTTTTGGTTAGCCCTGAAGTGGTCAGGCGGTTGGACTAGCTGATTGCTGTAGGTCCCTTCCAACTGAACTATTCTATTCTAGTTACACTTGCTTGCTTTGACATCTTTTACATATGTGAAAAATACACTACCATTTTGAAAACAATGTAAGGGTAATAATGTTGGATTTGGAATCTGTGTATAACCTCAAATATGAAACTCGGCTTGAATTTTCACTTTCACAATTGCTAGGGCCAACTTGACTAGCCATATTTTTAAGAGAAAAATGAGGTCTTCTTACAATCTTCTCTCTGCTGTAATTTCATTGTGTCTCTGCCAGAATCAAGATTAGATGATGCCAAGAAAAAGGATGAGCTCATTGCATTTGATGGCATAAGTTTTCACAAATAAAAACTACATTGCTCTATTGAGAAGTAGGCAATGACATATAGCACGGTTAAAGACATGTAATTTTTATTGAAAAAAAAAGGAAAAAGCTTTATTCTTTAGGTGTGAAACTGGCTGCTAATGTTGAGAGTGCATTTCTTGAAATACTAAATAACCTACCCTACCACTTGCCAGACTGGCATACCGTTCACTAATGGCCATATTTATCTGCCCTACAGCTGCTTTTGATAGAGTTATGTTCGAATGTCTTGAATGTTGGCAGCTGTGACTCGCTTTCATGATATTTGTTCCTGTTTTATATGGTTTGAAATCAGGCCATAGCTGAAGTCAGTGAAGATATAAATTATAAGGACATGTGAGAAGATGACGCGTTTATTTTGAAGTGCACCTATATGCTTTATGCACAGATTAAGCCTTAGAATTTAAAGTCTGGTCATAAGTGTTAAAGCTGCAGTGCTTGAGATGACCCTGCCTCCATTGCATGCTACTGGCAGCATTGCAAGCTGCTTTTCTCTTGCTTTAGGGTATCCATTGGGCTTTTAAGTGCAGAAGTACAGAATGCAGACCACAAGCATGTTCCTTAGAATATCTCAGACTTTGCAAGAAGCTGTTCAGGCATAACAGGAAGAAAGTGGACAGGGTGTCTGCCTTGATTATTTGCCAGGTACTAGAATTAGTGTTTAAGTGCATACTCCTGCTCAGTTCAGCCCCTGCTCTTGTCTCTGAGCATTTCTTGCCTGTGGTCACTTATGTCTTCTGTTACACATGTTAAACATTCCCTTTAAGGTTGGTTGTTGCCATCCCAGAAAGGGTGAATACAAATGCAAGTGACTGGTGTTTGCAGAGTAATTTATGTGTTCAAATTGCTAACTTCCAACTCCCTGTGCAGCAGGTGGGGAAAAGGTAGCATACAGCACCATGACTGTGTGCCAAGAATTATGTCAGAAAACACAATTATCTATTCACACTCAGCCTGAAATTTTTTTTAGTTTTAGGACTTGCCTATAAACAAATTACTAATCCAAAACGTAAGCTCTGTATTTCTACCCTGGTTCCAGTTAGTGAAGGCTCTTTCTGCAAAGGGTTCCTTTTTTCCATGCTTTGTAATGTCTATGCCATAATCAATAACATATTAATAAAAGATTTTGGTGGTCTACTCCAGTCTAGGATACAAGCTGTCTGTGAGGTAGAGGCATTAGAAACATTGAACTTCAGAGAGTCACAGGGAGTATGGACATTTCCTTAGCTAGATCTTTCCTCAAAAGGGCTTGTGCTGCTGTGATTCAATTCTGCATCTCTTTTCATCTTATCACATGAGCTTTTTAAAGGAGAAGGGATCTATGGTATCTAGGAAACTTCTGCTGGCAATTCTTAAAGAACTGATCTGATTGCCTGTCCATAGAGATGGAATTTTTGATTATTCACCATTATTGTATTGTTACTGCACTTTTATGACTTAATATTAAATGAACAAGAGAAACACTATTGGTAAAACAACATAGTAAAACCAGTGAATTATAAGAAAGAGTAATTTGGATTTTCCTGTTCAAACTCAAGATATAAATCTCAGCCTCTGGAATGATGGATTCAGCACCCTGTCCACATCTTGCTGATTTCCGGGTCTCATTGAGCTCGAAAAGCTCTTATTCCACAGAAGAACAAATCCTTCTCAATGGTGCTGTAGTTGTTCAGAAGAATCTCTCAAAGCCGAGAGATCTGTCAGAAAATGCAGCAGTGCATTTTCTGTGAAAGACAGAGGCACAGTCTCTTATTCAAGCTTCGTGCAATCCTTGCAGCATGTTGCATAGAAGAGAAGGAGTCTTCAACAGAGAAAGACAGTTCAGATGTCTATAGTGGACATCTGAGCTCATGATGTGTTTGACTGGTTGGCTGGATTTTTGCACAAGGACTTGGACAGGTACAATTAAATCATTTTATGCAAGATAGGTAGCCATAAGTGTCAAAGATTGTCTCGTTCTCTATGTAGCAAAAATTTAAATAAAATTTAAAGATATGTAGTTTTCCTGTATCTTTATGAAAATTATTTAACTATGCTGCCAAGTATCCCATGGCTCCTATTTAGAAAGCAATAGGAAGATATGACCTATTCCATCTCCTTCGCTCTTCCTGCAACATAACTGGATCACTGAGTCCCCTGTGACTTTCCCAGTGGTGTCTGCTCCGATGTCTCACTGACACAGAATGACCTAATTTGTTATGGCTGGTAAGAACAGAGAGAAATGAAATCCAGGGTCTGTAGTTAATTGGGGTCAGGTTGAGATGATTTATGATGTAAGGAATGTACTCACTCTTGACACTATCATAGAAACAACAGTATCGACTGGGCTCAGCAACCTTTAGAATCAAATAAAAATTGGGATTTTCCAGAAAATGAGAAATAACACAGACAAGACCTGAGGGAGAAGGCAGAGTAGTGGGCAGATGAGGCCCTGTTTGATCTACGAAGCCAGACACCTTCTCTACCCACACTGTCAATCAGGTAACCTTCAAGTCCTGATTTATCGTGATTCAGAGGAGAGATATTGCCAGGAATAGGTCTGTGCCAAGAAAATTTCATCTGTCTGGAATTTGATAGGGGAAGAGAAAAAAAAAAAAAAGATTTGGAAATTTCAGAGGAAGGTGGGATTTGTCCTAGTTACAGTATCTCTGTGTGCACTCAGCTGTCTTGTGTTAGCAAGTTAGACTCGCTGAAAAATAGTGTCAAACATTTTTCCATCACTCAAGAACCTTGAGCTTGATCCCAAGACAGCAGGCTGTGCAGTGTAACCCATGACCCTAAACAGCAGGAGCCTTCAGCAGATTCCCCCATGCCTTTTTCTGTATATCTTAAATCAACACCTTTAGTTTCTCTGTGGGCTTTAGGAAAGAATTCAGAAGAGTTACTCTGTTTTCAAGTCCAAGGCACTTTAACACGATTCAGAAGTTAAATACAACATGAAAATAAATTCATTTAATACTGATTCTCTTTGAAAAAAATTTACTGGTATTTTCTTTCCTAGTTATGACCCTGCTTCTCCATTCTTGCTAACTTTGCATCCTGTTCTTAATTACACAAGATGCAGCCATTTATGAGCCCAGTGAAACCAGAGACTGAACACAAACTCTGGGCATACCCTTTCGCCCTCCAATACCAAGAAGTGGTTCAACAAGCTTGGAAAGCCCAGCAAGGAGCCTGAGCCTTACAATCAATCCTGCAAATGTTTTATTTCAGGAAATATACAGCATTGCTGCTAAAGCAACTACAAATGGCTGAGCCTTGTCATATCACAGAAGAAAGGTATGTGCAAGACTGACAATGATCAGGTTTTCTAAACAGGCAGGGATGCTGTTCAAATTACTCCATCTGCTGCTCAAGATTCCTCCAGACATTAGTGCAAGTTTTAACCTTAATGCATTCTGTGAATGTCTAGAAATATTTAGTATATTGAGTCTGCAACCTTTGGGAATCAGCCTTCTGTGCACTGCTTTTCTAAAAGACTGGAAAGGAAGCATTCATCTCCTGATACTGTGTTATTGCGGAGACCTAAGTATTGTGTATGTGCTGAAGACTTAGTTTGTTCCTCTTTCATTGTTTTAGTTTAGTTTTTTAATCACCATTTTTTGTTGGCATTCAAACAAAAGTCCATGAAACAACCTGTGGAGAGCAAAAGCACTAACAAAGATTGAAAATCTCACAGACCATGCTTTCCTACTCCTTCCGGCACTCACATACCTCCCAGATAGCAGGAATAAGATGCCATACTGCAGGTCTTGTCCTATTATCTTGGGCTGTTCTGGTGTTTTCTTTAAAAAAAAAAAAAAAAAATCTCTACAGAATATGAAACTAAACATTTGTGTTGCTTTAGCCACCATATTGACTGAGATACAGAACAGCATCTTTCATAGATTTAATAGCTTTGTGTAATGTTAGCCTCAGCTCAAAGGATTTGATACTCCATTTAGGAAGACAAATTCACAAATTCACAATTATTCCACAACTACAAAGTGCAGAGGAGTACCTTGAAGTGGAGCTGGACAAGAATAACACAAAGAGAAGACAGGAGTCACAGGAAAATACAGGCCACTCAGAAAACTAGTCTACCTGAAAGTAAGCAACACAGCTGAAGTAACTGTTCTGGAACTCATGTTATTTAAGAAAAAAATGAAAGTGAATTAAACTCATTCCAGCACACCCACCTTTCTCTATGCTACCACTTCACTAGCTATGAAATAGAAAGATTTCATGAGGACAGAAGTCCTTTCATGGGAAAATTTTGTCCAAAGATACTAATATTTTTTTCTAAAGCAGAAAAATCATCTCTGTTCTGCTGATGTCTATTAAAATAGGGAGAGGTAGGAAAGGAGAGAAAGAAAAATTTTTGCAAGCCTAGGAATGGTGGTTATAAGAACTCTCCGTAGCATCTTCTGCTTCTTATTGAACACAATCTTGCTTACACATACATTCACCTGCTGCCCAAGTGGAGAGTGCATTAACTCTTTACTTTCCTGTGCCATAAGAGGGTCTATGCACACTATTCCACAGGAATATGAGCCCAAACGTATAAAACTTCTTAGGAAAATGAGTTATCACTATGGAGGGATGCAAAATGCTGTATAAGGGCAGAGACAATTGACAATGCAAAAAGCAGCCTGCACTGAACTATTTATGTTTTATCTTAGAAACCTCATCTAAAGGAACATGTTGAAAAAGCAGTAGAGCATGAGACTGAGTCATCCCCTGCCCCTAGTGGAAGCCCAGAGGTCTCCAGTTCCAGCATAGGGAAAGCTAGGAACATAACTTTGTCCTTAATAAATCTTTCTGACTCACTCTCATCTGTGGGATTGACAGTGAATGCAGAGTGTGGCAATAACTACATTTGGCAGTGCTCTTTGCTACCTGCAGTTTAACTCCCAACCAAGCAGACCACAATAACATGGGGTATTTATTCAGCTGTGCCTCTTTTGTGGATCATGGGGAGAAAAAAATATGTTCTGGCCTCATTAATCACTTCATTCTTTGCCGGAGTAAACAGGAGGAGCCACTGGGGGTTGTCTTTGCTCAGGAGGCTCTGTGATGCAGAGGGTTTGCTGAAAGGGACATCTTTACTAAAAGATCACAAAGTTCCTTCACTGAAAGAGGGGAAGATGAGCTGAGGTGACTATATATGAAAAAAGGAGTGCAAAACAGGATTGAGCAATGGTTCAAACAACTCCTTTCTGTCCCTCCCAACAGATTAAGCAGCATCTTGACTGGCGTACCCTGTGCTGTGCCCAAGGTGGGAAATGTTTCTTTCCATACAGACATTCAAAAGAATGTGGATCAGCTACTCCCTGCTCCTGCCTGATTTGTGTCAGAGGAGCAAGGGAATACTCCCAGGCTGCAAAAGCTTCTGGAATCCAGGTTTTTTTATTTCTTCTTCCATAAGGCACAAAACAGTACACCTTTCCATGAAGTCCTCTGACACACTGAGGTGAGGACAGTATGGAGTCTTGTTTTCCAGGATCCAGGCATACTATAACTTCTCTTTTCAGATCACCACAGATGCCACAAGTTAGGAGAGAACCACAACACCTTTGAGCCTCAGCTGCTGTGTTGAATGACTGAGATGTGTCAGTACCAGAGCGGTCAGGGCCACTGCACCTCTGAGAGAGGCAGATGAGACAAGTTGACTCAGCATTTCACAGGAAACACCATCCCTGACCCCATTTTAGTTGGAAGCCCCTTAAAGCCAAAGAAGTATTTTTCTTTTGTCCAAGTCTGCAAAAGGATTAAACACCAAGGGAGAAGCAAGTATTTGGATGATGGAGAAGTGTATATGGAGTGAAAGTTCAAAGCAACCGAGTGGTCTGCTTTGTTACTAGTATTAGACACATGGCTTTTCCAGGCACTGTGCTCCATAACTCCGGCAGCTTTTAGAAGGGGCTGTTACAGTCTCTTATAAAGGGAAGCACTCTGAAAAGGAGAAAGGTGCTGCAACAACCTGACCAGACAGCAGAGTTCCCCATGAAGTGTCTGGCCAGTACATCACCGTGAGTTTACATTAAAAACACTGACTAACAGAAGGAATTTTTAAGTGTTTTAAAACATTGTCAGAGTTGGTTGGGAAACTTATGGCTTTTTTTCTCATAAGCAATTCCTAAAATGTTCATATACTGAAAATTATTATAAGGAAAAATAAAGGTTTATTTCAAAAACTGGATTTTTTTTTTTTTTTTAATTTTGGGCTACTAAGAAAGAGTAATTTCAATTCAGTTCAGAGTTGAGGGAGTTCAGCAAGAGGCATGGGATCTGGCCAGGCAGGCAGAGGTACCTGAGGGCCTGCAGCTCCAGCATGATGTGGCCTTTTATCTGGTGAGACAAGGCTCTTTCTCTACATCTGCGGCTCAGGAACCTCACCATCCCCACACCTCCAAAGCATGCAGAGCTGCTCCCTTCCCCAGCTCCAGGGAGGGCACACATCTTGGCCAGCGGTATCTTCTAGTGTCTTCTACTGTTACTTAAAGTGGGGTTAGGAAGGAGATTTTCCTAGCTTCCCTGTATAAATATATCCACAGTCAGAAAAACAAGACACTATTTACTCCTTCAAGACCAAGAGTGGACTATTCTATGAGACATTTATGATGACTTAAAATGGCTTTTAAATAGCAAATTTTAAATTAATTTCATATAAAATACATATTATATTTGTATGTCTTTAGGTTTTCAGTATGCCATATACCAGTTTGTCTAGCAAAGCAGCATGAACGCCACCCTGTCAGGGGCTTCATTCAGAAAACGTGTTGTGCTGTAAATGGATGACCCATTCCTTCCCCTCACTAAGCAGAGTTCTCTCTGGCAAGCCTGCTTGGCCAAACACCAGGACTAAACAGTTTATAAAGAAGACAAGGTAAAAATCTGATAAAGTAGGATTCTCTTTTCAGACTTTCAGAATCTGGAGCCTTAACATAATGGTTACTACAGGAAGAAAAATTTCAGCTCCTGCAGCTCTATGACCTTCCAGGCCCAAGGTAGCTTCTTTAGAATATAAGTTTTCTCAAATTGTAATTCTATGATTTTTTCTTACTGCTTTTAAAAAGGATATGCAGAAGTTGCACGTTTTTCACCCAGTCTCCTGGTGTTTACAAGCTTTCTCCTCCTCCCTCCTCTTTTCTGCTTACATGTAATAAAAAAAGGCAGAAGCAGCAAATGAAGAGAAAAGCAAAAGAGGCTAAGTGTCCCAGGGAGCAGATTTGCTATATTACCTCCAATACTTTTAAAATTGACAACATGGAAACATATCTGTCTGATACTTCTGCTTCACATGGATGTTCTTAGCTTTTTTACTGTGATTCATGTGCAAGAATAAAGTCTGTATTGATTGATCAAGATCTAGCTCTGAATAACTAATTTTCCCAGATACCTAACTTATTTTGCATTACTGAGTTTCTCTTCATTTTATATGTAATGAATGGGGAGGGATGGCAAATGATCTAGCACTTTGTAAAAATATTTTACAAGATAATTGAGCCAAATTAAGCTTAGCTGAAATTTAATACATAGCATAATCTGAATTATTAGATTTTCATGAGGTCTATGTTAATAACTTCTTTCAAGATGCTTTTTCCAGTTTTGCTGTGATTTAATTATATTCCCATGTCTGTTGGATCCCTGTTTAGTTTCTGACATAACAGAGCAATTTCCTGAGAAGAGGCAATAGCAAGACAGAGACTCTGCTTTTTATCTTCTAGTCTTAACAATCAATCAATATTGTCTAAAGCGAGACTATGAAAAGCTGCTTTTGGGATTAAAGGAAGAATCCCATGAGAAATGGAGTAAATTTTAGTATTTTTTTTCAGCTTCTTTTGTTGGGTGTGTTATTCTGAATTTGGGTGCCAGAAGACCCTTTCCTTCATAACACACTCTTGGGTCCACCAGATTCATCTTCTGTGCTGTCCTAGGCTCAAGATGCCATGCTGATTACTGACTTCTGGCTGACTTCTTTAGCACAAAAAAAAACCCTGAGTGCTAATTCTAGTATATACTGAGAATTGATTGTTTGGCAGAGGGAGAAATTAGTTCAAAGTCCTGCAAGATGAGCCTGTCACTAGACCAGTGATCACTATTATCACCACCCATCCTGTTGAGTACTCTGCAATTCCCTGTTGCGAACTTCTCGGCTGAGTCTGACAGCCTGACCGACTGCCCCGGGGTTTCCGCTGCCTCTTTCCGCCCAACGGGCATCTCCTCGCAAACGTGCCAGTCACCCCGGCGCGGTCTGGGCTGTCTGCAGTGGCCTCTACTGGGCCGCAGCAGGACAGACGGCCCTTTTCCAGCATGACGGCATTTGGGGGGTTAAAAAGTGTGCTGTGAATTTTGTGGCTTCTTTCCAAAAGGTTTCCGTTAACACCAAAGGTCTCCTCATAGCTGACTCGCTTTAATAGATTTTTCCCATTGACTTCTCACTTTATAGACTATCATTTCCTTTTCTGCAGGGGAGCTATTTTCTGGGTCACTGATCTAACCAACTTAAAAGGGATTTCATTGATTAGGTTCTATCTGCAGTTACTTCAACCATAATGAGACAAGTTGCTAGTATCTGCTAAAAGCTGTGTCTTGCTTTGATACCCTCGCTCTGTACTTCTACAAGTGACGTCTGGGTTCCTCTCTCCTGCCTTGATTGAGTGATTGATTGATAATTACTAGCACCTTCTTTACCTCCTTACTACCTCGGTTGCTTTTGTCCTTTTTCATTTCCGTACAGCAAGTCAGCTGCATGGCCACGTGTTGCTAACAAAATCCCCTACTTGTTGCATGTGGCACCTTATTCCAGTAGCGTCTCTGTGTTTACCTTTGGTCATCCCTGTAGTCACACAAATATCCTTCAACTGAAGAGGGGCATACCAGCCAGCATCACAAGAACAGATGAAGCTGAGATCACCACTTTCAAGACAAAACTGAGCAGGGTGTTTTAGGGCAGAATTGTTATTAATTTATTAAAACAAAACAAAACAACAACAACAACAAAACAAAACAAAAAAAACCAAAACAAAAAAAACCACCACAGTGAGAACTGAGGAGCAGGGCAAACAATGGTAAAGAGAGCAGAGCTTGCAGACCTGACTACATTGAGGGGCCGTCCCCTCGTACTCTTTACTTTTAATGCTTCATACTGTTGCCTTACCTTATATGAAAGAAAGGTTGGGAGTCTTAAGGGTCATGTCTGTTAGAAGCACAAATTGGTAACGAAGGCAGGTATTTCTTCAAACGCCTAACAAAAAAGCTACAGCTCCCTTTTGACTCCTGAACAATGCAGGCTCCATGCCCTAAGCTTCTTTAAGCTTTTCTCAGCATCATATTCTTCATGCTGCTCGAGCTGTATGACTCGCTTCCAGCCTTCTCCCCAAATCCGTAAGACTTTGCAGGGCGATGGCCTATGCGTATCTTTTACCTGCGTATGCCTTGCAGTGCCTTTGTTTTAAGTGCTAATATGTAGACATTTAGGGACAAGTTGCTACAACTTCTGCAATTAGAGCAATGAAGGTTCCATACTGTATGATAAGAAAGCAATTACTGTGATAACTATTATAAACTTAATTGCAACAGAATTTAATCACATCTTTTCCCCTTTCTGGTCAGCTTCAGTACTCTGCAAGCACTAATTAATGATGCATTTCCAGTGTCCATGAAGTATACATACACCTCACCCCTCTGCAGAGGCACTGAAGTTGAGAGTGCTCACCCAGAAAAAGGCAGTAGTGGAGCTGCAAGCAGGACTTCTCCCTGTCTGTCCCCTGCCCCAGCGCTCCTCCCAGCCCCAGAGACAGACTGATGAGTTGCCTGAGAGTGCACATATGCTCCTGAACTGCCCTGGGGGATGCTTTCCATGACTGGATACTAGTTCAGATTTTTTGGTTGTGTTTCTGAGCTTCATGAAGGTGCAGGGCAGGACCCAAGCAGTCACAGCAAAGGTACGAGCCATACTAAAAAATGAAGCAGAAGAGGTGGTACTGCGTGTGCATAGTGTAAAATCTGTGAGTACCAGCAAGCACAGAATTATCTTCAAAGATTTTAAGAAACTGATTCTTCAGAGCAACAAGTGATTTGCAACTTGCTACTTCTAACTTAATTTCCTTTCCTCTAATACAGCTGCTTTCCTGACCCGAAACTACATACTTCCGTTTATGCTAAAAAAAGAGCAATGGGCTTATGGGAAGGATATAATTTTCTTCCAGCTTCTCTCACAAAGCATCTGACAAACAGCCCAGGAAGGTTTCCAGATTCATGAGCACTCTCAGAAAGGAACAGGATGCTGGTGGCAGGGCTAGTACAAAGCTGCATGGCTCCATTGCCAATGCTGATAGAGCAACCTCTGTGCTTCTCCTATTTTTGGGATCCACGTCTGAAGGACTTCTGCTTCCCACATCACTGTCATGAGGAGAGCTAAATGTAATCTTGCAGCATCAGGCCTTGGAAGCTGAAGAGAATGATAGGGAGTTTCTCTGCACTTCATCTCTGTCCGCAGGGTAGAGGGAAAAGGAATTGAGGTTAGCAGACTGCTGTTCACTTCCGTTCCCCTAGAAGACACGTCCCTTTCTCTGCACTTCATCTCCGTACATCCCGAGCAGAGATTTCTCTGTTTGCTCTCACAACTGCCCAAGTACATTATAGCAATATGACAATCAATTAACAGCTCACTCTATTACAATAAAGAAGCCACCCAACCTTATATAACTCTTTTTAATTGTTTTCTTACATTATAACATTTTGCTAAACTTATTCTGCCATAACTTACATCATTTAATTTCTCAAAGTGCTAATAATTTAATTGCTTCCTTCCTGCAGACAAAGTGCCTGAACTGTCTTCTCTCATTCAGAGCATTATAAAAAGTAGCTGGCATGAATACCTAAAAGGGGCATTTTATTCACAAGACCTGATAGCAAACTGCCTTCTCCAGTCTCTGTGTTGTGTCTCACACAGCCAGAAAGATGCAAGAAACCTACCCAGACACTTCACTGTGTATTGGGACTACCTTCGGTATAAAAAGTCACCTAGAGATGAAAAGCATGGCAAGTCTCATAAGCGATGTTCTATGGGATAGTGGAAATCTCCTGTCATACTGCCCCTATACCACATCTTGAAATTAAAAAGTGAATTTCAAATTATAAGTAAATAACTCATACTGCCATCAGTTCTCTTGCAAACTGTAGAAAGAGACTGAACAAAACCAATCTTTGCAATTTTCATATTCAGGCTTGAGAAAGGGAAATTACTAGCAGGAAGACATACTGTGCATTTCAAACTTTGATCAATAACCTGTGTCTGCAATTTATACTTCCTTACTCTTCTGCCAATAATATCTACTCTGTTTCTAGGAATATGGACTGATTATGCCAGATCTGGTTTTGGGCTTCATTGGGTACAGCCTTCCTTTGCTTCCCTTTTTATCTCAAAATGAGTTAGGATGGGGACACTGACAAACTGTGGAAAGAGACCTGGAGGTCCTGGTGGACAACAAGCTCAATATGAGCAAACAGTGTGCTGCTGCGGCAAAGAAAGTCAAGAGGATGCTGGGTTGCATCAAGGGCATCACCAGCAGAGACAAAGAAGTCATTATCCCACTCTACTCAGCACTTGTCAGGCCACACCTGGAATACTGTGCTCAGTTTTGGTCTCTGTTATACAAAAAGATGTGGACAGGCTGGAGAGGGTCCAGAGAAGGGCCACAAAGATGATCAAAGGACAGGGAAGCCTGACACATGAGGAAAGGCTGAGCAAACTGGGTTTGTTCAGCCTTGAGAAGAGAAGGCTTAGGGGAGAGCTTGTCACCTTGTTCCAGTATTTAAAGGGTGGCTATAAAGATGATGGAGACATCCTTTTTACAAGGAGTCGCATGGAAAAGACAAGGGGTATGGGTAGAAGTTACTCCAATTGGACACAAGAGAAAAATTTTTCACGAGAACAATCAGCCATTGATCTGTCAGCTGGACCAGGTGCTGGGTCATCTTGTCTAGATTGTGCTTTTGCAGAGAAAGGCTGGACCAGATGATCCTCCATGTCCCTTCCTAGAAGTATGTTTCATAGAATACTAGGTTGGAAGTCAGATGACATTGTTTCTTTCACTCATTCTAGCTGATTTTAATGTTGCAGTTTGCAAAATAAAAGGACTAAGAGCAGTTTGTGACTTGGTCAGCTGACAATACTCCTGATCTCTGGACATTAAGTTTATAAACAATTATCTGATAGCATCATTAAAATTCAGTTGTGTTGGTGGAAGGAGACTAACCTCAATAGTTAAAGAGAATTAACACTTTTTCATCTTAATCTGCCAGTCATTCACATTACTAAACCAGATCATCAAGAACAGCTATAATACCAAAAAAATGCTAAGTGATGGACACATTAGGAAGTGGATTGCAGAGTAATCTGCACGTTACCTAGCGAAAACTGACATTTTCTGTTTCTGTACACTAGCCCACCGTAGTTAGATGGTTAGCTACTAAGCTTCACACTCTTTTACCCGTCCCTTGCTTGAGTATGTTGATTTGGAAAATCCTCATTAGGGTTCTGGCCTGAGTTACTCTACCAGTCTGGATGGAAGATCACGCATACACCAGAGGCAAATGTCTTTGCCCAGACTCATCACCTGCATAGGCTCCAACTTCTGTATCCTGAACAACGTTAACAAGAGGCTGCTGCGGAGACAGTAGAATGCAACAAAGCTGCAGTTGATAGGTTGCAAGGGCTTAACCTTCAGACTTTTCATGTCAAAGTGCAGGCCACTGCAAAGTGTGCTACAGGAGAAAAATAGCTAGAAATGCAGATAAGGTATTTGTGAATATCCTAGTGAACGAACCAGCACGAGAATCCTTGATGTCTCCTGCCACATGCCAGGCAGCAAGAGAGAGAAGCAGTGACCAAGAGAAGTGGATTAGGACAGCTCAGGGAACATGCTCCTTCTCCCTGACCTCTTCTTTGCACGCTGTCAGTAGTAAGGCTGGGTTGGAACTATTTGGCAGGTGCTTCCAGTGTTAGGATTTCTGTATTTTCTCAGGTATTACATCACCTTACTAGGCAAAGGTGTGCAATATCGATAGGCAATGACTAGGCTTTGCACCTTGCTCATGATACCCTACCCAGGGAACAGGGTATTGAAGAGCAGCTAGGCTGATTTCATGCCTGATGTTAAGAAATGTGAACTCTTCATCCAGTTGTTTCTTAATTATTATTTTTATAAAACTACAGGCCTGTTCATGCTACATTCTACAGTACAGAGAGTTTTTTCAGCTTTCAGTTTATCGCTTTCTAAGACATTTGCCATTTGTTCCTGTTTGTGTCAGGATCTATCACTGGGAGCTTCGCATTGCACTAACCATAGCTGGTGCAGACTGCAGAGGCTGCATCTGAAACTCAGGACTGGATTTTCTCAAACCAGTACGATAGATGGAAATAGCTAAATCATGGGGGTGGACACAGGAGAGGGAGGGGGAGTAGACACAGAACTCAGAGTTGCGACTAAGAAAAATAAGCTATAAGTCCAGGGAAGACACATCTCAGGCAGTGTGGATGACGATGTTGGAATAAACATATTGCTAATATTTCATAAGCAAGAAACAGTTCCCCTCTGGTTTGTATATCGCTTCTGAACCCTTCACACACTCTATACTTTAAGAAAAAATAAATGTAAAGTAAACAAATATTACAGCAGAAAATCCCATCCGGTTTAGAGTTCAGAGCACAGTCATATACTGAAATCAGATCTGAAGTGACAAAGGTTCCATTATCTTTTAACTAGGAAATGTAGCACTAGTAACTGAGTCAAACTGCTGTTTTGCCATATGTATAGGTAAAAGTGCAACACATGAGTATCTGTTGACACTTCGACTTTGTAAGACATTTAAAATATGAATTGCCTAACAACAGTGTAACCAGGAGAACTATTCTCTTCTAGTTTTCTGATAAAACTGGATTGAAATTAACAGCCTGAATAGATTGTTACAAAATATATGGAGCAGAGACAAATCCAGTAAAACTGAAAATTCGGAAGATTAACTCTCATGCTTCAGTGATCTTCTCAAATGAGAGTAAGTTTAAATTCCAGTCCTGCAATTAACCTCGTCTACAATGTTTGATTGCTGGATGTAAACTTCCTGACAGCTACCATGTTTTTGTTCTGCTCTCAGGCAGGTCAGAACTGCGTTTCAGTCAGGTTTCCTGACAGAGTAGGGTCCTGGGAACACTGGAGCTGTAGCCTACTAGCAGAAAGATCAAAATATATATTGACTAAACCCTTAGGCATGTTATTCTGCATAACAGATACCCCTTTCATAGTGAGCATATCAGCACATCACACTGGTGGTATAAGGTAGAGAGAAAACATGTCAAAAATATACCGTTTCTGTTTAGTCTTAAGGATAACTTTCCCCTTTCCTTCTTTTTCTCTGGAATATCTAGTTCTCTTCCGGGAGATGACATTCCATGAACAATTATCTTATTATCACTGGTTTCCAACTGTTACTGATATTTTTGGTAGGATAAATAGAATCAATAAATGTTAAATACAACCATGGAACTTTAAAGGAGAAATTTGAAAAAATAGCAGAATGCATGCACATGGCACATAAGACGACACCTGGTACACACAAAAGTGTGCAAAACCACTTTTGTTTTGGTGTGCAAATCCCAGGACAGGATTTTTATTTCATGTTCTTGTCCCTTAACATTTGTAAGAGCAAAACTGATATTGGTAGCCAGGGCTTTAATTATTTTCACTCCAGATGCACGAGTGAGACTTTTTCCAAATCTTTTTTGAAACTTAAAGAGCGTCCCCAGAACGGACCGCACGTACCTGGAGGCCGTTTGAAAACGGCTGCAGCGTGCGCGAGAACGGGCGCGCCTGGTCGCGTGCCGCGCGGGGCGGGGCTGGCAGCGCGGGCGAAGCCGACTGCGCCGGCACGGCAGAGCCCGCGCGGCCTTTCGTGAATGAACTGCGGGAGGTTTCGTTGTGAATGGGAGCTCCGTCCGTGAATGACCGCCGGAGTGCTGCGATCTGATTGGCCCTGGAGGCTAAAGCTACTCCCACTTTTCACTGGGTGAGGGCCAAGGAGGGCTGGGATTGGCGGGCGTGCCCCAGCGCGGAGCTTCATTCACGAAGTCAATGAAACAAAGGAGCCGGCGAGCCGCGCCCGTCGGGGCGGCGCTGCGCCAATCGGAGCCCGGCCCCGGGCGCGCGCCGGCCTGAGCGCGCGGGCGGGCGGGGCTGCCGCGGGCTCCGCGCGGGCTCCGCGAGTCCGTCGCCGGCGGAGGGACGGGGCCCCGCCGCGGCGGGGGCCGCCGCCGGGGCCGCGAGGGCTCGTCCCGGCCGGGAGCTGGCGGGCTCGGTCCCGCCTCGTATCGCAACTTTCAGCAGCCGCGGCGCGGTCGCCGCCTCTCGCGGACGGCGGGAGCGCCGGCGAACCGTGCGGATCGCGCTGCCCGCCCGGCGGCGGGCGGGCTGTCCCGCCGCGGCCCCGGACCCAGCGGCAGCCGCCCCGGCCGGGCCGGCCCGCCGGGAGCCTCCGGCTGTGCCTTTCCCGCGTGCCCGCCGAGAGCCCGCGGCCCCGCGCCGCGGAGGTAGCGCAGGGGCGGCAGGATGAAGGGGTGCCCGGACCAGCAGGTGCCGTTCACTTTCTCGCTGGTGAGTGGCGGCTCCGCCGGGCGGGGGGGGCTCTGGTCCGGGGCCCGCTCCGGTCAGGGACCCCGCGCTGATCTGGTCCTTTCGCAGCAGCCTCCGGGCCAACCGGCTCCCAGTGGCGGAGCGCCGACGGGCGCTCGGAAGAGACCCGGGGGCCCGGGCTTGCCGCCGGCGCAGGATTCGGAAGGTAAGGGGGGTTGGGAGGTGGAAGGATGGATGGAGATGGTGAAGGCTTCTGGGCAGGGACCAGATCCTCCCCCTGGGCCTCCGCCCCCACCTCCTCGTTCCGCCGGGCATCTCCGTCGCTGGAGCATCCCGCTGTCCCTCCCCAGCGCTCCGCTGAGGAAGCCTCTCGCTTTTCATGCAGACCTCTTCCAGGACTTGAGTCAGTTCCAGGAGACTTGGCTGACGGAAGGTAGGCTACTTCCCCTTGCTCTGTTTTGTTTTGTTCGCCTTTCAGTTGTTTGTCTTTCGATGTTTGTACCGCTCCTTTGCTTTATTTATCTAGCTCCAAACATGAAGTATTTTTTTCAGACTTGCCAACCTCTGGCTTGTGTAAATGAAGACGCATGAATCACACTACTGTGCTGGGTATCTGCTTATGAATGGAACTTGGCAGTTGGCCCACTTTCCTGGTTACAATTTTCGTTTCAGGCTACTTGTAACTGGTTCGATTTGATGCTAATTTGTCACTTATCTTTGTTGGTTGCCAGAACGCTGATTTTTCCTGAACAAACAATAGACTATTGTTTTAATTTGGGGAACAAAGTGCTTCTCTCAACTTTTTTTTATTTCTTAAGATAGTTCTTTGAAGGGACCTCTCTGGAATTCACACACTGTTCAGTTTGGTGTCTAAATTGTTTTGCGTTTTGACCTCAAGGAAGAGAAAATGTCAAATCGTGGGGAGTTCCATTAATTCCAAGTGAAATTAGTTTTAAACAGTATGGTGAATTTGCTCTAATTCCAGTACTACAAATGATCCATTCTCTAGAAAATTCAAAACATATCCTCAAGTAGAAACTCTTGATAAATATTAAGGTACTTACTGTGATATAAGTACTTAACAAATATTTAACAATAATAATTTAAAAACATACAGGCATTCTGAGCAGGGTTATTTCCCTTAATTTTACCACAAGTGAAGGACAATCCTGTCAAACAGTTCTTTTTTTAAGCCTTCAAAAAGGTGTTTTCAACTAAGACTATTAAGGAAAAAAAAAATCTAATGTGTTATGTTCTTTTCAAACTGAAATGAAATTACACTGATCAAGCAGTATTCAGGAGTGTGAGGATTGTAAGGATGCAAGAGGAATTACTTGGAGACTACTCCAGGATTGAAACGCTCATCTAACTTACATCAGAGCAGAAAAATAAGTATTAATTGCTGGTCATCTAATAGGTCTGCTGAATGTATGTGCACACATGCTTGAGACTAGTTTCTCTTAAATCTTCAAAAACTTTGAGCTGCCAATAAGATAAGTTTGCCTCAGTCCTGATTTCTGGTAACTTTCAATGTTAGACTTTCTAATGTTTGATAATATTTTTAGCTCACTAATCTAAAGAATTTGCATAGAATCTCTTACAATATGTTTGTCAGTAGCAGAGTGTTTGTAGAATTAATTCCTAAGTACCCTGGGGTGAAGTGAGGGTCACACATGGTCTCGTAGCACTGTATAGAAAGAAGTAATCTGCTATTATACATGATTAGTAAATGACAATGCAAACTCCATGGCATGTTTTTAGAATATAGGTAGATATCTCTTTTTGTAAAGCTCATAGCATCTACTCAGAGTCCAAGTGAAATCTTTGGGAAATTCAATGCGTGCTTTAATATTCTGGCATATGATTTTAGACTGCATATATAGGGAACTACTTCCTCCCATGGTGACTTCCATTTCCAGACTCTTAACAAAAAAAGTTGCCCTCTGAAGAAAACTTGTGTTTATTTTCCTGTATTCACCAGTATGTCGAATTGTTTTCCTGGATGGACAAAATAATTTTTATTTTTTTTATTAGTATCTTGTACGTGTCTATATGCTAGCAATTGTTAACAAGATGAAGGCAACTGAAAACTTAAGAGTACCTTCCTAAACAATACAGAAGAAAAAGAAAGTGAAAATATGAAATATTTTATTCTTTGCCTCTACCGCATTTAGCTAAGACATTTAGCTATTTCATTTTATTATTTTGTTTACAGTTCTTGGTGTCCTGAAATAAGAGGAAACAAATCTAGGAGGGAAGCAAACTGGAAATATAAATTCCCAACAAACAATCAGCCATATGAAAAATGGAAACAAATTTAAACCACATACGTGTGTGTGTTTGTGTGTATGTGCCAATATATATATTTATGTGATTTCATTCATAGGGGTATTTCTTTGTTGGCTTTTCAGAATATTTTTAATAGTGTCAATTAACAACTGATTTCTCCTTTGCAGGCTAAAAGAATAGCGTCTGCATATAGATGACTCTTAAAAGAAACAGATGCTGAAAAATCCTAGTCCTTTTTAATAAAAATCTCAAGCTTTCCTCTACGCCATTTTTACTAGGACCTGTTAGAATGCGGTGATGTGAAGCTGGCAGTTGATAACTGCATGGAACTAACTTCAAGCCATATAATTTATAAAAGTGATTTGGCATTCAGAGAAACAACAAAACTTCCTTGGAGAAAAGTTGCAGAGGTAGTTTAGCTGTGCTGACTGCAGAGAGGAGAGAGATGCACTTCTCTGTGTACCCGTAGTCAGAAAGCTTTAGTTATGGTGCTCCAGATCTCAAAAGCGGTGTGGAAGATGGTGAGGCACGTGTTGATGCAAGCAGACTGAGTCATTAAAATAAGCCTGGAGTTGAGCTTTAAACGTCTGATTAGGTATCCCAGTTATTTTAAGTATGGATGCTGATTTGGGGAGAACAAGAAAACGTCTGTCAGTATTGCACCTATAATAAATGTAAATAATGTATAAACACTATTTATATATTAAATAAACATACAGTAAATAATGAATATGAAAATTGACATTTTCTTCTGGCAACTGGCACTTTAGCCTCTTAGTACAGAACTGTAGTGTCTGCAAGCATCACTGTCCAGCAGTCAGGGTGCATGTTCTTTTCTGTGATCCGTTGCTGTCAGTAATTCTCTTAGCAAGATTGCCAGCAATGCTATAGACAGTAGTAGTCTCAAGGCAGGAGGCTGTGAAATCCAAACTCAGCTCATACTATGTAATCCCCATTATTTCTCCTATTACAATGTAGCCTTTCCAAATTTATCAGTTGGTAGTTGTTTTTCCTGAGCTAAATGTTTAAAAATCCCCATGTTATGTTTCTAATGAAAACTGTGAACACTGAGCTAATAAACTTGCTGTTGTCCTTATTTCCAAGATAAGAGAGAAAGAAACTGTCAGGATCTTAAAGGGTAAATCTGCAGGCAGAAGAACTGTATTCATTAATCCCAAAGGGTAACTATCCTTAGTCACTAAAGTGCATCCCAGCAGAAAGCTCAGATCTTTCCTGCCTAGACTTATTTCTGCCTTACTGTTAATTACACCATCCAAAGTGCCAAATCTAATTGTCTTCTCTCTCTCCCTCCCCTCCTGCCCTCCCTCCCCTGGCAGCTCAGGTTCCAGACAGTGATGAGCAATTTGTGCCTGACTTTCATTCAGAAAACTGTAAGTAGCACGGGAGCGGGCACACATCTCAGGGGCGAAGGGCAGGATACACTTAAACCAAACAAATATGTAAAGGCAACACACAGACATTGAAGCTAAAGTACACGTTTTATTTCTACATTTTTATGACGGTGACAGAAAACCAGGCTAACTGTCCACGTCTGAACAATGTGAAAGTGTCTTTGTGTGGTGGTAACTACCGCCATTTCTTACGCAGAGCGGTTTCAAAGGATGTGCGTTTTAGTTGGCGTGTGTGAATAACTAGGCACCCCTAAACAGCTGAGAAAACGCATTACTGCAGCAATCAAAGGTAAAATTTGTGCTATTACTCCTCCCAACACGAAAGAAATTGGACTGTACCTGGAATTATGGGTGCCGTGTCTCCTGCAGGTGCTTTTTTAGGGGCTCTGCTTACCTGCATGGCCTCTGGCTGAGTATCTGCTGCCAGCACGGGCTCTGTGCGACAGTGGTCCTGTGCTGCCACAGCATGAGAGCACAGTACCCCTGACGAGACACACTCGCCAGCCTGCTTGCTCTCTGTTCTTAGGAGCTGCCTGCTGAACAGATTGCATGTGTTTGCACAGACTGTACCACAAATGGTATGGACTCGATGATCTCTAAGGTCTTTTCCAACCTAGAAATCTATGAAATGTTTGCTCTGAGAACTGGTCAAAGCACTTCACCTTACAAAGGAGCTGAATGTTGCACAGGTACAAGCGTAGGTGTAGGTACCGGCCACACAATGGCTGCGCAACTACTTTGCTTTTCTCACACTGGGCTTGCTTCAGCTGATCCTCACAGCATGCACAGCATCCAAATTTCATTTGGAAACTGCTGCTGGGCTAAGACTACATGCCTGAAGTGAATGCAAACCGCTCTGAACAGCTCTCTGTTACAATCAGCCGTAAGAACCCAGAGCCTGACTTTTGACAGGCTACAAGAAGATGCCTCACTGTTCCCTGGGCACAGGCCTGCCTGGCAGCCAATTATGAGTAGAGACGTCCATTTAAAGCTGGTGCAGTCAACTTTGGTGCCCTCTCTGCCCAGGGCAGTTTTGCCCATGAAAACTGAAATGAAACACTTTTACTGGTTGTTCTTGTCTACCTCCTTCCCCCGGACTTGGCCCTGCAGCACAGCTGGGCTTGCTCTCCCAGTCACGTATCTTGTTTCTTCCTCTTTCTGACCTAGAACTGAGGAGAGCACTGGTCCCATGAATGAATGAATGAGCCAGTTGTAATGTGATAGCCTGTTCCAGCTATTACGGGCTGGAAAGAATTGGCTGCTCCTAACACATCTAGCTTCTTGAAACTGCAACCCACGTTTGTTATTCATTAAATTCTAACTAGCCCAGAAATATCCCTTCTTGTCTGCATCAGGCCATGACCACAGACCAGTGCGCTGAAAATGAAAAGGAACTTTTACTTTTTTCCTGGACTGTCACTGGTGTTTTGGATGAGCAGAGCAGTTAAGAGATTCCCCCAATCCCAGATTCAGGAATGTTGAACTGTTAGCATAGAAGAGATTCAACAAAGGGAAACCTGCATTGAGAAATTGTATGGGTAGTTGTGGAGTGCCAGCATGGCAGCCTCTCACCCAGGAATCACAGTATCCTGTAGAAGGGCCTGGCCTTTTTCCTGAGTGCTGAAGTATAATCCTGATACAATTAATGAAATTAGGTACTTCAAAGGGAGGCTGCTGAGGAGACTGCAAGCTGCACTTCGAACTTTGAGGTACATTACAGTGAAAGCAAGGACTTGGAAGTCAGAGTTCTGTTTTGTACTGTGCTTTAACAGTGATGCAGTTCTTTGGAAAAGGGATTTTAGCTATCTAAATTGGTTAGGTGCTTCTGAAAACACTACTTATGTAAGATGTCTGAAGCGAGTTAGCCTGGTGACAGCCTGCAATAATATGCAATACATATAATAGTATTTTCCCACCGAAAACCTTCAGCTTTTGTAGTGGTGTCTACAAAAAACTTACATTTGCTGTCCTACAGGACAAATGATACTATCAGGAAATCTACAATGTGTCGCCACATTAGCACACTATAATTTAATGTAGTGTTACAGGGTAATGCTGCTCACAAGACATGCTTCTCAGGCATGTCAATGAAAGAGCATTTTGCATCAGGCGAATAAAAACCAGCCCTGAACACCTTAGGAAATACCCACTCTAAATCCTTTTCAAAGTGCTCCAGATTATCACAGAGCACGTTAACACTACCTTAGATTTGCTCTTTTAAGTTTGATATATCATACAAACCTTCCTAAATCAAGGGCAGAGCACAAGAATGTCCAGAGCACAAGGTGTGTTGGTATTTTGTTTCTCTCAAAGCCAGCTGAACAAGGACAAGGTGATGACATCTCAACTGACTTTTTACTGGCTGATAAAAATATCTCTCCATAAACAAGAAAAGTGTCAACTTGATCTTTCATTTCTCTCTCACAGTAGCTTTTCACAGTCCTCCTGCTAAGATTAAAAAGGAGCCCCAGAGTCCCTCCTCGGACCCCACGCTGTCCTGCAGCCACAAGCAGCCATCACAGCGCCACCATGGCGAGCAGTGCCTTTATGCCAGGTAACGGCTTACACAGGGGAGGGCCCGGTGTAACCAAGTGCTACTGCATTATCTAATGACAAAGTGTTACGACAACAATCTGGTCTGTCTGCTGGGTAAGTGCACACCTGCTGCAACACAAATTGAGCAGTGGGTCAGCCCACGGCAGCATGCTCAGACTGCCCTTTATTGCACTGGATAGCTCAGACCTGCAGAGATTGTGTCTGGGCTTGCCTCTTTTTTCCTCTCCCTAGTGCTGTTACTCAGCTGTCCTGATGCTGAGAGCAGTCTTGACATCCATCACATGCTTCTCTCTCCTCATTGCTTTCCAAAATCTGTCCTGCGAGGAGCTCTCTGACACCATTGCCCACAGTCTCAGCTACTTGCCTGAGTTACAGAATGGCTTCTTCAGTACACACACCTTCTCCAGTTTTCTGCTTGAAGGTTTATTGCTACTGTGTGTGGGGGTGACCAATAACCACAAGGGAAGGAGTTTATGTTGGGAGTTTTCTGGCCCAGGTAGCTGCACAGAGGGACAGCGTGTCTGCCTGTGACGCGTTGTCCCCAGGTGCTGCCATAGGTCCTTCTCAGAGAACTGTAATGCTCCAATATCTGTTTGACTGTCCCAGTGCCTATGATCAACCCAGACAAGCTGAAATCAAGTTACCCAGCCAAGGAACCCCGATACAGTCACCGCTCCAACAGTTCCCTAGACAGGACAGGAGCTTCCTGACCTCTGCGAGGCCACTCCACCCCACAGCCACCTCTGGATACCTCCATGAAAACAGGTGAGTTACTGCCAGGAGGAGGCAGCCACTGGCAAGGATTGCCCTCCTTGGTGATTCAGGGAGGAGGGGCTGCAGCATCCCGATTAAAGTGCTCAGTTTCCAGCTGTCGCAGGTCTCCCCCCATCCAAAGTACCTGGGACCAACCATTGCTGCCTAGAGTTTGAAGAAGTCTATAACTTAAGCCCATCAGATTCTGTGAATGATGGGCTGTGTAGCTGCCCTTGGAAACATCTTTCCTTGGGGTCCCTTCCTCGCCCCGGCTATGCCTGCAGGTCCTACAGCCCTAGTGACAGCCTGAGGCCAAGGAAGTTTCTGTCCCTCAACCAGCCCTGCACCAGGGCTGTGACCAGAGGGCCGAGAAAGCAGCCATTCCATGTCCTCTCCCCTCTTCTAGCTCTGCATACCAGCCACCTGTGGAGATGTGCTGTTCCTTCCCCTCCTCCCAGGGCACGGCCCAGGAAGACTCCATTGCCTACCAGCACCAGGTGTCCAAGCCCTGCCTCCAGTATGCTCATCAGGGCTTCAAACAGGAATACCACGACCCACGGTATGAGCAAGTAAGCCAGGCGGGCAGCAGCCGTCAGTACCCAGCAGCTGTGGTGATCAAGCAGGAGCAGGTGGACTACATGTATGACTCAGGTAGGCAGAACTAGCTCTTTCTGACTGTAAACCAGCCATCAGTGAGCAACCTCCTGGATGAACATCCATCACTGGTGGTCTTTCAAACAGTACTACTTCATCTTCAGGAGTATGTGTGATCTGGGAAACTGGCTGTGTAGCAGGAAACACAAACAGTTCTGTCTGTTTACTGCATCCAAGAGGAGGCTGTGACACTCGCTTTCCATACTGTGTCCTGGGAAGGACTTCCTGGTAGATAGTGGGAAGCTTTAACAAGATATAGGAGCTAGAAGGTGAGGTTAAACTCATTCAAACTGGATTAAAGGCATGCATTTTCCTTCCAAGAGAATAAGTAGCCATTGGGGAGACTCTCAAAATTCCTAATTAGCTCAGTCACACCACCAGAAATGGAGAAAAGAGCATTCCGAGTTTCACAGGGAGTTTTTGTCTTCAGGGGGATGTGTGAGCGGGTAGGTCGTAGAAAGGGAGAGAAGTGAGGTCAGCTTTGAAGAAATTCTTCTGAAGATGTTCTGTAAATGGCAGCAGAAAGGAAGGAATCAAGTGCCTTGGAGTTTGTACAGAAAAACTGTCTCGGATCCCTGTAGTAGGGGGGGACCTTCAAGCACTGGCAAAGGGAAGTGGCTCTGGGTGCAGGGATTGCCCTGCGCAGCCCTGAGCTGCAGCTCACACCACCGCCTGGCCCCGCGCCTTTGCCCCGCTGCAGACAGCAGGATTCAGTTCGCAGGCAAAGCCGCAGCGCTCCCGGCCCAGCTGTCACTGCCGAGGTCTCACCAGCAGCTGACACCCCCTGGAAACTCACTGCAGCAGGTCACAGAGAGCTGATGCCCCGTTGGGAGCTTACCGTGCAAGATAAACAAGCTTTATTCTGACAAACAGACCTGAAAGTCTAAAGCTAAAACAGAGTAAACAGACTTGGGTGGCTCACAGTAAACTGGCCAATTCCAAGGACAGGTGTAAGCGTGGAGCGGGGTCTGGGTGGACATGGCTAAGTGCAAGTGTGCTGCTCTGTGTCTCCTGCAGTGCCAACCTCCACCTGCTGCTTCCCGTAGCAACAGGACACACCGAGCAGATAGCAGAAATTTCAGAGGATCACAAGGGAAAAAGTTTATAATCCCAAAAACAGCTCTCTAGATTCTAGATCAATCAGATAATACTCTAATTTTTCCACAAGGGATAAATCTTATTTTTTCAACAGACTTGTCCAAAGATGTACCCTGACATAGCAATATCCTCTTCTAGAGAGAATATTACTTCTGGTTTCCTGGTATTTTAATGGACATTTTGAATTGTTTCCTTTAGCAGAAATAAATACATAAATAAAAAGCTCCTATGAGGGTATAGAATCCATCATCGTGGCTATGCTGATATTACACTTTCACTGGGTCCTTCTGTCCAGACAGGGGAAGAAAATGTGCAAACCCAGAAGATGCTTTTTGTGAGAGTAGTTTACAATTGTAATAACACACAGTCTGCCAGCTCAGAGTACCCTTCTGCCCTTAGCATCAGCAAAATGCCTGCTGAAAGCAATGGCTATACACAGGATTATGAGGGAAACATGAGGTAAATCTTTCCAAAGCTCCCACTTACAGCTTCCATTTCAGCTGTGGTTGGAAAACAGGTTTGATTCAGAAAATGCAGGATTCAGAAAACAGAAGATACAGAAGATATAAATTGCAGTGTCCAGGCAACAATAGATGCTGCACAGAGATCATGAAAAGATTTTCGGCTTATTTTCAAACTCAGGCTATTTTTTCCTTTATGTTTTCTCAATTGCTTGTGAGAATGCCCTATTGTGATGTGAAAAGGCCAGAGAGATTTAAGATATCTGAAATTACGTTTGTGAGACATGATCTGTAGTAAGCATTCAGATGCTGCTCTCCATTAACATCATCATAGTACCCCTGGAAAAATGTAATGCTTTCCCACCCATGAAAATAGTGGCAGAATGCATAGTTATCTTAAACGGAGGGAGCGGTGTCATACAAATTTAGCCTTTGTCCAAGATTTTGTACTAACGGTGTACAGGTGATGGACTGGCTATCCTGGCTACTCTGAAGAACGTCATGTTCCTTATTGGAATCATGATGAAGATGAAGTTGGGAGAGCTGAGACATAAAAAGTTATTGGTCTGCCACTATCCCTTTAGGAGGGCCCTAAGAGAACGTTGGTTAGGCAGCTGCGCTTGCCCATCCACCTCTAGACAGCAAGAACATTCTGCCTCCTGTGCTTTTTCATTAAATAAGCTTGTTAATTGTTCTGTAGATGTTCCTGGCTGTTGTTCCACGTACATAAATGTTGAGCGTTATCCAAACTATTCGAATACAGAAGATACATTAGGTAAGAAACTCAGTGACTGTGTTCTTTTCCCTACATCGCGTTGCCTTCTAGTACTACCCTGTCGTTGTCCATGACTGCCTACGTTGCTTTCTTTTTCAGGCTGCAGCTATGACAAGCAGATGAGGTCCTTTACTGATGACGTCTGTGTTGTTCCAGAAAAATTTGAAGGTCAGGGAAAGAACGGCTCGCAGTTTGGGTGTCAGATAGGGTTATCCAGCATATTTGCTAGTCACTTGACCACCGTCTACGTAGTTTGTTACACTGTGTTGTTGCAGGTGTGTTAGCTATCATTCATACCTGGCCTTTTGGTGTCCCATTTCTTGAGCTTTTTTAGCAACAAACAGGCCTTCTAGCATAAGTAGCTTAATTGTGAGGTTCATCAGTGCTCCTCTTGGAAGAGCTGTTGGTGAACTGGCCACTGTTTTATGTGAACTGAAATATTCCAGGTAAACATTTGTGAAATGTAGGGGGTTTTGTAACTGGTTTTGCACTGTTACCCTTAAAAACACCTTGTTTGTTCTTCTCAGCAGGAGACATCAAGCAGGAAGCTGGAGGGTACCGGGAAGGTCCTCCATACCAGAGACGGGGATCTCTCCAGCTCTGGCAATTTCTTGTGGCTTTATTGGACGATCCAACCAATTCCCACTTCATTGCCTGGACTGGTAGAGGGATGGAGTTCAAGCTCATAGAGCCAGAAGAGGTGAAACCACTTATTTAGCTTCTCTACAGGCTCAGGGGGAGCAGCTACTCTTTCTGAGGCTGCAGATTCCCAAGTGGCTTTTCCTCTGCCCTGTGAAGGCTCCTGCCTACCAGTAGTACTCGCTAGACCCTGCGGCAAGTCAAGATTTTTAGAAGAGACCAAAACACTTGGGTGAAACAAATATGACGTTTAAGAAAGGCTGCTTGTAAGTTTATAGTCTCAGCAATGCAGTGAGTCAAATTACCCACTGCCTCCGCTTCCCTAGACACTTCACTCCCAAGCTTGCAGTGACCTGTGCTGTCTTATCATGCTCCATACTTGAGGCTGACATTGAGGTTTGGAGTTTCGAACCCTACTGATCACAGAAGTTTTCATAAGAAAAGTCTGGAAGAAACTATGTCCTAGTCTAAACCTATTTTTATATCAAAATGATGTTGACTAAGGTGTGATTTCTAATGCTGCCACGTTCCACAAATCTCAGTGATATCTGACAATATCTGTAATATCTGTTCATACCTTGCTTCAATTAAAGCCGCGTTTAGCACTGCTCTTGCTACATATGAACCTTTACAGGCCCTTTCAGTGCAGATGAGTTGTTTTTGTGGGCTGACATACTCTTACAACAGATTTTTGAGTCTCATAGTAAAGCTGAAAATCACATAGTAGGAGGAAGACAGACACACAGGCCTTCCAGTGGAGGTGTTCCCTTGTACTGGGGCTCCTGGTAAACATGTGATCCTTGAAGACAAAGCGTCGCATAGGACGAAGCAGTCCTTTGGCATCCCCAAGCTTTCAGAGTACTAGAGAGTGAGGACAAGTGGTGACAGCAAATGAGCTCTGTAGTAGCAAGAACGCCTCTCTGTGACATACGGTACTTCAGTTTGAGTTCTACTCTTCTTGTTGAAAAGCTGCTAGATTGTTTGAGTCTATTATTTAAATGTTGTAAATGATTGTATGTGTTGTGGTACCATTCCTCAAAAGAGAATCAGCTGGATAATGTTCTTTTGCCCTTGAGTTGGATTCACAGATGTTCATACACTTTGATGCTTTATTCTACAGGTAGCCAGGCTGTGGGGTATCCAAAAGAACCGTCCAGCCATGAACTACGACAAGCTGAGCCGATCTCTTCGCTACTATTATGAGAAAGGCATCATGCAGAAGGTCAGTTTTCAAAGCAGATGGAGTTTTTATGCCTTTAGTGATGCTTGTCTTGTTTTGAGACAGGAAGTCTCACAGATACAGAATGTGCTTGAGTTAGCCAGGTATCCTGAACTTTCTTTCCCCATGACTACTCTTTGCGGTAGTTAAATGAGGAAGGTGTGAAGGAGCTGGATCTAGGCAACATATGGGAAATAAAACAAGGCGGAATAATAATTTATTTCTTTTCCTATGTATGTCTGCAGTCGGGAGAGATGGAATTTATGCAGCTGCAAGGACATACAAGCAGTCTAGGCTTGCTGTTGGTGAAAAAAAGGCTGCCTGGGGGTTGGTCTTATGTGGTAGAAATGGTCTCTTCCAGATCCAGGGCACTGGAGAAGGTAACTGAGTGTAATTATGTCACAGTACAGACTGGACAGGGACTGTCGATGCTGTTGCTACCTGGGCAAAGAGTCAGCTTGCAACATCCCATTTCCCAGGGGATGTTCCAGGGCAGACCAGAGCAGCAGAGAAACAGGAGGACCGCACAACAAGTTTACAATTCTGGCATTTCTCAGGGGAACGGGCTAGAGCAGCCAGATGCTTTTGCACGTCTGCTCTGCTGCTGAGGAGCGTTGACCAGTGCTGCCCGTGTGCCTACAGCACTCATCTCCTGTCTTCCCCGCAGGTGGCTGGAGAGCGCTACGTGTACAAGTTTGTGTGTGAGCCCGAAGCCTTGTTCTCTCTGGCCTTCCCTGACAATCAGCGGCCAACGCTGAAGGCGGAGTTCGACCGGCCCATCAGTGAGGAGGACACAGTGCCTCTTTCTCACCTGGATGAGAATGCCACTTATCTGCCAGACCTCGGGAGCCTCCCTCCACAGCTTTACAGCAAAGGCTACACATACTAGTGTTGCTGGGAGCGTACCGTGCCACTTTTGCTCGTAGCTAAAAGATGTCTCATTACTATTCATCAGTATAAGCATTTTTCCAGGCCAGCCTAGGGTGGCACTAAACTATGAATACCTGCTTTGGTCAGGAAAAGAGTTCAGGTACACATATGGATAATGACCTGACAGCTGATAGGGCTCTGTCTTCTTGTGATAAGACCCTCATATTTGTCAGGATGGGACTTGTTCTCAGCGATGCAGACATCTTCCGAGCAGCAGAGCTACAGCTTCAGCAGCATATGGGGTAGCTGCTGCCTCCAGTTGGAACAAATGAGCCTGTTGCAGTCCCTCTCTTTGGCAAGGGAGGAGATGCCATCCTACTGGGCTTTTTTTCAGATATGAGGACGCCACAATGCTGTTGCTGACTCCATTTCTCCAGTACACGGACTGAACCTCTGTATAACCTGTTCTCAGCAAGGGATGGCTCTGACCCACATGGACTCACCTCTGCAGGGCCAGTCTTGCCTTCTTCCCAGGATGACTGCAACACAGTGGTCACAGATCATATGCCTTCCTTGTCAACTGCTTTGTGGGAGAATACTTGTTGCCTTGTATCTGCATGCTCCTGCCTTATCACCTCCTTGCTCATAACACTTCATGCCAGGGCTATCTGGTATTTAGGCACTCTGTCTGAACAGGGTAGCTGGAGGAACTGGCCAGGATTAGTGCAGTCCTGGTGTACATGGCACAACATACAGTTTAGGGGAGCTAAAGAGCTGCCTGCGTGCATTGGGCTGGGGCACAGATTAAAGCTGATGTCACCTTCAGGTAGAGGGATTGCAGGAGGCAGCAAGGCCTGAGCCACCATATCATTGTAGTGCTGTGGCTTTTCCAAACTGAACAACTTCTACAAACATCCTCAGGATCTTTGAAGACCTGTCTGGTTCTTGAGTGTGCCTCCTGGGCTTGGCTAGAAAATCATCTGAGCCAAGAAAAGAACCTGGTGGAGGTGTGTTAAGAAAATACTTTACAAAGTAACCTAAACCATACGTAGTTCTTAACATCTGAATTTAGACTTAACCTGCACAGATGTTTGCATGTTTGAGGGAAATCCTGATGTGTTGGAAAGGTAGCTATCTCTGAAGCCCAATGCAGCACATGCAACTTAACTAGACTTTGACTGCTTTTCCACAATAATGAACATTTATAACGGGCACTACATCCTCATTAAGGCTGCTTTTCAATTAGCAGCTCTGACCATGTGCTCAGTTAGACAAGGAGCAGTACAGTGGACCCATACAGAAAAAGCCTGTTTCCTACTGCTTCAGATTCATGTTCCAGCTGCTGAATACAGAGCGTCGACAACGCTGCCAATGTGGTAGCCTGTAGAGGAAATTCTGTATATTGATTGAAAGCCTGATTTCCCCTGATGGCTCTCCCCTGCATGGCTAATGCCAAACCTCCCAGCCTTGTCCCTGGGTAAGAGGGCCAGGAAAGGCAGCTCTCCCTGCCTGAGGAGAGGCCTGATACTCAAGAGCAGCCTGCTCTGCTGATGCCTTTGCATGCCCTGTGCAGTCCAGAGACTTGGTGTTCTGGCAGCTTCTGGCCCTCCTGCCCTGCCCTGCGCCCATCTGGCAAGCACACTTCCTCTGGCGTCCCAGAAGTGAGGGTGAAGGGGAACCCTTCCATTCGGATAAGCTGCCTTTACTATTTATGAGTGTAAAAATACTATTAATAAATTGGTCTACATCTTTGGCCAGTGCACCTTCATTCAGCCCCTGGTCAGTCCTCTCTTACCTTCTGAGCTTCCTTTGTCCATCTCCTTCACACCAGCTTGCAGCTTTGGGTAGCTGATCCAGAGTTCAGGGATGTGTGTTTACTTCTGACTCTTGGTGGAGTTGAAGAAATGAACACTTCACTCCCTTGACATCCTCACAATTAGTCATACAACCAGGACTGAAAGATCACAATGAAACACATAACCTCCAGCTGCACCTGGTGTCAGGGGAACAGTTCTCTGTAGCTGCAGAGAACATCACCCACGCTCTCATGCTGACAGCGCACTGGCCCCTGAGCCGAGCTCCGTGAGTTTAAGCAGCTTTTCCCTGAACTTGATCTCTGTCTTCAGCAGTGATGCTTCCAGGTTGCTTGCAAGGAAAGTGAGCGTGTTACCACCTGCTGAGCTGGTAACATGATCAGGGCAGCGTAGGGCACAGCAGCAATCAGAGCCATACCCTGTCGCAGGTGGCAGAGCTGAGAGCAAGCCCTGCCAGAGCACTGGCACCAACAGGGCCTCAGCGAAGGCTACAGCAAGGACGGGATTCACCCTGAGGTGGAGGAGCCCTTTGACACTGCACTTCCCTCAGGACAGTCAGGTATCTCCTAAAGCAGGTATTTATGCCTTCTGGAGGCAAAATGTAGGTGCAGGCTGTACCCTGCTGCAACACTGTGTTTCTAATGAATGAGACTACCAGCTTGATTTTGTTTGATATCAGTCTGCAGGATTCCCAAGGATTTTACATTTATCCAGTATTCTTTGGGCTACCCTCTGCCCAGCTAATCTTCCTTCCAGAAAGAGAATTCAGGGAGCTACTTCACATTTGGATGAAATTTTAGCTCCATGTTTCACTCAGGTTTGTCAAGTCAGTGCAACAGATCGATAGCTGCGGAGCAGTTCTGGGAATCAGCAAGATCATATTCTCATAATTGAGGGGTAGAGACCTCCAAAGGGCAGAGATTTATAATAACCAGAGCAGAAAGTCAAGCATCAATAAATGCACTCGGTTTCCAGTTCAGCAAGACAGAGAGGCAGCTGATTGGGGAAAGATGTTGGAGGTAATAGACAAGTGTCATAAATTTCTCATGCTGGTCCTCAATGTGCCAGACCCATCCCACCACACAGAAGATGTTTCAGCTTTGCTATCTGGTCACTCACATTCCTGCTCATACAGCAAAGTTGCCACAGCTCTCGATACAGACGGCAGAGTTGTCCTCCTGAGCTGAATGCTTTTGACACTGGAGCGGGGAGAAGTGCACGTTACTGTGACAGCACATATGGCCAGTGTAACACACTTAAGTCAGCATCCCCTCAACATATAAATTCACAGCTGAGCTTTGCTCTACATTAGGCAGGTAAGAAAGACACCATTCTTCACGGAAAACCCTCTAAAGACAGAGTTCTGCTCATGACAAACACTCTGACATCTGGATGCAAGTGCACCTAACGTTGTCACACTTTTTTACTATTGTTTACTCATTATATTCAAGATTTATGCTAGCAGCTTATTTCTCAGGATGTGATGATTCTTTGGGACCAGCCAGAAATAAATTCTCAGCAGCCATTTCTTCCTAATGTATTTTTTTCTAGAACTGTTGTTTTTCCATCTGGTTGCTATTGTTGCAGTGGCTTTGCTGTTGCTCCTGCTGTATCAACAGTACAAAGCCCAGCAGGAAGCACCATAAATCTATCACCCAGAATATGATGCAAAGCTCCTTTCTGGGCAGAGTAAATAATTAACACGTAACATTATAGTATGACCCAGATGCACCCTTAAAGTGTACTGTCTAAAGGAATTACCTCTGGTATTAACGGGTTGCCAAGCAAAGCTGAACGATCTGATGCCATTTTCTGAGGCTAACGCAGGAAATATTTCCATCACCGGATTCCATACCCTGAAATAAGCTTGAGTAGTGATCACGAAGAACAATGACAGCAGCCAACTTCACTTCATGGGCTGAGCACTGAACAGGAAGGCAAGGCAGTTATTAGAAAGTGCATTTGTCTTTCTCAGGCTGTGCACAACGCAGGCGGCTGATGTCATCTGGGTAAGCAAAGCCTTAACGACGTGTCTAGGGCCTTCGGGCAGGTCGCAAGGAGCTTCAGGACTGTAGAGAAGAGCTCGAACACGAGTGCAGCCCTGAGGGTGGGGGAAGAGAAACACAGAGTTCAAATTACTTAAGTAAAAACCAAATCCACCCTCAGGGCCATGAGACCACCTCAACTTTTCAGGGAGCCAGGCTTTTATGTAGGGGGATACGGCAGAGCAGAAGCTTCTACAACATGCATGCCTAAGTCCTAAATGGACACAGTGGAGAATTAACCTAAGACAAGAGAAGCATAAGAACTTATAAAGGCTGCTCCCCACACCTCCAATAGATTTTGTTTCCTAAACTTGAAGAAAATCTAAGACTGGATTTCCATCAACAGGCTTTTCAGACACTCACTGTGGCAGACCTAAATGGTAGAAACCAACATTCACATTCCATAATAGCCAGGATCTGCCACTAAGTATGATCCAGTTCACCTCCACCTCCTTGCCATTTTTGTAGTAAAAGTGAGCTAATACTGAACTCAAATAGACTTTTCTACGCCCAACAAAAAAGCACTGCTTTCAGTGGAGCTTGCAAAGCAGAGCTGTTTTGGACAGACCCACAGGCCTACCAGCCACAAGAACTACAAGATCATTTCTGATCCAAATAAACCAGCATATCCAGATCAGGGCAGCCCCACTTCTTCACCTCCAGTGTATGGACACACCAGCCAGAGGATTTATGTGGGTTACAGAACATACACATGCAAAACATATTTGCTAAAATCAGATACTTACTCCCTGTATTCCCAGCTGGCTTCAAAGAACAATACGTTCCTAAATGAAAAATTCCATGAAACTGCTAATGGGTCAGTATCACAGCCTTCTGCAACTGTCACAGGAATCTCATGAAGACTCAATTACTAAAAAACAAAACCCCCATTGTGTAAGCAGCACACTGCTGTCACACTGGATCTGGTAACAAGCCCATTAATGAGGTTAAGGTAGTTACTCTAACAGATGGAGCATGTGTGAGGCTGGCTGTAAAAATCATATTTATCTTTCTTGCATTAAGGGCCAAAGGTTGGTTTTGGATGTGTGTGTGTACACATAATGTGAGTTATTCTTTTGCTGTGAATCCTTTGCTTGTGACAATCAGCTAACACTTAGAAACTGGCCTCTGGCACACACCTCAACACGCCGTTGGAGTTTTGAGACAAAGGATTGTTTGTTCCACCCATTCAGAAGGATTCATATCTCCACAAGCACAGTGAGGTCCCCAGCTAGATGAGGAACACCACACATCAACCTCTGGGAAACCAGAGGGGGGACAGGAACCAGCAATGTTTAGTCCATGCTGCTCGCATTAAATGTTCCACAAGCCACAATGCTGTCGAGCTGTAGAGAGGTTCACAGATGGCCTGGAATTCCTCAGCGGAACCATTCAACGTTTCACATTGCTCCTTGGTCTTCCAGGAGGAGAAAGAAAAGAAAAAAAAAAAAAAGGCAACCATAGCTTGAGCCTTCATCTATACTCCTTCGCCACCCCAAAGGCTGGTGCCATTTTGCCAACCTCATGTGAGAACAGCACTCATTTGATCCTTCAATTTATTCTTGCTTAGTTCTAATAACCCCAGTGCTTCGGCAGCTCAAGCTTTCCCCCTTAGTTACAGCTGAAGCCTCTTTTCACCACCTTAACCGAATCGTTTCCGGAAGCAGGGAGCCACCGAGCCTGAGGAAGGGTCTTTCAGCAGCTGTATTTGCTGCTGCTGCTGGCAGCAACGAGGCTGGACACAGGGCAACCACATCTGTCCCCTCCTGGCACGTTTACAGGAACTTCCACCCCACACCAGCAGAGTCTGCAGCACAAGACTGGGAAAGGCCAGGAGGGGATTTGCTGCCACGTGCAAAGACTGCACCTTACGTACTCCTATAGCTCAGGAAACCTTTTGCAGTTACGCTGCATGTAACACCTCCGAAACGTCCCAGATGAGACCGACGGCCTCTGCTGGCAGGGTTTTTGCCCGTCTGTAAGAATCCTGTGTTACCAGTTTCTAGTGCATTGACCCAGTACAGCCAACAGGAACCACATCTCCCATTTATACCGCTCCAAATAATGCCGTTCATTTAGACAGAGGCAGGCTGGCACTTCACCCGGAACAACTCGAGGCACGCGCTCCCCAGCAAGGAGCCAAGACACCTATTCAGTTCTGTAACTACTGCCAGAATAAAGCATTAAGTTTTATCCCAGGATCAGGCAGCTTATTTTCAAGTTTTTACACAAGATAAACCAACTAAAATCACATAAACAATAGCAGACATTAGAATGTTAATGCTCAGGAACCTCAGAGCAGTAACAGGTTGATAAAACTAGCTTTAAAAAAAACTTGTTAAGTGGTTCAAGTTTGCAAGCCAGCATTCCTGATCACAGGCTAGTTTTGGGTGCAGGGTATTCCCAAAGCAAGCAGCTGAGGTCAACAGGGAAAAGTTTCTGTAAATGAATTAAAGGATATTACTGAAAAAATTACATCAAGGAAAGAAAGAACACACACAAGACAGATGATGATTGTTCACTTAAAAAAGAGAAAATCCTCTCTTGATGCATTTTCCCCTACCATAAGTCAGAAAGAGGCTACACTGGAGATGCAAATACAAAATGAATTTGGAATAGAAATACCTCAAAGTACGCTATACAACTGGGACTTCCTCCAGGTGTATTTTCTCTTTCATTTGACTTTTGAAAGTCAGGTGTAAATTTTCGTAGAAAACAGTAACAGATGCAGCTGCAGAGCTCGTGGAAGTAAAATACGCTTGGAAGAGTATTCAATAGCACAACCTTCTCTGCCTAATGGCATACCAAAAAAAGCCTTCAAACTCGCAAACTTTCTGATTCTATTTAACTTTATGAAGATGTAACACCACAGGAAAGCTCTGCCCATCTATACAACGTAATAAAGCAGCATATGCAACATCCCTGCCCACCTTTTGTGCATAGATACAGGTTTCCAGTATAGCTACTTCTCAATGTGAAACATTCTTCAAATTCACTGAGTGTAAAACAACCAGCCAACTTCATTCTACCCCTTTAAACAACAATTCTAGCAAATGTCTCAGCTTTGAAAAAAAAAAAAAAAAAATCGGGTATCTGCAGCTATGGAGTCAAAAAAGTTTCATCTGTTTGTAACAGAAAAAATAATTCACAGATAGCTTCAGCATGACATAGCGCACACTGAAAAATCAATTTCTTTTTAAACAAGGAACTGTTACACAATGTTTTACAGACATTTTAGCTGTTAGAGCATATTCTATTAAAAAAAACCCTTGTGATGTCACCAAACATTGCAAGTGGAAATAAAACACGTGACGCATTGTACAGAAAGTCTAAACATCTGCAGCCACTTACGTTCCCAGACGGAGCCGTGCTACAGAGCGGATGTGGTGAATTACCGTTGGATATACCAGCCTTCAGCACACAAGAGATGGTGATGAGGGATAAGACTTAGTTTGACCTGTGCCATTGTCCAAGTATAACTGACATTCTAGCTGGGTTTCAAGGGATCTTTCCTGCCTTATCCCAAAGCCAGAAATTATCTCACCACAGATGGTTTGCATAAAAGACAGTTACACTGAACAGGAAAATGCACAAAATAGGAAAAATGGAGAACAAGAAGATCTCAAAAAACAGCTGCTGTCCAAGAGCATAAATAGAAATAAATCTCTTTTAGCAGGGTAAAGAAATAAACTATTCCAGTTTCTATTTGTCTGGTCAGAATACAGTTAAGTTGATGAACAACTATTTTTTAATGATCATCTTTTTGTTGTCTTTCAGCTCAGTGTCCACATTCCTGAGTCTTAAGTTTTGTCTCTTAAAAGGGGAATGACTAAAGAAGTGCTTCATTTCTGAAACGATGCAACACACTGAGGAGATCCAGGACATTTGTCACGCAGCTGTGGCATCTGAGGGGTAGCTAACATGAGCACACATGGCCCCCCTTGTGCTTTTGCTCTGAAAATACTTATTTGCTGTTTGTTTTGTAGGTAAGCTCCAAATGAATGTCCTTTCTTTCAGGACACTTGCAACAGTGCAAACATCACAGTCCCACAAATGTAAAACCCGTAGAAGCCCCTGAGGAAAGCAGGGTCATCGCCGTCTGAATGCACGTGATATTCTCCAAGCATTGGGCTCCTCATAGCGATTGTACAGGGGTTCCAGCCGCTGCTGCTTTTTCTGTTTGCTCAGCTTGGTGGGATCAGAAACCTTGAAGAAAGCTGGTGCAAATTCCACCAGCCAGCGAGGATCAATAGTCGTCACTTCACGCATATATTCCTTGGTGGTCAGCACCAGTTCATGATACACCACCCTGTGAAAAGGGACAGCAACTTTGGAAATTAGTTTTCCCAAACAGAAGAGACAAGGCAAGGGCTGCAGTATCTAAGCTTGCCTCTTTACCTCCATTTCACACTCCTCCAGCATAAGGCTCCTTATAAGCTCCAACACAGGCTCCAAAAGAACCATCCAGAAAAGCTATCTACTTTTTCCTCTACTAATTTGCCAATACTCTTCAGCATAGAACTATTTCATTCCATTTAAAACAAATCCTTCTCTCCCTGCTCCCTCCCCATCTCAGCACTCCGTGTTTCAAACTCACTTTCACGGTACAGAGACACAGAACTGCAGGCTTCTGGCCTGGCCTTAGCTCAACCAGCAAGCCTCACCTCTCCACAGGCACTGATTTTAGCAGCAGAAAGAGCCAAAAGCAGACTTGAAACTTTCCTCATTCTGCTCATTGCTGAGAAAGCAGCAGCCTATACTTGGATCTATACTCCACAAATAATGCCCACTACAATCTTTCTAGCTATAAAGTCTGAACTGAAATAGAAAATTGCATGATGTTCTGTTCCTTACCATTCCGGCTGCCTGTTGAAGAGAGCACTGGATGGGTGGATATAGACTACTTGTTGATCAATGAGTGTACGATAACCTTCCTGGGGATCCTTCTTCGCTGCATTTCGGAAGAAGCCGCTACAGATGGCCTTCTGGACTCGAACTGTTGCCTTGCCACAGGATACCACATCCAGCTTGTGCCTGCCAGAGAAGAGTTCAAGAGAAATATAAGTTGAGTGCTCCGGATTTGGGCGCAGCTACCAATATCAGATTAGCAAATTTTGTTTAGCTAATACAGCGTAAGGTAACTAAGAAAACAAAGTTACTACTTGTCCTTCTTGACGTGCTCACCTGTCCATAATGCCCAACATCTGCTTGCGGATGTCCTGTGCCCTGCGTAAGGATCGGGCCTGGATAAAATTTTCATAGCACCAGGGATTTGAAAACTTATTGTTCTTCCAGGAATTGTACACAGCCAGCAGAGTCAGGTGGTCGCCTTCTGTCTGATGGAACTTGGCTTTCTTCTGATCAGCAAGTGCTTGTTTATCCTAACACATAAAATATGTATCGATCAGGTATCTACGTTGTGGAGACAACCCTTGTGCAACATAAAGAAGGACACGGGCTCCTTGTCACTCAAACCGTGACTTTCTAAGTCTACCAAGAAACAGATGATATAAGATTGAGAAGACAATAGAAAATTTTGAGTGGTGAGTGACTAAGGACCCAGTGATGAGAACCTAAACGTCACTGGGATTGCTCTAAGCCAAAACCAAGCCTGTATGAAAGGAAAGCCTAGAACCGTTCTTGCAAAGAGAGACCTCATGTAGACTCTCCTAAAGACTCTCTCATGGATGACAAGGAACTGACCAGAAAAGATTAATAACTTCTTTTTTCTTTTTACTGATACTTTTTATTTGATTTCATAAATGTCCATATTTTTGAAAGGACATTTCAAAGTAAATGGCTCATTTATACTGTAGGAAGTATATGCATGCATTGAATTAGCTAGCTTTTTACTGCTCTAGAAGCAACCTCAAATTCCTCATCAACAAAGGTGCTGAAGCAGTAGCTGTGACCCTATTGACCTACCCACCCTCTCCTCACTTCTCCAATCTGCAGATAAAACATAAATCAAACACTGTGGTTACATGAATGAAAAGTAAAGTCAACAGACTAAACTGCAGCAGGTCATCATAAGCAAGAAATAATGGATTCAAGAAGAGTCTGCTGTTGAGGAATCCTACCACAGCCTGCTGCTCGCTGACTTAAAAGAAATCAGCACAGGATAGCACCGCCAGGAAGAAATACCTTCTGTGTATCGGAAAATGACAAAGGCATTCTGAACGTCAGAGCTAGGACTGACTTGGTTTAGGGTTGTATGTGTTTACTGGGAAATGCAAAACAGAATGGGAGACAGAATTCTAACTTCCATCTTCCCATCTGCAAAGAAACTACCAACATCCACAGCTACAGGGCGTTCAACCAAAAGGTGCATCAGAAATGTAACATATGAGCACAGTCTAACCAGGTCTGTTTTGGCAAATATGGCCACACTCTAACACCTGAAGCGGGCACACGAAAACCCACCCCAACTGTAACACTGCTGCTTCTTCGCCGCATTCCTTACCTTTGGCCTGTAGAACACGTTCTGTACGGACAGCATGGAGACTATTGTCAACATTTCCTCACTGCATCCCAGATGTACAGACATGATCAACATCTTACACAACATAGGCTCCAAGGGGAATTCTGCCATCTGCAAGAAACCTGTTTCAGGGTACCCTGCAACATCTTGGAAAAAGTCTTGAGTTCTCTCAGTGCAAAAGAGAGCAATGCCCTTTCTTCCAGCTTCCTTTCCAAAGCAGTGTGCTTTACCCAGAATAACTTTACTCAACATGAAACAAATTATTTGTCCATATTCACTACCACAAGAATATCCCCATATTTACAGGAAATTTTTAGACATTAATAAAAGTAACCTTATGAATAAGGAGAAATAATAGCAGTTCCTTAAAAAGTAGAAGATACGTAACTATGGTAAGTGAAAAGCTACCAATAAAACACAAGAGAATAACAGGAAAAGGAAACCAACAGCGCTAGGCAGCTCCTTATACAACTACTCTCATATCACCTCCTAAATAACTGGAGCCCAGCCAATGCTAAGAAATACTCTATTTTGCCTACCCTGCGGCCAAGTCGAGTGAGCAGTCCCTCATCATCCAGAGCTCCCAGGGTGTACAGCTGCTCCATGGCAGTTATGAGAGTTTCCATTGGGGGAGCATCCATAAAGTCAAAGGAGAGCAAATCGTTGATGCCCATAGCCTGAACAGAGGGAGTTAAAACATTGAGAAGGAAGACAAACTCCAGCTGGAGATAAACAGCCATCAAGCACTGAGGCCCTACAGAACTTCGAGCAACCCTAGCCTCCTGTCCTTACCCTGACTGTAACCTCAGTCACAACATGGCTGCATTTCTACACTTGAGATAGTCCACATTAGCCCATGGCTTTCACCCCCCATGCAGTCTACCAGTTCGCTTCTCTGGTACTGTTCCATACTTCCCTCCAGCAAGATGATTCAACCGAGGAGACGCATAGGCTAAACGCTGGTTTTGAAGATTTCCTGCCTTGTAAACCAGTGTGGCTTGACAGCTCCAACAGACACTAAATATGTTTCCATCCTTCCCCTTGTTCCCAGAAAGGGAGAAAGAGGCAGCAACTTCCCCAGCTGCTACGTACTGGGTTAGATCCAATTTGCGGACTCCCAGAGGGATTGTACACATTTCAAAGATGCTTATGTTTGGAAATCACAAATCGCTCTGCAACAGTGTGTCTTATCTGTTCACAACATAAAGGTTCCTTACATAGGAAATGTGTACTGCCCGTAAGACCCCTGTTTCTCAAACCTCCTGCAGCTAACTGCTCTGTGCAGCTGAGACTTGTAATTGGGTGGACATTCAACATCATAATCCTCAACAGAAAAACGCAGGAGCGAGCTCAGTACCGGAGAACTGCATTTGATGCAGTCTCCCTTCCAAAATACCTCTGTTCACCAGAAGGATTTAAAATTACACAAGTACTTCATGAGGCTCAAAGGCAGCGACTCATTCATTGAAACACTTATGATTGTGTTGGCTTGCTACAAGTTGGTGAAATACTCACCTTCAGGGAAAGTACTGTACTGGCCAAATTCGTTCTCTGGATTTCAGGCACATTGGTGGTTAGCATTTCATCTCGATAAGCACGCTCTGTATACAACCTATAGCATTTTCCTGGTCCTGTTCTTCCAGCCCTTCCTGCTCGCTGCTTTGCTTGAGCCTACAGGTAACAAGGCACCTCAATGAACAGGGAGAATCAGGCACAGGTGAAGACAAGTAAAATAAAATGATTCGTTATTCACACTTCTACTTGTATTAATAAAGAGAGATTTCCAATACGACCCAGGAAAGTATGTATTCCTTAGGCACAGCCTCAAGGAGTCTCAGGGAGTTATCAAAAATGTGGTTTTATCATTGCCTCACTTTGCTTCCATATGCTTGGACACCACATCATCAAGATACACGTTACCAGCAGAGGGGGGGAAAAAAAAAAAAAGTCAAAACACAGAATGCTTACCTGTGAAATTGGTGTAACAACCAGCTGGTCAATTCCAGTCTTGGAATTATAAACTTTCTGCTTCACAAAGCCAGGATCAACTACATAATATATTCCATCAATAGTCAAAGACGTCTCAGCAATGTTAGTGGCGATGACAACCTGCAAACGACAGTGTGACTCAGTACCAGTTCTGTCTCTGGCTGCCAAGCCAACCACGCTGCTCAGCTTAAACCAGTCACCCTACACGATACGAGCAGTTTGTTATGAACACAACTACTACCATTTAACATCAAAACCAAAACTTGTCTTCACAGAGGAACAGAAATAAGTGTTATTTACAGTCAAAGATGGACAGGTTTTAAGTATCTGCATTTGTTTTAGACTTGGGCAATAAGGGAAAAGAGCATGATAAAATTCATAATTAAAAGCAAGAGAAGTTTGTAAGCAGACTGCACTGACTTCAGGGAGAATTTTTGCCTATCACTCAAACACAGTCCATATCTAGAGAATAATTTTCCAGAGAATGTATCTTAGACATTCATTAGCTGTTTGGTAAGAAATTTACATCCATCCAACAGGAACTGCATTTAGATTTCACTGAAGTTAACATCCTTTAAAGGCAGCATTAAAAGAAACAACAAGAACATCCCACACAAAGGTTTGCTACATCAGATGTTTTTACGTATGTTTTTCAAAGGCTTAGCTAACAGGTATAGGTATGTACGCAACCAAAACCATGCTCTAAAAGCCACCTTTTCTCCAAAACTACATCATTTTGTCTGAAGTTGTAACTAACAGAATTAGAAGTGCTAAAAAAAAAAAAAAAGAGAGACTATAATTAGCAGTGTAATATTCTCCACTATTAAAATGTATCAGCAGAAGATGAAGTCATACTTAGCAGAAATTACCTTTCTGCTTCCTGGTGGGGCTGGGTCAAAGATCCTGGTTTGCATTTCACTGGGTAAAGCCGAATATACTGGTAGGATAATTAACTCTGGAACATCAGGTCCTAGAGATTTCATCCTCTCATAGAGGATTTCACAGGCAGTGTCAATCTCTTCCTGACCAGTCAGAAACACCAAAATGTCACCTACACAGGAAGTAAATTAAAACATCCACAAAATCAATTCTGTTTAGTACAACTCCTGCATTACCACATTTCCATCCCTCACTTTTTCCATTTAAACCAGAGGATCCCCAACTTTTGCTAGGCCCTAGGCAACAACTCTTAGCCAGAACCAACATACTTCAGTCTTTCACTCCTTTTTCAGTATTTTATTCACTGTATTTGCAAACAATAAAGGATAGTGCTGAGAGCATTTTGCTCATGTTACTAATTCATGATCCATGACTTACAGAAAGACCTTGCTCATAGGTATTAGAGTCCTTAAATCACCAGTCACCCTAGACTGTTCTTCACTCACCTGGTGGCTCTGTTAAGTGGATCTGCATTACTGTAATCAGACTGGCATCCAAATAATCTGTCTCTGGCTCTTTTGTGTACAGAATTTCTACTGGGTATGTTCTGCCAGGAATCGTGAAGATTGGCGCTTCATAGAAATACTGAGAGAATTTCACAGCATCCAGCGTTGCTGACGTCACAATCAGCTTCATATCCTGCCGTTTCTGCACTGTCTAAAGCAGGACAGAAAGTTCTCAAGTCATTTATTGCCTTTGGGATTATTAACATATGGCACTTCACTTAAGTCAGAGAAATACGATCAGTAACATTAGGCATTTCGATTTCTGAGAGGCAGCTCATTCCAGTATCCAGAATTTCAAACAACTGACCATTAAGGTCACATTGGAAACCTTTCTTAGCAGCACTGATCACAGAAAGCCTTTGTCAGAGAAGGAAGAGCAAAGCCAGAACACTCCTCTCCTCCCTCATCATTATGAGCACCCTGGACTTCCAGTTCTCATTGCTTCTGCTGAGTTTTGCTTGCTCTGTCTTCACACAAATCCTTAGGGGCATTTGCTTTGTTTCAGAAGAGACTCTTAGAGCACACAAATGGACTTGACTCGCGTGACCTCGCCTCTCCCTGTGCACTCCTACTCATATGTAGCATACAGAGGACACTGAAGCAACAAAAATGAAACACCACATTACCTTCTTCAGGAGTCCAAAGAGCACATCTGTATGTATGGTCCTCTCATGGGCTTCATCCAGCATGATAATGGCATACTGAGTCAGATCAGGATCTATCAAGCACTCCCTCAGTAACATACCATCTGTCATGTATTTGATAACAGTTTCAGGGCTAGTGCAGTCTTCAAATCGAATGGTGTAGCCAACCTAGAAAGAAGAGTTGCACTGAAACTGAAGCTACAGAATTAAGTTATTGGCACCATTAATTCCCAGTTTGATTATTCTGCAAGTTCATTTTAGAGCCTATAAGGGAACAGACACATGGACACACAAGCAAACTAGCTACAGAACTGGTTTTTCCTACTTTTCCTCATGCTTATTTTGGCATCTTTTTCAAAACGGAAATTCACCTCTTGTCCCAGGCAGCAACCAAATTCCTCTGACACCCTCTTTGCAACAGACATTGCAGCCACTCTGCGAGGCTGAGTACATCCAATCTTTCCTCTTGACGTATACCCCGCCTCAGCCAGGTACTGGGTAATCTGTGTTGTTTTCCCAGATCCTGTCTCTCCAATAACAATCAGAATCTGGTTGTCGTGCACAGCCTAGAAAAGATCACAACAGATACACCTGTCAAAATTTAAGAACAAAAAAAACCCAACCCAAACAAAAAACCAACACAGTATATCAAGGACTAGACTGAGCAGCTACTGCTCTTCATCCAGTTGACCCAGACCAAAAAATCATACAAATGTTCTTACTGGTCATGTTAGCAAACTGCTTAACCATTTAGCTGACTCATCCCTTGCCGACATGATCCTAGTTTCAGTTTTGACTTACCTCAATAAACATTTGGCTCTTTATTAAAATACATAGGTATGCAAGATCCTTTAAAATAATTATTCTGAACTATAGTTCCGAATTTAAAATTATGAACTGGCTATTCACCTGTTAACAAGCTAAATCCAGAATATTTATTTATTTTAAATTACTGCTTGCTCAAATAAGAATGCCATTTCGAGAGTCTTACTTGTATCAGCTGCTCCTTCAGTCTGAAGATAGGGAGGCTCTCTCTCTGCTCAATGATGGAAAGCTGGGTCTTCTTACCGTAAGAAGCTTTGTTGCCACCGAACGCATGTTTCTTCCACTCCGGGATATCATTTGGCATCATCCCAATACCTCGCATGTTTGCAGCTATTTGTCTTCCATCCACTAGAAAAGAAACAAATTCACCATTACGTTTAGGTTCACACAGCACAGACCCTGATGACACCGCTCCTACTATTCCATCATCTGTGCCTTCAACACGGGTGTGTTTAAGTATTTTTAAAGTTCTACATGTATACCCCCCCATGACATTAATTTCCATGTAAAAAAATTGCTTCACCATCCATTGCACCTTTCAGCAATGCATCCTTGACGGATAGCAAGATGTACCTGTACATTTCCCCCGACGTTCCTATTTCCACTCCAGTGAGAACGCACTACTTCTTCGCCTTGCTTTTAAAAGCGCGGCAGACAAACACAATCTCAAGACGTTTCTCCTGGGTTGCTCAACTATCGCAAACAAAGGCACAGTTCACGCCCAGATGTGTTCAAACGTACCGTCAGGGAGAGGATCCACCCAGTGTGTGTTGAGTCCCATCGGGATAGAATCCATCTCTGCTTCTCTCTGGGCTTGTTTAAGTTCTCGTCTTTCTTTAGCTAAAGCACTCTGCATCATTGCAGCCTGGGACAAGGAACCATCTGGATTCTGGAAAGCAAAAAAATTTAAGATTTCGAGCATTCATAGTCCTTCAATTATCTGTCATCACTCTCCTTTAGAAGTCTCTTCTGAAGATGCTTTAAGAGACGTTAACTTTTTATCTATTTGATTTCCAGTATACTTCCATTAGCCCAGCTAGCCTCATGAACTTCCATGTCCAGTCAGAAGGATTATGGGCACAACCAATGAAAAATAAGCATTTCACTACTACCTTCTACTTTCAAAAGGTAAGAAAAAGTAGAACAGAGAATGTTCTAACACACACGTGAAACAGTTGCTGCTGCAGGTTAATGCGCATTTTGGTCCTATTATTTCACTTCACTGTCACCAGTTAATAAATCAGCTTTGTAAGTAAAGAAAGAATCTTCAGTTCAGTGGTAATGTTTTTCAGGGCTCTTGGTAATGTCCAGGTGGAAAACTGGTTGTTAAAACTCCCAAATGTTTATTTAATTAAATCAAGTACATTGGTTTTAGTCCCGGAAATCTCTTACCTTTACTATTTTGATGGGACTCATATCCATGCTCTGTTTAGTATGACCTCGAAGGAATGGTGGCTCTTCTTCAACTAACTCAATCTCAAGGTCTTCATCTAAAATTCACACAGGACAATTTTTATAGAACAGTTAAACAAGTTCTTTCAGGTACATAAGAGTACCTCTTCAAATGGTGCTTCCTGTGCATTCTTGATTGTGATGCAATTGGATAGTTTTAGAAGTGAAAAAAAAAATAAAAAGAATGCACAGACAGGGCATATCCAAATGTCACTAACAGTAAAGGTAGAGCAACCTTAGCTCCAAATGTTTAAGATGATATTGAATTGTGAGATGCTTCACCTCCACTTATATCATCTTTTTTCAAACCTAAACGCTTCCAGAAACACAAGGAATTTAGAACAACAATAAGATTACTTGAAAGTACTACCTTCTTCATCATCAACTTTAGGAAGAATCCCAGTCTCCTCATCAAAGTCAGGAAACTCTTCCTTGGAGAGCACATTAGCTGCAATCATCTAGGTACAGAACGAATACAACATGAATTTGTCCCCATGAGGAACACAACACACACCTACCAGGTCTCCATTCTAATGCAATTTTGAAACTCGTAAAACAGGAACAAAGGAATGTTGTGATTTCAGAAGGAATGGTCCTACACTCTGGCACAAGTCTCCAAGCAATTAGTCTTTTTGCTATTCTAAATACTAGCAGTGTGACACAGCTGGCTTACGCACGGCAGGACTGCACTGACAATCAAATACCACCTACGTGGCACTGGATAAAGATTGTGATCCCCCGGTCAGACTGATCTCTGGAGGTTCTCTGGTCCAACCTTCTGCTCAAAGTAGGGCTCATTTCACAGCCAGAACTAAGCTAGAAGTCCCAAATCAAAAGGCAGCAGCAATTTAGAGGTAAGGAAAAAGTTACAATCAATCAAGGAGCTGCACTCTAGTTTATGAAACTCCCCATCAATCTTTATTGACTGACACCCTATTTCCCCGAATACAAAACACACCTGTTTTATTTCCCATTTCTCTGGGTCCGAAATTCGGGTGAGGCGTTTCCGTTCAAGGCTATCATCTTCCACCTCTGGAGCATTCACTAGGGACAGGTGACTTGGTCTGTCTGGGTTTCTCATAGAGGTTTCTTCATTGGTTTCTCCAACCAGGTTTCTCCTCCGATTTGGGTTCAAGTCTTCCCCAGTGTCTTGATCAACATCCTACATTAGATTGATTAATCAATCAGCTCTACCTATATTGCAATTCTCCTCATCTATTAACACTGGTGCTTTCTCTAACACGAGAAAAAGCAGAGTATATTTCTCAGAGAGACTACTGCCAACAACAGCCCATACACAGAAAATGCTAATTTTGCACGCTTTTTTGTTTTCCAGCTCATGTCATGAGGTAAGTACACGCCAAGGCCTGGAACACTCTACTCTGCCTTGGCAACAGCAGCGATTTCACTTAAAATGAAACGCTTCTCTCATACTGAAAAGGGAAGACAAACACAGCAACAGCCTGAGGTTTGCCTTGCCACTTAGTTAACGCATCAAGTAAATAACTCGTTAGGAATGTTACCTCAAAACAAGAATCTACAGAAATAAGTAAAAAATAATAGGTCACTTAAATACAGAAGAGTAAGTCAATTTGTTTAACTCCCAGACGAAGGGAAGGGTTATGTATTAGTTTTCACCAAAAAGAGCAAAAAAATAGCAGAGAGGGGCATAATCTTTAAAAATGTTGGCACCGCAAACTCTATCATAAGCACTACAGAACGTCTTCCATACCTTCATGCTCAGGCTGGTTTTGGATCCAGTAAAGGACAACACTTTGACTTTTACTCTTTGTCCTTTGCTCACAACATCGGCCACATTGGCAACCCGTCCTTCTCGCCGAAGCTCGGAGATGTGGACCAAGCCCTCCCAGCGCTTCCTGTAGGTCAAACAGAGGAGCATGAGATGTTTTACATTACTCTGGCAGTCCTTCAGAGTCTGGAATATTTTTTTACCAACTGATTGATTGTGTACTCTCATAAACTGTTTTTTATAAAGAGAACATTCTCTGCTATCAAATTTATTTTTCTGAAACAGACCTTTGTTTTGGCCTCAAATCCTGACACACCTATTGGAGCCCCACAACCTCCTTAAGGCAGCAGTGGAAAAGGGAACTCGGATGGAACAGTACCAGATCCACTGTGAACATCAGAACGTACCTTAGTCCCTCCAGCTGCACAAAGCATCCAAACTGCATGATACTCGTGACTTTGCCGTTGTAAATGTCTCCAATGGAAGGCTCCTCAGGCGGCGGACGGTCTACGTGCTTGTCTCTCCATCTCTCATTGCTCTTCTCAATATACTTCTCTCGATCCTTACGGTTCCTACTGGGACTCTGACTTCTGCTCCTTGACCGGTATCTGGATTTTCCTCTGTTCTTATCCCGCGTCCTAGAACGAGACCTAGAGCGAGATCTGTGCCTTCGCTTCCTGTCTCTGCTGCGACTTCGGCTCCTCTTCTTTTTCTTTGCCCTAACAAACAAACAAACATTACACATTTGCAGTGAAATTCCACATGAGAACAGAGCGAGCCAGCAACACCAACTGCCAACACCCATCCCTCAAAGACATACTGGAAACCTACCGGTGGTCACTGCTCCTTTGCTTGCCCTGCCTGCCTGCACAAGGCATCAGAGCTTCAAGTTCTTTAAGTGCATCAGCTGCCACTTTCACATCATCTTCATCCAGCATATTCTGCAAGAACAGAGAACCATTCTGTAAGAAGGTGGATTAAAAGTCTGCCACAGAGAATTAAACTACAGAAAGGATAACCACATGCATATCTATTTACAAAGAATGTCACACAAAAAAAATCAGAATACGTGACAGACAAAAATAAATACATACAGCTGCCCCTCTATTTTGCCACAATATTGAGATGATTTGCTTTTATATAAAAGACAGCTTCATTTCAACACCTCCAGTCCTTGCAGAAATATAAAATGCGAGTCTATCATAGCATCTAGATGTCCAAAATTTCCATCTAGTTTGTAAACTATTGTTACTTTGACCATTATGTAAGAAAGACCAGGCTACAAATTTTGTGTCACAAGAGTCTCATCTTCCAGGTATTCTGCAAAACAGTATCAACATGGCAACTGCTGTAACAGCTATTCCTGACAACCACAGGGAATAATACCAGTCTTCTGCCTTTCGTACTCCATAGACAGCTTTTACCCATGCATCAGCAGGAGACACTCACATTAACGTGTGAAAAAATGAAACTAAGGAAAAAAAAAAAAGAGTTTTCACATACTCACAAAAGAAACATGAAATTATGACCTTACCCTGATATTGGGATTGTCTGGCCTGCAAAGGGCTGGAAACAATTCCTTCAACTTTTCCTTCTCCGATTTGGGTTTGACAACTGTGTCTGATTTTGAGATTTAAAACAAAACAAAAAAAATTTAGAAGAGCTAACAATTCACTCTTGTTTTTTTCTGTAACTGAATACAAAGTCTAACTTTCATCTGAAGGCAAAGGTTGATACAGGTTTTACAGAGATTCAATGTGGAGATTACGACGTTACCTTCTTACAAATAAAACTGTAAACATCCCTGAAACACACAAAGACTCTACCCAGGGCACCCCGCACGTTTCAGTGCCTGAACAGCTGTGCTGACCCACCGCTACCAACAGCGACGCTCCCACCGCAGCAGCGACACGGCGCAGAGTCTCGCTTGGCAGCACTAGAACAGCAACTACAGCAACGTCCCCCGGCACGGCCGCGAGCGGCGAGCGACCGAGAGCTTCGTTCGCCCGTTTACACCGGACTCTAAGGGAGACAGGACTACGTGTACCTTTGCTCGTAGATGGTTTTGGTGGAGGCCGCATTGTCTGTATGAGACGCAGCAAATTACTGATAAGAGAATCCTGAAAAATTTAATAAAATACTTTAATCTAGGAAATGACTGCAACACTGTTTTTCATTATTAGAAGGCAAAAGCGAGGGCTTATTAGCAGGACAAAAAAAAGCTTAATTCTGAAGATGCAGGTTGATTTTTAGAAAATACCGCTGGACTTCATGTACATCCTAAAAAGATTACGAAGTTGAATCTGAAAATGATTATGATGATTCCAGTTAAGTTACTTTTCTACTTGTTGTTTTTAATCATCTATTTAATCCAACCACAGTTACTTCTGAGGAACTCGTGAACCCAGCATCTAAGTATCATAAAAAGACTTACAACGTTTGCCTTTGTGAAAAGGTGTTTCTTCCATATTTTCAATAAGACAATAAGCAGTTCAAGTCCTCAGAAGGATGTAATCTTTTGCAAAGATTACAGAAGTTTTTTTAAAAAAATAAGAGGGAGGAAGCAGCTTGGCTTGATGAGACAGTAATACTTAAAAGCTAATTACTGCATAGTTCTCCAACTGAAGAAAGCCAATGATGATTCCTCGCACCTCTCTAACCCAAAAAGCTCTATAAAACGTACCAGAAGGGGAACCGCTAAGGAACGTTCGGATCTCACCTACCGTGAACTCGGCACCGTTCTTTAGAAGAACCGCTTTAAACGTGTCGAACGTCGTGTTCTTCTCGGCGAGGTTTATCACGAACTCGGCTGCGGAGACACCGCGGAGAGCCCGTGAGGACGAACGGCCAACGGGCGGCACGAACGCCGCGCGCTGGCACAAGAGCTGCTCTCCCGGCGCCCCCCGAGCCCGGCCGCCCCCCGAGCCCGGCCCCGGAGCCCCCGGCCCGAAGCGCTCCCTCCCTCGCGCCGCGCCAAGCGGCTTTCGCAGGGAAGCGGGAGGTTCTTCCCGAACCGGCACAGCCCCTTCGCAAACCGCGCGGCCGCCGCGCCCCGGGAGCCCGGCCCCGCTCACCCAGGTCCTTGTCGTTGATGCCCAGGTGGTTGTCCAGCTCCGTGCACACCTTGGAGACCAGCGACAGGTACTCGAGCTTGGCCAGCTCCTCCAGCGCCACCGCGTCCGCCATCGCGCCGCCGCCCACCGCGCACGCGCACACCCAGCACCACTTCCGCATCCGGGGCGCGACGGAAGCGGTGACCTGCGCGCGCGCGCGCTGACCATAGAGAGGGCGGAGGGTACCAGAACGACCCGTGCCTGGGGCCACTCTGTGACACCACTCTGTGACTGGTGGCGGACCAGGAGGCCCGCTGCCGGCAGGGCGGGGAGCGCGCCGCCGGAGAACAGCTGTACGGACAGCCGGAACCGGGGCGGGAGCGAAGCACAGCGGAGTCAGCAACACGGCAAACACAAAAAGCTCCGCAGAGGTGTGACGAGCAGGAGCATGTCAGAACGGGACACGGAGCTGCGGCGTTCCGGCTTCGGGAGGGAGCTGAGGAGTCACCACGGCGGAGCGCTCCCCATGGGTGTGTAAGCGAGGGGCAGCACCGCGACAGCTCTGTAAGAGGTGCTGCTTTAAGGCGCATGGTTTGAAGGCAGGATCAAAGACTTTCCTCAATAGTCTTCAACTGTTCTGATGCTTTGGTTCTGTCCTTCAGGGGGACAGATGCAGGAAAATGCTGAACTGCTGATGAAAATTTTAGTCCAACAACTCCCAGCCTCCTGTTTTACCATCTGGAACGCATCGGGCAGCATCTAAACTAGAATCTAAGGAGTAATATTTAACCCCTCCATTGCTTGGAGGATACAACTGCCAGCTCTGGGAGGACAGAAGGCTACCAAGGGCTGTTCCTCCTGTAAAGTTTGTTGGGTAGTTTTGCAGCTTTAGACAAAAAAACCCCAAAACACCACACTGCAAAACCAGCTGTTTCCTGATATTTGTGCAAACTAAGCTTTTCCAGTCAGAGATGAACTCTCTCATGCTTGTTCCAAGTTGAAAGCATTAAATGCCAAAGCACACAAGAAAACAATACAACAAACAGCATATTCTGGCCACCACACACCACTGGCTATAAAGCAGCAATCCTTTTGGCTCATGATACAAAAATGCATTTTCTTCTCACTGAAATGGATGCCATTAAGGAACAGCTAGTGGATGAGCTTGTTTTAAAAATAAATATATACTAAACGCATCTTCTCACCTGCTATACTGGACAGCTTAAAACAGCAGTCACCCAAGGGTCACTCTCACAAGGTGTTTTGGCATGACAAGCAGTAGATTTTCTTAACACTCAGAGATAACAGACATCAGTCCTGTTTCTTGCTCTTGTTGTGCAGGTTGTGCAAGTTTCATTAAATTCTGGTGATGCAGATACGATCCAGACAAAAAGCCTCATCACAGTCCTTCTTTTTCAAATTATGAAGTACTTAAATTCAGGATAGAAGTGCAAAATTATGCAAGGAGGAAACAACTAGAGTTAGTCTGACTAATAGGGCACTGCCTCCTAAGTAGCAGTGAAACACAAGAGTGTAGCCCACTGCAATCAGCCGTACACAGACACCCACGGACTGATCACTCGGCTGAGGCATCAGCCATGATAAGGCTCTGAAAAAAGAAAGCTGCAGTCTGAGGGCAGTGCAGAGTCCATATTCGTAAGGCCAAGTACATTATTATCTTTGCATGAGAGATGAAAGTCTAATCCAGGAAACCCTGAGCTCCTCTTTAAGGCATGGATCGAGAAGAAGCCCCAGAAGTTTGTCTCCTTATGACTTGCCTTTCTGGTGGAATACGCTGAACCCACAAGCTCTGCCAGCCTGGCCTTGTCACAGCGGGCAGTGGTACGACAGGCGAGGTAGCGTGGCATTCCCCCGGCAGTCCACATACTGGTAGTCTTCGAAAGCCAGCTGCTCTGAATGACACAGGTATGTGCAGGTCAGCGTACCCCTGCAAGGCAAAAGCAGACCACAACTGCACTTGTGATTGTCCCAGATGAGACTCTCCTCATCATGTGAAGGTTTCATGGTGAGCTCCCACTGCCATCCTGTTTTGTCTCTATTACACAGCCCCAGAACACAACAGTCAAGATACCCTCAGCTCAATTTCACGTGTTGGAGAGGGAAAGCATCTTTCAGTCTGCATTAAAAGAAAGCCTTTACAAGATCACTACCATCACAACAGATGCTTTGGCCCTTCTAGAAGCCCATTAAGACTTCCTACTCCAGCGTAACACTCCTGTGCCATTTCACCATGTACCTGTTCCCAAAGTGCTATAGTGCAAGTCACAGTGGGTGGCTGTTTATGGAGTTAGCTAGACAAAAGCATCTCTCTTTCAATCACTATCTTTCTGTGCCACCTCAAGAGTGGTTTGCATCAAGTAGCGTCTCCTAACACGATGCAATCTATCAGTGGGTAACCTCGGCAGGAAGAGATGTGGTGCATAAAAGTGTAAAGATGACTGGAATCATCTTCAGCTTCTGGCTAATGAAGAGCTTGCAGGTAGAAAAAGCAAAGGTCCTGTCAGCCCATAGCATCAGCTAAGAAGGACAAAGCTGCCTTAACAGCCAGAGCTATTCTCCATGCTGTCCAAAATGCACCATTCTTATCATCGTTCGAGTAGCATGGGGCTTCTCTGCATACTTTGTCTGTTTAAACTTCACATCACTGAGGACTGATTACAGTTAAAACCTGCATTACACCCATAAAACAAGAAACTTTACAATACAGCTCTTCAAATTGCAACAGAAGACCAAGATTTAAACACCTGTGTTTCAGGACATTGCCAGCAACATTTCTTTAGTGACTTGGGAGAATTCCAGCCTGGTGTGCCTCCAAGAGATTCACATACTTTGTCAAATCAAACATCTTTCCTAATATTCACAGTCCATTTCCAGATACAGCAGGTGAAGCCCTCGGTTTGGATGAGCACAAAAGACCATCATGCAAAAGCAGATCCTCCTTGCTGAAGAAATCATGGACTCAGTGATAACAGCCTGCAGATGGTGAACCTAGAGGTCCATCTTCCAAGGGTGGGCTCACAGCCTGGAGTCTGTCACCAGAGATGTGCAGGGAGATCCCTCTAGTGGGCACAGGCTACACAAGGAAACAATTTCTGCTGTGGAGTTTTCTAAAGTGGCTTAAAGTCCACTAACGAAGACCACTCCTCTTTCACAGCTGCATGGAGGCCTTCTAGGTAAGAGCTTTCCTATCTCTTACACCAGTTTTAGCTCTAACTCAGACCAGAACAGCAGCAACCTGTCCCAGCAGGATCTGTATTATAAAACTGCAGCCGTGCTCCTCCCTCCCTGTCAGGGAAGAACAGCCAACCTGCATTTGCTTTCCCACCAGGGCGCATCGTACTCTGAAACACTGAGAACGGTCCTCTGGTCCACCCCCTAAACAGGAGCTGTCTCAGGCAACGGAGTCTGCAGAAAAGCCTGCTTTTTGTCCTGCCTTGTTCTGCTGGCAGGACACCTGGAGGCAATCATCTCCACATCCACACAGATCTAGGCTGAACAAGTCTGCCTCCATCGCCATGAGGCAGGCAGGCATAATCAAACCAGACAGTGCTTCTAGCTCTGGACCACAGAATTAATTTCCAACAGCTACAATCAGTATTCCAGAAGTAAGTTTGCCAGGCCAGCTTGCCTTAAGCAACAGTGCCAGCTTGAGCTGTCAGTGAGCCTGAGACCAGAGGACTTCTGAGGGCAGCAATGGCTTTGGAGAATTATCTCCTCCTCATACCTCAGGACATCTATCTGGGTAACAGCATATTCACACTGCAAGCAGTACTGGTCTTGAAGAACAGTGAGCACAGACCTTGAAGGGAGCTGAGAAACAACATAGGTGACATGGATGTTAGTTACAGCTCTGAACCAGGCATCACTTACTGTATATGCAGCAGAATATTGTGAACTTTGACTTTTGTCCAGGTGCAAATGTTACTACAAGAGAAAAGAGAGAGTTAACTTCAGGTGCTGCTGCACCATGTGCCTCCTGTCCTCAATTATTTCATTGCTTCTCTGCTTCTCCAAAAAGGTCTGTCTTTGCAATATTCTAACAACAGCTACATAGGCCAAGTTCTTCAAGCACAGCAGCCTCTACACCAGTAAAACATGTTTTTCCTTGTGTAACACTTTAACTGCTGATCTCCTAAGCATGGGCCTCGTAAATATGCAATGCACCACCCTGCCTGCACAGAAGCTTTTGTTGCTAGATCTTCACGTGTTTTGCTGGTCATTTGCAGAGAAATGCAGTTTGTACTAGGAACCTTCAGCTGCTCACAAACGGAGTGTTTCAAGTTGACAACCTAGAACATCAAATCGGTATCATCACTTACTCATCAGAATGTATGGAATACGACATTGTTGAACCAACACTAAGCAGAGAATACCAATAAATAGAAAAGGAAATGAGTTTAAAATGGATGTGCCAGAAATCCGGATCAGCTCCACACATCAAACTGAAAAGGACACTTAGGACACTCAGGTCATTCGCTCTACAGACAGGACCAGCACAAGAAATGTAGCCACGAAGAGCCTACAAGCATTAATGTTACTTACTAACAAAGGGAAGAAATCTTCAAGAATTACTCACTAGGTGTTGTCATCCAGTATCCTACTAGCCACCATGTAATAGATCTGCGAATGTGAACAGAAGAGAAAGCAGGAAGTGCACAAGAACTGCACTTAACACTTGTGTACTCCTCAGAGCTGCAGTAGGGAGAACTGCGTTCTTATCAGGTGTCTGAATCTGGATTCAAGATCTAGCCTAACAATTGTTTCTAACAGTATGTATGAAAATAGAATCAGAAATTAATCTAAAAAGGCCTTAAAAAGGTCATCTAGGCTACACACCTGAGCTTTACACCAGGAATGGATCAGCTGTGCTGAAATCGTTCCGACCAGGTTTTGTCTAACCTGGTTTTAAGCTTGCCATCATTTTAAGGCAAGCACACGACCCAGCCCACCACCCAGAGAGCAGACAGGTGTTCCTTGCCAAGGAACGTATCGACTTCAAACTTAGCACTATGTAAAGTTTTACAACACCCCTTCCCGAAGCAGGATGTGGGAAGCTGCATGTGGAAGAGCTTTGAGTATTTGGCAGACAGATGACAAAGGAGTTGATCAAGTATACAATAAGTACCTCCCTGTCCAGGACACCTGGATTAGTTTAGGAAAAAACGCAAAGAAACAGCAGAGCTCACCTGGCTGCTCTGCAAAGGGCTCAAATTCAGCAGGGTTTTCACGGTAGTCTTCCCTACTACCAGAGACTGGTGCAAAACCTCTACGTCTAGCTGCACAACAGCGACCAGGTAGAAGTTATTATTGGTTATGTTCAGCACGTTCTAGGGAGAGGAACAAACAAACAAAAACCAAAGTACAAATCACCTTGCAGTAGGGCAATATATTACTGTTGCAAAGCTACTTTAAATATACCCCTGCTATGACCTTACAGCAACACTGGACCACATCATCCCTTCCAAATCCTCAGTCATACATCCAGCCTGGCCACAAAGGCATGTTTACTGCAGCGTCTCCCATGTCAGTCAGAGGACAACTAAGCAGCTCAACGATGGAAAAGGATTCCCAGAATTAATCACAGTGCTTCTTCTACACAGCCCCTTTGGCCCCTTTGTGCCACTTGCTCGCTCGCAGCCAGGCCAGCCACACCTCTGATGCTGTAACACACTCTTGACATTCATTCCAAGCAGCCAGAGTGGACTGAGATGGTGGGAACAGTAAGACTAACTCCAGACAGTGATCAGTTAGTTAGCCTACACATGGAGCAGCACAGGAGATAAGCAGGGAGCCCTTCAGATCCACTCTTTGCCTGTGAGCTGAGCACTTACCGTCACGTTGAGGGATATACTGGTGGTGGCAGCATTAAAACCGATGGAGGAGGCATTCAGCCCTGCAGGCAGCACAGTAACGGAGCGAGGAAACAGGAAGAAAATACTGAGAGATGTTGTCAGCAGGCAGATTGTCACAGCAAGACATACATAGAGTTTCCTGCAAAACAGTACCAGGGCCACAATCATGCTCTTGGTCTGTCAGCTGGAAGCACCTGCAGTTCTGCTCCAGCTCAAAGGGAGGAGACAATAAAAGCCTGGGCGCCAGAAAACTGGGACGGTTTGTGCAGAACTATTTGCCAGCTACTGAATCACAGCAGAAGCAGGGTAGAGTCCCACACGCAGACATGGTGCATTACAGTACACATTGCTGGAGATTCCCAACAACTGCACAAAGAAAACTGTCTGACATCTGCTATTGCTGAAAAGGCACAGTGAACACCAAACTTACTGCAAGTCAGAACGCAAGGAGAAAAACACCCAGAGTACTGAGGCTTTCCTTCATGCACAGAAGAAACGTTGAAAAAATGGGAAAAATTAACAGGACTTACGTTCGTCTAGGCTTCAGCCTCTGGTCACCATATGGAATCAGAGCCACCAGCTGCTTCTCTTGCTCTGAAAGAGGTGGCAGCAGATCAGAGACTACAGTAAACACACAAGCGACTAAAGCAAGTTGCATTGCAGGACACTGCACAGCAGCCTAGCGTCCATCGGCACTCACTTCACAGGTGATGCTGCCCAGTCAGAAGGCAAGTGTGATGCAACTAAGATTTCAGTTTGAGCATTCCCATCTCTGTGCAGAAACAACTTCCCAGGGGCTCCAGGCTGGGCTTTGGGTAATTATCTAGAAACAGCACTACATGCCTTCCCACCTCATCCTCCCCCAGTAGAGGCAGCCCACGGAAATCATAAGTGAGCTGGAGGTACCAAGACAGGACATTCCTAGACTGGATACAAAAAAGACCAACTGGTTCAACCGAGGTCTTTAGGCAAAGAGACATGTACCAACCTCAGAAAGTGCAAAAAGCACTGACACAGCACACAGAAGAGTCACCTACCCCTGGGGATCCTTCCTGTTCCCTGACATGTTGGACAGTTGACACAGCTTCGACGTGCAATGCCCGCACAGGGCACACAGGACGTAGCAGAGTCATTGATACTAGCATAACTGGCGATTTCGTCTTCAGCATCCAGCTGCCTGGGTAAAATCAGTTTGCCTTCATTCTCCTTTTGGTCAGGTGTTTTCCAGAATGGTGAAAGTTTCCCACCCATGGTTGAAAAGATAATTCTCACTAGGTGTCCAAGACAAAAATGTATTAAAATAAATTGTCTCTGTGAACCAACCCCCAAGAGCAGCATCATTAGCATTTATAGTAGATCACAAGTCTCCTAACATTTAGCAAGTTTCTTAAAGCACAGTCCTGAAGTTGCTTTAAAAGAAAGCAAAAAAGAAAAACTCTTTTAAACGTTTAATCTTCTAGACACCTTGGCTGCAGGAAAAGTGTCTGAGAATGCTACCCTACAGAATAGCATACCAGATTCTTCTTTATCACATCGTGTTTGGTAAGAGAGGGGAACACTGACTCAAAGCTCCTGAAGGTTTCAAGATGATAATGCATCCCAGAAGAAAGGCCAAGTTCCTGACTAGTCGTTACTCACCCACGTCCAACAGGGGACCCGCCTGAACATCAAGGCCTTGGCATTCCCAGTTGAGCACAGCGTTACTAACAGTACCCTGACTAATATCAAATAGCACACGAACAAAATCTAAAAACAGATAGAATAAAATAACAGAAACTAGTCTATTTTTAAAGGTTAAGAATACAGTTGAACTCATTTTCCCAGGCTTCTGACAATCAAATACTTTTACATCAGCTCCTAGTAATCCTCCCAAAAGCATTAACAATACCAAGCTGAGGAAAAGCAACTGTATTTTCATCACAAAGACATCGCTTGGATGCAGTTTTCTACCTGTGCCAGTCTTTCCTCTAGGCAGCCTTGTTTCAGCAACTCAGGCACGGCTGGGATGTTTATCTCTGATGCGCAGCAGCTGCTGCATTTGCCCGGATGACGCAGGGGCTTTGCAAGAACAACCTCTCGGGGCTCTATTACAAACCGCGCCGGGGTGAAAAGCACCGTCCGGCAGCGCGGAGCCACCACGACAGTCGCAGAGCGTGGGGCTCATTGCACAAACCACGGCGGCAGGACGCGGGCACACGGGCTGGCACCGAGGGCAGCTGCTGTGTTCTTCTGGCAGCGGAAGGAACTGGGGAACTGTTCGGCTCCGGGGCCACAGCGGGCCCTGTCAGCAGCCCGTACCGCAGACTGGGGATCCGGCAAGGCGCTGCTCGGCGGCTCGGGATAACGCAGCGTTCCGCACCCTCTGGCGGCGTGCCGAGGGGAAGGGGACCACGATGCCTGAAGGATCCAGGCTTCTCCTTCCTCCCTTCTTCCGAGCGCCGGGCCTCATTGTGTACCGTACCGCAAGTGCCGCCTCCGCAGCCTCCTGCGGGCCCCGGGCAGCGCTGCGGCTCCCGGTTAACGATTCCCAACTTTTCGGAAAGCAGCGGCGAGGAGCGGCAGGCCTCCCGCGGCGCGGGACAGCGGCACGAGGCGGCAAAGGCGGGAGCGGGTGTCGGGCGGAGCGAAAGGCGCCGCGGGCGAAGTTTAACCCCTCCCGCACGGCCCGCCGGCAGCCTGTCAGGGCCGCCGAACGCCCGCCGCCCCCGCCGCCCGGCACGGCCGGGAGAGGCCCGAGGCCTGCGGGGGGAGCAGAGCGCCGTGACCACCGCGAGCGCCGACGCCCCGCGGCCCCCGGCACCACCGGCCCCGGCCCGGGGCACCTGCGCGCCCCGCCCCGCAGCCGCCCCCCGGCTCCCCCCGCTTACCGGGCGCCCGCCGCGCGCAGCGAAGCGGAACCGAAAGCGCCGCGGGGCGGAAGCGCGCGGCCGAGGGCACGCGCTCCCCGCGGGACGGGGGGGGCCGCCGCGCCACCCTCCCCCGGCACAGAGCCCGACGCACAGCCAGGGGCACAGACGGTTTTATTTAAGGACAGGAAAAGGTGGCGCTCCCCCCTCAGCACAGCGGGCGTTCAAGTGCGCACCCTAAGTAAAACACAGAGGTCGCAGCGGCACTATAGAACATCTAAGTTATACCGGGCATCCATTAACAAAATATACAAAGCCAACAGAAATATCTCTCTTCAGCCTGAGCAGATGGTGCCTAAACCCCAGTAAAAAGTAATCTAAAGAAAACGTGTTTCACACCTCACATTTCCATCTGCAGTGAAGTGCTCCTCCTCAAAACATTTTAGTGTTTTGTTAATTCACGGAACACGCGAAGCGTGGAAGGTGCACACAGAAAGAACTTCTGTCCTGCTGGGCAGTTCAGACCAGAGCAGATGCTTACAAGTTTCACCAGCTACTGCACTTCATCCATGTCCTCTCCTCCTCCTCGTTCTAGAGTAGGCGTAAGCCACACGGTACCCAGAACAGTAAGCACAAGTTAAGGTGAGAAAACAAACAGCAGTTCCAAGTTATAGAGAGATATTTGTCTGGTCCACAGCAGACGGTTGTATATTGGTGTACAGAGATGGGAAACACCGCAAAATAGTTCTACTGTATTTCAAAATAAACATTTGAGAGTATATCTTCCACAATCTATAAAAATAGGTTTAAAACAAAAATGGTATGATACATTTTTTTCCTTCAATTATTTTAATGGTATCTTATCTCTAAGGATATCAAGTATTTTGAAAACATTACTACTGATCACCTGGTCAGTCACAGTACTGAAACTACTTCAGTTGTGACAAAAACAGGAACATCTTCCTTTGAAGCAGCAATAACAAAACATTTTAGGATTGACGGTCTCTTTCTTACCACAGCAAGGGAAAAAACGTTTGCTTGAAAGTAAGAACATCAACACTGCTGTCACCTTCAGAGGGACTGGACTCTGAGAAGTTGTCTATGGATACACCACTGCTCAGCAGTGTATGCTGCTCATTTGTAATGATTCTTCAGAATCAAGTCTCTCAGCATGTTTCGAAGGGAATTCTTAGATTTCCAAATTAAATATAAGCATCTGAAGCAAAATCTTGTGAGAAAAATTAATCCTACAGATGTGTCTATGGAAACACAGGAGCAGCTAGAACCATCACAGGAGACTGTACACTTAACTGCTTAAGTTAAAGCATTTTTTCCAACTATAATGTCAGTCACACAATCCCTACCTTAAAATACTCTTCCAATTCCTAAACATTACCAGAATTTTTACTCCAATTTAGGTCTGGGTTTGTATACATTCTTCAATTCTTCGATGTGGTATTAACAGAATAAGAGGTCTGCACTATACTGAAGAGACAGTGGTCAAATTTTTAATGTTTTTACAAAGAGTCTGTAAAGATTCTTAAAAAGGTCTTTCCTACCCTTACACTCCATCTTTAACAAAATATTTCATGTAGGCTATATCTTCCTCTCAGAGATGTTTTGCACTGTCATTGCTAGTGATGGTTCAATTGCTGCTGGTAAATTTGCTCTCCTGCTTCATTCTGCTACAAGAAACAACGACTTTCCTGGTATTCATCAGTTCAACAGTGGTGATGTTACAATTTCAGACTTTTCAAAAAGTTGTTTGATGGTTCAAGATGGCTTTTGTGTACGAGTAACCTTTTTCTTCCAAGAATCACCTGTAAGATTTAAGTCTGTTACATTACTATTATGCGTTGGACAAATCAATTATTAAATCACGTCAGAAAAAAACACTTGCGAGTTGTGGGCTTCTCTTGTAAATTAGGCAAGGCTACCTTTCACAGCAGCATTTTACATTGTTTCCTATTCCAAAGCTTCTTAGCTTGTTATAAGTCAACAAAACAAGTTTCCAGCTGCCTAAAAAAATCCAAAGCCTTACACACGATAAAAGGGGAAGTTCTCATCTGCGTGGAAGTTTAAAGTAATTCTATAGGATTCCCTGATAAAAGGATTCTGTACGAAATTAGAGACTTAAAGACTACTCATTTTAACTATGAGGTCCAAATAACAGTTGAAATTCTGGTCTCCAACTCATATGATGCTGTCACAAGCACGGTTTTGACATTTCCATGAGAAAAAAGGTCAAAAGCTCAAAGAAAAGCCAAAGTTTTAGTCATCTCTCCAAACCCAAAACAGCTGAGGAGCCGTCTGCTACTGTTGCAGTGTTTAACGAGACTTTCTCAAAGACCAGGATTCCTCCCTGCACCAGGGAGGTTCAACATCTACCGCTGTACCAGTCACTGTTACTGATCTGAAGCAATTCAGTTACCACTTGAACCATGTTATTCTTGTGTTTCTTCAGCAGCTGCAGGTTTAACTGCCTGTCACAGAATCCCATCTCACACAGACTGGACAGAAGAGCGGCCGTGTGCTCTTCCGTAGATGCAGCCTGCTGGAAACAAAAGATAGTAAGATAAGCTATAAGAGAGGTAACTTATTTCTGCCTTCTGAAGCAGTGGTCCTGCATTATACTGGAATACAATTAGGGCACACAAGTCCTTCTGTTTACAATTAAGCTGTTTATATTCACTTTCACTGTTCACTTAAAAAGGTGAATTACTACTCTTACATGATGCTATAAAAGACATGCTTCTATCCCCATGGTGTGGATCTCCCCCTTTGCTGGTGGAGCAGCATGCTTCAAAGGGACGCCATCGAGTTTAACATTTTACTGCTGCATATAGAATGTCTGTATGTTTATAAAACAGACCTATAATTTTAAGGTTGGCATTCTATGAAGCTCAAATAGCACACAGGAAAGATTTACCTGTTCTATTATGGGTGGTCCAGCAAATAATGCTTTGTAGGCAGAAGCAGCAACTGACAAAGCTCCTTTAACTAGTTCTCCTGCAATGCTGCTTCCTTGAGGGTATCTGCAGAAGAGTCAGGTATTACTTTAGGGTCAGTAAAGCCAAGTGTTTGTTTCACATGAAATGTAAGTCTCTCCCTGCTGATGTGCCACTGAGATTCAGTTCCTGTTGAAGAGGACCACCTATGATCCAAAGGAATCACTGCTGTTTGAGAATCCAGCTATCCAGGAAGCTCATTCCTTCTTTGTTGATACCTTCTATGAAGTTGTAGTTTTATGCTGAAGTACGTCAGTTTATAACGACTGACTATAAAGAATTAAATAGAGTACATCTATACATGAAAGCTGTGCACTGTGACACATCCATTTATGCCAGAGTAACTTCCATTTGTTTTCATTCAATTCTAAGTCACTTAATATTCTGCTCAATGTTTTGCTTTATTCCTCCAGTCTCAGCATCTTTAAGATGCTTAACTTTGTAGCTGCCTTAGGAAATCACTATTTTAAGAATCCTGAGATCTTCCAGAAAAAACACCACAGAATTTTAGAAGGATTGAGCTTGAACTCTTCATACACTTTTGCTTGCCAATTCTGCATCCTTCATATTTGTGTCTAAGTAGAAAAGGGAGATCTCATGAAAATATAACATTTTATAATTCAGCGTGTTTTCTTTACGAAGAGAGGCCTTTCTAACAAAATACTGACTACATGAAATCTGTAAGCCAGTGCTTTTTCCTAGGTGCCTAGCTTAGCAGTTCTTAGGTTAAAACAGTATTTGTGAAGTCACAGCTTCAGCTTCATTACCTTGGATATTCTGAGCACTTCGGTTTACTAGTTAGAACTCCAGAAGATCCTGATCCATGACTGTCCTCACCACTGGGTTCTGGAACAGGAATTAAAAATATCATTATCAACATGTTCAGTTAATGAGAAGCTAAAGAGATGCAACGTGTACATAAATGGAAAGGAGTGAGATTCGGTCCAGAATCTTTTCATTTTAGTTATCCAGACACAGACTACCTATACAGAATTCTCACTTCAGTCAAAACATAAGAATTTCAGAAGTCAATTGGCTGATTAGTCAGTGGGTGTTTAACATGACATGAACCGCTCGCTGAGCTGCCAGTAACTGTAACAACAGCTTAAATATATAGCTCATTAATTCCAGGACAAGGTAATTTTCTAGATGTCTACAAATACTTTTGAGTACCCTCCTACCATTTCTAATGAATAGATGCTCTTAGCTAATCCACAAAGCCAATTATTTCTTTATTCAAATCTTCTGTAGAGTAAAATTTCAACACCCAGAGAGAAAAAACAATGATTACTTGGTAGATTTCTTCTCAAGAGTAACAAGAAATCAAATTCAACACTATGCATAAGGAATAGGCATTAACAACTGTGGATTAACAGCTTCATTAAGTACTGTCAATACCTTCTCTTATTTGATTATGAGGAGTGGAGGAGAGATTCTCTGAAGTTGGTATGTTTGGTTCCTGGACAATATGATTCTGAAGAGATGCAAGATTCCTGAGAACATAAGGAAAAAAAAATTGCTACTTGAATTCTACATGTAGGTAAATCAGGGTCAACAGACAAAAGTAAAAGCATCACATGCTCCCTTCTTTCCCTCTCACACTCACCTGATCAGCGAGTATGTGACAAAACTTTTGTTGCAACATTTTGTTTGGACACTGAACTTAAGCACAACACCCTGCAGACTCTACAGCAACACCAACATAATCATTTTGTTCTTGTCCAAGAAGCATACCTTTGGGTCTGGGGTAAGGTGTTTCCAATCTCTGGGGTTAGTGGTACTACAGCCAGTGTTTGTGAAGTTGCCAAAATATCACTGACAGTGTGGATCTGTGGCTGGCTTCCCCCTTCTGGATTCTCTGCTCCTGTTTCAGCTTCTCCTGTCTTTTCCAAACTGGGCTGAGAAAGAGCTGAACTATACATAGACTCTCCTAAAGGACGACTGGTGTCAAAGCACTCAGGGAGAATAATGATATAATCCTCTGATGAAGCAGAGGAGCCTTGACTTTGAACATCGTCTTTATCATCATCTTCCTCTTCATCAGAATTGCCAGTATCACTACAGGGGTTTGCTCTCTCAGAGAGTGGAAGGTCAACTAACAAGAAAAAAAAAAGTGAAGTATTAACAATTGTCTATTTGGTACAGATAACAGCAAAGACAGTATCATTCCAGATATAAAAGGCAAGTATTCAGAAACAACCGTAAACCTTTGCTGCTGATATTAACGGTAAAATTTGCCTATTGGGGGGAGGGTGTAGTCTGAAAGAGTAATAGATTTTACTGTTAAGCCTATGCAGATAGGCTGCTGATATTATTGCTTATAATAAAAACAGGAATAACAGCTACACTGAGACCTTAAGCAGTAGCTTTCAGCTCCTAAATTACATGGATCAGAAAGGCCAAAGCACTGACTTCAAGCTACACATACAAAACATGGAAGTACCACCCATGCTTAACATAGGAGCGCTTATTTGAATACCCCATTGGAACCTTTATGTCCAAATTTCACTTTAAAGCAGCTGTTAAACTAGCTGCTTGTTCAGAGTACTGACACCAATTTTTCTGACATAATGATTCTCTTGATCTAATGAGGATCAATTTCCTAGAACAGCATCAGATCTTTTTTACACTTGATTTTTTTTGTCTAGCCTTTATTACAGCTTCATCTTCAAGTCAGGCCTATTTTACTTACCACAGTTGTTTTCTGTCATTGCCTCTGACTGGTGAATCTTTGCTCCCTTTTTGGAATTGGTATTAGTTTTTATCCTAGGAGATTCTTCCTTTATCATATTGCAACTAAAGGTGTCTTGCAATGTTTGTAAAGAGTCTAATAAAACAATCAGGAGAAAGAAGTATTATCATCACCTGCAGTGCAGGACAATTTGTGGCCAATGTCTGACTGCAAAAATGTAAAGCCACGGAAGCCAGCTAAAGACAGTACTCACTCTGGAGGATTTTCTTTTTTTGGGGGGGCTTATGATCAGGTGCAGCATCCAGAGTTAGAGAGCGAATGACAGTTTCACAGACAAACTGAGTCCCACTCATATCTTCTTCCCCTTCCTCTTGGTTCAACGGATGTTCAGCTTTCACTTTCACTATGCAAGTATCAGCAGGAAAGCAGGCTTCTGTCATTTCTTTGAAAGGAAAACATAACAGATTATTTTACCACCACCACAAGGAAATGTAAGCGTAAGAATATTTTTTTTAGGCTAGCCAAGGATAATATTGACTCCGTGTGCTAATTATTTTTAAAAATCGAAAGAATTTTGGAATTCAGTGTAAGTTGAATGTGATTGAGAAGCATGGGGGCCAGACCTGGAGTGTTTGAGTATAATCTTGTCTATAAAGGGCCAATTGTTAATTCTCCCAACAACTCTAGTAGTCGAACAAATCAATAGCAGCACTTGTATTTCTGAGTTCTACATATATTATGCTCCAATCTCTACAATCAGAGAGCAGTGTCACACTACAGCTTTGTGAGCCAAACAATCATTCATTTTTCCATGGAAGGGAAAGACAGGAGTTAGAATTCTTTTTAGACATCAAGAGTGCTAACCGCACAGAACTGACAATATCCCCCTCCCCTCACCCCTACGCTCCCCATGACCACTACGTACCAGGCACTGGTTTAAATCCACTCGCCTCGTTCTCTTCCTCTATCTGATCTAAGCCAGGTTTCTCCAGCAAGGGGCTATCACGTGGCAAAGGTGACATGCATGGAGTCATGTCTGAAAAACAAAGGTAGCAAAGATAATTGGCACTAAAGGATTAGGAACCTTCCTTCCTCCAGGGGGTAACCTTTTAAGAAGTTATGCTTTTTTGAGGGATACTCTTCCAAGACTGAAGAAACCCAGTTATCTTACAAGATAGCTTGGTGAAATAAACAACTGGCTTTACATTACACCAGCACTGCTTGAACAAAAATCAGCAGCCTTCTCCAATGTCTGGAATCTTATGGTCTTGGGAGTGAAGCTGAAAAGAAGACAAGATTGAAAAATACACAGGATACAAAGCACTATCACCCATCTTCTCTAAGACTGCAGCAAGAACTAAAATGAAAAGACAAGAGAGCTGGGAAGACACTCTAGCCTGAAGAGCAAATAAGCCTTGTGGACAAGTTCAGCTTTTCATCAGGTAAACAGTTAACTCAGAATGCTAGAGACAGCACATAGAATGCAAGAAGAACCTTACCAACAGGAGTATTGTGTGGCACTCGCTCCAATTCCTGCACAATATTAATGTCCAACAGCTCAAAGGACAGTAAATCCTACAGAAAGAAACCACAGTTTTCATCAGCAAACCCTGAAATGGAATCTTATGCTGTACTTCCCAGCATCAGATCTCACTAATTTACAACTAAGTCTACTCCACTTCGTTAGTTAACTTGGCACGATCTCAGACAGAAGTCAGTTTTCCCGTAACATATATCCATGTCATAGAACATGGCACACAAATTAGGGCAGCAAGAGGCTGCTCTTTATTGAGAATCTTAGTCTGTCCTGCACATACCTTCCATATAGTGACAGTCCCCGATTCTAATTCAAGAAAATAGTTCTGCTATATAAAATGCAACACACTTTTCCTGAAAATACAGTAGCTATTTTAGAGCTCAGAAGCTTTTTACTCTTACGGATGTCTATGCACTTAGATATTAAGTCCAATGTGGTTTGTTTTATCTCTACCTAAATTTTAGCACTTCACCTGTGCAGTGAGGAGATCAACAGATGGGATATAAAATTCTCTCTCACTTGGCAGATTTTTGATCTTTAAAGGAATAGTTGGCAGAGGTATTTCAGCTTGTTCCATGATTTCACCCATCAGTTGAGCACCTGCTTCTGTCTTTAAGGAAGCATCCTGCAAAAGCAAAAAACTAATGTCCCAGAAGTCCCTTAGGCAGGCAGGAAATAAAACAATTACATTAAATTTAAAGCCTGAATACTGTGTATAAGAACACAAAGTAACTTGAAAAGAGATTTAACTCAACTCATTTTAGAGCCAAAAGGACAAGATCTAACAGAGAAATCCTGCAGTGTTTCAGTTCAAAGAACCAGACAAATAGCTGCAGACTGATAACTACTCCCATGCCTGTCAAAAACAATGACAATTTATGAACTTTAAGAGTTGCACTTCTTTTCTGTTCAAAAAAAAAAATTAGAAGCAAACAACTAAAAGAATTCCCTGGAAATCAATATAGTTTGGGCACTACACCATTGCATCAAACAATATTCATTGGTCCTACTAGGAAATCCAGAACTTAATACCGTGAGTTACTTGCCTGTTTGGTGCTGGAAGCTTTATCCTTCTGACAAGAGTCAGAATCCTTCAAATTGTTCAATAGGTGGTCACCAGCTGGCGAAGGATCCACAACAATACTGCACCAGATCCTGGGCCCAAACTGCTCCCCTCTGTGTGACAGTCTCCAGTGAGAGGTGTAAGTTCCTTCTATATTAGGAGCTACAAACTCAACTGAAACAGTTCCTACTTGTCCTGATGGAAGAGAGGGCACTAACACATCTTTTTTTTCAGAAGATGCCAAAGTCAGATTTCCCCACATAAGTTTCAGCTGAAATGCACAACAGAAACAGTAGAAGTTAACTTCACAAGCTTCTCTGCAAACTGTGGGCATTAAGGAGCACTTAAAGTTCCTCTGCTGAAAGGCCTTGTAGATAATAGGCATGGAGAAGACAGGCTGCTCGTAAACATTCTCACGTAAGGTAAGAAGATACCTCCATCTTTCAACATGAACTCAGTCACTCCAAGAAGAAAGTCTTTTTCAAGTCAGAAAAGCAACATAGCTGTTGTAAAAAAGGTTGAAATGTAACATTATAACAGCTCTGGAAAACATGTTCAGTGCTGTTAATCTTGATCGTTTCCTCCTGCAGTCTGCAGTTGCAAGGCATGCTTAAGACAGCTGTTGCCCCAGAGTTCTCAGCTTGTGAATTAACGCGTCAAAATCCTAAACGGGTTCTGACAGAGAATCCGGATTCCTAACGCACACAAATATCGTCCACAGCTACCTTAGTGTGTGAAAGTAACAGAAAAGCAAAAATACCTTTGTGTCCGAGCTCCATTCCACATTGCCAGTATTTTTCATTCGCCAGTGTTTGATAAACTTTGTTCCTGGTTGCAAGTGAGTCCCATCTGGCAAATTCTCATCCACAAATACTGCACTTAGTGTGGGGACAATTGCTTGGAAGGGTTGACTAGGACTCCTGGGACTGGGGGGAGGAAATAAACAAAAAATACAGAAAAAAACCACCAAAACTGAGAAAGTTGTTCAGTTGCTATTTCACTGCCTAAAAATGGAGGAGGCCATTTAGTTTCTTTTCTCTCTAGAAGTGTTTCAAAATTCTAACATTTTAGCTACTGTTTTGACCTTAAGCCTGACACTGTAAAGCAGTTTGCTTCCCTTCGCTTGAGGAAAAGAAACATATCAATACAAGATCTGCTTATTTGGAAGAATATTATAATTACAGAACTCGGGTTTAACAGAGAAAAGTTCACTGTTCTTCACTTGATTTAGTCTGACAGCACTTCTGGCTACGCTATTCAGTCAGAGAATGAAGTCATTCTCTTTACATCGTGCTGTAGTCTAAGTGCTGTGACTTTTATTTGGCCTTATAAACCAACATTTTCGAGAAAGATTCCATTTTTTTCCTGAAAGGGGCTCAAAAACAGATTTAATCCAAAGCTTTACTGTTAATTTGGGCACACTGAGAGGGGACCAGTGAAGCAGCTCACACGCATGCCAACTTTAAAAAAATCTAAAAAAAATAGAAAATAAATCAGACCTAAATTAGCATCGGTTTTGCTCCTGTAATACACCTGTTCAGTAAAAAGGAAGCAAAGATAGCTATTTCAAGCTCCCCATAAATCTAACTGATTAATGTTAATTTCATCTTTAAATGCCCTAAAAGGAAGGGATGAATTAAACTAGAACTATGCAATTCTTACACCTGTACATTTATAAACCCAAAAGGAACAGAAAATCAAAGAGGTTGCCTGCAAAGGCTGCTGTCTAGTGAGCCTCAGCCTAAGATCACATAAAGTGAAAAAGGAAAAAAAGAACTGAACATAAAAGCACACAGAATGTACTTTATGCAGAAACACTTAATATAGGAGGAAGATACAGGCCTTTTTTAAATGGCAATAATCTTAATTCATGCTGTATGCACATGCATGCATATATATATATTCCTAGGCATTCCCCTTCCTCCTAAATCTACATAAATCTGTAAGCTTCTGGTAATAACCAGAAGCTTTTTTTCTTCTCCTGCTCTCAAGTAAAAACAATAAAAACACTCTACCTTGCAAATTCCATTTTGACAAAATTCTTACAGGCTCCAACGACAAACGATACTTTAAATGAGTGATTTCATAACCTTCCTCCACTATAATTTGGTCTCATCACTAAAGCAAGGACAGCACAACTGAAATGCTCAGCTAACGACATCTCTTACAGGAAGGTATTAAGCTGGAGACACTCAGATTTCAGGGCAGGTGAGCCATTGGTTTCCAATACGTGCACCGAGTTCCACAGATGAATTTTCCTGTGCAATTTTAGCTGCTTTTTGAGCTCTCGGACCTCTGCCTTTCGCTGTTTCTTCTCTGCTCGTAATCTTTGCTTTTCTGCCTTCAGAAATCTTTTGTCCATCTGTTTCTGGAGCCTGCAGAGAGAATAAGCCACCTTGTTACAATACATTAAACAGATTAGAATTTAGCTTTAGCCAACAGAGTCTTAGTCTCACAGGGAACACTTTAGGAAATGTCTCATGCTTCTAGACTGGACACCAGATGATTTTCAAAGAACATCTTCATAGTTGCTTGTGAAGATACCTTGGCCTCAGTGAAAGGGCAAACTTAAAAGCAGATTAGAGCATGCTCAAACTAAAACAAGCGTTCAATGTTTGCTACCCACCTACGACACAAAATTTTGTCTTATCTTTGTTATCAAAAATGCTGTAAGATTCATGACTTAAACCATTTACAACTATATAGCTATTTTTAGCTACTTACAATAAAGTTTGAGTACCATTTCCATTTCTTCTTACTTCTAAATCTAAAATAAAAGCTGAACATCAACCCCAATACAGGTGTTTCCACTTTGCTATCAGGGTAATCTTGTCAGGCACTGACAGGTGCCACCATTTACCTGACTTGCTCCAGAGCAGCAGGCAGGCGAGATGAAACCTCTGCCAGGCTGTAATTCTCAGCAGCACACAGCACAGGTCTTCGCAGCTTTAACAAGACATGATTAGGATCATGTGTGTATGTTCCTGCTTCACACTGTTCACAGATATTGTAGGCTGGACAAAGGCTGCAAAGCAGAAGAGGCCGAAGAGTACCAAAATGCAGACAGAGAATTAATGCACCAGAAAGACACTTAAGGATAATTAATCCTTACAGTTCTGCAGAGAAACAACTCTATCATGCTACCATCGTAAGCAGTGCCTGAGTGAAACAGAAGCTGGTTCTCTTGCTTATACATCAATATTTGGAGCCACCTGGAACATCTACATCAGTACCTCTCCTCTTGGCAAAACTGCACCACAGTTCTCACTTCCTTCTTGAATACACATTGAAAAAAACTGATGCTTTCTTTAGCACAAGTGACTAACAATTGTTGCTATAAAGGACAAAACATTATACTGAAATCCAATGCCAGAAACTGCACCATATTTATGAAAATACAGAGGGTAAGTCAACTGAAGTATTCAGGGATGCAAAACAGTTTACTTCTGCGGAAGAGGACTGGTAAAAAACAGACTGTCAGCTCCTACCAGCAAGAAAAATAAACATCCAAAGAAAAACCCCTGTTGACATTCCATTCACTGCTTCTGCCTCATCCTAAAATACTTACAACGATTTCCTCATTCAAATAAAAACCTCACTTTTGACACTCATGAAAACTTATTTCATATTATTAAACTGACAACAGTGAGATAATTTAAAAAAGCATTACCTGACTTAGACTGTCAGAACTAAATAAAGCACTATTACAGACTGGTGGTTAGAACTTTTGCTTTTTTTGTTTAGTTAATTGAACAAAACATTTTTGTTTATAATTACTGCATGTTACATGCAAAAAAGGTAAAGAGTGTTTGAGAATATAGCAAGTGTTATAAAGTTCTCTCACTTTAACAATCACATTTTCTCAAAATAGCATTAAACTTGCTTTTATGAAAATATAGTCTAGTCATCACAGCAGAGAACATAAGCTGTTTTGAGAAACGCATACTGGAGGTTCTGAAACGTACAGCGTGCTGCAGATCAGAAGTCTACAAGTCTACAACACCAATACAGCTTCTCACACTCATTCACATGCCCTAGATGTTAAGTTTCCCACACTCCCATCTCTCATCATATTCTACCTGCACTGGTAGCGAACTCCAACAATTCGGGCCTGGCAGTTGCAGCAGGAGATCAGCCAGTCACACTGCTTGCTGTTCCCCTCTTGGCTCTCTGAAGCTGGAGGTGCTGCTGTAACAGAGCTCTCAGAAAAATCTGGAGGCTGACTGTGATGAACAAGCTTCTCATATAGCTTCTGTTCCAGTTTCTCAACAGTTTCCTTAACTACTTGTTCCCTGAACTGGAAAAAAGTTGTCATGGATGAGACCCACCTATGCAGCTTCAAATGTTAGATTACATTGTCCCAGCTCCCAATCCATAAGTCATAAAGCAGCTCAGAATCCACTTACCATCCTCCCCAGCACATTCCAGATGAATTAAACAAGCATCACATTCCTCAAATAGCATTTATATTTTAGAAAATACCAGCCCACAGGTTTTAACAAGGTAAACTAAAAATCCTATGTTCATGCTTGCTATGTTAGTTCTTCCATAACCTTGCACAAAGGGAAAGAAACTAATCTCAGACAACATAAATCCCAACAAATCCCTCCTTAGCCTCTATCATTAAGTCCTGATGTTGTCCATCAGGATGTTTTAAAAGCAACCATTAAGTTTTCCTATCTTTAGTTTGTATAAAGATGTGGCAAAAGAAGGGAGATGCACAGAAAAAAAAAATCTTGAAGATAAATGCATATACTATGGTACCACCGTACCGTGTAGCTTTGAGAACTCACTGGCAAATTAATTCTTACCACTTGTATCTAACTGCTTCTCAGTGATGTTTATTAGCTGTTGAAAACAGGTTAACATCCACATCTTACTAACCCATAGGTTAGACTCACTGGCCTCCTGAAAGTATTTTCTTAAACTGATCAATAAAAGCAAAGTCATCAAATGCTATGCTTCAATTCTCAGGAAACCCAAAGTATTACCGCACCGAGTCTCCAGCAGCAACACTATTTCATGCTCACTCTTTCATCATTAGTGCCCTGAAGTGCAACAAGACTTCTAGCATGGGAGCTACTTAAAAGTACACTCAAACCAATCAAGTGCATAAACCAAACAATCCACTTTTGTCTAAAAGCAGCATGTATCAACTTTTTTTTTTTTTAAGTTAACGCCTATACTGTGCAGTCACAGTTAGATATCTAGTTTCCATTTATCACCACAAAAGCAAAGTGATTAGATGCCTAAATGCCCTTTAAGATGCTGGTCACAAGTACTGAGAGCAAATGTGAGCAGATGTATAGAGTTAGGCATCATAAGTATCTTTTCCAAGCACAGCCTCTTATGTATTCCTTTAAGAATACTAAAATTCAAAAGAAAACACACTTACTGTTTCCAAGTAGCTAGTAAACCATTCTGGAGGATTTTCATTTGCTCTTCCTGTTCTGGTGTGATTTAATTTTTGCTGGGAAAAAAAAAAAAAAAACAAAAAACAAAAAACACACACCACAAAAATAAGTCACAAACCTTAAGTATGCAAAGCTGCAAAACAACCTCAATACAGCAAGTTAACCACTTTCAAATAGCTCTCCCCTCAAGTGTCTATCAAAAAAAATATTTGAAGTTCCTCAGAAACAGTGAAAAAGCAACAAGGAAGCCACTGACATTTTCCTGAAAAATTTCTGCCTCTAGCATTTGAGTGTAATTACACATCAAAGCCAAAGAAATCAAGTCAACCAGAAGTTACTGGATGGCAATTAGGACTTCAGGTGACCAATTGCTTTGTCTACCAAAATACTTCAGAATGATCAACATGAAAGAATCTGTAATTCTAAATGCAGGATCAAAATATCCTCTTGAAGACATTCAGTTTTGTGAGAATCACTTCAATGGGTTCAGGTAGCTCAAAACAAAGACCAACCCCTGAACTCAGAGTTTTTATCTATCAGCAAAGATGACGATCAGTCTATAAAGTGAACTACAGTTATGAATTCTTTGTTTTAAAGAATATATACTCCAGCTCTGTATCTTACCCGAACTGTCAGCTCCTTTTCATTTTTTAAGTCTTCCTCTAATCCCTGAGCTAGCATGGAATAGCACGAAAGAGGTTTCTTCTCATCTTTAAGAAGTGCCAGCTTTTCTGTCACAGTTTTTTCATGTAGTTGCAAAGAACAAGAAGATGAAGTTTCTTTCGGAGAAGAGTTTTCTTCATACACATTCATCTGAAGTTGATTTCCTTGTTTAACTGCAATCTAAACAGTAAATACATACACACCATACTTACTCCACTTACAACTAGCATACAAAATCCTGTAAAAATACAGCACTACACTGGAGAGGCTGGGGAAAAACGAACACACGCAAAAAGAAAAATCGAGTGAAATGCCAAGGTAGACAGAGCTGATAGTCTATTCTGCCTTTCTTAAAGGTTACCAATATGCTTATTAAAATTCTCATTATAAGCAAAATGTTAATTATGCAGATACTCTGTAGGAATTTTTCAATCTACAATAAAGCTGTCCATATTAACAGTAAACAATAGAGATTCTGTCCAGGAACTTACAGTAAATTTTAATTTATGATTATTTTCAAATTATTATCAAACTTGAAATTCAGACCACAAGCAAAAAGTTCTGAAAGCATTAGTATTGCATAACTGAAGTTTGAAGGAATGCAATTCTTATTTTGTCTAAGCAAAATTAACTGCTTATAAAGTAACTAAGCATTCATACCTACTATAGTTTTACTGCCAGAGAGTACAAGGTTAGAGTCTATGTGGCAAGATTTTTAAAGGGATCTCATTAAGCCCAGTATTTCCAAACATGGGATTACTGTTAAAGTGTTTGAGAATCATTTAACCAAGGAAATGGCTCCTCAGGGCTCTGAATTACAACTGCCTATTCAACTAATTTATACTGATCAAGACTAGCCTGGATGGAAACCAATTATAACAAAACATTTAAGCTAGCATCAAAGCTGGAAAACTGAGCTACTCTGATTTCCATGGGCCAGATAACACTGTTTTTTCTCAGCTACACCAATTTTAATTAGAGAAGGATGAATACATTGAAAAAAGGCAAAGAGAGCACTTACCTTCAGAGCTTCTTCATATTCCTCTAAAGAAAGAGAAAGAAATGTGAATTTCCCCTGACTCAAACAATAGATGTAAGTTTAGCACATGGTATTTAGGGACCCTTGGATCAAGGAGCGTTTCCCATACCTTCTGTAAACTCTTTTCAATTAGTGCTACTGGAGGAAGAAGTTGTATATACAACAACAAGCAAACATGTTCTCACAGCCTAGACTTAACATTCCATTAATTTAGTCATTTCCAATTCGTTCCTATGGATCAAAAGCTCCTGCTTTAGGGAAGAATTTGATGCCCGACCATATATAAAATGCAAAGATCAAAAAGCAAGCATTCTCAACTGCTTCTCCAAAGCCATGAACAGTTGGGGTCTCTTTACTTGTCTTGCTTCAGTAAAGTAGCAGCTCACCTTTGCTATTCACACAGACCTGCAAAGAGAAATAACAGTGAGTAATAGCCACTGATACATTTTTGTGAGTCTCTGAAAATTAACACACTTTCAGAATAAATGTACTTTTATTTAGAGTTTGTAAAATACCACTCTTTCAGATACTTGTCATTGCTGCTATGTTTAATCATTAAGCAATGTTGTGGTGCTCTGGAGTGGACCATGTTCTTTATTAGATTTGCACAATAAGCAAAGTCTCTGGCACCTATGAGTATCCAGAACAAGCACGGTCTCATCTACTGGAAATAACCTGGCACTGGTAACACTGGGTCCACTATGCAAGCAGACAGAGGGTGGACCCAGTCGGTTTTAATGCCCAACATGAAACAACTCGCTCTTTTAATTTAGGTACAAGACAAGTGCATCTTCTACAAGTGCTCATTTATCAATTTTGCACATAGAAGTTACTAATACAAGAAGCTATTCAATCACTACAGCATTGCACAATTCTGAATGTTTACTCTATGAGCACTTCAAAAAGACCTTTAAGAGATGCACCTATATAGTTATACAGATATAGGCTGGAAAATAAGGGGAGAATCTTTCCCTGAAATGTTGCTGAAAGCAACTTGACATTTCCTCTTAGAGGAAAAAAGAAAAAAAAAAAAACACCACAAAGATCCCCATTTCTGCAATTCAGTAGAGCTACAAATGAAGTAGTGATACACAAAGTCTGCCAAAGTTATGTTCTGTTTGAGAGCTACATTCTACTCGAAATCTCTAGGTAAACAGAAAGAACACAAGAGGGTGAGGTTATGCCAAGCAGGAAGTTACTCAACAAGGACGACTAGAAGTAATCAATTTGTTTTCTGAGTCAGTAATCTGCTTGGAGATTACAGCATTTGCATAAAACAAGCAGAGGATTTGAGTACACCAGATGACCAAAGTAAATGTACGCTAATGACAGGGGACCTACATTTTCAGAGGAAGGAGCACAGACTGAAAAGACAGGGCTTTACTATGGCTGCAAACACAATGGTTTCCATATATTCCATATACCCAAATACCATGTTCTGATACAATAAAAAAGTCCCTCAACAGAAGCATTCCTCCCTCAGAGCACAGAATCACTGGCTGTTTCTATGACACGGGAAAAAAGGCAGCAGCTTGTAAAAAAATATTTTAAAAGTAGTCTGTCACATTAAGAGTGAAACCAGGCTACTAATAGCTATTTTCTTATCAAAGGGGCAAAACCATCACTTCTTATTTGCATGATAAACACTCCTCAAGGACCCACTACAAATTATCAAGAACCAGAAAGGTTCACACCAGTCACATTTTGGTAGACCCGTTGGGAGGGTAGGGAGTATTTTACCTCATCATTATCCTCATCAATGTATTTGATCTGAATGTTGTCCAGGTCAAACGAAACTTTAACCTGTAAGGAAAAAAGAACACAACACAATGAGACAGGACTACGGACGTTTTCAGTTAATCATGATTACTAATAGGGAAAAGGCGTTTTAACCAGTTCACCCCTCCCTTTAGTTTCTCTGTTGAAATAAACAAGTCTTACAAAATCCATTTTTCTGGAGTTGAACAACTCTCACCAGTGCCTTGCCTCTAACCTTTACTACTTGCTATAATAAAAAGAAAAAATAAAACCACATTTCTTTCCCATTTCACCTTTCCTAGTTATGTTTATTCCAAAATAAGTAATAACAACGTTTCCATTATCAGAGAACTAGCTCAGGGTTGGTGAACTCAGTCATGGCAAACACTACAATACACAAAGGCGAAAGCCAACAATCACTGGATGATAACTTTTACATTCAAAAGCACCAGGAAGACCACTCACACAGGTGAGTGGCATTTTTTCCACAAACCAATTTGAGTTTCAAGAAACTAGGATTAATTCAAGTATAAAGAGCACAAAGTATCACATTCCACTACTTACTAGCTGATGTACTGTACATCTGAACATATAAATCCCTTATAGAGATCAGAATTAGAGGAATAAAGCTGAGCAGTTATTTTGTAGTTTGCATTAACAGGCCAGAACAAACAGCATCAAATGAACCATAAATGAAGGTGTTTGTCTACCCTGTGTTGAGTAACATTCTTTGAGGCTTCTGTGCACTTTTGTATCATGTACCTAGACAAGCTGTATTTTTTTCGACAGAAACTCCCTCTGAAAAACTGCTACATCTGAGACACGTTCTGCTAGCCAGGACTTCACAGAGGGACACTGGCAGCCTCAGACAACAGCAGATGGCTGGGACTTACGTAGCACAAGATCACAATGACATGGCTACATACATTGCTCAACGTATGTGCTACAGGCAGGTTCTGCCAGTGATATATCCCAAACCAATTTTTGGGAGTGCAGCAAAAGAAATAACTCAGCTTGCCAAGAAGAAACTACGGCCTGTATGCACGTTGTCTAATACCACAGACTGCTCCCCTAAAACCCAAGCTAGAACCAGAGATCCGGCCATCCCTTATAAACATCAGACATGTTTAATAATACATTAAAACATAAGAAAAACACAGTTTAACTGATGCTACCTTAAAACAGCAATTCACACGACATCGTGTGGGGACACCCAGTGGTACTACCTTGGTTAGAGAAACCCTCTGGTAACAGGCACCACACCTTGAACAAACACACCCTCACTCGCGCACTACTCAAGACTCAGGGCAACACCATGCTTGCTTGGCAATCCGCTTCCCGCTTTGACGCGAGTGGGATTCTGACCAGTTCAGGCATTCCTGCAGGGTCTACTTGCCGCCAAGTATTTTAAGCCTGAGTTAGTCCCTGCTCTCGGAGACTGAAATACCGTGAGTGAAGACGACGCAGTTCAAACTTTGAATTCGAGAAACTCACAATGCAAGAGCCTCCTACAGGGCACACCAGGACATGCTAGCTAAAAAAAGAACTGGAAGAAAGACAATAAAACACTGGGCAAGATCTCTTAAGGTGCGACTTTGAGAGTAGCAAACAGAACAGCTGCTACAGAATAAAAGAAAAACAATCACTGCAGCTTCATCATAGCCAAAGGAATCCTTGGTACGCAATTCAGCCTCAGCCAACGTAGGCGCTTTCACTAAGCAGCGCTGGAAACAAACACTCGAACAAAGGCTCGTCAGCACACCGAGGGCACGATACACGGACCTCCCCAGTCCCGCTCCGCGCAGCCGCCACCCAGCACCGCCAGCTCACGCACGGCACCGGGTGTTAGTGCGGCCGTACCGCGGGCAAGGGGAAACGCAGGGCGACGTTCCACAAGCGACTGCACAGCGCCGCTCCCGCCCGCCCGCGCGGGCCCCAGAAGGGCAGAGCGAGGCGCAGCGCGGGCCCTGCCGGCGCGCAGCACCAACGCCGAGTGCCCGCGGCCGCGGCGGCTCCGCGCGCAGCGCTCCCCCGGAGAGGCTCTTCGCGCCGCTCCGGGCACAACAGGCGTGAGAGGCGCTGCCGGCCCGGACAGACAAACGGAGATGGCAGCAGCATAAACGGCCGGTTCTGCCAGCGCGTGCAACGGCGGGCACGGCTGAGGAGGCCGGGAGAAAACACACCGGCCCCCCTGGCGCCCCCCGCAGCCGCGGCACCGCCCGCAGCGCCCGGCGGGACGGGCAGCGCTCACCATGGCCTCCACGTCCGCCCACGTCGTGCGCGCCGCGCCCGGCACCAGGAAGCTCTGGCTCTCCCCGCGGCAGCTGACACGGAGGTTCACCGGCGGCTCCATACCGCGCTCGGGAAACGCCGCCAGCCGGCCCGACGAGCCTAACATGGCGGACCGACCGCGACCGGCCCCACGCCCTCGGCGGAACGCTATTGGTGGTCCCGCCTGTCACTCATCCTCCTCAGCGCCGTGATTGGCCGCAGGGGCGGGACCAGGCGCTGCCAAACCACAACAACAAACAGAGCCGGGAGCACGCAAGCGGCGGGACGCAGCAGACACGCACTTCCGCCGCTGCACCGCAGCTCCCACAATGCGCCGCGCCAGTCCCTGCGCACTCCGCTGAAATGCGTGCGGCGGGGGTCACGCGGCAGCGGCACAGCCAATCAGCCGTGCTCTTTCCCGCCCCGCCCCGCCGTGGGAGGAGCGGGAGCGTCACGCGACAGGAAGGAGCAAATAAAAGGACGCTTCTCGGGTCACGTGCTGCGGCTTGGCCGTGGGATTGGCTGTTTGTGCGCGCGGTGTTCTGGGCTGGCGGAAAGGGCGCGAAATGCGGGGCAGCTGCTGAGGGCGGCGAGCGGCCGCCGCTCGCTTCTGCCGCGGCCCCGGCCCCGGCCCCGGCCCCGGCCGGCTCTCCCCGCGGCGGGGCCGCGTCACTTCGTTCCGGCCGGCGCCGGCGCTGGCGCTGTGCCGCAGTGCCCGTCCCTGCCCGGAGGCTGAGTGTTTTCTCTTCGTTCTCTCTTCGTTCCCCAGCCTTTCGGCGCGGCCTGCAGGGCCCCGCCTGCCCTGGCTGGCGCGGGCAGCTCCCCAAGCCCTCTGTAAGCGCGCCTGCTCTCTCCTTTTCGTCCTTTTCCGCCTGGAAAGCTCCTTTTTCCCGCTGTTATGCGTTTGTTTCCTTTTCTGCCGAATTCTGCTCTGCAAACCCTTCCAGTTTGTCCTGGCGACTAAGAGAGGCTTGTCAGGCTTTAGCTCTTAGAGTGAAAACTCCGTGCGCGCTATAAAGCCCCACTCCAGAAGGAGCAGCTGAGTGTTCGATACTGGTCCGCGTGCTACAGAAAAGCCATACAGGAGAAAACACGGTCACGGAGTGCAACAGATCTGAAACAAAACTGATTACTTTTTTTTTTTTTTCTGTAGAGTATTTTTGGATGCAATGGACTTCTCCATGATTGCTGTTGGAGATGTGCAAAATGTGCTTTCAGCCATGCAAAAGAACTTGGAGTGTCCAATCTGGTAAGCCAAGAGAATAATGTGAACTCTGTATTAGGATAGGGAAATTAGTCTTTTGGTTTTTCTCTTTCTTTTCAAATGCTTTGTCAATTTTATGGATTATCAGAAACTAAAAGAACTCTATTTTAAGGCTAAGAGTATTGTTGTTTTGTAAGGCTTAAGTGAGAAAGTGCAAGACAGAACCTGTATTTTGCTCTTATGTTATAGTAAACTTTGCTTTTCTATTACAACCTAAATGTGTCAGTCCTTTATCCAGTTAAGAAAAACATGTAGCTGATTGAATTAGAGTATTGTTTGTAAAGCAGCCGGGATTGTTGTCCTTTGTCTCTAAAAGGTTCACTTACCTCAATCGAGGTCTGTAGTTGTTCAATGCAAACAAATGCTGAAATAGCGTAGATTCTAGTTAAAGCCTTGATACCTAGGCTGTCTGGTAAGCTTTTGAAAGATTCTGGCTTCCATTGACTCAAATGGCTCAAGTTTTTTTTTGCCTATGGTGGCAGATGTTTTTAAATCATTATATTTTAAATCCATTTGGAAAGGCTTTACTGCCATTGGAAAACCAAAATAATTTCTGTGTTGATAATAACATCTTTACAAAGGCACAGAGCAGAAAGCACAGAATGTCTGTAGTGGTACACAGAAAAAAACTTGCATGCAAACTTTTCTGAAAAGGCAGCATGGTTTTTGCTGAGGTATCGCCATTGGCGGATAAAGATTGTAAAGAGCTAGTAGGTGTGTACGTATGACATAATGACAGTATTTGTTACTGTACCTGGTTCTCAAATGAAAAATTGTCAAATGTGTCCTACTTCTCTTCCCCACCAAGATTTTATTTTTTTTTAAGTTGAGAAAAGTGGCTATATTTCTGAATCGTATTTTGTTGTTCCTATTATATCTGTAACTTCTGTGTTCTTGTTTTCCTTTATTTTTGTAGTTTGGATGTTGTAGAAGAGCCAGTTTCAACAAAATGTGATCACGTATTCTGCAGGTAGGATTGAAAACTTGTAATTGCAATGCTTAGTCTATTTGTTCTTATTCTCCATGTCTACTTCTTTAGTGGTGATGATGTATACTGTGTTTTGATAACTTAATATGTAGCTATTTTAGGGGCAAAATCAGTTCTGAATAAGAAATACCTGCAGTTTCACAGGTGTGTCAGAAGAAATTGATTAATTCATTGTAATACCTGAACAAGAATGCAGGCATTCAACTTAATAGTGAAGGATTCCTACTAAGTGGTGCATGCCTAGGCTCAGTTCTAAAGAAAATAAAGTCCTCCCTTTTGTTACCATTGTGATTATTCTTTATTCCTAGGTTCTGCATGTTCCAACTCCTCAGCAAAAAGAAAAAAGGTGTGATACAGTGTCCTCTGTGCAAGACTGAAGTTACCAAGAGGTAATGCGTTTTTGCAAGTGGGCTTGAAGATAAGAAGCTTGAGCTCTAAGGACAAGTTAATCATTATCTTAAAAATGTTTTAGCAGAAGACTGAAATAACCAAAAGGTGGTTATGAAGTAAACTCTCAGTTTTGAAAGGAGTTAAGTCTTTAGTGCCTTACCTCGATATAAACTTTTTCAAGTGATCACAGGTGGAGACACCATTCTTAACAAATATTTGTGCTATCAAGTATAGACTGTATTATTGTTCAGTCCGTACAACTAGTTTCTCTATGCCAATCCTATGCGAGGAACGTGCGAAATTTTAATTTTGTGATAGTTGTAATTCCTGCAGAAATAGTTGTTTTGGGGAATTGTGGTGTTATTTCTTGGTGACAATTTCTCTTTGTCTCATCTTCCGTTTTGGAGTTTTAATCCTTTTTTGTTCAGCCTAAATTCCAGGAGAACTATTAATATAGTTGACCCATATGTTTGTCTTGAAACAACTCATGTGGTGATGTTATTTCAGAAGTCTGAAAGAAAATTCCAGATTTAAGCAACTAATTGAAGGATTGTTGGAAACTATCCATGCGTTTGAGCTTGACACTGGAATAAAGTGTAAGTGTTGTCAATGTATACCCCTCACTTTTTTAAAATAACATGTTGACGTTTGTATCATAATTATTTGCAGGGTACCTAATTTACTGTGCAGTACTCAGTACAGGAAGAATTATCAAAAGTTTTTTCTTAGATGTAGAAGCCAAAGTTCCATTAAGTTGCCAAGGTTTTCCTGCAATAACCTCTCGAACAGTCAAGGTTGTTACTGTCCATTTGACGACTTCAATCTTATTTTCAGTTCCTGAAATATGGCTGAACGTGTATCAAATAATCTTTAATCTATAACTGTGTGACAAAGTCTTGCTCTTGATTATGCCCAACCTTGCAGCTTTAGCTTCTTAGACAGTCTTAGAGCCTGAATTAGCCAGTGCTACAACAGTGTATGTGAACTTCTCCCATTCAGGTATATCCTTCTGGAACTCAAATTTATCCTTTCTAGTACTCAGTGCCTTGTAAAAGGTATTGGCAAGTCAGATACATGCTTGTTTATATTTTGAGAAACAAGATGTTGTCGGGGGTGGGTGGTGGTTTGTGGATATTGGTTTGTTTGTTTTTTTCTTTGTATATTGTGCTTAAAACCTAGACTTTCTTTTCAAATTCTTTTCAACTTGTTCAGTCATTCTAAAATCACTAGTGTTACATCCTGTTCTTGCTAGATTATCCACATAAGCAAAATTGGTTGGGAAAATTAGCTGGCAAGTTCAAGATTTTACTTAATACTTGAAGAGTACTCATAAAGAACAATCAGACTAATAATTCAAACGGACTCAGGGTTGTATTTCAACTGTATATGTGCTAGTTGCATAAGCTCTATGCAAGGCTGTTTTAATAATATATAATACCTGTTGTCACACTCAGTGTAAGAAAACATTTTTGCTTTTTTTTCCTATTGACACTTTTCAGTTTTAAACAGTCGTCACTTTCCTAAAACATCCGCAGAAGCCATTGCTGCTGAGTTGATGTGTAAAGAAAGTTCTGTCATCCAAAGTAAGGGCTTCAGAAACAGGAAAAAAAGTGCTACAGAAAATGGGCAAGAAAACTGCACCTTGGTATTTTTTTTTTCCCAAATTTATTTTTGTGGTTAGTTTAGTGGTTTATTTGGAATGTGTATATATGCATTTACATAAATTAATGGAACAGGAGATTTTTGGGTTGCTTCCAGATCACTGTTTGACTTGAATATTACTCTGTACAAGGACATATAAATATTTTGTCTTCTTAACCTACTTTAAAAAGTTGCTTGCATAAAATGACTTAAACTTAAAAGATAATATTGCTGTAATATATTGCTATTGAAGCTAGGATTGAAAGCTTTTTTGTACTGCTTGTTGAATGAGACTGTCTAACTGTTGGTAGGCTTTTTACATTTTTAGTGGTGAGACCATGAATGTGTCTTAAGAATTCTTAAGACAGGACCCGACTTAGGGTGATTGCTGTGTGTATGATTTTGTCCATGGTATGTTGTTTCGTGTCTCATCTGCTCAATGCTGAATAGAATGTTAAGGAAGATAAAACTTTTAATAATTTGAGCTGTTGAATGTGTGATAATTGTTTCTATTAACACATTCCATTACTGGTATCAATATGATAAATTACATGTGTTGGACTTTTGTATAGAGGCTGCCAATTTAAAAACTTCGTTTATATGTATTAGCTCCCCCCTGCTGTAGTTTAAATAATTACTACTTATTTTTGGTAATAGCTTACCGTTATAAACAAGTATTCTTTTCTCTTCTCCTGTCAGCAGGAAGCTAATGTGGATACACAGCTTACAGATACCAGGGTCAAAAGGTGTCCCCTAAGAAACAAAACCCAGAAATGCGACTCCAAAAAGGGATTTATATTGAGTTTGGTAAGATCTGTTGTAGATCCACACTACTTGAGTTTATGTATAGTGCTTGCAAAGTAGTGAAAGTGATGAAGTTCAAAGTTTTTATAAACACTTATTTCTCCTTAACACTCAGAATGAGAACAAAGGGACAAATGATGAACAATTCAAAGTTGGTAAATCAAAGGCTTTTTAATGTAATTTATTATATTGTAGGAAAAAAACTGCTTCTGTAGTAAACATTTATGGGTTGGTGTACAAGATCCAAAGAAGAAAAGATGCTTACAGATGTGAAAAAGTTATAGTTGTTATAATTGATGATAACTACTGTTTTCTAAAGAACATTAAGCCTTGTCATCAGTGTCTGAGGCTTGAGTTAATAACCAGAGATAAGAATGAAATCTAATCGGGAAAAGAATGTTTCATTTGTCTATCCTAGCTTTTCAGAACTTCCTTTTTATCTCGTGCTGACTGCTGCAAGAAACAAGATGGGTGCTGTGCATAGTTTATTTTCCCTCTATTCCTTCAAGGAAGGAATTGCTCCTTTTAACAGATAGTGTTTATTGCCTCTTTTTTCTTTATTGCTTCTGCCAAGATCAATCAAAGGATCTGAGACAGATATCCAAATATATTGCTCTGACTTCCAGTTCAAAATTCTAAATACTAGCAGCTGTTTCATGTATAAATTTAGAAATTAGAAACTGACTCTTAGCTAATTAACTCTTAGTAGCTCTCTGTTACCAGTCACTGTATTTAAACATAATTTTATGCTGGAGCAATGTAGATATTTATGCACAGAAATCATTATAATTAGGTAAAATACTGCACAATTGAACTTGAATTCATCTGATACAAGTTGAAAGCATCTACCTCGAGAAAGAACTGAGCACGCATGCCTCTGTGGTAATAAGCACTGAATCTGGCAAGTCATCTTTCTCTGAGTCGTTTCAAGCAGAGTAACAGCTGTTTTTTTTTAGGCTCTGATTCATCTGAAGAGCTTTTTAAACAGGCAAGCAATGCTGGGTAAGTAAAGATGATTAAGGATTTCGTGTTTTCTAAAGACAATAGTTCAGTGTTCTTATTCGCATGTTTTAGTTTCTTAGCACAGAACTGATAGAATTCTCCAAGCTGACGAGTGATTTTCAACTTTGATGGCATCGGGGTAGAATGGATAGCTGACTCTCATTTATATGAGAGTTTGTTATATAATATGCTTAAAGCTGTTTTCTAAACATTTTGTTGCTTACACAGACATTAGATCTTCAAGAGAAAAGCATGTACTATGCTTTAGAAAGTGAATGTTAAATTCAGGAATGTGGGAGGGGATCTTTTAAAGAAATGGCCTGAAACTCTGAAGGGATCTGCTTGTGGTGAGTGTCTACCATGCAACCTGACTTCTCCAAAAACAATAGAGAGCAGAGAGCAAAAAGGGAAAATTAAGTATCATCTATTATGTCTGTTGTGGTTTCCTCTGTAATGAAAGTAGTTTTCCCTTCCCAACAGATTAAAAGGCAAAGAAGAGCTTCAGATTTCATCTCAAGAAAAGCTAGAAGAACTTAAGAATGCTGAGAAGGGGACTGAATATTCTTGCAATACACAGCCTGACAAGCTGAGTACTAAAGAAGTAATTCTACCAAGTGTCATAGGTGTGTTTGTTATTTCGGTGACAAAAATGGTAGAGCTTGAAAGACAGAGCACAAGTTAACATTTTGATTTCACATGACTAAATATATGTACTTGCAGTCTTGTATATTGTATTTTGTTGATGCCAACAGCAAGTGACTGTGTAATACAAGACTATACCTGTAGACTAGATACTTAAAACGTGGATGTTTTGTGCACAGGAACAGAAGGCAAAAAAAGTAACTTGAGCAAATGGCAAAAGTTATTCTATTCCATGTAAGCCCTACTATCCCTTGTAGTATAAGCTAAGCCCACTGCCTGGTAATTCATGTAAGAAGTTGGATGAGCATATGTCTCATGTAATTTGATCTTTCTCCCTTTCTCTAGAGCGAGATTTGTGCAGTGTAATATTGTGTTTTGGGAGGAGATAAGAGCAGTTCTTTTAAAACAAAGTAGCCATTAAGCTTGTTATTGTTCTTGTGTGTTTTAAGTAGAGCTTAATAATTTATAATACCTGTAAATCTTCAGGTGAAAGTGATTTCTTGAAGGAAGACTTGAGCAAGAAAAGCACTCAGAGCATCACTGAAAGTGCCAAACCTGGGCAAGTGAATATGACTGAATACCAGAGTTCTCCTTTAAATGTTCTTGCTGCAGACCTACTCACAGAGCAATGTGACAGAATAGGTAATGCCAGTCCCTTAAGGAATGGAACTCAGTGCAATAGTAAAAGCAAAGAGTTTGACTTAAAAGATAGCTTAGAGAGCAGGTTGGATAAAAGCAAGGAAATAGATATTTTTGTACAAAGTGTGGAAGCTGCGGAAATGTATGAACCCGAGAATGATTCTTTCCATGAAAAAGAACTTCCTCTGGAGGAACTACTTCAGCCAGAGACACTTCACTGTGCTACCCTGAATCAAGTCTCTAGGAAGAGACTGAAGCGAAGCATTCAGAAAGTCAATGAATGGTTTTCAAAAAGCAATGAGATTCTGTCTTCCAATTCTTCCCAGCATGATTCTACTGGAGCAACTGATGTTTCAAGTGAAGGAGATACATGTTTATCAGATAAAGATTCCTGTATTTCAGAAAAAACTGACCCTATGGTAGATTCCATGGAAATTGCAGTGGTTGAAGGAAACAAGAGAAGATTAAAACAAACAGCAGATAGCATTAAAGACAAAATATTTGGGAAAACATACAAGAGAGAGAGGAAGTCAAATTTCTCTAATACCTTGAGAGAAATTTTACCTATTACAAAAAGGGAAGATGTAGCTGTTGATGACAAGTGCTTGAATAATTCCAGCAAAGATGGACTAAAACGAAAAAGGAAGGCTGCCCATGTGCTGCAACCTGAGGATTTCATCAAGAAAAAAGATACAGAGGAGGCAGATGGGTGCCCTCAAAGTGTTAACTGGTGCCTTGGAGAAGCTGAAAAAAAAAGATTTGATGAAAGTTCTGCTGTTAATGAGAGTCACCTCTCTGACAAGCCCTGTGATGGGGAGCTAGAACTGAACAACTGTGACCAGAAAAGCACTAAAAAAAGTTCTGCAGCAAAAAGATGCAGGCATTCTACTAGAACCATGTGTGCTCTACAGTTAGTGGTAGACAGAAACTCTGTTTCCCCTGATCCAGCTGAGCCACAGATCGATAGCTATCCAAGCAGCGAAGAACCAAGGAAAGTTGATTCTGAGCAAAGACAAGTCAGGCGCAGCAGACGCCTTCAGCTACTTTCTGAAATGACAAAACAAACAGGAAAAGGAGTAGTAACTAAGGGAGCAAGAAAGTATGACAGTGATCATGAAGGGTCTGTCTCTGGAGTCCAAAGGAATCTGCTAGTTCACGCTTCTGAATGCGAAGACCTGTGTGAGTCCCACAGTGTGTTGACTTACGAGCCACTCACTAATCTGAAGGGTGGTGATCTAGAAGCAAACGAAATGCAGATTAGTCTAAAGAATTCAGCTCATGCTGCAGAAACTGGAAGTCTCTTCAATCCTACTTCATGTCAGCATTCAAATTGTCTTTCCTTTGCACCTGATGCAGGTGCTCAAGAAGGTGAAATACCAGGTAGCCCTTTCCTCCGACAGTCTCCTTCAATGACTGTTGTGCAAATAGCTTCCCACCCAACTGAAGAGGTGATTGAATCATGTACTACTTTTCCCCAGGATAGTGGACGTGATACACAAAATGTTCCAGGGGACTTCAGAACTGAAAAGTTGCCAGCAGCTAAAAATGTTTCTAAGGAAGCTGAAGACAGTGAGTTAGACACACAGTATCTGCGAAATATATTTAGGCATTCAAAACGCCTGTCATTTAGCCTTTATCCTACTCCCATGAAGGCATGTGCAGTAGAAGATGCTGCTTCTGAAGCTTTAAAGATACCGTGTGCTGATCAGGTAGAGAATAAGCATAGCAGGTATTTAAAAACAGAAGACTTGCAAGAAGAGAAAACAACTGCTGAAAGCTTGAGTCGGGTTTGCGAGAAAGAGAGGCATAAGAGCTATGAGTCTGCTTGTGTTAGTCCTGTGACTTGCCTTGTTGGCAACACCGAATGTGTGCGTACAGGGGAACACCCAGAAGATATTCCACACGTTGCAAATCAGGGGAATCTGACACCAATAAGAATGGGTACTGCTAGGACAGAAGACAAAAACAGATCACAAAAAGGAGAGCAGGGAAACGAAAAGACACTGTCAACTGATGACATAGGGGGGATAGCAAGCAAGTTGAGACAGAATCCAATCAAAAGTAGTAGAAGCCAAAGGGATCAGAGTCATACAGAAGAGCACGTTTTCAAAAGAACTGATTTAAACACAGTTGATGAAATATGCTTCAGTTCAGAAAGCAATCAAGTAGGAAAGGCCAAAGTTGTTGACAGCAAAGGACCAATATTACATTTTCAGTCCAGATCAATGATTTGTCCTGCAGCTTGTCAGCAAAGGCCTGCTGAATTCAGCTGTGATGTCATTGGGAAAAAATGTAACAAAAGAAAACAAGTGAAGGGGAATGAAGGACAAGCGACCCAAACTGCTAGCACAGGGATGCCTGAGTGTTTAGTTACAGAGGCTCAAGAAGAACCTCTTAAAGGCAACAGTGACTTTACAGGTTTGTCTGAAACCCCTGATGGCTTACTGTGCTCTGATGATGATATTGAAGAGAACAATAGCTTTTCTGAAACTGATAGGAGAGAGAGATCTGCTGTGTTTGTAAAACGAAGTGACAATGCCCTGGTGAAAGAAATACACAATAGAAATGTATGTTCTAAGCCAAGATCTCAAGGTTTTCAAAGATCTCGAAGAAGAGCACAGAAACTGCAATCTTCAGATGAAGAATCTAGTGAGGATGAAGATTTACCGTGTTTTCAGACATTGATATTTGGCAAATCAGTAAGCACACCTTTGCAGATCCATAAGCAAGTGACTTCTGTGGTAGAGTCTTCCGTAAGTCCCATCACATTGCCTCACAGTGGCAGTCATGACGACAATAATATGCAGAAAATGTCTGAAGCTGCCCTAAGTAATGAGTGTGTTTCACCAAGCCAGGAGTCAGAATTCTCCGTCAACTTGTTTTCTTCCCAGTCCCACATGTCTGAAGAATCAGTTGCTGGAGCACAAGAGCTGAATAAACCTTTAATTCAAGTTCATACATCCAAACAAGTGAGCAATGTGATTGAGAGTAAAGAAACTTTTCAAAGTTGTAATGAAGGGCTGGAGAGAAGCAGAACTAACTTCAAAGATGAATGCCAAGAAGACCCAAACATGGGAGCAAACCTAGGTACAAACCAAGATTTTTATCTCTGCAGCTGTGTTTGTAATGTCATTGCACCTAGGTTCTTGGTGTTTGCATGGGAACTTTGTTCTGTATTTATGTGGTGCTTGCTCTTTTAAAGGAACGCATCAGCCCTAAACAATCAAACAAGAAACCTTCAGTGGTTTATTTCCTAAAAATTAAGTTCTCGCAGTATTCTTTGTTCAGAGCAAAACTGAGTGGACTGGGCACTAGAGGCTGGACTGAGTCTCTCTGGGAATTAATTTTTGAGTGAAATCCTAGCTTTCTTGCAGTGTGATATTTGCATCTACCAGCAAAATTTCATAAAGCCCACTTGAGCCCTTTACCCAGATGAAATGTTTGTTGAAATTGGCTGTAGAATTCTATAGTGCTTATTTTGACCTTTTTGTGGCTTTCATAAATATTTAGGACTCTTTCATCACTATTGAAACACTTCAAGTTCTATTTGCTTTGCCATATGTGTGACAGTGTTCTTCAAAATGTTCACTGAAAGTAGATCTGTGCTTCTAACTTAAGTGTTTTCAAAACTTGTCACTTTATGGTTATAGTTAACGGTTGTCTAAAAGGTCTGTGTGGTAAGAGGTTACGGATAATGATGAGGTTTTTATTTCTTTAACTAACTCAGATTTTCTTCCACCTTCCTCAAGGTGAAGCATCTGAATATGACAGTGAAACAAGTAATGTAGAGGATTCATGTGGAGCGTTCTCTCAGGGTGAAATCCTTACTACACAGGTAAGTGAGTTTATGCACCAAATTCTACAAGTAGTTTGTGTTCTAGGATATAAGCAAGTACCTGAAAGCTGTGAAGTCGGTGTAGTGGGGAGCTGCTTTCATCATAGTTCTGTGTGTCACTAGATCGCTTCCAAGAGCGTAATGAATGAAGAATTGTAGAACTGCTTCTATGCCGTTGTTTGTCCAACTTTGCCTCCCATGGCAACGTGACATTTCAGTGGCCATAACTTGTTCCGTGGCATCGATTGCAACGCTTGATTGTGGCGATGCTGGTTAATGAATCCCCGCACTTGACCAGTGCTGGAAACCTCAGCTTCCTGTAGTAAAGGCTTCAGTGTTAGGAAACATATGATTAGTGATAAGGACTGGATTTGCTACATTGTGACATTTAGGAGCATGGAGACTTGCCTTCTAAGGGCAAAGATTAAACCAAATTATTCCATATTAGAATATAGACATAAGACCCAACAGGCAGTGTCCCATGAAAGGTGTATGCTTTCTCTGCTGTTAATTTTCTGATTACTGCTTAATGACCTGACTTTATATAGTGAGTGATTGGTTTGAGGGTTTTTTGTTGGGTGTTTTGGTTTTTTGGGGGTTTGTTTTGTTTGGTGGGGTTTTTGTTAGTTTCTTTTTTTTAGGATTTTGTCCTCTGTAACTTCAAGGTAAGTCTTACACCAAATCTCTCTTTTCAGCATTAAAAGCCCTATGTCAAAGAGGACTGAATTTCATTTTGTGCTGTATGGGTGGTTCTTCTCTTTACTGCATCAATGCAAAATGTGGTCAACTGACAGGACGTTGCTCCCTGATGTAACTTCTTTGATAGAGATTCTAGGATATGCCTGAGTCGAATGGAATAGTGGCAGTATGGACCGGTGGGCAGTTTTTATCCCGCATGGTGAAAATTCTAGGTTTTTAGAAGGACTCTTTGAAGCCCTGAGGTCTTCTTACAAGGAGGTTATAAGCCATGTTTTTAATAGAGGGTATTGTTTTTTGAGAGAAAAAGTAAGAAAGAGTAGGATGAAATATTTTATTCCTTTTAAACAGTCTTTGGGGCTTTCAGTAATGGTGGAAAGTGCAAAGACTCAATACTTGATGCTCATTATTAAATATTAAGTGACTAGTGCAAACTAATGCATTTGGGGCAAAATAAAGATGTTTGTGCAGACATTTTTTTTTTCCTTTCCTGACTGATTAAACTCTGGTGAGCTGTCTAAACTGAAATAATTTGAATAGCCAAATTACTGGGCAGTTGTTACGGATTTTTTTTCTGCTTTTGACATAGCGTGTGTGCATTATTTGTTGCAATAAAAGCACCACAGTCACCATCTGAACACATGGTAAAAACTAATTCAAAATAATTTTGCTCTTCCTGATTTTCAAGCATTTGTTAAAGAAATTAATCTTACAGTCTCCAACTGAGTTTGCTAACGTTGGCACAATTGTGTATCCTTTGCAGCAGAAGAATGCTATGCAAAATAACCTAAAAAAACTTCAGCAAGAAATGGCTGTACTTGAAGCAGTGCTAAAGCAGCATGGAAGTCAGGACTGTGAATTTTTACCAATCCATGGGAAACTGCCACATTCCAGTAGTGAAGGAACACTTGGAATGGAACAAATGAGACAAGGAAGAGGTAAATGCAATGAAAAACTTTCCCAGCTTTCTTACAAACAGTCGTGTGACTATTACTAGTTCTTTTTTCCCTTCTACTACAAATTGTAGTGTTAATTTAAAATTCTGCTCATGTATCAACTTTATCTAAATCAACTGTTCTGTGAGACGTATATGTTTTATTTATAACTGGTACTGCACTTTAAAAATCCCAGATCTGTGGGGTAATTGTACAAATGGGGCGAGTAGGCCTTGCGGCTCGGGAGCACTAATCCGTGTTGCTGTTCTGTCAGTCCCAGTTGTGCTCTTGTTTCCCTTCCCTGGCACGGGTAAGGGACTGGGAGAGGGGCCGAGCACCCAAGAGGACTTGGCCTCTGTTGCTGTAGTAGGAGTTGTGCTTCAGCGTATCAAGGAGGAAGGCAGAAGGCAGGTTAGGGGTGTATGGGCTGTCAGGAGTGATGCAGTGCAGGTCAGGCTGCTGATGGGCGAGGAGGAGGAGGAGGAGAGTGTCTATAGTGGTGTGTAAGGCCCCTGAACAGGACATGAACACCGAGTTCCTGGTTGGAAAGTGCACAGGGCAGTAAATAAACGGTGGAGAATAGCTCAGTAATCGCCGAAGGCTTAACATCCTGGAATTCAGAGTTATTTAGTGTCTTATCATGCCTTTACCGTGTATAATTTTCACTGTGGGGTCTTTTCTATCTAAATACAAAGTCTTTCATCACTGCTGTGAGTGCTAGTCAAATATCACAAAATGATCTGTACATTGCTTTTGTTCTCCTGAATGACGGCGTTGTACAGTGTGAGGCTTGAGACCTTGAGGTTAACTTCCATCTTAAAAAAAAAAATATATATATAAAAAAGTGAAATTGTCAGCCGATGTGGTGCAGCTACGCCAATAGGTCTCCTGCATGTGTGTTGTCAGACTGTAGTCTGAATCAGGAAATAAATGCCTCTACTGCTTGCAAACAGAGATATAGTAATGTGTTGAGAGGAGTAATAAACAAACTGCACTGAAGAGTGTAAATTTGCCTTTGGGATATTTGATATCCTACTTTTTCCACCTAATGCATAGGTGACATCTTAGTTTTGTAGATGATTTAATATGTGAAATACAATGTAGCTGTTAGCCATGCTCAAATGGCTTTGCATTTTGTGTAGGTTTCTGGCGTGGAACACTTGCCTCTCTGAAGTGTATCTGGATTGAGATTTTAGAGAAATGACCTCTTCCCTAAAGAAACAATTAAGAACAGGTGCTTTTATTTTGCTTATTTAAGAATTATTTTCCTTTTTAAAGAGGCAGAGTCAACCTCGGAAGGAAATTTTGAAAATCATGAATGCAGCAGTTCAAAGGGATTTTCAGCCAATGATCTCCACGTTATGCCAAGTGATTCTCTCAACAGTAAAATCAAAGAGTTAGAAAAAGAAAGGTAAATGGTTTTGGTTTGGTTTATTTTACTTTTATTTCTAATCTTGTATTAGAAAAAAAAGAAGCAAAATAAAGTCTTGAAATAAATATCTCAGCTTTTGAGCAATTACAATAGCTTAGCTGTTGCTACATGGTTCTGATGAAGAGTAAAAAAGGTATTAAAACCAATTTCACTCTCTCAAGGTCTCCAGAACCGTTACTTCCGTCTTCTAAATCCTGTTTGTTAAAGAGACCAGATTTGGAGAAAGGCTCTCAGAGTGACAGTGTTCTGAAGAACAAAGCTCCTTCTGAGAAGACAAAACCTGTGCAGGAAGCAGTGCGAGGACATGGTCAGTGTCAGCTTGAAGCAGGTAACATTTAAGAAGCATTCAACACATTTTGATTTCTGCTTTTTTTCATGTTTTTACATACCAGCAAGATAGAACTTTCTTCTAAATCAAGGATTTAAACTTATATATTCCTGGTCAATTTAAAAAGATGTTACTTCTTGTTTGGTTGGTTTTGTTTGGTAGCCCAACTGTGTAGCTGCCCATCAGGATAGAGTTGGACATTTTGGCAATAATGGGAGTTATCTTTCTCACATATAGATTGATACTTAACAGATATGCCACTAAAAGTGTCACAAGTATTCTAGTGTCTCAGCTATAGATCAGGAAAAAGTAATGATAGAGGCAAAGATGAAGTAATAAACAAATAAGGAGAGGAAGTGACTGCAGCATTTAAACTTCAAAGGTAGCGCAACAGCCTTCTACCATGACTGTGAGAAGGATGAAACTGTTTTGAGGAGTAATTTCTCTTTTCCTTCAGAAAATGCAGATGAGCAGAAATCTGGGACCAGGCTAAATGGTGCATCTGTCTTATCAAATCTCTCTGGAAATGTGACCAGGAATCCAAATAATTCTTCCTCATCTTTAAGGCTTCTTAACCCTGAAACTGCAGAAGCAACAAATAGCTCTGTTGTAGCTCAGAACGCTAAGAAAAGCTGTGCTGAAGAATGTAAATCGGAGAGAAGTGGGTCTTTTCCTCTATCTGTTCTGCACAGTGCAGCTGGGAAAGAAAATGCTACAAGTCCTGTTGGGACTAAAAGGAAAGAAATGTCAATTGTTGCATCAGGTCTGAATCAAAGTGAACATGTAAGTATGTTTCAGAAGTTTCAGAGATCACTTGTTAATCGTTCCTGATTGCCACTACAGTCTTCAACGTAGAGACATCTAAGTATAATGGAAACTGATCTTGCAGGATTTGCAGATCAGTAATACAGCAACCCAAGTCAAACTTTTTCACTCCTAAAAATGTGAAGAATGCTGACTGTAAACAGCACTATTAGACTTAGTGAACTTTGAAGTTTTTAAATGACCACCTACTGTCTAGGGGGAAAATTCATTATTCCAAAGCAAGAGGACTTGATTTCTAGAAAAGCCTTGGGGCTTGGAGGGGAGGGGGCGGGGCTGTTTGGTTGGTTGGTTTCCTTAATGTTCTCAGATGCTGCTCAGATTCTGATCCCTAGTGAGGATTTCTGTAATTAATCAATTCTGAATTGCTAATAAACCTCTGTGTGTGATCTATTTCGTAGAGGATATGGCTTTTGGTTTATAAACTACTGACCAAGAGCTCTTCTTTAGCCTGTCGAATGGTGCTAAAATTATTGACTTTTAAGGAAATGTATATTCTGTATGCTAACACAAATAAAACCATTACTTTAAAGTAACTGTCTTATTATGTGATACTCCTATAAACTGGAGCTGTTGGGGTTTTTAATCTGTTTTGCTAGCTATTAATTTTCTTCACTACTTTTCAGTTGGTGATCCAGAAGTTTGCAAGAAAAACTCAGAGCACTTTATCTAATCACATTACTGAAGGAACAACCCACGTCATAATGAAAACAGGTTTGTTGGGAGCTATGTGAACAAATCCTATATTTGCACACCATATAGAATTTCAACTCTAGACTAACCAGCAAGCAGATACTTCAATAAATTTCAGGAAGTTTGAGAAGAAGGTATTAGGTTTTTCTTCTCTATCATAATTTTTTTGTTTAAACTTGGAAGTCCTTCTTATTTGATTTCACAGAATCAAAGTAAAGGTATATTTTGTTTCCCTGTGTGATTTAAAGTTAATGTTACTTATTTTTTTAATCCAGCTGTTTGGTCACAGTTTTTAAGGCGTATATAGTACATTAACATAAAGTAGTTCAGAACCAACCAAAAAGAAAGCGAGATAGTTCCTAAAGAAATGGGATACAGACATTCTGGAAATAAGATGCTATTTTGGTTTCCGAATTCCTTGCAGGGATTATAAATGCTCTTTCCTTCCACATTTTTGAAATAAACTTATCTTGTATAGAAAACTGTCAGTGGGACTATAACTGATGGTAGTTGATAGTGAAGGTATGCTGCTTCATCATAACTATTATTTGCATGCTTAATTAAGGTACTTAAGTGAGGTTTTGCTCCTTGGTAGAGCTCGAGAATCTCATTATTAAAAGCTTGAAGGAACTCTATAGCAACCTCAGTACAATGCTACAGTTTCAAATTTGACAAATGTGTTCTGAAACAGATAGTATTATATTGGTTTCAGAAAAGCATAGCATTCATCAGTAAAATTAAGTTACTCTATTGCTGTGTCTAGGTGTATTTAAGCTCCCTACTGAACCTACCATCTAGCTTTTAACCAACATTTTCTTAAAAAGCAAAATATTTTCAGCCAAATCTGGGTCTGGGTATGCTATACACTGTGCTTGCATTTTGCTTTGTAGAAGCACTTCTGGCTGGCTCATATTTGGATACAGTCACATAAGCCTCTCTGGCTCTTGAAAACCAATATAGAAAAGGAGCCAGAAAATCCTGTTACTCCAAATCTATGGACTCAATTTTTGCCTTTCTCTCCAGAAAGCGTGTCATAGACACCGTGACCGTATGTTCTTGGAGAGGTAGATTATTCTGTCTTCATACAAATACAAATAGGATAAACTGCCTTCTGAAGCTGTGCCTGTTCTGGTAGAGTAGAAGATGATCTCAAATAGCTAGTCATCTAAAAGTTTAGTCACTGAATCCTACTGTTAGTGTCCTCTGTCTTGACTAGTAGTCATGCTTTTTCTGGCCTCTTTACTGAGTAACTAAAAAAGGGTTCAGAATTTGTACATGTGATTAGTTTCTGATCATTTCCTTCAGTTTAATAGAATCAGGACACTAGAATTTTGGAACCTTTCTATAGATGGTCTTGATATTTTGCTGCTGCACTTAGCAAAAAACCTTTTACTTTTAGATACAAATAACCCAAGCTGTTTTTTTACTAATGACAAAACTGAAAGAGATCTTATTTGTGTTTGCTTTGCAGATAAGGACCTGGTCTGTGAACGGACACTGAAGTACTTCCTGGGTATTGCAGGAAGAAAATGGGTAGTTAGTTATCAGTGTAAGTATAACTTGTTTCGGAGCTAAATAGTCTCTGCCCTTCTACCACAAATGTACTCTGCACTTGTTCCAGTAAAAAAAACCAAAACCAACCAAAACTGATCTTTTCATGTCTTGACATCTGATGTTTTGCAGAGTTTCTTCTAAATACTTTAAAATAGATAATAATTAAATAAAAATAAACCTCAAACAGCAACATCAAGCTTCTTTCTCTTCTGAATACTTTTCCTGCTTTCAGATAACCACATTGGATTGCTCCCCACCCAGACAAAAACTTTTCCTCCTTCTTAATTGAAATCTTTGAGATGCATGGCATCAGTTAGTGCAAAATTAGTATTATTTATAAAAGGTAAAGTTCTTCAAGTTCTTTCAGGCATCATCCTGCATCAGTTTCCCTTAGTACAAATACCTTCAATGTAATATAGCAGTGAAGTCACTCTTGGAAGTGGAAGAACAATTTTGCTCGATAAAATTACTTGTCCTGTTCTGATCTTTTTATCTAGGGGTAATTCAGTCTTTCAGAGAAGGAAGGATACTGGATGAGGTAGGTGAAATGCCAAATGTGTAAGTAATGCTGTTACATTGATAGACTTATTAGTCAGATATTGTCTAAATGTTTAATATATGGAAATTTGCCTTTGAAAACTGGGACTCTAGTTTTACCAAATGCTGGGACCAAAAGCCACGCTTAGGTTATATGTATTCATTGTTCTTGAAGACATAATGGATCCCTATTACTTTTTAGAACATGTTGTAGGAATATTTTTTTATAAGTGTTCCTACTGATATTGATGGATTACAGCATAGAGGAAAAAAATGTATTGTTTGCTTAAGGAAATAATGTTGGAATGTAGCTATATACATTGTTTTGGTTTGTTTTGGTTTTAAACTTTAGAATAGCCAACTACTGAAAACTGATTCCAGCATTTACTACCTTTTCTATTAGAAATTGCTTATTTGATATGACCCTGATTTAGGTGGATTTCTGTATTCCTGGGTGGTATTTGGATTTTCATTCTCTAGTACAGATTTTTGGAGAATGTCATATTAGTGACACAATATGGATTTCTTATATTTAATAAGAAGAAATACCTGCTTTCTGGTATGAAATCTATATGACCTTTTGTCAAGCCAAGGGCGAAGAAGAAAAATCTTAGCCCCAAAAAGGCCCTAGGAAGGGGTATTAAAGGCCCTTCTGTGCTTGGGGTGAAAGGGGGAAGTTGCTACAGTCTTGACTGGGAATACTGGAACATGGGATGACAGCTGTTAACATTGTCATACGCTCTCACATTGCTTTAAGCAAGGAGAAGAGCCTTCAGTTATAATAAAAACTATTTTTTTTCCAAGTAAACTGAAAATATGCAACTATTCTTCATACTCCTGTAGCAGGTTACACTGTATTGAAGTTTTGGAGATGTTTCAAGAAAGTGTTGGAGAAATGGGAGCTTGAGTCAGATGTAGGCCTGAAATTATCGAATGCAGCACTGTGTTTGTTTTTAATCTATATACTAAGTGAATGCCTTGAAATAAAATAGATGTTGAAGGTCTAGAGGGTATGTACTGGATTACTAGATGATCTTTGAGTTCCTTTCCAACCCTAACCATTCTATGTACTGATAATTAATTTCTATCAAATGAGTCTTTACTGATAACTTACTTGTAGTCTTGGAGTGTGCTCTTTCTTTTATACAATTTGCTAGGCTACTTTACGGTTTACTATAATTTGTTTCTTTAAAAATTATCTGATGTTGCAGGGGTTTCGTTACTGCTCTGCATTTTTCTCGAAAAGCCTTTTAACTAATTTTCTGCACATGCTTAATTGTAAGGTTTCCGGTTCTGAAATCTGACAACTTCTTCCTGTTGTGATGCAGAACTCAGACCAGGATAGTGTTCTCAGTCTCTAAATTCTGATTGCTTGTTTATGTTGTGTTCCAGGAGAACTTTGAAGTTAGAGGAGATGTAATCAATGGGAGAAACCACCAAGGTCCTAAGAGGGCTAGACAGTCTCTGACTGAAAAGGTATAAGCACATCAGGGATGAAAATCCTGTCCTGCTGTGACTGTTTCAGATATGTGGCTGTGCCAACTGAATATCTGGAACTTCTTCCAATTTCTCTGCTGTTCTGTATATGCAGAGTTGTACAAATTAAGCATTTTTATACCCGAAAGGTGAGCTCTGTCAGCAGCAGAGCAGATACACTCGAGCGACTCGCTATGCTTAGAGTGAATGTTATCTTTTTGTAACATTGGTATAGGACAGCATAGGGTTGGGGTTTTTTGTTATATTCTTTTAATTTTTAAGTTACAAAGAGCTTCAGATATACTTTGTGAAACAGCGATAGCTTGATAACCAGTCCTAGAAGTGCGATGAAACCAGCAAAGTAAGTGTTGTCCTTTAAAGATACCATATGTGCTCTGTTAACATCTTCCTTGGTTTTCAGATTTTTAAAGACTTCGAGATCTGTTGCTATGGACCTTTCACTGATATGACTACAGGTATGTCATTTTAGTGGAATTAAATCAACTCTTAGCATAAAAAAAATTTGCAGGGGATCATGTGCATTCACCAGAGTTTTACCTTTTACCTCTTCTTGGATGATTTTATACCTCTCTTGATCTGAAACTTTCAAAATCCCTACACGTGGTATAGTGAGGTAAAGAACTTTATCCAGTTCTATCTCCAGATACAGTGTTCTTGTCTGTTTGGATGTCCTCGGAGAACTACTCTGGCAATTTTGCTGTGTCTCTAAACAGGCCTTTTATCTAGTTTGTCTCCGATTCTGTAGCAATGAAGGAAGAGCATTAATATCATGCTGCCTGGGAATTGCTTTAGATGCTAGTGAAGGCTTGTATTTGAGCACTTTTCCTTCTTAGTAAACAGTTCCTAAGTGGTGTTTTTCTAGCAGTTGACACATTCTCAGTGTAATCTCCCTAACAGCAGATGTTAGAAGTGAAACACACAACAAAGCCAGATGTTTATATGCTAAGGAAAAGTTGGGCACAATAGCTTCTTTTTGTTAGTTTGGAATTGAAAAAAGTATAGTAGATGTTTCGAAAATTTAAGCTAGAAATTTTCTACTTACCATATTTGCACCTCTCTTCCCATTTTTGTGGCATATTCAGCCAGTACTTTCCGATTTGTCCAATATAACTTTATTTTTGACTGGGTGAAATATCTTCACATCTCTTGACATTTACAGTAATTACAGAGGATGCAGTACTTTCACCTGCTGCCGTGATCATTAATTATGGCTCTTACACTTGAGAGACTTATCTTCACTATCAATTCAATAAATTGGTGGAAATTAAATACTTTGTTTACTTTTGTTAATGAGAGAGAATCACAGTTCTAACTTCTGATTTTTTAGTTTTAATTTCATGTCTTACGTCCTTATGATAAGAGTAAATAAATTGTCAGTGACTTTCTCTTTAGGTTTTGGGCATGCAGTGTTTTGCGTTTTCAGGGTTTTTCTGTTTTGTTTAGTCCTGACTAGAGAGTGAAGGAAGAGTGAGTTAATGTTCCTCAGCAGGCTAGAAAGTGAAAGGACTTGGCTTACGTTTCTTTCAAATGATGATAGTTTATATCTTGGAACAAACACATGAGGGCTTAGGGAATAGTATCAGTTTCAGTGTGATATAAAACATTGAAGTAATAGTCTGTTTATCTGATTTCTTCAGAACATCTAGAATGGATGGTGGAGCTTTGTGGTGCCTCTGTAGTGAAGCAACTTCATCTGTTCACACACAAAACAGTAAGTGCTAGTGAATGATAGGCTTGACATGGTGAATGGTCTGTAGTTGTGTAGTACACAACGTGCTGAAACGTCACGTGGGCTTGTCAAAGGCTGCTGCACACGGGGGTGTCACAGAGCTGCCTGCCCAGCAATGATTCCAAACTGCACGGCAGCAGTTCTTGTGTTCGAGGCTCTGGCCACTGTCTTAGAAGACAGGCTGACTTGTGGTGCAAAACTGCTCAGTGCTCTGTCTGCCTGTAGGCCAGATAGCTGATCTGTCTTAAATCAACACAGCCTCACTTTCCAGCACAAAAAGCCTTTAGTGCTTTGACTTAGTCATAGCGTTCCTGGAGAGAAATCGCAGAAAAATCTTAGGAACTAATGTCTTTCTGCCTTTACTACCACTTCTTAAAGTCCTCTCTGAAGTGATGCACTGACACAGGGTTAGCCCAGTTACTGCTCTCTGCAAATACGTGTGAGTGATTTAATGACAGACAGATTAACAGTAGCATTTTTATTTTCTTATATTGAAATCCTAGAATTCTACTGCTGTTGTGGTTGTCCAGCCAGATGCTTGGATGGAAAACACAGATTATAGAGGTAAAACGACACGCTGTCATGGGCTGTTTTATGATACGCATTAAGTGTCTTTATCACCTCAGTCCTTTTAACAGTTAAGTATCAGAGTGCTTTGTAAAGGAATCAAAATAACATTCTACTGCTTGTGGAGGTGTATCTTGAAAGAAAAATTGGAAGGACAAGATATATTATTTCAAGAATCAGCAATAGAGTCTAGCAGGCAAATCCTGTTCTTGACTCAGTTGTCCTGCATATCGTCAGCTTTACAGAAATTTTTCTGACTGGAGATAGTTTCTAAAGGTGGGGAAATGTGCCCTTGGAGGACTAGTAAGATCTAGGAGAAAGCCTCAGATGGGACAAGATTCTCTTGGTCTGGAAGAATAGCTAGCTACAAAGTGTTAACTGATACAGCTCTGCCTTTTTTTTTTTAATCAAAATGCTCCAGCAAAACTATGAGACTTTGAAAGCACAAGTGTTCCAGACTGGCTTACTTTTAAATGAGACAGTGAGAGTTAGTTAAGGGATGAGCAAGAGCTAGTTAGGCTGCAGTGGAGTTCAACAAAAAATGGAGCAGGAGGATGATGTAAAACCAGCTGTTTCCATGGCACTGGGAAAATGAGAAATTAAATAAAAAGATCCTGAAATGGTGAAGAACAGTCTGGGAGCACCTCAGTAATTTTCTGTTGCTTCTCTCTTAATGAGACTCATTGCTTGCCACATCCTCAGTATGCCTGAGCAAACGGTAACTGAGACTCCGTCACTGAGGTCCTAAATGAAAAGAGAGCAAGGACTGCACTCTGCTTTTAGTGTTTATTCTGTGGCGTTCAAAACATCCTGCCTGACCATTTGCTAAACAGCTCTTCTTTTTTGGAGCAGCAATATTACCTGCATTGCTCAAAGGAGTAGTAGTACCACATCACTGGTTTCAGACTCTTGGGTTTTATCAAGGCCTTTACAATGTCAAAGATAAAGCCAACAGCTTAATCTGAAAGACACCAGTAAGCTCACCTTAAGCTTGCTTTGACTCGTTGGTAACAGTTTTATCATTTGTGTCTGTCTTACAGCAATCCAGCACAAGAACAGTGTTGCCACGGTGACTCGAGAGTGGGTGTTGGACAGTGTTGCTTGCTATGAGTGCCAGGAGTTGGCTGCTTACCTGGTGTCCTGAGGGTGATCGGCAGCTCTTCTGCCATTGCTCAGAAATTCTCCTTAGTGCTGATGGTTGGGTAATTATTCTAAGGGCTGAGAATTTTTAAGTCACTTACGCAGACATCATGTGCACGTAGTGTTCTTCTTCAGAGTAAAATAAGTACGTTTTAGCAATAAAGTTACTTAAACAACATTACCATATAAAGATGGAATTACCCACTGTTCTTTAAAGATTATAATTTCTAATTTCAAAATAGTCCTTTAAATTAATGTAAAACAAATTTTAAAAGTTAGAAAAATGTAGAACGTGGCCTCCTCAGAGAAACAGTGAGGTATTAGTTACCATTGCAGCCAGTTCCTGTTTACATACTTGAGGACATTTTGGAGACAGTCATTTAAAAGAGCAGTATTGCACTGAGGGCTTGAATTGAAACGTCCTTGCCCTCCTGAGTAACCTCTGTATTTTCATTTTGCATAAATACATACCCTGAATGAGGGTGTATGCCAATACAAGCGAATATTATTCTGTGATTACTAATGCATTGGCCTGGTTAATCTTAGGCCATGGATTATAGTTGTGTTGAACACTCTCCAGACAGCTATCCTTTTGTATATAGAAGTGCCAACTTGTTCTAAGCAGGAAAATCATCCCCAAGTACAGCCCCTGAAAAGCCAACACTTGATTTGCAATGTAAACTCGTCCTTAAAACCACAAGTCTGTACCAGTCTTGTGTCAGCCTTATTTCTGAGAAGTGTTTGTGGCACCTGTGAGGAGATAATAAATAGATGCACTTAAGTATCCCAGTGACCTACAATTGACCATATAAGAATCTGCTTCTAATAGTCCCTGCCTGCAAAATGAGACTGCAGAGAAAATAAATTGCTTTTTATGGAAGATATGTTGCTTGTTTCTGTTGCCAAGCAATTCAACTTCATAAATAATTTTGTACTTTTAGAGCAAGAAGGGAACCTGTTTTTCATAAAGTTGTTTAAAAATAAAAAAAAATGTAGTGAAGTTCAGAGAATTGTTGGGTGCCCAGATGCTGCTAGGTTGTCTTGGAAAGTTATAGAAAGTATGTTATTAAATATTGGAATGCTCAAAGGAAATAAAATTATTTTGGCAAGTATTTTGCTCAGTCGTTTAACTCTTCTTATGGCGAATCAGTCAGTCTCTGCCTTGGGGCATATATGAAAAGATACCTGACAAGTCCAGCCTCAGTGATGGGGAAGGGAGTGGAGAACTTACCGGAGGAGGTCAAAAATGTAAATTAGAATTTCAGAGTTGTGATTTCCATCAACCTGAGAAGCAAATGTGTTACCAAGTGCCTTGCAGTTGCCAAGTGGAGGCACGTGCAGCCCAACTTGGCATTGCTACTGACGGTGTGAGTGCTGGAAGCATTTCTCTGTTGACACACATACTGCTTGCTTCTGTGTGACAACATCTCGTAACTTACGGAGGCTGTTCGACACAGCCTGGCCTTCAGACTGACGCTCCTCTTATCTCTAGAGCCCACACTGATTGTTTGGTGGTTTTTTCCAATAATCTACGTTTCAGAAGATAGCTAGGGGGGAGGACAGAAATGCTGCCTGTTGGATGTGAGTAAAAGGCCAGGCAAGACTGTCTTGCACCTGCCATTGTGAAATTGTCCCTCGGACCTTCACACAAAGGTTGCCCTTTCTAGCAGGTCAGGTGCTGGCTCCAGCTAGAGAGCTGTAGAAATGACAACTGTGACGTTGCCCTTCTTCCATGGAGGTGACATGACTAGATCTGTGGGAACTGTATTTCTAATAAAAGGGGTATCATCTGTGAACTTCTGTCAGAATCTGCATCTCATTTAAGATTCGAATGAAGTGGAACAGTTTGAATAAGCAGATTGCTAGATAAAGGAAGGATATGCTTCCAGCGAGGCAGACTGTGTAGGGAAGCTGGTGTGGCCTCCGTCATGGAACCCGTATTGACTTCTCTAGTCCGACTTCCAGCTTCAGTAGTAAAACTCCAGCACTTGGAGCTTGGCGGCCAGCGCGTGGGTTAGAAATGCCATTTTGTACATGAGGATCAAGCTGCGTTTCCTCCCCGTTTGCTCATATGCTAAAAGAAGCTTTATGACACTTCCCAGGGCAGGAAGCCTCTGAGGTGGACGTGTTTTTGAGAAGAACTAGACCCCTAGTTAAAGGGCGGCATGCAAACTGCAGTCAGCAGCATGTGCTGGGTAAGAAGCAGCAAAGGAAGGGCTGGGGCTCTTGCTGTAGGTCTGCCGGAGGCTTTGCCATCAGGTAGGTACAGTACTTGTTGTAATTACAACTGCTCTGCTTTTGTGGCTTAACGGGGGTGCAGTTGCATGAGGCTCAGCTTCCAAGACACCCGAGCTCTGCTGTTGCCCAGTGCACATACCCCCTCCCGTGGTCCCGGCGGCAGGAGGAATCCACTGGACCCAGAGCTCTGACCCAGTCTGTCTGGTCAGTATTCCCCGATGTTGCGCGTAGGCCACGCTGGAGCTGGTGCACCAGAGTAATGCTTTACTGTGTGGAAATTCTCAAAACTGCACGAGGGGATGGGGCAATCCGATTCTTTCTGTCCCCTTTTCCTGAGCTATTGAATGCTGACTAATGCCTAATGCAAAGGAGAGGGATGTAACCCCGTGCTAAGGAGAGCTAGCCTGGCACGGGGCGGTAACAGGCTGGCATTGTCTCTGCACTAGCATTGTTGCAGCCCATCCCTCTTTCCCCTTAAGGTGTTGCTGAGAATCCTGAGCACCTGATTCTGGGTAGTACATGTTGCCCGATGCCTGGCTGTGCCATGCACGGTTTCTGCTGTTCTTTACTTCACTGAGCCTTCAGCTATGTAGAGTAGGAATCACAGCTGGAGCACCAGGCAGGCTGCTCCGAAACATTTAGCCTGGCTCTTGTCTACTCTAGCGTCTGAGGCCAGGCACAGCCCCAAGCCTCCGGCCCTGCAGGGGTGTTCTGGGCTCCATTCCTGCCTGTTTGCCAGCAGAAATGAGGCGCCTTATCTTACCAGAGAAACTGTTGACAAGCAAGGGGAGGCAGAAGCAGTCCAGGGCTTATTCTCTAATGCATGGGAATAGATCCCTCATTAAAATTCATGTACGTTAATCAGGTATAGTTTTGTCTTGCATCCTTATCAGCCCTGCTGATGTGGAGGCCAGAGGAGAGAAAGCAGCCTGGTACCTGTTCAGACTGTCCTTTGCATTTTGCTGCCGGGCGGCGTGGAGCTCTGCGTGGACAGGGCCCGCTCAGGTTACATCAATGTTGTTGGAATAAATGTGTAATTGCTGTTTGCTTCAGAGCTAGAGTGGGGGCTGCAGACTGAAGCAATGGGGAGAGATTTGTGGACTATAGGGGTAGCTAAGCATCCAAGTACAAATATTGCTCAGTAGTTAAAAGCCTTTTGCTTTTGGCAACATTGAATTTCAACATAGGATTCTGCTGCGTCTTGAAGAGAGTTTCTGGCCATTAAGAGAACAAAACAGCAGACTTTCTTCTGGAACATGGTGCAGCACGTCTGTGTCTAGAATGTTTGTGCAGTGCCTCTGCTGCCTTTCTCCTTGCTATACCAGACACTTCCCACATCCAGGAGTGAGACCGAACCATATTGTCACCCCTCTTTTCCCGTCCTTGGTCCAGTTCCCTGCTCAGAACTCTTTAACGTGCCAAGTCTGGGGCCACCACAGCTGCTGCTGCTGGAAACACCTGCATGCATGCATGTTGGAAACTGATATGCTGGAAGAGTCCGTGTGCTAGAAATTCCAGCTGGGTTTGTTTAGCCTGGAGAAGGCTAAAGCAGTAGGGGGTGGGGTATAATTGAGAATTGCCTTTAATATCGCTGCCAAATCATGTCAGTTTTTACTACAACCTGGACGTGCAGGATGGTGCCAGCACACTGCTTTTTCCACCCCGACTCTGCATCCTGATTTGTAGACTCCTCAGTACACAGGATAACGGGTGGTGGTGGTGGCTGTTTGCTGAGGAACAGCCTTTACACTGCTGACAGGTTTGGGATGACAGCTGCTGCTGAAAAAGGAGGGGAATGGCGCTTTGCTCTCTGTGCTATAATGTAGAGACTTTACGTGCATCTACTGGCAGCACCTTGTAGTCATTACACGTTGTAAATGAGCTTCCCTGAGACTTGCTCTAGAAGAATATTAAAGTGGCAAAGCCATTTAACATATGTAGGAGGCAAAAGAAGGAGAAGGCAGCAGCTGGGATTCCCACAGCAGGCTGTTCTGGTTGGGCTGTATGGAGATCTCTCTCATTCTTTCCTGCTTGGGGTTTTACAGGAGGAGGAAAGCTCTTTAGCCTGCACCTCCTGCCTTGCCACTTCATCACTATTGTTTGGAAAGAGACTTCATTGCAAAAGTTTAATTTATTAAATTGATTTCAATTTATCGGAACTCCGGCTTGTCTACCTTCTTCCCTCGAAGGAGCGGTAGCTCTCTGCTCATGGGCCTGATGGCAGAATTTGGTGTGTCTGTTAGTGTGGCACAGGACTTCCAGAAGGGAAAGTTGGCTTCCAGTGGGGCTGCAGCATTGTCTGGCTACACAGCCCCACAGCGGAGCAGAGATCCATGAGACTTCACTGATTTACTGAGTGCCTGAGCCTGTTCCACCCCGGGACGGTGCAGGCTGACGAAAGGACCGTGCCGTGCTGGCACTGCCCGGGCTGTAAGGGTCAGTCATACAGCAATGGCATTAAATGGTGGATCTCAAAACACTTTACAGATACGATTGATCCTTCTTTCCTGTCCCGCTTCTGCTTGAGGCTCGATATTCCTGCCCCTGCTTTGAGCTAGTTCTGGTTCTGGGTAGATCAGGAGGGCTTCTGCGTGCAGGCTGGAGGCATCCCAGCCCCAGACAGTGTCGGTTTGCCAGGCCAGCTGCTCCTTCCTGGTGAAACCATGCTGACAGGGGCTTGATTGTGGCTTGGGATGGTAGGGATTTGTCCATCAAAGGTATCTTCTGCAACAACTTTATTCTGCTGCCATAGGCTGGCTTTTCTGTGGGTGACTTAAATTTGAAAAAATGTTCTTTTTGAACTCTGTAAAGTTGTACATATTTCAGTACCTGACCTACTGATACTGCTGATGAGCAGCAATGACTACATGTATAGCTTTTTGCTGAAGTAGTTTACTCTTTAAAATCCTCCCTCTGCATTTGGATCCATACACAAAGAGTTATTTCCTTGCAGATCTGAAGCCATTTATAAGAAAGCAGCTTATTCATGCATGCAATTAGAACACTTGTCTGACTCATTACTGGAGTTAATTGTAAATCAAAGAAATATTCAGTATGTTCCTATAATTATTCTTGGTGATTTGCTGGATTGTTTTCATCTTGGGTCTGGTGTCAGTTTTATTTTGCTGATATTATGTATAAAAACCTTGTGCATAGTCTGTAATGATCCATCTTGGTAGAAAATGCCCACGAATTCACTTAGTTCACAGGAGAGATGATGTGAGCTGAGGCGAAGCAGTGAAGGTAAGGGCTCTGTCCTCTTCTCCCTGTGTCGTTCTGGGTGTTTGCTGGCTCTCCTTTAAAATCTTAACTGTGATCCCGAAACTGCAAAACTCTCCTTGTTCCAGCAGCTCCTCCCTCAAATGCTCCAGTGCTGTGCATTATGCTGCCCCTATAGTTAATGCTGACGAGGGATGCAGAGGAACACGCACTGGCTTAATGATGTCGCTACGTCCATCGATCATCATCCAGCTGGCTATAAGGCTGATTACAAAGACCTGGGATTTTGATTCCCTTAAAGCCCGCTTGGCAACACCGGGAACCAAAGAAGGTTCCCTGTGCAGACGTTTGATGAGTTAAACCACTTCTGACAGCAATTACACAGCACCTCATACTTACATTCCTTCTTCAGAAAAAGACCAAGGTCAAACCTGTAATTAAAGCTTATCGGGGAGCGCACGTGCGTGAGGTGCAGAGGGAGGCCTGCCTTCAGTTACATGTTCTTGCATTTTGGCTAAGGCTCGCTATCGACCTGCATTACGCTTGGAAATCGCTGAAAAGGCTGATCTGTTATGAACTAAAGAGACAAAGCTAAGAAGTCCTTTCCCCACTAATAACTCATAGCAGCGCCTGCAGGAAAGGCCGACTAGGGTAGTTTGTTTTTCCAAGGCTCACAAGTTCCATGATGACACCCAACTGCTGCTTTTTGTGATGAGACCCTTTCTTAGACAGCAAAAGGGCTGTGCCCACCTACGTACCCATCTACGTTGCCCTGCTCCATTTGAAATTACTGCCAGCAATTTAATTGCTCCTGAGCTTTCAATAAGAGCTGCACTGCGTTTATCCCAAGGATATTGTGGGAATGGGCAGGAACAAGCTCCTCAGGATGCTCAGTTCAGGCTATGTCACGGTGGGGCTGGCAGGGGACTCACTCCCGGCGCTATCGTAAGGAATATGGTGAACTCAATTAGCATGAATTAGCTGTTTATTAAAGAATAAACAACCTACGGACTGAGAAAGTGTGGATTAACCTTCAGCTGCTGCTGAAGTTAGCGGAGACCAGGCCTTGCCCTGCGATTCTGTCTTTGCATCCCTTGCCACGGGGAGTGAGTCGAGCAAGGAGATAACCATTCAGCACTGCTCTAGGTCACATACTGCTTGAGAAAATAATTTCAATATCCTTGCTCCCCTTCCATTCCTCATCACAGGCTGAGTGACACTAATGGAAAAAACTCATCGATCCACACGGAACATTATTGATGGTCCACTGGCTAAAGAGGTGTTTCATACATCCTCACGAGCCTTTAGGACCATCCTAAAAGAAGGAGCAGATGTTTTGGAATACTACAGGTGGCATTTTTGAATGGCGATACATTGTCCATATGATACGAAAGCTTATTCCGGCAGAGCTATGCAGGACTACGAGGAAGTGCCATGCGACCCTTCACGTTCCATGGCATCCTTCTTCGCACGCTCACCTTAGAATTACAGCTGATAACCTGGAGTGAGCCACTGCAGAGGACTGTGCCTGGTTCAAAAGCTCTGGTTGACCACCCGGAACCTTCATTTCACAAGCAGTGGGACATGGCAGATTTCCATGTCAGAGGTCCACTTGAAGAGTCTTTGAGGTGAGTTTCACCTCACTGTCAGAAAGCAAAAAGACATTTTCTGTTCAAAAACTGTTAGTGTGCTGCATCTCAGCAATCCTACTGTAGCCCCTCCTTCTAATGCAATAGGACCCTGACTTAGTGGTCAACTGTAGGAAGACTTTATGCCCTGACTGCAGCTCATGAAAGTAAATGGAAAAAAGAAATTAACTCTTCAGATGCTTTCTTTCTATTTGATCATCCATTCTACTTTCTTTTCCCTTGGGTCCTCTGATTGTTAATCTTACAGGTCATGGAACTTTATTAAAATAATACACCAGGAAGATTCCAATTATGATTAATAAAGACTTTATATTTCTTTTCAATAATTTAAGTTCATTATGGTCAATGCTATTACACTAAATACCAGATTAGTAAAGATGAGATTGCTGACAGGAAACTGTCACTGTAACATTATCCTGCCTTGGAAGGTGCCTATTAATTAACGCTTAAAACCCAATCTGGAATCATAATAGAGTTTTATTACTTGCGATTCTCCCATATACTCATTAATTGTCTCTCGTTGAGGTTACTGGAAGCACTGTTGCAGAGCAGATGACCCCGTGCCGCGTGCAGGAGGGGTCAGATCCCTGCCTCGTCTCCCCGCAGCATCCCGCCGCGCGGGGCTGCAGCAGCTGCCTGCAGTTTGCACACAAAGGCTGTCTCGTGGTGGGCTGGGTGGCAGAGTCAGGCTGCAGTCCAGCCCAAGGAGGACCTCAGAGCCCCAGAGAGCAAGACCACCGGGGCATGGTTTATAGACGGCTCGAGGAACCTTTGCCTTATGCTGGTTTAATTTGACTAAATCCACATTTTCCATCAGACGTAAAGATCTCTCGAGCTCATTACAGAGACGGTAAACTCACCCCTGGGGAAAGGTTGGGGTCCCATCGAAGCTCACGGCGGGCTTGCTGTGAGTTTCTTGGTGATGAACTTCACAGTTAGAAGAGGTCTCAGAGAGCTTCCGAACAGAAGTGTATCGAAGCAAACCTGAATGTCACTTCACTCCTATCCAGGCTAAACACTAAGAATTGCTTTTTTCCCTCTGCCTTTCCCACTGGAGAAATCATTTGCATGGCTTTTGTGGCCAGACTTAAATCCTGTACAATTAATTGGCCGTTGCACTGGGTGCGCAGACAGGGAGTGAATCTGAGGATGCGTGGCAGCTCAAGAGCTGCTCTGACATTTAAATTCACATTCTGGACATGAGGCTGAAAATGTTGCTGTACAAAAAATCATCAAGCAACTGGGGCCATGCAGATAAAACCCATTATGACCATGGAATGTGATTATTCATTAACTGCACTTAACCTCAATGTCAAAGGACCTGTTATGTTTATAATTTCTTTCAGCAAACGTCCAGAACTGTTAAAAAAGGTAACCTTGTTGAAGATGGGAGAGGCAGCTTCTTTTAATGTGCCCCAATCTTTGAATCAGTGTCTTTACAATATCACTTTTTCCAAAGTCTATAGAAACAGTGAAATCTCACATGAGAAAAATATTTCCAGTATGTTACAGTCCTAAAAGATTTTTAGAGCTGTATTTTACATATTCTTGTCAGATAATGACAGATATTGGTCTATTTACACAGTGATATTTGGCTTTTAAAGCAGAGTTTCATTTGAACGGTGGCAGCTTAGCTTGGACAAACCTGTGCCATTTCTTGGCTGCAAGACTGGCTGCGGTGGAAGATATCACACTCCAGACACATGGGATCATTCTTAGGCCTGACTGAAATTAATGGCAAAATTCAGGTGGATTCCCTGAAAGAAAATATACCATTTTGGCCTGTGCACCAACCATGTGGGATCTGGAACTATCCTGCTTTTCAGTGGAGAGATAGGCTGCTGTCTTTGGGAGTTCCTCAAAAAATACTCTTTTAGACTCTTTTTTCCTATGTTCTCTGTTTTCAATCTGTCTAGGAAGTAGAAATCTTGTGGAAACACGCAGATGTGCTTTTCTTGTGACCTTGCCAGCTTCTGAGTCCAATGGGAAGCCTATGTAGGTGATGGGATGCTTTATCAACTGTTTTGGGATCTCTGTGTCCCCAGCAGAGGCTAAATAAGCAGAACACGGTTTAGATAAAGGACAAACAAGCTTGAGCAGGCTATAGAAGCCCTTCTGATGTCTGATAAGAGTCGGGGTGTCAAGAGTAGCAGACTAATGAAGCAAAAATACGAGCTAGAGGTTCCTCATTTGTATTGTGTGCTGCAGCATGTGTTTTGGGTCAAGTGCCTGGGGAGCAGCTCTGCTGCTTTGTGATCCCCTGTCACCGATGCACCAGCAGCTTGTCCTGATCATCCCGCTTCTGGCATGTAGAAGAGCTCCTGTGTTGTACCAGGGGTACAAATCCAAGACCGCCTGCACAAACGCAGAGACAAAAGACCTCGTTCCCTGCTGGGGCAGGGCGGGCGCTGGGAAGCTGCTCGGCAGTGTGTCACCCTTCCCTGGGTGACGTGAGGCGCTGGGCAAGAATGCTCATTTCTGCACGCTGTTCCGCCCCGGCAGCCCGGCCGGGGCTGCAGACAATGGTGCTGCTGTGTCCCAGCCCGGCGCGCACAAACGCCGCTCTGGCGTGCGAGAGCTCAGCGCGGCCCAGTGCCCCTCTCAGACTGGAAGTCTGTTATCAGCTGGGGGGGGGCTCTGCTGTCTGTGCAGGGGGGACCACGGCAGCTCTGTCCTGCTTTCTCGCATCAGGCTTCCCATCGCTTTCAAGAATTAACTATTTCTGTACCTGCCAGTCTTACACCGTGAGACAAGCGAAGCGGCACGCTCTGCACTGGTAAAACTGCTTCGGTGATGAAGCTCTGGGAACTCGAGGGCGCAGTGGCCCAGTGCCAGGTCTGCCCATGGGGCAGCTGCAGCCTCGGGGCCTCTGGCTCTGCAGACCTGTGGCAGGAGGAGCACGGCAGGAGGAGCGGTGCCTCCCCAGCACTGGCTCTGCGCTCCGGAGAACCCCTGCAGATCCCGGTGGAGCTCAGGTCTCCCGGACGAGCAGCACCACTGATCAGGCTGGAATTCCTGTGTCTCAGCCTGGCTCTCCTGGCTGATGCTGGTACCTGCTGGAGTTGGGGCAGGCGCTCAGGGGACTCAGCGGTGCGCTGGAGTAAGAAACCCCTGGGTGCTGGGCTGGGGAGGGCTGACAGGACAGTTTCTTGTCCTGGCTCTGCCATACACGTGCGTGTGACCTGGAATCAGATTTTCTCTGTGCAACTACCTCTTCATTTCTCAGTACCTGCCGAAACTCCCCTCCTTTGCTTTGTAAAGCGCCTTCGACTTACCCGTGTTCCAACAGCTCTAAACACCAGTTAAAGGATCCATCTGTTCCCTTATATATATAAAAAAGAAATCTCCCAGACTGCTCCCAGGCAGGCCACTGGCTTGGTTTGGAGGAGTAGGGACCCAACAATGGTTTTATTTGGTCTGTTCTGTGGCTGTGGCTTTCCTTTCCTCCTTCAGAATTTTTTTTTCCTTTTCTCTGCTTCTTTTGATTTTACTTCCTGTTTTATCTTGTTTGTTTCTTTGTAGAGAAGGAGAGCGAGGGAGAGGGAGTCCTTTGAAAAGTCTGGTTAAATGAAGCACTGTGGGAGTCCAAATACTCTTTATAGTCAAGCAAGCTGGTGGAGAAGTGAGTGCCAGAATATTAAGCTGCATGTTGAACGGTGACTGCAAAGAGAAGCTCTTACAGTCCTCTTAGGAGGGGGACAGAAGAGGACAGGGACACTCATTTGCCCAGAATTCCATCCCACTCTGAAGTCACAAGCCTTCAGAGAAGGCTCCAAACAGTTGATGTCTGGGTTGTCTATGAGTGTGGCAGATGTATGTTTTGGGTTCGGTTCAGCTGTGGCAGCATCTACATTTGGGTTTTCATTAGCTTCTAGTGGGCTGTGCATTCCCATGTCTAGCTCCACTCTGGCAAGATCTGCATCTGGTCCTGGTCCTGCTCACTTTGGCAGAATGCACATTTTTTGGCTGCTACATGTTTTCTTATTTTAGCCCTTTTTTTGGCAGCTGGGCACAAATTTCTTTCATTTCAATATCATTATTTTCATACCACAGGTTCCCAGCTAGTTAGAGCAGAAATGCTCACACGCCTGTAAGAAAGGAGCCTGCTGGTGGAAACAGAATATAAGGGCTTACCCCCATGGGATTTAACATCACTACTTCACCCCTCCCAAGGATCCAGTAGACACAAAACATTATTAAGTCAAAAGCTACCTTCACGTGCAGCTATTCACATAGCGAGGACGGGGCAGCTCATGTCAGCTCTGACTGGTGGATCGGGCATAGGCAACCTGCAAATGCTCCACAGTGTTCAAGGATTCAGGATGGAGTGAGAGGTTATTCAAGGCACATGTTTCAGCTCCAAAATGAACACATGCAGCTAAGTCCTTTGCATTTTTCACTCAAGTATATGTGTGATTGTATTTCCAGAGCTAAAGCGATACCTTAGGACACAAGGAGAAGTTAGGCAGTAAGACGTTTTGAGAGGGTGCCTGGTTTGGCTATTAAAAAGGAAGAGAGTCAAGCACTACACATTTTCCAATGATGTTTATTTGTTTTCTGTAGCCCACTGACACAGCTGGATCCGGTAATGACGCAGATTCTTTTTTCCTTAAAGTGTCTGTGTGACGTTAAGTCAAGGCTAACACTGTCGTCAAAGGCATTTAGAGAGGGCAGCAGCAGAAGCAATGGGAGGCATTGGGAGGAGGCTGCAGGAGGGCAAGGGGGGAGGGAGCACCTTCCCTCCCCCGGCCACAGTGGAGACAGGGCGCAGAGACGCGTACCATCTTCGTGGTCACCTGTACCAGACAAACACAGCATCACACAACACAATCTGCAGCTGGAAATGGGTGCAGAGCAGGATACGGATAGTTATTGCACTCTGCTTTTTCGGAAGCTGTGCTCCTCGGAAGCGCAGCTGCCCGTGGCAGGGAGCAGCCTGATGAGTAACCAGGTGACCAGGCTGTCAGCAGCTGGGACAAGCTCCCGAGTGGCAAACGCTTGCTGAAGGGAACCACAATTCTCAGGATGCATCTACTGCAATAGACCTCTCCCTTGGAGCCAGAGCCACTCTGCTGCGTTTCAAATGGAGGTCAAGTACCTAAACACGGTGCAAAGCGCCACCTATCTGTTTTCTTCGCAGGAGGTGGACTACGGTGGTGTCTCCACAGGTTAAGGTTCCCTCCCAGCTCTGGCCCAGACCTGCACCTTTCACGACGACTTGCTGGCCAGCCTAGCTGAAGGCAGCACCACCTCAAACATCATTTCTCTTCTAAAGGAAGATTGAAATAATACCTTCTCCTGATCACGCTCTGCTGCTAGCAATTCCACCCCCCTCCCGCCCTGCAGCCCTGGTCCCACGCAGCCCACCGCCCCACGCCGTGTGTGCTGCACAGCTGCACGCGGGTGCAGAGGCTGGGCCATGGGTACAGGAAGGTGGCACGCACACAGCATCACTCCCTTTTACTTTGTTTCACCCAGTCACAGACCTTCCAGCACCTGAATACTCCTCTGCCAAGTGGTTCCTTCACCCCAAGCAACGCACGCAGCAGCAGCCGACCCAGAAGTCTCCACGGTGGGGATGACTTGTGCACCCGGTTTGCAGCTGGGACCTCTGCGTGGCCCCAGGGGCTGGGAGAAAGGCTTTGGGAAGGCAGGCTGGCTCCCGCAGCCAGCACCATGCCCTTGTCTCAGCCAGACACTGTACAAAATGGACAACACACACAAATATTTACAGCCTGTTTTTCACATGATGGAGCAGCTCTTGGCTCGGTCTTTCCTGATCTCTGTGTCGGTCAGTAAGTCCGTCCTGCCGGGCATCTGTGACGCCCGCTTCAGTCCCCGCTTGGAGCTGCTGCGCTTCAAGTTCTTGTGCACCCTGTTGACTGAGGCGAGCGTGGTCACGTGGAACACATCCCGTACGCTGTTCTCCGAGACCTTGGAGGAGCACTCTGCATAAGCCACTGCCCCGATCTGCCGCGCCAGCGCACTGCCCTGTGGTCCAGAGAGAGCGGGAGGAAACAGGAAGAAGGTTAGGACACTGGTGCCCGGCAAAGAGCATCCTTTCACACAGAGCCAGGCACAGGGCAGCCAGCTGGGACCCGCTCTGCACAACACGGAGCCAGGCCCAGGGCAGCCGGAGCACAGCTGCCTCTGGGCCAGCCTGGAGACACTGCTGGGTGCACCGGTGGCCACAGCAGTCTGGCAGCAGCCCCCCCGGACCCACCAGCTGCAGCTCGCCCCCCGGCAATGCGGCTCTAACACAGACCCTGAGCAGGAGAGTCACCCAGACCAGAAAGAGCTGTGCTGAACTAGGAGACGCAGAAGCACAACACTCCCCTTTAGCCAGCCCAACTTTCAAATCAGGCATCTCCACCACCTTTGAGGAACAACTTTTCAGCTAGTAACCAGGAGGCTGCTCAGTGGAGCACCAGGAATAAGTCAAGGTCTGCTAGAGCTGTGAAAAGTGCTGTAAGTACGAGCAGCTCAGAACCCACGAGCCGAGATCAAACCAGCTTCAGACCAAGACTTGGCCACGGTTGCTCTGATATCCTTGTGCTAGTAGGTACTGCAGAAAAGTCCCTGAGCCCTGTGGGGATGGCTGCTGAAACTCACCTGCTCGTGTGTCACAGGGATAAGGCGCTGCTTGGAAAGCTCCCGGAGCGTGTTTAAGTCTGTCCGCATGTCCAGCTTGCAGCCGACCAGCACAATCTTCGCATTGGGGCAGAACTCCTGAGTTTCCCCTTGCCACTGCAGAGGAGACAAGAGGGAGAAGGTGCTCAGGGGCTGCTGGTCATGAGACACGTGAAGAGCCTCAGTGGCACCTCCACGTCAAGTTAATCTTGGCAGCAGGCAGCCTGCAAAAGGGTCAGGGTTGGAACAGCAAAGGCAATCTCAGGATCTCAGCCCTGGCCTGGCTCATCTCTGCACAGGACCTGGGACTGGACCAGTCCGGGCACCAGGACTGCTACTGGCAGCCACTGCAACGCGGCATTTAGGTCTATTTAGGTCTCTTGCCCCGGGCCCGCGGTGTCCGGCACCAGCACTGAGGCCAGCGCTGGCCCCGCTGCAGCCCATGCAGGTTTGCATACGGAGTGTTATTTTCCTTATTCCTCTGATATCAAAAGCTAAAACCCATTTCTACATCATTATGAATTTTCCTCACCTCCACAGGCTGCGAGCCCTCACCAAAGGAAACAAGGCATCTACTCAGAGGCACTTAAGAAATCCCGTGTGATTCAGGGTTTATTTTAAGTCGCCATATTAAGACATTGCCTCACAGCACCCAACATCTGTGAGGCTGCACAAGGAAGACCTTGCACTGAGCAGTGCAGACTCACATGAAGAGTGCGCAGACAGACATAAACAAATCCCAGCCTCAGCTAATTATTGATGGGTTTGCATCTCATTAAGGTGTAAGTGATTTGCTTGCATTACTATTCTGCTGACTCGCAAGCTGAGCAGTGAATTCTTCCCGTCCACGGGAAACACGCCTTCCTCCACCCAGCACGCTTCGTGCCCGGGACCCGCTTCGGAAACAAACACTGAGCCATTGACCGAATTATCTGAAGGGTCTTTGTTTCTTCACCAGGACGCTTCTGAGACACAGACCCACTTCTCAGCCCTCCCAGCAGCTGAGTAAGAGGCACTTGCTTCAGCACAACATTTGGCAAAACGTGGAGAGGCCAAGAGGGCAGTCAGCGCACTGCGACTGGTTCAGACAGTGGCTGGTCCCGCCGCAGCAGCCCGGGGCTCACTGGGGGATCACAACAGGAGTCGCTATTCCGTAGAGCTTTTCATGCCTCGGCGTCCCAGAGAGCTTCACAAATGAGATGCCAGCCCGGACTCGCCCCTGCGACAGGATGCAGCCGCCACTGAGCTCTGCAACTTTCCTGCACAGTGGCGAGAGCTCACTGGAACCACAGCTCCCTGCACTTCACAGAAGGGAGCAGAGAACGGCCGGGACCAAGGGATGCGAATGGCCAGGAGGCCATTTACCCTCTCCCCGAGCAGCATCCCAAGCTGCTGGACTCCATGCCATCTTGGAGGAAAGCCTGGCATGGGGACTCCTCCCTGGGTGCCACCCACCTCCCAGAGCGTGGCAGGCAGGGACCTGCCGGGAGAGCAGCCTGCAGTGCTCCGCAGCAGATTCCCAGCCCCGTGGGGCTCCCCAGGACCTGCCAGACCCATCAGCCGGAAACATCTGCTCTGCTGAAAGGCACTAACCTGCCGGCAGAAAACTCAGCTGTGAACACAGAGCGTGGCCAGTCCGCTCTGCCCGGACAGACGGTGTTCGGGGCCCCACGCGCGATCGAGCCCCGTGGCATTGTGCCATCTCATCTCATTCACTCATTGGGCTGGAAATTCAGTGCCATAGCTCATTATTCCTGTTGTCAGGTTATAGGGAACTGATCGCCGTTCTTCTTACTGTGCAGATGCTGAACTGAGGGGACAGCCAAAGAGCCTGAGCTCTCTGCTTGCACGGAAACAGGCACCAGGGGCCACTTCCCAACTGCGGCAAGCAATCCATAGCACACTCACTGGTGGTTATGCTAACAAGAGATGCACAGCACTTTCCAAGGTCTTCATGAAAAACAGAACAAATGCCCTACACTTCTCCCTGTCCCCAGGTTTGTATGTGTGCGTACACAGAGACCCCATACACATGCTGTGAGCTACCATGAGCTATGCCATCCACTGGGCTCCTTTCAAATGGAAATATCTTCCTTTCTGCACAGACCACATAGGGATCAGCAGCAGCCGACTGTCCTCATCTGAGCACACAAACTCCAGCCAAGGCTTGGCCACAGAGCCAGAGCTTTTGGCCTTGCTGACAGCCTCACGGCGCAGGGACCCCAGGGCGGCTCTGCGTGTGGCTGCAGAGGACGCGTCTCGCCAGCCGGAAGGCATGTGGAGCACTCACCTTCTTGAGCACACTGTCCAAGGTCTCGGGGCGGCTGATGTCAAAGCAGATGAGCACAGCATCCGAGTCCGGGTAGGCCAAGGGACGGACGTTATCGTAATATGCTGAGCCTGCGGAGAGGGGCGGGAGGAGAGTGGTGAGCAGAATGTCTCATCCCACCAACTGCCTGTTACCTGAACGGGCAGGCTCAGGCCCCCACCCTCTCTGCCAGGCAAAGAGACCTCTGGTTCCAGTAAGAACTGCAGACATTGCCCCACAATGCAAACTGGAGGTTTGGAGGTAAAGGATGTTGACCCAAGCTTCTGACCAGTGACCAGACACCATTAGGGTCAGCAGAGTTTGGTTTGCAAAGGATTTGGTCCCTTTGTTTATGTGTGGAAGTCAGAGGTTTTGTCCTTGTGCTCTTACACTTACCCCTTTGCAGACTGGAAATAAATGCGAGTTTCGCATCCCTCTCCCTCCCCAGTAAGCATCTGGCAAGTACGAGGTGTGGACCGGTGCCACCAGGGTACGCGGCTCGCTGCAGGAGAGGGAGCTTGGGAGGGCTGTGGCACTGCACAGCAGCACGTGCCTCTCCACCGCCTGCGTGTGGATCCCACCACTTGTCATGCAGTTGCTGTACCACCAACGGTGGAAAGGTGTGGCTGAGACAAGACAGGGAATGCTGCTGCTATTTTTTATCCTCTCTTCCTATCTTTAAACAGGAGAGCTTGCTCACACAAATTGTGAGAGTTTAAGACAGGTAAAAAAGGAATTGCCTTTTGCTCTGGATTTGTGCTGGAAGAAGCCAGGCAGATTCTTTTTGGTACATAAAAGATGTGACAGGATTTGGTGAACAAGCTATGAATGAGAGGGGATGATTCTGCATTCTGCAGGATTTCTCAGCGAGCGGGCAGAGAGCCCAGCCCAAATCCTGCACAGCTCCTGCCGCACGCACGCGCGTGCATGCACACACCCCCCCCCAGTGCAAATTTCAGGCATTAAATGCATTGTCCCATAATGGGTTTATTTTGAAGCACTTTCTGTGTGCGACTGTAGATGCCTCAGTACACAGTAACGGAGCAATCAGCTCATTGCTACTTACAAACACTGTTTCGGTTTTATATTTGGCTTCACAATGGTTTAAACTTCCTGGAGGGATGAGAAGCAGATGTTTATTTTTTGAAAAGGGGAAGCAGAGACACCAGAGTCCTTGTTGAATTTGCCTCCTCTAAAAGGAGGATCGCCCACCCCGAGGCCGCGGAAACCGGACGTGCTTCCTGCCCGGGCCCCTCAGGATGCCCCGACCCAGCACTTTCCCACCCTGGAGGAGGGTGGAGCACCCAGCCCGGCTGTCGGGTGGCTCCTTGATGAAGTTCAGCACCTGGTGAATTATGGATGATGGTGGCTTACGTTTCCGGGAGGATGGGAACCTGCCTGGGATAAGCGTGAGAGGAGAAGAGGCGGATTCTCCGCAGGCTCCGACTCTGGCTCTTGTCTGCACGGGGGCTCACAAGCAATGTTCAGCACAGAGGGGCACAGCTCTGCACACTCGGTGCTTTGCCAGTGCCCCAGACCCCTCTGCAAGGCTCGGTCAGGAGAGGAGACCTGGCTGTGACCACCCCTGCTCTGCCGGGAGCCCACGGGGCAGGTGGAGGGCTGAGCCATGCTGTCTTCCCAAACCCTGCTCATCTCCTGCGCCCGACCACCCACCCTGCCCTTGACACCAGCTCATGGCAGGATACCAACGCAGCCGCCGCTCGGACCTCCGCAGCACAGAGCCCAGCGCACGCTCCAAGCGGCACAGCCCCAGCCGTGCCCACGCAGCCCCCACCGCTCTCCCGGGGCACCCTGGTGTTCACTGCCTTTGGATGCACAGCGAAACTGGCCTGCGGTATCTCCAGCTCTTACAGCCGTGTTGCTGCCGGCCCGTGGCAGAACACCCACACCCCGGCGCCCCTCCGCGAGAGAAGCCTCAACCCAGGACTCTGTCCCTGCAAAGTCACTGGGAAGAGACGCAGTTGGGAGCCAGTACAGAAGAAACACCCTGATCCCTGCAGAGCCCAGTCCTCTTCCTAGAGGGAAAGTCACCTTCCCCGCATCGAGAAGAATCGGTCCCCGCGGTGCCTTGTCCAGCTCCGGGGACAGGGGATGCAGGCTGGCGCACAAGGAGGCACAGGGAGGCAGGCATGGAAGGTTCTGACCTCGCTTCAGGCTCAAGCAGCTTCAGTTCACGACTGGCAGACTGGCACCAGTGAACCGCTGCCCGCCGCGCTCCCCGGCGCAGCAGGGTGACCCCGTCCCTGCTGAGGAAGAGGCTGTTTCGAAGGCAGCACCACACTCTAGTGCTGAACTCCCTTCGGACTGAGTGTCCACTCTTGTGCCTGGGTTTACTGGACGGGATGTGAGATCCGACCCTGACCCGCATGCTCAAATTTCCTGGGTCCTTTGTCTGTGCCGTGCCCTCTCCCCCATGCACAAAAAGGTATCTGCTTCCAGACAGGGGCCCCCAGCACACACTGGAGGGACACGTTCCCACGCACATCCTCTCCCTGCAGCTCCTCAGCTTTACATAAGCACTGCAGATAAATCTGCCCCCTCCCAGCCCAGGAATGCTCCTTTTGTAGAGGTGCTTTTGGCTCTGTTCAGCACAGACATTGCCACTGCAAACTGTATCATAGCAACCTGCTGCTGGCCTCAGCAGCCCGCCAGCTCCTCGGCGGAGAGCCTGGGAGAGCTGCAGGGGTGCAGCGGAACACCGCCCCTCGGTCACCCCACAGAACCACCGCTGTCCCCACGCCAGTGCCAGGAATGGTGCTCTCACCACCTGGGACCAGGGGAGGAAAGACCCCTGTGCTGGTGGGACGAGCTGAGGGAAGGGATGCACTACGTTAAGAACCTCATTTCTTAATGAGATCAAAATTGCCTTCGCATTCATTAACTCACCGCTCCAAAGCGCAGGAGCAGCCTGTGGCACCTTCACTGGCAGTTCAACTCACCAGCGGCCCCACCAGCAGGGAACAGCCAGTGCCCACAGCCTCGGCTGCAGGAGCCTCTGCCCAACCCCAGGAGACTGATGAGACCAATGGTCAGTGCTGGCCAGGAGAGCTGCTGTGCTCCAAACTCAGGTAATCTCCAGCTTTCTTTGGAGATGTCTCTACCGAATCAGAAAATTCTGTCTGGGAGATTATTTTTCTAGTTTTTGCATCTATGACTTTTTCATTGAGTATGCCAATTAAAAAACCAAAAACCAAAAACCAAAAAACAACAAAATACAAAAGCCACAATTCCTTCGACTCCAGGTCTTCAGGTTTATTGATTCAGCGCACTCGTCTCCTTTCAGATGTCCCAGTGAGACATTCCAGAGATCCACAGCCCGGCACTCCTGAACACACATGCACCCAAGGCTCGTGTGTCCACAGCTCGAGCCTTCCTTTACTGCATGAGTCATTTTCCCACTTGGCACCCAGGTTTTCAAGAAACAGGACCTAAATGGATCTGTTCGTGATTAAAGAGAGAAAACTGGAGCAAGCCAGAAACCAGCTTAAAAATAAAATCCATGCGGTTGTTGTCTGAAATGTAGGGGCGGACACAGCCATGAGCAGCTCCTCTTTCCCATCAGCTGGCAGTCCCTGGAAACGCCCGACACTGTCATTCAGAGGTGCCGCTCTCAGGCAGAGGACTGAAATGTGCTGTTTCATCTATACCAACACAGTGCTAATCTTCATTTGCTCCTTATTAGCTGTTCTGAGAGATAATGAGCCTCCTCACATGGGCACCCTCCATCCAACGATAGCACATTACAAACCAGGGAAGCAAATATGCACATGGAGCCAGGATCTGCTCTGCAAGGGTCTGCCGCAAGCCCGGCCAGCCCCGGCTGGAAACAGAGAGGAGCACTGCCAAGGCTAAATTTTTCAGCATCGCACTTATCTCGCAGGGCTCGCTGTGAACTCTCCCCGTGGCGCCAGTAATGCTGCGGTGCACGCTGCTTTCTGCAGGGACGGCCAAGAACATCCTTCACAGAATGAAGCAGAAATCGATCCCAGCTTTCTGGAGTGCTGCACTGAAAAGCCCGAAGAGCTTTGGGTCACCTCTCCACGCAGTGGTGCCAGAGCAGCAGCAGCCTTAGAGGCTGCAGAGGTGTCTGCTTTGCCTGACTGATCCCACCGCCAGTTCAGCCGAGCCTCTGTCCGGAGGATGAAGCCATCACAGCACAACTGAGGTGCCGCCGTCTCAGCATCCGCTCCCCTGGCACGGCCCGTACCACCTCTCAGCCAGCATCAACAGCAGGAGACTGTCCCCTCTGCCACCACGGGCCCAAATCACACCTCGCGGGGCACTCGCGTTCCATCACTGCACGTTTTCCCACGCAACGCGGCCGTTGTCTGCTCCTATCACTGGGGGAGCGTAAAAAAGCCGGATCGACAACCCGGCTGTGAAGGAAAGGCAAGGAGCGGCCACAGCCCCCAGCAGCGCGGCACAGGGAGCAAGGCCGGTCCTCACGGTGAGCCCGCAAACATCTCCGCTGGTTTTGAGACACCTGGGATGCTCTGGAGCTGTCGTTTCCTCTACAGATGCAACGAGAGGGCACGGAATCACCCTAAAGTATTTCCCACTGCTAGAAAAGGGGAAATCAGCCCCGAGAAACAACGGCAGAGTTTACAGCAGAGGGTGACGAGGAATTCAGCCTCAGCGGCAAACGGCAAACCAGAGCACAAACGCCCTCCCCACTCCCTGTATCGTTGGTGCTGATGGGCTTTATGAACCGGAGACCAGGAAATCAGCCACTGCAGCCTCCTGGGCAACAGCTGCACATCAGGGAGACAATGCTCTGAACCATCACAAGTTCAGAGACTGACTTCATCCTCCCAGTGTGAAATGAGACCCTCTCTGCTGAAAGAAAATCAGAGGATTTTATCGTTTGAAGACTGATAAACTGCAGCAATATTCCTGAGCACCCTGCAGGTCCCTGCGCAGCCAGAACTCGGAGACAGGTTAAGGATCCCTGACTCTGCCTGGCTGGTTATTGGCTGGAAGGGGAGGATAATGCACATCCCACCGATACAAAACACATGTTTCTGACACTAATACAGTGCTCATTAGAGTCCAACCCAGAAGAGTGACAAGTGGCAGAGACAGGAATTAAAGCACTTGGTGACAGACTCGGAGACACTGGTAACGACGGGCTCCGGCAGTACTGTGGTCCCAAGCTCAGACGCGGGGTCACAATTACGAAAGAAGCAGTAATTAGTGACATCAGAGATTAAAGTGAGCGGCAGTAAGAGCAAAACAAACCTGGCAAAACAGAGTCTAACAGCCACTACCGTGCCGAGTTCCACTCTGCAGCCAAGACCTGGCTGTCCGCACGCGAAATGCCAGGCTGATGAACACGTGCTGCTGCCCTGCCTGCCCGCACCAAGGTGCCCTGTGCTGCCAGACAAGGTTCCTCCCCACAGGGAAGGCTGGGCCTGTGCACTTGTGCAGTTTAATCGAGTGGAGATTTTATCTTCAGAATCTGGGGCAGAAGAAAAGCTGCATCCGTGTCCTCACCACGGGCGTGGGGCCAGGGGCACATGCTGACCAGCTCCTTCAGAGCCCTCCCTCCCACGAAGCCTCCTGCCGTCCCCCGTCAGCCATCCCAACACAGACTGGCACTGTTTGGTGGAGCGAGGGGCATCCTTGGCACCGCGCTGGGTGAGGTCTATGGGAAGGGCAGAGGGTGGGTGTGACTGCCCTGCTCCATCTCTGCAGGTCAGTTTATGTGAGCTTCCACTTGCCCTGAATGTGTTACAACAGCCTTGAAGTGGCATTGGGAGGTGCCACGGGGGCCACAGAGCAGCCAGGCTGGCAGAAGCAATGGTGAGAGCGGAGCGGGGCCGTCCATGTCCACAGGAGAGCACGGATCACCTCCGTGCTGCGGGAGAGGGATCTGCATCGGAACTGGGAAAAAACCCACCTCACAGAAAGCCCTTCTGTGCCATGCGGTCGCGGCACCGGCAGGGTCAGCTGGTTGTCACTAATGGCACCGTTCCTCAGAACCCCCCATGACTCCCAGGACACCCCACAGCCCCGCAGAGCCTGAGTCTCTGGGTTTGCAGGGGACGAAGGACAGATGCTGCCACAGGGCACGGTGCCCTTGCTGCAGGGGGGTGCGGGAGAAGCAATCTCCCTCCCGGAGCCACACAGCACCACAGCACCCCCACACCATGCCCAGCCCAAGGAGATGATCCTCCCAGGGACTGTCATGTCATGTCATGTCACGTCATGTCTTCTCAGGTCCCATCCTCCACCCACTCCAGCATATGCATTTCTGCTGCTGTTTCTGCTGCAACTCTTTAAACTCCTGCCCAACTGGTTACTGACCTGCCTTGAGAATGTGACCCAGCTGCACATTATTTTTAGGCTTAACTATGTATTTGTGCTGAGGCAGAACATGAGCATGCTGGTTTCAGGCTCCCAGCCCCAACAGGAGCATGGGAGGAGCTATTTCAGTATGCAAAGGGCAACCCCACATTTTTCCTCTGCCTCAGAGTGCAAGTGGCATTGGACTCTTCCCAAGACAGAACTTGCTCTTGTACTTTGGAAGAGGCAGCCGTGGCAATCCTGGAGCTGTGCGCTGGGAATCCAGGCACAGACAGCCTCAGCATCCATGGAGATGCCATCGCTAAACTTGGCCCCTCTCAGCGATCTGAGCTCATCAACATTCCGCGGTGGTTCCCCTAAAGAAGGGTCTGTTATCGCCGTCTGTAGGTTCCCACACGGCCGTACCAAGGCAGACTGTTTGCTGAGAATGGGCAAAGAGGGAGGCGGAGGGGGACTGGCAACTCGCAGCGTTATTCTTGTCTTGAAAGCACATCTGCTCAAGGGACAGAGGCCCCGGCAAAGAGCTGGCAGCCGCGCAGCTCCCCCGCTGTGAGCTGCATCGCAAAGCGGGGCAGAGCAGCACCGCTGACCCCGCGGGCACTGATCTTTGCCATGTCGCAGGTCGTGGTGGCTGCTTCGGCTCTCAGCAGCAGTGCATCCTGCTGGTCCACAAAGGACAGAAAAGTCCTCTCCAGCAGCTTTCCAAGACAACAACGATCACGTGCACGGCACGATGCCAGGCCCGGGCCGCGCCCTGAGCCACGGGCACATGTGCCCCTACCAGAAACAGGCAGCTCTGCTCCACACCGGGATCTGCGTCAGCAAAAGATGCACGGAGCAGACAAATGGCCTCAGGGCACACCACTGCTCTGCCTGCCCGCGCCTTGCGCCCACCAGCACCAGGCAGGCAGAGCCCTCCTGGTATAAGCGATGTGAACCAAAAGCAAAGAACTGAGCCCCGGCGCAGAGCAGCTTCCTGCCCACTGCTACTGGAAACAAACCAAAAAACCCACCCAGACGCAGGCAAAGCCTCAGACCTGCCCCACTCGTGCTGGAGCTCCCCGGCCTCGCCGGGGCACCAGGTAGCAGCGCTGCCTGAGCCCATCTCTCCCTCTGCTGGTACCCAGGGCCGGGGCCCAGCTCTGCGGGGCTGCCGGTGTGGGTGGCGGGCAGGACAAGCAGGGCCCTTGGGCCAGTCCCAAGCCGTGGGCAGCAGGTCCGCTGGCAATGCCCAAGTCACCGCTGCCAGAGTCACCACGGGAACGCACTGACTTCCCAGTGCCTGGGAAGGAGGTCTCCGGTACGGAACGCTCACGCTGCCGGAGACCTGCTGAGCACAGCAGTGGCTCCACTCCAGGCACGAGACCCCCAAAGCAGGCAGACCCATGGACACTCCCTGGTCCCATGGGGAACAGAGACAGCGCATCGCTGAGGAAAACCTACCTGCCCGGTGCACGCCTGGTACTAACGGCACTCCCTTTCGCCCTCTGAAGCACGGAAATGAAACTCGCCCACTCTTTGCGAAGCATCCCAAGTGATCACAAAACCACCCGCCCTTCCTCCACCTGGCCAGGAGGAAAAAAGCTCTTCCTGACGGGTCTCGGGCACCGGCCCTGCGGGTCTGGGAGGCACCCAGCCCTTTGGGAACAGCACTCGTAAGCCACCAGGCATCCTGTCGGACAGGAGTTTCCCCTGACACAGGATCCGGCACCGCAGAGAGGAGTCGTTTCTGTGCTGAGCACATTCGGCCAACAGGCAGCGAAAAGGGAATTTGCCAGAACGGAAGAGTGAAGAGCAGCAAAGCATCCATAAGGCTCACAAGCAAAGGTGCCAGGGCACGGCAGCTCCCCAGAGCCCTGGCCGCCCGGGATGGTGGGCAGGCCCCGCACCCCTTCCCTCACACACGAAGATGTCAAACTGCTTTTTAATGGAGGCTTTAGAAAATGGCATGTAGCACAGGCTCTCAAGGGGACAGGAGGGATGGGACATCCCTGCTGTGCTGTAAAGGCACCTGAAGCAATTTCACTCTCACAGTGTGCCCGGAGGTGGGACTAACACAAACATGAAATGCAGCTAGCACCTGCAGATGATGGACAAGGGCTCGAGCTCAACCTTGGTTCACTTTTCTCCCTAGTAGGTACCTGGATCTAAGGCACTTCAGGCAGTGCAGAGTCCTTGCATTTGCCCCGAGTGGCACAGATTTCATCCTTGTGAAGGATTCTCAGTGCTGGAAACTCTCCAGCCTCAGAAAAACTAATCAACGGACAAAGGGTTAAAAGATATTTAAAGGAAATCAGAAGTCCCAATACAATTTGGGAGCCATTCAGTTCTCCATCACTTCTGTCCACCCTATGGAAACATTTCTCCAACCAGATTTACTGCCTGCCAGCTGCTGATGCCATAGCTTCCAGTTGCCACTTAGGAGGGGCAAATTCAGCCCGAAAGGCTGCGTTTTCCAACGCGCTTCTATCAGCCGGTACTACAAGCCCCAGGGAGCCGACAACATCCCGGTTCATACAGCGATTATCAACACGACTTCCCAGCGGCCGGGCAGGCTGTGGCCATGCTCCAGGGCAATAAAGGGGGTGTTCCAGGGAGACTGCTCTTGCCCCAACACCCATTGCTGGATGATGCTCAGCTCACCCTGCGCAACTTTCACAACCAACTAACGGGGTGGGGGGGTAGGGGTGGAATGTGGGGGGCAAAAAAAAAAAAAGTCAATCATCAGCTCCTCTGTCGAGGTCTCTCTTCTGATTTCTGGAGGAGACCTTCAGTTCCAATTACTTATCTAAGAGATGGTGAGTGTTTAAAATATAAAGGGTGATTTTGACAGGAGGAGGGGAGCAGTTTCCCAGCACCTCCCTTCTTGGTCTTGCTGGGATGGAATCTATCATGAACAATAAGCCCCCACGTGCAAAGCTGCTTAGAAGAGACAGCAGGTAGAACGGAGCCAAGGGAAAGTGCACCTCAGTGCCTATCATTCTGCATGAGGAAGGCAATTCACCACTCTCAACCCCTTCAGCTCAGCTGGTTCAATTTGCTATTGGGTAAAACTTCTTTTACCAAAGCTCCTGTCTACACGTGTCTCCAAAGGGTAGTAGAAGTTAAACAGCAGCTCACAGTCTACAGCTACAAATACCAGTTTGACTGCTAGGGAAAATTGTTGTGTTTTGCTTTGCAGGACTGTTTATTGAAGAACTAGCTCTTGTGTATTTCAAATCAAAGCTGCAACAGAAGGGAATTTACCTGGAAAACATCTAGCAAATTCTATCTACAACAAAGCTGTTTAAGTCTTACATTTTTCATAAGCAGAAGGCAGAAAGAATTAAAGTCCATTTCCTCTTGGCTATAGAAACAACATTAGACAAACTCGTATCTTTTGTTGAAAAGGTTAAAAATGAATACGTGACAGCACCAGATGCAGGTGTCAGATACATACATGCAGCTTTAAAGACTTTTTATCATGTCCTTTTCATTTAACATTTGTAAGATCAAAGCCAAACATTCTGGAGAATTCCTAAAAAGCAGACGATGCATCGAATTTGCTTCTGCACCCTCAAAAGGTGAAGTTTTTCATGTGAATACAGATACTCTGAGCAAAGCCACTCAGTGCCTAACAAAGATACCTTTCTCAGGCTGCAGAAGTCCATGGTTTGGAAACCCCACAGCCACAGGAGTGATCAAGCTGCAGGTGTACACACAAGCGCATCCCCGGTGACACACGGGGTCAGCCACCCCTCACTCCTGGTGCACCCCAATCCGGACTCACCCCGTCGGAGCAGCTCCAGAGAACCCTCTGCAGGGAAGGCCCCCGGTTCGACCAGGATGGCTTTGCTGTTACCACGTCTGAGCGACTTCACGCAGACACGTCACCCCAGTGCCCTCCACCATGCAATGACCTCCACGTCGTAGCCACCATCCTGTGCCTCAGGCACAGCTCCCAGTCAACGCTGAGAGTCAACGCTTCACCCACAGCTCCAGCACCAAGAGCTGCCCTAAGAGGCAGCGTCCTGGCAGCTCACATTGCAGCACACATCGTGCAGGCAAAGCAAAAGACACCTTTTTGTCTCAGGGAATACAAAGCAGCAAAAGAAAGGTGTTGTGGGTCAGGAAGCTCCAGAACAGACTCAAAAAATACATTTTACACGTTACAGCTAGTCCAAGACTCAATAAAGCTACTGCTCTGGGCAGAGCTGTGCTGATCCTACAGCTGTAATTTGATGGACGTAAAATTACAGCACGGAATTTGAGCGTACAAGAGCAAAGAATGTCCTACGTCACGTTTTAAATTACTATTGCTCTTGGACACTGAGAGGACTTCATTTGCGACAAGAACGCCCGAAATTACAGGAAAAGAGCACCCGCAAGCCTGTGATGTACACACACCAACAGAGTACAGCACTCAGCTGCACCATGTGCACACAGCTGTCCAAAAAGGTTGTCAGAGGTGAATTAAAAGGTGCCCATGACCTTCGCTGGATGCAATATCTTTATACAATATCTTTACCAGCTCTGCATCAAGCACTTCACTTGCAACTTGCGCCTCCACAGAAAGACAGCATGAAGTTTGAGAAGGGTCTTGGTGGGCTGGGACAGCCGTGCCTACGGCTTCCTGCAGAATCACAACTGAGGACGCAAAGAGGCAAAACAAAACCAAAAATAAACCCAAAGAAGCACAGACGCTCTGTCGCGGAGAGGGATGAAAGGACAGCGCATTCCCACAGCGCATTCCTCTCCAAGGTGAGGTCTCCCTTCTCCAGCTGTGCCTTGCCTCTTCCCCGTTCCTGCCGGCCTCTCCTCACACCCCAGAGCTGGATTTGTCGTCACCCCGCTGTATCCCGGCACGCGGCGGGATGGAGCCGCTCTAACGCGCACGCAGCCCCTCAGGGCAGCGCAGAGCGGTACCGGGGCGGCTGCACCGCGCAGGCTGCAGGGGCACAGACCGGAACCCAGCGCCGCGATGCCGGGAGACGACCCCGGAGCGGCGGCGGGGCTGCCCGGGACGCGGCCGGGAAGCTCGCAGGCTGCTGGAGCGCAGCGGCAGGGCGCGGGGCCGCTGCTCCAGCCCCAGCCCGGCCCGGCATCTCGGGGAGGGAGAGACCCTCGGCCGGAGGGACGATCCCGGCCCCGCCGCGTCCTCCCCCCCCCCGCGCAGCCCCCGGCCCACCTGAGGTGTCCCACATGTTGAGCTCGGTGCGCTGCTTGTCGATCTCGAAGCTGGCCGTGTAGTTCTCGAAGACGGTGGGCACGTAGCTCTGGAGGGACGGAGGGGAGAGCAGAGGTGAGCCGAGCCGAGCCGAGCCGAGCCCGCCCGAGCCGCGCCCGCCCGCCCGCCGCCCGCCGCCGCACCTCGGGGTAGCAGTCCTTGGCGAAGACGTGCAGCAGCGCCGTTTTGCCGCACTGCGTGTCCCCCACCACCACGATCTTGCAGCGCGCCAGGTGCCCCTCCATGGTGCGGGGCCGCGCCGCCCGCGCCGCCGCTTTACCGGGACGGCCCCGGCCTGGCCGCGCCCCCGGCCCCGACGGCACCAACCAGGCGCGGAGCGGAGCCGGCGCTGGGCAGGGCCGCGCCGCCACGGCCGCGGCCCCGGGAGCCGCCCCCCGCCGCCCCCGCCTCCCCCCTCGGGGCGTCCCCTCGGCGGCAGCCGCGGCTCGGCGCGCCCCCGCGGACGCGGCGCGGGTGCGGAGCGGGGCCTCTCCTGGGAGCGGGCACGGCCCCGCCGGGGCTGCCACTGCCCGGCCGCGGCCCCTGGCGTCCCCGCTCGCTGTCCCACGGCCCCTGCCCCGCACCTCCCGCCGCGTCACGGTGACAGGGCTCGGTCTGGAGTCCCGGGGCGGCCGGAGCCCGCACCCGACCGGCGCCCACCAGCACCCACCCTCCGACACCCCGCTGCCGAGGAGCGCGGGCGGGGCACGGCTCCCGAGCGGCGGGAGAGGCAGCAGCCTGCAGCTGCCGTCGTTCCCCGCACGGAAGATCCCCTTCCCACCGGAGTCTTCCACTGCTGGCACTGCTAAAGGAATGGGACTTGTTCCCCTGGGGAATTTGGCAGAAATGGGAACACACAGCATTTTAGCCAGCTCTGCTCGAGTTTTAAGAATCCCGTACCACCAGTGTACGTGACCGTGTTCTGGTGGCGAGGGCAGGAGACCGAGGCTTTTGTAGGGGCTGCACCATCCCAGGCCTGGCTGCAAAGCCTTCTGCAAAGAGGGCAGCAATTCCAGCTTTCCATTCCTCCCTGATTACAGACAACGCATCTATAAACTACAGGCAGTGATTTTAATTAGCAGAATTATTGAAAAAGGAAGGGCTCCTCTACTGCTAATATTTTGCTGGCCATACTGCAGAAACATTTACCGTAATGGCAGACTTTCATTTGTCAGAGACAAGCTGTCTGTCACAAAATGCAGTAAAAATAGAGACAATGAAGACAGAGCAATTTTGAAGAAGTGGAAATTAAAATATTTTGGCAGTGAAACCAGATTTATTAACGGACTGAGGGGGCAGTTTGTTTTTGCTGAAATCGCAGTCATTTTTCATGTATAAATATTGATGCTGTGCATGAAGTCAAGATGAGCGAAAACCAGAGCCCTGGTGCAAGGCATGGTGCCATACCGGTATCCAGTGGCTTTGCAGGCTGCTTTGCTTTCTGGTAGGGCTGCCAGCCGAGCACCAGTTGGGACATGTCAGCCTCGGCCAGCATGTGCTTTGGGGAGCTGGCTGCCTTGCATGGTCATGGGCCACGCGGGTCCCCTGTCTTGGGATGCACCCCCTGGGCAGGGGCCAAATGCTGAGTGGGCCTGAAAGTGTGTTCTTAGCACATTCAGCTGATCAAACCAGAGTTCAGGTGCCCTTCTTATCATCACATACCAGGCAAGATCTCAGAGCCAAGGGGATGAGGCTGTCTTGGAATCGCAGTAGCGTAGCCCCTCACCTGCTCTGACTCCTGCATTATATGGGCCAGGAAACTGTTGTCAGTCGCCTCTTGCCTGCAGCTTTGCGATGTGTATTGCTGCAGCATCTCCGTGCCTCCCAGTCTTGCCTTAAGCAATGTGATGAGTAACTGTCGCATGCTTGTTTCCTTCCACCCTCCCCAGGGAAAGGAGCTTGTGCAGCACTGTGTCATGTTTTGTAAGCCCTGTAGGGTTTTTTGGCCTTCTTATATGTATGCTTGTCACTCAGCCTTTATGGGGAGGAAGAGAAAGAAAGGCTCGTTGTGCTTGTGACTGCAGGTAAAGGAGCGCTGGGTGGCCGGGGGTGTCACCTGGAGCAAGCTGTTCCCCTGGCCAGTACCTTTCCTCTGAAAGCTTTTCACCGTATTTCTCAATAGGGATTCGCTTTTTGCTTCCAACCGACAGATTATTGTGACCCTGCTTCAGAGGAAGCGGGAAACTTTCTGCAGTGAATTCTCAAGACCTTTGCAAACCCACCAGCCGCATCTGGCTTCCCCGGGGAGGGAACGCAGCTGGGAGTGCCTTTTGCTCGGAGCCACTTGGGGCACTGTCACTGCTGAGCCGTGGGTCCCGTTTGGTGCAATGCACCTTTTGGCAGGCGACACTTGCAAAATGTATTCGGCAACCTGCAGTCACGGTGCAAATTTTCAGAGTAGGATGCAGAGAGAGGCATGCTGTGACTGTCACCACGTATGGTGAGGCAACAGATGGCTCCCACACATTTGCTCCTGAAAATGCTTCCCCAGTAACTAGATCCTCCCTTGCTGATCGTGCTGTCAGGGATTTTAATTGCTCTTATGAATGAACTTTATTGTGTTATATTTGTGTTATTTCCTGTACAAAGAAACTAGAAGACATCCTCAGGAGCTGTACTAGGGAACCGTACTGGGAGAAACCAACCTTTGCCAAATGACCCTCAGTGTGAAACCTGGAGCCTGTGACATCTTGTTCTTGTGCTTGAATACGGCCTCAAAGTCTGGTTCTCTACAGCCAGTCAGAGGATCTGGACCTAATTTTAGATGTGATGAAGCAGGTGAATGTAATGGGTGAGGAATCTCCTGTACTCTGTTGTATGGCCGTGACCCTTAATGAGAGGTGCATGAGTGTCACCCGTAGGACACAGACAGAGCTCGTGCCCATCACGTTATACAGTGACACTTTCTTTGGATTTTTATGGTGCCTTCATTGTTAACTTCATACACATCTTTTCTATGCCATTTGTCTTGGTCTTCAATGTCTCATTTCCACTGGTTACCCTCTAAATTGGGACAGAAATAAGGGACACACTTTAATTTCTCATCAGATCTAGTCTGAAGTATCTTTTCGGACTTGTCAAAGATGTGAAAGAGCTAGAAATTTGCCAGGGAAAACTGCAGAGTATTGCTAACTGTTAGCTGTTAAATCATTCAGTTGCAAATAGTGCGTTATTTGATGGTTTCCTCTATAAGATGAAGAGGCGGAGAAGTAGTAGAGTTTGAACACACTCAGGAAAAAGATACAATTCAACAGCAATTAGGACAGTTAAAATAAATAAAGAAAAAAAATCCCAGCCAAATCCCCTTTCATGTGTCCAGCCTGTTTACATTCTGTGCTAGAATAACAATGATCTGACTCACTGCTGGCATTAATGAAGTTTGCACCTCTGGGTGAGCAATTTAATTTATCTCAGCAAGCCAAAGCTCATTATAACAGTCCATAAATGCTATCAGATGAAAGCAGCATCCTTCAGCAATCTCAGGGATTAAAGCAAGGAGGCGTTCAACTGACAAGGCTTCTGCTGGAAGGACTGCAGCGGGAGCATGTGTGTTACAGGCTGAGGAGGCACAATGCCTCAATTACTGCTGCGGATTTCTCTGCGCCGCGAAAGCGATCTGGGGCCTTTGCACCACTCCTCTGGAGCTCTCCTCTTGCAACACTCCTCTCTGCAGCTCCCCTTTCTCCCCCCTCTCTCGGGACACCTCTCCTTAGGATTCGTCAGGCCCAGCAGCAGCTGGAGAGACGTGGGGGGGTCTGGGGGACTCCGCAGGTTGGCTGCAGATGGATCCTCACTGGGGAGCAAGAGGCTCCTCGGAGTGGCAGGGGCTCACGGCACCGAAGACGCACAAAGAGGGTCAGGGTGGGAGGAGGAAAATGGAAATGGCTGATTCTCTGATTCTGTCCCCTTGGGTGTGGAAACCTCCCTGCCACGCACGTCCCTCCCACGCCGGCGCCAGCTCCTTGTAACGCAGCCTCCACTGCTGCGGCGGCCTTGCCCTCGCCTTGCCCTGGGTGGAGGCAGAACAGCACGCACAAGGTTGTTCCCGGCGCGCCCTTTCTTCCCGGGGCTCCTGGCCCCCGCCAGCACCGCTGCGGCTGCGGCACACAGCACCAGCTGCAGGGGTGACGGAGCGAGCCCAGCCGGACGCTCCCTGGCAGAGGTGCTTGGTGAAATGGCTTCTCCAGCAGTAGGAGTGATCTCCACCACCTTCGTGTTTGAAATCACTCATCAAAACAAAATATTTTCAGTTTTGCAGTTCTTTTTCCTGTGGAGAGTGGTGGAGATGGGGAGTGCAGGGAACGAACAGAAACGAACCCTCGAAACTTTGGTTTCTTTTCCACTTAATTTCAAACATGAATTGCATATCCCGAACACAAATCAGGAAAAAACTGTTTTCTTTTTAAAGTCTTTCTTCAAGCATGCCCATCGCAGCGAGGCGGCACCCTACAGCCTGCGCGTGCCGGGCCGGACCGCGTCCCTCCCTCACACCCGGTGGGGCCAGGGGGAAGGTCCCTGCTGCAGTCCGAGTGACGGCGCTTCCCACGGGGCTGCTCCGGCCGGGCTGGGCACAGGTGAGGGTCCCGCTGCTGCGCCCGGCCGTGTTCCCACACCGCACTCGCTTTTCCTTGCAAAGCAGCTTACGTGCCTGGTGCGAGCCGGGGAAGGACGCGCGGCCGGCGCTGTCTGTGCACAGCAGCGCAGAGGCTGGTGGGGAACCGGGGCCCTTGGGCAGCTGCAGCGTTTTTGGTGGTGCAGAGAAAACCGCCTCCCATTGCGACGCACACATCCTGCTACCCCGTCCTGCGCATCGTGGTTACCTGGTCCCTGGAAAGCCGCAGCAAGCACAGGGAGGAGAAGTTTGTGCGTTTTCAGGGAGGTAAGACATGCCGACCAAATAGTCACCTTCTAATGGGTGCACAGCATGTGGATGTGCCAAGCCTGTAATTTTGGAAATGTAATTGTCAGTAAATTATTGATGCTGTGGTGGAAGGTTGAAGTTAAGAAAAGCATTCTCCTTCCCTAGGGTTTCTCCAAGGACTGCAGTAGAGAAGGGGCCTGGCTCCAGAGGAGGACATGATGGGATACTGTTCCGTGCACACCTGGAAACCGGCACCAGCTGTGCCACTTGCTTGTGCTGCTTCGTCAGCCTCTGCTGTTTGGGTTTGTGCAGGGGAAGACGCTGAAGCAGCCCCAGCCCAGCTAAGGCAGTGTTCTTTGTGGGAACGATACTCTGTGCCGGGAGGATTTCTTCAGACTGCTGTCACCAGGAGGAGTGAACTGACATTCTCTGAGCATCAGTTACCACTTGATAATCGCCTCCATTGTCTCTGTGATCAAAACAGCAGCACAGAGAATGGTGGCTGTGAGTGGCAGGTGCGTCTGAGGGGTTGTGTCAGATCTCTTCCACCCACTGCTCTACCTGTCAAACCTAAGGGTAATTTACTGTGACACAGGCATGGTGTCATCCAGGAAATGCGGCATTCCTGCTACGTATGATGCAGCTGGGAGATCTCATCTGTGCCTACCTCTGTGTGATTCTCAGCACTCTGCAGACATAGGTAAGGAAAAGGCAGACAGGGACAGGAGGAATCTTTCTCTCAAGTTCCCAACAAATCTAGATAGATGGATCAAGGTCAACACTTGCTGTAGATCCAGGATGTCATAATATACAGCCCTGAAAACATCCCTGTGGGACCCGGCAGGGATGGCCCCTGGTGGGGTCTGACTGCAGCCCGTAGCCCCTTGAGAGCGGGTCTGCAGCTGGGGGTGGCCTGGGAGTGGGCAGTTTGGGGAGTGCAGGCTGCGTCAGCAGGGCAGAAACAGGGAGATGGTGGCACCAGGTCATGCCTGGGGGGGTGTAATGTTTAATGCCAGCCAGCAGCTAAGCACCACACAGCTGCTCGCCCCCCCGGAGGGATGAGGGAGAGAATTGGAAGGATAAAAGTGACAAAACTCATGGGTTGAGATAAAGACATTTTAATAGTTAAAGCAAAAGTTGCTTGTGCAAGCAAAGCAGAACAAGTTCATTCACCCCTTCCCATGGGCAGGCAGCTGTTCCGCCGTCTCCAGGAAAGCAGAGCTCCATCACGCCTAAGGGTGACTTGGGAAGACAAACACCATCATTCTGATCGTCCCCTCCTTCCTTCTTCTTCCCCCAGGTTTATGTGCTGAGCATGACGCCGTACGGTACAGAACACCCCGTGGGTCAGTTAGTGTCAGCTGTCCCAGCTGGTGCCCCCCCAGCTCCTCTGCCCCCAGCCGCTCGTTGGGGGGGTGGGCAGCAGAAAGGCCCTGGCTCCGTGTGACACTGCTCAGCGATAACGACAACGTCTCTGTGTTATCAACACTTTTCAGCACAAATCCAGAACACAGCCCCACACTACCTACTATGAAGAAAATTAACTCTGTCCCAGCCAAAGCCAGCAGAGCGGGAAACCTCAGCTCCGAGCGCTTCGCCTGCAGCGGGGGGTGGAGACGGGCCATGGCCGTGCTCCCGAAGCCCACTGACCCGCAAAGAGCTGCCAGGTTCCCTTATCTCCTCGCCGGTTCATTGTTCCAGTGTCCTTGACGGCAGAGGAGAGGGACTGCTGGAGCCCCATGAGAAAATAAAGGGAGGTGGAACACAGAGCGGGGCAGGCACCGCCCCTGCTGCAGGCACGTCTCCTGGCCCTGCTGCCGGAGGCTCGGGGAGCAGCAGAGGGCTGCGAAAGAGCAGGCAGGGAGCTCAGGGTGCGGCACTGAGCTGTTGGAAAGCTGAGTGCCTGAGAGAGGGATAACGAGAAGAGCTTCCTCTTCCTCTACAGCCAGAGCTGTGCCTGCCTCTGGCTGTAAATCACGAGTCAGCACCATTCGGAAGGCCCCAGCGCGTCAGCTGCGTGCTCCTGCACAACGAAAGCCCACATTTGGAGAGCTTGCTGGAAAATGGGGTGGAGGAGTGACCACCAACTCCGCTGAGACAACTTGTTGTTTCCTCTGGCCAACGCTTCGCCTCGCTATCCCACGCATGTCCCATCCCCAGTGAGCCGCAGGCAGCCGCCGTGCTGTGCTGGGCATTGCAGAGCTGCAAGCTCCGAGTGTGCCAGCTGCCAGCGCCTGACCCAAGCACGTGCACTGGCACCTCCCCATCAGCTCCCTGCAAATGGCAGCACTTCACTCCCACTGATGCTCCAGAGCAGCAACCCTCCAGCTTAAATCTGCAGCTTAAATACAGTGGAAAAACTACCACGGCAGCACACAAACTGAACTGGGTAAAGTAGGATTTACAGGGAAAATGTTACTAAACAGAGCTGATAAGGAAGGATTGACTCAGGAGTACAAAAGAGACAAAGGCAGCAAGAGCAGCCTGCCCAATCAGACAGACCTGCTGCTACACAGAAATACCCGTCTAATCTGCTTCAGAGCTGCGCGCAGCTGGAGCGATGTAGCAGAAGAGGAGTCTGACTCCCAAACCCCATTGCCTTCGTCTGCCACTCAGCCTTTGGAAGTCATCCCCTTACCTGGGGTGCCTATAGGGGCTCCCTCCTGGCATGTTTCATCCACCACAAGAGCCCTCACAACAGTGAAAATAAATCAGTGAAAGGACAAATGCTAGGAAAGCTCCTAGGAGACAAGGGGATTGTGCTTTGACTGCTTCTTCCTAATTTTGGGAGTGGGAGATGCCCAGACATCAGGAAGGCACATCTATATTTCTCAGAGCTGACCAACGGCAAACAAAGGTGTAAAGGGACTGTCCAAGCCAGACTGTGGTCCTGTCGTGCAACTGGACATGATCCTCCTCCGTGTTCCCACTGCAGCTCTCCAGCCAGCCATAAACATGCCACACCGCAGATGCAGATGACGTGCAGCCTGCTCCAGGCCTCTGCCCTCCTGGCTCCTTTCCTGCCTTTGTGCTCTGCTTCCTGAGCAGCCCCAGCCCGCCGGGCTCGCAGGGCTCCGGGGCCAGCCCGGCCTGGAGCACAGCGCTGCACAAGGCCACATTCATGCAAGGCTCCCGCTGGCCTCGGTCAGCAGACCGCACTCGCACGAGGAGCGGGGCTGCTGTGGCAAACAAAGCCCCTGGAAGCGCAGGGGTTGGCAGATCCGTGGGCAGGCCAGAGCCGTGCAACAAACGCTGTCAGCAGCGCGGGGAGTGCCCTGCCCAAAGCAGGCACCGTGTCTGGCTTGGCTTGGAAATTCTGGAGCACTGGAGTGACACAGAAACTTCCACAGTACATGTTTTGATCATCCTTTAGGTGGTCTTTGCTTTTTTTTTGGGGGTGGATTTTTTTTTTTCAGGGGCTCTTTGACTTGTGTGCTTGTGCACTGACCTTGCAGTGGCTGCAGATTAGGGACAAGGACACGTTCCCCAAGCAGCGGACAAACGAGGCATGGATCCGACTGCTCTTCACACACAGAACTGCACTGAATCTGCAGACTTGATGGCAAATGTGATAGACGGGAGCTGGACACAGATCTGAGTAGTGAATTCATGGAGAGGTCTGCTGTCTGCTGGCAGATGCTTCACAATGAGGAATAGAGGCTGGATCCATCGATCCATCTACACACCCTGCCTTATTTATTCGTCTTTGTTACTAGAGTAGGAACAGAGCTGTGCTCCTCCCTTTTGTCTGTGAGCCAGGCTGTGCCTCATCTCTGCTCCACGCAGCCATTTCAGGGCTACCAGCAGAGATGTTTATAAAACCTCCCTGCAAGTGACATCAGTTACTCACAATAAATTGTAGAAGCAACTCAGCAAAATGACACCGCAGCAAAACATTCCAAATGTGTCTCCAGAAAAAATGCCAACTATTTGCTCGTTTGAAAGGAATTAAGGGGGGGGGGGGGGGAGAAGATGGTGTGGTGGAAGAGAGATGCTTTGTGCGGGACAGCGCGGCCGGGGAACCGAGGGCGGCCCGGCTCCGCAGAGCTGCATCCGCAGCGCAGCTGCCGAGGGCGGGCGCCGACGGGAGCCCGCGTCCGTCACCGCGCAGGCTGCTGCGGCCCCGCATTTCCCGGCGGGGGCCGTACGAGCGAATCTCCGCTCTGCTCCCTTCCCCCCGGGATCGGCTTCAGTCTCGCCGGGACAACCGTCCCCTCGGCGGCGGGGCAGCGGCGGCGGGGCCGGGGAGGCCTCCCGGGGCCGGTCCGGCGGAGGGAGCGCTGGCGGCGGGCCCCGGCGGGGCGGGGCGGGGCGGGGCGGGGCCGGGCCGGGCCTCCGCCGGGACACGGGGCTGCGGAGGGGCGGCCGCCGCCGGGCCGGCAACGGGAACGCGAGCGGGAGGCGGCCTGGGGCCAGCGCTGCCCCGCCCGCCGCTGGCCCGTTCCGCCCCCCGGCCGCGCCCCGCGCCGCTGCTTTTCCCCGCCCGCCGCCGCCCCGCGCCCGCAGCCGCCGTCGCTCCCGCTGCTTCGCCATGTCCGCTGAGCCGGCTCCGGCCGCCGCCCCCGAGCAGGCCCCCGGCCCCGAGCCGCCGGCGGGCGGCGGGGACGCGGCCGAGCACCGGGCGCTGGTGCTGACGGGCTTCGGCGGCTACGAGAAGCTGAAGGTGCAGGCGCGGCGCGGCGGCGGCCCGCGGCCCGGCGAGGTCTCGGTGCGCGTCCGCGCCTGCGGCCTCAACTTCGCCGACCTGATGGCGCGGCAGGGGCTGTACGACCGGCTGCCGCCGCCGCCCGTCTGCCCCGGCATGGAGTGCGCCGGCACCGTCCGCGCCCTCGGCGACGGCGTCCGCGACCGACAGGTGAGGGGCGGCCCGGCCCGGTTCGACTCGGCACGGCGCGGCCCCGCCGCACTGCGGTGGCCCCGCCCCGCAGGTGCGGGCCCTGCCCGGGCCCCTCCGCCGCCCCGCCGGGCTCCGAACCCCCCCGTCGGGGCAGGCGGCCCGGCCCCGGCAGAGCCCCGCTCCCTGCCCGGGCGGCGACCTTCGCGGTGCCGCCTGCGGAGGCCGCCGCGGCGGCCGGGCAGAGACAAAGCCCCGTGACAAAGGGGCTGCGCGGGCGGGACGTTCCCGGCGCGTCCCTGCCCGCCCGCGCCGAGCCTCCCGGGGCCCCGGCTGCCCTTGCCCGGCAAAGGCTCGCCCCGTCCCCGGACGGCAGGAGAATCGCTGCCTGCCCTAAGGGCCGGGATCTTTCGGGTCTGGAGTCGTGGGGAAAAGCTGGAAGCGGTTGTGTTCCTTGGGGACCGCCAGGTGTGTTTGCATGTACCGAATTTTCTCGTTAGTCGTGAGTGCTAACGGATGTTGGGCTAAAGCGTGACCGTGGTGTTTCTGAACGCGTTTGTGACTGACCTCTTAAACTACACGAACGTGGAAGGAAACCACTCCAGCTGCTTCGGAGTTGTCCAGAGCCATCCGAGGGTGGTGAAGTGTGGGCACGAGCAGGTTAGTTGCTCTTGGTGCTGAGTTTGTGGCCCATGAGCCTGTGGCTGCTGCATTTCTAGTAATTCAGGGGACAGAGGAGTTGGCTCTACGTGTCCCAGACCTTTGAGTCTCAGGGCTGTTGCAATTACGGTGCTTAAAGATGATTCTTGGGTGCACAGCTAGCAAAACAAAGCATCTCAAAAAAAACCCTGGTGTGTCAAAGATGATTCCCTTCCTTCCAGGAAAACATCTTCGTTTATTGAAGTGTAAATGCCAAACCCACACAGGAGCCTTTCTGCTCACTGCCTTGGCTCTGCCTCTTGTCTGCTCGCTGATACGACTGCGTGGTGTTTTGCCGTCTCCTTCCCGTTGCACAGCGAGCAGATATTTCTTGCTCAGTGGGATAACAGCAGATTTTGGGGGATGCCTCAAACTTCAGGCCTGAGGCTTAGACCTGAGAGGTTTTCCTAAGGCTGGACATGCTTCTTCTGGGGTTGATTCTGTTAATCATTACCCCAAGCCTCCTGCCTGTTGGCAGAACGATCCTTGCAAGGGGCAGCAGTATTATTTTACAATGTTCAGACTCATGCTCCCAGCTTGGTGCAAGGAGGACAGAACACGGCCCCCGTCCCTCTTACCTTGTTGGGGGTCTGTTGGTTTGGGGTCTGTTGGTTTGGGCAGCTGCAGGCAGCACACTGGGTGCAAGCCAGAGCCTGGGGTGCCTGTGTGTGCCCAGGTCTGTGGCGAGAGGTGCCGTGCTGCGGTGCAGTTCGCCCAACGAGTGGAGCACAGGCTGCAGGCTCCTGTCCAAGCCCAGGGGTGCTGCAGTCCCTGCAGACCTCCCCGCAGAGAACGTGTGCCTGTCTCTGGCATGTGGAGGGCAAGGGTGTGATGGCTTCTGCTAGCCTGGGGCTTGTTTCAGAGCACCGTGTCCTCTGTTTGATTTTAGGTTGGCGATAAGGTAATGGTCCTGGCTAGGTCAGGGCTCTGGCAAGAAGTGGTGAATGTGCCAGTCAGTCAGACTTTCCCTGTGCCTGAAGGGATGAGCTTCGAGGAAGCAGCTGCTCTTCTTGTCAACTACATCACTGCCTACATGATCCTGTTTGACTTTGGAAACCTGAGACCCAACCAGAGTGTCCTCATCCACATGGCTGCAGGTAAATAGTTGGTGCCAGCCTGTGCTGAGACTCTTGGCCTCAACATGCAGCTTCTGAACGGGTGACACGGGTGAGGAAACGATCAGAACGGGGCTGGACTGACAAAATGTCACCTGCCAGAGATGCAGGCTTCACGCTGACCCAGGTGCTGGCGAATGCTGAACCCGTTTCCCAGCAGCCAGAGTCGATCTCCTCCAGTGTGTCACAGGTGTCAGCCTGCGCCAGGCAAAGCCTGTGTTCCATACCCTCCCGGTGCTGTGCATCAGTACGAGCAGGGGAAACGTACCAACTGGAAGGCTTTCCTGGCTGCTGGGGCTCTTTGCTTCTAAGTCTTTCTCCCTGCTGTTTTTCAGGTGGTGTGGGTACTGCTGCCATCCAGCTGTGCAAGACTGTAGAAAATGTCACCATTTTTGGCACAGCATCTGCCTCCAAGCATGATTCACTCAAGGAGAGCGGTGTCACTCACCCCATTGACTATAGAACAATGGATTATGCAGAGGAGGTCCGGAAAATCTCTCCCAAAGGTAGTGTATTGGAGGACTTCTACAACTGTCCTGCATTTTTTTCAAGTGCAAAGAAACTTCTGGTTACTTTCGGTTCCCTTTAGGTGTTGACATCGTCCTGGACCCCCTTGGAGGATCTGATACGTCCAAAGCATTTAACCTGTTGAAGCCAATGGGAAAACTCATCACTTACGGTGAGCATGGGCAGCGTGCCCAAAGCCCAGCTCCTGCGTAGGAGGGACTGTGTGGTGGGTGTAGATCTGCACAGGAATGCTCTGCGCTGCTCTGTGCCTGGGCACATGCCACGAAGGAGCATCACTGTTGCTGACTGCTGTGTGTGTTGTAGTTCTGTTATTTCACGAAAGTCTTTAGGATGCTTCTCCTGGGTGAGGCACTGAGAGGAGCGAGATTTGTGCCTTGTCCCAAGAGCTGTGGTCACAGGCTCCAAGGCTTTTCCTTCCCATGGCAAAATCTCTCTGACTGTGAGCTGGTGCCTGCAGGAGAAGCTGGAATGTCCTCACGGAGGAAGGCTGGCACAGCTGCTTTGTTCAGGCTGACTTAATGCACAGCACTAATAGAGCCTTGCTTTTCTTCTAGAGGATATGTGGGTGATGAAGTTTGAGGCTACTGAATACTTATCTCTCCATTCCCCAGCCCTGAAACACTGTGATTTTGTCCTGTAGACAAAGCCCTCACACAGCCCCCAGTGGGATTCCAGACACTTGCAGCAGTGTGCTGCTTCTGTTGTCCCAGCTGTTGCAGCGTGGCTCCCCTGGAGTAGCCTGGCTGCAGGAGAAGGGGAGTGCTGTCCTGCCAGCCTGGCCGGATGTGACTTGTAACCCTCTCTTGCCCCTGCCACTGCTCCAGTCCAGCTGTGCTGCTGCTGCTCTCCTAAGAGAGGAGTTTTTTCTACATTTTTGCAATATATGAATGCTGAGAATCCAAATTCTGCCTGTCTTGAGGCTGAGGCAGGTACCTGTTTCCATTGAAGGTCAATTGGGCAGATCTTGATGTGATCCAGTTCTCACCTCTGTCCTCCATCACCATACCCTGTGTGAGCAGTGGTTACCCTGCGTGTTGTCTGAGCTGTTACATGGGATGCCCACTGCCTCTCATGTTCTGTTGATTCCAGCTCATCTGTGGCTTGCCTTCTTTTTAGGGGCAGCAAACCTGCTCACTGGGCAGAAGAAGAACCTCGTGGCTATGGCTAAAACCTGGTGGAACCAGTTCAGCATCAATGCCTTGCAGCTCCTACACCATAACAAGGCTGTGTGTGGCTACCACCTTGGATATATGGATGAAGAATTTGAGCTTATTGGAGGTGTAGTAGCCAAGCTAGTTAACCTGTACAATCAAGGCAAAATCAAGCCCAAAATAGACTCTGTATGGCCGTTTGATCAGGTGAGTCTGAGATAACATACAGGCTGGCAGCGCCCAGAAATTACTAGGTGATTGTTTTCTGCACATTGAGCTCTGGGTCGGCGTGAGCACCTTGTTCATGGGGGCTGAGCTGTTGCAGATGTTTAACAGCCATCTGTTCTCAGACATTCAGTGCCTTTTTCCTTTTAAGATATTAAGGGGGAGCGAAGTGGCTGGGCTCTTCTACTCCAGTGCACAGAGCTGGGCAATGCCAGACAGCGTCCCTGTGGAATAGGGTAGGTGCTCAGCTGTGTTCCATGGGCAGCAGCAGCCCATGGAGGGGCTGGGTTAGGCATTAGCCTGAGTCTGCACCCTGTAATTATGCAGGCAGCTGGGAAGGTTGCTGCTGCCCTTCCATGAGTGAAAAAGAGCCCAGGCAGTGAAGCAGAATGAGGGTGTTGGAAGGGAGCTGCAGGCTTTTCAGCAGCTCTGTCATGCTCTGCATTGTTGCATTGCTGTGTCCAGGCAGAGTCAGGTTCTTCCCTTGGAAACCCTTTTTTGGGGGAGGGCTTATTGCAGAGGAGCAAAGCACTTGGTAATGATGAGCTGGTGTTAGTATCCAAGAACTGGTCTGATGCAAATGCTCAAGGAAAACTCTGTTGATTCCAGGCCTGGCCCAGGTGCTGTTTTGCTTAAAAATAATAATAATAAAAATATGTGCATGTGTTGTTCTGTGGTTGTGTAGATGGTAGAAGCATTGTCTTCCTGGCTGTTGGCTGGATTTCTGCAGCACTCCCCTCTGTTAGAGAGGAAGCTGTGGTGTCACACACTTCATCCTTCCACGGCTTGTGTAGCAGAGCATCCTGTGTGTGTTACAGTTGGTCGGTGTGAATTCTTGATGACTGTTTCCTATGGACAGGCTGGGGTAGCTGCCCAACTCTGTCCAAAATGAATCTGTGCAGAGACACCCAAATGCTTGGCACTTGCTTGGACTGTGGGGGAAGCTGCCTCCTGGATGCCCCTCAAACCAGTCTGGGTGGACCAAGGGGCCCAGGAAGGGCATGACTGCACGGTGTGGTGGGCAGGGGTCTCATGAGATTCCTGTTGCTTCCAGGTGGCAGATGCTATGAGGCAGATGCAAGAGAAGAAGAATGTTGGAAAGGTTATCCTGGTTCCTGAAGCACCCAAGGAAGAATCCAAAAAAGAAGAGAACTAAGGAGAAGCAATGTGTGCAGATTGTGAATTCATGGTTTAACTCCCTGATCTCTTTGGGACCTGGAAATGGACAGATCAGTAGCTTCCATCTTCACCAGTACAAGAAGATCGTGGTTAAAGTTCAGATGAGGTTTGCATGCTCTCCTTGTGACTGACCCTTTGCCAGATACGCCTCCTGCCCCAGCTCTCTGTTTTGAAGCCTGTTTATTTCATACATTTTTCTAGTCACTTGTTTCTCTACTGAATTTCCAAACTAACCGTATTTTTCTCTGGCCGTGCGGCTGAAGCTTCCAGGCAGTTGCTGATTAACAACTGCACAGCCTGTCACTGCAAAGCCAAGGTGTAACACGCTGTAGCAGGTGCCAGGTGTCTCCGCAGAAGCTGCGCCCTGCCGGAGCGTTTGCGCGGTCACCTTTGAGAAGGTTGTTCAGCAGGAGAATGGGCCCCACCCTGGCACAGGGTGCTCCTCTGCTCACACTAACCCCACTCTTTCCCCTCTGCTTTCATAGGCCTCCAGCACCAGTCAGACAGCAACAGGTCTTTGCCTTGGCAATAACTGTCCTGGCATTTCGGAGTCTTTATCACACTTATTTGGCAGTCACTTCTCTGGACAGTTGGCAAATAACCTGACAGCCTGGGCTAGTCTGTCTGAATACAGAAGAAAAGTTTCAATTAGGTAACTTGATCTTGTCCACTTCCTGATTCCAAACTGTACAGGGAGTTCTGAACTGTGTCTGATTTTTAAGAGACCATAAGGACTCAACTGTGTCTCAGATGACTGGAACAATTGATGTTGGCTCTGTGCTTTATTAATCTTGGGCTCCAAGTTGGATATTAAGGCTAAACTTCACCCTTGTGTTTTTATTTCCAAGGGCTGCAGTGTTGAATCGGACTTCAGCAAGATGAGAACCAAACAAGCCCTTGCTAATGCTTGCTTTGTGCTGTGCCCTGTGCGCTGGGGTGTTGCAGTTTGGGAAGTAACTCGCAAGCACCAGTGCTGTAAGCCTGCTTCCCCGGAGCCTGGCTGGCTCCTTCTGCGGCGCGCCTCTCCGTAAAGCTGTTGCCAAGTTACCAGTGTAGGTGTAAAATGCCCCGCTCTGCCAAGCCTCTTGGCCTGGGCATCTTGAGCAGTTTAAATCGTGCTTTCCATGCTCTTCTAGCCAGCTCGTTTGATGTCCACTCAAACCAGCTCTTACCTCGTGGTTCAGTGCTACAGGAGGGTTTGACTCTTCTTCCCCTGAAACTGCAAGTCTCGAGGGCCCTTGGGCTCTCGTCCAGCGCTGGGGGTTTAAGAATGGCCTGGGCTGCTCCTCCCAGACCAGAACTCATTCTCTCTTCCTCTTTTCTTTCTTCTGTGCATCTGGAAATGTAGCTGTGCAGAGACCCGAGCCTAGTTCTGTGAGCACGTACCGTCCTGGGTGGTGCCCCCCTTCCTGCCGGACCCCGTTGTCAGCCCTCGGAGACTGGTGCTGTTTGTTCTTGCCTCGAGGCTTCGCCATGGGCTGTCGGTGCTCCGGGCTTTTAGGCTTCGGTTTGGATTTGAGACGGTAAACCTGAGGGCACCAGGAAGAGCTGCACATCGTGGAGAGGCTCAGGCTCCAGGAGCAAAAGATTGCTCCTAGGAGTGCTGCTTAACCAGACCTGACAGAGGGAAGGTGCCCGCTGGGTGAAGGGCCCCGTACGTGAAGCCCCTCCACCGCTTGAGAGCAGCCAGGCACTGCGCGGGGCTGGGGGTTCACGTGCCAGTGAGGAGTGTGGCTTCCTCCTTGCCCAGCTCAGTCCTCCAGTGAGGCTCGTGTCTCTCAGTGCAGCTTGTGTGGCAGGTGGTTGGGCTCAGCCCTGGTTCTTTAGAAATGCGTAGGCAGAGAATTAAAACAAACTCCGTTCCCTACAAGGTCAGAGGAGGGCTGGAGCCCTGCCACAGGTCCTTGTCAGTCCACCTCTTGCACTTGATACGTGAACTTCATAAACATGGTCTGATGAAACTCACAAGCACAACTTTTAACTTTCTGAATCAAAAATCTTGCTGCTGCTCCTCTCAACCTGCCCTGTCATGCTGATTTAGATCAAATCCAACAGTGTCTAATGCTGCTTTACTAGGTCTGACAACAGAAGGACTGTCTAAATTGCTGAAATGGGAAGTCTGGACCTGTTCCTCCGAGAAGCTGGACTTCACCTTGATGAAAGAGCAGCATGCTCAGACAGCACACAGCTCTGCGCGTCTTCAGGTTCTGCACACTTGTTAAGGGGAAAACTGTCCGACTGTTTGACAGTAACACCCTGTCCTTGCGTTACTCTCGGCCAAGGTCACGCTCCGTGCCTTACTCGGGTGGCCGTGGGTTGGGCAGCGGAGCGCGGCTCCCGCAGCCGGTCCCTCCCAGGGCGGTGCGAAAGCGGGACGCACGAGTCCCGCAGGACACCTCCGACACGCTGCCTTGCGGTTTGCCACAGAAAACTATCTCAGTGCCTTCTTCTACATGCCTGTAAGGACTGGGAGGTCACTGGAGCCTTTTCCATTCTGGCCTTGCAAGTATTGCCAAAAACCTGTTATGACTCTTTCTAGCTCTGTTTTGTGAATGCTGGTGATGTAGTCTGACTTAGCGTGAATAAGATGCTCCTCTCCATGTATTACAGCCTTTCCAGTGTTGATCTGTGCTCCCCAGTCCGGAAGAGCTATTGCAGAGCCCTCGTCTCCCCGAGGGCAGCTGTTTGGCTCTGGCCAGTCCTTGAGTGAGGCTGTATCTGCTGCCCCAGCCTTGGCTCTCGGGAAGCAGTCCCGGCTCCTGGCTCTCTTTGGGTAGATGTGATGTCTCTTACCACAAACGTCCAAAGCCCTCAGGGCAGAGTGCGGAGCGGTTACTGTCTGTTGGAGGTCAGCACTGGTTTATGTCCCTTGATAGCAACAGTGTTTTTTACAGAAGGACCAAGATGAAATGTAACCTTGCTCTTCACTGCCTCACTGGTCAGTGCTCTGCTCTAGGGGGTTGGTTGTTTTTTGGTTATGTTTTTTTTACTTCTTTTTTTTTTAAGGACAAACATTTTATGGGCCAGTAAGTACAGAACCTATGTAAACCAGCTTCAAGTGTCTTAACTCAAAAAGCAGGTTTGTATACTAAGGACCAAAGCAAGAACACAAACAAAAACCCTCAGATAAAAATCATTCCACTTAATCTTGCTTAACTGTTCAGGGCAAAGTCGTGCCACGGAGGAAGTGGGAGATTGCTGTGCTCAAATTGCGTGTGCCATTCCAGCTATCAGACGTGCAATTTAGTGTTTATTTTACTGATTGTCTGACCCAAAGGTTGTGCTGTGAGCAGTCCAAGAGGGAAGCATGAGTAAGGAGTCGATGAGCAGACAAGAGGTGTTCCCAGCCCTGCTGGCTGTGGGGTGTGCAGGGGGGGCTGCTCAGCACAGGGGTGCCAGTGCCGCTCCTGTGTCATTGCTGCAGTCGCCCTCCCATACTGGTGCTGCTGGTCTTGGACAACACGCAGCTCCTTTGCTATCACCAGGCAGCTTTTGTCATGTTTTTTGTCTCTGGTTTCTCTCACGCTCAGGCGTGTGCACGCTGACTGCAGAAGGGGAAGGAGGTGGAAGCAGCCTGGGCTTGTGCAGGGGAGCATGACCCCTGCCAAGTACTTAACTGTACGTTTCATTTCAGACACCTGTGTTTAACTAGAATTGATTGACCAGGGAGAAGTAAGAAGCATTGTGGGCCTCAGGCTTTAATTGGTGCAGGATCCTGGCCCTCTTACAGCTGCTATCATAGGTGCAGAACCACTCTTGTTGCCTAATGAAGTCCCTGGTGTGCTAAGCCCTGGTGATGGCAAAGTGCAACTGGCAAGGAGTACATGAGAAATGCATTAGACTCTGAGCCTCTTACAACATATGGTCTGGTCTGTACTGTCTGAGTCGTGTTGATTTGCAGATACGTGATATGAGTGATATTCATCCTACAGACACATGGAAAATCTTTGTTTAAAAAATATATTCCGCTTTGTGCGTGTAACCAAGTTGGACAGAAAGCAATTGTGCCAATGCTGTTTACATGACTATAATGTGTAATGCTCCTCTGTCTAATGTTACCATATGCCTTATGTGTTTCAAGTGTTAATTAAAAGCATAACAAAACCCTTAGTGGTATGCTGCTCAATTTTCTGTTGGCATGAACCCTCTGCCCCCAGCTCAGCCTCTGTGGCATTTCTGTTTCTTCTCTAGGCAGTCAGTGGGTGGGCACCTTCAGTTTTTAAATTCTAACTCCCAGGGTGAGAAGGTGCCTCTGCTGTCAAGGATAACTGTTAATTGTTCACTTGAGTGTTGCATTGATCATCTGCTGCCCTGTTCTGGAGGGCAGCTACAGTGATTGGTGTTTGCAAAGCCCTTAGCTGGCCCCTGCACTTTACTCGGTGTCTCTGTAGCCTGTTGAGATTGAAATGGGTGCTTGGGGTGAGGGTAAGACAAGGCGTGAACAACCACTACTCAATATGTGGGAATAAATCTTGTTTATTTGTGTTTCTCCACTTGGAGACTGTCCATGCCTGTATATTCTCATGGGAGGCAGCTGAACGCTGTGAATGCTCTCCAAGAGCATCTGGTGCCTGCACAGCCCCAGAGCAGGTGCTGGGGAGGGGCTGTAGCTCGGGGCTGTCTGCTTGAGGACTGAAACGTCTGAGTGAACAGCTGAAATCAGTGACAGCTCAGCTCTGGCACAGGCTCTGGTGGCGGCTGAGCTGGAACTTGCCTGTAGTGGCCGGAGGCGGAAGAGATTTCCAGAAGATGGGGCTGGACCACAGGCGGGCTCCTGCCCAGGGCTGGGTTATGCTGGCGAAAGCCGGGGCTCGGCCTGGAGCTGGCTGTGAAACAAGCTGCGTAACTGGCCGGGGGGACACGCATCCAGGAGCGGCTGGACTGGCGGGGAAGCTCCGATGCTGAGGCTTGCCGGCAGCAGGAACGGAGGTGCTGCTGTCATGAACGTGCAGATTTCTGGGTGCCTCTGGGCACAGGGGCTCTCCCTGGACAAACACCTGCTTTTCCTGAGCTGTCTGTGTTAAGGTGCAGTTTCGTCAGCTGCAAAGGAAGGTGAGGCGAAGGCACGGGCTGCGGATGCTCAGGCAGGGAGTCTCACACAATGCCCAGTTTCTTTAGTACTGAGCAAACCTCACGGAGATACTGGGCATCTGGATAGCCGTTCCTGCGGGGCAGAGAGGGAAGTGGTGTAAATCCTGCTGATGGTGCTAAAACCACTCAGGGGAGCAGCAGTTTATTTTTGTCCCATCCCTTCAACAGGGGCTGAGGGTGGAAGTTCTGCTCCTTGGGAGCTGCTGCGGCCCACGGGCACAGCTGGCACCCAGAGCTGGCTGCAGAGCGTTGTCATGGGAAAAGCCAGGAAAGCTGCAAGTGGGGAACTTATGGGTGTGGGACAGGCAAGGGCTTTAGCTCCAGCTGGAGGATGCCAGGGCTGGTCTGCCACAACACAGCTGCCCTGCAAGCTGAAGCAAAGGGAGGCACCAACTCTGCCATTGTGGGAGCCCAGAAGAGCCACCTGTGCCAGGATTTGTTGAGCTGGAGCCCATGGTTCTCCTCCTCCAATTGTCAAAACAACCACACCTGTAAGCTTGGGATGAGCAGGGCCATACCTGGCTTTGCCTCCATCCCAGGAGGTTTTGTGTGGGATGAGGCCCCATGTCACTCTCTCCTCTCCGTTGCAGGACTTGATCTGGAAGGTCAGCCCCTGCTCAAATGCTTTCTTCAGCAGCATTGCTGTCTTCTGCCCTTCCCTGTTGTCAGGCAGGAAGGCACAGAAATTCCCCCCTTTGTAAGGCTGTCCTGGGCGGGGGTCACCAACCTTAGAAGAGGAAGAAAGCATTTTAAACAACCACCTGAGCGCTGAGCCTCAGTGCTGGCGTCTGAGACTGCTCAGTCTGAAAACACACGGACGACTGCGGCCCCCCCGGGCCACGAGTCGCTGTGAACTAAAACCAGCAAGTGGCCCTCAAACCCAGTGTGGAGCTTTTTGCCTTCCACAGGTTAATGCCTCTGCTGCTCTGCATGTGGGGCATGGAGCTGTGGCCGTTCTCCCCGCTGCCAGGGCACACGCCCCACCCCAGCCCTGCCAACAGAGCCTGCTGCACGTCCTGCAGCGGGACGGTGAACCCCGCGGTGGTACCTACCCCCTGCACGCCGTCAGGGATGTTGTAGGCGACCTGGAGCGTCAGGTCTCGATAGTAGCCAGGCAGACTCTGGGACAGGGAGGAGATCTTGAACGTCCCCGAGATCTTGTGGCTTGGGGCAACCGCGGAGGGGCTGCAGCAGGCCGGCTGCGTGCTGTCTGCTGCGAAACACGTCCTGCACAAGGCGTGACCGCAGGGGGCCGGGCAGGTCACGCCTGCGCCCCGGCAAGCGTCGCAGCGGCCCAGGGGGGTCCGGCTGTTTTCCTCTCCGAGGCCGGGCGCTCTTGTCTGCTGCGACGAGAGGTCAGGCCCTCCCTGCCCATGGCTCCTGCCCACTGGGCGCAGGGCCCCTTCCTGGCCCCGGGGCTCTGCTGCAGGTGGCGGTTCAGCTTCGGCCTTAGGAGGCTCCGCGGCCGCAGCCCGGCACAGCCGAGCGGGCAGGGAGTGAGGAGCACCGTCCGCTGCAGGAACTGGGGAGCACAGCTGTCCCGCCATGTCGTTGTGGCCCCCTCTGCTCTTGTCTCTTGCAAACTGGAACCTGTCTGGCAAAACCTGCTTCAGCCGTGCGATGTCAGGCTCCCCCACTGACAGTTTTGTCTTCGCCTGTTCCTGGGACTCCCTCAGAGCAGCAGGACCTGGCTTATCCGCTGCACCGGGGCTCAGAAGGCTGCCTCCTCCTCGCACAGCCCCAACATGATCACTGGCCTTCTCCTGCCCCAGCACCTGCTGGAACCTCCAAGGACTGGGGGACCTCTTTTCCTCAGCCTCCGGCAGCCGGAAAGCCCCAAGCACATCCGCGTGCTCTGCTTTATCACCAGCATCCAGGTGCTGCAGGCCCATCTGCAGGGACTTGGGGCTGCCAGGAAGGGCTGCCTGCAGAACGGGGTCCTGGCTTCCGCTCAGCTGGCTGACACTTGAGCGCCCGGTACTCTCTGGACCTGGAGACAAGGATGAAGACTTCAGGGCATGGAGCCTCCTAGAAGAAAACACGTGGAAGGCCTCAGTCACTCCTGGCAGCGTCTCCCTGGGGCAGGCGAGATACAGCTTGTACTTGTCTTTGCTGAGCCCAACCTGGAGGGAGTTTCCTCGCAAGAGGCTGCACAGTTCATTCAGGTCACTGTCATCTGGACCATCTACAGCGAGCTCCGAGTAGCTCATGCTCTGACACACAAGGTCAGGACACTTCTGCACAAGAGCTTCCACCTTCCACTTAGCCTGGAAAAGCTTGGTCCTGTCCGCTGCCTGCAGCGTCAGCACGGTGCAGTCCCCGGCACGGTGCTCTGCGATCTGCACTGCTCCATGGCTGCACAGCTCATCGACAGCAGCGCGGCAAACGTCCTTCAGGTAAGACCACTGCAGAGAGTCGAGGCTCATTTTGTCACTCACCCAACCGCCCCCACTGCCTGCCCTGCCAGTGTCTCGGGGCTTCTCGCTCTCCTTTGACCTTGGCAGGGAGAAGCTGTTGGAACGTCGCAGCAGAGGCCTGGATTCAGAAGGTTTGGAGTCTAAAGCAGGAGAGGTCCTTGTCGTGTCAAAGGTACTAGACGTGCTAGTGAGGGGGTGGTGTTTGATGAGACCTGAGCCTTTAGAGTCCCCAGGATGCTGCGAAGTGCTGTTTTCTTTGTCCCCAAAGGGAGACAGAGCCTTGTGTCTTGTAAGCCTGGCACCTCCTTTCACGTGGTCCCATTCTTTGGAGTCCTTCCGCTGAGACTCTGCTGCTGACTTCGAAACCGCATCTGTTGTAGAGACACGAGGCTGGTACTGCTGGGTCAGTGCTGTCGGGTCACTTGGCCCTGAAGCATCCGTCTCTGACAAGTGCTGTACAGAAAGCTGGGCCTGTCCCACTGGTGGAGAGTCCCGATTCAGCGAGAGGCCCCGGCTGGCCTGAGACCTGTCAGCTTTCAGCGTGCTGAAGTTGGCAGCCAGCTTGAGCTCGCCTTTCAGCTCTTGCCTGCCTGGGCTGAGCCTGGAGGTTGAGGTGTCCACAGGCACTTTGGGCTTGTGCAGTGCAGCCTCTGTGGTGCGGGAGGCTGCCAGGTGTGAGGACAAGGAGCTGCTGAGTGTGCCAACCGTGTGCGCAGCACCTCTTCTGGTGCTGAAATCCTGAAGGTACTGCTTGGCTTGGGACACGTCAACGACGTTTCCAATAAGATAAAGCTGCTTCTCATCCTCATGGCAGAGTAACTGGGGATATAGTTTCTGCAGCTCATGTGTCAGAGCCCTGAGTGTCTGGCTGTTCACATCCAGTCCTCCTTTCATGATCTTCTCCTTGCGCAAGCCCACTTCCAGCTGTTGGTAAAGCTGCTGCAGGGCCAGGCGGGCCTGTCGCGAGGCATCCATGTCCCCGGACATACCTGCAGATGGTTGGAGGTACAGTATGGAGATGCCATCGCTGCTAACATCCACCACGTCCACATGATGCTGGCGTAGCACACCTTGGTACTCAGCAGCACAGAACCTCTGCATGTACAAGTAAATGTCCGAGTCCATCACTAAGGAAAAATCCTCCAGCTGTTCCACAGCTTCCCCATCCACTGGGCCCCGAGATGACGGGACTTTAGCTGCCTTTTCACACACCTGGTCCCGATTCGGCAGCTTTGCTGTCTCTTGCGCTGACTCAGAGTCAGGTGCTTGCTGGTGATCGTGCACTCTGGTCTCTTTGGCCACATGGCTGGAACCTGGCAGAAGGATCTCTCCAATGGCTTGGCTCTTGAGGTTCAGGCTGCCCAGCAGGTCTCTGCTGAAGGACTGCAGCTCCGTGAATGGTCCCTTGACTACGCAGTGTGTGTTCTTGGAGTCAAAGTTGAACTGCACGTTGCTGTAGTCTTTATGCAAGTTCCTTAGGAGGGTTTTGCCAGCAGGAAGCTTGCCATAGTCAACCGTCATGCAAGCACGTATGAAGATCTGCAAGGAGATAGCAAGGTAGTGAGAGCAAGGACCAAAAATAACCCCCTCCAAGGCACAGGGGGAGGCAAACGCACCTGATGCTTGCCACAGCCCCTGTGTTATTATGACAGAAAGGATGATGTGACCCACCACCTCTCTATCTCAGTATCCTGCTTTCATATGAGATGGGAGCATAACACAGGCAGGACTGAAACTCTCAGACCTTGCACACAGTCAAAAGCTTTCTCCAAACAAGGAATGTGAGAGGCAAATCGCCCAGAGATGCGGCCCCACTTCTACGTGCTGGGAGCTCTGCAAACAACCCAAACCCAAGAAATCCACTATCCCTTCTGCATCTGAAATGCAGTTGCCTTCTTGCTCTCCCAGAGCTTCAGCTGCAGACCTTCAAGCAGTCTGGCACCACAGGCTTGCAGAAAGGCCTGCAATGCCAGGCTAACTCCCATGCCCTTGCCTTCAGTGCTCAGACATGAAAACACGAGACGTGGCTACTGCCATACTCTCTTGAAGCTGAAGGGAGAGGCAAGAACTCTCCAGTGCCTCCTAGACACCAACATGTCTGTCTCCTAAGCTCTCCTGAGAAGGAGAGAGCAAAAATACACTGTGCGTGGCCAGCTAACGACACGGCATCCAGCCGATGACACGGCAGAGGCATTTACAGGATCCGCCGAGCGTCACCAGATGGGCTGGGGAAAAGTGCCCCTTCCCTCCAGCCTGACTGCGCTTCTTCACTGCGACAGGCACAGATACCAAACCACGGAGCGCACAGCCTGCCTGCCTGTTCCCGTGTTATTAGCACAGAAAAAAACCCACCTCCTCATCTGAATATGAACAAAAAAGGATTTGCTTTACGTCTAATTAAGATCAAAGGAGAGAGGGAGGTCTCCCCTCCCGTGCCTGCGGCACAGAGCCCCAGTCGGGGCCATCATGTCCCCGTGGGCAGGAGCTGCTCCTCGCTACCTCGTCGGGGCTCAGCTCCTCGACGTGCGCCGTCACGTCCAGCGGGTACTTCGTCCCTCCGATCGACAGCACGTGGTTCTTGGCGGTCAGGATCCTCTGCGCCACTGGGTGGGAAAAGCCACCGGGCACCCGCGTTAGCCCGGCCCGTGCCCCGCAGCGGCCGCCCCGTCCCTGCACCGGGCGTGCGCGGACAGGGGCCGCGGGGCAGCGGAGGGCGCAGCGCCCGTCGCGGCCGTTACCTTCCGGCGCCTCGAAGGTGATGAGGGCGTAGGCGTGGGGGCCGCCCCGCACCTGCACGTCGGCGATCTCGCCGCCGCCGTTGCGGGAGCGCAGGAAGTGGATGGTCAGCTTGTCGGCCACCCGGTCGGGCGGCAGCTCGGCGGGGAGGCCGCCCACCCGCACCGTGCGGCCCGCCATGCCTGCGGGGAGGCCGCGGGCAGCCGCGCCCCGCGCCGCGCCGCCAGCAGCTCCTGCCGCCCCGCGGGGCCGGGTTCCCCCCGCCGCGCCGGGCGCTCACCCGCCCCGACCCCCGCTGCCTGGCCCCGGCCCCCGCCCGCCGCCACCCGGCCCCGCGGGCCCCAGCGCCGCGCAGCCCCCGGTGCCGCTCGGCGGCCTCGCTGCCTGCGCCCCGCTCCGGCCCCGCCGCCGCCGCCGGGAAACGAAAGCGAAACCGGGGACGCCTCGGCCGGCCCCGCCCCCGGCCCGGCCCCGGTGCCCACAGCGTCCGGCCCGGGGGCCGGTGCCCCACCCTCCGCGGGCCCGGGAAGGGCCCAGCCTTGCCCCGGCTCCCGCACACAGGGCCCGTGCCCGTGCCCGTGCCGTCCGCAGCACAACAGACGCGGCGCTGCCTGCAGATGCTTTAATTCGCACCGCGCCCGGGAGCAGTGGCCGCGCAGAGCATCAGGCCGACGGGGCTGGCCAGGGCTAGCCCGCGTCCTCCACGAAAACCGCCACTCTCTGTTGTCCAGCCGGGACGTAGGCAAGAGCGTCCACCTCTCCTCCGCCGCGGCTGGCCTTCTGGAAGTGGATCTCCAGGATGTCCCTCATGGGCTCCTCACCCAGCACGTCTGGGATCCCCGAGAGCAGGATGGTCCTGGGGCAGCGGGAGGGCTGGAGCTGGGCAGAGCCGGGGTGAGCTGCAGCAGGCCCTGCGCCACACGGGGCGACGGGAGGGCGTGCAGAGAGGGGAGCCCCTTGGGGCACTTGCCGAGTGGACAGAGCATTGATCTGCTTAGGGCCACTTGCAGCAGCCGTGCCTCAGGCTGCACAGCAGCGTGGGGAGTGGGTCTTCAGGAGCCCCCACCCATGCTGGCACACTCTGGGCTGGCAGACACTGCTTGGCACCCAGGCTCATGCCCTTACCTGTAGGTTAGTGATGTCTCCACTCATATACGGTGATATCTTGAGCTCATATTTTCCTTTCCCAATAAGCACCTGGATGTGTCCTTTCTCAATTAGCAGCTCTGCCACTGCAGATGGAGAGGAAAGCCCATGCTGAGCTCCAGGAGAGGTTCCGTCCCTGGCACAGACACCGAGGCTGGCTCTGCCCAGCCTCAGCTCACCTGCACCAGCACAGTTTCAGGGGAGACAGGGCAGCCTGGGCTCACTCTGCCTTCCCTGTTCCCCACAGACACAGCTCCATCTCACCTCAGAAGATGACCTGTGCCCCCTCCAGAGCCAGCTGGGCTGCTCTCTCCTTGCCAGCAGCCTCAGCTCGGCATGCCCCACGCACCTCCGTCCTGCACGAAGGTCAGCACCACCTGGTCAGAGTCATCCAAGAACTCCCTTCTCTCCACCTCGCCACCCCCATTCTTTGTCTTGCTGAAGAAGAGCTCCAGCTTGTCCAGCAGAGCCTCCTCTGGGATGCCCAGGCTGGGCAGGCCAGACACGAGGATACTCCTGCTGCTCCGCGTCAGATGGATCTGCGAGTGGTACAGGCCAGTCAGTGCCAATGCAGGGCAGGGCTGGCCACAGAGCTGGTACCAGTGACCTGACAGAGGTAAGCTTGGAGAGCAGCAGAGTAGGGCACAGCAAAGCTGGTACATGCCCAGGGCAGCTCTGCGGTTTTCCATGGTGTGGGAAGTAGTGGGCCCTCAGAACCTACCTCCAGGGAAGATGGCAGCAGTATATCCACCGGTGCTGCCCACACTCGCACTCTGCACCGGTCAAGCGCCTCCAGCTCCTCCCCGCAGCTCAGCTCCACCATGTGCTCCTTCATCTCTAGGATCCTCTGGGCCACTGCAAGCAGGGAGAGCCCCCAGGGCATTGCCTGCCTGCTCCAAGCATGCCACATAACAGGACACGGGGCAGCGTATGCTTTGGGGAGGGGGCGCAACCGAACACAACACCAGCAGAGGGGGCAGAGCTCTGAGCCCTTGCCCAGGGAGGGGATGCAGGGCAGGCCCCAAAGCTGATCGACCAGGACACCCGGGCTGTGGCAGTGCTCTTCTCTTACCCTCTTCCTTCTCAAAAGTGATGAGAGCTGAGCCCCCCAGCAGAGGGTAGCGGATCAGTGGGGTGAGCATCAGCTTGTTCATATCCTCCTTGTTTGTCACAAGTCCCTTAAACACCATTTTCTTCTCCGGCAAGGTAGGCAGCATCTAGGTTCGAGTACACAGACAGCACCTGGAGGAGACTGGATGCCGCATGGGGCCTGTCCCTACCAATCCACAGACTAGAAACAAGCTCATGGCTCAAAATAAACAGCTGGAAAGCCTCAGCAGAGTCTCTCCTAGGGTCTGGCTGTGCCTGGAGTCCCAAAGCCATGACTGGAGCTTTTGGCCCTGGCAGAGGAGCCACCCGCTAGCAGGAACTGTGCCAGTCATCACAGTGCCCAGCTGCATTCACCTGCAGCCTCTCCAGCCAGGCCCATACCCCTTGCCAGCAGACCCGAGTGCCCTCACGTGCTCTGTTACCATCACCGGATCCTCCCAGAGGACTCTCTTCCTCACTTCTTCCAGTTTCTGTTTCAGCACCTGCTTCTCCTGCCTTAGTTTGTTCTTCTCTTCCTTTGCTAAAATAATGCCCACCTGGAAGGAAAGAGAGGGCAGCGAGGGAACCATCAGGACACGAGGGGCTGCAGCACGCTCTCCGTTTTAAGCACAGCTCTGTTCTTGGACACAGCTCCACCCACAGTTTTTCTGCTCTTGACTGCCTGCATCCCTGCCCTGGCTCCTCACCTTCCATCACAGCCCTTCCTCCACCTCTGCAGCACTCGCTCACTTCTGAGCACCAGCCTGATGCGACGCCCTGTGAAACCTCCACTAGGTCCAGAGCAAAGTGATCTCAGAGCAGTGAGCCGAGTGATGTAGCCCCACCACCCGCTGCCACCTTTCCAAGCCCAAGACAACTCCTCCGACCACCCACCTGGCAGGATTCCTCTTTGTTCAAAGACATTTGTTGCTCAAGATTTTTATGAAGAATTTCTCCCTCTTTCCTCAGCTCTCGTGTCCTTTGCTCTACAGCTTCCTTGACCGTCTGTAGCTTCGCATGGTTTTGCTCCAGAGCACTACAAAGTTCCTGTGAGAGGTACCATCAGACAGCGAGGCCCTGCAGACATTGTGCCACCCCCCCCCGGTGTGCAGCCCCCGTGCACGCTGTTTGTTTGGGAAGGGGGAGCTGCCCCCCGTGCGGAGCCCCAGACTCCAGGCTCTCTTAAGCGTGGGGTACCCCCTCTCCACCACTCTTGGCTCGTAGTCCAAGAGAAAACAAGAAACTCAAGCTCACAGCGTAGGCCGACCGGGACGGGTCCCGGGGCGGTTTGGATCCGACCCACCTCTTGCCGACACAGCAGGACGCACCTTGCAGCGCTCGATCTCCTGCCGGACTTGCTGGGGGGTCATCTCCGGGAAGATGTCCTCCGGGCCCCCAGGGAGGGGCAGCTGGATGAAGGAGTCCTAAAGGCAGGAGGGTCCCTCAGCCACGCTGCGCCGAGCCCCTCGCCACCCCTCCCCGGGCCGGCCCGAGCCCCGAGCCCCCGGCCCGCAGGCCCCCGGGCGCTCAGCCCCTCACCCCCTCCGGATCCATCTCCGCGGCAGGTGCGGCGGAAGCCCTGCCCGGTCGGGCCGAGCACCGGGGCCGCCGCTGCCGGTGCGGCACCGAACCTCCTCCCGCCCTTCGCTTTCGCTTTCGCTTCCGCGGCCCGGCCGGCCCCCGCCCCGCCCCGGCCGGCCCCGAGCGCGGCGCCGGCTGCGGCCGCAGCCCCGGCCCACGCGAGGGACGCTGGCCCGAAGGCCGGATCGTTCCCGTTCCCCTCCCTGCGCGCTGCCCCGCCGCCCCGGGGGCTCGCTTTCCCGCAGCAGCCCAGCCCGCGAACAACCTTCTCCCTTCCCGCCCCGCACACCCGTCTTTAACCAGGAAGGCGCCGCTCGCCCGATGAACGTGCAGAGGTAACCAAAAATCTAACCCCCCAGTCACCCGACACGTCCCGGGACGTCTCAGGGATTACCACAGTTTTGGGAATCGGGCATTTCCAGCATGAGCTGGAGCGACACAAACCACCCTGTGGCAGCCCGCGCCCCGTGGCACAGCAGGAGGTGCCCGAGGACAGTCCCACAGAGATGCACGTTCACCCGCGGCTCAGGCCATCCAGCGCTCCACGGCTGCGCCGCGGCTCGCCTGGATGCAACGCCTTTCCCAGCCACGCAGGCCAAGAAGGTCTACACCACAGAGCAACAGGCCAAGAAATGCTTTTTTTATCCAGAAAAACAAAATGGGTTTTAGTAAATGTTTATTGATGCAACTTTGTTACACCTTCAGAACCGCAGCTTCTGGAAGAACCACTTATTCTTGCCAGTCTTGTATCTGGAAGAGGAACAGGAAGGTTAGAGAACACTCTGTACCAGCGAGAACCACACAGGACCTGCATCCGAGCTGTCCGTGTCCTCCCACCGGCCCACCCAGAGGTAATTCCCTGGTCTCTTCAGCCCAGGCTGCCAACGAGACCCACTTCAAACATTTCAACTGCCATGGGAAGCGTATGTCAGCTTCCACATCTTCTCAGGAAGCCACCTCATGAAGGACGCCCGCACCACGGTGGTTTCCACCCCAAGACATAAGAGAGCAGTGCGTAGCAGTCCCACTACGCATCTCGTGTTGGAGGCAGCCGTTGGGAGACGCCCTTGGAGAAGAGCGTACGATCAGGGGCAGAGCGCTTTACAATAGCCAACGTCGCAGGCTGCCCGTGAGACACCCTGTGTCCCACCGGGGCTGCGTGGCTCCTTCTGCTGAAGGGGTTTCCGAATAGAAAACTGGAAAGGACTGTTAACCCAGGATGCCCCCGAGCCAAAGTGTCAGCTTTGTCCCATTAAGCCCAGCAACAGACTGTGAACAAACACGACACAGTGAGACGGTGAGAGAATTAAGAGATTCTTGAGCCACCAACTCCCTGAACAGTTGTGTAAACACGCACAGGAAGTGAGAAGGAATGTCCTCAACCAAAAACATTCCAAACAGCCGGGGCAGAAGTGTCCAACCTGGGACTCAGCGAGGCTGTGGCACAACCGTGCCGAGTCCTCGCACCAGGGATGGGTGCTGACACCACTGAAATGATGATCTTCCAACTCACCTCTCCTCAAATTTCACCTTGGCTTCACGTCTCGCTTTGCGTTTTAGCGCGGGGTCCCTGAACACGTCCTTATTGACCACTGTTTTGTCCAGAGGAATATCAACGGAATACCTGGGCAAGAGAGCAGCGAGGTTTGAAAGTCGCGGTACCTGGCACAGGGTAAAACCACAGCAGGCAGCCCCGGCTGCTCAGGCGCGTGTAGTAGTGCCAAGTCAAGGGACTCCAGCTCTCAGAGCCGCCATGGTGCAGGAAATCCCCAACGCACTAAAGCATCCACAGGCATCAAACTCGTCCTACGGAGGAAACGGCTGCACGCCTCGCAAGAGGCAAGCGGCTCGGTCTGGCACGTTGCATTTGGCAGCCTGCACCAGCAGCGGATGGGAACAAACCTCGCTGGGCCACAACAGCCTGCTGGGACCCCAACACCCTCACGGCTGTTCCAAAGGCTCACCCACTCGACACCCCGCCACCAAGAGCCAAGTGACTGTGGCTGAGACGGGAGCCAGCTGCCTTATTTCAGAGCTCACCGACTTCCCCTCAGCCTCACACCGACCCCTCCCAAGCCCCCGTTTTTGCAGAGCGTACACCCCACATCCGTTCGGCTGCAGAATTAAGGACCCCAGTGACTCCCGGTGTTCGCTGGAGAGTACACGGGAGCTGCAATCTCCGAGAGCGCAGGAGACCCCCGGGCCGCAGCATGCCGCAGCCGCCGCACTCACCGGGTGGGCATCAGGTGGTTGTAGTTGTACACCTTCACGAAGGACTTGATCTTGGACCTCTTCGCGATCTTCTTCTTGCCCATGGCGGCAGTCACCTTCCGCGGGTAGCGGTCGATTCCCGCCACCAGGGCGTGGCTGTACGGCCGGTCCGAAGTGCCATCGTCGATGTTCTGAAACACCGAGCGCAGCCGGCGATGGCCCCGCGCAGCGCCCGCCGCCACCGCCCGCGCAGCCGCCAGCCCCTCCAGAGCCCCGTCCGCGCCGCGCCTACAGTAACGGCCCGCGGCGGCGCTCCGGGCCCCTGCCCGCCCCGCGGGGCCGCCGCCGCCCCGCGCTCACCTTCACGATGACGGCCTTGCGGCCCGAGTAGCGGCCCGCCAGCACCAGCACCACCTTCCCCGGCTTCATGAACTTCCCCATCCCTGCGGAGACAGCGGCGGCGCTCACAGCCCGGCCCCGGCCGCGCCGCTCCCGCGGATGGCGGCGGATCCCGCGCGCCCCGCACTCACCGCCCGTCCGGCACCGGCCGCTCTCACCCGGAAAAGGAAGCGGCCGCCGCGCCCCCGACCTTTCCCCTCGTGCCACTGCGTCACTTCCGCTTCCTCCTCCAGCCGCAGCGCGCATGCGCACAGCACACGGAAACGGGCGGCGCTGCCCGGTGCCCCCTGCCGGGCCCCCCCGACCCGCGCGGGGCCGCACCGGCTGCGCGGCGGCTCCCGGCGGCCGCGGCAAGGCGGGTCGTGCCGCGGGTGCGCGTCCCCGCGGCGGCCCGAGCGGCGGGAATGGCGGCGCCCCGGGCGGGCCCGTAGGGCCGCCCCGCTGCGGCACCGGGCCGCGGGTGAGCGCGCCGAGACGGGCCAGGCCGGGCGCTTCTCCCCGCGCACGTCTGCGAAAGCGGTTTAATGCGCCCCGTGACACAGCGGGCCCGGGACGGGCTGATCAGCGCGCAAAAGCTGCACAAACGGAGCCCCGGCAGCGCCGGGCAAACCCCTGCCCCGCGCCCCGCAGCGGGGGGTGGCGGAGCCGCCGGCGGAGCGCAGCCACGGCCGCTCGCGGCTCAGCTCTGCCCTCAGCTTTCAACATGGGCACCGGGCACAGCGAGTCACTGGCCGTCGGGCAGCCCCGCGCCCGCCAGCTTGCCTCGCTCTCCTGGAGGGGCGTCTTGCAGGGGGGGCGTTAGGCCACGCGCTTTGAGAAATAACCGTGTGGACACAGCAGCGCTCAGCGGCACGGCCTGAGGGGCTCTGCCCCCTGCGGGCTCCGTGGCCAGGCTCTGCCCCGCGCGAGGCAGCCGCCTCACGCGCCACGCTCACGGGCATCTGCTCACCAGCGACGCGGTTTTGGGTGAGGTGCTGTACAGCACACAACTTCCAGCAGCTTTGCAGTGGCAGCCTTATAAAACACAGATCTGCAGCAACAAGACACCATGAGATTCCCCTAAAAGCAAATAGCAATTTCAAGGAGCCAAACTTGGTCTTAAAAAAGCCAGGCTTCTTGAGCCCAACAGCTGCCTACTTATGGAAAATGGATGATCTACAATAAAATACATCAAAAAGCATCTTTGATGTTTTTCAGCTGCCGGACAGCCAGGTCAACCGGGAGGTTGAACTTCAAGTTGCTCAGGCGACTGAGAACATTGAGCGCGCTCTCAAAGCCCGTGTTTGCCATGTAGCTCCATGGCTGGTAGTGGGATTGTACCAGAGCTCCAGATTTGCAGATCAGATTTACCCAGGAGACCAGGCGCTGCTCGTTCAGTGCCATGCACACCAGAGCTTTCAGTTCAGAGTCTGCGCTGCGCTTGAAGGGGTCGTGCTCCGTGAGCACAGTGTGAATCGCTGTCAGCAGGCTCTGCTTGGGGGTGATGGCCACTCCTCCTGTCACAGGCAAGGCAAAGGACTGGGAGAGCTTGCGAGCCGGGGATTCCACAAAGGCTTGTCCGTTCTTAGTGTTGTAATATTTCACAAAGAGTTCCCAGGGGTGCATGGTCTGCGGGGACGAGGTGAACGCAGGAATCAAGCACGCGATGGGTGCCAGCACCAGGCTCATTCCTTGAGAAGAGGCATAGAGCCCGTGAGCCATCAGGTCTCGCAAAGCAATGGCCAGCTCCTTTCGCACAGCCAGAGTCAGCTCATCTCTGCCTCCTAAGGGAATGTCCTGCAGATCAGAGGAGCTGATAACGTGGTCTTCCTGCTGGTGTTTCATAGCTAGCTGCCTCACCCGCTCTACTGACAACTCCAGTTTCTTAATCAAGGGGGAATAGTCCTTGTTGGCTTGGTCCTTCTGCCAGAGGGTGCGAGGAATCTGACCAGTAGCACAACCGAACTGACTGACAGCAAATATCTGTAGCACAGCAAGCATGCGACGCATGAGGTGCAGGCCGGTTTCTCGCATCTTTCTGGCATCTTCTGGGTTCACTGATCAGGTTAGAACAGAGAGAAAAAATACTCTCATTAAGGAATCAACAGCTCTGCTCTTACATACACACAAAGGGAACGCAAATGTCTGCTCCTCCTCTGCCACAGATTCTCCTCCTTGGGAGCTTTTGTCACCACCACAATTGATGCTACTTTTTCTAGTTTCAAAGCACCGAAGCCAACCAGAAAAGCAAACATTTGCATGGCCTGTTCTCGACAATCAGGTCATCTTACAGAGAGGAAATCCTACAACAGCTTTCCTAGTGAAACATACAACCAAAGACAGGATAGTGAGGAAAGATCATTCTTCAGACATGACGATACCACATGAGTAATTATGACGTACCAAAACCTTTGCTGAATGACATCTCCGCCCTCTTTCAGGAAGTGTCTTACCTCAGCAGGCTAATGTGCCCTGCTTACTCCCAATGCCAGGATTAAATTCACTTTCTAAGAGTAGCCACACCGGGTAAGACCCAAATTTCACTTGGGCCAGTATTCTATCTCTGCCTCAGATTACAAAACATAAAGATATTGTAGCGTTTCCTCTAGTATATCACTCCAGCTCCCATAAACTCCTGTGGTAAGTAGCTTAAGTCTCAAATTGTACAGAACACTGGACCCATCCAGCTCACTGGATCTGCTCACAGATCTAAGAACTCAAAAATCATCAGTTACGGTGCAGCCCAACGGCATGTACACTACAAGGCTGCTCAGCCTGCCTGCATTTTGCACTAAGTATCAGAAGTCTTCTGTTCCTGATCTCTGCTGAGGACCAGGCCCACCCTCTGTGCCACACTTTCAGGTCCTGTGACTACTGTAATGATGCCATGGAGGAAAGGTAAAGGAACTGAACACGGGCGTTCTGTCAGCAGGAGCAGGAGAGCACAGAAACCAACTGCCAGGAAAAACACAAAGCAGCCTAGCATGACTGGATGCTGGTTCACGCTTGCCGAACCTCTAACAAGTGACAGCAGGAGCAGTGCTGGAAGCTTCAAGCCAAGCAGTGCCCACCTCTATTTCCAGAAGGCCGTGTGTTTGGTTTGTAGGAGCCACCACCATCTTTTCTGCCTGTACATTCACAGTGCCCATCTTCTGCCTTGCCAGAGCTCCCAACTTCATCTGGAACAAGAATTTCACACTTGTGAATTAAAGCTGTGTATCCCAAGTATTAAGGTCAATATTGCTTAGACCTCTCTGCATCCTTTTTGTCAGTCTCTCATTCTCCTCAACATCAGTTCAGAGAGACCTGTACTTCCCCATGACCCAGAAACCCTTCCTGCATCCTCTGACATCTGTGACCTCCCTCCTCATACCTTTGTCAGGGAATTACAAAGCAATTCAATCTGCCCATCTGAAAAAACTCAGCACTGACCCTGAATGAAGTTGATGAACATTTCTAGGTCCCTTATCTGTGTCTTCAGTTGTTCCACCAGTTGCTCCTTCACCCTGGCAGGATTAACGATCTGTGCTATGGCAGCATCCACACGCTGTCGCAATTCCTCTGGAGAGAGTGTTGCAATATCTTCACTCAAGTCCATGTCCAGCTTCTTTATCAACTCATTTATAATCATCTGCAAAACACGAGTTAGTAGCATGATCTCACCGTGTGACGGCTGCCCGTTCATCACTCTGGAAACAGGCCACCTTTGCTGTGCATAGAAAACTGCAAGAGAAAACACAGGACAGGTTTACACACGCAGATGAACTGCTGATACTCTATCACAGCTGCTGGCGAGAAATACGGACTGACCAACTCCCACAGTCTGTCAGGGGCTCACAAATGCTAAGAAGAAATACAGGCAGAATGACTTCGTGAGGCTTACCCGCTGTCTTTCCATAACCACAGACTGTGGCAGAGAATCATAGCTGCCTTCCTGGTAGGCAAATGTCTCCAGGTCATCCAGCTGTGTCTTGAGCTGCAGGATCAGCTCTCTCTGCTTCTCCTTCTGGACCTCAATTTGCTCCTGCTTCTCTTGCTCACTCTGAAAAAAAGTTACCAGTAAATAAAACTGAAGATTTACCATCATAGTCAAGCCCCAGAGAAGAGAGCTGTGGTACGAGGAGCGTTTCCTTCGGCTCATGCGCTTAGCTAGCGAACGCGGCGTGCCAGACGGAGAGGATGTGCCTGTACATCAAGGAGCGGCACCAGCCACAACACCCCACCCGACAGCGGGACAGCCTCCCCAGACCTCCCGCCCCCAGCAAGCCGGGGATCCGGGAAGCACTGCTGCAAGCAGCCGAACACCGCGCGCGTATCGAACTGCTCCGAGTCGCCGCTGCGGATCGGAGTGGGGTCACGCACAAAGCGCGGCCCTGGAGCGGCCTGCAAGTCACGCAGGGCCCGCACGCTGCTGCGGCCGCGCTTCGTGCAAAGCCACCGGCCCGGTGCCTCCCCGGAGCCGAGCGCGCAGCGCCACGTCCGGCGGCCGCCCCGGCCCCGGCGCTCCCCTCCGCACGTCCCAGCGGCGAACGGGATCTCGGCCGGGCCGGACGCACGGGCCGGCCCCGGGGCAGGCAGCGCGGAGCCGCGCATCGCGCGACGCCGCCATCCCGCAGCAGACGGTTCTCTTCACTCCGGCAAAAGCCGCCGCTCCGCCGGCACCGGAGCCGCACGACGCCGGCCCGGCCCGCGCCCCCCGCCCCGCCCCGCCCCGCCCGGGCCCGCTCACCGGGGCGCCGCCGCGGGGCAGCGGCGCGGGGCAGCCGCGGAAGGCGAACTCCTCCAGGTCGCGGAGCAGCCGCTGCTGCTCGGCCGGGCCGGCGCGCGCCACCTGCCGCAGCCGGAACTGCACCTGCGCGAAGTGCGAGGCGAGCGCCAGCAGCGCCCCGTGCAGGCGGCGCCGCTCGGCCCGCAGCCGCGGCACCGACTGCGGCGACCCGCCCGCCGCCGCCTCTTCCTCCTCGTCCTCCTCCTCCTCCTCCTCCGCCGCCGCCGCCGACACGGCGCCCACCGGCGCCCAGCGCTCCCCCGGGCCCAGCGCGCCGCCCTCCGCCTCCATGACGGCCGCTACCAGCGCCGTGACGCCGCCGCCATCTTGCCGCTGCGGCGCGGGGCGGGGCGGGGCCTGGCGGGGCGGGGCCGGGGCGGGGCCAGCGCGGCGCCAGCGCGCCCCCCGGCGGCGGCGGGAGCGGGGGCGCGCGGCGCGTGCCCCGCGGGCGCCGCGAGGCGGCGCTGGGCCGGCGACCGGGCTGCGAGGGGCCGCGCTGCGCCCGGCCTGACCCCCGCGCCCGGCCCCGTCGGCAGCCGCGCCCCCGGCCCGAAATAGCGCGGGGCGGGGCCGGCACCGCCATGGCGAGGTGAGCGGGTCGGGACGGGCAGCGGGGCAGTGCCCGGTCGGGCTCTCGGGCACCTGCCCAGGGCTCGGACCCTGAGGCGCCACCGGACAGGAGTCTCCAGCCGGGGACAGCGGGGGAACGGCGCCGGGAGTGGCGGCGGAGAGCGCGGGTGGGCCAGACTGCCGGGCACCGGTGGCTGCCGAGGCGAGGGCCGTGTGGGGCGCGGGAGGGGAGCGCTGCGTGGCCACCAGCCGCTGCATGGCCACCAGCCACTGCCCGCCACCCGCTGCCCACCACCCGGGCGTTGCACCCACCTCGCTCTCGCTGCCAGCCCCAGAGCTTGGCCCAGAGAGGGGACACGTTTGGGGCACCCTCCGTGCCCCAGTCCCCACCACATGCCTTGCGCGTGGTCCCTGCAGAGCGCGAGGGACCGTGGAAATACCAGCTGGTCTGCTCTTTCCCAAGGCAACCTGCAAAGACCCTGTGGTACGACCGCCCGCGGTACGTCTACCTGGAGTTCTGCGTCGAGGACAGCACGGATGTCAAGGTTGTCATTGAGGACCAGCGGCTGGTGTTCAGGTGAGCTGCCGCTGCCCTGCTGACCGGGAACGCAGCCCAGAACCAGGGGTGGTTCAGAGGACAGGGATGACCCCATAAGAGCTGGGCACGCTTGGCCTCAGCCCTCCCTTAAACCAGGCTGTTACGGTGTTTTGGCAGTTGCAAAAATGCAGACGGTGTGGAGTTCTACAACGAGATCAACCTGTATGCCAGGGTCAACTCCAAGGTGAGGCTTCTTCCCAGCAAACTGTTCTCCGACAGCCTGCATCAGGCTCAGAGTTAAACCCAACCTGCACACTCTTGAGCAACGCCGCTTAGTGTTGAATCCTGCCCGTTTCCCAAGAGCCTGAGTGGGGCGAACACAAGCCTGGGAGCCCTGATCCCGGGCCTGGCACTTGCAGTGCTGCGTTGAGCCAGAAACAACTTGTCCCCCGGGATCTGTGTGTCTCACAGCCTGCATGTGGCTGAGCTTTAGTGCTGTGTGTCTGCAGTGGATTACAGAGAGGAGTCCAGCAGACACGGAGGTGAGGCACTCCTGATCTCTTGGCAGGACTCACGGGAGAAGCGCTCTGACCGCTCTATCACATGTTTTATGAGGAAGTGGAAGGAGAAGGTGGCCTGGCCCCGTATCACGAAGGAGAACATCAAGGTATGTGTGGTGCCCAGCAGCCAGGACCAGCCCCAGCATGCGTGCTGTCCCCATGCAGCACCTCGCGGCTCCTGGGGACCAACCTGTGCCAGGACAGACACCGAGGGCCCCATGTGGGCATCCCAGCACAGAACTCCCAAAAAGCCCAATGTCACAGTCACCGCCAGTCCATGGACCTCTGCTCTCCATGAAAGATGTGGCACCCCTTTCCCTCGATGCAGGCAGGGTCAGGACCAGCAACCCGCAGGCGAAGGGACACACTCCCCTTCCTGCCCTTCCAGCCTGCCCCAGTCCCCTCACCTGTGCAGGAGCAGCCTGCACTCACCCACAGAGCACTCCCTGGGCTGGGAGGACAGGGCTGCTGGGTCCCTTCTGTGCTGCTCCCTCACTCAGGGAATGCTCTCTGCCCACAGCCGGCCTGGCTCTCTGTGGACTTTGACAACTGGCGAGACTGGGAAGGGGATGAGGAGGTGGAGAGGGCCATGGTGGAGCAGTACGCAGAGGTGAGCTGGGCTGCAGGCCTCGGGGTCCTGGGGCACGTGTGGGATGGCTGCTCGGGACTTGGGGAAGTCAGGCATTTGGAGTTCCCACAGCTGTTTCTTTCCCGTCCAGCTCCTGGAGAAGGTGACGGACAAAGGCCCCCCCCCCGCCATGGACGACCTGGACGTAAGTACTGCCCGTCAGCTGCTTCCCCCAGACGCTGCTGCACGCCGCGGCTGCCCCTGCCGAGCCAAGCCTCCGGCCCTCCGCTCGCTCCGGGCCACCGGCAGCAGCTCCAGCGGCTCTCCTCGGGCAGCCGTCCCGGCGCCAGCTGGGGACACGCTCCCCGGGGCTGCCCGGCCGCGGGCTGGCCCCTTCCCTGGCGCCTCGCTCCTCCCTCCCGCAGGACGACCTCTGAAGCCCGGGCCCCCGAGGACGCCGCGACCGCAGGAGCCTCCCGGTGCGCGGGCAGCACGCACCGCCGAGCGGCGTGAGCGGGGCGCTCCGAGGAAGCGGAGCCGTCCCGGCCGGTTCACCGCCGAGCGCGGCGGACTCCGACCCAGCGCGGCGGAGCCGCCCGGTCTCCCGTGCCGGTTCCTCGCGCGGGGCACGAGGCAATAAACGTGCGGAGCCGCCGCCGTCCGTTATCCCCTGCGCGCGCCACCTTGCAGGCCCCGCCCTCCCGCGTCACGGCGGCCGCGCCCGCCAGCCCCGTGTCCCTCTGCGGCCGCCGTCACCGCCGGCCCCGTGCGCCGCCCGCCGCCGCCGGGCCCCGCGCCCGCGGCCATGGTGTTCCAGTGCCAGCGCGACAGCTGGGCCCGGCAGGTAGCGGCGGGGCGGGCGCGGCGCGGGGGAGGCGCGGGCCGGCCCTCACGGCGCCGCCCGGCCCTCACGGCGCCGCCGTCTGTGTCGCAGTTCGCCACCAGGGTGGTGTCGTGCCGGGCGGCGGAGCTGCGGCCCGAGGATGGCGGGGAAGCGGTGCGCGGGTTCCAGGTGGTGCTGGAGGACACCATCCTCTTCCCCGAGGGCGGCGGGCAGGTACGGGCCGTGCGGGGCCGGGGCCGGGGCCGGGGCCGGGGCCGGGCCGGCGGCACTGACGCCCCGTGTCCGCAGCCGGACGACCGCGGCCTCATCGGCGATGTACCGGTGCTGCGCGTGACCCGGCGGGGCGCCGAGGCCGTCCACTTCGTGCGGGCAGCGCTGGAGCCGGGCGCCGAGGTGCTGCTGTCGCTGGACTGGGAGCGCCGCTTCGACCACATGCAGCAGCATTCAGGTCCGAGCCCGGCCCGACCGAGGGCGTCCGGTAACACCTCGCTGCAGGGGCGGCCTCGCCAGGCTCCGTCCGAGCCCCGGGCCGGGCGGCGGGCAGTGCCCGGGGAGAGGGCACTGGGGAAGGCAGCACCTCTCCTGGGCACTGGCCGTGGCTTGTCAGTTAACCCGCTGCGAACAGGTTTGGAGGGGAAGGTTCGACCTGCTTCAAAGTCTTCGGCGTGTGCCGTGGTGCTCTCCGGGTCCCGAGGCCCGTGAGGCGGTGGCTGTCTCCTCTGTCTGCTCCTTAGCAGTGACATAAGCCCCGCAGTGCTGAGCGTATGCTTGGGCATTCCCAAACGCCGTGGGGAATGTCAGCAGAAAAAAGAAAAAATACAGTCTGACTGAAAGTCTCCTTTCCTGTGTCCAGTATTACTCAAAGCTGTTGCTTGCACGTCTCTTCCAGGACAGCATCTCATCACTGCCATTGCAGATCAGATGTTTGGATTCAAGACAACTTCATGGTGAGCTGGGAAAAGGCTCCTTTGGCCCAGTCTTACTTTGTTGGCATGTGCCACCGTGCTGGGCTGGGAGCTGAACATTGATGAATCAAAAGCAGTTTGCCCTTGGATGTTTCAGTCGAGCTCAGAGGGCTTGGGAGAGGTGACTGAGCTGGAGAGAGGCTGTGCAAAGTATTTGCTCTGTGTCATCCTCCTCCAAGGATTCGGTCTGCATCTGGTGCTCTCTAAATAACAGGGAGAGGAAGAAAGTGTGTTTTGTTTCAGTCACCACATTCCCAGCAGGGGGATGATGCTTAGTGCTGCACAGAGGGACCTTCCAACTGGTCTTAGCTACAGCAGCAGGTGATCTTCATTGGTGCAGGGAGCTGGGCCGTCAACGAAGTGTCATTGAGCTGGACACCCCCTCCATGACAGCAGAGCAAATAGAGGCCCTGGAGAGGAGCGTGAATGAGAAAATCCGGGAGAGGGTACCCGTGATGGTGAGGGAACTGGCTGCAGATGACCCTGAAATTGAAACAGTGAGTGATGGGGAGAGAACTGATGATATCCATGGGACAAAAGTAACTGCAGTAGGGATGTCACCTGGTTTGCCGTTGTCCTCCTTTTGCTAGGTGAGAAGCCGTGGTTTGCCAGATGACCACGCAGGGCCAGTGCGAGTTGTTGACATCGAAGGCATAGACTCCAACATGTGCTGTGGGACTCACGTCTCCAACCTGAGTGACTTGCAGGTGGGAGCTGCAGCTGAGCTGCCTTCAGGAGCTTCGCTCCACAGTCAGACCTCGCACAGCAGGAGTCCCTGAGATCAAGCTCTGCTGGAAATTGTCCCGATGGCAGAGCGGGTGGCGGTCGCCCTGTGCTGGGTGAGCCCCAGCAGGGCCGCACACAGGTTGGCAGTCTTTGTCCCGTCAGTCAGGCTCCTTTCTTTCTCTGTGGCACAACTCAGCCCTTGTCCCTGGCAAGGATGTTTTCTGAACCGCCGACGCCTCTGGGGAGAGCACGTGGTGCATTGCTGGGTTGCTAGCTGCTTGTTCCCTGTGCTGGTATTTTTTGAGTGTTTGTCAGGGGGGTGGCAATAAAATTTTGGAGCTGCCTTTGTTTCTGTCTTTTCATTTGTTGGAGTCTATATCCCAGCACAGACACCGAGATGCACTGCAGCGTGCAGCCCCTGACTAGCAAATTGTATCAATTCACTGTATCACCATCCTTCTTGTTTTTTTATGTTTACCTTATGGCTGATTTTAATCAGCTTATTTTCACTGGCAGAGAGCCAATATTCACAAGGAGGCATAGTCTAGTAGGAACTGACCACCTGTGTGAGTATAAGTGAAGTACCGTTCTTTTTTGACCAGAGTGATTTTCTTTTTAAGGTTATTAAACTCCTTGGCACAGAAAAAGGGAAGAAGAACAAGACCAACTTGGCTTTCCTGGCAGGAAACAGAGTGCTGAAGTCAATCGAGCAAAGTCACAGTACTGAGAAGGCTCTGACCTCACTGCTCAAGTAATACCCTTTCCACTGTGATTATTTCATCTTTACTATTCTTTCTGACAAATACCATATAAGCCTCAGGGTGCATCTGTGCAGTGCTTTTTATGATGTTATCTGCTCTTGCTTCTTTAAGAAATCCGTTTCTGGCCTTCAGAGTAGGGATCCAAATTCTCCTTGTTCTTTCAGAAATGGACCAGGTGAGCATGTAGAGGCTGTGAGGAGACTGCAGAGTTCTGTGAAACTGCTTCAGAAGGTATGAGGATGGCTGAGAAAAGCAGATTGTGACTGGGTCCTGTAGACCTGAGCTTTAGTCATGATAACTGGGAACTGAATCGTAGACATCAGTTTTTGTGGATATTATGAAAACTGCTCCCATCTCTGGGAACACAACTCAGTGTTCACACTGACTTCTCCATCTGCAGTACAGTTTGTTTGCTTTTCTTTCAGAATAACTTGAACCTGCTCAGAGACATTGCTGTTCTGGTAGCCCGGGACTTCAAGAGCAAACCTGTTCGAAGTCAGCTGTTTGTGTTACACAGGTATGGGGGAGTTCAGGGAAAAGGGTAGAATGGTATCTTACACGTTTTGTGTCAGTCGCATCTCTGACACCTATTCAAGCTTGTTTCTCAAGGAAGAATATAGAAAAGGTGAACAGAATATTGAACTGCCTCAGCCTGCTGGAAGGTTGTGTAATGAGAGGAATGTGTTAGTAATTCAGTCACTGAATTCTCCTGGTTTTGTAGCTAAGAAATAACTATGTCTATCCAATTTCTCTCTGCCCTTGATATTTCCAAATAAAACTGAGGAGCTCTATTTCTTAAAGATGAACACTTTAATAATTCCTAGTATGTCCACAGGAATGCACAATGACGATTTAGATATATAGAAAAAAACTAAGCTCCATCCTAACAGCAAGAGGCCAAAATCCCAGGCCTGATCAGGGCCGTGTTTTCTGATTGATATTTTGGACTCCAGAGGGGATTTTTGCTTCTTTCTGAAGTGTTTTTTTTTACCCATCCGTACAGGAAAGAGGGTGACTCTGAATTTATGAATATCATCGCTAATGAAATTGGGACAGAGGTGAGTCACTGATGAAGACTATTTCATTCAAGCTGTAGGACAGGCAGGGCCAGGCTTCTCTTGGTACCATAGTCACAAGCTACAGTTCTCTTTCCTTTCAAAAGTTACATGAGGTTAGTGTCCCCTGCAGCCCCAATCTGCAGGAGCAGCCTCAACAGTCAAGAAATACAACAGTGAAAATTCAGAGCACTGTAGAAGAGCCTGTCCCCCAAAGAGCTGTGCAGAACCTCATCATTTGTTTTAGCATAGGATTAGCATAGCATAGCATGGCATAGACTCTTTCAGTTGGAAGGGACCTACAACAATCGTATCTCTGTCCTCTTCCTGGATAAGGAAGGCACTGGTTATTCTGGAGCAAGATCCATCTCTCTGTCCACAGGAAACCCTGCTGTTCCTGACTGTGGGAGATGAAAAAGAAGCAGGACTCTTTCTTCTAGCTGGACCTGCTGAAGCAGTTGAGCATTTAGGTCCCAGGTAACATGTTCTATGGTTTCTGTAAAAATAGTGAGAATTCCAATGTTGCAGACTAAGCAGCTGAGCAGTATAATTAGGGCATGGATCCTGGTTTGCTCTCCAGAGCAAGTTAGGCCAGGCCACTCTCTTCTCAGCGAGTGGCCTTCAGCATGTATTGTTGTTCCCGTAGGGTGGCAGAGCTGCTGGGAGGCAAAGGAGCTGGGAAGCGAGGCCGCTTTCAGGGCAAGGCAACCAAGATGAGTCGGCGGGGAGAAGTGCAAGCTCTGCTTCAGGAATTCATCGGCCATCGGAGCGCTGAAGCATAAGCATAATGTTTGAACACCGGGAGTTTCTCTGACTAACGCAGATGTAAACTCCCTTGGGATCAGGCATTGCTACTCCCCAGTGTTGCCTCCGCTTGCCTTCCGCCAGCGTGTCCTGGAGGTGCTGCAGTCTCAGCTGCAGAACCCAAAGGGCGCTGTGGAACTGCAGCATGAAAAAGCACGACAGGTGACTTGGGCGGTTTTTTTGCTCTTCTTGCTAAAAATGGCATGACAGTTTTGGTCTGGATGTGGGTAATAAAGAAATAGAAGAAAAGAAACCTCTGTCCTACAGAGGTTTGTCTGTCCTGAACGCAGAGGATGGCACACAGGGTGTCCTCACATGGGTGCCGTTCAGACCCTTTGCCCAGTTGGCGAGCCGCGGCTGCACTGCCCGTCAGCGCCGGTCGGGACTCCGCGCTGGGGGACCAGCACCCCCTGTTCCCACCGCACGGGGTGGGCTCCCAGAGAGGGGCCTCTGCAGCGGCCTCCGTGGGCTCTGGGTTCCCCGTTCCGGTCGGGATAACCGCTGGGCCAAGCGTGCCCGCTCTCCAGCTGGAAGGAACTGGGGGGCGATGTGGGGGTGTGTGCTGAGCTGAGCTCTGTACCGCGCCCCATTGGCAGCACACTGCCGTGGGTGGGTTGTGGCGTGGGGTTCTGCTGATGCGTGGTTTGGTCGGACGGAAGGTGCTCTCTCTCCTGATGTTCCCCGTGTCTCAGCACTGGGAGGGCTCTGGTCAGAGGGCCGGGAAGGGCCGGGAAGGGCTGGGAAGCGTGCTCTGCCACCACGCGTGGCAAAGTCCCGTCCAGACCACAGCAAGGCAACGGGCGTTACAGCGACTCCGCTGGACACCATCCCGCAAGGGCACTGCGAGACCAGGTCAGGGCAGATGGCATTGCTTAGGTGTGCCACGGCAGAGAATGCTGCTGGTGCTTACGGCTGCCCGTGGGGTAAATGCTGCGAGAACTGGTGTTTGGGGAGATGCAGCACGTGCACACGCACAGGGTGATCTATTTTAAACTGTCTCAGGCCAGAGAGGGTGTTCACTGAGTTAATTGCCAGGCTCTGCAGCCTGTGCAGCTCTGAAGTCAGCAGGGTGAGCCCGCAGCCGCCTTCCTGCTGACGATCGTGGCGCCGAGGCGGGAGCACTGGGATGTGTCTGCCGGAGAGCCGACTGGCAGCCCGGGAACGCCGGGATGTGTCTGCTGGGAGAGCTGATCCCCCATCCCACCTCTCCAGCCCGTGAGACATCCAAATTCACCAGCTAAACACACCTTCAGCTTTAACAAAATACTTCTTGTTTACAGGCACACCCATATGTATATGTGTATTTAGATACACATTATATATGTATGCACACGTGTACCCCATGAGCACTGAACACCTCAGGGCTGGAGGGGCTTCCACAAGCTGGTGCTTTGCCTCCAAATCTCAGTGTCTGCCTGTTCCTGTAACAGCTGCCTTGCCAGCAGACCCTGAGCACCCATGGGTGAGCACCCTGCTCCCAGTGGCACCATTCCCAGCCCTGTGGCGTGGAGGTGCTGCGTCCCCATGAGCTGCGGGGGAGCGCAAGGTGTTCCCTCTGCTGCTGCCAGGTCCTGGGCTGATGACCCCCACCCATGGGCACGGGAAGGGCAGCAGGAAAGCCCCAGAAGCACGGGGCTCGCTGTGCCATCAGCTGGCCGCAGCCCGCCTGAGCCTACGGCACGACTGACGTTGCGGGTCTGTGCCGCAGGAGCCATCCAGCAGCTCCGCCAGCGCAGCCTTCGTAGTCCGCTCCCGGTGCGGAGTCAGTCTGTGCAGATGCAGCGGGGAGCAAACAGTGGCTGAGGTGCCCTCACGGTCTGGGGGGTGCACCCATGGTCTGGTGACTGCCCCCGAGACCAGAGCAGGGGCGGCCGCCGGCCTGGGCACACCGTTACCTGCGGGGATGGCCCTAGACAGCCTTCTTGTCCTGCGTGGCCAGGAGCTGGGAGATGCAGTAAGGGATGAGGCCGACGGTGGCCAGCGGCACAGCCGCGCTCTTGCAGAAGGAGAGGATGTAGAAGAGCAGCTGCATGTGGGAGGGTGGCTTGAAGGCATCGAAGAGGTGTAGGACGAGGAGGGAGGCAGCAATGCAGCCCAGGCGGAAGGGCAGCTGCTGGCCCTGCTTCCCCCGGCAGCTCTCCAGGTACATGTGGGAGTTGAGGGCCAGCCCCAGCCCAAAGAGGATGCCCAGGTTACGGACGAGGCTGGCGAAGGGGGTGGTGTCGATGTGGACCCACTCAGGGTGGGCGCACCACCTCTGCGCCCTCTCCAGCGTCCAGAGCAGGTCCACACCGAGCACCCGCAGCAGCAGGTAGAAGCCCAGGGCGAAGCTGAAGAGGAAGAAGGTGATGCCCAGGTACCGGTGGAGGCTGGCGTGGTAGATGCAGCGGATGTCCTGGAAGGTCTTGGCCACGGCCATCCCTGCCAGTAGTGAAGTGGAAGAAGAGGCAGCGCCAGTCAGCGAGCGATCGGCAGTAGAGCCGAACAGACCCGGCGGCTCTGAGTGCTCCAGGGACATGTGCCAGGGGCTGCCCTGGTGCTCCCACATGGTTCTGACTGCTCTGATAGCCACCGCTGTGCCCTGGTGCTCACAGACAGCCAATTCTGCTCCATCGCCCAGTGATGACCCCTTCGCACCCCAACCCTGCCTGTGGCTTTGGGCACCGCTCACTGTCCCTCCGAGCGCAGCAGTGGCTGGCAGCACCCAGTCTGCCTGCCCGGGACCCGTGCCTCAGATGGGACCGGGACAAAGGCACGTCCTGGAGGGCATCCTGCCTGCGACAGTGAGGGCAGTAACTGCAGAGCCACGGACGCAGCTTCGCATCACGACCCTGCATGCATCCGTCAGGCACCGTGCCCTTCCTGGCCGGTGCTGCGGTCCATCACAACGATGCCATGGGGAAGGAGACAGGAGGTCTGATGCACTCACCTGAGATGACCCCCGCGATGACCTGATGAGGGAAGTGGGCGGCGATGAAGACTCGGGACAGGCAGACGCAGACCTGAACTGCCCAGAACCCCATCCAAAGCACCGTCCACAGCACCCTGCAAGGAGCAGGCAGCCACGTCGGTGGCAGGGCTGGCTCGCGCTACCCTGCACTGCCATTGCATACCCCAAGCCATGCCTGGCTGCCTGCCGAGCCCACCTGGGGTGCCACAGCTGTCTGCCCACAGCCTCATGCCTCGACGGGCTCAACCATGGAGCTGCTGGAGCAGCCTCTGCCCGGGACAGGTGGTATTGGCACACAGCTTACCAGTGTTTGAGTGTTCTCGACTGCTTCTTCCCCATGGCAGCGGAGAGGAGGGCTGTCACCATGACATAGTATACGCTTGCTGCGCCCATGGCGTGGCCGGAGGGGCTCCCTGGGTGAGACCAGAGCCTCAGGTCAGACTCCACCTTCCCCACGGAGCAGCTGCCCATGTGCAGAGCGTGGCCCCGGCACGGGCCAAGGCTGCGGCTGGGCCCAGGCAGGGGTTTGTGCTGAGCTGCCACGTCTGCGCCGAGGGTCAAGGTCTGCTCCGCGCAGAGGCTGCCTTGCCTCCACACGTTGCAGGCACAGTGGCGTCCGCAGGAGCGCAGCAGCGGCAGCCAACACCACAGCTCGGCGAGAATGGCCTTCTCTCGAGAGCTAGCTATGGGCACGTGCTGCCGGTGGGCTGCCAGCCACTGCCTGGCCGTGCCAGCATCCCCATCCCTGGGGGGACGGAGACCTGAGTGGGGAGCTGTACACTGCCAGGGCGGGAGACCCTACTGGGGTGGGGGGACCCTACCGGGGCCGGTCTCACAGGTGAGCGGGAACTGCTGGATCTCTGGGGTGGAGGTGTTGCTGTAATAGTCCGTCTCGTGGACCCACCAGTATGGTCTCTCCCCGAAGAGAATCCTGAAAAGAAAGGAGATCGGGGCTGTAGGGGTCCTGGGCACCAGAGCAGGTGGGCATGGCTGTGGTTTCAGCTCTGGCCTGGGAGCTGGAAGAGGCAAAGGACCCATGAGCGATCCAGGGTGCCCCGACAGACACAGCAGCCAGCTGATCACCTGGTCCCAACAGCCGACGCTGCCTGTCCACATCCCCAGCCCCTGCACAGGAAGAGCGAGAACTCCCTGGGAGCAAGTCCACGTGCTGAGAAAGAGCAGTGGTGTCTGTCCCCCCTAAGTCTTTTTCAGGCCAAGAGCAACTGTCTCATGGTGGCATCAGTGGCATCGACCACCGTCCTACCATGGCTTCCTTTGCATTAGCAACGCCAGCGTTCCCAGCCATGGACAGGCAGCGGTTACCAGTGTCCTGCCTTACCCATGGGAAACACTCGCCTAAAATATCAGGGGAGCACCAAGCCCCGGTCCCACATATCAGAGCCCTGTGGTGAGGGGCTCTGTGCAGCCCCCGCGCAGAACCGCAGCCGCAGCCAGCGGCGAAGGGGTTATTTGCAGCAGGATCTGTCTCTGCCCGGCTTCTGGGAAGGGAGAGAACCGTAGCCACGTAGCCACGCGGCTCAGGAAGGGGCAGCCGTGACCACTGCCAGCCCAGGGGCCAAACTCTGGTCTTTGTTTCACACCAGTGTTGAGGCTGAGAGCGCACATCTGGCTCACATCAATCCAGCTGTGCCAACACGCCCAGAGGGAGCCAAGGCACAGGGCCACTCACCACTTGAAGACGAGGTTGAGCCAGTCACCGATCACGGCCACCCAGATGAGCCTGATGCCCACCGACTCGCTGACGTGGAACCAGATGGGGAAGAGGACGAAGAACGCGTTCCTGAGGTCGGCGGCGAAGGAGATGAAGAGGAACCAGTCCTGGGAGCCCTGGAAGTGCTCCTGCAGCCAGCACGTTGCCTGGATGCCCGCGTCGTGCAGGAGGTTCATGCTGGCCTCCATCCTCCCGTGCAGCCGCGGCCCCTCAGCGCGGCTCGGGCTGTCCCGTGTTCCACCGCGCCACCGGGGTTTTATACTCTGCAGGCTCTTGTTTGCCACAGGCAGGTCGCTTGTCCCAGCGCTGATCTTTGGACCTAAAACCACTTTTGCCAAAGGTGCAACACTGGTGGGTTGTTACAAACATGTTTGGAACAACTTACGTAAAAGGGAAAAACAGGCTCCGAGGGCGCACGGAGCCGAGCGGAGCGTGGGGTGCTCCGGCACCAGCACCTTAACCCTTCCCTGCACCATCCCCTCCCAGCAGCGTGCTGGCAGCTGCCTCCCTCAGGGATGCTGCAGCCCCTGCTCTTTCGGCTGCCCTGTACGACGGCTCAGCTGTTCCTGCAGAACTCAGCGTTTGCTCAGGATCCGGGAGGAGATCCGAGCCCCCGCGCCCTGCGTGACCAGCATGCGGAGCTGCTGCAGCTCTGGGCTCTGACCTTTCTCCCATCCCTCTGCCATCGCCCCGGGCACCACCGGAGCATCACAGGGATGCCCGGGAGCGTGGACAGGTTGGTGTGTGGGGTGGGGATCAGGCTGTGTCAGCTGAAACCTCCGGCTGATGAAAAAGCACCTCACTGCCATGGCATCGCCAGGCCGGTTTAACCAGGACTCCGCGTAACAGGAAACTTTCCAGTCCATTTCTGGAGCTCCCCGAGCCTCGTGCTCTGGGGCTGTGGGGAGCTCCTGGCTGCCAGCCGTGGTTTTCTGATCTCTGGTGTGGGGTTAAAGGACCTTTGCAGATGAGGTCCCTGGGAGGGAAGGCATTCCTCCCAGCACAGCTCCCCCGGGTTAACTCCCTCCTGCACAAACTCCCCTGGCTGCAGGGACGGAGCCGAACACACCACTGGTCCCGCAGGTGCCAGGTTGCCTGCCCGTGGCCTTTCCCCATGCCAGCCATGCTGGCAGCAGTGCCAGTGCCGCAGCTTTGTTGTCCTGTTCCTCCCCGGGAGGTAACGGTGAATGAGTAACGAGGAGAGCTATTTCCAGAAGCCTGAGGCCACAGGGTCAGCCTGGCAGGAGAAACCTCCTGCCCCAGCTCTGGCCGGGCATCGTGGCTGCTGGCACACGGACAGGCAGCCCTGCGACAGTGGCATGGGGTGTCTGGCCAGGGCCCGCCGCACGGAACGGGCAGCGGTCTGTGCGGGGCAACGGGCCGGGAGCCGTTAATGATTAGCAGCCAGTGAAACGCATCACTTATCTCCCTCCTCGAGAAAGTTCAGGTCAAGATCCTTGAACCGCTGCCCGTGCGCTGTTTGCCGCGGCGCAGAGCAGGCGGAGGTCGTGTCCAGCGCCGCGTCCCGCGAACAAACAGCGGACTCTGCGCCGTCCTGCTGAGCGGCAGCTTCCAGCTGCTGTCAGCGAACGGAAACGCATGGGAAGGAGAGGGAGCGGCGCAAACGCTGCAGGATCGGCCACAGGCTCATCCCTGCCCGGGGCTGCTCCTCCCTGTCCCTCCCAGCCCGGCCTCACTGTGCCCAGGGCAGATGGACCCAGGAGTCCCAGCCCCAGAATGAGCTTCCAAAAAACCCAGCAAAGCAGAAGTTTGCACAGACGTGGAACTACTCTTGCAAAACAAATTCCTCAACAGCTTATTCCAGGGTCCTCAATCCAGAGTGGCTTTGGCCAGCGTGAAGGAATGCAACAGACTTGGCTTCTGTGTCAAAAATATTTTGAAACAGTCAGCAAGAAATTCTCCCTGAGAGATTTCACAGCAGAAAACAGGGGCAAAAGCTGTTGGGGGATGGGGACTAGTGTGCTTCAGTTCCCTTGGAAAACTGGAGCTGCAGAGTGGAGAGCCTGGGAACTGGGACAGGAGCAGAACCTCCTGTCTCCCAGCGCAACGGGGGCCAGCGTGGCACGAGGGCGAGCATGATGCGCTGCCGATGGAGATGCGCTGCCGACAGAACCGTTGTGCCAGTGGAGCGACACAGGCCAGCGTCCTCCCGCGTGGCAGCCAAGCTACACATGCCGGGGGGCAGGTCTGTGCCAGAGCTGCTGGGGTCCACATGGCAGAAGTTTCCCAGCTCCATGCCCTGTGCTTCGGGTAACTCCCTGGTCCTGCAGCCGCTGTGCAGAGCCAGGGCAGCCGAGGGCACCACGCGGCTTTGCATCCTAGCCGGTTTAGCTGCTGGCTCTGGGAGCACCATGCCAGGCTCCAGCTCATCCTCTGCACCAAGCAGCCGTGCTGACAGCACTGCTGGCAAGGGATGCACCGTGCAAACCGGCTGGGGCGTCTTTCCCGGGGGACGAATGGGGCCAGGATGAGGGTGCTTTCCTTCTGCTCTGAGGTCTGTGTGCCATGAGCCTGGGATCAGCCAGCAGCCCAGGAGCTGTGTGCCTGCAGCGGCAGCGGCTGGCTCCAGGACACGGTGTCCCTGCGATTCCCAGGGCATCGGATACAGCTGTGGGAAGTGCAGCACAAGTGGTTGCTGTAACATAATGTGCCGCACACGGTTCCAATGTTTCATCCAGAAAGTCCCCAGCCTGCTGCGAGGGCTGGGGCCGGGCAGTGGGCAAGGAGACGGGTTGCTGCCAGCACGGGAGCTCGTCTGGCGTCACCTGCATCAGCGTGAGGGCAGAGTCCAGGCAGCGCTCGCAAACGTGGGCACAGAGCAGCAGGCAGGGAGCCAGCCGGGCTGCCACCTTCCCCTGGCAGCGAGCATCCCAACTGCTGCCCCTGAGCCCCAGGATGTGCCTCTGGGCACGGCCCCCACTGTCACCCCAGGGCACCCAGGGACCACGGCAGCCTTGCCACAGAGCCATGCCCCCGAGCTGCCTGCTCCTGCCCGATCCCTTCCCTGCAGCGAGACGAGCTGGCTCCCAGGGGGATGTGCCGCTGCCATTAGGGCTTCTTGAGCCCACCATAGCGAGGCCCCGGGCAGACCCAGCTCCCACGGCGAGGGGTCAGAGGCGACAGATGCCCGCCACAGCCCCAAGGACACATTGGCCAGTGCTTGGCATCTGCAGCCACGTGCCAGGGCCGGGCTGCGAGGCTGGAGCTGAACCGCCTGCACCGAGCCCCACGGTGTCCCCAGCCCAGCCTGGCACAGCAGGGATGGGCTCCAGAGGCTGTGGAATCCCACAGCCCAGGGCTGTGCATGCAGCTGGGGGCGTGGGAGCAAGGGTCCCTGTGTCGGCAGGGGCCGAGCGTGCCGGGCAGCAGCCAAGGCCAGAACCGATTAACGTGGCTCGGTACAGCTGTTACACATTAACTCCCATGTTTGTCCCATATTCCCGGGCAGGAGCCTTTCGCCAGCACCCAGGGTCCAAGAGCACGGCTGGTGCACGCTCACACAGCCGTGCTGGGCGCTGTGCCAGCCCTGCGGCCCTTGGACCTCCGCGAGTGCCACAGAACTGAGCCAGGACTGCCCAAACAGGGCACTGGCTCCCGCAGCGTGCGCAGTGCCAGGGCTCTGCCACCAGCCGCGGCAGCCGCAGCAGCACCCGTGAGCTACGCAGCAGTCTGATCGGAAAAGCATCCAATGCCTGTTTATTGGGGGAGGGCAGACACGGGGCAGCGCAGCCCGGGGAGTCCCTGTCCCTGTCCCCAGAGCTTGGCACCACCATGGCAGACAGAGCTCTGTGGTGCCTGGGCCCTCGCAGCCCTGGAGCTGCAGCAGCCATAGGGGATGTTTTGGGCACCCCGGAGCTGCTGGCTCCCCACAGCCCAGTGCCCCGGGGCTGCCCGTGTGCTCTGTCCCATCACCCCGGGCAAAACCTCAGCAGGGACCATGGCTCCAGGAGGAGCTGTGGCTTTGTGCAATGCCCAGCCCTGCCTGGCACCATCGCCCTGCGTGCCCCAACCTACCCCAGGCAGGTGGCAGGAGCCCCCATCCCCGAGGAGGAGAGTGGCTGTGGGGACCCCACAGATCCTCCTGGATGGAGTCTCCAAAAATCCCTCCTAGGGGCTGTTTTTCAGAGGCTTTGGGTCCACCTCTGGCAGCCCTGCGGTGCCAAAACAAGAGCTGAGCTCCTCCAAAACCTGACCCTGAGCACACAACATCCTGGGGGTGGGCAGGGCAGGTCCTGGTGTGGCAGCAGAGCCAGTCCATGCCCACGGCCGCCACTGGAGCCCTCCGAGGGCACACTCGATGGCAGGACATGGGCTGCCCGCACCGGCAGGGACAGGGCCAGCAGCGGCCCCGTGCCCGTCAGAGCCCGTCGGGCGGTGGGGCCAGGCTCAGGTTGAGGAAGCCGCCGTAGCGGAAGGGGGGCAGGTGGGGGGCACAGGCAGCAGCGGGGTGCAGGCAGGCGAGGGGGTTGGCCCCGCACGCTCCGATGTCCTGCTCGCCGCTGAAGTAGACGCTGTCGGGGGAGTCCACCGAGGGATCCTCATCGAAGTAGTTGTAGGGCCTCAGGATAAAGCCGACGCCGTTCCCCACGGTCACTGTGTTGGGGACGTCTTCGGCGTGGGGGACGTGCAGGAACCCCACAGAGATCCAGGCAACCAGGTCCTGGGCAGAGGGGGAGCCGGCCCCGTCAGGCAGAGCGGAGTCCCCCCCAGCCCGGCAGCCACCCGGTTTGGCCGCAAGACGGGCGAAGCCTCTGGCTGGGGCAGTAGCCAGCGCGGCGCCCGCAGTGCTCGGCTTCCCCACGCCCAGGGGACCCCGGCCCACCTCGTTGGTGATGGTCTCGTTGTTGATGAAGTCGGCGAAGGCGACGGTGGGCGTCCAGGGGTCATTCTGGTTGTAGATGCTGGTGCTGGTGGGCTCCTCCTCCTTCCGCCGGGTGACGGCCAGCCGGTACCTGAGCGCGGGGAGCAGAGGGACCTGTTGCGCCGGCACAGGGCACGGCAACTGTGGCACCGCCGTCTGGCGATGCACCGGCAAAGCAGGGCTGCCAGGGACACGATCTGTCCTGGGTCAGGGAGGACAAGGGCTGGCCCAGGGCAGTGCGGTGCCACAGGCAGCATCCCCAGCACCTTTGGGCTCACGGGGGGCCACTCGGTGCCCATGGCTGCTCCAGCACAGCCGAGAAACACGAGCGTGTCCAGGCGCAGGCGCTGGTGCCCACTGCCCGACAGGCTCGCTTGAGCCACAGCCGTTTCTAATTCCTACAGCCTCCCCCGAAACCGGAGCTGTTAAATGCCGGCTGGGAGGGAGCCAGTTCTGTGTTTATCCCAAGCATTTGCCAAAATACATTCTGTCCTTGCATGAAGATGTCAAGACCGGGGGATGCCGGTGCTTCCCTTGGGAGTTCGTTCTGCAGCCTGGCTGCCCTCACACGGAAAACACGAGTGGTTGCTCTAAATTCATCCTACCCGGGGTCAGATTCCTGCCTGGGAACTGCTACGAGCAAATGTCATCGAGCAACTTTTCAAGGGGTTTTCAGAGCCAAAAAATACTCATCCTTGCTGCTTAACCATTCCCAGCAGCCTGGCGCAGGCTGGCTGGGTGGCAGCCCTCCCTCCCCGGGACACAGTGGCAGGGTGGGAGGTGAGAGGGTGGGGGCCACGCGTGCCCCAGCCCCAGCACCCACCTGCCCCAGCTGATGGACCTCTCCATGGGGCTGCTGGTGGGCAGGTGCTCCCCGGCAAAGCTGGTGATCTGGATGCGGTAGCTGCGCCGATGCCGCCACTTGTTGGGCTTGGGGCTGGCAAAGGAGAGGTAGCGGGGCATGGGGGCACTGAGCAGGAACGCTGCCTCGTTCTCGTTCTCCAGCCTCTCCCTGCGGAGGTACAGCTGCTCAATGGTGTTCTGCATGCTCCAGGGGTCTTTCACAAGCCTGTACCCCATGTCCTGGGTCTCCAGAGAGTTCAGCTGCCCTGTGAAGCACAAGGGAAAACCCTCCTGAGCTCCGCGCCCTGGGCAGAGCTGCAGCCCACCGCGAACCGCGGCCGCGCGCAAAGGTGCCCAGACCTACCGCCGACATCCAGGTCCACCTTGTAGTGCATGTGGTGGAGGTGCATCGTCCCCAGTGTGTGGGGCCCAACCCTGTTGCCGTAGTCGGTGCCTTGGCCGTGGAGGAAGGAGGAGCTGATGTAGCCGGTGGCGTGCACCTGGACCTCCACAGCCCCACTGCTGTGGAACATGAAGTCCCAGATGTAGTCATAGTTGATGAGAGTGGAGATGGCACGGATGACCAGCGTGTTTTTGCGCAGCCCGCCGTAGTACAAGGACTGTGAGTCGGAGAAGTGTCGCCGCAGAGGGAGGGCAGCATCATGCTCAAAAATGCAGAGTGAGTTTTGGTTAGTTTTGGGGGTCTCTGACTCCACCAGGTAGTGCCGGTCCACGTAGGTCGCCGTGTAGGGGCAGTCGAGACCCCGGACGAGCTCGTAGGCAAACCTGCCAATGCCGAAGCTCCCATCGAGATAGCGGGTCGACATGCCCCCGGGGCAGTTGGAGCCATACAGGGCTAAGGCTTCCTGGAGACTCAGCTCATAGACAATCCTCTCCCCTCGGTACCTGATGTCAAAGAGGCGCGGGCCAGAGTTGGGGTTCATGCCGAAGACGATGCTCCAGCCCTGGAAGGTGACGCGGTTGTCCCTGATGTGGTAGCGGGGACCCCGGGGCTCATACTGCAGTGGCCCCGGGGAGCCGGGTGGGCGCCGAGGTCTCATTGAGCCCAGCACCGCTTCAGCCTGGGGCTTCTCAACCCCGATGACCTCCAGCGCGTTGCCCACAAATGCGTGCTCCAGATCGCCCATGCTGGCAAAGTACTGGCCGTTGTAAAAGACTTGGCGCAGCCGCCAGCGGAAGACGCGTCTGTCGCTGTGCTCCACCAGCACCTCCAGCCCCACTGGCGAGAGGTAGTAGCCGGTGCCGGCCGTGTCGTGGAAGAGGACGAACCAGGTCACACGGTCGCCGGACTTGAAGCCCCGTGGGGCTGTCGTGAGGATGGCCAGGTCAGTCCCGTCGGACTCACAGCACGCGGCGAGAAAGCGCGGTGCCTTTCTCAGCTCCCGCTGGATGAGGGCGTTGATATCCGCATACTCCTTGTTGGTAACAGGTCTGCGGTGGTACGGCACCTTCCCCCCGTACTTCTGCACCGTGACGTCCCGGTGATACAGCGGCGTCGGCAGCGGGCCCACCACGTACTCCGTGACATTGGGGTCCGGCTGGTTCCCAAAGTACAGCACGGCCAGCGCCTCCCGGGGGGGGCGAGCCCCCCACTGTCCAGGAACCGCAGCACCTCCGCCTTGGGGGGGACCTGCACGTCCACGGAGGCGATGCAGTTGTCGGACGGTTTTGCCCGCGAGGCGTCGACCAGCCGCACCCCGAGGTTTCCCTGCAGGTACCGCACCACTTGCACCATCTCCTCGGGTGTCAGATCCGCAAAGACCCGCTCCGGCCGTCATCGCTGTCCTCCCGCTCCGGGGGCTGGTGCTGGCAGGTGCTGGGGGCCCTTCCTCTGGTCAGCAGCACACAGACTAAAGCGAATATCGTGGCCAACGCCAGAACGAGGAGGATGAGCACGGTTTTCACGTTCATGTCTGCTGAGGCACTGAGCTCCTGCGGTTGGGCAGGGCGGGTTTCCAGCTGCAGAATCCTCCCAGGACCCACCGCCAGAAGGGGCTGGGTTTGGTTGGGTTTTTCTTTCTCCTCGTTTCCTCAACAGCGCGGAGGAGCTCGCAGGGAGGGCGCAGGATGTTCTCAGATGTGCCCGGGATTTGCTGGGAACCATAAAAGGCAACTTTGCTCTGCTTCCCCCAGCAGATCACAATTTTAAGTAAACTTAATGCTTCTGCATCCGTCCTCCCCCTCTTGTCCCATGTTGCGCTGCAGACCTCGGAGAGGACAGATCCAGTCACTCGGGGGAAATAAATGCACCTCCCTCTTAGCGCTGTGGATGCAAACAGCCAGGCAGGCAGCAGAGACTGCGCAGAGCACTGCTGAGCACAGCACCGTGGGCCCATCCTGCCACGGCCCCGCCATCACCAGCGATGTCTCAACAGCAGAGACATCGCAGCGACGCGCGCTGCTGCCGATGGCCCCACGCATGGGAAGGTACCGGTCCTGCAGCCGGGAGGGAGGGGACAGCTGATCGTCACCCCCTCAAAGGCACCTCTTGCTCCCGGGCTACATCCTGGCACAGACGGGGCTGCGAGGAGGGGGACAGGGGCTCCGGAGCCCACTGAGCACCCTGGCACACAGGCAGCGGCACCAGCCGTGCTGCACCACCAGCAGCCCCATGGCTCCGACGCCCTGGCTGGTGTGGGAGAATGGCTAACTGAGAAAGGCCACGTAGACATAAGCCTGTTAGCTGAACAAGATCTTGCAAAACAAAGCACTCAGCTAGTTTAATTGCTGAAGTAGCAAGAACGTCCTGTCTTCGACCTAAATATTACAAGACCACGAGATGCTTGCAGACAGACAGGATGCTTGCAGACAGACAGGCACAATAAAAAGAGGAAGAAGGCAAACACAGATGGAGAGCTAGGGGCAGGATTGATTTTAAATATATCAACCAATCATGAGCTTTCCTTTTGCAATATGTATGAGCTAATTAAAGTGATTATAAAAATGGTATCGTTTGACAATAAAATCGAAGCCTGCTGATCACTCATATTGAGCGTCCTGGTCTTCCCTCCGTCGCTACAGGCTGGAGCCTGGCAGAGGGCTCTCATGCAAACCCAGCCAGCACTGGGCTGCGACGGCCCACGCACCGCCCGCAGGGCTGAGGTTCAGCTGGTTGGCACAGAGGCACGCGTGGGGACAGTGCTGCCATGAGGACAGCGAGACTCCTCTCTGCAACAGTCCCCTCCGCTCCCTCCGCCTGCCCCCAGCAGCGAGTGCCCAAGAGCTGCAGCCCCAGCACCTCCTGGCCCTGTCCCCAGCCTCGCCCCACGCATCCGCAGAGCTCGGTGCCCGCAGCACCCCGGGACCCCCCAGCCCGTCCCTGTGCCCCGACGGGTGCCTGGGGCCTCGCTGGTGTTTCTGGATGCAGGAAAGACAGCACAGACTCAGCGTCTTGCCCCAGCAGATGCTGCTGTGAGTCATAAGAACGAGACACTCAAGAGAGCACCGGACCAGAATAATTTTCTTTTTTTATAACCTGAGATAGGCACTACACAGCACTTGCTTCTACAGCAGAGGAACAGGGTTTTCTCCTCGCTTTCCTCCTACAATAGACTCAATTTCAGCAATTAACAGAGATAACATGGACTCACATCTGGCACTGTACCAGGAAGATTACGCTTCCCTTCTAAGAGCACTATTTTAAAAGCAATGATAAAAAGTGAAGTCACTGCACAACTGGAAATTGAGACAACTTCACTAAGAAACTGAAAATCTGAGACAGAACAGTCAACCTCGTGCCTCTGACTGTGTCTCCTAACACCGTCCTGTAGTGTTAAAGCCTGCTCGTGTTTTGGAAACCATCGTAGGTGAACGGCGGGAAGTTTGGCAAACACGAGGCCGTTTGGGGCAGGCAGGCGACGGGGTTGATTTCACACGCCGTGACGTCCTGCTCGCTGGTGAAGAACACACCATCGTGTGAGTATATGGAGGGGTCCAGGTCGTAGTAGTTGTAGGGTCTCAGGAGAAAGCCGACTGAGTTCCCCACCGTCACGGTGTTGGGAATATCCTCAGAGTGCGGGATGTGAAGGAAACCAGCGGTTATCCAGGCCACCAGGTCCTGGGCAGGGAAGAGTCACGAGAGCGTGGTTATTGCAGAAGCCTGCAGCAGCAGTGACCGGCACCAGCGCAGGGATCGTGGAACATTACAGGAGAGCAGGAAGGGACCTCCGTGGGCACCAGCCCAACTGCGTTCCCACATGCCAAGCTCCCCACTCCTGGGACAGATCCCCTCCTTTCCCCAAAGAACCACCCGCAGCCACGGCTGTGGACATCAGCCCAGCAGAAGGGCCCTTGCCCTGACTCCCACGGCCGAGCCCTGGTGTTGCCGATGTTTTCCTGACATTTTGCCAGCGTTTCTCCATAGGGGGAAACGAGCTCCTGCTCTGCACTCTGACCGACGCACCAAGCAGATACACGGAGAAGCGGATGCTCGAACCCACGTTCCTCACTTCCTGAGGCTGCTGCTCTCCCAGCTGAGCCCACTGTCCCACAGGTGATGCTGGGGTCACTTGGCCCCTGGGGCAGCTCTGGGGCTCCCGCGCAGCCCGGGGGTGGGTATTACAGCTCCAGCCCACCGGACCCCAGCCCACCTCATTGGTGATGGTCTCGTTGTTGATGAAGTCAGCGAAGGCGACAGTGGGTGTCCAGGGGTCGTTCTGGTTGTAGATGCTGGTGCTGGTGGGCTCCTCCTCCTTCCGCCGGGTGACGGCCAGCTGGTACCTGAGGACAAGAGGAGAGATAGGAGCAGCCCCCTGAGGCAGAGCCACAAGCCAGCCCCCCCGAGAGTCTGCAGAGCACACGCCTGTGCCTACGGCGTAATCCCAGCCCAGGAGAGCATCTGCTCTGTGCCCATCACGGAACACCCGTGCGATGGTTCCCCAGCTGGCCAGGCTGGGGGTGACCCCGAGAACCTGCTGTCCCAGTCGGAGCAGCCTGACCTTGCCCAGCTGATGGCCCTTTCCATAGAGCTGGCTTCGGGCACGTGGTCCCCCGCAAAACTGGTGATCTGGATCCTGTAGCCACGCTGGTGGCCCCACTTGCTCTTGCTGTTGGCCGCGAAGTAGATGTATCTGGGCATCTTCGACTGGAGCCGGAAGGCAGCCTGGTCCTCCGTGTCCAGGACTTTCTTGGTAAGTCGTGGCCGTTCTATCTGCTGCTCCGGGCTCCAGGGAGCCCGCGTCATCTCAAACGCCATGTCGTGGGCCACCAGGGAGTTTCTCACCCCTGCGAAGCAAAAGCAAAGTTGCTGAGGAGCGTCGCTGCAGTCCCCGGCTCCCCACAGACACCGCTGCAGCCAGAGCTCGCTCTCCCCACCCTCCCTTCCCACGCCCCGCGCTCCGGGCACCGGCTCCTGCCCACGCCAGCAGCCACCGCTCCGCAGCTCCACGGCGGCACGACTGCCCGCTGGGTACATTTACCCACGGCCGCGCGGCTGGATGTTTGAGGCAGGGAACGCCACCGTCCTCGGGGGCTCTTGCCCTCCGCAAGGGACAAGAGGGGAGCCGAGCCCCGTGCAGAACAGGTTCGCTTCCCAGCGGGAGCACACTCTAATTAACTCGAGCGCCTGCCGGCCGGCGCTGTTTGCGCATCAGCCGGCGGCCTGAGCTGCGGAGCACCGGGATGGCCCCGGGCTCCCAGCACATCTGCCGTCGCAGCGCCGGAGCTGGCGGCGCCTTCAGGTCTTTCCACAAAGAGTCCTGAGCCGGAGGCGCAGAGCAACAGGAGGGGCACAAGGGCACCCAAACGCGGGGCAGGCAGCTGAGAGCACCCGCGGGCCGGCGCCAGCGCGGCTCTGCACCAGAGCTCAGCACCTGCCCCGGCCGGCGCGTGCGGCGTGACGCCCTCCCGCGCCCCTCTCCCCTCGGCCCCACGCGAGTTTCCAGTTTGCGGAAAGGCCGTTCCAGAGCTGAACCTGTGGCCACCCTGGAAGGTTTGAGCAGCACCTTGGGCCGGAGCCTTAGACCTGCTGTCGAGGTCAGCGCCAAGCGCACGGAAGAGGATCCACGCCCAGCGACCGCCACCACGCTCATTTCCTTCCCTTTTCAGATGTGAACCAAAGCTCTAACCCCACACCTCCCCACCCAGGGACAGCAGTGACACCGCGATTTCATCTGCCCTTTCCCTGTTCATGCAGTTTTGCAATCCTCCATTTTCACCTAAGTACTCAAAACTCATCCTAAAACCACACGGAACAGTCTAAATCTGCGTTTCCCAATTAAAAGGAAATTTTTAATAGATGGCAGGAGCATGCAGCAGATGCAATTCCAGCAAGAGCGTGAGGACAGATTTGTGGCATAAATGGTCGGGGAAGACCTAGAAAGCTGCAGCCGATGCTCCTGTTGCTGCTGGAAGCAAAGGATCCCTCGTTCCCCCGGCAAAACGCAGCACAGCCCTAAGCTCGGAGCTGGCCACCAGCCCAGCGTCTGCCCGCTGTGCCGCAGCCCCGCGAGCGGGCGGCTGCCTGTCCCACTCGCACACAAGCAGCGGGAAGAGCTCGACAAAGCTGCAGGAAGTAGGAATGTGAGCTGGAAACCACATCCCAGCCAACAGCCTGAACAACTCTGACCATCGTGTGGGGCTCAGCACAGGGGGGGGGCGCAGAGCGAAAAATCCCAAATTCTGCAGAGCCCCCGAGGCCAAGGGGACAGGGTCAGGGCTGGGTCTGTCTGCCCAGGCAGGAGGGAAGGATCCCGTCGCAGCGGGGCAGGGGCTGGGCATTACTCAGCCCGGGAGGCCATGGCTCTGCACAGCACTTCGGGGCAACTACATGGGGCAGAGGGGGAACCTCTTCCTGTAGGACAACAGCTTTTCATGGCTCTAGAAAGAGAAGGGAGCAGATCTGTGTCAGCACAACATCCTACTCCAAGCACGGAAAGAAAAAATTGTATAAGGACCAAAAAAAGCCAAGTTTTAGAAGTCTAAAAGTACTTAGGGAGGGCACAAAGGAGAGACAAGACCCAGACCTACCTCCCACGTCCAAGTCCACTTTATAGTTGATGGAATGGGTGTGTATCGTACCCAGCGTGTGCTCCCAAACCCTATTGCCGTATCTCAGACCATCCCCGTGGAAGAAGGACGAGCTCACATACCCCGTGGCCTGGACCTTGCCTTCAATAGCCCCGTTCTGGTAGAAGATGAAGTCCCACATGTAGTCATGGTTGCCCACGGTGGCAATGGACCGAATGATCAGAGCAGAGTTGACCAGCCCCCTGTAGTAGAGCGACTCCAAGTTGGAGTAGTGGCGCCTCAGAGGAGAGCCCAGGTTCTGCTCAAAGACACAGAGCGAAGCCTTTCTCTTGCTGGGGCTCAGGCTCTCAGACAGAACATGTGTGTCGACGTAGGTGGCTGAGTATGGGCAGTCGACCCCTCGCACCAAGGGGGAGGTGTAGCGCCCAATGCCAAAGCTCCCGTCCATGTACCTCGTTGACATCCCTCCGGGGCAGTTGGAGCCATACACTGACAAAGCCTCTTGGACACTGATTTCATAGGCAACCCTCTCCCCCTGATGTCGGACATCAAACAGGCGCAGGCCCGTCTTCACGCTCATCCCAAAGGCAAAGCTCCAGGCCTGGAAGAGGACGTGGTTGTTCCTGACGCTGTAGCGAGGACCCTGGGGCTCGTACTGCAAAGGGAACAGCGCAGCTGAAGGTGCTCGGGGCTTCATGGACGAGAAGTCCCCATCCCACGGCACTTTCCTCACCTTCTCCACGCTGATGCGACCCTGCACGTAGGCGCTCTCCAGCTGAACCGTGTCCCTGTAGTACTGCCCGTTGTAGAAGACTCTGCTCACCACCCACTGGGAGACGTCCAGGCTGCTGTGATCCACCAGCACCTCCAGCCCCATCGGGTGCACGAAGAACCCGCTCACGTTCTGTAACACGATGAACCAGGACTTACGGTCTCCAGACTGGAACCCACGAGGGGCCGTGGTCTGAAACACCATGTTGGTGCCGTCGTACTCAAACACTTCTTTCAGGAAGGTCGGGGCTGCAGCAAATGCCATCGTCTCCAAGAACACTCCCACCTGCTCACGTTCACTGCCCAGCATTGGTCTGCGGTGGTACGGCACCTTCCCCCCGTACTTCTGCACCGTGACGTCCCGGTGATACAGCGGCGTCGGCAGCGGGCCCACCACGTACTCCGTGACATTGGGGTCCGGCTGGTTCCCAAAGTACAGCACGGCCAGCGCCTCCCGGGGGGGGCGAGCCCCCCCACTGTCCAGGAACCGCAGCACCTCCGCCTTGGGGGGGACCTGCACGTCCACGGAGGCGATGCAGTTGTCGGACGGTTTTGCCCGCGAGGCGTCGACCAGCCGCACCCCGAGGTTTCCCTGCAGGTACCGCACCACTTGCACCATCTCCTCGGGTGTCAGATCCGCAAAGACCCGGCTCTGGCTTGCGGACCCCGTCTTCTCCATGACACGGGGCTGGGATTCACAGCTGGGTGATTGCCTGCCCCTGCTCAGCAGCATGCAGGAGAGGATGAAGATTATCACGGCAGCCCCGACCAGGAGAATGTAGGGGAGTTTGGGGTTCATCTCTCTGAAGGCAGAGACAGCGCGTGGGGTTTGGCTGCAGCATCCAGAATACGTCCCTCAACTACAGACCAGGCTCTTATTTCATTTGCCGACCGTGGGCGTAAAGGCGTCGCTTGCGAGGTGGGGCGGGAGCCTGGATCTTGCATGGGACCGGAGAGCAGATCGCAGCTCCCGGCCCGTTCAGCCTGTTCCTCCCCTCCCCAGGCACGGGGAAGCCCGCCGGGGCGCCGGCGCCTGGCTCACTCCCCAAGCTGCCGATGGGTTTCTCTGCTGCAGGGCACCACCACGAAGCGCCCCAGCCTCAGTCTGCCCGAGGGGCCTTTGCTTCTCCCAGCGCGTCCCAGGACGCCCCATCCCGTCTCACATGGGAGCGCAGCGATGCCGCAGGGGCCGGCTCAGCCAGCCCCGCTCCTGCCGCACCCTGGCACCCGCCCCGCTAACCCTGACCACCCGGTCTAGGCTGACACTCCAGAAGAGCCCAAGACCCGCCAGCTCCCCAGCACCTCCATGTGCCTGCTCTCCCTGTCGCCTTTCTCTCCTGTCTCCAAGTCCCTCCCAGCCCTCAGGGAAGCGACGTGGCAGCTCCAGCCCCGCTCCGGCTGTGGGCAGACCAGCAGAGACTGGAGGAAGCTCCCTGGTGGGAACGGGCAGCACTCACTGAACCCCTGGCAGAACTGTGAGCACCAGGCAGCACCTGGAGCGGCTGCACCAGGAGGAGCAGAGGCTGCAGGACGACAAACAGGACACGGTGCCCATTCGGCCATCCCAACCCCACTCCAGCAGACGTGATGTTCGGACAAGAGCTGTCACGGGCAGAAATGGTTACTGTCAGGAAACTGCTCAGTATTCCCAGCCGCGTGATGGACTTTCCCTGGCGAGAAGAGCCACAAGGAGCCCTTTGGAGACAGCGAGCAGGGGGCTGGGGTCACCCCACCATGATGTGAGGGCGGCTGCTCCTGCACGACCACCAGCTCCCGCACAGCTGGCCCCGCTGCACCCGGCCCCATGCGATGTGGCAGCGACACGTCGCCGACAGCCGAGGATGGCTTTCTGGAGATCGTGGTCCACTCCACGTCCTTCTGGTGGAGAGAGTTTGAGGCACAAGCAGGAGGGGCTGAAACCACTACAGCACTGGATCAATTTACCACTCTTGCGACCATGTTAATTCAGGAACTTACGTTTTCATTCTCACTTCCAGCCAGGGAATAATCGCCCTTTTTCCCGGCGGGTCCCACACCATCCTCAGATCAGGATCTAAGAAACCCGTGCAGGAGATGACCCGTTTTTGTTGTGCTGCCGTTTCGCCTTCCCTGTGCTTGGAAGGTGGGGATCCTGCAGGGCACTGCTCGAGCACCCCACAGAGCCCCGAGCCCCGCAAGGGACACAGCTCCCCTCCCTCCCTAAAGGGAACAGCTCTGGGATTTTATACTGCTCTTCTCAAGAGCATTTTGCAGCAGCCAAGGCTCAGGGGCTGTAAACACAGCAGGGAACTGAGGCGCACAGCAGTCACGGAAAAGGACCATGCAGGAACTGTATTTTAGCATGTTTTCAAGCCTTGCTTACAGAAGGGAACCAGTATCAGCCCTGTTTTCAACCCTAATGACAGCAGCAGCACTTTCAAGGCCACACAAACCACTGCACTGCAGGCAGGTACACGAGAGGACGCGTGCCAGCAACTGAACACCTGCGCTGGAGACCGCTGCAGCTTGATGTACGTAGTTCTTTGATTACCCCCTGCAGTGCAGGAGACAGTGCTGGTTACTGGAGCTACATCCCCCCTCGGGCTGGTACAGATGCTGTCCACTGCCCGCCAGCGATCGCTTTGGTCCTGTGCAGATGTAGAACATTTTTTCCCCTACATTTACAGGAGCAGGTGTCAATAACAGACACCCAATGCTGCCAGTCTCTGCCCCCAGCACCCCCACTGCCCCTGCGCCTCCCCGCACCGCCGTTCCTGGAAGGGCCTTTACGGGGAAGCACGGCCGTCCGGCCGGGCCGAGCATCCCTGCACCTCCCCGGCGGTGCCAGCACTTCCCGGCTGCGCCCGCAGGCGCTGCAGGAGCTGCTCCTGCACTCAGATGACCCTCTGCAGGGATGCGCCGCCAAAAGCTGGGACTCCGTGCCAGAGCAGGGGAACTCACTGGCTCACTGCAGCCGCTTTGCAGCCCAAGACTCGGGATCCAACTTACAAGTGTTTCCTCAAAAGAGGAGCAGGAGCAGAGCCGCACGAGCTCAGCCCGCAGAGCCCTGTGCTGCGCTGCGCAGCCGGGAAAGCCCTTTCTGCATCTGGTCACAAGGAGCACCAGGACCAGCACAGGGCACAGCCAGAGCCGCTGAGGCTTCAGCCCTGCAGACAGGGCTGTGTCTGCCTGGCCGTGCCTGTGGCAACACGCACCGTGCCAGACCTGAGGCCTCAAGGAAACACAAACATTTTTCAGCTGCTACCTTTCATACTTTCCCTGGGCTGAACAAAGAGCTCCCAGACAATTCACGCTGCCTTCAACACCACGGCCTTGACAGACTATTTCAGACATCAAAAAATAATTTTGCAATGAAAGAAGAGGTTAGGAGAGTGAAAAAGCAGAGCTCTGATGTCAGTTGTTAGAGATTCTACGGACAAGGAGGCAATCCACAGCAGACATTAAAGGAAGACCCAGACCTACCTCCCACATCCAAGTCCACTTTATAGTTGATGGAATGGGTGTGTATCGTACCCAGCGTGTGCTCCCAAACCCTATTGCCGTATCTCAGACCATCCCCGTGGAGGAAGGACGAGCTCGCATACCCCGTGGCCTGGACCTTGCCTTCAATAGCCCCGTTCTGGTAGAAGATGAAGTCCCACACGTAGTCGTAGTTGCCCACAGTGGCAATGGACCGAATGACCAGAGCAGAGTTGACCAGCCCCCCGTAGTAGAGCGACTCCAAGTTGGAGTAGTGGCGCCTCAGAGGAGAGCCCAGGTTCTGCTCAAAGACACAGAGGGCATTTTTACTAGTTCTAGACACCTGGGAATGAGCAAGGTAGTGCACATCCAGGTACGTCGCTAAATAGGGGCAGTCGACCCCTCGCACCAAGGGGGAGGTGTAGCGCCCAATGCCAAAGCTCCCGTCCATGTACCTCGTTGACATCCCTCCGGGGCAGTTGGAGCCATACACTGACAAAGCCTCTTGGACACTGATTTCATAGGCAACCCTCTCCCCCCGATGTCGGACATCAAACAGGCGCAGGCCCGTCTTCACGCTCATCCCAAAGGCAAAGCTCCAGGCCTGGAAGAGGACGTGGTTGTTCCTGACGCTGTAGCGAGGACCCTGGGGCTCGTACTGCAAAGGGAACAGCGCAGCTGAAGGTGCTCGGGGCTTCATGGACGAGAAGTCCCCATCCCACGGCACTTTCCTCACCTTCTCCACGCTGATGCGATCCTGCACGTAGGCGCTCTCCAGCTGAACCATGTCCCTGTAGTACTGCCCGTTGTAGAAGACTCTGCTCACCACCCACTGGGAGACGTCCAGGCTGCTGTGATCCACCAGCACCTCCAGCCCCATCGGGTGCACGAAGAACCCGCTCACATTCTGAAACAAAACTAACCAGGTGATGCGATCTCCAGACTGGAACCCACGGGGAGCAGCTGCCATGGCTGCTAGACTGGCTCCATCATACTCCATTACTTGACGCATGAAAGATGGAGCTGCAGGGAACACCTGGCTTTTCAAAAAGGCTGCGATCTGTTTGTATTCTACAGCCAGTGTCGGTCTGCGGTGGTACGGCACCTTCCCCCCGTACTTCTGCACCGTGACGTCCCGGTGATACAGCGGCGTCGGCAGTGGACCCACCACGTACTCCGTGACATTGGGGTCCGGCTGGTTCCCAAAGTACAGCACGGCCAGCGCCTCCCGGGGGGGGCGAGCCCCCCCACTGTCCAGGAACCGCAGCACCTCCGCCTTGGGGGGGACCTGCACGTCCACGGAGGCGATGCAGTTGTCGGACGGTTTTGCCCGCGAGGCGTCGACCAGCCGCACCCCGAGGTTTCCCTGCAGGTACCGCACCACTTGCACCATCTCCTCGGGTGTCAGATCCGCAAAGACCCGGCTCCGGCCGTCATCGCTGTCCTCCCGCTCCGGGGGCTGGTGCTGGCAGGTGCTGGGGGCCCTTCCTCTGGTCAGCAGCACACAGACTAAAGCGAATATCGTGGCCAACGCCAGAACGAGGAGGATGAGCACGGTTTTCATGTGCATGCTGCTGCTGGTCCTGAGGCACTCTCAGCAGCTTTCAGAGCAGGGTTTGTAGCTGCTGCCGCTCTCAGTTTATGCTGCACTGAATGGATTAGCACGGAAAGTACAAAAGACTGGGAGAGGCTAGGGGAGGAGATCTGAAATTGGTGGTGACCAGAAAGGGCAGATCTCCTCTCTCAGCTGCAGCCTCTGTCCTCCTCCACAAGCAGTGCCCCGAAAGAACTGGTGGAGATGTAGGGTCAGTGACTCAGACAAGCTCCACGTAATTCTGTTACTTTTTCAGCCCAACCTAGCTTCCTGAGGCTGCCTGTAAAAACGAAGATCCTGCAGTCGGCCCAAGGTGGCCAGGACCACTGTGAGGCTCTGACAAGCTGGGAATTGTTGCCACACTGTAAAATTTCACCTCTTTGCAACTCACTGAATTTCCTTGTTTATCGGGCTGCTTCCTTGTAAACATTCTCCCTGGCAGCACGATTCCAAGCCTGGGGTTACTCTTTATTTTTTCAAATCTTCCACGTGGAAGCCTTTGCTGAAAACACATCCATCCGTGTAGCAGTAGAGAAACTTCGGCAGGCGTGGGGAGATGTTCAGCACGAGACTCGGGCCCCAACACACTGTGAACAAGGAGCTCTTAGTTGGCACCTCTGCACTGTGAACTAATTAATCTCCAGCATTCCACTGAAACAAGAACACAAAGCTCCCTCAAGGATAAAACTGTCCCCAACCCGCACCATCCACGCAGGCGGCCGCCGGCGGTGCCGCTATCGCTGTGCTGCCGCTGCCCGGGCAGAGCGGCCGCCTCTGGGATTTCTACCAACGGCTGTGACAACCACCCTCTGCCATCCCCACCGAAGGTCCGGTCTCACAGCGCTGCTGAAAGGCTTTGGCAGGACAAGGTGGGCAGGCAACAGGGCTCGGTGCTCCAACCTGCCATGCAGATGCTTGGGGTAGACAAGACACACCGCTTCAGCTACAGTCCCTGCCTGTCCCTGAGCTGGTGCTGAGAAGCACAATGCATCCAAGAGAACCAGGGCTGGAGATTCAACCCAACATTTCCACTCCTGCTGCCAGCTTCACCTCACCTCACCCTGGCGTTCTCTTCCTCCTCCCGTCAGAGTTTCCTGGTGGGAGTCGGCCCCCCCCAGCCTCAGCACTGCTTCCAGTTCTTCCTCTGCAGCGGATCCTGCCCAGGACTCAGCTGCTCCGCGGCCTCCGGCCGTGCTCACCAGACACCACACTGGCAGGCAGAAGGCCACGTTGCCATAGAACACACTCCATTATCCTCACCACCGCTCAGCCGCCTTTAGCCCAGGCTGCAGCTGTGTGGGTCAGGGACACGCACGTCTACCCCGTGCCAGCACAAGTCATCTCTGCCTCATGGGCCGCTGCCCAGCGAAGCCCGCGGAACCACCACAGTCAGTCCGTGCAGCTGCTGTGCCAGAAAAGGGGCTCATTCTGCAGCACAGACATGAGCAATGGGGAGAGACAGGACAGACAAGGAGAGCACCTTGGCTACACGGGACGCAATAGCTGTGGGTTTCAGAGGTGCTCTCCTCTCGTCGGCTTTCAGCGGGCCTCCAGTGGCAGAATCAGATGCCTCTGAGTAGCAATTAAGCAAAGAAGCACTGGCTACAAGTCAGCCTTTCAATCCATGAAGTCAACAAGGCTTTGAAGATTACTCAGGGTTAGGCTTGAAAGAAAAATTCCCTTTTGGTGCAAGTCTCGAACATGGTACCTGAGTGCAGAGAGGAAGCGCCGTTGCCCCACTTCAGGTTTAGGGCAGAGCCAGGACATACCTCCTGTCTCCTAGGAATTCGACAAGGCAACACTCGCCTACACAGCTGAGCCAAGGCTGCTGCATGAACCTCTGAGGCTGCGTGCACAATGCCCACATGGACATTTCCTTAAAGAAGTACAAAGAGAGCAGATCATTCAGTTTTGACTTTGTCTCTTGGTTTTGCAAGTCCCTAAAAGTCAAGGCATAGGCTGCAATTACAGATAGTCATTTTTAAGCAGCACAGCAGTAGTTTAAGAGAACTGGACAAACTCCACTGGCCTTACTGCCCCACAAATCACAACTCAACCTTGCAGCTTGCCTGGGAGATATCTGAAAATAAAGTGTGGGAAGACTCTTAGCTCTGTGCATGCTGGATGTCTGGAAAAAAGAGAAACCCCAACCTGTAATGACATCCCCACGACAAACCAACCCACAGCACACACCCCAGGTCTGCAGGATATAGATGACACAAACAAAACTTTCTGTGCTGCCTCTGCCCCGCTACAGCATATGTGCCACGGATGCCATGTCTGACACCACGTTATTTAACACTCCATTTCTGCTGTACTTTTCAAGCTGAGGACTTCTAAAGCCTACTAAAAGCAACACGAAAATCAGCCTGCACTTTCTGGGAGCTTGGTTTCAGAATAAACAGAACAGCCCTAAATCCATCTCCATCTTGCAGGAGAAATTTCAGGAAGCAGAGTAATTATCTGAGCCTGCAGAGGCAGGAAACCTCTGTCAATATCTTACTGATGAAAAGTGATCAGGGATCTTTAAGCGCCACATGTACCATGGCATTGCTTGTGCACCTTCTCCAAAAGAAGCCCGAAGCAGCTTAAAGCTAACCTAGAATTAAAAAGATTACATGTCTCACTAACAGCAGCATAACTTGTTTATGACCTGTTTGGTGCACGTACCTCTTCCCACAACTCCCCAGTCTGATTAGCCCATCACTCTGTCCCACACTAAACATGGATAATTCACATCCTACCGATGTTTATTTTGGCTTTTAGGTACTGCCCATCAGTGCATCTTATATTTGCTAAATTGTCCAGTCTCCCCAACAAAGCAAGGAACAGAGGAGTTTGCTGGTTTTTCCTCAGACACAAAGGTAGAGGTGGCAAAAAAGAGTATCTGAAATTTACAGAAACCGAACCCAGAGAGAGACGGCTTTTGGCTCAGGGGAACTCAGACTGTCAAACAGCTGGGTAAAGAACACGGTACAGAACACCCACTGCCAACTCTCCTGACACAAGCAAGTCTTTAGCATATCCCAAGCCAGACCTCAGACTTTGGAAAACTCCCACTCCCCTTCTCTCCTCAAATAAGGTCAGCTTGTGTAACACAGAAGGGTGCAAATTGCTTGGCCCTCACCCATGCTGGCTGCGTTTCTGGCAGTGTTTGCGTCTGCACACAACTGCTGTGCCTTTATTCTCCTCTCGGAGCATAAACGGTCACCGCAAGCGAGCTGGGATGTCTGAGGAACCGGTGAACCAGCGCCCCGACGGCAGCTGCCACTTCTTCCCGAGAGCAACACAGAAACCGCCGCCCTGAGACCGAGGGGCGAAGATCGCGGGCAACAAACCCTCCCCTGCCCCTGCCGATGAGCCACGCTCCCTGCCGACATCCACCAAGACACCCGTCCTGGATGCTCCGTCCTTCCACAGGACGGCTGGCACAGGCCTCTGGCGTTCGGTTTGTGCTGGCCGTGGTGAGGAGGAGGAGGAGGAACTCCTGCTTCCGCCCCGCGTCCTGCCCGCAGCCGGCCTTCCCTGGCGCTGCGGCTCCAGCTGCCTCGGCCGCGGCAGCCCGTTTCCCGCTGGATTCCCACCCCCCGGAGCGGCTCGGGCACCGGCGGGGCTCTCCCACGCCGCAGGCGGCAGGACGCGCCCGCCCGCGGCAGCTGCTGCTGCTCGTCGGCACCGAGCACTTCGGGCGGGACGCGCCGGGCGGCAGCCCCGGACCGCGGCGGCCGCTCCCGGGCTGCGCACGGGCCCCACCTACCGGCGTTCGGCCGGGAAGGGCAGCCGGGCCCCGGCCGGGCCCCGAGCCGCGCCCGCCTCGGGGGTCCCGCACGCCAGCGGCGGGCGGACGGGCCGCCGGGGGACGGGAGCGCCACCGGAGAGGCCTCTGCACCCCGGCGGCGGAGCGGCGGAGCGGGAGGCAGCGCGACACGAAGCCCCGAATCCCCGGGAGAGCAGAGGATGCTCGCGGGGCCACATGCACGGAGCAGCCAAGAGGCCGGGACCCCACGCGCCGAACCCCGCGGCGGGCGCTCGGCAGAGGCGCGGGGCAGCCGGGGAGCAGGCAGCAGGTCTTACGAGAACCAGCGGGTCCCCTGCGTCTGTTTTAACCCAGACGGCCCCAGTCCTGCACACTGGGTTGAGATGGGACGGATGACGTCAAACCCAAGACGGCGGGCTGGGCGTGAGGCGAGCCCAAGGAACTGAAACGACCTACCAAGCAGTGCACAGCCGATTACAACGCAGTTGGGAAGAGGAATGAGGGGAATGCAGTGAAGGAGCAACCAGATGTGAGAAAGGCAAGACCAGAAGAGACGTGAACGCTGCCCAGCCTAAGACCTCAGTATCACACACGAGGGGCTACCTTAAAAGAATTCCAAGTACCTTATTTTAATTTCTTGACATGGTAAAAGTTTACATACTTTCATCTGGCAAAGGGAGCCAAACAAATTAAAAGGAATCAGTACAAAGAAACACAAGGGGAAGTGCTGCTCCCAGACAGCAGCTAGAACGCAGTTGGTTTGTTACTGAATATTTATTAGTGGGAAGACTAAGTGTCAACTTACTACAAACAACAACAGGAGAGTCTATAGCAAAGGCCAGCGGCCCTCCACACTCTGGGCAAATCCCTGGGAAACCAGCAAGAGACAACATGGCTCTTAGATGTGGAAGCAGAAGAAACAAAAACAAAGTAAAAAAAAAAAGAAGGGGAGAAAGTTCATTCCATTTGTCACTGTTGTTACAATGAGGTTAACACAACTATTAAGGCTACTGCACAATAAGAATATACGGCTGTAACAGCAAGACCCAGGAAACAGCAAGGTTCCTGAAACAAATTATTAAGTTCCCTGGATAAGGGACTTAAGTAGAAATACTATAAATAAGAAAATTTCGGAGCCTGCAGCGTTATGGGCCCACTTGCCACACACGAAAACTGACGCAACACAACCAGCCATTTCCAAAGGGGTTTGTGATGGACCATGAAACGTTCCGGCGGCTTAGAGGAGTCACCAGGCACAGGAGCGTGCCCTTTGCAGGGAAAAGACTAGAAGGTCTGCAACGGTACGGGGTGGGCATGGGCCGTCGTCACCCCCAGGCACCCACTTTTGCCGCAGGGAGCACTGCCAGGAGACAGCGGGTCTCAGTCTGACCACGTGCGGAGACTATCAGGACTTCAGTATCGGAACTCCAGCCCCCCCTTCTCTCAGCCTGGGCAGAAGCATCTCATGCTGAAGGGGCACTAGGACGTACGTGAAGTAACATCAGTTTTAGCCACTCGGCTTTAGTCAAATCACAAAGAGCAGCGGGAGCCACCTGAGCTCACGACCAGCCAGGACGGGAACCCGCCCTGGCTTCAAGCACCACCTCGTGCTTTTTGCACAGATCTAGCCAGAACCGACATGGCAGAGAGACGGGGCCGGCCCTGCCGAGTCAGAAGAGCCAGAAAAGGAGCACTGACCGCTCAGCGGCACGGGAGCGTGGCCGCTGCCCCCAGCCCGGAAGGGGCAGTGGGTCGGTGCAGAGCGCCGGCGGCAGAGGGGCCCAGCTACAGCCAGCAGCCAAGAGAACGAGCTTCTCTGCCGCTGCGCCACCACCCAGGCTTGCTCTTGTGCTGAACCCTGCCCCCTTCCCAGAGACCCCAGTGAAGCCTCCAGCCAAGAGATGGGACAGGACAAGGACTTGGTCTCTAGTGTCCTTCCTACTCAGGTAGGAAGAAAGGCATGAAGGAATGTTCCTGCCTGGCTAGTGCTCTCACTCTGCAGTAGCCTCCAGGGCACCCCAAAGCAGCACGGCCTTTTCATTACCAGTTACTAGAGGGAGGGAGAGCTCCTGAGACCTGAACAAAACCAATCACAAAACTAGGCAAGAATTTCTTTAGAGTTTAACTAAGAATGCAATACTATTTCCAGCCAGTTTCCCATCTCGATAGTCACGTAACAAACCAAGGCAATGACGGTCTTTAGTTGACTGAACAGTTCTCAAGTTCAAACGTTGACACTTTAATAGAGGGTCTCAGCATTGCTGCTCCGAGGCCTCTTGATCTTCTCAATGTTTTTAAGGATCATGTCATGCAAAGTGACCTGCAAAAAGGGAGAACAGGACTCAGACAAGAAGGATGAAGTCATCCAGTGTTCAGCTTTCACAGTGAGCACTGGTTAAAACAGCAGCACAGCTCACCCTGGCACCACCCTCAACCCCTGCGTGCAATCACACATCCAGTTAGGGCCTTCCTTCAGCCAGACTTTACAGAAGCCACTGCACGTAACACCAAAAAGAGAAGATTTCTTTACAGACCCCAGGAATGGCTTGTACTGCATGAAGATTTTAGGATTACAGGTTCCCAAAGAGGAAGGGAATATTTTTGCTAGACCCTTGGCAACACCTGCGTCTTTGGGAGATGGTGGAGAGGCAACAGTCGGCTCTTCTCGTTAGAGCCAAAGCAGAGTGGGGAGGAGACAGGCTTCTTGCCAGGACTGGGGGTACTCATGGGGAGAGGGGAGGGCACCCTCTACTGCTGCACAGGGAGCCAGTGTGAGCTCCGGTTCTTCACTTACATATTGATTCCTCAGCTCTGAAATGATCAGGCGCAGACTAATGTACTCCTTCTCGTCGATCTCCGTCACTGTGCGGCGGTAGTCCTCCTACAGAGAGCAGACGCATGGCTGAGCAGCCTGGGCTCGGCCGTGCCGCACGCCCATACACCAAGCGAAGGCCCTACCTTTTACAAAGCAATCCCCCCTTCAGCCTGCTCTCCTCTAACACAGATGTCCTGCATCCTGGTATGATCCCCCCTCTCCCCCCAGGACCCTCAGCTCAAAAAAGGACAGTGATGAAGTGGCCCAGAGAGTCCCAAAAAGCAGCAGCATGTAACATGTAAGTCTTCACTTCCCTGTTTACTTACCACATGAGGGTACTTAGCTATTTTGGAAACCAACTTTGCTCTTGTGATATAATATCTGGTAGGAAAAGGGAGAGACTAAAGGTCATATAAACAGCAACAAGATTTTTTTCAGGCCCAAGGTGCCCTAGAAAAGGTGGGGGACCTTCCCACTTTACTCTTCCCAAGAGGATCCCAAAAAAGAGGTCTGTTCTTGCATGCCTACCTAGAAATCTGGTCCAGGTAGGACGCTGCCTCACTCTCCACAGTTCGGAGCTCAGCAACTGTTTCCTCCTGCAGGGAAGACAAGGAAGCCATTAGCTTCACACGACTGCAGCTGGCCTTCGGGGCTCTGAAGGTAACCCGCCTTAGCAGTGCCACGTCAAGCGCAGGTTTGGGTTTTAAAACCTAAATCAACCCCATGACTGCAGGTGCTGGATACTATCGAATGAAAGATTCAGAAGAACCCGAGATCCATGTCCCTGGAGCACAGCTCTCTCCGATGGCAGGGCAGAGCCAACGGTGCCTTACCTGAATAGAAACACCAAAGTTGTTTCCATCTTCTATCCTGGGGATGAGAAGCTGCACCCACATTTTGACCTGCGTTGGAAAGATCACATCACTAACATCTCCAGAGAGACTTGTCTCAGAAGTTTTACCAAAAGCCCCCCCAGGACCCTGCCTTTGCCATGCATTTCATGGTAAACTCCTCCTGCAGGTCTTTCATGCTCATGCAACACTTCTGAGGAGATCATTTCCCACACGGCTGGGATGCACACAGGCCAGCACAAGCACAGCTTCCCATGAGAAGCTCTCCTGACTGTGCCACAGAAGTTCTCAGCTGATGCCCGTGACCGTGCAAAAGGAGGGTGAAGAAAAGCCTCAAGGAAGGAACCTGTACAACACACATCATCCCCTTTCAGGAGGTGAACTACAGAGCAACTCGAGGGCTCAGAGAAACATTATTTCCCTACACCCACCTCCCCGCCCCTGTTAGGCACTGCAGTACGAATCCTGCCTTCCAGAATACAAAGGGGCCTGCTCCTTCCACTCAGAGCAGCTTTGCCTCTCAAAGAGCACCCTACTGTCTCTTCTTGCTCCAGCTCTCATACCCACCGTATTACACTTCTCAATAAGCAGCCTGATTTCTGGTTTCACTTTCTCAATGATGTCCACCAGCTGCTGGTTGCTCTTCAGCATCCCATTGGGCATCGCGAACACTTTGGTACCTAGTGCCAGAGGAGAAAAACACCTCACATCAGCGACACACAGGAACGGCTGCACCACCGGATCAGACCGAAGGTCCACCTGAGCCTCTTATCTCCTGCAAAGGGAGCAGTGGACACTGAGCCAGGCTACAGCTAACCTGTGGGGAAGGGGAAATTTGACATGGGATAACAGCAGTTACCACAAAAGAAGGAAAAGAGAAAACACGGAGCAGAGACCAGAGCTGAAGAGCTCTACGCTGCCGAGGCCGGGCACAAAGGATTTTCCTGATGCACGTGTATGCGCTGCCTCTGCCTTAGCTTAATCCAAAGCCTAGTATCTTCTTTCAGCACAGAGCCACAGGGAGATCAGCTGCCTCTGCCAGCGGGCCAAGCTCACAGAAGTACTACTTATGACTATCAGAGAAGTCCTAATTATGCTCGTAAAAGCTGGAAACTGACTCCTCCACAGCAGAACGTCTTTAAGTCAGGCCCCTGAGAGGTTGCGGAAATGGTCCTGCTTGAGCAGCAGCTGCTATCAGGACAGGGCAAGTGGGGTTCATGTGATTTCAGACCCCTAAATCACGGTGCACTGGTTCAGGGGGCAGGCAGCAACACAAGAGACTTGGGGACTCTTACCCTGAAAGGTCTCTTCGCGGTCTTCCAGCTTCCTCTTTTTCATATTTGGCTAAAATACACAAAATGTTTTACTCACAAACTAGTCGTAAGCTACAATAGCGTTGCAAAGGAAATACGGAAAACTTTAGAGCCTCTGGTACGCTCCTGGTTCGTAAGCATCCTTCTTTAAAAACAAAGGAGGCCCGCGGAGTACAGCGTTACCTCCAGCAGACCTCTCAGGCTCGAGAGACCAATTCCTAAAAGGCTTTGAGAGCGCCATAGCTTGTTACTACAGAAGAATATCCTACTCCAGCACAGAGCAAGCCATGCAGTTTTAATTAACAGAAGTAGGGATCAGAGCCAAAGAGTAACCTTACCCCGTCCAGTCCATCATGGCTGTTCGTGAGAAGAATTGGGTCAGGCACTGGGAGGTTCATGTCCGAATGGATCTGAGTGAGATCATGAATATTCAGGATAGGCTCCTGGAAAACAAAGCAGATTTGTTATTTAATTATGAATTAACAAATTCTGTCACACCAAACACAATGAGAAGACAAAAGATTCAGACCTCCCTCTTATCCGACTATAAAATAAGGATGAATGAAAAAAACCCTCTAACAATAGGCCTGTGCTGAGACCTCCCTCCGCCCAAGAACAGTGTGCCAGCTGCGGACTGCGATCAAAGCTATCAAGTGTCTGCAACGCTGGAGTCCCTGTCAGACCGCAGCATCGCAAAGGACAGCCCGAAGCTGCCACATACGTCAGAAAGATAAACGCAGTGATCACACAAAGAAAAGTGAAAAAGGAAGCACCCCCTCTACAGCTAACAGCGCTCAAACGCAGACAAGCCACGGCTTCGCGTCTTTGTGACGAGGTGAAACACACGAGAGAGCCCCCAGGAGCAGACCTGCCACGTCGCTTTCAACATGTGGCTTGAAAATTCAAAAGGATACAGAGGACAACATATTCCTTACCTTAAGGAACCCATCGAGTTCTAACAGCTTCTTTGGGAAAAAGTTTGCCACCAGATCTTCAGCCTGAGAGGGAAAGAACAGAGGATGACACGGAGCCACAGCGCGAGGTTCCTGCTAGCAGGCAGGAGCCCCAGGGAAAGCGGCTGTCCAAAGGCGGGAAGCAGGAGGGAACCCAGGCTGTGCCCGCTGCCAGGCGCCACGCGAAGCGCCGTGACCCCGCTGCTGTGGGTGACTGCTGCCCCGAGCACCGCTCAGATCCCGATCCCGTGCCGCGAAGATACGGCCGAGCGGCCTTCCCTGCGCTGCCGCGCTCCGGGCGGCGGCACACGGACACTCACCTCGCTCGTGATCCGCTCCCTGAAGGAGTCGACCTGCAGAAGGGGAAAAGCACCGGTTGAGGGTCGGTCTCAGCGCGCCCGGTAATCCCGGGCCTCTCCCGCCCCATGGGACACGGCCGAGAGCCGGCAGAGCCCGCGACCGCTGAGCGGCGGCTACCGGGGGCGCCGGGAGCGGCCCCGGTCGGCCTCGCCCGCGCGGGCAGCGCTCGGGAGGCCGCTCCAGGAGGCAGGGGGGGGCGGGGGGGGGCACAGAGCAACGGGCGGAACCGAGAACCGAGCAGCGCCCGCTCCGCTCGCTGCGGCACGGCGGCGGACACGCGCATCCCGCGCGCGGGCCGGCGGCCGCCCATCCGCCAGGGGACAGCTCGGGGGCGGCGGCGGCAGCGCGGCCCCGGCCCCGGCCTCCCCCTTCCCGGAGCCGCGCCGCAGCGCCGGCCGGGCGCGCGGGGGCGGGCGGACCGCGCGGGCTGCGGCGGGGCGGCCCCGAGCCCGCCCCGCCCCGCGGCCCGGCGCAGCCCCGGCGGGGCGGCCCGCGAGGAGGGCGCACCTTGAGCTTCACCTCCGGGTCCACCTTGAGCAGCGAGGCCATGGCGGCGGCGGGCGGGTCCGGGTCTCGCTCTGGCGCGGGGCCGCGCTGCCGCCTGCCCCACCACCGGCGTCGCCGCCACCGGAACTGACCTCACGCGGCGCGCCCGACAATGCCGCGCGCGCCCGCAGCCCGCGTGACCCTCCCCCGGCGCGCACGCGCCGCCGGGTCCTGGCCGCTCACACGGCGCCCCGGGGCGGGGCGAGGGAAAGCGGCCGCGACACCCCTGCCAGGACCGCGGCCCGCCGCTGCGTCACATCCGGCGCGGGGCGATGGCGGCGCGGGCGCGGCGCTGAGCGGCGGGATGGAGGCGAGCCGCCCGCCCGCCTGCACCACGCAGGTCAGCTTCGTGTGCCAGCGCTGCAGCCAGCCGCTGAAGCTCGACACCTCCTTCAAGATCCTCGACCGCCTCACCATCCAGGAGCTCACCGGTACGGGCGGGGCGGGCGGGCGGGGGGGCCGCGGCGGGGCCGGGCTCGCGTGACGCCTCCTCTCCCGCAGCCCCGCTGCTGAGCGCCGCGCCGGCCCGGCCCGGGGACGCGCACGAGGAGGAGAGCGCCCTGACGGAGGTACGGCGGGTCTGTTCCCCCGGCGGGTGTGTTCCCCCGGCGGGTCGGTCCCCCCGGCGCTTCCCCCGGTGACGGTGTCGCCTGGCCCCGCAGGAGCCCTTCGCGGAGAACCGGCAGGATGGCGTGTCCAGGAGGGTCATCCCGCCAGCCAGGTACGGCCGCCGCCGGGCCGCCCCGAGCGCGGCCGCGGGTCCAGCGCAGCCCCCGGGCGGCCCGAGCCGGTGCTGAGAAACCGCCCGGGGAAGGGGCCGCCCGCGGGCGTCACCGCTGCCGGAGGGGCCGCCGTTCGCGGGGCGCCGGACAGCCCGTCGCGTGAGACCCCCGCCGAGCTTCTCCCGGGGGATCCCGGTGGCCCGCGGGCTCCCGGCGGCGCAGCCGTGCGAACGCGCGTCCGTGTGCGGTGCTTGGGGCGCGGGCGGCCGGCGCGGGTCAGCCCCACGGGGCGCGCTGCCCTGCGGGCACGGCGCCTGCGCTCCTCCTGTCCCGCTCTGGGTCGGGCCCAGGCTCAGCCCGGCGCTGGGCCTGGCTCCCCTACACCCTCAGCACTCAACTCTCCGTAAAATTCTCTCCAAGAATGATGTCAACAGAAAGCGCCAACAGTTTCACGCTGATCGGAGAGGCGTCCGATGGCGGCACGATGGAAAACCTCAGCCGGAGACTGAAGGCAAGTCTGATGTGAGCCAGTAAACGCGGATACTTTTGAACAGAGCATTGTTTTTTCTGGATGCTCTGCAAGACTGAAGTGCAAGGTTTCCCATAGCACTGGCCTTCCGGTGTTTTTCTTGGTGAGCAGTTCGGTTTATTTCAAATAAAGCTTATTTTAAATCAAGACTCGACCTGCGAAAAGTACGTTGCCAGCTGAAGAAGCGCGAGTCCATCTGTTGAAAAGCAGCAGGCGGCTGCCTGTGGGGCCACCTGAGCTAACGGTGAGCTCTTCCTGCAGGTCACCGGCGACCTCTTTGACATTATGTCTGGGCAGACAGATGTGGATCACCCTCTGTGTGAGGAATGCACGGACACTCTGCTGGACCAACTAGACACACAGCTTAACATCACAGAGAACGAGTGCCAGAATTACAAGTGAGTGATCGGGAGGTGACCCGAGAGAGAGCTGCTTTAGCTTGAAGCCTAGAAAGAATACAGCCTTGATCTGGCTTTGCATGATCAGTAAGAGATGTCCCTGACTTTAGCACTTCGTTTTCTTTGTCAGAATCAGGTTAAAATTTTATTTTTGAGCGCCCTGTGGTATACAGCTTCTCCAGCTGAAGTCTGTGAGCCCATCAGAATGACCGATGCCACCTGCCCACAGTGCCGGTGTGGCAGTGTTCACAGAGATGGCTGCTGAGAGGCAGTAGCAGATCCTTGGTCACCATCTCACTCCCCTGTTCTCCTGGGCGCGTTCCTGACTCGTGGTGCAGGACTGATGTGGAGAGCTCAGGATGAACGAGAGGTGCAGCTGAGAACAGAGTCCGTGTTCGCGCCTCTGTGTGGCATGTGCAGGCTGTCATGGAACTGGGGACTGGTGATGAGGGGCTTCCCAGCATCCCCATTCTGGTAATCGTATCGCTCTCCTTTAGGAGATGCCTGGAGATACTGGAACAAATGAACGAGGATGATAAGGAGAAACTGCAAGCAGAACTGAAAGAACTTGCACTGGAGGAAGAGCAACTGATTCAGGAGCTCGAGGATGTTGAGAAGAACCGCAAGACTGTGGCTGAAGACTTCGAGAGAGTCAGGGCAGAGGCAGAGCAGCTGGAGCAGGAAGAAGCTCAGTGAGTGAACTACAACTGCAGTTTATGGCAGGGATTTTAGGTAACAGATAAATGAGATTATAAGGTGGAGAAACCTGTAAATAATGCCCAAATGCAAGTGGCTTGTTCTTTGCAAAGTGGAATTAGGCTAGATCAAAAACCCTCGTATGCCATGTGAGCAATCGCTGTGCTGCAAGAGCCTGCACTTCGCGTTTCTTGTCTTGCTTTTATTAAAGGTATCAGAAAGAGTACTGTGAATTCAAGAGGCAGCAGCTGGAGCTAGACGATGAGCTGAAAAGTGTGGACAACCAAATGCGCTACGCCCAGATGCAGCTGGATAAGTTAAAGAAAACCAACGTGATCAACGCGACCTTCCACATCTGGTAACGTAGACACCGGAATGTCGCGTCAGTTTGCGAAGAATCTGCAACGTGGGGCTGTTCCAATAATACTGCGTTTGACAGGAAAGCTGCTAGTCAAGCCATAGTTAACCCACAACAAAGCAACTGGTCACGGCTCCGAACAGTGTCAGGAGAGGGTTCTGGGCCGGCGCGGGTGTCAGAGTAGACAGTGGAATAGCGCTCCCGCTAACCCCGTAACGACCTGGGACCCCTGTGCTAGCCAACAGCAACGGTCTGATGTCAGGCTTTACAGAGCAGGTAGCTCGGGGGGTTGGGTGTTTGGTTGGGGTTTTTTCATTGTGTTTTTTTCTTTTTTTATGAGCTCTGTCATAAAAAGAGAACAAGTGGCTGGTATTTATATACACTTTTTAACCAGAGCCCTTAAACCCTCCTTCTGCTGGGTTAAAAGTGTGCATTCTGTACCTGTTAGTACGTGGCTCTTGTCCGGTTAGTGTGCTAGAAGCTGTTCCTGCCCCAGTGCACTTATTTATAAATAATTCCTCTTGTCACAGGCACAGTGGTCAGTTTGGCACAATAAATAACTTCAGACTTGGCCGTCTCCCCAGTGTTCCTGTAGAATGGAATGAGATCAATGCTGCCTGGGGGCAGACTGTGCTGTTGCTGCACGCCCTGGCTAACAAAATGGGCCTGAAGTTTCAAAGGTACGTGCAATATAATACACATTTCACTTATGACCCAGATAAAGACAGTTGGATTCATCTGCCTTTGAATCGTATCTCCTTTCAGATACCGTCTTGTACCATATGGCAACCACTCGTATTTGGAGTCCCTCACGGACAAATCAAAGGTAAGAGATCCTGCAGAAATGGAGGGACATTGACCTTGAATGCCACAGAGCTGTGGTCGCGCTGGGGGACACAGAAGACAAACTCAACCCTTTATGAATTTATGGTACAGGAGGGCTAGATGCCCCGATTCCTCCAACACAGTAATATCTCACTCCGTATCCTGTGTCAAGCCACTCGTTCTGCCATCCAGTGGCATGAAAAATGATGGAACTCTTGAACTATACACCGCAGCTGGCCGGAGGCAGGTAGCATGATTTGGGATAATCGTTGGCGATTAGCAACCCAAGCCTGCACGCGGTAGGCACTTACTACAAAACAAGTCACACTTATTACGTGCCAGAAACCATTTCTAAACATCCCGTGACAAATTTAAGGCTTGCACAAGACTAAAGAGCTGCAGTGACCGTATCTCAAGTGGAGTGCGTGGTGCCTCAGACAGGTCTCTTTTCCAGGAGCTCCCCTTGTACTGTTCCGGAGGCCTGAGGTTCTTCTGGGACAATAAGTTTGATCACGCAATGGTGGCTTTCCTGGACTGTGTGCAGCAATTTAAAGAGGAAGTGGAAAAAGGTGAAACGCGGTTTTGTTTGCCGTATAGGTGAGTGTTGCCATATAACATACACGTCAAACGAACACCTCCTGTGCTGTCCTGTGCAGTACTAACTGGCCCCTGGGCCAGCCCCGTCCTTCTGGAACCATCTGCTGTTCTTAATAACGTGCAGGATTACCACGTTTGCCCTTAGTTTAATTGAAATTTAAAGCTAGTTCCTCAGGAGAAGGCCTGAGGCTTGCTAGATTTCCTTTCAAAACAAAGTATTCTTCCATAGAATAATATGAATGTCAGATTTAAATTTTAGTACTTGGCATCACATTGAGATTAAATGCTTGCAATAGTAATGCACTAATAAAACTTTGTGTGTGATACAGGATGGACGTGGAGAAAGGAAAGATTGAAGATACAGGTGGCAGTGGTGGCTCTTACTCTATTAAGACACAATTTAACTCAGAGGAACAATGGACAAAAGCACTAAAATTCATGTTAACTAACCTAAAGTGGGGTCTTGCCTGGGTCTCCTCACAATTCGATAACAAGTAAGCATGTAAAGAACTCATCCTGGCAGCTGTGGAGTGTCTGCGTTTGGTTGCAGAAAGTCAAATTAAGATGTCTCTTGATACTAACCAGTACAAAATGTTTGCAATACCAAAAATCCACAAGACACTTTATTTAAAATACCATTATTAAAAGTAGTATATAGAAAAGCAATATGTAAAGTTATATCACTGAGCTGAACAGAATAAAAAAATAATCAGCTATTAAATAGATGCTAAACTGGTACTTTTGAGGTTTATAAATATGTGTATAAATTACTGTTGAACTTCAAAACACCAGTGAGTTTGATGCTACTCTGTTACAGCTTAACACAGGTTAGAAAAGCGAAACGTTACTAACACAGGGAACAACGTGGAAGAACTCTGGGAAGCTCTGCTTAGTCATTAAAGGGTAACTACAGTGTGAATAAAATAGTTTCTAAGTCATATCAGCACTTCTTTGTGCCATTGAGCTTAACGAGGTTTGGTACTGTTTAAAATACTGTTAGCTACGACGATGATAACTATTTGTAATACTTCCTGCAGCCCGTTCTTGCGCAGAGGTGCACTGAGTTAATAATAAAACACTACTCTACACAAGGAGTGCTTTCATCTAGGACATGCCAGGCGCAGCATAAACAGCCCCTGGCGCTCACGTCGATGCGCTGAACAGACACCTGCTGTCGTGACAACTGCGTTGCTTTCAAAACCGGTGGGATTCGGTCCTTCTCCCAACGCTGGCCAACTGCCTGGCTTTCCTTGGGTGTGAGCAAACAGGCTCTGAGCGCTGGCAAAGATGAACAGAGTAACAAGCAGCCTGGCTGCAGCAGGCTGCCTGAGACAAAAATTTAAAAAACCAGCACGTGGAGAAAGAAAGTATAGCCCTGTGTGTAATGACTGGGCGAGCGAGCTGCTCTTAGCAGTACAGGTTCCCAAGCAGAACACCGTGTGCATTAATGCCTTTTCGTAACATGGCTTTATTCAAAGGAAACTTAGGTTCATAACTTAGGAGATGTAGCTCTTACAATAAAGCTTTTGGTGCTGAAAGAGGTATTTCTCAATGCTACTTTGCTCCTGTTGTGCCTGCCTCCACAGCACTAGCACACCGCCTCAAAGGACGAGCTTTTCAAATTAACACGTAATGTACAAAACGTTCCAGAACACCTGGTGTTCAAAACCAAAACTAACACCGCATTGCTTCGGGTGCCCTGTGCCGGATCACAGAGGATGGTATTAGCAGCAGCGCAGCAGTTTGCTACTGCCTCGCTAGCGACGGGCCGCAGAACACAGAACTTAGTGAAGAGGCATAATCTTGTTCGCTGGAGCTTTCGTTTCGCAGTTCCTGTAGCACTGCTTCGGAGTGGTACAGCCAACGATGTGATCCAGTACTGCATAAGAAAATTCTAAGATACTTTGTGAAGTAATGCCAGTGATACAGCTTAAATGCTCCACAACCTTTAAAAAAAAAAAAAGATAGATGATGATACTTACTTAAAATGCCTCAGAGACATTAATTTACAGACTTTTTAACCCTCCAAACCTAATGAGAAAAACTGTGCTCCCTGGGTGTACACTAGTGGGTCTTTGACAGAAGTTGAAGCTTCTCAGCATGGGGTTTTGTTTGCTTTAGTTTTGTGCCTTTTTTTTTTTTATTTAATTGCTTCTACTAAAGTAAAATGAGGAAGCTACTATCTGTAATAGGCTGTTTGAGTTTGTATTCAGTGGCAGTTTGGGCAGAAAGTTGTCCCATGGGATTGCTTCTCTGCCTGTCAACGAAACGATGTCTTTGGGGGTTTATTCTGGTCATAAAGGAGCTCAAGTGTGAGGATGAGCTCACAGGAGCGCAAGCACAAGCCCTCCCTGTAAGACTCTTACAAAAGTACACACGCTTCCTGCTAAAAACCCTGAGAGATGTCACCTCCCTCACGCCACTCCCAGTACAGCCTGCCTGTCTTCCTCCTGTGCTTAAAGGTATAAACAGCCTTCACTTTCTTCCATGTAGAGCTAACGCGTTTAGAAGCGACCGTACCTGCCTCCAATGCCCAGGGTTTAGTATGAACACACTTGTGCCGATGATTCCGACAGCCAAGAGCATGAAATCTTCCTTTACTGTCATAAACTTCGCTCTGCAGAAGTAAAAGCATCTTCTGGTGTAAAATGATGCTATTTATACAGTTCAGAAGCACCTACTTCTGTAATCACTCTGCAGCCTGCGGCCGTGGTAGCGTATTCCAAACACGGCCGGAGACAGTTGGGTTCAGCAGACAGGGCTGCAGCTGGATTCCACGATGAAGCTAAAGTGCTGCCCTGGCTTGCCCTGAAGTCACTGTGGTGAGGCACGTTGCTTTCAACTGATACATTAAGATCAATAAACAACACTGAAAGCCCCTCAAATTAAATTTTCTTAAAACATGCCCCAAAAATGGCATAGCAGGACTTAGGCTACTATTTCTTAGGTTTTTTAGTGTTTTGATTTCAACTAGTTTTAAGCAACAGTCACGTAAGCTACTTACACCTGCAGTTTGCTCGGTGTCGAATTTTCAATGGCAATCTTCAACAAAGTGTCGTAGATGGTATCTCTTGTAAGATAGGAGAAGTCCAGGAGTTGCATACACATCTGATGTAATGGTTCTGCAGGAAGCAAGCAGCCGTTATGTCCTAGCAGAGAGACGATACAGAATCAGCCATACGTTTGAGTCCGTAAGCTGCCCCAGAAAGAAGTGTTAGCTACTGTCAGCAAAGGGTGCAGATTTCTGACAGCGACTGCCTGTATGAAATCTGCCTCTATGCCCCAGGCCTTCTCATGCCACAGGCTTTCTCAGTCCCAGTATAATTTCACTCATTCTGAAACACAGGTTGTCAGATCTGGGCAAAGAAAATGCGACGTCATTGTAGAAATCGTGGCCTTACAGTAGGTTTGAGAGGGGTTTAAACTCTTCATCTTTTACTGGCGGAGTCACGAAGGGCTCTCCAACAACATTCATAAGATTCTACTAAAGCCAAAGTTCACATCTGAAAAGTTACATGTGCATTCACAGTATGCAAAAATCTATAATATGACACATTTTGGTTCAGATCAGTAACAGCTCTATTAACGCTCTTAAAAACGTTCTTTCCCATTCTCTCCTATTAATACTCTAACCTAAAACCTCTAGAAGCAATTCCACGTAAGCCAAAGGAGTTGACACGTTGATCTGGAAGTGCAGAGTTTTTAGAACAGCAAGCTCCGACTCAAGCAATTCTTGTTTAGTGTACGAGTATTTTAAGGATTGCAGAAATTTTAATGCTGTGTCATTGTTAACTATCTGAAGAGAAAAAAAAAAAAAAAAAACCAAAAAATTACCTTCTAGGCAATAAGGCACTTGAAGACCAAAATATTTTCTTGCTTTACTCCTCCCACTGAATTTAAGCATGAACCACTGCAGTGGTGATGGCACCCGCTAACGCAGCTGTCTAACTGGTCTTATAAGCTGGCATGAGAAATCCAGCTTGGACCTTCTTTCCCGTAGTTTCCTCTACTCCACAAACTTCCCCGGACAGGTGTGAACCCTCTCCAGCTATACCATTTTTGACAACCACAGGTTGAGTTTTCCTGCTGGATGTATTTTTTTCCCTAGTACCGGGAACGTTTCCTGACAAATTACTACTTGACGAGTGACAATTAATCTGCCCTAAACGGAAGGGACTTAGATCTCCATTTTAATATCCTTTTCATTCCATTATCACTATTGTCTTTCAGAGAGGAAATTATTTTTTAAGCAAGATTAATGTACTACACGACTTAATACCTGGCTACAAAATGCTGCAGGGAGAGGTTTGGCTGGCTTACGTTATAGTGTAAGGAGAGTTTGCTTGCAAGCTGAATGCACGACACAAGTCGCAGGACAAACGTGTCACATATCTGATCTGCCAGAGGGCTCCGGCTGCTGCCTTGTCCTTGTTCATGACTTTTAACGTTCTCTCTGGCGGACTTACAGGTTTGTTCTACTTGTTTGATCATAAACCTACAAAAACCACAATTTCTCAGGAAACAGTCCTCTCTTGCTAAGGAAAATGAAGAAAGGCGATTCTGCACGTACTCAGAACAGACAGACATGATCCCGTGAGATCAGTGGTGCGCTGAGCGTTCAGGATATTTATTACCTTTCAAGTAACTCTACGGCTTGGTACTTTGTGGATTGGTCCAAGTGCCATTTTTCAGCCAGAAGAAACACGAACTCTGCAAGACAGGGGCAGGAGGCGCTCAGGGGCAAGATCCCGCCCGGGGGCCACTGCCCCGCTGGGTCCCGGCCCTGGAGCCCGCGCCGGCCGAGTCTCACCCACGATCTGCGCGTCCTTGAAGCGTCCCGCCCGCTCCGGCAGCGCGCTCAGCCGCCGCTCGTTCTCCGCCGCCAAGTGGATCAGCGTCTCCTCGATCACGTCGGGCGGGATCCCGCCGAACAGGGGCCCCGGGTCACGGCACCGGCGCCCCGCGCGCACCTGCGAGCCCATCGAGCCGGCGCAGAGGCCCAAGGGCGGCGGCTCCTCCAGCGGCGCCGCCAGCGGGAAAGGCCCCGCGCGCCCCCACGGCGGCGTCGGGCCCCGCCGGGACGGCGCGATCGCGGCAGCCGCTCGGCAACGGGGCCGCTCCCGCGCGCGGCCCCACCCCAGCGCGCTCCTGGTCACGGGGTCCCGCCCCGCCAATCAGAGCGGGCCCCGCCCGCGGCCCGCCACGCGCCGAGCCCCGGCCAACCGCGCGACGCCCTGCTCGCCCCGCCCCTGCGCGTGCCGCGCCGGCACCCTTCCGATTGGCCGGCCCCCTGCCGGATGTGACGTTACCGCGTTGTGCGGAAGCGGTGGAGGCGAAGATGGCGGCGCCGCAGGACCCGCGCGGGGAGGCGGCGTTCGCGCGGCGCATAGACCCGGCGCGGGAGCCGGGGCTGAGCCCCGAGCAGCGCCGGCTCATGGCGCAGGTGGAGCGCGCCCAGCGCCAGCGCGTCCTGCAGCGGCGGCTCCGCGGCCGCAACGCGCTGCTGGCGCTCGGCATCGGCGCGGTGGTGGTCGGCATCTGTATCCGCCGGGGCGGGGCCGGGCTGGGTGGGGCCGGGCGGGGCGGGGCTGGGCGGGGCGGGACGGGGCTGGGTGGGGCCAGGCGGGGCGGGGCTGGGCGGGGCCGGGCGGGGCGGGACGGGGCTGGGTGGGGCCGGGCGGGCCGTTCCTGCGCTGCACCTTCTGTTTTCCTGAGCGCTCCCCGCAGACGGCTACACCTTCTACTCGGTGTCGCAGGAGCGGTTCCTGGATGAGCTGGAGCAGGAGGCGGAGGCGGCGCGGGCACGGGCGCGGGCACGGGCCGAGAACGCAGCGAGCTGAGTGCGGAGGGCCCGGCCCAGCCCCGGCAAACCCCATGATGCGCTGCAGCCCCCACCGGTCAGGACGGGCCTCGAGCACGGGGGAAGCAGCTGGCCGCCGCCCATGCGGGACGCGGGCTCAGTGCAGCCCGGGGCAGTGCAGCGAGGGTGTCCCCCGCGGGCAGCGCTTCCTCCCTCCGCGGGCAGCCACCTTTCTCCTGGAGAGTGGACAGGGTCTTTGCCAAGGACTTGCTCCTGGGAAGGGCAGGGGTGCCTGGGCGCCTGTCGCTTTCCACAATAAATACCCCGTCTGGTGACTGCGTCAGCGCCTGTTGTTAAAGCAGCTGGTGGCCAGAGTCCAGCTCAGGACCTTGCCCCCCACTCAGGTGTCTGTCAGGGAATTCTCTATTTTGCTGCTCATTTCATCATCTTCTGTCATGAGCCAAGAGCAAGGACAGCACCCACAAGTCCTGCCAGCCAGTCAGAGAGAGGCCTTGTTTTTATTTAATTCATGTTTATGAAAACGCTTTCCAGACATCAGTTCCTAACAAAGCGCACCCGCTGCCATTCCTGCTGCACCAGCTCCATCACCTTACGGGCCGAGGGAGGCTTCCTGCTCCGCAGCCGGCTGGTTCTGGGCTGCACGGAGCGAGATGAGGGTGGCAGCGAGCAGCTCGGCCCCGGGGCGGTGGGCTCAGGCCCTACACGTTGTCCCACGCAGGGATCAGCACTGGAGCAGCCCCGGGCGGAGCGGGAGGACAGTGTGGTGGCAGGGGTGGGATGTGTCCTGAGTGGGATGCAGCGAGGGGCTGGTTCTGCTCAGGACAGGGCACCAGCGAGGCCCACTTCCACCTGCAAGGGTTCAGCGCGGAGTAAAGCACAACGGACGGAGCGCCTCGCACGTGTCCTGCAGCTGGGGCTGGGCGTAAGCAAACAGCCTGGGAGGGACAGGGAAGCTGCGGGGGGCACAGAGAGGGAGGAAACAGGAGAAAAGTGTGGGACACGCCTGCCCTCGCTCTGATACAGAGGCAGCAGGTACGCTGCTGCGGGCACACGGCCAAGGGGCACGGGGCTGAGGTGGGGGGGGGCCAGGCTGCCCAGGGCAGGCACCCGGCTGGCCCAGCCCGAGGGCACTGGCTGCCCCCAGGGCTGGTGCTGCCCTCCCAGGAGGTGCAGGGGCTCTTGCCCTCCCCTGGGGCAGCAGGCACTTGGTTGAGGTAGTTCGTTCAGTCACTCCTGGCCAGCCGGCTACTGGGGAGAGAAGCAGCAGTGAGCTGGGGCCCGCCCAGGGCACTGTGGGGCCGCCAGCAGCAGAATCGGCCCCCCACTCCTTACCATCCGGCCGAAGTCGTCGGCGAAGGTCACCCCCTTGCTCAGGCGCTGCTCCTGTGAGCCGGTGCTGCTGCCGCTCAGCGAGTTACGGCGCATGATGCCTGTTGGGACAGACCAGCCCTGAGCAGGGGACGCAGGTGGTCCCCGTCCTGCAGCCCCCGCCCAGCCTGCTGGGGCCTCAGGAGGGAGCTGGGGCAGCAGGGCTGGCACCTGGGGGCTGCGCCAGCTCCAGGCGCTGCAGGCTGTTCCGGCGAGAGGGGTTGAAGCTGCCCTTGGAGAGGCGTCGCTGGCGGCTGGAGAGCATGGCAGCGGGGGAGACGATGCCCAGTGGCGGCTGCTTCCCCATCCGCAGGTACAGCTCCTCAATCTCCTTCTTCTGGGCGCTCTGCAGCAGCTGCACCTCGGCCAGGTGCCTGGGCAGGAGACAGGGGCTGGCAGCTGAGCCGTGCGCTGTGCCCAACCGAGCCAGGGCATCCAGGGAGGGGATGTTGTCCTCCTGCCCGGCGCCGGAGGGAAGACCTGTCCCCTCCTGCAGCCCCCGCACTGCCTCCCGGGTGCAGCCCACCACCCCGCTGCCCCTTGTGCCACAAGGGTGCTCACTTCTGGCGCAGGTTCTGCAGCTCTTCCCAGATCTCCTCGTCCTCGCTCTCGGTGTCGTCGCTGCTCAAGTAGGACAGGCTGCGGGAGGAGCTCAGCCACACCTGGCTCAGCACCGCCTGGGGTGCGCTCTCTGCACCCTCCTCCCCGGTGCCCTCCCGGTCACTCTCCGCTGGCACAGCCGTGCCCTCCTCAGCCACCACCTCGGCAGCCTCGGCGTCCTGCTCTGCCATCTCCAGCACTGAGTCCGAGTCACTGCTTGAGCTGCCCCCCGTGCTGGGGGCCGTGGGCAGGGGGCAGCCGTCCACCGCAGGCTCCGTGCCACGCTGCTCACCCTCGCTGCTGCCTGGCACTCGAGATGTCACAGCCAGGTCCTTGGTCGGTGTCACCTGGAACCGGCCCAGGATCTGGGGCTTGGCTTCTGCCGGGGACAGGGGGCAGTTGGTGGGGTTTGAGGCACATGGGCTGGCGGGGATGGCGCGGTGCCGCCGCACCGACACGGCTGCGTGGCGCAGCCTCGGCCCTTCCCCACCTCACCTTCATTGATGGGTGAGAGCCGGGCCTTGGGCACGCCAGGGGCTGGCGACTCCGAGACGATGAGCGGGTGGCTGGGCTTTGGGGAGCCAGGCAGCACCTGCACGCACCCGAGCACCGTCAGCTGCCCCACCCCAGGTCCCCCCATGTCTCCTGCCCTGCCCTGCTGCTGCTCCCGTGCCCTGGGGACCCACCACCCGCTCAGCCCTCCCCACATCCCAGGGGCTCCCTGTCCCATCCCAAGGCAGCATCTGCAGTGACAACCTGGCCCTCCCAGCACTGAGCCCCACCTCGAGCGGCCCCGGGGAGCCCCCACCACCCCTGTACTCACCATGCTGCTCTCTGGGCTCCCTGGCACGGATGTGCTCAGCAATGGCAGGGCACTCCCTGAGGCCTCACTGCCTGCAGGGCACGGTGAGGCTGGCGCTGGGGGAGGGAATGGCATGGGCTCTCCAGCAGTGAGGACATCAGCCCCTGCTGACTCCGGAGCCCCACTGCAGGTTGGGACTGGCTTGGCCATGCTGGCAGGGCTGGGGTAGACAAAGCGCGGGGGCCCCAGGACAAGGCTTTGTGGCTGCGGCAGCAGCGGAGGGTAGAGGTTCCCACCCGAACTGGCGATGGAGGAGACGGCGGGCAGCAGCGTGTGGGCCACGCTCATCACTGCCAGGGAGAAGACGTTGGCCAGCGACAGGAGGGGGGCAGTGGGGGACCAGGATGTGCTGGTCACAGGGGGGCTCAGGGGGCTGCTGGGCTCGCTGGGGAGAGGGGATGTGGGGAGCGGCAGCGGGGACAGGAGGGCTTGGGGCGGGGGCAGTGGGACAGGCCCCCCTGGGGGGCTCGGGGGGCTCTGCAGAAACGCCGGTGATGCTGTCAGCCAGGAGGGAGCCGTCGAGACAAGGGGCCAGGTCTGCACGGAGCCTATGGAGAGAGGACAGTCAAGAGTGGCCCCTGACCCCCACGAGCCCCCTCCACCCCCCATCCAGGCAGCTCCGAGCCCCGCGCCAGCGAGGGACCGGCCAAGGCGCGGCGGCGGCACAGGCAGCCCCGGAGGGACCGACATGCCGGGCCCCGTCGGGGCTGGTACCTGCAGGGGAGCCCAGCAGCGCGGGCTGCAGCTCACCGGCGGCGGCTGCCAGTGGCTCCGTGGGGCCAGCGAGGTCCTTCTCCGACAGGGAGCTGCTCCGCGATGGCAGGACCGGGGATGGGACCAAGAGGCCGGGGCTGGAGCCGCCCAGGTCTGCAGCGCGGGGGCGAGAGCTGACACAGCCGAGGCGGGACGTGCCCCACGGGAGCCCCTGGGCTCAGCCGGGGCCAGCGCCGGCCCTGCCGGGGGCACAGGAGGGGTGCACACAGGGGCACAGACGTACCGCTGAGCGAGGATGAGGAGGAGATGGAGTGGGAGAGCTCCTGCAGCTGCAGGTCCGCCTGCCAAGGGGGACGGGGCTGAGCCCAGCGGCAGGGCAGAGCCCCCCGGCAGGCTGAGCCGAGCCCCTGCCAGCCCCACCCCAGCCCCACCGCCTGCAGGGACAGGAGCCGGCGGCCCCACTGGGCAGTGGGCACCACGACCCACCGCAGAGTGACCCAGAGCCATGGGCGCAGAGTGACCCTGCACCCCGGCCCCCTCTCCGCTGGGCTCCCCGGGGCCAGGCAGCACCCCCAGCCACGCTCAGCGTTTGTGGTTTCCCCAGCACCGTCAGGGCCGGGCTGGGCACTCACTGGGCTGCCTGCGCCACGCTCGGCCTCAGGGCTCTCAGGCAGCTCAGCGGCGCCGTGCCCATCCTTGCGAAGCAGGGTTGCCACGCGATGGATGATGTCCCGGATGCGGTGGACGAAGCTGTCCCGCTCCGACTTGAGGATGAACTCCTTGTGGACCTGGGGGCAGACGGGTGGTCAGCACCTGGCACAGCTGGGCAGGCCCCCACCCTCGCCACTGCCCTGCGCTCACCATGACGGCCGCGATTTCCTCCGGGTTGTCCCCGTCCAGGTCGAACTTGAAGGTGACCATCTTGTTGTTGTAGGTCTGCAGCTGGCACTCCACCACCCGGTCGTTCTTGTCGGAGATCTGCGGGCGGCAGGGCTGACTCAGCCCGGGGAGCGCTCGCCCACCTGCCCAGCACCCGTGGCACTCACGTTGGTGACACGCAGCCTGGACCGGGCACGGCGCCGCAGCAGCTTCCCCGTGGCCCGCTTGGGCGGCAGCTTGGCACTCCACTCGCTGGCCGAGAGCCCCTCGCAGCCGTCGCTCATGCCGGACGCCACGTCTGAGGCGTAGCTGCAGGAAGCCCCAGCGCCAGAGCATCAGCACAGCTGTTCCCAGCTGCCGCACTCCGCGTCCAGACCCCGCGGCCTCACCTGTCCACCGGGGAGGAGAAGCCGCTGGCAGAGGGAAGGCGCTCGGTTGGCATCTGCACCGCGATGCTCTGTGGGGAGAGGATGGTGTGAGTTGGCACCGTGGCCACCCTGACCCCCAGCCCCGCGGGGCCCCGCTCACCGTGGGGAAGCAGCGTGCAGGGCGGGCAGGTGGTGGGCTGGCAGGGTCCTCCCCCAAGAAGCTGCGATGGGTTGGGTCTGGGGAGTCCAGGAAGCCAGAGGAACTCAGGTAGCCATCCGTCTCGCAGTCAGCTGCGGAAAAGTGCTCACGTGAGTGTGGCTGGAGTAGGAGCCCCCTCCCCGGCTCGCACCCCCTGGAAAGGACTTGGGGGCTGGAGTGGGCACAGCTGGAAGTGGGCAGGGACAGACCCCCCCCCACCTCCTGCCCCAGGCTGCCCTGCTGTCCCACTGCCTAGTGCTCACGCACAGGTGGCCGAGGAGTAGCTGGTGTGGCGGTAGGCAAAGTGCTGGTCGGCCTCTGGCTCCTCAGGCTCCGGGGGGAAGGTGCTGCTGAAGACGGAGTCCTCAGAGCCAGGGGTGGCTGCGGTGGGTGCAGGGGAACCAGGTGGCAGAGGCGACTTGAGCTCCTCCAGCAGCCGCAGGACGCCTGGTGGCTGCTCTGGCTCCACAGGCGACGGCACATCCTGGGTGCGCTTCAGCTTCTCCCGCTTGCGCTTGATGGCGACCACGCGGTCACGCACCGCCTTGGCCACCAGCTTGTAGTCGGCCTCACAGACGAAGCCCAGGACCACCTGCGCGACAAGGGGCTCATCACGTTCAGGCACGGGGACCCTGCGGTGCGCAGGGCTCCTCCGTCACCGCACCCACCATCTCCTGGGCGACCTCCTCCGCCACGTCCTTGTAGAGCTCGAACAGGAACTCGATGGCGTTGTTGTCCTTGTACTTGCCGTGCAGCTTCTTCGTGTCGTCCATGCGCAGCCAGAGCTTGAGCCCAGACTTGACGCCATCGTCCTCCTCGGCCAGCTCCACGTGCACCCCCGTGTCCTCCTGGAAGAAGGAGTGCTCCAGCAGGTCCTGGATGGTGTACCTGTGGGGAGCACAGCTCAGCACGAGGCCGGGGGCCGGGGAGGTCTGCCACCCAGCCCCCCTGCTGCTCCCCACCTCTCGTTCTTGTCCATGCGGATGCAGCCCTCGATGATCTCCTTCAGCTCTGGAACCTTCACCTTGTAGAAGCTGCCGGGCTTCAGGCCCTGGGGGCGACAGGCGTCAGTGCCTGCTGTGCCAGACTCACCATGGCGCCGGGCTCCCAGGGCCTGGGGCTGCACCCCGGCTCTGCGGGGCTGCCGGATGCTCCCCGGGCTGCCGCAGCCCCGCCGCCCCCAGGCACAGCCCCGCCAGCAGCAGGGGACATGGGAGGACGGGGCTCCCAGCCCAGGGCCCCACCAGCCACGGCTCCCACGGCCGAGCCACACGTGCTGTCATGGGCCGCTGGGGCCGGGATGCCCCAGGGCTCGGGGTTTCCACCCCAGCAGGCAGGAGCCGGCAGGAGCCGGCCGGAAAGGGCTGGGCAGCCACAGTGCCCCAGGCAGGGGGCGGCTGAGCCAACCCGCTCCCGTTCCACTCCATTAATGCGCTGGCAGTGCTGGCACCGGGTGAGGGCCATGGGGTCTGGCCAAGCTGTGGCCCCTCTGCCCTCCGTGGGCCCTGCGCCCTGGCACGGCACCCTCTCACTGCCCAGGCTACTTTTAGCTGCTTGCACAACCTGCACGGTGACACGTTTTGGGGAGTGGTGAGGCTCAACAGCTCCATCCAAACAGCCCTCCCGCTCCCTCACCCCAGCTCCCGTGCCCACGGCACCGGCCAGCAGCATTGCCCCCCTCCCGGGGACCGGGGCTGCTCACCGAGGTGACCTTGCGGTAGATCTGGGCGGCATTCTGGCACTCGGAGTAGGGGTACTCTGAGGTGGCCATCTCCAGCATGCACATCCCGAAGGCGTAGACGTCCACTGCCTCATCGTACTTCTCCTCGTACATCTCCGGCGCCATGAACTCAGGGGTGCCTGGGGGCAGCAGCGGGGCTCAGCACCCGCGGGGCACTGCCGCGCCTGCGGCTGCCGTAGGGCAGCCAGGAGCCTGGCCGTGCCGGGGCTGCGCTGGGACCCACCTATGACGCTCTTGGCGAAGGAGGCTCGCTTGAGCGTGGCCAGGCCCAGGTCCCCAATCTTGACAGAGCCAGTGGGGCCCGTGATGAAGATGTTGTCGCACTTGAGGTCGCGGTGGATGATGGGGGGCGAGCGGGTGTGCAGGAAATGCAGCCCCTTGAGGATCTGCCGGCTCCAGCGCTGCAGCACCTTCAGCTTCATCTCCTTGAACCGCTTCAGATAGCTGCCGGGGGACCCACGGGGCTGAACCCCGGGGGTCGGCCCCACACCTCTGCCCCGACCCCAGCCCACCCTTCTCCCACCGCCACGCTGAGCCCCTCCGGATGCAGGTGCCCACACAGGGCGAGCGGCAAAGAGCATCCTGGAGCCACAGGCTCGCGGTCCCGTCCGGGCTGGACTCTGTAGAGGCAGCACAGACACCACAGCCCAGGAGGAGCCCAGTGCCCTGTGCCACTGGTGCCAGGAGCAAGCTGGGGTGAGCGCCCAGTGCTGCCGCCCCACTCAGCACCAGGGTGCCTGGGTCACACTGTCCCGGCACAGGACGGTGCCAGTGAAGCTCCTGGGTCTCCAAACATCCAGCAGCAACCCTGATTTCTGTCTCCAGCTCCCAGCCCTGCCCCATCATCCACCCAGATCCCACCACAGCGCATCATCCCCCCCAAACGCCCACGTCAAGGGCTCAGGTGCGGGTGCAGAGCTGTCCCTCACCTTCCCGTCACCACAGGGACCCCATCCCCTCCCCTGTGCACCCCAACCTGGCAGTCCCTGCTCACGTTTTCAGGGTGCCAGATGTCATGAGCTCTGTGACCAGCACGATGTAGACCTGGCCTTTGACAGACGACTTCCAGGAGTCGTAGAAGCGGACGATGTTGGGATGCTGCAGCCCCTTAAGCATCTCCACCTCCTCACGGAACCGCTGCCGCTCCGTCTTCGACAGCTTCCGTGTCTGTGGGAGCCAGTGGGGAGGTGAGGGGGGCACACAGGGTCTCAGCGCGCACAGGGGGATGCCCTCACATCCTCGTCCCCACTCCCTACGTACGAGGCAGCAGGGGCTGCCATGGCCCAAGCACAGAGCCGGGATCAGACCTGCTGACCCCCAGCACAGGGGCTCACGTGGGGCTGGGACCGTCCCAGACCAGCCACCCAGCCAAGGGGACATGCAGGACATGCCCGCCGGTGTGCCCTGTGCAGATCCGACGGCCACAGCCCCTCTGCCCCCCAGGCCAGCCCTGCCCCCGCCAGGGCATCACCAGCTCCCTGCACCGGGCACCGGGGCACGGCGTGGCAGGGTGCCGGGGCAGCCTCAATGGGGCCTTTGTTGGGGAAAGCAGGCGGGGGAGGCTCCAGCTCAGGTTTTTCCACGTTCCTCCCGCTCGAGTTAATTAAAGTGGAAACTGAAGCCGAGCGCTGACACCGGCACTGAGAGGGGCCGGGACCAGCGGGGAGGACGCAGACCCCTCGTCCAGGAGCGCAGGAAGGGGGAACCAGCTGGCCAGACCCCGAAGGAGCCGGGTCCTGCCCCGAGCACGGGCAGCCGCGGGCACCGAGCCCCAGGCAGAGGCGGGAGCCGAGCAGCATCTCCTGTTGCGACCCCGGACCCCGACGGGCACAGCCGCTGCAGAGTCTGGGGGCTGCCCAGCCCGGACCCCCGTCCAGCCCACACTCCTGGGGCCAAGGAAACCCAAACTGCCGCAGGCAGCCCCTGTGCTTCCACTGCCCGGCGCTGCCGGAGCCGCGCTCAGCTCCTTGGCTGGCAGCCGCCATCCCTCAGCCCGGGCAGCTTTCGTAATATTTTCATTGCATCACAGCCGCCCCACGGCCGGGCTGGAGCCGCTCCATAATCCCCTCTGCGTTTAACAGGCGCTCGGGGACCCGGCTCAGCCCAGATGAGAACCTGAGCCCTGCAGCGGGATGAATGGGACCTTTCACAGCCGAGGAGGAAAACAGCAACCAAAGCCCCTGCGCGGCCCAGCAGCACACCGGCTGCCCTGCCCGGCGTCACGGCCACCTTCAGACCCTCTGGCCTCCCGATCCCCACCGAGGAGCCCGGAGGCTTCACTGTGCCCCACAAACGTGCATGGGCACGGGGGAAACCAACATGGGCTACGAAGAGGGGCAGGGAGGGAGTCACGGGCGGCCACGGCTCTCCCAGTTCGGCAAGAGGGGACCCCGCTTGGAGCAGTCGTACCAGCGTGGTCCCCACCGTGCCACCCCCAACCCCAGGCAGAACCCCCAGCACGAGGCTACCTCTCTCAGGGTGCCCGGAGCAAGGGCTGGGGGAGCCAAGCTCGTCCGCAAGCCTGTGCCAGGACTGCTGGGCTTGCTCGGCACTGTTCCTCCCGCCCGACCGAAGTGGCAGGCAGTCCCGCGGCCGGGCATCCCAGCGCTCTCCCCACCAAGCACCAGTAGTGGGGAGCGGAGCCCTGTCCAGCCTCAGCCCCACCAGAGAAGCTGCTCATCCAGGAACTGGGCACCGGGGAGGGCAGGGCAGGCAGAGCTGCCAGCAGAGCCCTGCTGCCCCGCGCGGCACGCAGGGACACCATGTCCTTTCCTAGCAGCACCTCGTGCAGGGCAGAGGAGGACGCTGGGGATGGCAGCGTGGGGCCGGGTGAGGAGCCGGTTGGCAGCGGTCCAGCCCCATCCCGTGGGCCAGGACCTGGCTGCCGGGGAGCCTGGCACAGCCAACGGTGGGAGACGAGGCCAGCATGGGAGGAGAGAGAGGTGGGCACAGTGGCCGAGGACGGCTCTCGCCTCTGTGGCAGGAGGCTTTCCCCAGCACAAGGAAGCTCCAGCGCTCGGCACACAGTCCGCAGCCCTCGCAGGGCTCTCCTGCTCCCGCAGCCCTTGCAGGGCCCCAGCTCCACGACACCCCAGGCAGGGGGTCCCAGTGGCGGCCTGTGAAAGCCCCGTTGTGTGTGGCCAAGAGTCGCACCCGGAAAGGGGAACACTCATGCACCGGAGGGATGTTCGTAGCGACGCTGGGGCGGGGTGCGGAGCAGGCACTGGAGACCACTCAGCGCCATCCCTCCGGCCACGGCCATGGCACCTCCAGCCGCAGGGAGGTCCCGAGCCTCCCGGCCCAGGAGCCAGCACTATGGCAGCAGTGGGTGCCCGCACCCCACTGCTCCTCCCCGCGGGTCTGCCCCCCACCGTTCGGCAAGCGGTGACCTTGTGCACGCTCGCGGGCACACAAGCACACACGCTCTTGCATTTCCAAGCCCGCAGGACTCCCGTCAAGCGAATCTCCCCAGTCTCCTGGTTCATCTCCAGGACAGTCAGAGCTCCTGGCCCGTGCAGGGCTGACCCCCGGGCACTGCCCCAGGGTCTCACCAGCCTCAGTCACAGCACAATTCCCAACCACACCGCAGGCAGGATGTGCCGGCCATGTGACAGACAGGATTTTGAGAAGATGCAGAAATTTGGGAATAAAGGTGCCCACAGCCCCCAGGGCAGCCAACCAAGGTACCTGCCTGAGCTGGGGGAGGCACAGCAGCGCCTGCCACCCGGGATGCTGTCGCCCACAGGGAGCCCAAGGGGACCCACAGGAAAACCACTCATGGCCAGGTATTTACAGCTCGATCCCACTCCAGGCCTCCGGTTTCCTCCCTGCTTCCACCTTCCCCACCATCCACAGCACCTATCAACAGAAATAGTCCCCAGTCTAAAGCTGGAAAGCACAAACAGGTCACGGCAGGGCTGCGGGACGCGGGCAGGAGGCAGAGACAGACGCCACGTTCAGGACTGGGGGCAGTGGCACAGGGGGACGGGGACGGGCAGGTCCCCAGAGGGGTCCCACAGGAAGGCAGGGGACAGGCAAAAACCAGGTCATCAGGTACAGGGGAGGGAAGGGCAGGGCGAGGATGGCACGGACAGCTGGGATGTGGGATCGGGAGCTGTCACGGCAGCTGGACGAGGTTCTGTGGACCGGAAAAGGTCAGGGCTGAGGTTAAGCATTCATTTAGAATTGAAAGGCAATAAAAGAAGAACTGTGAAAGACACAGGACAAAACTATTTTTAAAAGGGTAGAACCACAACCATTTTTATTTGCGGTTCCAAATCCCGTATTTGTGTCACAGTGTCTGATTCTTTGCATGATTGCTGAAAAAAACCCAAACTTTTAAAAGTCTGCTTCTGTGCTCCCAGCCCCTCATGGGACGTGGATTTTGGGACAAGAGACATCGGATAAAGAGCAGTCAGTGGGACAGAGCTGAATACCGGGTGGGGAAGAGAGAGGGCTGGGGAGGGAGCGACAGGGCGGCTGGTGCCGGGGCTGCGTGGGACTGGAGCTGCCCGTGCCGGCTGACCCTCAAGAGACACCCCTGGGAGGGTGGCAGTGGGTGGCCGAGCAGAGCCAGGTCTGCCCCGTCTCCCAGACGCCGCAGGATGCTCACGGGATGCCCGTGCTGGCCTGGCAGGCTCGCAGGGCAGGCAATGGGGCTGGCATGTGCCTGCTGGACTCGGGGCACATGAGCCTTTTTGCTTCCCTTTCCTCCACCTGGGAGGGTGCAGCCTTGTCCCTCGGCAGCCACCTCGCAAGACACCAGAGCTGCCTGTGCACAGCTGCAGGCAGGCCCTGCCTGCACCGCTGCCAGACCATCGCCAGCTCTTTGCTAAACAGAGCCATACGTGCACCCAGCCCCTGCCCTGGGCTGCAGGATGGGCACCGGGGGCCGCATCCAGCCCCTGCAGACACACGGGAGCTGCTGTGACATACCGGGGTGGGGACAGGGGCCCTGTGGGGCAGTGCATCCCAGCCACAGGGACAAGCAGGAGAGCAGAGAGTAATGCCAAGCTGCCAGCCCTGCCACACGTGCTGGCTGCCAGTGCAGGGGAGCTGGGGCACGTCTGCAGCGAGGGGCTGACTCGCAGAGCCAGCCAGGAGGGAAGCGCCTGGCACGGCTGACTCATCCGGAGAAGGTCCCGGGCTCACCAAGGAGAGCCCTTCCCAGCCAGCGGCAGGCGGGTGCTTGCCCTGCCACCGAAGGGACGCGGGACTCAAACGGAGCTCAGGAGCGCTCGGACAGAGCCGCGGGGCTGCGGGAGGCAGGGAGCACTGAGCCAGCTCTCACAGCCAGCTGAAACATTGTGCAACCCACGAAGGCAGGCGGAGGCCCACGACCTCACCTTCCTCGCTAAGGGGCAACAATCAGCCCCTCCAGAAATCCCCCACCGCTATCTCAGCATCTCTTCTTGCGCTACTGGGCTGCAGCCACCCCAAGGACCCGGCTCGGGCAGCCGCCTGCAGCTGCACCGAGGCTTCAGGAACAAGACAACAAACTCGCAAGACACGTTTTTCTGTGTAAACAAGGACTTGGACCTTCCAGCTGCAGCAGCCACCCCAGGGTCAGGAGCCTGTCGGAGACTTTGGACTTCACCGAAGCCCCTCCTCAGGGGCTCCAAGGAGAAACGGGAGCCTCACGGCACGGCTCTCCCTGTGCGCCTCTGTGGACAAGATCAGGCCTGGCAAAAGTAACAAGTGGGAGAGGGTGTTGCAGAGGCAACACATTCACTGCTGCCCTCAGCATCCCGCTGCTAGCATCCTAAGGGATGGAGGAGTGTGGCAACAGAGAGGAGCCAGAGACGTTGCTCCAAGACCTGGCAAACCACAGGTCTGGGTGCTCCCAGCAGAGAGCCCCTGGCAGCATCACAGAAACCACGCGCAGGTGCCCGTGGTACTCTGCTTCAGCCAAGGTCACGCAGCCAGAGCGCACCAAGGTCGCTCTGTACCCTGCTCCCGCCTGACGCTCAGCACCGGGCTCGCTGCAGGCACGTGCCCCAGCGCACACCGAGGGCTATCGGAGCAAACCTCGGAGACAGCTCCAGCACTGGCACAGGGGCACGTGCAGAGGCCAGCGCTGGAGAGCACACGGCTGCCCTTCCAAGGGGAGAGCTGCAAGCTAGTGGGCACTGAAAAGGCAGCGGGGTGCTCAGCTCCAGGTCCACCTGTAAACCCCTGGAGCGGAGGCTGGCATCGGGAGCACCGGCACCGGTGTGCTCCACAGTGCAGGCAGTAAGGAGGCAAACGGAAAACTGCATGTGATGGGCAGGAGGGCTGTGAGCAGCGGTGTTAAGCGGAGAGTCCAGGTCTGGGCCGAGTCCCGTGTGGCGCTGGGGCACTGGCAGACGGGCACAGGGAGCGAGGGGAACCCGAGCCCGGCTGCAGGTGCTTTGCCCTGTTCCGCTGCTGCAGCCCGGACACAGAAAGGCGCCAACGAGCCTGGCAGAACTGGGGGAACTCGGGTCCGTGCACTCTCCAGTACAGGCTCCAGACCAGGGGAGATGCCCCGCGGTTCCCACACGGCAGCCCGGGCACGCAGCGGCGGGCAGAGGGGCTCAGGGCCAAAGAGGGCTGCCCACACAGGAGAGCTGGACGGAGAAGGGTCCAGCTGCCCCCGCCGGTGCCCTCTCCTCCGGGCGGGGGTCTGCGGGAGCAGGCAGGGTGCGGGCAGGAGCAGAGGCGCGGGCGGCCGCCTCCCCACCCCCGTGAGCGCGGCCCCGCGGGCGGCCGTACCTGCAGCTCGCACCAGGCCACCTCCACGGTGGTCTCCGTGTCCAGCCCCTTGTAGACGGTCTTGAAGGAGCCGCGGCCGATCTCGATGTCGAACTTGAGGAACCGGCCGTCGGGGGAGGTGGCGACCGCGCGCGTCTCCACCTCCTCGCTCTCCGTCTCCTCCGGCTCTCGGCGCCCGGCAGCGCCCGGCGGCGGCGGCGACGACGGTGGCGGCGGGGACCCTCCGCGCCCCTCGTCCGGGGCCGGGTAGCCCAGCAGCTCCAGCTCGGCCGAGAACCGCCGGTTGAAGCGGGAGGACGCGCGGCGGGAGTCGCGCCCCGAGGGCCGCCGGCCGCGGCTGCGGTGCGGGGCCCGCGCGGGGAGCCCCGGCTCCGGCTCCGGCTCCGCCTCGGGCTGGGACATGGCTCCGGCGGCGGCAGGCTCGGCCGCCAGCATCAGCTCAGCCTGGCCCGGCGCGGCCGCTCCCGCGCAGCTTCGCACCTAGTGCGGCCCCGCAGCCACGACCGACCACCGAGCCCCGGCCCGGGCACCGGCCCGGCCCCGCCGCGGCCCCGCCCGGCGGCACCTCCCCCGCCCCGCCCGGGCCCTCCCCCTCGCGGCCACCGCCCCCCGGCCGCGCTGCGCCACGGGCCCCGCCACCGGGCACGGGCACCGGTACCGGCACCGCGAACCAGCAGCACCGGGACGGGCGCCCAGCACTGCAACAGCAGACCCGGGCTGCGCGCAGCGGGCAGAGCGCCCCGTACCCTGGCACCGCTCACGGCCGCCCCGGCTCGGCCCGCGGGGCCGGTGGGCATCCTCCCCGCCCCCGTCCCCCCGCCTCGGCCCTGCCCGGGGGGCACCGCCCAACTCCCACGCGGAGCCGCGCTGCCGTAGCGCTGACCCGGCGGCTCCGAGCCCTCCCCTCCCCGCAGGGCAGCCCCTTCCCCGCCCGCCGCCCCCCGGGCGATGGGGCCGCTGTAGGTGAAGGGGGTGGGGGGGAGGCGGCGCATAGGAAGGCGCCGGGTTAGACATTTCCTCGGAGCTCCTGACTCGGGGCTCCGGAGCAGCGTGTCCGGAGAAGCCCCGTCCCGCTCCCCGGGCTGCGGGACCAGCCGGCCCAGAGAGCCGTTCCTCTCCGGGTTTACTACGGGCTGAAATCCTGAAATTAGGGTCATGCAAATAGGAAGATACGAGCGTGTGTCAGCCCTGCGCCGGCCAAAAGCCCGGACAAGAGCTGCTTGTCTCCCCAGGTTAAACGACGCGGTTGTTCTACCCGGTGAGGCTGTTTACACAAAACACAAAGCAATTGAGGCCGGTGCTAATTTCTTTTCCCTAAGGTCAAATTGTTTCTACTCAACGATACCGGAAACTTTAAGGAGCCGCTCGACGCGGGAGCAGAGCCACGTCCTCCTCCAGCGCTGCCCCGGCACACGCGGGTGATCCCGGGCCGTCCCTGGACGCGCAGCGCGGCTGCAGCCCCGCACAGCCCTGTCCGGCGGGAGGACCGAAACGTCGCTCCTGCAGCAGCCCTGGCTGGGCCGAGTGTCCCAGAGCTGATCTCCCCCAGGCAGGCAGGCTCTGCTCCCTCCGCATGACCCCGCTCCTCCAGCCCTGCTCTCCAGCGGAGCCAGGTACCCCCTCCCCAGGAAGGAGTTTGCCCGACGTCTCCTTGCCGAGAGCCGCTCGCCTGCAGCACGGGCTGGGGAGCAGAGAGCAGTGACCGCAGCCTCACCCAGCCCTGTGCTCCCCAGAGCGTGCATGGGCCACAGTCCTGGGGAACAGCCACCTGCCCCCCCGCAGGGCTCTGCCTGCTGCCCACGGGACAGGCAGCCCCTTCGGCCTCTGCCTCTCTTCTGGGGCCCATGACAGGACGCAAAGCTGCAGCTTTTACTCATGTAACATACGTCAGGTTTAAAAACCTCCCTGCTTAAAAAGTAATTGCTTTTATTTTTATCCTGTCCTGACTACAGCTTCCAGCAGAGGTGGAGTTTTCAGACCTTCTTGGTTGAAAATCCTCAGCCTGATCCCTGGAACAGGCAGCGCCGCGTCTCGTTCTGCAGCTGCCAAAGTGGAGGCAAATCTGGCAGCGCAGGCAGTGGTGGGGCTGGTCGGAAGATCAGTCCCAGCACTGGCCAGCATATGCTGATGGCTTCCAAAATCAAACAGGGACACAGATCTGTCCTGGGAGGGAAAGGGAGCTCGCTGTGCTGGGAGCTCCCACTGCCCCGGGACAGGTCTGTGCCCCAGGGGCATCCAGCTCAGCTGTCCCGAGCCTGGGGAGCCCAAGGAGAGAAAACCGGTCCCAGCCCCTCGCTCCCTCTGCACAGCACGGAGCAGGAGCAGGGCGGCCGTGGGATGGTCCTGGCACATCCGCAATGAGGGCTCGAGGTTGGCCAGCTCCGAGCCGGGCAGGGAGACCACATCTGCGCAGCTCCGAGTGGCGGCACGGCTCCTGGCCACGGCCAGCTAAGACGCTGCCTGAGCCCCTGTGGGTTGGCTCCAGGGCCACCCCCTCCCAGGGGTCGCTGCCAGGGGCCCTGCACTGCCCAGGCACAGGGACACAGCCCGGGGCTGGCAGGGAGCCCAGGCTCCTCAGCAAACGACAGGGAGGCAGGCAGGCATCTCGGCTTGGACTCCAGTAGGCTCATGTCCCTTTATCAAGTGTTTTTGTCATGAAATGAGATGCCTCAGAAGATCCCAGATGAGCAGAGGAGAGTCCCAGTCCCAGTGGGGCCCCTGCAGACGGGAGAGGAGATTAGGGGGGACGTTTTGCTCTGAGTACCGCCTTCCACCCCCCCAGTGAACCACCCCAGAAGTTCCCCAGTTGCCCCCCAACTGCCAACCCGCACTGTGAGCTCAGCAGAGGGGAGGCAGCTCGGGCAGGGATCCTCTCCTGACCTGGCCAGGACGCCAAGCTGGAGCCAGCTTGGCCTGAAATCAGAAAGTTCCTGCTCCGCAATCAGGTGCCCATCACAGGGCTCCAGTGGTGCCCGCAGCTCCCCGGCCATTATCAGAGTGACGTTTCTGGGCTGCAGGCGCCAGTGCCAGCCCTTTGCTTTGAGGAACCGCTGCAATCAGGCAACGTCACCCATTTCTCACTTGCATTTGGCTGCCAGGCAGCGAACAGGGGACTGTGTAATCACTCTCCTTGGAATTAGATCATGAATCAAAGCCCTGCTCAGCTCCCTGCTCCAGTGAGCCCTGCCAGGAATTGTCCGTTCTGATCCCAGAGCTCAGGGCAGGATCATGGAGGGGCCAGGACGGGCTCGAGCACAGCCATCCCCTGCAGATGGGGAATGCGCAGCCTGGGGAGTGTGAGGCACAGGGTGCCCATCCCGGGAAGGGTCGGAGCAGAGGAGGGCTCTGCAGAGACCCAGGGCTTGTTTCATGGTTGGCTTCACCGCCCCGTGCGTGCGGGAGCTCCCAGCCTCCTCCTGCCGTGTCCCTCTGCCTCAACACACTCAAGTTCAGGGAGGAGGAGAAGTCACCCAAACCTCAGCTGTGGCTTTAACCCCGGGCAGGTAACTTCCACAAGTCTGGGCGGAGGAAATCCTCAGAGGTAACCTGTGCGCAAGTGTATCCCAACACATACATTTATCCAACTGAAAAAGCTCTTGCTCCAAACCAGCTGCATTAACTGAAACCCTCCCAGCGTTTTTTCCTTTCCCCATCAGCGGGACCCGAGCGTGTGGTGGCCCGATAGCACCTTATCGCAGCACCAGCCTCCCCGAGCTCCGCCTCGCCCCGGCCCGCGAGCCCTAATCGCCGTGGCCAGACGCGGCCATGACCTCAGAGGCAGAGAAGCGGCAGGTGAGGGAGCCCGCACGGGTTCAGCCGTACTCCCACATGAACACGGGCCACCCCGGCCCTTTGCTTGGCCCCCGGAGCGCTGGCAGCTCTCACGCTGTGTCCGAAGCACCGGGGAGAGGCCCCACTGCTCCTGTCCACTGGAACGTGGTGTTTGGAGGCTGCCGTGCTCTCTCCCTCTGAGCAGACTGATTGTCTCCTTTATCTCTACCCGGCCCTGAGGGCTTCCTACACCAGAGCAGCCTCACGCAGCACCTCTGCGCTGGCTCTGGTGTCCCAGTCTCGTGATTGCATCATCAAACGCGATAACGTGCTGGATAAAGATAAGGAAGGCAGTTTCAGAGGACAATTAAAAGGCTCTGTTTACCTGCCAACACAAGCTTACATCACTGCAAGATACCAATTGCCACCTTTCCCGGCAGAGGGAACAGCCAGGGAGCACCAGCCGGCAGCGGCTCTTCCGGCCCGGGACGTCCCATGGCTGTGGGCGATCACCAGCAGACAGCAGCTCTGCAAGCACCTCGCTGCCGTAGTGCCCGGCACAGGGAGTGGGTCCCACGAGGACCTCGCGGGCACGGCTGGATGCGACCTTCCGTAACCAGTCGAGAGGGCAAGGAAAAAGCAATTTTACACCATGATTGTTCTGCAAGCGGGGGACGTACTCTTCCTCCTCCTCTCACTAAGTACACAACTAAGTAGGAAGCCGAAAAAGAGCAGTCGCTGCCAGGAGCGCCTTGGAAAGAAAAAGGCTGGTTTTAGGCTTATCTAATGTCACATCAGCCATTTCCTAAGAAGGGAGCAAATTTAATTAAGAACACAGACTCGCTCAAGGACAGCCAGGTTACACACAGCACACGCACCTCAGAACTCAACGCTGAGAGGTCGGCATCACGCACATGGAGAGCAAGAAACGCCAACGTCCTGGGCCTGGCTGCCGAAGGCTCCTTATTCGGGGGCAGATGCCATCAGGTACAGAACAGCCAGCACAGGAACTCTGCTCACTGCAGGGCGATGAAGGCAGTAAGAGGGGAGGGCACAGTAACCAGAAAGAGAAGGAGTCGATGTGAGTGGCATGAAGAGGAAGGAACATCTCAGACATCAAAAACAGCCCAGGGTAGACACTGGTAGCAGACGGTTCCCACAAAGACTTTCCTGGCTGCAAACACAGAGGGAGGACCCCAGTTCAAACAGTGACCCCCAGGATGAGCAGAGCCTGTGCCAGTTGCAAAGGGTAACGCGTGCTGCCTCTTCCGGGACACACTGCGGGGCTCCCAGCACGTGGCATGGCACAGCCTGCACCAGCCTTTGCTTCTGCAAGTGTGGCTGGCAGCAGCTGTAGGGAGATGGGCTTCTTCAGCTGTCGTCAAGACGGTCCCCCAGTGAGACAGTGCATGGCGCCACCACAACAGCTCTTTGTGTCCTCAGCGTGTCCATCACCGAGGGCTGCCACGTCCGTCCTCTGCGCCCAAACCTCACAGCTCGGGTGGGGATGCAGCCCAGGCTCTCAGATCAGGCACCTGAAACAACCTGGGCTGCCCCCAGGCTGCCATGGCACCGGCAGGAGGGGGGCAGGTGTGCCCACCGCGGGCTGCACTGTCCCATTTGCTCACATAAGTCAACTTGGTGCTCGTGGAGATAATGGCCTCCAGAAAGGAGCAGAGACCACGTTAGCCCAACACGTCAGCGAGTCGGCATGAGAACCACCGGTGCCCTTCTCCAGCAGGGAAGCGCGAGCACACAGGAATTCCTCCGCAGCATCGCTGTCACCAGCACAGAGAGGAACGCCGGTCACCAGTCTCCAGCCACAGCTCCGGCACAACATGCCCAGATCAAGCCAGCACATCCCGCTGAGTTCAGGTCAATGGGCTCCTGCTACAAAAGGAAATGTTTAAATTTCACAGCCCCACAAACTCCGCCTGGGCTCCAACACCTCATCTACACTGAAAATCACCTACCATCGGTGAGGGGTGCCAGCAGCACCGCAGCTGAACCAGCGCCGAGTTGTCCTCCGAGGGCAGGGCTGGCAGGACAAGTGTGCAGCACTGGCTGGGGACAGATGGCTCGAGGGTGCCGAGGAGCAGGCGCCATGTGCTCCGCCAGATCCCGGGAATGACCACTGGGTCTGACTGAAGATCGCTCCAGCACAGCATCACACCTCTGCCTGCAACAAGCACTGAATGCTCGGGCAAAGAACGGGAAAGGCGAGCATGATCCTTCTGAGCACAGCTGTCCAGCTCCCCCGGTCAGCAATTACGGATTTACCGCAAAGACTGTACCTGGGTCGTGGTTTCCAACAAGCCGAGTTCTTCCTTATCAATGCCGAGAACTTAAAAACTCAGCCATACCCTCTACCAGCTGCTGTTGTACAGACCTTCCCCCACCACCTCTGCAACACACCCGTTAGCTTTCAGTGGGCTGCACGTGGAAAATGAAAGTAAATGCTGCCCTGAAGACAGGCGGGAAGGGCCCACGCGGTCCGCAGCTCTGGACATGGAGAAGAGCACTTGTGCTGCCTGCTTCCCACCCACCCTCTGCCCAGCACGCTGCTGTGTCCATCTGGTGCAGTAAGGAAACACAACTGCAGGGCAAGAATCTGCTACGCTGCTCTGTTTTGTTTCTGATGGAAAAACAGAGATAGAGGAAAACACCCAGACTGCTCTATAAATACATCTCATTTTAATTACTTCAAATTAGTTCCTTGGCATCCACCCCAACCCCGCTGCACAGCCCGCTTTGCAGCAAGCACGTATCATTCTGCCATTGAGGTCTTCTACAGGACAGCAGCGACAGGGAGCTCCTTGTGCTCGCTTTCACCCCGCTTGGCAACGCCGCGGGGAGTGCAGAGCCCAAGCACGCGGCTGGCAGGAGGGAAGGAGGTGTCCTTCAAGGCCAAGCGCAACCAGTCAGCTGAAGAGACCGCTTTGTGGCCTTCACAGGAACGGGGATCAGCAATGGGAGCAGTCCCATTGTTTCACATCGGGGTTGTCCCTCTCAGAACTGCCTAGAGCAGCTTTAGCCTCTCAAACGCAATCAACAGGGAGAAAAGACAGACAGAGGGTCTCTGAATATTTCTAAGAAGTCATGACTTTGGAAGGCTTTGCAGATTCTCCTTGCCCCAAGAAGTCCCAAGTATGCAGCTGCTCGTAGTGATGGCTTGAAACCAGGCCAGGAGAGCGAACCTTCACGGTGAGAACCACTTCAGCAGCCAGGGAAAAGTGGAGGGCAGGGGGCTCCTATCAGAAGAACTTGACACCCCGGCCATCGTCCAGCGTGATAATTTCAGCCTTATGCTCCTGCTGCAAGGCTTGCAGGGCACGGAGCAGCATAGTCTCATCCAAGCCGTGGAACTCTAGGGAAGGACAGAGATCTCCATCAACAGGGGAAAAAAAACCAAAGGAAACAAACAGGCTTACAAAGACTGGTGGCAGCGAAGCAGCGGGCTCTGAAGAGCACCTTTCAGACTCCAGCACCATAACACTATGTCAAATCCAGAGTCACAGCTACACTGACAGACTCATCACTACATTGCTGCATCAGGAACAAAGCCTGAAGGTCAACAGGCAGAAGGGAATGAGTCACAGCAGTCTCAAAGGCAGCGCAGGAGACAGGCACAAAACCAAAACACCCCGCACCTCTTGCCAGATAAAGAGCTGAGCTCCAGGCAGGCTTTGGGGTGGGGGGAGGTTTAAAACGCAAACAGTGGTCACAAAGGGAGATGTTCTTCAGAGCGGGTAGCGATCGCTGTGAGCTTCCATAAGCAATTTTAAAATATTTAATCTACAAAACTATAATCTGACAATCAACTGTTTACGTGCTCAAATCAAGTGTGCTCTGAAAACCTCCAGAACGTAACACATGACATTACCTTCATTCTCTGTGTCATCTCCACTGGCTAATTCATACAGCGTGAACACAGAGTTGGTCAAACTGTTCTTCGACACCTGGAAACACAACAGCAACACAGCAAATCTCATCTGTTTGATGTAACATCCTCGGCGCGATCTGCCATACACCTCGGTGCAAGCGAAACGGAACACGGACAGCACTTGATGAGCAAAATACCCTGGGAACACCGCAGGGCACTGGAGAGTCAAGAAATGACGCCTAAGGAAACCGAGACGGCTCCTTTCCCCATCCCTCTGCTCTTTCTGCCCACGTGTTTCGCAACAGGGACTAGTGCCATAGGAACTAGCTCTGCTCTGTCCTCACTACGGAACAGCCAGCTGCCGTGGGAGCGGACAACTGCATCCGCCGCTCAAACTGCATCTCAGAGCAAGTAAAAAGCTGTTACTATCCCTACGCTGCCCTGAAACAGAGAGAAATGGAAGAAGAAAGGTAAAAGCAGTGAGAAAGCAAGAGAAAAACATTACAGTGGTCTTTTTCACCAATCGCAGCCAATGCCACCTGTCCTCCCAACCCAGAAAGCCTGGTCTGTGGGGCGAGACAGCTCCTACGTTCTCACCCACTGGTAGATGAGCTTTCCCCATTCTTCTGGTCTCCTCCACATGATCAGAAAACTGGTTTTGTTCTTATCTAACCATTCCAAGTTCCCTAAAATCAACAGGGAAAAGGTGTTTAATCAGAGCACAAGCCTACAGTAACGATCAAACCTGCAGATTTCACGACATGCGCTGGCAGCACCAGGTACCCGCTCTCCCCACCACGTGACCACTCGCACCAACTTCCCGAGTATCTCGGAAATTAATTTCTCTTTCGAGCCCCCTCCTCCTCCTGCAGCTCAATCTGCCCCCGGAAAGGCAGCGGTTTGGCTCCCGCGCGCGGCGGACGCCACGGAGCTGCGGGCAGCGAAGACCGTGGGACCCCACATGGGCAGCAGCCCGCACCCCCGTGGCACGGCACGGCCCGGGCCCGGCTACCCGCAGCGGGACAGCGCTCCCGCCCTTCCCACCCCGCTCGCTACGGGCCGGACAGCCGGACGGACAGACGGACAGCCGGACGGCACCCACCGTTCTTGCGGAGCTCCTCCAGCACCACCTGGATGGACTCGAGCGGCAGCTTCCCTGGGCCGGCGTTAAGGAGGCGCTCACCGATCGCGGGAGGGGGGGGGGGGGGGAGCGGGGGGGCACGGGGCACCGGGGCCGGTGCCCAAAGGATACGCTGGAGGCGGCGGTTGGCGAAGAGAGGGCTGTCCTGCGCCTCCCGCACCGTCATGGCGGGCAGCCGGTGCTGCCGGCTGTAGGCGAGCGCCAGCGCGCACCAGGCCGAGAGCTGCTTCTGCCGCGTCTCGCCGTTGGGCTGCAGCCTGCGGGGCTCCGCTCAGCGCCCGGGCCGGTCCCGCCGGTCCCCCCGGGCGCACCGGGCACACCCGGCGCGGCCTGACCCCGCCCGCCCCGCTCTCCCCGGACCCCCCGCCCCGCCCCGCCCCGCCTCACGTGAAGAACGGCGGGAAGCTGTACTGCCAGGGCCACGCGAAGCTCATCGCCGCCGCCGCAACCGCCGCCGCCGCCGCCTTCCGGCCCGCCCCGCCTCACTTCCGGCCCGCCCCGCCTCACTTCCGGTCCGCCCCGCGGCGCCCCGCCCCCGCGGCGCCCCGCCCCGCCCCCGCTGGGCCCCGCCCCGCCCCCGCTGGGCCCCGCCCCCGCGAGCCCCCGCCCCGCCCTCGCGAGGCTCCGCCCCCGCGGCGGCCCCGCCCCCCGCCGCTGCCCGGTGCCGCGCCGGGCGCGTTCCCCGCGGCGCGGAGCTGCCGGCGACGCCGTGCCGGGGCGGCGCTGGCGGCGGGAGCGAGCGGCGGAAGAAGCGGCGCCACGCGTGGGGGAAGAAGCGTTTAATCCTCAGCCGCGGGGCCGGCGGCTGCGCGGGGGGGAGCGGGGCAGCGAGTGCCGGTAACCCTGGGAGGCCCCCGGGAGCACCCAGGGGTGGTCCCCGCCACCGGGGCTGCTCAAGCGGCCGGTGGCCCCGCAGCCCGGGGCGGGGCGGGAAGGGCGATGCAGCACCCGGCTGCAGGACGTGCAGGGCTGCTGCTGCCCGCTTTGTGCCCGCTTTGTGCCCGCCGCAGGTGGCTCAGCAGAGTGGCCAGTGATGGGTCGCGGGTGCCCTGGCAGCGGTGCTAGGGCTGGGCCTTGCTGTCCTTGCTGCGCCAGATGACCAGGGTGACCAGGAAGGGGATGAGGCAGATGGGGGCGATGATCATGGCCAGCAGCACATCCTCGGGGGGGTCGAAGTAGAGCTGCTGCTCCAGGGTGCAGTTGTGGAAGTAGCGGTGGTGGCTCTGGAAGATGTACTGCTCTGCCAGCGCGTTGGGGTAGCCGTAGCCCAGTCGGTCAGCCCAGTCCTCCAGACAGGCCTGCAGTAAGCTGTAGGGCCTGGGGAGAGAGAGGCAGGGTGCTGGGAGGGGACAGGGGTGTGCAGGGGCACAGGGTGGCTGCGGGACACCAGAGGCACGGACGCCCTGGGCAGCCCCAAGCTCCCCCTGGCCCAGCAGCACCCTCCCGGACTGCCCAGGGCTTGCCCTGCACCCCACTGCCTGCACCAGCCAGCTCCATGCAGGCAGGAGCTGCGGGAGGGGAAGGTGGCCCTGGGCCAGGAGCTGCCAGCCCGTCCTGGGGGCTCTGCCCCCATCAAACACTTTTCACTGTCTCAAGAGCTGCTCCACGGGTGTGGCCATGGGACGGAGGGGCCACAGGCAATGCCACCACCAAAGGGCTCCCATGTGCATCTTCCCCAGGCAGGGACGTGCCCAGAGCCAGTCAGAGCCCCGGTCCCACCACATCCCTACAGCGCTGCCCAGGAGGGCTCTCCGGCCATCCCGCCGCCCCGTACCTGCGGATGACTTTCCACTCGCACAGCTCCGACACCGTCACGTTCCTCATCAGGTCGACGAAGAACTCCCAGCACTTCTGCGTCATGTTGGTGTAGGTCTCCTCTGTTGGGAAAAGGCACTGAGCGCGGGCAGCGTGCCCCTGCCAGAGCCCGGCCCTGCCCGCAGCTGCCAGTGGATGACACCTGGCACCCGGACCCATGCCCAGGCCGAAGGGAAGGATGCAGGCATGGTAGTGGGCTGGAGCCAGCAGCAGCCCCGGGGTGATACCCGGGGGCACAGCAGGAGGGCAGGATGCTGCTGGCTGCCCCCACTGTGGCCAGTGCCAGGGAGGGTCCCACAGCACAGCTCAGCTATTCTGGGGACGGACCAAGAACGCGTGGCCAGGGCAAAGGGGGGGTCACCCTGTGGTGCAGAGCCGGCCCCAGGGCACCGTAAGCCCCACGGCCCTTGCTGAGCCGCGGCACTCACCCACGCGCTGGGCCGTCCAGTTGACCATGGCACTAGGCGGGCTCGTCCTGGCGTCCGGGTGAAAGCACTCCGCCTCGGTGCCCACGTGGCAGAGCCCTGTCCCCAGGAGCGCTGCAGAGAGGAGGGGACAGGGTCAGCAGGGCCAGGCGCTGGCAGGGGCTGGGGTCTGCAGCAGGGAGATGGGTTTGGGTGTCCCTCGGGGACCGCTGGAGACAGCGGTCAGGGGGCGGGGAACCATGCTGTACGGAGCCCGGCATGCGCTGGGGGCAGAGTGTGCAGCCCCCAGCACAGGCAGGGGCTGCGGGGAGGGGGCCAGCCAGGCTGTGGGCAGCTGCTCAAGGGCTTGGAGGGGCTGTCTGGGGGCTGCGGGCCACGGGGCACGGCACAGGGGCAAGCCGTGTCCCCCCACCCATAGGGAGCTGGTGCGGGGGCCGCCCCATTGCCCTGGCATCGCAGCCGGACAGGGCTGGGGCAGGAAGAGGAAGCGCTGGCCGCGGCGCAGCACTGCTGGAGAGGCCCTCCACCCGCCGCCTGCCCCACACCCAGCATGGCCCGCCACAGGCGCTGGGCACGTGCGCCCTCTGCCCAACAGCCACTCGCCTGCTGCCCAGCCCACCGGAGCCCCGCAGCCTGAGGAAACCACCTCGTCCATCTTCTACCCCTGGCGAGGGCCTGCGGCGTGGGGCAACGATGCCGGGCGCACGGCGAACCGCCCTGGTGGGCCCTGCCTGGGCGGCTCATGCCGAGCTCCAGTGTGGCCAGTGCCAGCCGCGGAGCGCTCCCGGGCTGGTGTGTTGGCCATGGCGAAGGCAGCCTACCCTGTCCCGGCCCCGTCCAGCTCCTCCGTGTCCCAGCCTGGGGCTCGGCGGGGCTCCCCACCCGTTCCCGTGGGCCATTTACAAAAAGGTTGGGGATGAGCACGGTGGGGATGCCCTGTGGCACCGCCAGGCTGGCCCCGAGCTGGGGCGGCTGGTGGGCTGGTCTGAGCCAAGACCCTGGGGCCGGGCCCCACGCGCGGGAGGGCGGCCGCGTGCGGGGCGGTGCGAGGCCCCTGGCGGCTGCGGCCCCGGCCACCCCCGTGCACTTACCCCAGAGCAGCAGGAGCCCTCGGGAGAGGCGGCCGGAGCCCGTCTGCGCGCGCGGTGCCATCCCGCGAGAGCCTGCCGGCTAACAACCGGGACAAGTATTTCAATGGAAATAACAGGAAGCAACTCCTTTCCTCTGACAGGGGCAGTTTGACTACAGGAGACGTGTGAAAAATGAGATCGCTCAGCGCTGCTTTAAAGCGGCTCTTCCCGGCGGGACCCCGCCGCCGTGCAGCGCGGTGCCAGCCCCACGGGCATCGCTCCTGCGCCCGGGCAGCCCGCGCCTCACCCGGCAGCCCGGAGGCTCCGCTCCCCGCGCAGCACGTCCAGTTTTACGAGGCCGCGATTTGTTTACTTGCGTATTTCTCTTTAATCCTGTCTGGGCTGGGTTGTGAAATCCCTCGTCCCCTGCGCGGAGGGCAGGCAGCCCGGCAGCGGGGGGAGTGGACGGGGAAGCGGAATATCCTTGGGCAGGCGCTGCTGCCCGGGCGTGGGGGCAGCGGGGGGACCCACGGCTTCTGGCTCGCCCGGGCACCTGCCCTATGGTCGGCATCACTGGGGCAGCCCCGGCCCCCGCCTGCAGCCATAGAGGGAAGGGCGGTGGCGCAACCGGCCCGCGGGTGCGAGGCCGACGCTGGCAGGAGGTGGGGAGAGGGCAGAGACTTGGCCGACGTTGCCAGTCCTCAGCCCCGACGCCTTCCTGGTGCACCGCCTAGCCCGGTGCCTGCCGGGCTCTGCCGGAGCTCCTCGCCCCTGGCACAGCTCCCACCTGCGGGGCCCACGTCCCCCCACAGAGCAGCGCTGCCAAGGACGACCCCAGTGCCGGGGCTCTGCGGCGTTCCCACCCGAGGACCAGGCTGAGGACGGGTGAGCTCATTTCAGGTCTGGCGCAGGGCAGAGCGCGAGCCCAAAGCTTCCCCTTTAACAGCCCGCCCGCGGGACGCGCGGAGCGTCAGTCGGAGCGCGATGAAGCGCAGCTCAGACGGACCCTCCCTGCTGCGGAAAGACGATCTCACGGGGCTTCGCGCTCCCCAGCCAGCGGCCTGGCAGAGCCACGCGACCCTCCCTGGGCTGTGCAGCTGCCGCTCCAGGGCACCAGGGGACCTTTCGTGGGTGAGCAGCCACATCTGGAAGCCATCGGGCCCTGGCACTCTGGGGGCCACAGGGCTGGAGCCCCCTGGTCTCGCTCTTTTTTTGGAGCCGCTGGAGCCTCCGGCTGGGCTGCGGAAGCCTCTGCCAGGGAGACACCCAATGATCTCAGTGCGGCCCTGGGGCCGGGACGGCCACCCCCATCCTGGGGCATCCGGAGGGGATGGGCAGGGACAGGACAGGCAGGGATGGGACAGTGGCTGCCAGCCAAGGCTTGGGCTCCCCCGCCCAGCCTGGTGTCCCTGGCGCTCTCTACCAGTCCCCACCCCAGGGTGCCAAGGAAGGGGCTCAGCCCATGCAGGGTCAGGACCCCAGTGCCTGGGACCCTTCTCCCAACACTTCCCATCCCGGGGCAGATGCAGGCATCCAGAGCCCCGGGCTCAGCCTCCCCCCATGCCACAGCACCCACTCCATCCCCAGGAACACTCAGTCCCCCGTCCGTGCTCTGCCCTGTCCCCACCACCCTGTGCCCGCTCGTCAGTTCCCAGAGCCAGTAGGGAAGGGGGCTGTTGCTGGCTCCTCGCAGGCACAGGGGCAGGCAGGGACTGGGCAGCTGCCCGCCGGGGTTCCAGCCGCTTTCCAGGCTCTGCTGAGCGTAAGGGCAGCTGCAAGGGGCACGAGGCAGCTGAGCCCCATGGCCACAGCCACGGCCGCCCCAGGGGGCAGCCCGTCCAGCCCGGGGGGCCCAGCCCCTGTGCAGTTGGTGAAGTAATCGGCGTGGATCTGCAGGAAGAAGGCGTCAAGGGTGGCGCTGGGCCAGGGGCAGGAGAGCAGCTGGGCCAGCAGCTGGGTGCAGCCAGAGAGCTCGCTGTAGGTGCTGTGGAGGGGGCCGCGTGAGGCCAGCCTGCCAGGGTGGGCACACGGCCACCGTGGCGGCCCCACAAAGGCCCCGCTTCAAGCGAGCATTTGGCATCGCCGGGGCTGATGCCGACCCACCTGCTGATCTGGTCCCAGTGGCAGCGGCTGCCCTCGGGGGTGGCCATGAGGGTGGCGTGGAAGGGGGCCCAGCAGTAGAGTGAGATCCAGTCCTGGTAGGTGTCCTGGCAGCGGGATGGCCCCCCCAGCACCTCCAGCGGTCCTGCAGAGCACCAGCCAGACCCTGGGATGTTGCCCAACCCCAGCTCTCCCCTGAGCCCGGTTTTGGGGGACTTTTTGGAGTCACCCCTGGGGAACAGTCCCAGCTCTGTCCAGCACGGGCCATGTGCCCCGTTTGCCATGCAGGAGTTCAACACACAGCCCTGGAGGTCCCACGCTGGGGCTGCCAGGGCTGCCTGTGGCTGCAGGGGCCCCATGGGCTCAGGCAAGCCAGGACCTGAGCTCTTGTGAGCCCCAGCACAGATCACGGAGGGCCCACCATGGTCAGTGGGTGGATGGGGAAGACAGCCAGGATCGCAGGAGGGCAGCTCTACTCACCATCCTCATCCAGGTACAGGTAGTGACCTGGAAGGACACAGTGCCATTGGCACTGGCAGGACCCACAGGAGCATGCGAGAGCAGGGCCCCATCCCCCAGGGCTGCAGACACCACCTTCGCCAGCAGCAGAGCCCATGGCCACAGCAACACGGTGCCAGCCAGGGCCAGAGTCATGCTGGGACGATGGCACCAGGGTCTTACCTTCATCCTCGAGGTCCCCATACTCGGTGTCCCCACGCCCTGCAGCAAAGAGACATGGGGTGCCAGGGCTGCACAGCCAGGGACAGCCCCAGTGCCCAGCGGCTTTGAGGCACAAGCAAGGGTGGTCCCAGCACACCAGAGACCCTTCCTCCTCCCAGGCCGAGCTGAGCACAGCAGGGGTGACTGGGCCAGGGAAGGGAAGGGGAGCAGGAGGCTCCTGGCTCTGCCTTGGCTTTTGCGACCCGGGCAGAGCAGTTTAGGAGCAAACACCAACCCCGTGGGCAGGGAAGCGTGGAAAACCAGGAAACCCTGCCCAGAGCATCCTCAGAGGGGAGGTCAGGAGGGGCCGGGGGGCTGCCACCCAGCATGGATGTGTTGGGATGCAGGAGAAATGGGTCAGGGACCCCGTGGGGACTCGATGCCCGGCCAGACCCTGTGCCCGACCACTTGGGCACCTCCACGCAGCGCCAGCTGCCACCCCCGGGCCGCACCGCGCAGCAGCAGCCCCGGCAGCTGCGGGTCCGGGCTGCCCTTACCCCGCTGGAGCAGAGGAAGGAGCAGGCAGCAGAGAAGCCGCATCCCGAGGAGCATCCTTCCACCGCCGGGACCGCTGCGGCCGGGCTGGGGCTGCGCCTGGAGATTTATCCCGGTGCCCAGCCCGGCCCAGCGCTGCCCGCCCGCTCCCGAGCCAATGCCCGGGAAGGTCGCAGGGACGCCGGGCTCCCGCCCCGCCTGACTCAGCGAAGCTCCAAGACATCAGATGCCGGCCCGGGCGGGACGCGGGGCTGCGGGCACGGGCCGCCTCTGCTCGTCCCCCGCGGCCACCCCGGCGGGGCCGCCCGCGCCCCACTTTCCCCTGCGAGGAAGCGGCGCTCCGGACCCCGGACCGCCCCAGGGCGCGGAGCCGCGGCCCCAGAGCAGCCCCCAGCCCCCTGGAGGGGAAGGACGGGACCCTCGCTGGCGCAGGACGCAGCACCGCCCGCTCCCCGCCGCCGGGGGCCCCCGGAGCAGGAAAGCCGCCGGCAACAGCCGCTTCCTGCCCGGCGCCGCCGCAGGAAGCCCGGGGCCCGCCGCGGGAACCGGCCCCGCTGTCGTTCCGCGGCGATGCGGCACCCGCGTCCCCTGCGGCACCGGGCCCGTCCCTGCCGGCTCTGCGGCCTCGACGACGGGGACCAGAAGGGCCGCGGCCACCGGAGCCGGGGCACCTCGTCGTGGAGCGCGGCACCGCCGACCCAGGCTCCCCTCGGGCGCAGAGGGCGGCAGAGCCGGGGCGGGCCGGGCGCTGCCCCGCCAAGCGCTTCCCGCGGGACCGGGCCGGGCCCGCAGCAGGGTCGGGTCGGGGGGAGCCCGCGGGGAGACGGGGCCGGGCGCACCCGAGCGTGGGCGAGCACCGAGACGGGCTGGGCACCGGGCTCGAAGCCGCCGGGTGCGGTCCGTTCCCCGCACCCGGTGCGGGAGTTCTCAGGGCTGCAACGGGCCCGCCCCGCGGGGCTCCGCCCGGGTCCTGCCGCTGCAGGTCTGGGTCCAGCTCCGGGCTCCGACGCCCGCGCGACCTCGCCCCGCCGGCGGCGCCCGGTGCGCACCCGGCCCGACGGGTGCCACCGGCCGTGGCGCTGGGGCGGGGCGGGGCCCGGGGCGGGGCGGGGCCCGGGGCGTGACCCGGGGCGGGGCGGGGCCCGGGACGGGGCGGGGCCCGGGGCGTGACCCGGGGTGGGGCGTGGCCGGGGCGGGGCGTGGCCGCCCTGGGGCGGGGCCGGGCGCGGCGCAGGCGCAGTTGCGCAGGGGCGCGCGGCCTGCCGCCGGCGCGATGGCCGAGGAGTGAGTGCGGGGCGGGGCGCGGGGGGCCGGGGCAGCCCCCGGGGGGCAGCGGGGTCCCCGCGGTACCGGCTGGGGCCTGGGGGGGGGCTGCGGCCGCCAGGGGCGGTGGCGGCGCGGGACAGCGGGACGAGGGTTCGCCGCCCCGCTCCGCCGGCCTCGGCCCGCTCCGGTGCGTTCACCGGCGCAACCGGGTTGCGGCCCCCGGCGCGGGCCCGCGCTCCGCGCTGCCGCCACAGCAGCCGTGCGGCCCCGCGGGGACGCGCTCGGGCCCGGGAGGAGCGGCGGGAGGGGCCGGCTGGGAGCCCCGGTGCCGTCGCCATCCGAGGCGCCCCGGGACCGGGCCGGGGCCGAGCGGAGCACGTCCCTGCCCGGGCGGGGCCGAGGGTGCACCGCGCCCCGCTCCCGGGGGGACCGGGAGCCGCCGCTGCCCGCGCCGGGCCCGCGCCTCCCCAGCGGCGTGTGCCTGGGGAGGGCGCGGAACCCGGCAGCCCCCCCGGGGGTGCGGCGGGCCGTCCCGCTGCCCGGGGCAGGCGGGAGGGCTCTGCCCGCCGAGGGGTCGCGGGGGCTCCGGGGGGCCGGAGCGGCCGGATCCCAGGCAGCACGCGTCGTTCCCTGCCGCGGCCGACGACCACCAGCTCCTGGGGCTTTTCAGTGCCCGCTGTGCTGCGGCTGGTCCGTAAATAGCACTAGTGCTGATTTGCGCAGTTATTTTTTCCTAGTTTAAGTCTGTGATGCAGTTAAAATCCACGGGGATGTTTTTTCTAACAGTGCTTGTTTACAGGATTAAGCTCTCCATTATTTGATGTTTATTCTTTCTTACTTTTGTAGAAAAATGGAAGTCGCCACTCCTCCAACGTCAAAATGTATTATATACTGGAAAAGAAAAGTCAAGTCTGAATACATGCGTCTCCGGCAGCTGAAGAGGTTTCAGGCGAACATGGGAGCGAAGGTAAAGACGTAACGATGGGCGCTCGAGCTGAAAGTGTCTCCTAAGTGCTTCACTTCAGCTTACAGTGTTGGAGAGCTATCAGGTGGGCGCCTCGTCCTGCGAGATAAGCTTGTTTTGGTTGCAGCCCGGATAAGTCCGAAGAGATGCTGCTTCTGCTCATGCTCCGTTATTCGCCTCGAGCGGCGCGGTCAGCGTCTGTTGGACGCCTTTGGCTGGGTGCTGGTGTCACTGCAGCCAGGGGGCTCGTTGCTGCGTGTTCTGTAAAGTGTCTCCCTGCTTGAACCCTCTTGGTGCTGGTGGGTTTCAGGTGACTTACTCTGATGCTCCTCTCCTTGGCAGGCAGGATTTTAGAAGAGGTCGGCTGAGATCAGGAGTTATCAAAAGCTGCTGACTGTTGGGAAGATTTTCAGCATGGTTTTGTAGCAATGCTGAGTTTCATTAGAATTCCATCTAATAAGTATCGTAAATTTGAAATGCTCTGCCTTGCATAGGTTTTGATGCTTGAAACAAAATCTCAGGAGGGATTTTAGTGTTCTCAACATGATTTCTTAAGTTTTGAGGCCTGATTTCTCTCATTACAGGCTCTGTTTGTGGCCAACTTTGCAAAGGTTCATGAAAAGACTCAAATTCTGAACGAAGACTGGAAGAAGCTTCGAGTCCAGCCGGTGCAATTGATGAAGCCAGTCAGCGGGCACCCGTTCCTAAAACAGGTGTGGAGAGGAAAAGGGGCACGGCAGCAGCAAGGGTGGACTAGAACCAGGGCTTTGCAGGGAGCTGTGAGGATACAGCATCAATTTTGTGTGTGCTGGCCTATGTCAATGTCAGGCTGTGCCTCCCACTCTTCTGGGATGCAGAAATGGGAAAAAAAAAAAGCCCAACCACAAGGCCTTTCTTGTGAAAGAGTCACAGAAAGTGATGCAGTGTTTGTCCTGAAGTGCAGCTTCCCTCTGGCTGTGGCTGCCTCCCAGGGACGGTTTCCTCACTGCCCTTCTTTGTACTCCTGTTCCAGTGTACTGTTGAGAGCATTTTCCCGGGATTTCCAAGCCAGACGCTGTACATGAGGACACTGAACACAGTGGCACTGGTGCCCATTATGTACTCCTGGTCCCCTCTGCAGCAGAATTTCATGGTATGTAGGAAGGCTCTGTGGTGCAAGATCTTGGTGCAATTAATCGTAATCGTTACATGGCTTTGGAGTGATTGTGCCTCCTTCAACCCACTTCTTTCAAGTGATATCTGCCCGAGAGATGATGGAAAGGGTTGTTTTAGCTGCTTGTTTTGTTGAATCCCATAAACCAGCCTAGTATCCACGCTGTCTTACCCAGCTGGTCTCTCCTTTACTTCTGACTCCTTGATAGATCCACCATTATTTCACAGGATTCAAGGAGTAAATAGGTGTGGGTTGTGTTGTTGTTGTTAAGATTTTTCTTCCCTTTCAAGTCAAGAGTTTTATTTCTTAGGCAGGTCCTTTCCTTTGTGAGTCGATTACTTTACTGGCCTCATCGTCAGGATGCTACTGAGGACTAGTTCCTCTGTCATGGGAGTGATTTAAATGCAGATTTTGGTGTGGCGTAGTTAAGATTATTTATTAAACAAATCGGTGGTCTGTGGCTAGCCTGGCTCCCTGCCTGCGGTGGGGTGTGGATGTGTTCATGCAACGCTCAGGGCTCTCTGAAGCCTCTGGTTGCAGGCTGGGGGAGCAGTCTGACACCAGCGACGGTAAGGCAGAGGCTGTCGGTGGTGCCATGGCAATGAAGATCCAATGTCCTTACTCCTGTGGTTAACGTGAGAATGCTCCTCAGCTTTGGCTCTGTTCCTCTGGGGAGTGAGTTACCGGTTTGCCTTTCACTGTTCCAGTTCTACTCTGCCTTGAGCACAATCTCTGACATTTTTTGGCTGTTTATTATTCTTGGCATGTGTGTGTTTCTGAGTTGCTGTAAGCCTTGGAGGCACACCTCTCCTTTTCTAAAGCAAATTTTGCTTTCAGGGGTCAGAGTTGTGCTGCTGGCATGGGATAACGATGACATGTCAGTGATGAGACGTCGGAAACTTCAGCCAGGGAGGCTGAACCTGTGCCTGGCACTGTGCTGTCTGTGGCTCTGAATGGTCTGGAGCAGCCCGAGACACAGCCTGGCCAGGAATTGGCAAGCGCCGGCTTTCTGAGTTGTGTCTGATCTCTTTTCAGGTGGAGGATGAAACGGTTCTGTGCAATATCCCTTACATGGGAGATGAGGTGAAGGAAGAAGATGAAACTTTCATTGAAGAGCTTATTAATAACTATGATGGGAAGGTTCATGGAGAGGAAGGTAACCTGGGAGCAGTCAGCGCTGTCTTGCGCTCTTAACATATCCAAGTAGCTAAGAAGTCAAAAGGTGGCAGCAGTAACCAGTTTTTCTGTGGGAGCTCTTTGAGCAGAAAAGGAACATGCCTGCTGTTCTAGTTTGCAAGGACACAGTCCTGCCTTTTGGTATCCCGCTCCGTTCGAGGCCTGGGGTGCTCTGGAGCCGGTGCTCTTGTTCACGGGGGTTCACAGGAGTGCTCTAGGGTGCTGAAAAACATGCTACAGGTTAGGATTTGCTCAGCAACCTCATTTCACTTGTGAGCTCCTTAGCCAAGACTTTAATCAGTCTTTTCAAAATGAAAAGCCAGTGTGTTTCCCCGCAGTGCTGCCTACCTCGTTGTAAAACTCTGCCTGGAGGGAGAAGGGCAGAGAAAACTCTGGTGTGGCCTGTCCTCAGATTGCTAAAAACAATACGCTGCTCTGATGACTCCAGCATTAAAATCCCACCTAGCCCTACAAAATTGCGAGGCAGGTTCCAGTTGCTAACCATGTCGTGTTCCTGGCTTGTGGTTTCCCACCATGAGGAGCGTGAAGGATGATGGCACACCCACAAACTGGCTGACATCTCTGTGTTTCAGAAATGATTTCAGGGTCAGTCCTAATCAGCGATGCTGTGTTCCTGGAGCTAGTGAATGCCCTGAATCAGTACTCAGATGAGGAAGAGGAAGGACACAATGATTCTGAGGTTAAACAGGAGGATGGAAAAGAGGAGCTGCCGGTTACAAGGAAAAGAAAGCGAATTGCGGTGGAAGGTGGGTTTGGCCACAGAAACTGTGGCTGTGTTGGTCACATTTCCGTTCTGCCCTGCCCAGGGAGCTGGCCACTGCTCCCACTGCCAGCACTGTCGTGGTTGTTAATGCGTCACTATGAGTAGTAACCACCTTGGCAAGTTCTGGTACGGCAGTCGAAAGCAGAAGGGACGTCGGTTGTTCTCGTTGTCCCCTGTGGACAGGATAAGAAGCCATCAGCTTAAAGTGTGTTGAGGGAGAATTTAGATGAGTCATGTGGAAAACCGTTTCATGGTAAGATTAGCAAAGCAGTGGGGTGTTACCTGAGGAGGCTGCGGGATCTCTGCTCCTGGAGGTTTTGAAGTGCTGGTCTGGCAAGCGCCCGTCAGTAAGTTTGTAGGTAGATCTGATTGTGCTGCAGGTCAGGGAGGTGGAGCTTTTCAAATCCCTTCCAGACCCGTTTTCCATGTATTAGTGTTCCTCTTCTCTGTCCTGTGCCACCTGGAGTTCTTGTTGCATAGAGGAAGCTCTGGTTTGTGGGATTTTCACATGTCCTGCCTGACCTTAGGAAGGCTGACTGGTAATTTTGTCTTTGTCTTTGGTTTATAGTGATACGGGTAGAACAAATACCAGATCCTTTCGTAGGTGTAGAAAAGCATTGTCTGCAAATCCTGACCTGGTGAAAACAAAAGGTAGTAGTCCGTGAGAAATCATCAGTGCTTCCATCGGTACCTTATGCTCTTCTGAGAGTGGCGGTGTACGGCATCTGGAAATGCCTCAGCCTAGTTGCAGGACGAAAGGTTTATCCATTGTACATGAGATTACATTTCTGTCTCTTAAAATTCAATCCTGAAACACCTACTGGAGTCGCTCTCTGTGGAAGAGGAAAGACACGTTCACATCAGCTGGACTGAGGAATCGTCTCTCTTCTTTTTCACAGGTAACAAGAAGTGTTCAAAGAAGCGGTTTCCCAATGACATGATATTCACTGCGATTTCTTCCATGTTTCCTGAATACGGCTTCCCGGACGACATGAAAGAGAGGTAGAGGATCTCTGCTTGAGTTGTCTGTGACCTTTGTTGGCAACAGTTGAGGTCTGTGTTTCAGAGCACCGCCCTGTGCTCTGAGCAGAAAGCAGAGCTCCCCGCGCGGTGAGCGGGGCGGCTTTTGGGTGCTACAAGCTTCAGCTTTGCCTCGGGGTGCCTGGGCCGGGGTCCCACCGGCCCGGATCGTGACGCAGTCGCGTAACACGTCCCGGACGAGGAAAGCAGGCGCATCCCTGGGTGTGTGTTTGTCGAACAGGTACCGGGAGCTCACGGAAGTGTCGGACCCGAACGTGCTGCCGCCGCAGTGCACTCCCAACATCGACGGGCCGTGCGCGAAGTCGGTCCAGCGGGAGCAGTCCCTGCACTCCTTCCACACCCTCTTCTGCCGCCGCTGCTTCAAATACGACTGTTTTCTGCATCGTAAGTGCAGTCTCGGCCGGACGCTTCCCTAGAGCCCTTTTCTCCTCATTTGTCCTCAGTGCTTCATGCCGCTGTACGCCTTGCTTAGTGTCTGTGCCGCAGTCTTTAGAGGGTGGTGCCTCCCCGGAGTTTGCAGTGGAGCCTTAGGAGCTGACAGGTGCCCAGAAGCCTTTTATAAAGACGGCTCCCCTCGTGTCCTCACGTGGATGGCAAACCGACGAGCGCGGCCGTCCCCTCTCTCACCACTGTTCAGCGCGCCGCGTTCGAGCCTCCTGGCAGTTTGTGCCAGAAATACTGCTGCGACTAGACTTTGCTCTTGCTTTGCAGAAGCTCATCAGGGAAAGGCATGAACGTGTTTCACTTCCAAAGTCTGGACATGCCTCTGTGTTTTGTTGCCTCACTGGAACTTACAGCTTCATCTTAGTCATGTTCCTGCGGTTTGTCCTGCCAAAGCCTTTTGGATACTGGTTAGCTGTTGGGCCTGCAGTTTCGCAGGTCTAAGGGCTTCTTTGGAAAGTCACAGGACTCTTTCCAGTGAATTATTTATTAAAAGATGTCATATTAAGATCATGTGGTCTTTTTGTTTCAGTCTGAAAGCAGATCTTTTTCCTATGGCCTCTCCTTCCCACGGGTCCCCCCACTGCCGCTGAGTCCCCGTCACGGGTCAGAGCAGGGCTGGCCGGGAGGTCCCGCTGCGGGGGGAGCTGCTCGGGCGCTCTCGCCAACCACCTCAGGCTCCCTCTTACCTTCGCTGAGCTCGTGCTGCCCCTGTCCCTTGCAGCGTCGGGGGGAGGCTCTTGGAGGATGCTAATAGTAAAGATAACTGTTATTTTTTCAGCTTTTCATGCTACACCTAATGTGTACAAACGAAAGAATAGAGAGACCAAGATCGAGCCAGATCCTTGCGGAGCAGACTGTTTCCTCTGGCTGGTATGTTTCTGCGTTGCTGCTTTCGAAACCACGAGAGGTGGCCTGGCCAGCCCTGCTCTGCAGAACTCTGTGGGTCGCTTTCACGACTTTGATGACTTTTCAGAATTAGTTCTAATGCTCATGGGATTCAGGGGAGCATGAATCCAAGTGTAGACCTTACCAGATGCATATTTTAGCACATCTCCAACGAAGACTAATTTAATAGCTAGCAGATGGGAAATTATGGTGACAAATGATTTCTCTGGACTCAGTGCAGCGTTTGAAAAATGAAGCCCAAGTTAAAAATGTTGGGGAAGGAATCTAGCGCGTGTGGAGAAGGCTCAGACTATTTTAAACATGATCTGTCAGAAACGCAGCCGAGCTCTGCTACTGGGGATGAGAGCTGTGGGTCGGCAGAGGTGGCTGCAGGGAGGTGGGTGCGCTCGGTGGTGTCGGAGCTGGTCGGCTGGCTCGGACACGGGGTGTCCGGGGAACTGCGGGGCTGGAGCAGAGGGAGAGGCCAGAAGTTCATTGCTAGGGGAAGAGTCAGGGGAGCAGACTTGGGGGCCAGGGTCAGGGACCCTCTTCCAACTGGGCAGCGATGCCGAAGGAAGCAAAGCGGGAACGTGCAGCGCAGGCAGCTGGCAGGGCCTCTGCATCGCCGAAGTGACCTGGCGCGGCGGGTCTGCCACCTTCTCTGGGTGGAGATGGGGCAGGGCTGGTCCCGGGGCCTGCAGAGAAGCCTTTCTGTGTTCCCTGGTCACCCGCCACCCGCCCTGTCTTCTCTGGTTGCAGGAAGGAGCCAAGGAGTTCGCTGCGCTGCACAACCCCAGGTCCAAGTGCTCGGGCCGGCGCCGCCGGAGGCACCACGTGGTGGGCGCTTCCTGCTCCAACACCCCGGCTTCCACCGTCGCCGAGACCAGGGAGGGCGACAGCGACCGAGACACGGGCAACGAGTGGGCCTCGAGCTCCTCGGGTACGGTGGCACCCCAGGGACACCCCGTCCCCTCCGGCAGCGTGGCAGGGAGGGCAGGCGGCACCTCGCAGCTGAGGCTGTGCCCGCCTCTGCGTCCCGCACGGGACCGGGGAGCTTGGAGTTGGAAAACAGAGTCGGTGTTTACATGGGCTCAAACAAGCATGAGGGACACCAGCCCCTGCTCTTGCTGCTGTGGGATTCCTTGTCCTCTCCCAGGAAGGAGGAATGTTTCCAGGCAAAGCAAGAGCTTTGCTGCGAGCTGCGAAGCCAGGAGCTCTCAGCTCCGAATGCCTTTGCTGGCTGTGCATGAGGGAAGTGCCCCAGCAGGGCAGTGCCTGGGCAGTGCCGATCTGCGTGCTCGTCCCTGCTGTGGCGCAGAGCAGTGCCCAGGAGCTGTTGAGGTGGAGCCTCATCCATGGGCTTGCCAGGGGCGAGCGCTTCCGCAGTGCCGCAGACACGCACTGAGCTGCTCCTGCCATGCTGGGGATGTGGTGGCAGCTGGAGCAGAATGAGCTCCCGGGGGGCAGAGGTCATCCATACATTGGGGTCCCATCTCAGGTGGAGAGGAGAGAGCAGCTTCCTCGTCCTCGGGCCTCTCTGGTGCTGCTGCCCCAGGCAGCGAGCTCTGTCCTGGGCCAGCCCTGGAAGGGGAAGGTGGCACGGTGGCTCCGGTGCAGCCTTGCTGCGAGGGGGCCAGCGCCACCGTCCCCACCAGCGCCAGCGCTGGGCTGCCTGCTGGAAGCAGGTGGTGCGGTAGGAAGCACAGCGCGGGGCTGCCGGGAGGTGCAGGGGCTGGGGCAAGGCGGGGCGTCGGGCACCGCTGGGGATCCGCTGCCCCGGGAAGCTGCGACGGCGAGGATGTGTCCTCCCGTGCTGCATTTGTCCTAACGTCTGCCTTTCCTGGCAGAGGCAAACTCCCGCTGCCAGACCCCCACCAAGCAGAAGCTGAGCCCGGCCTCCTCCCAGCTCTTTGCGGTGGAGACGCCGCAGGAGCCGGTCGAGTGGACGGGAGCCGAGGAGTCGCTCTTCCGTGTCTTCCACGGGACCTACTTCAACAACTTCTGCTCGATTGCACGGCTGCTGGGGACGAAGACGTGCAAGCAGGTGGGTGCCCGGGAAGGGCTGGCACTGCAGCGGCTGCCCTGCGGCGGCATGGAGCCCTTGGCCGCTGCCTGCCTGTTGGTTTGTCTTCTCTGCCACAAACCACCTCGAGGAGTGTGTTGCATCAACGCCCTGTGGAGTTCAGTGTCGTGACTTTGCAGTGCTGCTGCTGCAGAACGCGCCCCATGCGCGCCCGGTGCTGTTGGCATTCTCCAGAGCGCCCTGTCTGAGGCCGGGCGTGCTGGCAGGGCGGGCGCTCATTTCCCTGGCAAGAGAAGCGATGACAGCCGCGGTCAGTGAAATGGGCCACAACTGCCGACCAGTCCGGGCACTGGGAGCCCCTCGTGTGTGCGTGCTTGCGCTCTCTCGTGCTTTAGATAAAACCAACTTGAGTGCTCTGAACTTTATTCTTCTTTTTGCCTGTTCTTTGGTAGGTCTTTCAGTTTGCTGTGAAAGAATCACTTATAACGAAACTGCCAACAAACGAGTTAATGAATCCATCCCAGAAGAAGAAAAGGAAGCACAGGCAAGTGTTGGACAAACTTGTTTTGTTCTTAAAACGCAACCAGATCCACTGCTTTTTGTGCCAAAGCATTCCTGGTAATCTCCATCTGGCTCCCATCCATGCACACGTCCCGCTGTCGCACAGGGCTGCGGGTGCTGCTCCTGGCCCGTGCCCCTGGTGCTGCTGCCCTGGCTGGGATGCTCGGGCACCACTGCTGCCAGAGGGCCGGTACCACTGTCCCAACAGCAGCCTCAGCCTCCCCTCCCTGACTGACAGCCTACTTTTTCCATGTTGATCCCAGTGAGTCCAGCAGTATTCTGGCTCTGGATTTGCCTTAAATAACTTCTGCTGTAGCTGTGCCGTTCCCATCTCTCTCCGCTTCGTGCCCAGCTGGTGGTTATTAACGTGTGAAGCTGCCAGGCGGCCTCTGGGATCTCCTGTCTGCTGCCGCCGCGCTGGCCGGCGGTGCCGAGCGGTCGTGGCCAGCGCTTCCTGACGGAGCCTCGTGCATCCCCTCAGACCCTCTGCTTCTCTTCCAGGCTGTGGGCTGCGCACTGCAGGAAGATTCAGCTGAAGAAAGGTAACATCAGCGGGCCGCATCGCGTGAGGTTTGCGAGGCCGCTTGCCCGCGGGATCGTGTTCCCTGGCTCCGACCCGCACAGCGGGACGGCCGTGTCCTGCTCTCCAGCCCGGCAGCAGCAGCACAGAGGGGGAGCGGCTCCCCCTGGCCGGGCTCCTTGGGGTGCCGCGGGCCGGCCCCGCTGCGGCTGTGCCGTGGGAATCGCCGCCGTGCCGGTGCTCTCGCTGAGGCAGTGCGTGCGGTGCGGTCTTGGTGCAGCCAGAGTGGAGGCTGAGGTTTGGCGTGTGGCCCCGCTGTGACGGGCAGCTCGGGGCAGAGCAGGCGCACGTGGCGTGTTGGTGATCGCAGCCGCGTGTGGGTGCTGGGTGTCGCCGGTCTCCCCCCACCGCAGGCAAATGGGGACCTCGCACCATCCCTGCTCCAGAGCCCTGGGCGTGCTGCTTTTAAACATTTCTGCGATGTGCAACTTCTAATCCGGGTGCTCCTCCTCTCCTTCCAGACAATTCGCCTACCCAGGTGTACAACTACCAGCCCTGTGACCACCCCGAGCATCCCTGCGACAGCTCCTGCCCTTGCATCATGACCCAGAATTTCTGTGAGAAGTTCTGCCAGTGCAACCCTGACTGTAAGGAGAAGCCCAGGGCTGTGGGGCGGGGAAGGCAGCGATCCTGCCGCAGAGCAGAGGGAGGGAGCGGCCGGGGCCGCGGGAGGCTGCGCGATCCCTGCACTCGCTGCTCCGGCCGTCCGCGGCAGCTTGATTCACAGTCTGCCAAAGCCCAAAGGGAAACTGTTCCGTGCATCCCCGTGGCTCTCAGCAGCTGAGATACACGCTCTTGTCAGAGATGCGCGTCTGCCTGTTGGTATCCGGCACCAACACCCTGCGGGTGATGCTGCTGGTTCCCTGGCAGCAGGACGCGTGGCCGGCAGTTGGGGTGGGAGTTGGATCGCTGCTCTGCCGCAGTTATTTTATTTTTCCTCTCTGGGCTTCCGTTCCCAGCTCTGCGATGGAGGTAACCACGTTTGCCCACATTGGTGGGGCTTCTGAGGGCAGATTGCTTAAGGGTTCTGACACAGCTTGGGGCTGGAAGGACTACAGGGTGACAGGGAGCCAACCCGGGCTCCAGGATTCTCTGTACTGATCCGTTATGTTTGTATTATCCGAGTTGTTTATTTTCAAATGCACATAGTTAGTCCCAAGAGGCAGATCAGCATCTCCGGCCAGAGGGGCAGGACCCTGCGCGTGGTCTGTGCCCTGCTGGGTGTGCGCGGTGCTCAAAGCTCCCGTGCGTGCAGAGCGTTCCTGTGATTCACTTCCAGCTCCTGGCTGCCTGGGCTGCCTCACCCCCACCTTGTCTCATGTTCTTAGTGAGCACTGAGTGTCCTGGTGGCTTTGTGGGGCGGGACGGTGGGCTGGGGGCCCGGAGCAGAGTGGGTGCAGAGATCTTTATTAGCACAAAGGCACCTTCCCTATGATAGCGGGGCGGTGGGCAGGCGGCACAGCCCTTGGTCACGGATGGGCTCAGTTCTGAGCCTGCCCAGCACCTGCCAGGGTGAGACCTGGCTTGGGCGAGCTGCCGTGGGGCAGGACCCTGCACGGCCCCTCTCCTGCAAAACACCTCACGATGCAAAACCGCGGGCTGTGTTGCCGCAGGTCAGAATCGCTTCCCAGGCTGCCGCTGTAAAACCCAGTGCAACACCAAGCAGTGCCCGTGCTACCTGGCCGTGCGGGAGTGCGATCCGGACCTCTGCCTGACCTGTGGGGCTTCGGAGCACTGGGACTGCAAGGTGGTCTCCTGCAAGAACTGCAGCATCCAGCGAGGTCTCAAAAAGGTATGGACAGCAGCGTGGCTCTGGACTGGGAGCGGGCAGGGGGCTGCCCCGGGGCAGAGCGGATAAATGGAGCTCCTGCTCCTGCTTCTGTAGCACTTAATCTGGTGTATGGATCATGGATGTGAAAATCAGGAGACGGGGGTTTTGTGAGGAAGGGTGCGAGCAAGGGAGTGTGAAAAGTGACTCCAGAGAAAGGTTAGGTCTTGAATTCTGCAGGTCAGGGCAAGGGGTGGCATGTAGAAAAGACCAGAATTCAGAGGAAGAGGCAAATTAGTGGGTGTCCAGTAACGTGCAGCTCCAGCTGCACAGGTGGAGAGCTCTTCACCGTTGCTTCCTGGCCTGCCTGATGCACAGTGTGGTCTGCGTGTGCTGCGAGGTGGTGGGCCTGCAGACCGTAACCGTTTCCTTTTCACCGTGGCTCCAGCATTTATTGCTGGCACCGTCGGATGTCGCCGGCTGGGGGACTTTCATCAAGGAGTCCGTGCAGAAGAATGAGTTCATCTCGGAGTACTGTGGTGAGGTCAGTGCTTCTGCCTGTGCTGGGGCCGCTGTGCCGCGTGCTCGGGAGGCTGCGCTCAGTGGCAGCGCTTCCATCGACCGCTGCTCCAATGGAACAGTGTGCGTCCCCGGCTCGGCTGTGGCCGTGGGCTCACTCTGACCGGGTTTAGAGGTGGAATCTTGGACCGTTTCAGAACCCATCTCAGCACCTTTAGGCCCTCCACCATGAAGGAGCGTGTTGTGTACGTGCTGCTCCCTCCCCGGGAGCCCAGCTCGTGTCTCTGCTCCCTCCCTGGGGGCCCTGGCAAGCTCCTGCCCGTGGGGTGGGAGGGTGTTTCGAGGAGGCCACGAGTGCTGCTTCTTGCAGCCTCGCTGTGCCCTCAGGCACTGAGTCTCTCAAGGTGTTCTCCTTCTCCAGCTTATTTCGCAGGATGAGGCTGACCGGCGAGGGAAGGTCTATGACAAGTACATGTCCAGCTTCCTCTTCAACCTCAACAACGGTAACTGGCCTGGGGCTCGAGGGCTGGCGGAGACGGGCTGCTGGGTAGGGGCTGGTGGCCAGGGTCTGTCCCCTGAGCAGCACACCTGTCTTCACACTACAGTTTTCTTCTGTTTTTTTTCTTAATAGATTTTGTTGTTGATGCCACTCGCAAAGGAAATAAAATCCGCTTTGCCAATCACTCAGTGAACCCCAATTGCTATGCCAAAGGTGAGATACTGCTGCCCAGTCAGATCCTGGTGGGGGGAGGTTCTCTGGAGTCCTGCTCCGCTCCAGGATCGCAGCGGATTCTCTGGGGTCCCGAGTTGCCCTCAGCCTGCGGGAGGCCCGGACAAAGTCTCCTTCCCTCTGCAGCCAGTGATGTTCCCGTGGGTGAGGGCCCTGCTCAGCTCTGCGGTGGCCGTGGCCTCCCCGGGGGAGATCACTGCGGGAGAGCGGCTGGGGGCTCCCTGGGGAGTGCCCCGTTCCTGCCAGGCAGGAGCTGGGTACCGCGGCCCTGGGGGCCAGCAAGTGGCCATGCAGGGCAGAATGTCGCGAGACCTCCTGGCCTCACCTGGAGCTGCATGACTCTGATGTCTCTCTGCTTGCAGTCGTGATGGTGAATGGAGACCACCGGATAGGGATCTTTGCCAAGAGGGCCATCCAGGCGGGAGAGGAGCTCTTCTTCGATTACAGGTACCGCGGGGAGCGGCCGGCCAGGGACCGGGGCGCAGAGCTGACCCTGCTTTCCGAGCACACGTTCGTGGGGAGCGCGGGAGGTCGTTACAGCAGCCGTGGCTTTCCTGTCTTGTAGGTACAGCCAGGCAGACGCCCTGAAGTATGTTGGCATAGAGAGGGAGACAGATGTCATCTAGGCTGTGCGGGGCGGTCCCCGGCACAGCTCGCTGCTGCACCTTGTAAGCGATGCCATGTTTGCTTCACGCTGACATGACTGCTGCTGTTCCTGTTGCTGTGTGTGTCACAAGTGCTACTTTCCATCCAGACGCCCAGAGAGAGATTTGGGCAGGAGTGTGAGCGGCCGCTGCCCGGGTGGCAGCTTTGCCAGCCCTGGACAGGGGCAGGCTCTGGAGCCTCACTCCGCAAGCGTCTCCGGGGTGGAGGGAGCCCATGGGCCAAGGCAGCTGGGGCTTGGAGAAAAGCTGTGGTGCAGGAGGAGGTACAGCCATGCGTTCTCAGTCTCTCTCTTTTCCACCAGCTGCTGGAAGAACAAGAGAGAGTGAGGTACCGGCTGCACCGAGAGCCGGGGCGCAGCTGGGGGGTAGAGGGGCTGGTGCTCCCCTCCAGCCCTGTGCCCTGCGATAAGCTCTGGTCTCGGGTCCTACCTCTTGCTGCCTGTTTTGTCCTGTTGACAAGGACAGCGACAGGGTTGGAAGCCATAGGGATGTGGCTGCAGCAGTCCCCAGCGCCGGGCTGCTGTCGCTGAGGCTCTGTTTCCCCTCTGCCCCTGCTGGCGGGGGGATGGGGGCTGCCCAGCCGTGGCTGCGTGGCACGATGTTCGAGGATGGGGAGAGCAGCGCTATGCAAAAAGTCACTTTGGGTAGGGGTGGCACTGAGCTGGTTTGAGACGATGTCGCGGGGGCGCAGCTGTGAGTGCAAGAGGAGTCCCGAGGCAGCAGGAACGCGGGAGCCTGCGGACGCCCGTCCAGCCCGCGGCCCGTTCTCGTGGCCGGGGGGTGCCTGGTTGGCTCCTGCCCCTCCCCAGCCACGCTGCTGCCTGGCCCTTCTGGGGCTGATGTGTGGGTGCCTCTGCCAGGCAGCTTCAGGGTGGTGGGGGCTCCCGCTGACCGTCTGGGGCTGCACCCAGAGCGAGGGACGGGCCTCGGCCACCCTGCACCCAGGCGGGCACTTCCAGACCACGCGGTGCCAGAGCTGGTTCCTCCACCCTCCTCTCTCGGGACAGTCCCCTTCGGAGCAGCGTGGGCTCTGTGGGAGGTGTCGGGCGCTGCAGGAGCCGGCAGAATCGGGTCCCCTCGGGGCAGGAGCCTTTCACTGCACAGGACTTTCCGCGTGTCGCTGTGCCGATGTTTGGAGAGGGCACAGCAGAACTGCGGTGAGCCGGGGAAGGCTCCTGGGAAACCTGCCCGGGGTCTCTGACACTGCGGCCCTGGCCCTGGGGATAAGGGGGAAATGTTGCCTGACAGGGTGAGGTTTGGCCTTGGCACCCCATGCAAAAAGAAAAAGAAAAAAGCACTTTAAACTAATCCTTCTCAGTTGGCAGCTGGGCCCCGCGTACGGCTCTGGGGTGGTCCCAGACGGGTGTCGTCCCTCGGCGGCACCTCTGCGGGGATGTTGGGGCAGTCGGGACGGGGGGGGGGCTCTTTCCCGAGCAGAGCCTGGGGTGACCCGAGGATGGGGCTGTCCCCTGGGAGCCACGTGCGCTGCTGGCCGACTGCCCAGCCTGGTGCTGGGTGCCGGAGGGTCAGGGTGCTCCACTGGGCACCCAGTGATGGCCTCCTGGGATGGCGCGAGGAGGCCGGCTGAGCCATGTTGTGGCACAGAGGGGACTGGAGCTCCTCACCCCTTTAGGGGGGCAGTGGTGTGGAGGGTGGGCAGCGTTTGTCTGGGGGCACAGCACAGAGGTGAGCAGTGCTGAGGGCCCTGCCCCACTCCTTTGGGGAACTGCGGGGCTCCCCATGTGCCACCCTGATCCAGATGTGCGGTCTGTGAACACGGAGAGGTGCTGGGTGTGCCCCGGGAGCCGAGCCCTCCCTGGCATGGCACTGCGCCATGCCTCTCCCAGCCTCCCGCCATGGCAGGCGAGGCTGTCCATCCGTCCTTCCTGCTCTCCATGATGCCCTCCTGGGGCTCGGAGGGGTTTGGGTCTGTCTGGAGCAGCACTTGTACCCCAGCACCTGCCTGAGCCCCGCTCCCCGCTGCCTCTGCCCACCCGGCTTGCCCCGACCCCGCTCTCAGCTCAGCGGCCTCTGCCACTTTGGCCATATCTGCACTATGCCAGGCTTGTGTCTGTGGTTTGTTGACGGTGAATAATAATGCACTTTAAAAATAACGTGGCTTGTAGCCTTTGTCATAATAAAGTGGTAGCGAACATCCTCCCGCGCTCGCTGGCCTCTGTTACCCGAGGGAGCAGTGGGCAGGGGCACGTTCCCTGCCTGGCTGCTGCCCCCTCCGCGGCAGTCGGCACTCCGGAGCCCAGTCGGCACCCTGGAGCCCAGTGGCTCGTGAGTGGCCTGAACCAGTGCCGGTGCGGGGCTGGGAGGTGGCAGAGGTGTGCGGGGGGAGAGCAGGACGGGGGAGTGTGTGGCCGTGGGCTGAGCTGCGAGCAGCCCCGCTCTCTCCATCCTGCATCCCGCCCCAGGAGGGCAACGGCCGTTGTTGGCGCTGGTCCCTCCTGCAGGTGCAGGCTGAGCCGCGGCGGAGCTGCCGCCCCTGCGTGCCCCGGCTGCCGGAGCGAAGGCTGGGAGGCGTCAAACGCCGTCATTCTGCCTTTATTTGAGTATCTTCACATCTCATTCAACAAAACAGGTTTTTCAGAAATAAAGTGCCCAGTGGAGCTAGGCCTTTGGGTAGGTAAATGCATTTCTGGAACGTCGTCTTACCGCATACAGCGAGTGAACAGGAGCTTTCCCTGGGCTGGAGGTAATCGGCAGGACCGGCACTTCGTACAGAGAAGTAGCAAACTACAGACCACGTACCACGACACGCGGAACGTCACACCCGACGGGAGCTTCCGTTTGGTTTTTTATACAAACCGATAGAATAAAAAAATCAGAGTGTAGTAGAATATCCAGCAACAAAAATGGTAGAAAGGATCCGTACCTGATCATATGAGAGCAGCATCTTGGCAAAGTGCGGCGGCGTCATGCGCGGTGCGGTGGCCGCACGGGCAGGGTATTGCTTGGCGTGCCCCGGGCCATGCCCAGGGCTGGCTATTGCGTGGCTTCCTTCGTGGCTCTGGCTAAGCGAGCGAAGCAGCGGGGAATCTACGCGTGGGCATCGCTAATGGGGCGGCAGCCGGGCGCACCCCGGTGTGCTCCAGGGTGGGCTGCCAGGCCCGGGGCTCCCCGCCGGAGGCAGGGCAGCATTTGGCAGCTGGTGGGAGGCAGCAGCCGGCCTCTGGCACGGGAGCCGCCAGCGTGCCCGGGGCGAGCGGGGCTAGGGCTCGGCGGGTTGCGGCCGCGCTCCGGGGCCGGGTCGGTGGCGGCTGCGGGGAGGAGCTGGCGGTCGGCGCAGTGCGATGCGGTGCGGTCCGGAGGCGGGTGTTGGCAGTTCTGGTGCGCTCGGCCCTTTGGTCCCGCGACGCTCGCTCGGCCCCGGGCGGCTCCCGGGGCTGCGGAGGCTGCGAGCCCGTCCCACCCCCCGGCCCCGCTAGTCCCCTTTCGCCTCCTCCAGGATCTGGGGCAGGTTCTGGTCCTTGCGCGCCGACAGCGGCTTGGCGGCGCTGCCGTAGTCCTGGATGGCCTTGGGCTCGTTGGTGTGGTAGGAGCCCTTGTAGCGGTGGTAGTAGAAGTAGAGCAGCACCAGCAGCCCCCCGAGCAGCAGGAGCAGGAAGGTCACGACTGCGGGGCAGAGGCGGCGGTGAGGGGCTTGGGGAGGGGCCGGGGGGTGCGGGGCCAGGGCAGAGGTGGGGAGAACACGGCCGGGCGCTCCACTTACAGCCGATAATGATCCCGATCCAGCCATCGTCGTGCACGTGGGGGAACTCTGCAGGGACAGAGCAGGCGGCTGAGACCGGGCTGCACGGAGGGCTGTGCTGGAGCACCCCATCCGCAGCTGACGCTCATGAGGGGCTCCCTCCCCGCTGGGGTCCCGCTGCAGCACCCACCTGTGCCCATGTACCAGGGGTCCATCTCCGGAGGGATGAGAATGGTGGTGAGGGGGAGCATGGAGGCACAGCTGGACTCCACCAGCTCCCCCCGGATGCTGTAGGGCCGCACGACGCTGGTGGGGCGGAAGATGGCTTTGAGGGGGACGAGGCTGTTAAACTTCACCCCTGAGAGGCAGCCCGAGAAGCCGGGCGTGTTGTAGCGTTGGATCTCAGGGTCGATCACACCGGTCTCTGCGGGGGCACAGAAGGAGAAGACTCATCCCTGGCAGACGGCGAGGACCGCGCTGGGCAGAGGAGACCCCAGAGATCCCAGCGTGGGAGGGGGTGGCCGAGGGCAGGACCCAGCTCACCCATCACGCGCCCCAGGTACAGGTTTTTGGGTGAGTCCAGCTTGCTGTCCACAAACAGGGAGAACTGCTGCTCCATGACAGGGAGATAGTCCACCTGGGAGGCAGGCACGTGGCATCAGTGCCTGCTGAGGCTCCTCTGCCTCCTGCCACCCTGCCTGTGCCCCCTCCCAGCCTGGCCCCCAGCCCTGCAGCCCCCCAGGCCCCATACCTGGGTGTACAGCGTGCGGTGCAGGCGGGTGATGTTGACGCGGTGGGGCCTCCCGTCTGTCACCGGCTTGGTGGTCAGGGCGAAGACGTAGGGGCTGGTGCCCAACTGGTAGCGCAGCTGCAGGCTCCCTGGGGGCAGAGTGGGACCGTTGGCATAGGGCTGGTGACTGGCATTGGGTGGAGGAGGGTCCCCTGTGGCCCCAGCGCCCGGGAAGGTCCCCGCAGGCTCTGGGTTAGCCCTGGGGCGGGGACCCCTGCCCTCACCGTCATCCTTGATGAGCACAGCCATGTAGTCCTTGACGAAGGAGCTGATGTAGAGCAGCACGGCGGGCGCCGAGGTGGTGCTGAAGCTGAAGCTGACCTCCTCGCTGGTGAGGTTGTAGCCGGGCAGGGGCTGCCAGGGGCTGCTGACGATGCTGGCGAACTCGCGGGCGGCGTACAGTGACATGGGCAGGATGTTGTACCGCACCCAGGTGCCCTCCTCGAAGTACCCGCCGATGTCTGCGGGGAGGACACACGGGGTGACGGGAGCGCCAGCTCCTCTCCCCCATGCCAGCCCCGGGGAGGGCCCCCCCCTTGGCGCAGGTGGGTGCAGCCACTCACCATGGTTGCAGAAGGGCCCGTCAAAGGCGGAGATGCTGCAGTTGCAGCTGTAGTGGCTGTAGCGCTCGACGCAGAGCCCGCTGTTCTGGCAGGGCACCGGTGGGTCCTGGCAGTGGCCGGTGCAGTTGACCCGCACGCCCTCCGTCTCGTTGGCTTTGCCCTCCAGGTTGAGTGTCACTCCGTTCATCCGCAGCCCCCGCAGGCACCCCAGGAACGGACGCATCTTGTGCTCCGCCGCACCTGCAGCGGGGCCAAGCCTCAGCGCCCTGTGGCACGCGGGGACCCGGGGCCGTGGGCACGCGGCCGGGAGCTCTCACCGACGTAGAGGGGCCTGTCGAAGTCCAGGTGGACGAAGCTCTGCGGGGGGGCTGGCCGCACCACCCAGGGCAGCTTGTCCACCCGCAGCCGCGCCAGCTTGACATTGAGCTCAGCCTTCACCTGGTGCCACTCATCGTCGTTCCAGGGCACCGCCGACCGCACTGTCAGGTTCTCGTCCCCGTTTCCGATGTCGTAGGCAAACACCACGTCCCTGGTGGCTGCAGGGACGTGGTGTCGGGAGGAGCCCCTGGACCTGCTACCCCATCCACCCTCGCGCCCCCCGCCTGCCCATACTGTTGAGCTCAACGCGGATGTAGTTTCGGGTGCCGGGGTTCTCCAGGAAGACACCGGACAGGGCAGTGGTCTTGAAGTAGAAGGAGATGTCGAGGCTGTGGTTGGCCTGGAAGGTGGGGAAGAGCAGGGCTGTGCCCCTGTTGAAGGAGACGGTGTTCCAGGTGTTGCCTGCGGGGAGCAGGAGGGGCAGTGAGGGAGGGCCACAGACCCTGCACAGGCATGGGACCCCTGTGGGCATGGACCCTCTGCGGGCAGGGAGCCCTCTGCGGCTCTGGTCACTCACGGTCTCCATAGCACCGCAGGGGCCCCAGCAGGAACTGGGCTTCGGAGCCGGAGCGGTTGGTGTCTCCAACCACAACCTGGGTGACGGGCAGGTGGTCCACGAAGGTCAGCAGACCCTTGTCCGTCCTCCTGCAAATGGCACATGTGCCAGAGGGGCCGTGAGGGGCAGAACCAGCCCACAGCCCTGCTGCACCCCCCTGCACCACCCAGAGTCTGTGCCCCCCCGTCCCACAGCCCCCCCGGCTCACCACAGCGCGTGGTCGGCGTCGCAGTTGCAGAAGTACTTGGGGTCGGCGCAGTTCTTGTCCAGCCCGCAGGCGCAGCGCTGGATGCCCGGCCGCGAGCCCCCCCAGTAGTAGTGCCGCTCGTCGTGTCGGCCCATCCAGAAGCTGAAGGGCAGCCCGGCTGCGGGCACAGGGGAGGGTGAGGGCACGGTCCCGCGGTACGGCCCGCAGCACAGCCCTGCGGCGCGGTCCTGCTGCCCCGGTGCTCACAGGGGGTGTTGAGCAGGCGGGAGCTGTAGCAGTGGAGCTCGATGCGCTGCTCGCAGTACTCGGATGCGTTTGCCAGCGCCGAGACCTCGGCCCAGGACGCGTTCCAGTACTCCACAGCCCCCAGGTAGGGCTGGTCCACACTGGAGCCCGTCACCCGCGTGGCGTAGTGGCGGTTGTGCCGGATGATGGTCCATGCTCGGTCCTCTGCGGAGGTGGGGGAGCTGTTAGGACCAGCCTCCGGGGACACCCCTGCTCCCTCCATCCTGCTCTGGCCTCGGTGCACAGGCAGGGGCTGCTCCCTGGGGGCACCAGGCAGAGAGACCCCCTCGCCCTCCCACTGCCCCCACCTCGGATGTCGCAGTACACTGTGAAGGGCTTGAGCGGCCCGCTGCCGTCCGGGTCGATGGTGTAGTTCCCCGAGGTTTTCCCGCTGACCCGGTAAGCATCGCACGACTCCTTGTAAAGGGCTGGAAGAGGGAGCCGGGGCCGGGGTCAGCGCGAGGGGCCACTGGGCAGCGGGAGGAGCTGCAGGTGCCCATCCTGCCCCCCGACCCACGAGGCCCCAGGCTCACATTTGTGGCAGGTCTCCCCCTTGTACCCCGTCAGGTCGCAGATGCACATGAAGTCGTCCCAGGACTGGACGCAGCGGCTGTCGTGCTCGCACAGGTTGGGGGTGCACCTAGGGGCGCAGAGGGCTCTTGTCCTGGCACCGGCGCAGCCCCCCGGTCCCCGCCCACTCTCAGCCAGTGCGCCTGTCCCGACTGATACCTGTCCGTGATGGCGCAGACATTGAAGAGCACGTTGAAATACTGCGCCAGCCGGTGCTGCACCAGCAGCTCCACATCCACAGGCTGCATGTCCACGTTCAGCATCTGCAGGCAGCCGTGGAAGGCCGTCTGGTTCGACCGGCAGCCGGTGACCGAGGCCGGCTTGGGGCAGCCTGCAAGGCACAGTGGGGTGAGCGGCTCCCAGGTACCCATCGCCCCCAAGCCCCTGCCCTGCCACCCACCTCCAAAGAAGTACTGGCTGCCGGTGCGGAGCTGGAAGGGGTGTGCCACCCGAAACTCAGCACCATCATCATCATCGATGGTCACCACGGCTGAGCCGTCGCGTGCCACCAGCTGCACCGAGTGCCAGAAGCCATCATTCAGGCGATGCCCTGCGCAGGGGGAGGAGGGTGAGTGGGGAGGCAGCGCCGCCAGACCAGCCCCGGCCCCCGTGCTGGCTTCACAGCCCACCTGCAGCAAACTCCAACTTCTTCTTGCCGGGCTGGGCGATGGAGACGTTGACCTGCCCCTCGCTCAGCATCACCTCAAGGGAGCCCAGGCGGTCAGCAAAGCTGGTGTAGAACAGGAGCCCGGCGGTGTCCCAGGAGCGGAAGCGGAAGCTGACGGCCAGGCGATTCCTGCGCGGGATCCCCGGCACCCGCACATAGTTGTTGATGCCGGCAAAGGTGATGGGGGTGTTCAGCTGGTCCTGGCAGTAGTGGCCCACACTCCCCTGGGGGTGACGGTGGGAGGTGGTGAGGAAGGCGATGCTCCTGTGGTGAGGAGTTCCCCCCCCCCATCCCCACAGCCCTGGCCCCAGTTGTCCCCGCTCGATCCCGTTGCCTGGCAGTGCCGGGCGGGTGCCCTGGGCGAGGGATGACCTCGTGCGGTCAATGCGGTGCCACTCGGCTGAGCACGGCCGCTGCCTGGCCTCGTGTCACCGCACAGCAGGGGGGAACCTGGCCCTGGGGAAGGGTCACTGCACAGTGGAGCTGAGGACCTGTCCCTCCTCCAGGAAACGGGTCCCGCCCTGGCACGGACGGGACTTCCAGCGAAGGGGCCACCCCCCGGGGCTGGACCTCAAAGCGGATGTTGGGCCTCCGGTGCCGGGCTAGGTCGGCAATGTTGACCCCGTTGAAGATGATGTTCTCCACGCAGCCCCGGAAGTTTTGCCGGTAGGTGAGGTGCTGCTTGTCCTGGTCGATCACCCCCCCGAAGAAGAGCTGGAAGGCAGAGGGAGGGGGTCAGCCCTTCGCCAGGGGATGCCACAGGTCAGCATGCTGGCAGCTCCCTGCCCACCGCACCCACCTCGGTGTCGAGGTCAAGCTGGTCAAAGGTGCCGTGGCAGCGGAAGCGCTTGACCTCCCCATCCAGCGTCAGGTTGACGTGGCGGCCGTAGCGCTCGATGTGCAGCGAGTGCCAGTGCTGGTCATCCAGGAGGCTGCCCACCGCCACCGTCGTGTGGCCCTCGCTGGCGTGCAGTGGGCTGCTGCCTGGGGACGGGCAGCCTCAGCTGGCGGCCCCCCGGCCCCCTTCCCCCCGGCCCCATGGCCCCGGCTCACCTAAGCTAATGTGCAGGAAGAGCTGGGCTTGCTTGAGCTCCACCGTGATGTAGTCCCCCTGCGAGCCCTCCCCGTGCATCAGCACCCCGTCCTGCTCCAGCGTCTTGAAGTTGAAGGAGATGTCATCCTCGAGGGTGCTGATCCTCTTGGCCCGGAAGCGGTAGGATATGGCATCATCCCCGTCAAAGTAGAGCACATGGGACCCTGGGCAGAGCAGACCCAGTGCATCACTGCCCGCAGCAGCAGACGCCCCAGCATGGAGAACACTCCTTTCTGCGATGGTTTATGCCAGAGCTAATGACTGCAGACCGCTTGGACACAATCCCCTCTGGGAAAGGGTTTTCTGGGCGTGCTGGAGACAGGGGCTGGTCCCCTGCCACGCAGGTGGCCGGGCCAGGGTCCCACCTCGCACAGGACTGCCAGGGCCCCCGGCCCAGGTACTCACGGTAGGGGCAGCCGTAGAGGCCCAGGCGCAGCCCAATCTTGCCACGCGGATTCCAGGCCACTGGGATGATGCGGATGTAGCGTGCAAGGATGGGGTAGTGCAGGTCATGCCGCACCACCCCACTCTCGTTCACGTTCCCAAAGAATGTCTGGGGACAAAGGGCTGCCATCAGCACCTCGCTCCAGGCCAGGGGGTCTCTGCTCCCCCCAGGAGACCCCCCTCCCACAGGGAGCCCTGGACACCCCCTACCCAGTTGCTGCCCTGCTGGAAGAAGGGTTTCCAGCTGGTGGGGTGGTCTCCATAGAGCACGATGTAGCGCGTCAGCCAGTCGTAGGTGTTGAAGGTCCCCTGCGTGGCCACCGCGTTGATCCGGTGCTTTTGCATCAGGTCAATCTGGAGCCAGGGCTGCTTGTCCCGGGGGTCAGGGGACCAGCCGCTGGTGCCTGCGGGGGGGCAGCAGCTCAGCCGGCCCCAGGGCCTGGCACCCAGCAGCTCCCAGCGAGTGGTGGCTGCTTGCTCAGCCCCACGGCAGCACCCAGCTGCGGCTGGGAGCTGGAGGGCTGCAGGGCTCTCGCCCACCCCCGGGGGATGCTGAGGGCTCTGCCGCGGGCTCTTGAGGACCCGTCAGCCCCACGCGAGGCAAGACCCTGCCAGGGACGCCCCCTGCCCACGGTCCCCCGTGCGGCGGGGGGACTCACTGTGCAGCCGGGCAAAGCTGGCGGAGTAGAAGATGTTGTATCTGGAGGAGGCACCGAGGGACCAGGAGTAGAGGGGAGCGACGAGCTCATCGTAGCAGGGTCCTGTTGGGGAGAGCGGGGCTGGGGGCCGGCGCTGAGCGGGGCGGTGTCCCCGCGGCAGCCCAACCCCCCCGGCCCGGCCCTGCGGACCCCTCTGACCCTGCAGACCCTGCGGGCTCCGCGGGCCGGCGGCGCGGCGGGTCCCGCTCCCGCTCTCCCCTCCCACTGCAGCGGAGCTGACACACCTCTGCGGGTCCCGGCGCCCGCACCAGCCGCCTCCGCACTGACGTGGGCGTCGGGACCCCCCCCGCCCCGCCCCGCCCCGCCCTGCCGGGGCAGGGTCCCGCGTGGGACCCGTGCAAACCCTGGCGGCATCCGCGGAGGAGGCTCCGGCGGGGCCGAGGTCCCGAGCCCCCCGCAGGGCCTTCCCGGCCGGGTCCGACAGAGTCCGGGGAGCGCCAGGAACGTTTGCTGCACTCCCAGCCCTGACTGCAGGGCCAAGGGCAGCAGCGCTGCGCCCGTGCTGCATCACCCTTGCCTGCATCCCCCCTGCCTGCATCCCCCCTGCCTGCATCCCCCCTGCCTGCATCATCCCCTGCCTGCATCATCCCCTGCCTGCATCATCCCCTGCCTGCATCATCCCCTGCCTGCATCATCCCCTGCCTGCATCATCCCCTGCCTGCATCATCCCCTGCCTGCATCCCCCCCTGCCTGCATCCCCCCCTGCCTGCATCCCCCCCTGCATGCATCCCCCCCTGCATGCATCCCCCCTGCCTGCATCACCCCCTGCCTGCATCCCCCTTGCCCCCATCGCTCGCTGCCTGCGTCGCCACCCCAGCCCTGGGGAAGGGGCCAAGGGCCCCGGCTCAGAGGGGCCGCAAAGGGCTGCTCGGTGAGGCTAGGGTCTTGCCGGTCCCCGTCCCGGTGCAGCCACCCCCAGCCCCTACCGGACACGCCCCGGTGCAGCCCCCGCCGCGGGGCCGGGCCGAGGTGCTGGAGGAGCCCGGCCGGGTCCCGCGGGGCTGCCCCCGCCCGCCAGGGTGCCGGGACGCGGAACTGGGCTGTGCCGGGGGTATCGGGGCCCGAGCCCCCTACTCCCGCCACGGACGCGGGGCCCGCGCGGGATGCGGCGCAGCGGGGCGGGTGCCCGGGGCACCCTTAGGCACCCCTGGGCATCCCCGGGCATCCCGAAAGCCCCGGAGACGTCGAGCGGATGCGATGCCGCCGGCGGGGGGGGCTGCGGCGGCGCGGCCCCGGGCAGGGCGTGGGGGGGACGCCCGGACGCCCGTGTCCGGCGATGACCTTGGGGACGGCGCGGACTGGGGTGCCGGGAGATGCCCAGGGGAGAACGGGGGATGCCCGGGAGAACGAGGGGTTCGGGGGCGGCTTGAGGGGCGGAGGCGGCTCGGAGGTGCGGGGCCGGGCGGCAGGTGCGGTCCCGCAGTGCGGAGCGGCGGCTCCCGGGGCTGCGGCCCCACTTACGTGCGAGGCAGCCGGGGCCGGGGCGCAGGAGGCCGGCGCAGGCGGCGAGCAGGAGCCCGAGGAGGCGGCGAGCGCCCATGCTGGAGCGCCCCGAGCGCCCTCGGCGCCGCCGCTCCCGGTGCTGCAGCCGCGCGGCGGAGCGGGGCCGTCGGCTCCGCCCACGGGGCGGGGGGGGCGGCCCCGGGGAGGGGGCGCAGGGGGCCGGGCTGGTCGCTGCGCAGAGCCCCGGCCCCCGCCGCAGCCTCCCCCGCTACCGCGGCCTCGACGGATGCTCCCCCGCGGCCCCCGGTCCTCGGCGCCGGGTCCGGTGCGGGGCTGCAGCTGCCCCGAGCTGCAGCCGGTCCACGGCCCGTGGCCTGGGTGGGCCCGGGGTGGGGGTGTGTGGGCAGAGCGGGGCACGGGCAGCGCAGGGCGTGGGGCGGACACGAGCGGGGCCGTGCAGGGAGCTTCTCGGGCATCCCCGGTTCCCGCGCAGCCCCCAGCCCTTGCCGTGCCCAGCCCTGCCCCGAACCCCTGCCAGGCTGGGTGGCGAGACCCCCGCAGGAGTCCCCCCCGCCCAGATATGACCCCTCGCAGATGTGGCCCAGGCGCCCCGCGCCCGCTGCAGCAACGGGTGGGGGGTTGGAGCTGTGCCCGCCCACGGCAGATGTGGCGGCGGTTTGTAATCAAGCTGCAGATTAAGGCCTGCGGGTTTTGGGGTCGCCCGTCTCCAGTGGTGCAGAAGATGGGATTTAGCCTGTGTCTGTTCCCAAACATCCCCAGACACCCACGGAGGGGACGGGGGGGCTGGCAGCCGTGTGGCCTACATACGCTGCCTGCCCCCCAGACCATGCAGCGCCTTGTGTGCCCCTGGCTCTGCAGGGAGTTGCCCTTTCCCAGAAACCCTGTGCAGCACCCCAAGCCCAGCCTCGAGGGATAGGGATGCACCGGAGGCCACTGGGTCCAAGCAGGGTCACGGTGCTGGGCAGGAGCCTGGCCCAGCTGTGCTCAGTGTGGGCAGCTCTGCTCTGCTCTGCTGGTGTGAAGGTGCTGCCCACTAGGCCTGGCAGCACCATGCCGGGCAGCTGGCCACCACCGGCGACTAGGGCAGTGTGGCTGTCACCTGTGGGCAGCACATGCCGGGGCCCCTTCCTGCAGAGCAGAGCAGAGGCCGGGGACGGCGGGTGAAAATGGGAACAGAAAGCCCCAGGTGCAGCGGGGTGGCACACCAGGAGTTCTGCTGCCAAGAGCTGGAGCCGTGTGCCAGGGACAAGGCTGCTAGCCCTCCCGTCCCCCAAACCCTTGCCTGTGGGTCCATCCCCGGGAGGGGCACAGCCCCACCTAGACTTGTCCTGGCACCCAGGAGTCCTGCCTGCTCCAGCTGCAGCCCCATGTCCCGTCCCTGTACTGGGTCAGGCCTGTGACAGCCCCGCTGGAGCTGTGCAGGGTCCCTGCTCTGCACCCATAGCTGGACATAGGGCCAGCATTTGCCCCAGGATCCTCCTTCCTCATCTTCCTCTAGGACGCAGAGTGCTGGGTGGCACCCTCAGAGCTGGCACAGAGTGGAGGTCTGCAGTGTCCTTGCACCGCCGAAAGAGCAGGGGAGGTGAGGACCCTCCAGGACAGAGCCCTGGCAACACCCCGGGACCCAGAGCCGGCTGTCTCTGCCCAGCCACTCTCCAGCTGGGGCGCAGCAGCTCCACGGCCCCACCGCACCCAGGCGGAAGCTCCTGGGGCTGGCAGGACCCTGCCCGCTCCCCGTGCCTGGCTGGGGGCAGCAGGAGAGTCAAGGGCAGAGCTGGGATAAACCACGGCAGACAGCTGTAGTGAGGAGAAAGGGGGATTGAGGGATTACTGCGGCAAAGGGCACAAAGCCCGTTAAAGCCGGGGATCAATTTGCTCCCTCCTGGGAAGAGGAAAGTGGGGTCTCTGCTCCACAGGAACTAATCTGCCCCTTAATGAGGAGTTGGGAATTTTGTTGTCAACAATCAGCAATGCATCTGCCCAGCGTCACGGGGGCACAGGGGCATAGGGCTGCAGGGCTGAGGGGTTGCAGGGGCATGGGGGTGTGCGGCAGGGCTGGGACCCCTGGGCAAGGGGAATGCCCTGCACCAGCAGCCGCCCCAGTTCCTGGAACTGCCACGTTTCCCGTCAGGACGAGCTGCTCCCGGCCCAGCATCCTGCCCGTGCCCCACTCAGCACCAGCCCACAGGGCTCCACACTCCTCTCCGTGGCCCCACTCCCTCCAGCCCCGCAGAGGCAGCCCCCACCCTGGAGCAGGAGCTTCAAACAGCCCCGGGGTGGGGTGGGTCTCCTGTACACTCTGGGTGCCTTCAGCCAGACCCTGCTCCCTGCAGCCGGGTGCTCCCAGGCTTGTCCCCCGGCCCTGCGTGACAGCGGCTGAGCGGAGCGGCTATTTCTGTCCCAGGCGCGCGGATGCTAGCCACAACGCAAAAGATGCAGGACGGGCCCCAGAGCGGGGTCGCATCTGCCTCCTCGTCCTCCTCCCCTGGGGCTGGGCTTGTACTCTGCACCGCTCTCGGTATCGGCAGCGGCACGTGGTCAAACCACAGGTTGGCTGAGACACCGACGGCTCCAGACCCACCAGCCGGGGGAAAGGTCCCGCTGTGCGATGCAGGAGCAGGTGAGGGGCCACGGGGTGAGGGGTTTGCTGGGGGCCGGCAGGGACCCCTCTCGCTTTATTTATTGCTTTTAAACAGTTCTTTGGTGAGCCGTGTGGGTTTAGGCTGAAAGGCAAAGCCCAGGGAACGCAGGGCTGTGTTGGTACAACCAGGTCCTCAGGGCCCAGAGCTGGAAAGGGGCTGGGGAGCTGCTGGGGAGTCAACCTGCCCCGGTGCTGGGTTCACATCCCACGTGTGGCCCCAGGGAGGGCGGAAGGATCAGACAGGGATCAGACCCACCACCTGGGTTTGCTGATGGGAGCCAGGGCAAAACTGCTGTGGTGAGGCTGCTCTGAGTCAGAGCCACGCCGGATCCTCACCTTCGTGGCCACGGGGTCCCAGCTGTGCAGTGCCATGCTGCGGCACCGTCCCTCCACCCTGGAGCAGGGCGGAGAGGCTGGGAGCTGCGAGCACTGCACACAGCTGCCTGCAACCTGTGCAAGGCAGTGGGATGCCCCAGGACTTCCCTGGCTCGGAGCAGGACCAGGCAGCGTGGGGGCTGTGCCAGCACTACGGTCCCCAGGGTGGTGCGCAGGTGGGTGGGTGCTTTGGGCAGGTCCCTGCATGCACCCTTGGGTGTGCATGAGGGCTTGCTCAAAGCACCCACCTGGTGATACTGGTGTGAAGCCCCGACTGCACAGGGCGACCAGGGCTGTGGGCTGGGTGCTGAGCCCCAGGGACGTCAGAAGCAGCTCCCCCATGGCGGATGCACAGTTAGTTCACGGGACGTGGTGCTGTGCCGAGGATGCCGCGGCTGGGGTCACGTCCCCACACCAGCTCTGCACCGCAGGCAGCTGCTTGGGAAGCGTGTGGTCGCTCTCACAATGACTGAGCGTGGCGAACCTCCCACTGCCTCGGGTGGGTGTGAGACAGAAACCGCGCGTAGTATGGGGCTGGGCGCCACGGCCTCCCCGCGGCAGAGCTGGGTGGAGGAGGGCTGTCCTGGGTGCGGTGCGGTGCGGTGCGCGCTGTGGCTGGGCCGTCGCCTCTGAGCACCCCTCGCTCAGCCTCGCTCTGCGCAGGTGACCCCCAGCCCCGCTTCAATGGAGCCGACTGCCACCACCGACTTCTACCCCTGGGAGGACGAGTACTCATGGGAGGATGGCATGCTGCCCGAGCTCTGTGAGAAGCAGGCAGTGCAGGGCTTTGCCCGCACCTACCAGCCTGCTGTCTACCTGCTGCTCTCACTGCTGGGCACGGTGGGGAACGGGCTGGTGCTGCTTACGCACACCCGCTACCGCCAGGCACACAGCATCACCGACGTCTGCCTCCTGCACCTCGCCCTCTCCGACCTCCTGCTGCTCCTGACGCTGCCCTTCGCTGTCACCGACACGCTGCAGGGCTGGTCACCGGGCACGGCTGCCTGCAAGGCGCTGCAGGGCCTCTACGCTCTCAACTTCTACAGTGGCTTCCTCTTCCTCACCTGCATCAGTGTGGACCGCTACGTGGCCATTGTGCGGGTGCCGGCTGCCTGCCGGCTGCGCCCACGGGCTCGCCGCCACGGCTGGCTGACGGCGGGGCTGGCCTGGCTGCTGGCCACGCTGCTGGCGCTGCCTCAGTTCATCTACAGCCGAGCGGAGCAGCACCAAGACCTCCGGCTCTGCCGCGTTGTCTTCCCCCGCGCGGTCTCGCGGGCGGCCCGGGGGGCCACCAACCTGGTGCAAGTCGTGCTGGGCTTCGTAGTGCCCTTCCTGGTGATGGCAAGCTGCTACGCAGCCGTGGCCCGGACACTGATGGCGGCCCGTGGCACCCAGCCCCACCGGGCGCTGCGGGTGCTGCTGGCCCTCGTGCTGGTATTTGTGACCCTGCAGCTGCCCCACAGCCTGATGGTGCTGCTGGACGCGGCCGAGCTGCTGACCAGCTGGGAGGTGAGCTGTGCCCAGAGCCGCCGCAAGGACCTGGCGCTGCTGGTGACTGGCGGGCTGGCCTACCTGCGCTGCTGCCTCAACCCCCTGCTCTACGCCTTCCTGGGCCAGCGCTTCCGTCGGGAGCTGTGGCTGCTGGCCAGCGATGCCGGCTGCGTGGGGCCCCTCGACTCGCGCTGCCCCGGCTGCCCCAGCCCCCGCCGGCGGGCATCGCTCTCCACCTGCCAGGACGTGATGTAGGGACGCGGTGGCCAGGGCGGGGACCGGCACCCGGGGGCTCGGCCTCTCCGTGGTTCGCCAGGGAGAGCCTCGTCCCTGCACGGAGCAGCCCCGGGCCCCGGCAGAGCGGCCTGGCAGGGGCGGCCCGGACGGCGCGCATGGTGCCCGCACACGCGTGGGCGGAGGGAAAGGGCAGCCCCGCAGCGCCCGCGCGCCCCGCGAGTGCCTCTGCTGCCCTGCGCGGCGCCGGGCCGGGGGGGACCCTGAGCTGCCACGCATGCTCCGGGCTGTGCCATATCACGCGTGCTCCGGGGGCGCCGGGGCGCTCGGCGCAGTGGACCCACGCAGCAAGGCCCGGGCAGGCAGCTCGTTGCCACCCTGACAATAAACCCCGGTCGAGCCCCGCTGGGCGAGTGCCGTCTCCGTGCGGGCCGGGGCTGCCCCGGGGGGACGGGCCGGTGCTGCTGGGGGGCGGTTTGCTGGGCCGGGGAGCGGGGCACGGGGAGCGGGGAGGCGGCCCCGCGCCCCTCCGTGCCCACCGGCGCTGGCCGGGGCGTGCCTGCAGGCGGCAGCAGAACCTCGCGCTTCCCGCCGTCCGCTGCCCGTGCCCTGCCTGTGCCCTGCCTGTGCCCGCGGTCCCCTGCCTGGGCTCCTCCGGACACGGGGCGGGCGCCCAGCCGGGGCTCCGGCAGCCGGGAGCGGGGGGGGACACGCTGGGGACGGAGGGGCCGGGCCGGGGAGGGGGGGCTCCACAGGGGCACGCGGAGAGCGACGGCCCAGGGACTGGCACTGGCTCCACGGCAGCTCCGGGGCGAAGTGGGGCATGTTCGGGCCCGGGCCTGGTATCTCCAGTCCCGTAGTGCCCCCAGCCCGGCCCGGGCGGTCAGAGGGGGCAGCTGGGGGCTGGGGGCGGGAGCGAGGGTCACCCCCAGCACAGCCCCTGGGTGAGGCAGCGGCAGAGCCCACACTGCTGTCCCCGCGGTCAGAGTGCCGGAGGGGCTGGGAGTCCCCGGGCCGGTGAGAGCAGAGGCCCCCCCGAAAATCCTGCTCTGGGCCTGGCTGGAAATCCCCTCCCGAGATGGGGGGGCAAAGGGACTTTCCTCTCCTCTCCCCACTTCCCCCATGAGCTCCTCTGCCCCAGCACATCCTGGCCCAGTGGGTCCCACCTCCCACGAGTCGGAGTGCTGTGTCCGGGACTGGCACAGCCCAGACACGCTTGCCCCCATGGGGCTGGCACCATGCCGAGTGGCACAGGGCCACGGACCAGCAGTGCCTGGGGCCGTGCAGCAGCCCCACGCACCAGCCCCACGAAGCGCTCCGCAGTGCCAGGAGCGGGATGGGGCCTGGCTCTGGTGCAGCCACTCATGGGGTCTCCATAGCAGAGCCGGGCATGCAGGGAAGCACGTCCCAGTTCTGCCGGGGCTGGAGGCCGCTTCCTGCTCACCCCCAGGCTCCCGCTCAGGATTAGCCCAGCACTCCGACTGGGAGAAGCCGTTCTGGACCCTTCACCTACTGCTGGACTCCACAGTTGCATCCCCGCGCAGCAGCCGCAGAGCCAGGGTGATGGGCTCCCATCCTCTGCAGCCCTCCGCTGACCCTGCTGCCAGCAGGGAGCAAGGACTGGATTCGGGCAGTACCCAGTGCGGCAGTGCAGCTGCTCCCGCTCCCTGCCCAGCCTGTGGCCTTGGGCAGCCCCACTGCCTTTCTCTGCTGGCCCCACGGCAGTGCTGGCGTTGGCCCCAGAGCCTGGCGCTGCCCCCCCGCCATGGCCGGCAGGCTCTGCCCTGATGTCCCGGTGCCCATGCCTGCCCCAGCTGCCTTCCCGGCCCCACACCGGCGCTCAGCCCACAGCGCGGCCTGGCGCAGGCTCAGTGCCGGCTGCGTGGGAGGAGAGCTGGCAGCTGGCGCTTCCTGCGTGCGCATCCCGGCACCACGGGCTCCCAGAGACGGTGTTGACCCAACAGCTGTAGCAAAGCCAGAGCCGAGGCTGATGTGCTTAACCCCTCCTGGGACTGCGGGAGCAGGACCAGGGCTCGGGCACTGCCACTGCACCCACAGCTTGAGGGTGCTACGGACCCATCACCACTGGGCAGAGGCCAGGGCTGAGTGGAGCCGCGCTGCTTTGCTGCGGCACCGGGTGTGTGACCCCACCACGAGTCCTTTCCGCCATGAGGGTTGGCAGGACAGGCCTGACTGAGCACGGTGCCCTCCTGCCCGCAGAGCCCTGGCCTGCGCCAGCGGCCCATGGTGCTGCCTGCCAGCACACGGCTCAGCACCGCACCGGGCTGAGCCTCCTTCCCAGGGCCAGCGTTGGTGCTGTGGCGTGGAGAGGCCGGGGCAGCACATGGCGCTGGTGCCACGGGGCAGCTCGACGCCGTGGCCAGAGAAACCCTGGGGCTACTGGAACCAGCGCGATCCGCCTGGCGTGTGCCCAGTGCCGGTGGGCTGCCCGCGGTGCCGGTGCCCACGCCGGGTGCAGGCAGTGCCCGGTGCATCATGCCAGCGGTGGCTCCGCGAGCCCCGGCCCAGTCGCAGCCCGGCCGTCCGGCGCCCCGGGAGCTCCCCCCGTTCGGCGCGCGCCCCTGCCCGGCAGATGACGCAAGCGGCGGCCCCGCCGCCCCGGGCGCGCTGGCTCCGCCCCGGGCCGCGCGCGGCGATTGGCGGGGGCCGGTGACGCGCCCGGCCCGGCCCGCCCGGGGCGGCGGCGGCGGCGGGGCCGGTCCCGGCGGCGGCGGCCGGTGCGCGGCGCAGGCGGGCGGCGGGCCGGTCCCGTCCCGTCCGGTGCCGGCGGGGCGATGCCGTTCCCGGGCGGGCTGTGGTGGCTGCTGTGCTGCCGGCAGGGCTTCACGCTGCTGCGGCGGGACTACGGCGAGGCGGACCGGGAGGCGGACGGCGAGGCCGAGGAGGAGGAGGCGTCCTTCGAGCTCCGCGCCCAGGGAGACCAGGTGGGGCCGGCACCGGGACGGGCACCGGAGCTGCAGCTGGGCACGGCGCGGCGGGACCGGCGCTGTGCGGCTCCTCCCGCCCGGGGCGCACGGCTCTGCCTGGCTCTGCCCGGCTCGGCGCGGCCGTCCGGCACCGGCCCCCGGGCCCCGGCCTGGCCCCCGCCGACCCGGCGAGCGCGGCCGCCGCCTGCTCGGGCACGTCCCCGCCGGTCCCGCCGTCCAGGCTGCCCTTGGCGCGTCCCCGCCGCGGGGCGCGGGGGGGGTTCGGCCCGTCGGGAGCGGGGGAGCCGCTGCCCCGGGGCAGTCTCCGGGCGGGCGCTGGGGGTCCCGGAGCCCGCGGGGCAGAGCCGAGGGGTGCGGGGGCCGCTGCCGGCAGAATCCCGGCGTAGGCCGCCGGTGCGGGTGCTGTGGCGGCAGGACCCGGGTGCCCGTTGGGTGCTGGGGCGCAGCCGAAGCCGGGGCACTGCCAGGCCGGCTGGGCAGTGGAGCCAGGTGCTGCCCTGTCCTTGCCGGCTCCTCGGGGCAGGAGCCGCGGGGCTGGCCGTGCCGGATCCCGCACCAGGGCCGTACCTGCCCTGTGCTGCTGCCAAGGTCAGGTTGGCTGGAGTGCGGAGGGTCCCCGCGGGACGGATTCCTCGTGCCCGACCATGGCTCTGCACAGACGTGCCGGAGCACGCCGGGGCCGTTCCCAGCACACAGCGCCGCGGGAGCACGTGCCGGGTGCGGGGAGCAGGCCTGGATCTCCGCGCTCCGGCTGCTTCCTCTGTTTAGGGAAGCGGAGTGGCGGAAACCGGCACTTCCTCTGGCTGGGCTGCATAGGGGATGTCTGATAGCGTGGGGTGGCGGGGGGAACCCCGGCTCCGAGGGGTTCCTCCTGCCCATCCCGGCTGCCTCCTGCACCCAGAGCCATGGGGCCGTGTCCCTGCCCAGAGGGGATACGGGTGGTGGTACCAGCCCAGTCCCGCTTGCTGCAGCCCCTCTCTCCCTGCCTGCTTCGGGGTCTACAGCACAGCCCTGCTGCCTCTGCGCTGCCCTGGCTGCGCAGGGCTGGGGGTGGCCCTGAGCCCCCGCCACTGGCCACCCCCTGGCAGCTGGTCCCATTCCCCAGTGGTGCCAGCCCCATGGGACGGAGAGCAGTGGGGACGGTGGCAGGGCTGGAGCTGGGGCCCTCTGGGCACCTCTGGCAGCGCCAAGGGCACGGGAATGGCAGGAGCTGTCTTTTGGCTTCCTGCATTCCGTGAGCTGTGCTGGCTCTGGAGGTCCAGTCTGACGTGGGCGGCTGTGACGCCAGCTCCCCCAGGAGCCCTTTGCCATGGCCAGGGGGTCCTCGGAAACCCACAGTGCTGGCCGCCCCTTCCTGGGAGCGTGGGAGCAGCTGCCCTGGCCCTGCTGCTGCGGCTCCTCTCCCGTTTATTTATATCTCTGAGAAGGAGCCGGCCGCCACCACCTCCTCCTCCTCCTGTGGGTGACAAGCTGGGCACCGTCTCTGTGCCCACAGCCGTTCAGGAGCGCAGGAGGCCCTCTCCAGCCTCGGCAGCGGGACGGTCACTGGAGGAGCTGGCCCCGTGCACGGGTGCCAGCGCTGCACAACAGGTGCCCTTAATGTCACGGGTCAGCGGCGCCCGGCCCTGCCCTGCGGCACAGCCGTACCTGCAGCAGCTCCCTGCTCCCTGCCCCATCCCCCCACCGCTATTTTTAGGAACTGTCTCTTTTTCTTGGTGTTTCGTGGTGTGCTCTGGCCTGTCGTACCTCCGACTGCCCTGTTGGGCTGCAGCTGGCAGGAGCACCCATGCGTTTCCTAGGGCAGCATCCGCCAGCGCTTCTGCGTCCCCACACCCGGCTCTGCTGGGGCGCCGTGCCTGCCCGTGCCTGGGCTCTGCCTTGTGTCCCAGCACGTGTGCCACGGTCATCACGTGAGTGGCACCGTCCACGTCAAGTCGTGCTGCGCGAGGAGGAACCAGCCCCTGTCCCGCTGCGGGGCCAGGGACTTCCCTGTGCTGCGTCCCACCGCCGCGGGCAGGAAGTCAGCGGCCCCATTACAATGGGACTTTGTGCCGTAAGCGTATTACTCAGCACTGACCTTGTGCAATTCTGCACGGTATGGAGCCTGCCGGGTCAGCTGAGGACACGCATCCAGCATGCCCAGCAGCTGCCCCGCGCCCCTGGGGTGCCCCAGCTGCAGCCCTGGCTCCTGCCATGGCCGTGGGGGCACCGGGGTTCCCTGCCCCTTGGGCAGCAGGACACGAGCCTGTCCCTCTGGGCCCAGAGCCGGGCTGGCGAGGAGGCGAGTGGTCGTTGGGGGGTGCCAGGTGATCGCCGTGTGGCTGAGACATCTCCTTCCTCCCCAGGGATCCCTGGAGGTGAGCCTGAGGCAGCCCACCCGCAGCAGCAGTGGCTCAGAGCGGTGAGTGACCCCCTGCCTCTGGCTCACTGGGCATCCTGTCGCGTCCCTTGCATGGTGCTGCGGGAGCTGGGGTCCTGGCATGCCATAGGAAGATGCACTGGTGCTGGTGTGCACCATACCATCCTGCCCATGGGGCAGGCACCATGCTGTGCTGGTCTGTCAGCTAGAACAGAGAATGACAGAGCTGGGAATACCACGTTCCATCCCATCTCTGGTGCATCCTCGGGCATATCTCCATCCCTCTGCCATGCTGGATGGCTTGGCTGCCGCAGGCTTAGCCAATGGGGGCTGCATGTGGCGGCTCCTGTGCCAGGAGGCTCTGCTGGGCTGGAAAGCTCTGCCAGGCCGTGTCCACCGGCAGAGGCTGTGCCCTGGGGCAGTATGTGCCCAGAGAGACTGGGTGCCGGAGCACAGGGGCCTGCTTGCTCCCCGTCCTCTCAGTGCCGACACTGCTGCCAACATTCCTTCCTAGTTGTTCATTTTCCGAATTCCTTGGCAGGGCCGCGACTGCAAACAGCTTATTTTTAGCCAGGGTCATCTGTACCCAATGGCTCTGCTGCGTTCCCACCGTGGGGTTGTGGGGTGTCCGGAGCCCCTCAGGACCTGGCTCACCCCAGCCCCGGGGCTGGCTCCCTGCCTGGGGGCCATGGGAGGTGCCCACGGGCACCCGGGCTCAGCCACGTCTTGTCCCTAGGTCCCTGCTCGTTGCAGAGGAGATGCGCAGCCTCATTGTGGAGAAGGGCCCGGGGCCAGTGGAGGATGAACCCGATGCTCTCGTGAAAGGTGGGCACAGCAGGGCTGGGGCACAGGGGCCTCTGCCTCCGGAGCAGCCAGGGCACAGCTGGGGCTGGCAGGATCGTGCCCTGACTGTGGCTTGATCCTGTCCCAGAGGGGCAGGGGGCACGGGGGCACCGTCTGGGCTGGCGGGGAGCGGGCAGACCCGGCTCTGTGCCAGGGAGCTGGTGGGGCAGATGGTGCCAGCGACAGGGGCTGAGGCTTCCCCTTCCCAGGCTGGCTGCAGCGGGAGGTGCGGGGTGGCGTGAAGACCCCCTGGATCCGGCCTCGGAAGTACTGGTTCGTGCTGACGCCCGACTCCCTGGACTACTACAGCAGCAACGAGAAGGGGGCACGGCGGCTGGGCTCCCTCGTGCTCACCAGCCTCTGCTCTGTGCTGTGGCCAGACAAGCAGACGTACAAGGAGACGGGTAGGCTGCCCGCGCCTCTCAGTCGGCGGCTGTGCCTTCGTGGCCCCTCGTGCCCTGTGTTGCCCTCTCAGCCCCAGGAAGCCCCTGTTGCCCGGAGGAGGGGCTGTGCTGAGCCCTGGGATGCTGAGGGGCCCGGCTGGGGCAGGGGTCCGTGGCGTGAGGGGGCCGGTGGGCAGCGGGTGAGCCGTCTGTCCCTCGCAGGCTACTGGAGCGTGACGGTGTTTGGCAGGAAGCACTGCTACCGTCTGTACACCGAGCACCTGAACGAGGCCGTGCACTGGGTGTGCGCGGTGCAGAAGGTCATCGACAGCAAAGCGCCCGTCCAGACGCCCACCCAGCTGCTCATGCGTGACGTCGAGGTGAGCTCGTGGCACGGGGCTGCCCGCGCTTGCGGCCCGTGGCAGGGCTGAGACAGATGGTCGGGGCTGCAGGTGTCCTGAGGTGATGGTGGGTGCTGGTGCTGGGCGCTCAGTCGGGCAGCCCCTCTGCAGCTGCTGCCACCGCTTTGCCCTCCCAGGAGCACTGTGGCAGCCCCGAGGTCCTGGAGCAGATCTACCGCTGCAACCCGATCCTGCGCTACACCAGCAGCCCCCTCTACGCTCCCCTGCTGCCCTTCCCCTACGGCAGCCTGGACCAAAGCGGTGAGGGGTGGGTGGGGGTCCCGCGCCCCAGGCTGCTGGGTGTGGGTACGGTGCCTCGCTGCTGGCGGGGGGAGCCTGGGGGAGCCCACGGAGCTGTTAACTCCCATCCCGTTCCGCAGCCGCCAGCCCCCGCAGCTACACCACGCTGCGCGACGAGGCCGTGAAGCTCTTCAACTCGCTGCAGCAGCTGGAGTCGGAGCGGGACCCGGTGCCGCTGATGCAGGGCGTCCTGCAGACCTGCCTGGACCTGCCGCCGCTGGTGGACGAGATCTACTGCCAGCTGGTGAAGCAGACCACGGAGCCGCCGGCGCCGGGCGGGCAGGGCGACCTGCACTACTGGCAGCTGCTCACCTGCATGAGCTGCACCTTCCTGCCCTCCCCGCCCGTCCTGCGCTTCCTGCACTTCCACCTGGACAGGCGAGTGCTGGCAGAGCTGCTGGGCGCCGGCCGTGGGCAGGGAGCTCACTGGGTGCTGGGGTCCCCATCGGGTATGTGCTGCTGTGACCCTCCTGGCATCTCTTGCAGGACAGAGACCCGGTTCCCTGCCTCAGAGATGGCCAAGTACGCTTCCTTCATCCGGGAGGCGCTGGGGAAGACGAAGGGGCGCGAGTGCGTGCCCTCCCTGGAGGAGATCCTGGTGCTGATGCGGCGGCAGGAGATGATCTGCACTGTGCACTGCCCAGGGGTGCCCGCCTGCCGTGTGGCCATCAGCTCCCACACCACGGCCGAGGAGGTGAGGGGCACCGGGCGGGGGCCTTGGGGCATTTCGGCACGCGGGGCTGGGTGGGCGGCGTGCCGTGCCGTGGGAGGTGAGGGGCTCCTGTGGGTCTCTCCTGCATGAGCCGCAGTGGAGAGGGCCTGGAGACCACCTGCCGTGACCCGTCTGTGTCCCTTTGCAGCCCTGAGCGCCGTGGCCAGGCTCGCGCGGTCACCGTCGGTTGCCTTTGTCTCGCCCCAGGTGGCCCGGGAGCTGGTGTCGCGCCTGGGGCTGTCCCAAAGCCCCAACCTCTTTGCGCTCTACGAGCAGTCCCGGCGGCGGGAGCAGCCCGTGGGCAGCACCACGCTGCTGGCCGACGTCCTCACCAAGTTTGAAAAGTACGTGTCCTGCTGCGGAGAGGAGCCGGGAGGGCGTGGGCGGGCAGGGACGGTGCGGGGGCATCTCCCACTGATGGGGCTGGTCCCGTCTGCCGCAGCCTGGCCGGGGAGGAGCGGGAGCAGGACCCGCCGTGCCGGCTCTGCTTCAAGCACTACGGCTTCCTGGACATGGACAGCGTCCCGCGTGACAGCCTGGAGTTCGCCCTCCTCTTCGAGCAGGTGAGAGCCGTAGCGGCCCGGCTGTGCCGCGCTGTGCCGGGGCGGCCGCGCCACGGTGGCCGCACTGTGCCCGCTCACCCCGCCGTCCCGCAGGCGCACGAGATGGTGCTGCGGGGCTACATGCCCACCTCGGAGGAGACGCTGCAGACACTGGCGGCCCTGCGCCTGCAGAGCCTCAACAGCGACTTCTCCACCCACGCGCCCTTCCCGCGCCTGGAGGAGCTCTTCCCGCCCCACGTGCTGCACGCTCGCCTGCCTGCCCCCCGCCGCCGGACGCCCCCCAAGTGCCGGGGGGCCCGGCTGCGCGCAGGGCTGCTGGCCGGCGGGCTCTGGGGGCAGGCGCTGGCCAAGCAGCGGGCAGAGCGGGACCAGCGGCTGCGGGGCCGCCTGCGCGAGGAGGGGGCCAGCACCATGGCCGCCATCGTGGAGAAGTGGAAGCTGCTGCAGGGCATGGGCCGGCCCGAGGCCATGGCTGCCTACGTGGCGCTGGTGCGGGAGTGGCCCGGCTTCGGCTCAACGCTCTTCGACGTCGACCTGTGCACGGTGAGGCCCCGGCGGGGCGGGGGTGGGGGGCAGCCCTGGTGGCGGGCGGCCCTGACACCCCTCTCCCCACAGAGCCCAGTGGGGGCTGCGCCGCAGCGGCTGTGGCTGGGCGTCGGGGCCACCGCCGTCTCGCTCTACAAGCCAGGAGAGCCCGAGCCCTTGGACAGCTTCTGCTACAGCCGCATCTCCTCCTTCGGCGCCTCCGACAGCAGCACCTTCCGCCTCTCCGTGGAGGACCGAGACCTGCTCTTCGAGACCTCCCAGGTATGGGGCAGCCGTCCCTCCATCCCGCCATCCCTGGGGCTGCGGGGTGCCAGGCGCCCCGGGCTGACCCAGCGTGTCCCCTCTGCCCCACAGGTGGATGAGATCGCCCGGCTCCTCAACACGTACCTCGCCTCTGCGGGCGGCCGGCAGCTGCCCCAGCCCCGGGAGCCACCCACCAGCCTTCCAGCCCCCACCGCGCCACCCCCCGGGGCTGTGCCCCTCGGCTGGGCCCTGGCACCGTCGCCCGCCTGTGGGCTCCTTCCCAAGCTAGCCCGGTGGCCGGTGCGGCCACACAGGCTGCTCACAACAGATGGCGTGGGGGGGACGGCGGCCCGGCAGCGAGGGGCAGGTCTGTGCTGGTCCCCGGCTGCTCCCCAGAGCGGGGGGACAGGGGCTCGTACTCCCTGCGCCGCTGTTGCCTTTCTGGTTGTTTCCTTAATTTATTTCGAGACGCCTGCACCCTCCACGTCTCCCAGCACTTTCCCTGGAGGGCGGTGGGGCGGCCGTACCGGTGCCACGGTACGGTGCCTCGCGCTGCCCCCAGGCCATCCCTGTCCCCTCGTCCCTTGTACCCTGGTGCCTTCGCCTCCAGCACTCGTGCTGCCTGGCAGCTCTGCCTGCGCCCGGCTCTCGCCGCCCTGGGGGCTTTGCCCAGGGCAGGGGGTGCTGGCAGCGGTGCTGTGCCATCGTCTGTCTGTCCGTCCACCCGACCCACCCCTCCTGGAAAGCTGCGGGCGGCTTTTGGCCGAGCTGCCCCGGGGACCAGCGAGCTCCTCCTGGCCGAGCGGCTGGGCTCTGCCGCTGCGCAGTGGCCCCGTGGCAGGGCTCGTGGCACGGGGTGGCTGGCGGGGTGGTGACTGGTACGGCTGGGGCTCGGCCCCTCAATGTTGCCTCTGTAAAGTTTGTCGGTTCTGTCTTGGGGAGGGGGGGTTGTTTGTTTTTCTAAATAAATGCACAAAGGAAAGGCTGGGCCTCCTGTCCTGGAGCCTGGGCTCGCGGTGGGAGGCACGGACGGGCTGATCCGCAGGGCAGCGGGTGCAGCGGGGCCTGGGACGAGTGGCAGGGAGGAGCGGCACAGCGTGTCCTTGGGCGCGGGGACCGCCGTCCCTCTGGCCAGCGCTGCCGGGAGCCGCGCTGCTCGCTGCGCCCTTTGGCATTTCATCAACAGCACAGGCGGTGCTGCGGCTCCGCTTCCAGCTCCCCGGCACCCCCTGGCACTGGCCGCCCCGGGCGGGGAGAGCTGCCCCAGCAGCGGGCGCCTCTGCGGGGCCGCTGCCAAAGAGGGCGTGGGAGCCCGCTGCTGCCATGGCAGGGGGGTATTTTTAGCCTGCTGCTCTGTGCCACGGGGTCAGAGGAAAAGGCTAATTCTCACCTTGGGCTGCCTGGGCTTGGGCCGGCGCCAGCGCTGCCCCACAGCCCCGTCCCTCGCAGCCTGACTCATGCCGGGCAGGACCAGCGCTGGTGTGTCCCTCCGTCCCCACCCGACACTGGCCAGCCCTGAGCCTGTGTCCTCTGTGGTGCCATCCATCCCCTGCCTCGGATGCAGAGTGGCGAGGGCACCCCTAGCCCCTTGGAAGCCTCCATGCTGCATGGGGTCTCGCCCCTGTGAAACATTTAACGCGGGCACCCGCGTGCCGGGCAGGCAGGAGGTGCCAGCTCCCGTCCCCGGTCAGTCGCACTGGCAGGTCCTTCCAGTATTTCTGGCTCTGCCGCAGCGGTCGCCCGGTGCCGCCTGGGCCCAGACGGCACGCTGCCGGCTGGCTCCAGGCCAGGGCAGCGCCGGCCCTGCACACCGCCAGGACGTGCAGGTGAGCAGCGGTGCCGGTTCAGCGCTCCCACCGAGACGGGACCCCGTCGCACTGCGGCTGCGCGGCGAGGCCGGCCAGCTGGCCAAGGCGAGTGCTGGCCCCGGCAGCGCCTGCAGCTGCTGCTCTGCCTGGCTGCTCGCTCCAGGAGCTGCGCAGGCAGCGTCAGTGCAGGAACAGCCTTTATTAAAGCAAAATAACCTACAAAAATATAGATACAGCCTGTGCCCCAGGCCTGATCTGGCGAAGGAAGAACAAGGCTCCTGCCCAGGGCAAGGACTGGCTCAGCCACACGAGCCTTGGGCCGCAGGGGTCACGTGCACCCGACTCCTTGGGCCAGGCCCCTTCCAAGCCCCCGGCTTCGCTCCCATCCTCCTCCGAGCCAAGTGTGGCTCCCTCGGGCAGAGGTTCCCAACCAGCACAGCGCGCAGCTGCCCCAGTCCTGTCCTGGGCCGGGGCACGTGGTGGAGCAGAGGCTGTCCCCTGCCAAGGGTCTGCAGGGGCAGCGCTGCTCCCTGCGGAGCCGCTTCCGCTGAGGAGCGCAGCGTGTGTGTGCAGCCGGCGCGACGCCTCCGCCGCGGCCGGGCAGCGCTGAGGGGTGCTGAACGTGGGCACGGCAGAGACGAGCCCTGCCGGTGCGTGCGGAGGTGGCTGTGGGACCCCCCGTCCCCTGGCAGGGCACTCACTGCTCCTGCGTGCCCCAGGAGATGTAGTCGGGGCGCGTGGCCGCGTGGTACTCGTCGATCAGCTGCTGCACGATCTCCCGGGAGTTGTCCAGCTCGTCGAAGTTGTCCTTGAAGATGTCCTCCTTGCGGAACTGCTCCAGGAAGGCCTCCCGCTTGCGCAGCTTGTCGTACTGCCGGCACGTCCGCTCAAACAGCTGGAAAGCAGCGCGCAGTCAGACGGGCCGGAGATCCTGGGGGATCCCGCGGGGCCGGGAGGGGTCCCCGACCTCCTCAGGCTGCTGCCTGGGAGGGGGCAGGTGGGCAGTGCCAGGCTGGCTCAGCAGTAGCTGCCACTCTGCACCCAGCCAGCCCTTGGGATCAGCTCCTGCTTCCGAGGCTGCCTTTGGCCGGGGAGAGGGAGCCCTGCCGCAGCCTGCGCTCGGGAGAACGGCGCCAGGGGGAAGCAGGACTGACGGGAGCCCGGAGCAGACCTGAGCTCTGCTGTGCCCCAGCTGGAGCTGCCCACCTCCCCTCCTCTGTGGGCCCTGCCCCGGCTGTGTGAAAGACCCAGAGAAGACTTTGCAACTGGAAGGACATCAGAGCGGCGCAGCTGCCGGCGCAGTGCGGAGGGAAGGCACTCACCGAGGAGATGTTGGTGTGGTTTGCCATCATGAGGCCGCTGACGCGGTGTGCGGAGGGCAGGTACGGGGACTTGCGGGACAGAGCCACCTGGATGCTGGCAGGACCCCAGGGGATGAAGTTGGCCAGCTTCCTCTCCCGGATCCGCTGCAGACTCTTGTGAACCTGGTGGGACGAGAGCAGCACGGGGTGATGGGCAAAGCAGCCCGGTCCCAGCAGACCCCGGAGCTGCTCCTCGCATGTCGTACAGCCTCAGGAAGGCAGATTTCAGCAAACGGCAGGTAGGGAAGCTCCTCACGGCCCTTCGACGGGGCCAGGGCCCACACAGGAGCAACTCGGAGCCAGTTCTCAGGCACCGCTCAGTCTGGCCCCAGAGTCCCCACGCAGGAGGACAGCGACTGTGCCCTTCCCTGGCAGGCTGTGCCACCTCCATCAGCATCTGAAACCGCCGTGGGAGCTCACCTGCGTAGGATCCACCTCTCCCTGAATGATGTTGAGGATGGCGATGTAGCAGTGGTTGGTCTGCCTGTCTCGCCCTGTGGACACCATCACGTTTTTAGGCTGCAGCAATCTTCGCATCACGTCCAGGACTGTGGTTTTCCTCACGCTAGCCACCTGCAAATGCCAGCCAGGGCTCAGGGGGAGCGGGCATGCTGCTGCCGTGCCCTCCCGCTGCCCTGCACAAGCACATGGGAGCAGAGGGCGGGTGGACAGCACAGCCCTCACCCACGGATGGAGCCACGTGCAAAACGGCATGCAGGACAGGCAAACCCAAAGGCACACAACGGGCACAGCCAGGCTGAGAACCGGAGTGCTGGCGGAGGCTCCGACACGAGGGTGCTGAGCTGCCCCCCGCAGCACAGCAGGGGCTGCGGTGAAGCTCAGCTGAGACCAGAGCGACAGGGACGCGCTTCATGGTGTTGCTGTCAAACTTCTGCCCTGTTCCACTGCCGAGGCAAGGAGCGGGGCTGGATGCGGCACCCCCTCCTACCTCACCCTGCGCTGAGCCCACTGCAGTCCCCGGGGGCTTTGCCCAGGGGCTGTCTGCCATGGGGGCCATGGCCAGGGCCGGCACCCGAAGGACTGCCCACAGCAAGGGCAGCGTGGCAGCCCCGTTCCAGGCACCGTCTGAGCTGCTGGCTGAGCCCCCCACACTCCTCCCTGGGAGGACAGATCACACACTCGATACCCTTTTCAGAGCCAGCAGTTTTTCAGATTTGCTCCTCTGAGTAACATCCTGAGGAAACGCACACAAGGAGAGAACAGCAGCTGTTAGCTCCCGGCACAACTGCGACGCGGCCAACGCAGGTGAGCGCCTCTCCAAACAGAACTGCCCACTCTCACCAGGGCGGCCGAGGGGGCATGGGCTGGGCATGAGCTAAAAGCAAGTGGTGGTGTTTGATGCAGCTGAGGGGTGACAACCCCCTCCCAGAACACAGATCAAGTTCCAGGAAGGGACTGATGCCTGAAGCTCCGATCACTCTTGGCATGACAGTGATCAACAGTGTGTTCTGACCCAAAGGGTCTGGGCTGGCAGCCCACTGGGGTGGCAGGACTGGCAGGGCCGCTTTGCTGGGCTTGCTCCGATCATTCCTAAGGGTGGCTTTTGTCAGACCAGAGACTCCGGTCTCTCCCATAGCTGCTGCAGCCATCCCGATGCACACAGCGGGTAACCCAGCACGAGCACAACTGCCTGCTCGCGTCTGATTCATATTGCATGCGGCTGTCACGCCATGTGGGCACACGGGGCCGGGATTTGGAACCTGCAATTACGGCTCACGCCACCACCGCGGCACGGCCGGGTGAGCATGGCAGCTCCTCCCGCCGCGGGGAAGGGGAGCAGAGCCCGGCGGGCCGCCTTACCGACTGGTCAGTGGTGAGCGGCGTGTACCCCGTCATGAGGAAGTGCAGCCGGGGGGTGGGGATTAGCGAGGCAATCAGCCCGATGAGGTCGTTGTTCATGTAGCCGGGATACCTGAGCGTGGTGGTGCTGGCAGACATGATGGTGGAGACCTGGGGGAGAGGACGGGGTCAGTGGCCACATCACCGCACGGCTGTGGAGCGCGTTCAAAACCCGCTTCACGCAGCCACGCCGGGGGAAGCTGGAGTGCCGGAGGAAGCTGCCCAGGGAAGGGCAGATGACCCTTGTTCGTGGCTCCAGGCTGCCCACCACCGCACCCAGCCCATGGAGCAGGCTCAGACCGAATCGAAGACAGCGGGCTGCCCCATGCCAGCTTCTCCAGAGGGAAGAGCCCTTCTCACCAGCTGGTTGATCTGAGAGAACGACGGGTTCTGAATGTGCAGCCGGTCTGTCGCGATCCGATTCAAGGCCGTGTTGTCCAGAACCACCTGCAAGAGAATAAATGGCTCTGGGAAGAGCCTCAGAGGCAGCCCCAGCCACATACCCAAGGGCACCAGATTGCCCAGCACAGGCCCCGAGTGCCGCAGCCTGGCAGAGCCCTCCGCGGCAGGTGCCAGACACTCGAAACCACAAGCTGACTCATCTGTGGAGCGTAACCGACACTGTCAATGGAAGCTCTTCCCTCCCGTCGTGGCTGTGCTCCCCAGCACTTTCCCAAAGAGCACGGCCCCTGGGCCAGCACCTCACAGCGCTCCGCCCCAGCAGCTCTGGCGCAGCTGCTCCTGCCCCGCTGCGTGCAGCGGTGAGCTGGGAGGGACAAGCAGTGTCCTGTAGGACCTGACCGAAGCCCTGGTACAGGCTGCTGGGGCTGGCGGGTGCCGAAAGCGATGCTGGAATTGAGTTCAAGCAGAAGGCTGCAGCACAGCTATGCAGAGGAAGCACAGCCAGTCCTCGCTGCCATGGGAAGAATCTGCTGGATCCCAGAGGCAGGAATGCCAAGCTGGACAGCTGAGCGGGCGTTAGCACAGCGCCCTTGTCCCTGCAGCCACCACATCTGCTCAGTCCTTTTGGACAGGGGTGCACTCATTGTGCATCTGGAGCTTCCCAGGCACACCACACACTGCTGTGGCACGCGCCCCGCGCAGCCAGGGCACTCGCCCCAGCAAAGGCTGCGTTTCTGAGCGGCTGAGGACGGGGCTGCCGTGCAGGAGCCGGCTGCACTGCCGGCCTGACATGCAGCGGGGCTCTTACCACGCAGTCGGCGTTCTGAGTCAGCCTCTTCAGCGTCAGCAGAGAGTTGTATGGCTGGACGACAACATCGCTCATCTCATCCTGGTTTGGGAAAACCGAGTAGGTTTCCACCAGCTTCTTGGGATACCTGGGGAGAAAGCCCAGCCACCTCAAGGGTTAACACCACCAAGCCAGCACTCTCTCCTCCCACGAGCTCCCTTTGCAGTCTCCAGGGCTCAGGACAGCAGTGAGTCACCAGCACTGCCTGCCAGAGTTGGCTCCCAGGGAAGGAGAGAATTTGTCCCAGCAGCGCAGGAGCAGGCTGCCAGACAGCTACAGGCGAGGCTGAGCCATCCGCAGACTGAGGAAGCAGCTGCTTACAGGCCTTTTCAAGAGGCTGCAAGCTGAAACAGGCCGGGATGGCAGCTCAGAACCCACAGCTACAGCCTCCCCCCCTGCCCTGCACAGTCAGGGTTCCAGGAGGCAGCTGCCTGATAAGAACGGCTGAGGAGAGGCAGAGTTCGGACAGCACGAGCCCAGTTTTGGAGCCTCTGAAGTCCCTGGGCTATCAGGAGCCATCCCTTCCCGGGCAGCGTGCCAGGGATTGCACAAGAGTGTTTGGGTGGGGGCGGTGGCTCTGAGTCAGCGGGCTCCAGCTCCCCACTTTGGCAGGGCGCCCGGACCGGGCAGACTGCGGTGAGGGAAGGGGACTGGGCTGAATGCTCACCTGTCATTCAGTCTCTCCAGGAGGTACGAGCCCAGCCCAGAGCCCGTTCCGCCGGCGATGGAGTGGCAAAGCACAAAACCCTGGAAGGAAGCAGAACGCAGGCAGCTCACGGTCCGGCTCAGCCCCAGGAGCAGGCAAAGCAAAGCAGGCAGTGCCACCGCGGCGCCCTCCAGCAGACACTCGCCAGCCAGGGCGAGAACTCCCCGAGACAACTCCGAGCAGGGAGCTGATGTCTGCGGACGGAGCAGAGGTTAACCCTGGCTCCTGCAGACCACAGCTACAGCCACACGGTCACCGGGCCACTTCTGCCAGCGTGGGTGGAATCCACGTCTCTGCACACAACACGAAGTGCAACTGCTGCTCAGGAGCCTCCCGGGTTCCTCCCACCCCAGAAGAGACTTCAGAATAGCTCCAACGTCACCTCCGGGATCCGGCTGCTCACACAACATGGAGGCAGGCTTCTCTGCCCCTTCCCTGGGCCCTCCACGCCATTCCCCTCCTTCTAGAGTTCTCGAGGCCAAACTCCCTCTACCTGACTTCAGGGCAGCTCCTGCCCGCTGCAGGTCTCACAACGGGCTCTTGGGTCTTCTGCCAACTTATTTTACAATCACATTTTCCCTTTCCCTGTTGCCATGTGACAGCCTGACACAAAGACCAGGGAGCCCCGTCTGTCTACGCACAGGGAACGGGTTTACACGGGTAGTAGCCAAGGTCCTGCCAGAGGCACGTGGCAAAGCAGCCAAGAGCTGTGAGTACCCCTGGTGCCCCTTTAACTCAGCTGAAGAGAAAATGAAGCTACAGCTGCTGATGCTCATTCCATGGATTTCAAAGCGCTCAGCAACGTTGGGTCTAAACACCTTCCTGCTGGCAGCCTGTGGCTCCTGCTGCTGCTGCAGGCAGAGGGGCAGCAGGTGCCTTGTTCCAGCACAGCCCTCCCTACCCGCGAGGGCCTTCACCGGAGGACAGGCAGTGCGTGTCCTGCTTCAGCTGATGCAGGGAAGAGCCACGGGAAGGAAGTGGAACAGGGAAAGTAAAAAGCCCCACAATGCCTGAAACTTCCTGTGAACTGTATCCTGCAGGAAGCGCCCAATGTGAGCAGTATTCGGGGCAGAAACATGCCCTGCTGAGGAAGCAGGGAACCTTCCCCAGGTTTCTGAGGAAGCCTGGCAGATGTAGTAGTGATGGGAAAGACCTCCTTTCCCTAGTTCCCCTCTCTACATGTTCTCTGCTCAGCACCTAGAAGCAAGTTGAGCGAGTCTGTGTACACCACAGGGCCGAGTTCGACCCTATAGAAGAGCAGCCTGGCTCACAAAACACCGAGTAGGGCAACCGGATCCAAATCCCCCAATTTACTTACTTCCAAACTGTCGCTCCCATCAGCCTCTCTGTCTATTATGTCAAAAATATCTTCGTGGATTTTCTCTCCCTGTAAGAGAGATCAGACAAAGACTTGTTCCTTTCCCACAGAAAATGGAGAAGAGCTGCTCAAGCCTCGTGCGAAGCCAAGTCAGATCGGCAACGTGACCCCGTGCCCAGGGTGCCATGAAGTGCCAGGCCTAAGTCCCTGCTGAATGACGAGGCAGTCTTCAGAAACCGTGTACAGAGCCTGACACGAGAAAGCCACGATGAAGCCTCACGCCTAACGAGCTGACCTGTGTTTGCACCCAGGAGCTCCAGAGCTTTACCTGTGAGAAGCCACTGGCCCAGTTGTTCCCAGCTCCCCCTCCATGCTCTGACAGGTAGATGTTTTCTGGGTTGTAGAGGTTGGCGTATGGGGAGTTCAGGATGGAGTGGATAACCCGGGGCTCCAGGTCCAGCAGCACAGCTCGCGGGATGTAGTGCTCGTCATCTGCCTTTAACAAGGAGCAGTAAGATCACGACGCAGCCACAGCTCAGCATGGCTGCTTGCTGCAAGAGAAACTGCAGGTGCCTGTGCCACCCCCTGGCACGGGAGAGCATGGCACAGCCAGCGTCTGACGGGAAGAGGAGGAAGGGAAACTCGTGATGTGTGGCCCGTCCGTAACGCAGCATCTCGCTGCGCCCCAGAGCGTATCCTGAACACTGGGCAGGTGGAGGGGGGCAGCTCTCCCCCACACGCGGGCGCTCGCGGTGGTTACGTAAGGTGGTATCTATGGCAGCCTCGGCCTCACACTTCTGCCTCCACAACACATCCATTTCCAGAACCTGGAGCGCAGACAGGCCTGGCAGCGTGCTGCCTCGCCGGAGCGTGTGGGTGGGCTGCCACCCGAACCCACCCAGGGTGAGCGTCAGCCCACCAGCCCCTGAGTGGGGGGAGCTGCTGGAGAGCGCCGGAGCAGCCACAGACAGCCCCGCCTGTGTTCCCCGGGCACGGCTCAGGGCACGGCTCAGGGCACGGCTCAGCCCGGTGCGAGGGGCGGCGCATCCCGCAGCACGGCGTGCCCGCTGCGCGCCCTGGGCGGGCACGGCCACCCCGCAGAGCCCCGGCCGGGGCAGCCCCGCGGTACCTGGTAGAAGAAGACGTCCTTGCGGTCCGTGCCCTCGGTGGCGAACTCCTCCACGATGCCCTCGGGGCTGATGCCGTGCTCGGCGCAGAGCTGCTTCCAGAACTCGAACCCGACTGCGGGGGGGGGGGGGACCGGTCAGCACCCGCGCCGGGCAGGCCCCGCCCCCCGGAGCAAGCCCCGCCCCCGGAACAAGCCCCGCCCCGGGCCCGGCAGGCCCCGGCCCCGCCCCCGCCCCCCGCAGCATCCCGGCCCCGCCCGGGGCGCGCTCCCGGCGCGGCTCCCCGCCGCCCGCTCACTCTGGTTGCCGCACTGGCCCAGCTGCAGGGTGATGATCTCCCGCGGCATCGCGGCCGACACTCCGCTGCGCCCCGCTCCGCTCCGCCCGGCTCCCCGCCGCCCGGCCGCGTCTCCCGCCCGGCGCCAACAGCACTGCGCGTGCGCGCGGCGCACTTCCGGGAGAGCGCCGCTCCGCGGCGCCTCGGTAACGCGCGTGCGCCCCGGCGGGCAACGGCGGTCGCTCAAAGATGGCGGCGCCCGGCGCGGCCCCGTTTCCGGCGGCGGGGGCGGCCATGTCGGCGGCGGCCGCGCGCGCGCGCGGGGCGGGCGGATGTTGACGCCGTGAGGGAGCCATGGCGGCGGCGGGGCCCGGCGGGCCCGGCGAGCGGCAGCGGCGGGTGCAGGAGCTGAGCGCGGCGCTGCGCGGCCGCCTGGGGCCCTACGAGCCGCTGCTGAGCGCCGCGCAGGCCGCGCTGGTGTGGGAGCGGCCGGGCCGCGGCGCGCTGTGCTGGGCGGCGGCGCACGGCCTCTTCTGGTGAGCGGCGGCGGCGGCGGCGGGCCGGGGCCGCTCCCCCGCGGGGCGCCGGGCCGCGGAGCGGGGCCGGTAGCGGTGTCGGTAGGCGCGTCCCGGGAGCCCGCGGTTGCGTTCCGCGCCGCGCTGCCCCGGCGGGTCTCGGGCGGCGCTTGCGGCTCCCGCGTTCCGGTCCTCCCGGGGGGAACGGTCCCTGCGCTCCGCGCAGCGCGGCCCGTCTCCCCGCGCTGGCGGAGAACGGTGGCGGCCGGAACCGGAGCCGAGCGGGCGGCGTACGAGCTTCGGCCCGGGAGCTGTTTCGGCGGACACGGAGCCTGGCAGCGCCGCTGGCTGCCCCAGCGCTGCTCGCCCTGTCTGGGCGCACAGGGCTCCCGCCGTTCTGCCGTCCGGGCAGGAAGGGGTGAGGCCGGGCCGCCGGGCGGGGTACGGACTGACCGGCACTCGCTCGCCTTTCTCTGCCTGTCGCTGCTCCGGAGGGACCGACCTGTTTCCAGTTGCTCTGCGTCGCACAAGTCTGGTCGGTACCGACTTGTTTGCGTCTGCCCCGCAGGTTTGTCGCTCTGACGTCTCTTCGCTTGCTGTTCCTGGTGGCGCTTACCCTTATCGTGGTGGTGTGTCTGGATCAGTGGAAGAACAAAATCTGGCCTGGAATTGGCGGTAAGCTGCAACGTTTGAGTTGATACCAGCAAATCAATTAGTGGTTTTAGCCCTAGAAGGATATAGGCTCTGCACTGCCTGCAGTTAAATAGTTAAAATGCTGGAGTTTGTGCTCTGTGAGTCTGGAAGCAGGCGCGAACACAGTAGGCGAACACAGTAGGCGTGTGTTCTGGTTTTGGCTGGGTAGAGTTAATTTTCTTCCCAGTAGCCGATGTAGTGCTGTGTTGCGGATTTAGTGTGCGAATAAAGCTGGTAGCACGCTGGCGGTGTAGCTGCTGCTAAGCAGCTCGACAGGAAATCAGGGATTTGCAGCTTCCCCTGGCAGCGAGGGTGCACGGGAAGCTGGGAGGGAGCGCAGCCCGGACAGCTGACCGGGGTGTCCGGGGGATATTCCCTCCCGTGTGACGCCGAGCTCGGTGTGTAGCCGGGGGGCAGGTTAGCCGGGGGGCCGCCGCTGGGAGCGTTTGCGCTGTGCATCGCGCGTTTTGTGTGGGGGTTTTATTTGTTGTTATTCCCTTCCTTTTCTGTTCTATTAAGCTGTCTTTATGTCAGCCCATAAATTTTACGTTTTTTCTTCCAATCCTCTCCCTGATCCCACTGCGGGGGGGAGAGTGAGCGAGTGGCTGTGTGGTGTTTAACTGCCTGGCGGGTTACACTCTTACAGCACGTTCTTCCTGGAGTTGGAAAATCCCGACCTGTGTGCACGTAGGAAGAGCTTTTTGTGCCCGTGACACTGGTATTTGTCTCATGGCTTTGAAACGTGTGGCGTACGCGAGCCAGCGCAGGGTTTGAAGCTGTGATTCACCTGCTGAGCATTCGGTGCAAGAGCAAGAAATTGAACTATATGTGGAATATGCCTGGATTTTTCCTCTGGATTTGTAATAAACCAGCTTCCTGTTTCAGGACAAAGAGGAGTCCCAGCCTCGCTGTTGAGTAGAGGTTTCTCTGAAAGGAGAGGCGTTTTGGCAGCTGTTAATGGAGTTACTCTCGGGCACTCACGAGTGCCTCCGTTCTTTGCTGCCCAGGAGTTCGCTGGCTTTGCGTGGCCAGGCTGGTTTTGAAGCAGCGTGGATGGTTGGCATGCTCCCAGAGCTGGTTCCCCAACTAACTAGCAAGTACGATTCCCAGCTCTTTGCTTCAGCTTGTGTTGTGTGTAGTTCTCGGGAAGACGTTAAAGCTTTCCTCGGCGTCTTGGAGCAGCTTGGCTCAGGCTCTGTAGCTGAAGCGGTGGGGAAGGGTCTGTCTAACTCGCTCATGACCTCACTTTCCATTTGTCAGGATAACTGGTACATCCCTGGGTCACTTTCAAATCCCAGCCTGGGTGAGAAAGTATCCAAAGGCTTAAATGTCTGATGCCTCTGAGTACGGAAGCTGTTGTTCCTTCACCGCCCGGGTGTGTGCAGGGGAAGGGAGGGAGGCAGGAGTGGTATGTTTTGCTAATGCCTGTCACTGTCATCGGAACAGCCTTCCAGACAACGTCCAACAAACACTGAGGAGCAACAAGGAGACTCTTGCTGTTGTGCTGTCACACGTACACGCTCAGAATGTGTTAGGCAGTGACGCGTCTCCGGTTCTGAATTACAGTGAATGTCTTTTCCTTGTGTTCCCCAGCTCAGGAAAGCTTTACTTAAATCCCAAGAGCTGAGCATTCTCATGGCGAGTTCCATGCAACTAATACAGTGTCTGTTCTTAATGTTCTAGTGGCAAGACCTGACGAATTAGACAATGAGAGGTAGGAAACTAATTGCATCCTCTGCTGTTTGGGACTTTGCTGTGATACTGTGTAATTATTGCCTGCACATGCTTGTAATGTTGACTCCTTGGAGCGAGGCAGGAAGGGGGAGAAGGGAGCTACTCAGAGGAGGGAGGAAGGAGCCCTGGACTCTGTCAGGCCATTGTGACAAGTTTTTGACTTGCCCAAGCCATTGTATTACACTGAATCTTTGCCTCATACTGACCTCCAGTAACGCTTGCTTCAGTGGTGTAAAACTTCCCCTGCCGCTCACCTCCTTAAGGCACCCTCAAGTTAGAGGTGCTGCCTTGAAAGGAATTCCTTTTGCATGGGCTTCCAGTAGCAGGAAAACATATATTTTTTAAAAATAATGAAGTCTTCTGAGACTCCATAAGAAATGTTTAACAGGCTTGTCCCAGAAGTTGTTACTGCATAGTCCTGATCTGACTGCAGCATTAATAATGGGTTGAGAAACGCTGGGGTGTTGTCTTGCTAATAACACCTTCCTCTCTCTGGGCACACCTTGCTGCCTGCCGTGCTGCTGAGCTGCACTGGATGCTCAACTCCTGATTAGATCTCTTGAGCTGTTGCCAAATGACAATTTTTTTTTTTTTTTTTTTTTTGCAAGAAGCCCAAGCACAAAAGGAGTTGCTCTTCCTAAGCTTCAAGTACTTGTGACTAGCAGTTAGGAAGCACTACTAGAACTTGCCAAAGACAACGCCTCCAAAGTAATGAATATATTAAGTAAGGTACAAGGCTGCTTGTAAACCTTGTGCTGAATTCTTGGGGGTTGCAGTTGACCAAATAAATGCAGAAAAAGCAAACAGATTCGCCTGATTTGCTTCTGCACTGCCCTGTCCCTCCACTAGCGTGGAAACTAGTCGAAGCCAAAAGACTGAATGAGTGAAATTACTGCTCCTTAGCTGCTACGGGAGAACTGGGCCACTCGTGGAACGGTACGTAGAAGGGCTGCAAGGCAAGGTGGTGTTGTGGAAGGCAGGCTGACCCTCATCTCTGAGCCCAGCAGTTGGGGACAGAGATTCTGAAACAAGCGTTTGTGACGAGCGACTTCTGCGCCAACGTCAATGCAGTAATAGCTGTTCTCGAATTCTTCCCTTCGCCGCAGCTGGGGATACGTTCACCCTCGGCTGCTCGGAGTGCCGGAACTCTGTCACCATTTGGCTGAAGGATGGGTGGCTGGGACCAGCTTCTTGAGTAATCTCTTCATTTTCAAGAGGCAAAACCCTGGCAAGGTAAGAATGTACAGACCTCAGCACGTAAAATGTTTGGTGTGGAGCCTCTGCTGACCGCTGGTATCCTGTTGTGGTGGCATCCAGCGTCGGCTGAGTGCGTGCAGACTTTGCCACGGGAGGTCTCCCACAATAACATGGCTGAGAGGAATAGAGAGCGCAGGCAGAATTGTCAGGTTGTGGAGGAGGGAGGAGAAAGCAAGTGTCAGCATGTTTGTTGCACTAGTGAAGTGAAAGTGTAGCTGCTCCTTCTGGAGGTTTCCAGCTTTTTAAAGCGTCTGTCAAATTCATCTCGCTGGATTTTAACAGTCTGAGAAAGTGTGTCATGCTTTTTTTTTTTTTCTTTCTTCTTTTTCTGAGACTTATGCAACGAGGAACCTGTACCATGGTGGTGCTCTCCTTGTCCTTTTCAGCTCTGAGTTCTGTCTTCTTTAGCCTCTTCCTTGCTTTTAGCATACATGCTTTGGGAAGCTCCTCGTGTTCTGAGGCAGAGGCCTTGGTACGCTGCCTGTCTCTCCAAAGCCAGACACCTGCTGTGCCTGTGCTAGTCCAGGGCAGGGCAGCTGAACGCTAGGGAGGCTTCGCTGTCGTTAGAATTACGACTTGACTGGAATGTGCAGCAAACAAGACGGTCAAGAACTGAGTGAATCCACTGCTTAACCTTGTAAACTCAGTCTCGCATGTCTTCAGTTTTGCCTTCTAGTGTGTGGAGCCTTGACTTTCCTGGCTGTCCTGGGCCGGTGTATCCCTGGTCTCTTGCTCTCCTACTTGCTGTGTAAGTACATCTCTGGGCCATTACACGTGAAAAGGGGTCGAGATGAACGGGATCTGAGTGCCTGAGGGATGGGGCTCTTCTGCTTAAAGGGAAAGCTTGTGTGAATGGCTCTAAAGTTTAAAATAATACATTCTGCCTGGAATGTGGTGGTTCTTGACCAGGACTCTAAGGTCTCTGGTCCAGAGAGAACATGTTTGAGTGCTTAGTAACTCTAGATCTGCGCACTGATAGGTTGGCCTCTCAATTTCATTAAATTGGCAGAGGTGGTTGCACCAACTCCAACTGCCTCCCACAGCATTGCCTTCAGTACTCACATCTTGCATACTGTGTGTTACACTGCATCACGAAATGGGCAGGATGTTTGCCAAGTAGCATCCTGAACAAACTTCTAATCAGCATTCCCGCTTACCTCAGTGCTCTCCATCCTGCTGTGGCCCCTCGCTGTGTACCACAGAGTGGGGCAGCGCATGTACATGAAGCTGGAGCCAGCTCTGCAGCGGCTGGATTTCAGGGTTCGAGGCTACATGACATCAAAGCAGCGGGAGAAGCAACGTAAGTTTCTGGGCTGTGTTTCTGACCCTTCGTACGGGGGCGAGCCCGGGAACCAAGCCCCTGGTCTGGGAGCGGGCAGGGCTGCACGTCTGGCATGGCAGTCGCTCCAGCGCCCTTGGCAAATACTTGCAGCCGCTGTGGGAAGGAAGTGAGGCAGCTCTGCCTCCGCAGGAGCCTCCCGGTGAGCAGCTGGTGTGAGCTCTTCGCAGTGCTGAGCTGCTCTGTTTCTCAGCTGCCAGAACTGTGTGTTCCATGTTGCAGTTACCCTGAAAAAAGAGGTGGGACTCGGTGCAAGGTAGCTGCTCAACATGCTCGTCTCTGCAACAGATCTGCAGTGGCCCCAGTCAGAAATGATCTTGTTGCTCTGCTGTGGAACAAAGCGTGCTGTGTTGTGTTGTGTCCCAGCTTGCCAGTTCAGGGTTTTTCTGCTTGGCATAAGGGTGGTGCTGTACAGACCCCTGTCCGAGCAGCAGCAATAAACTTGGACTCTGGTTTCTGGCAGCGCGTCGCCGATCCCTTAATCAGGAGGCTGCGGATGATGGGAGCGACAGCGAGGAGGAGCTTGCTGCGTTCTGTCCCAAGGTAAGGAAGCATCTCTGAAAGAGAAGAGCTTGGCTGAATCCAACCATCCCGCTGCGTCGCATGGACACGCAGCGCCCAGCCCTGTACGCAGCATGTTGTAGCTGAGTTGCAATGGAAAATCAGATGAGATGTTCTCCTTTGAGAGGGGTCTTCTCTGTTCCGTCCTGCTCAAGAATACTGCATCTTGTACCTGGGAGGTCTGAAAGTGCTCCCCAGGCCTCGATCTCCCAGCTCGCCCCTTTTGGCATGGAAGGGTCGGGCAGCGCTTTCAGGTGCTCCGTTGCAGACCTGTCTGCAGCCTGATGTGGCTTTGAGGGCAATGAGTGCTGTGGATTTCCAAAGCTGCTTGTGCCAACTACGGTCTCCTAGGCCAGGCAGTGAAGTGAGCCTCAGATACCAGCCTCCCGTGAGGACTGGGTTTAACTGGTAGCCACTGGTTGGTGTGTTTGGTCTTGAGGCACAGGAATAAGCTTTCCAGTGTTTGATGGTTTTAATTTTTGTCTCCTCTTTCAAAGCTGGATGACTCTGTGGTCGCCAAGGAACTAACCATCTCTGACTCGGAGCACTCGGATGCTGAGGTCTCCTACACTGAAAATGGGATGTTTAACCTTTCGAGGGGCCAGACTCCCCTGACAGAGGGATCAGAAGGTGAGAGGAAATGGGCAGCTTCTCAAAGGGGTGGAATACTGAGCAGGCGCCACTGTGATGGCCTGCAGGGCCTTCTGTCCTTGAGGTCTAGCTGTTTGATGTCTGTCTTGCTGGCCAAGATGAGATGCAACCACCTGTGTTTTCAGAACTGAGCTTGCTGCTTAATTCCTGTGGTGCTTTAGTAGAGCAATGACAGCTGCTCTCCAAAGGCACATCCAGCTCTGCCAGCCTCTGGCTGGAGGGGTACAGGGTGCAGTGCCAAGTCTGGGAGGGGGTGCTTTCTTCTGGCAGAAGGTGTCTGGTTCAGCATCTGCATTCCTTGGGAGGGAACTGGGAGATCAGCAGGCAGCTGAACAGCCGTGCGAGGGGCAGATCCAAGATTTGGTCTGTGAGATGACAAGAAAGGCTGCCGGGGAGGTAATGGCCCAGTTTGTGTGCTCTGCTGCCCTTGGGTGCCGTGTGTTTCAAGTACTTTCTCCTCTTCTAGACCTGGACGGTCACAGTGACCCAGAAGAATCTTTTGCCAGGGATCTTCCTGACTTCCCTTCCATAAACCCGGAAGCAGCTGGCATAGATGACGAAGATGACACCAGCATTGGGATCCCAAGCCTGGCTTACCGCCCACAAGTGACAGAAGATGTGCATCTCCCTTACGAGCAGGAGGAATCCGGCGCACTGCCACCTGTACAGAGTCTCACTACCAACATAGCCGGGTTTGTCACCAGAGGGATGATGCAGCTCGCGCTGTCGGGAGCCCCTCAGCCAGGCTCCTCACGCAGTGACAATCCCCAGAGAGGTGCAAAGACTTACCTTAGAACGGCCAGCTCGGACTTGGACACTGATGCGGAAGGGGATGACTTTGAACTGCTGGATCAGTCCGAGCTGAACCAGCTGGATCCTGCTGGTTCACGGGACCAGTAAGCAATCCTATCCCTTCCCTCTGGTTTTCTATTGCGCGTCGTGGAGGGGAATCCTGGAAGGAAAAGCCTTGCACAGTTACCTAGATCGTCTCCTGTGTGAGTGTGAGTGACGTGACAGCCAGTCCTGGCTGGGAACACCACTGTGACTTGTGACTCTGTAGCCTCGCTTGGATTTGAAAATAAACTACACTGGTAATCCATAGGGAAAAGGTGTTGATGTGATAGCTCCACAATCACCCATCTGTTGCCCTGCACTGTCTGCCAGGACGCTGCTTGCTCCAAACCTCCTCACCCAAGACAATAACTCTGGTGGCTGCAGCTCTGGAGACCACCAGTTGGAGCGACTCGGTGGCGCCAAGGACAATCTTGAAGCCGACCTTCCGGGGCCGGTGCGTGACCAGGTGAACGGGACTGGTTTCCTCTCAGACTCAGTGTCTGGGACTTAATGCTGTTCTGTCATAAAGACAACCACTCCCCGCTCCTCCAACGTGCACAGAATCCAAGTCTTCTCTCCCAGCAATACCCAGCTCCGGGTGGAAGCCAGCCCCTTGCTCCTGCTGCGGACACGGCCGCAGTGTTTGTGCTTGCAGTGACCACTCATCTCCAGTTCCAGCTTTCCAGTGATGCTGTTTTGTAAGAGACGTACCGGCAATAAGACACTACTGTGACGAGCGGAGTCCTGCGAACAACATCTGCGTGCAGCAGCTGCTCCTGCCTTGCTTTTCCCAAACAACGGACGGACCATTCACTAAAACTGCCCCGGAGCGCGTTCGGCGTGGGCAGTGGCGGTGCTGCCCTGCCCCTGGCGCTGCCTCCTGGGCAGCTGCTGGGGACTGGGACGGGTTCTCTGGAGCAGGGGAGCCGTGGGGCTGCTGGGGCCGGCCTGCTGCTTCCCGGCCCTGCGCGGTCGAGAGCCGCGGGGAGGAACCCGACGGGGCCACCGCCACCAGCCCGAGCCCCCGGTGCCCGATGCGGTCGCGTACAGGAAGCAGCAGCCGGCCGGAGAGACGCTGGGTCAGCCGGGCGGCCCGAGCCCCCCCCGGCCCCGCCGCCCCGAGCTGTCCCGCTGCTTTTTCCAAGCCATAGAACCGGTTCTGGTCCCGTTTGTGCAGCAAAGAACGTGCCTCTTCAGGGGCGCCTCCGCTCGCCTCCTTTCCGCTGCTCGCGCCGTCTCGGGGCGGGGGGGGGGCCGGTGTCGGCCGGTGGTACGGGCGGGCGGCCCCGGTGGGCACGTGCTCCTCCGCCGTGCGTCCGACTGGTTCCTTCCCGGGGTTGGGGGGAGCGGGGCGGGCCCCCGTGCTCTGCGGCCGCTGCCTCACCTCTCGCTCGGCGGACGGGCCGCCCCGCGGCCGCCGGCGCTGCGGGGGAACGGGAACGGGCCGGGGCGCGGGGCGGTTCCTCCCGGGCGGCGGGGGGCGCTGCTGCCGCGGGAGCGGCGCGGCCCCGCCTCCTCGGGGCGTGGCTTCGCCTCCCCCGCCAATCGCGGGCGCTGGCGGGGAGCGGGCGGCGCGCCGGAAGTGCGTCACGCGGGCGGCAGGGAGCGGAGCGGGGCGAGCGGAGGCGGGAGATGAGCAAAGGCCGCGATGGCGCCGCGGCGGGCGGTGAGGGGCGGGGGGCGGCGCCGTGCCGTGCCGCGGGTGAGCGCTGCGCCGCCGCCCTGCTCCCGGGGCGGCCCCGGCGGCCGCCGTGACCGGCGGGCTGTCCCGCAGGAGGCGCCGCCGCCGTCCTGCTGCGGTACCTGCGGGAGCAGAACCGGCCCTACAGCGCCCAGGACGCCTTCGGGAACCTGCAGCGGGAGCACGGGCTGGGCAAGGCGGTGAGCGGGGCCGGGGGCGGTGAGCGGGGCCGGGCTGGCGGCGGTGAGCGGGGCCGGGGGCGGTGAGCGGGGCCGGGCCGGGCTGGCGGCGGTGAGCGGGGCCGGGCTGGGGGCGGTGAGCGGGGCCCGCTGACGGCGCCCACCCCGCAGGCCGTGGTGAAGGCGCTGGAGCAGCTGGCGCAGCAGGGCCGCGTCCGCGAGAAGGCCTACGGGAAGCAGAAGATCTACTTCGCCGCCCAGGTGAGCCCCGGCCCCGGGCCGCCCCCGCGGGCACCGCCCGCGCTGACCCGCTGCCTCGCCGCAGGAGCAGCTTCCGGCCGCGAGCGACGCGGAGCTCCGTGGCCTGGACGGGGAGATCGCGGCGCTCTCCGCCAGGGTGCAGGCGCTGCAGCAGAGCTGCCGGCAGACAGAGGCGGGTGAGCGCACCCTGCGAGCGGCGGGGGGCCCTGCCGGGCACGGGCAGCTGTGCCCTGCCCACGGGGCTGTTGGCCCTGCCGGTGACTGGTGCCTCCCTTCCAGAGCTGAAGGACCTGAGTAGCTCCATGACCACCCCCGAGATGGCCAAAGAGATCGAGGAGCTGAGGCGAGACTGTGCGAGTTACACGGAGAGACTGGAGAGGATTAAGTCTGCTGCCAACCACGTGACTCCGGAAGAAAAGGAGAAGGTAAAAACCTGCGTGGAGTGGAGCCAGGCACCAGCAGCAGAGCCCAGTACCAGACCCTTCACCGCGTTACCTGGACCCCAGTCCAACACCGGTGTGACAGAGGCAAGGGGCTGTGTGGGAGCTGGGCTGCTCCGCAGAGCCTGTGTGCAGTGGTGGCACCTCTCAGGGCATCTCTGGCAAGCAGCCTGAGCTGCCTCCTCCCTGCAGAGCTTTGCTCCAGGCAGATGGCCACCATTGGGTCAGTTCATCTTTTCCTGTGCCGGGTGAGCTGTTTCACAGAGAGGTTTGCGTCCCCGCTGGGGCTCCGTGAGATGCTCGTGCTGTTAAATAACTCCCTGGCTGTAGCTGGGGCATCTGGTGGGTCCTTGGCACGAGGTGCTTCCTGCCTCAGGCTCACGGCGGCTTCGTGGGGAGCTGCTGCCTGGTGGGTCTCACTTTGTCTTGCCGTTCGCAGGTGTGTAACGAGCAGGAGCTGTACTGCAAGGAGTGGCGGAGGAGGAAGCGAATGGTAATGGCCGTGCCATCACGCGGAGCGGGCGGGCAGCGCCGGGGAGGTGGCGGTGACAGCCCTGCGGTGACACTGGGTGACGCTGGCACCCTGACGGGGACTTGGCCTCCACTGGGCAGCCTGAGGAGCAGCCCCTGTGTGAGCGGAGTGCCTTGCCACCACTGCGGTGCTGAGCCAGCAGGCCTGGGGTGAAGGCTGTAACTGGAGCGGGGAGTGCTGCGCCAGCCATGCTCGGTGCCCCCTGGGCCATGGGGTTTGGGGAAGACTCACGGGTACCAAGGCAATCCCCTGGGAAAGGGCCGTGGTGCTGCAGCACCCAAATATGCACGTCCCTGCAGAGCTGTGCCCGTCCTCAGGAAACAAACCAGGCTCACGCTGGCGCCTGAGCCGCACTGCCTTGCAGTGCCCTGTGGGGCACAGTGCCCAGCAGCTGTGGGGGGAACGGGGCTGCCCCGCGCTGGCAGCTTGGCACAGCCACCCCCCCAGCCCCCTTGTCTCACCAGGCCACTGAGCTGCTGGACGCCATCCTGGAGGGGTACCCCAAAAGCAAGAAGCAATTCTTCGTAAGTACCCAGGCTGGGCAGTGCCCCGCAGCGGCTGTGGCTCGGCCGGGCCAGGGCCCTGCTGAGACTCTGCTCATACAGGAGGAGGTTGGGATAGAGACGGACGAGGACCATGGTGCCACGCTGCCAGCGGCCGTGTGAGGTGCAGAGGGAGCCTTTGCCCCAGGGAAGAGAAGGAGCTGATGCCAAGACTCAGCCATTGGGGGGTTGTTTTCCTCGTTTTGCAGGGCTTGGGCTTGTCCTGCATATTTATGTGCCATTTTTTCAAATGCTCTGCAGCTGGAAGGATGGTTGGAGCGAGTAACTCCACACTGGGCTGTCTCACGGGCAGAGCGAATGTTGTTTTCTTCCTGCCCTTGAGTGCAGCGAGCTGTGGAAGTCGGGTGTCCTCAGGGGGCTGCGTGGGGGAAGGTGTAAGCACACTGCTGCAGAGTCCCTGGTGTTCCTGTAAGGAAGGAAGCGATTGCCTCAGCGGGGTGAATAAACTATTGCCTGTTGCTGCTGCAGAGCTCTGGGTGTATCTCAGCCACTTCCCCGTGTGGCACGGGAGAACGTGACCCATTAAACATGACGCGTTTGGTTCAGCTGCGCTTCGCTGTGGTGTTTCTCTGTTCAAAGGGGCAGGGCTGGGGCTCTGGGTCGCCGCAGCCCTGAGGGGTGGGGAAGGGGAGAGGCAGGAGCAGGAACCCTGAACCACCACAGCTGGGCTGGGCTTCCAGACACTACCTGTCTGTCTCTGCCCGGGGGGAGGCTCCAGGAACTTGGCAACAGAAATAAAAGCAGAGAAATCATTAAAACATTCAGCAAAATTTATTTAATTACTTTTCACAATAGAAAAATACGTTGCTTTCACACGTGAGGTCTGTACAACTCCACATCCTCCTCCCAAGGCAGGAGCTGCTGCTGGCAGAGGAGCTCCAGGGGTTCAGTCTGTGCCCCTGGCTCAGCCGCAGAGCCCCGGCCCGCTCACCCAGAGGGGAGTTTCTGCAGCTGAAAGCAACATCTCGGTGAGACACAGCCGACCCCGCGCTGCTGGCGGCGATGTGCCGCACCACAGGCTCTGGCTCTGGGGCTTCCCTGCCACCACAGGGCGGAGGACACCCGAACGTGGGGCGTGAACAACAATTCTGTGTGACAACCAGCCCCAACGGTGGTTTCGCTCCTAAACGCAGGTAGAAGAACGTTCTCAAGGTGCAGCACTCCAACAACATAACCGGGAGCTGAGCTGCCTCAGCAACAGTGGAAAACCCGCGTACAACGGACATCCGCTACCCTGGAGTAGGAGCACAAACGTGATGCCAGAGCACAACTCCTGCTGCCAGTGCCACTGCACTGGCGGAGCCCCAGTCCGCGCGCTCTGCGCGGTGCCCACCCATCGCTTGGGCAGCGGCCACATCACACTGCGAAGCGTTTGTGCTGGCCAGAGCCCTGCCCCGCACTGATGGCAGCAGGTGACAGGTTAAAAGGTGTCCCAGAGAGCACCTGCCTGCAAAGCTGACACTGGTAGCACCTCGGGACGATTTCAGTGATTTATGAAATAAAAATCAACTCAAGGCTGGTTATGCGCGTGCCCGTTCTGCGGAGCAGCGAGCGGCGGTGGCAGCGCTGTGCTGCAGCTGCTGCACGAGTTTCCTGCTCAGTTGCGCCGCAGCAAAACCCGAGGACGGATGAAACCAGAACGTTTCAGCACTCGCCAGCGCGAGCAGGGCGAGCACGGAGAGCGCGCTCCCGTTTGCATGGCCACAGCAGAAGAGGGCAGGTTGTAGCGAGTCCCTGGCGCGTGCCGCCAGCGCTGCACCAGGGAGGTTGCAGCTGTGCCGAGTAAGCGTCTCCCTGGCAGCGCCGGGCTCTGCCAGGCTGCCCGGAAGCAGCTACACAACTTAAAATCCTGCCCGAGCTGCAGGAGAAGCCTGTTCCTAGACTGTTCTAACAAACCAACAGCTTTTAGCACGCGCTCGTGTTCCGTGCCCACTCCCGCGGGATCGGACGGGGCTGTATCGGATCTGCAGATCTGCTCTGCCACGGAGAGTCGATGGCACAGGCACACCCCGCCACGCCTGTGCCTGTGCCACAGACTCTCGGGCACCTTGAAGGATCTCCACTCCACACACGCGTTTTCCCCTGCCGTCACTAAGCCCTACAAATATTTGGTAATGGTGACCGTGCCGGTACCTGCGCGCAGCGGTGTCGGCACAGCCTCGTTTTGGTTTTGTAGTCAATGCCATAAATAACTCGGAGAAGCTTTAACAACACCCTGAGGGAGCCGGCCCAGCCCTTCCTGGCACCGCCACCCGGGCAGGACGTGCTGCATTCCATGGGCGTGGAGGCAGCGGCAGCCCCGGCGCTGCGGCGGGAAGGCTCAGTAGAGCTGACTCTTCAGCTGGTGCAGGACCCCGATCACGATGTCCCGCAGCGTCTGGGGCAGAGAGGGGACACAGTTGGTTCCAGGGGAGGAAGAAGTCCCTGGCGAGCACCTCCCACAGAAGCCTGGGGCACATGTCACACGCTGCCCTTTCGGGAGCCCCAGGGAGGGCACAGCGCCACCAGCCCTGCACTCTAGCTGGGTGCAATGGTCTCTGCCATCACAACTGCCCACCCGCAGCTCCCGCTCACCTGGGGCTTGCAGTGCTCCTCAATCCAGCTGAAGACGCAAGCCGAAAGCTCCTGAAAACTCGTTACGGAGATGGAGGCGTTAAAGGACTGGAACAGGGAATCCATGATGCCTTGGAAAACGTTGAACTTCACCTCATCAGAGACCTGGTCCTTCCCCTCATTCGGGTTGTCCTGATGAGCTTTCACAATCTGCTCGTAGTTGCTGAAACAAACCAAGCAGCCCGTGGTCAGAAGCAGTGAGGCCGCCCACCCCCCACTCCTGCTTAGCTGCGGGACAGAGCCCACCGCCCGTCACTGGCCACCGAGACCCGCTGCTGAGGTGGGGAGCACCAAGAGCTTGTGGAAGATCCTGCAAGTAAATAAACACTGGGAAGCTGCAGCTGGTCCTGACGTGGGCAGCAGATTCATTTTCTGACTCAGATCCACCTTCACACTAAACTCCAAGTGACCCAAGACAGACCCCTGCTAACGGGCCACTGGAGGAGAAACAATGGCAGCCCGCAGGGACAGGTTTGGCGCTCCAGATGCCAGGCTGTCTGCAAAGCACTGAGTGCACCCACGGAGCCTCGAAAGGACAGCGGGGAAAACCGCAGGAAGAGGAGGGCAGCGACCAACAGCTCTTCCCTTACACTTTCATGATCTTCAGGGCCATCACGTCTTTCCTGAGGGTAGTAACTTCCTCCTCTTGCTTCTTCTTTTCCTTGTGCAGGAACTGGATGTAGTCAATGGCTGAGGATGAAAACATAGAATGAGGATTCGAGAGCACACACAAACCCCCGAGAAGCCCGCAGAGAAGGTGCCCAAGCCTGGGCAGCATCAGCTCTCAGCTGCCCTGATTCTCCTCTGGGAGGTGGGTGGGTGGCGGGAGGGGGCCAGCACCTGGGCTCCCCTAGAACATCAGCACACCAGAAGGTCTCAAAGTGTGGAACCTCCATGGTACATGGCACTAGTGATGCCCTTGAGGGTTGATAGCAAGCCCTTCCCTCCCAAGACTCACTTTTCTGGAGGACGATGGCCTTGCTCAGCTTCTGGGAGCCTATGCAGAAATCCTGCTGCTCACAGGTGGGAACGATGGCCTGCAAGTCATCGTAGCCTTTCTGTGGGGAAGCAGAGCCACAGCACGTGTATTTGGAGCTCAGCAGCGTGGGACTGCTTGTGCCAAATCCCAGCTCCCACCAGGCAGCCAGCCAGAGCCAAGGTGGCTTCCAGCACACTTGTGCCTGGGGAGGGGAGATCCGGCAGCAAAAGAAAGGGGACGGTGCTGACAACAGCAGGGTGCTGGGAACCAGTCGGTCGCTGCACTCTGGCAGCACACACAGCCTCTCGGGGTACCTTGATGGCATCTCGCCTCTTCTGCTCCGCCTGGGTGTGCGCCCGCCTGCGCCGGTCCTTGTACGACTCCTTGTAGGGCTCCTGGTGGTAGTCGCTGTCCTCATCGTCTGCGTGGAGAGAGCCCGCTGAGCGGCACGCAGCCCACCTGGCGAGCTCCTGACGCACAGGGGGCGGCTCGAGCCCCCGGCTGGGCCCTGCGGGCTGCAGCCAGGCCCAGGGCAGCCCCGCGCCTCCAGGGCAGCAGTGAGCTCCAGCGGGTCAGGCCAAGGACAAACGCTCCAAGGGGCCCTGCCAGCCCTTTCCCTTTCCCTGTGGAGCCGGGCAGGAGGAAGATGCCAGCAGCTCCCATGGGAAGGCATCAAAGCTTGACTGATTCCCCACTGCTGGAAACCACAACTCCCTGACGCTGTTCCGCACCACCTTCCCTCCTTCCCAGCGGGGGGAATCCTGCCCAGGCAGCCGCACTCCGGCCCCGGCACAGGGATGGGAGCCGGACGCCGCGCCACGTGCTGGGCACCGCGCCATGTGTTGGGCACCGTGCCACGTGCTGGCACGGCAGCGAGCGGAAGGACGGGCAGCCCCGGAGGCCGGACCCGCGGGCACACCTGTGTTGGGGACGGAGGAGGCGCTGGTGGAGCCGATGCTGTTGGCTCGTGACACGACGCTGCCTTTCCTGGCGTTCTCCATGAAGAGCGCTGCAGGAAGAGGCGTCACCGCGGGGCCCGCGGCCGGGCACGGGGGGCCGGGGGGGGGGGGGGGGAGGGGGCGGCCACCGGGCGACCGCGGGCACCTACCCGAGTCCAGGCCATTGTCGCTGTAGGCCGCGTCCACCTTGCGCGGGGCCGGCGGGGCCGCGGCGAGCGGGAACGGAGAGTCAGCGGGAACGGAGAGTCAGCGGGGCCGCGACCGCGGCCGCCACGGCCCGGCCCGGCCCCTGCGCGCTCGGTGACCCCCGCCCGCCCCGCCCGGGCCCCGGCCCCGCACCCCGCCCCGCGCCCTTACCGGCGCGCAACCGGTCGGCCCGGGCCCGGCCAACGGACCCACCTTCCCCCACGAGTCCTCGGCCGCGGCGCCGGGCGACTCCGCCATCTTCCGCCCGCCCCGGTCATGTGAGCGCCGCGGGGGCCGACGGGACACTCGGTCCGCCCCGCGCGCCCGGCGCTTCCGTGGCCGCCTGACGTCACGGTGACGCACGAGCGACGGGCCCGGTCGGTCTGTGGCCGGGGCGTCGCGCCCCGCGCGTTCCCGGGGCCCGTTCGTGCCAGCGGCCGCCGGTGCCGCGGCGCAGCCGCCCCCGCCCCCGCGCCAAGAGCAGAAACGCGGCTGCGAAAACGAACGGTCCGTCCGTGGGTTGAACGGACACAAACGGGGCGAGGCGCGGGGCAGGGCCGACGGCCGGTCCCGCCGGCACCGAGAAGCGTCTTCTTCGCAGCCTCGGGCCGGGCACGCTGCCCGCCGGTGCGGGGGGCGAAGGACCGCGGCCTGCGGCCCGAACAGCGCCCGGCCCGGCCCTCGAGGGCCGACGCCATCTGCCTCGCCACCCCGTCCGGCAGCAGCCCGGCCAGCCGGGAGCGCAGCGCCGGCCGGAACTCGAAGGAGACCTGGCAGGGACCGGGCAGGCGGTGGGAGGGCTGGGCACAGCGGGCAGCCCCCCAGCAGGGCAGCAGCCGGTGCTGCCTGCGGCCCCCCCTGGCCCGGCAGCCCCCGCAGGGTGGGCACTCACCGAGAAGTCCAGCGAGCAGGTGGCCGGCCGGGCGGGCAGCCCTGGCCCGAACCGCCACAGCGTCTCCAGGGGCCTGAAGGATGAGGCCGGGGGCACCGGGGACAGGAGCAGCACACGGACAGGCACAAAGGGAGAAGCTGCTTTACTGTCACACGGGGAGGTCCAGGCACCAGCATGGGCTCAGCCCTTTGGCCCCAGGAGCTGCTGCAGCGTCCCCCTCACCAGGGGACTGCAGGACACCCCCAGCTCCTCCAGGGCACTGGACGTGGCAGATGGGTTCAGCCCCGCGCTGCGCTCCTCCCCGACACAGCCAGCTCACTGACGGTGTGTGACGCCAGGACATGGACCCTCGCCTCCTGTCTTGCTGGTGTGGGACCCAGGGGGTCGGTGTGACAGTCACGGGCTGCTCTCCTGGCTCAGGCGCTGCTGCAGGAGGTCCCAGGCCTTCTCCACCTGCCAGGGAACGCGTGCAGAGCAGCACCTCAGAGCCCACGGCCAAGCCAGCGACATGGAGAGTGGCACCACAGCAGGGGCAGGAGCTCACACAAGGGTTCCAGGCTTCCTGTCCCTTCCCCACTGCATTTACATACATCTTGGAACTCGTCCCTTGTGGCCGTGTCCAGAGCAGCCTCGATGACGAGGTGCATGCCCACACACACCACACGTGACCTGGACACAGCACTGAGCTCTCTGGTCCCCGTCACGGTCACCTGCCTCCCCCCTCCCGCCCAAGACAGACCCCAGTGCTGCATCCATCCCGGGGCTCACCTGCTTGCAGGTGACATCGGGCTCCCAGAGCGTGCACAGCACCACCTGCGACCGCTCCACCCTCTGGCTGTTGGTCATCTGGCTCTGCAGCCGGCCGCGGGCAGCCTCCTCGCTCAGCCCGTCCCTGGCCACGATGCGCCTCACAGCCTGGCACGACCAGAGGGGACACTCAGGCGCTCGGAGGGGAAGCGGAGAACCAGCCCCAGCAGCAAGGGACAGGCCGAGGGGCATCACCCACCTCCTCCTCCGGGATGATGGCCGTCCACACCTCATGGACCATGTCTTGCCAGCCAGCCTCCAGCAGCACGGCAGCGTCCAGCACGCACACGGCCTTCCCTATGGAACGAGGCCATTCCTCATTACCGGGCAATCGCAAGGCAGCGCGACTGCTCCTCGGGGTCCAGCCCAGCCAGTCCACTTACACTCGCAGAGTCACGCCTTCCTGCAAACTGGCAGCACAGATGCTTTACTGCTGAGCCAAAGAACCTCATGTGCAAAAGAGAGCAGCAGGCAGAGCCTGCGTTTGCTTAAAGGGCACACCTGGGATGGCAGGTCTCCCTGGCACAGCAAGCCAATGCCTTCTGCCAAATGCCCATGGAGCGACCAACAGCATCTTGCAAGAGCTGGAGAAATTCTGCTCCCAGCAGGAAAACACACCACACTCACTGCTGGAGCACTGCACCAAAAACGAACTTGAAGCACATGGGAAAGAGAAACCAACTTCCACCCTCCTGCAGAGCAGGAAGCGTGAGGTGAGCCTGATCCAGCTGCCAGCCCAGCTGAGTGGAGGAGTTTGCTCAGAGATGTGCTAGTGAAAATCCCCAGCAAGCTGCATGGCAGAGAAAAGTGGGGTCTGGGCATGGAAAACACTCAAGCTGCCGCCAAAAGCAGCAGATTCCCGGGGCGCTGGGTCGTGCTATGCTGCACAAGACCAGGCACTCAACTCCCCCCTTTGTGCTGCGATGGGCGCTGCCCCCGTTACCTTGAGCATCTGCCTCCTCGATCTGCTCCTTGACCATCCGGGCCACCTCAGGCCACACAATGTCCGTGAGGCTCTTCAGCTGCTCCTAGAAAGGACCCCAATGGAATTTGGCTACATGCCTTCAGAGCCCCCGCGTGGCCAACAAGCTGGTGGCAGCTGCAGCACAGAGGGCACCCAGAAAGAACCTGCTAAAGCACAAGGAAGGAAAGCTTCTGCACGGGCCAGAGGCTCCCGCACCTGCTGACGGGCTCGAGGCTCTTTGTCCTATTCTTTCCCGTGCCTCGCCGGGCACTGCAGAACTTGCAAGAGGCGCTTTGCAAAGACCCACCTTGCAGCACAGCAAGCTCCTCACGCAACACCACCCACATGAAACCCGTTGTCTTGGGGGAACCCCTCAAGCTGCCTCCACGCTTGGGCTGGGGCAGCCCACGGGACTGGAGCGAAAGGCTGAGCACTGGCCCGGCCAACACAGCCTGGCACAGGGGGTGGGGTTCGGCTGCCGCGTCACCGAGCCCCGCTGGGTACAAGCCCAAACCACACAAGGGTCAGAGGGCACCAGCTCCACACATGTCAGGGCTGTTGCTCCACGCTGGGTGAAGGACAAGGGTGGGATGGGGGGGACAGGGATGGGGATGCAGCAGCAGCTGCCAGGGCGAGAGGAGCACGGCCAGCACGGCCACTGACTTGGCTACAGAGACGGGATCTCTGTGTCCTGCCCTGTCCGTATGTCACTGCCAGAAAGCACAATCAGGAAGGTGTCACCAGCTCAAAGGGCTGAAAAATAAAAAGCCTCGGCACAGATGGAGAGCTCCCCGCTCACAAGATTAAACATTGACAGTCTCTGTGCTGCTCTCACCTGGTTCCCAAACACTTTGGCCCCAAGGACTTTCCTGTTAATCGTCCCATCTTCATCCACGATTTCTGCAAGACAGAAGCAGAACAGGTTTGGGAGGAATGAATCCAACTCACCTCCCTGCGGCAAGCCCAGATCAGGGTGAAGGGATTTCAGCACGGGGCCCTCAAAGGGACCCAGAAAGGAGCTGTAGGACCTGACCCGGCAGCTCTTCACCTTACCCAGAAGGGGAAAGGGAAGGGCTTTTCCTAGACAAGTGGCAGCCTGGTTTGGCCTTCCATGCCAGCTGGTTTACAGCAGCTCTGACATGGGATGTGCAAGACTTGGGCAAAGCAGTGGTTTGCCCCGCTCGGGCCCAGCCATCACCGAACGAGCTCCAGAGCCCTATCTGGGTGGTGTGGGGCCCAAAACCCACAGGGAGCACAGGCCAGGACGGCTCCCTGGGACGCTAGGATGATGGCACACCCCCTCCGTCCTCTTCCTCCTCACAGCTTCCCCGCAGCCTTTGGTGACTCTACCTGTCCCAAAGGCTGCCACCACCTGCCCGTAGGCAGGGCCACCGGGCGCATAGACGGCGTGGCTCAGCTTGTCAGCATCGATGAGGAATGCTCCCAGGTGCCCCAGCAGTTTAGCGATGGAGGTTTTCCCACTCCCGGTTCCTCCAGTCAGGCCGATCACGTATGGGCGCGAAGGCAAGGCAGGGTCTGGCTAGGGAAAGAAGGAAAGTCGTTGCCAGTAGACGGAGGACGTGGGCTCCACTGGAGAAGGACCCCGACCACCCGGCCTGGAGACGGGCAGGAAAGGTCCTGACCCTCCAGAGCAGAGGTGTGCTCCTGCCGGGCCGGTACAGGCAGGCCGTCCGTCCTCCGAAACCTGTCCCCCCGCAGCAGGGGCATGAGCCGGCTCTTCAGCTCCCAAGGCTGCCACCCCTCCTCCTGGGCACAGCTCCCATCGCAGCCCGCAGCTCTCCCAGCGCCCTCCTCACCTGCGGCGGCCGCAGCAGCGTCCCCAGCAGCCTCTGCCGCAGGCTGGAGGAGCTGATCTTCTCCTCCTCGTGCTGACTGTGGTCGGGGTCCTTCACCAACAGGATCTCGTAGAGAGCCAGCTCGGGGAGCCCCTGCCCAGAGAGAGCCCCGAAGGCTGTCAGCCCGGGCACCCGCCAGGACACAGCGGAGGGAAGGGGGCTCAGCAGGAGATCAAGGCCTGAACGAAGCAGCGTCCCCACGGGGCAGCTCCGTCCCCGCGAGGGGCACGTTCCCAGCAGCCAAGAGAGGAAGGGAGCCCGCAGAGCTGCCCGTCTGACCCCAACCCTCTGTGCAGTGGGGCTGGCAGCACGGCCCGGAGTCATGCCACATGCAGAGGCTGCTGCACCACCCTCGGGGTGCACGTGGCGGGGGGCAGCTCGGCACAAAGCACCCATCTGCGGGGTGCCGGCAGACTGGCACTGGCATCCTGCCCTCCAGCCCGGGCTGCGGCACGCTGGGGAACCGAACAGCCACTGCTGCTCACTGGGACCCGACTTGCCCACAGGCAGCGGTGGGTGGGGGCGAGGGGGTGGGAAGGGGCAGCCCGCCGGGCTCCCGCACAGGCATTACGTTTTCAAGTCTCTTCTTGTTCACGGCCTCCCCTCCCCTGCGGGTCTCCGTGCTGACCACCAAGCACTGCAGGTCGGGGTCTGTGACCGAGGGGCCGTAGGGGTCGACCAGAGGCACGAGGTCGTAACGCAGTGAGGGCTTCACGTCTTCCAGGAACTCGCGCAGCTTCGCCACTCGCAGCTCGTACGGCTCGATCAGCTCCCTCAGGACCTTGTCTGCTGGTGCCAGGCGGGTGGAGAAGCAAGAGAACGTCCATTAACAACGCGCAGCTCCTGGAGCGGCGGCGCAGAGCGACGGAAAAGCAAGACCAAGAGATGGAGACAAATCCCGTCTGTGACTTTGGGAAGCTGCCTCCTCTGGCTCCCCTCACCCCCGCTGCACCCTCAGCTCCCCGTCTGCACGTCTCGCTCGTGGGTGCGGGTGGGATGCTGGGTCCCCCCTGTCACCCTGCCCGGGCAGCACTGCACGCACCGCAGGGCCCCCAGACCGCCCCACACTCGGCCCCCGGCTCCCCCCGCCCCAGCACGGTGCCGGCCGCCCCGGGACTCACGGCGGAGCAGGTCGCCGTCGGCCACCCCGGCCAGGAGCCGCTGCCGGGCCAGGAGGCAGCAGGCGCTGAGCAGGAGGCGGTGGGCGCCGTGGAGGCGGTCGAAGGTGCCGCCGACCACCACGTCGGAGAAGTCGGGAAGCGCCGCGTCGCCGTCCTCGGGGTCGTCCTCGGGGCCCTCCCCGGTGTCCTCGGGGCCGCCCAGCAGCAGGGCGGGCAGGCGCGGGGGGCAGCCGTAGGCGGCGGCCGCCAGGTGCTGCAGGCCGAGCTGGACCGGCCCCGGCGGCCCCGGCGCGTCGGCGGCGGTGGCGAGCAGGACGCGGGGCGGCCGGGCCAGGCGGCGGCCGGGGCCCAGCAGGACGCGCAGGTCCAGGCCCCGCTGCGCCGCCGCCGCCGCGTAGAGCGCGGCCAGAGCGCGGAGCAGCGCGGGGCAGGCGGGCGGCGCGGCGGGGCGCGGCGCGGGGGCGGCCAAGCGCAGCCCCGGCTGCAGGTGCACGTACAGCGGCCCCGCCACCACCCCCGCCGCCGCCGCCAGCGCCGCCGCCGCCCGCCGGGGCAGCGCGGCCAACGGCGCCGTCAGCACCAGCAGCCCCGAGCCGAACGGCGGCATGGCCCCGCCGGAAGCGCCGCCGCCGCGGGACCGCCTCTCGGGGACGCCGGGCCCGGCAGCGGGGAGGGGAGGGGAGGTCGCGGGGCGCCCCGGTGCCGGCGAGCGGCGGGACCGGGCTCCGCCCGCGGGGGGAGGAGACGGACAGACCCGGCCCCCCGCCCGCGGCCCCGGGTACGGGCGACCCCGTCGCGGTCTGTGCCAGCCACACGGTGCGCGGCCGGGTCCCGGGGACGCCCCCCCCCCCTACCCCGCGGGACCCCGGAGCGGCGTCAGAGGGAACCGCCGGGGACCGGGTCGAACCCCCGCCAGCCCCGGGCAGGGCCGCTCGGCGCGGGGCTGCGGCGAGAGGGAGGGAGGCGGGAGCCGTGCGGCTGCAAAGGGCTTTATTGGCGACCCCGCGGGACCGCGCCCCCCCGGCGGGACCGAAACCGCCGGGCCGGGGGTCCGCACCGCAGCGCGGCTCCCCCGGTGTCACGGCGGCTCCGCTCAGGGCCGGTCCCCGCCGGCCTCGCCGCCGCCGAACACGAGGTCGTGCATGGCCCGGACGTACGCGGAGCCGTCGGGGCTGGTCAGCCGCAGGCGCGAGAGCGGGGCGAAGCGCTGGGTGCTGACGCAGCGCAGGGGAGGGCAGGGGGTGCCGATGGCCTCCAGGAACACCTGGCACCGCGGAGGGGTCAGACACGCGGGCCGGGGCCCCGCGGCCACCCCTGGGCACAGACCCCTCCCAGACTCCTTCACCCACAGGGACTGACCTGCAGGACATCGTCCACCTCCTGGGCCGCGTCGCGGAACAGGCTCTGGCAGTGCTGCAGGTACCGCTGGTAGAGGCCCCGTGTCTCGGCGTCCAGGCCCTGCAGCTCACTGCCCGCGGGGTCCGGGCGCTGCAGGTTGGCCAGGAAGCTGGTGTTGACAGGTCCACACTCCACCAGCGTCAGGCTGTGGGAGGGAGTGGGGCAGCAGCTCTGAGCCCAGCACATGAGCCGCCGTGGTACCCCCCATCCTGGCATCCCCCCATCCTGGCGCCTGGGGAACGGAGCGCAGCCCCCCGCGGCGCTGCTGGGACTCACTGGATGTTGAAGGGCTGCAGGACGATGGCCAGGCTCTCGCACAGCCCCTCCACCGCAAACTTGCTGGCACAGTACACGGAGTTGAAGGGCAGCCCTGGGGCAGAGCCGCACCCTGAGCACCAGGTCCCCTTCCCCGTGGCTCCTGGTGCCACAGGGGGTCCCACCGCAGCAGGGCCAGGTCCCACCTTGCAGCCCCCCGACACTGCTGGAGACAATGATCCGTCCGGACCTGCGGCGCTTCATGGCGGGCAGGAACGCCTGGATGGTGCGGATGGCCCCAAAGAGGTTCACATCGAAGACGGTTTTCATGGCTTGGTCGGAGCAGGTTTCCAGGGGGCCCATCAGTCCCACCCCAGCATTGCAGACTGTGGGGCACAGTGCTGGTGAGCTGGGCACTGTGTGTCCCTGCCCACTCCCTGGCACTCTTGAGGTGCCAGAAGACAGGAATGTGTGGCCCTTCCCTGTTGATGGGCCAGCAACCCTCAGCGCCGCCAAACCCAGTCTCTGTACCCCTGCCCCACTGAACATGTCCCAGCCCAGCCCTGGGGCTGCCGGCACGTCCCATGATTTGGCATCTGCTGCCAACGTCCCAGGGAGGGTCAGCGACCCCAGAGAGGTCCCCCAGCCACCCTGGGGACAGTAGGAGCACTGGGGAGAGCCGTACCCAGCACATCCAGCTGCTGGCCCTGCACTTGCCGCACAGCAGCCGCCAGCGAGCGCGGGTCGGTGACGTCGAGCTGCAGGACCTCCAGTGTGTCGGGACAGTGGCCCCCCAGGCGCTCCAGCAGCCGCTCGCTCTTGGCCAGGTCGCGCATGGTGGCATACACTGGAGGAGAGAGTGCAGCTGCGGGCAGCGGTGCCACCGAGCTGCTCAGCCGGCGCCAGCCCCAGCCCACCCCTGGGCACCGGCTGTCCTTGGCAAGGGACCGCCTGGCCTGGCTTGGGAGACCCCGGGGTGCCACTCCCCAGCACCACCCCTTACCTTTGAACCTGCGAGCGCTGTCGGTGGCCAGACGTGCGGCCAGCCCCAGGCCGATGCCCGAGGAGCAGCCCGTGATCAGCACCGTGGTTCTCTCCATGGGCAGTCAGTGCCGGCCGAGGGGGCCGTACTGTTTTAAAGGGCTGGGGGGGGAGCGCCCCACCACCCCACGCCGTGTTGTGTCTGCCAGCTTATCTCAAGGCCCCTCCGCCCGCCTCCCTGCCCACGCTCGGGGCTCCCTGCGCATCGATGCTCGCGCAGCTGCTGCGATAAAGACCCCGTGGAGCTGAGACCCCCCCGCGGGAGGGGCACAAGGGGAGCCGCAGCCCTGGGGGTCGGCACCAGTCAGGGCCAGCCTCAGCTGCACGGTGCCGTGCCAGGCACCCCGGCCGCCGGCACGCATCTGGCAGTGCGTTATTCCTGCTATGCAGGCTCGGGGGCCAAGTGCCGCTCCCCTGCCCCCCATTTCACACCAGTCCCACACTGGGGAGAGGAGATAGACACACACGTGCTCTGCATCAGGCCTTTAATCGCTCCGCAGGCTGGCAGCACCGCGGCCGGGCTCTGCCTGCGCCCCAGCTGGGGGGGAAAGGCCCAGAAAACCCCGTCCCAGCGAGCGCGGCCCCAGCGTCACCACAGAAAACCCTGTGAAGCCTCTTTCCGTACCGAAGGCACCAGTGTGGCCAGGGCTGTGCAGCGGTGGGGGCTGCACTGGGGTCCATGGGGCAGCAGCCGCCCGATCGCAAGGAGGCCCAGGACCACACCAGGGGTGACACCAGTCCCCTTCGTCCCCTCGGGGCACAGGCTGCTCTGCCCCCCACTGCTGCCACCCCCCTGGCTGCTTCCCTGCAGTCATGCCCCTGCCAGCCAGCCGGGGCCCCACAGCACGGACACGTGTGCCCTGTCCCTCTGCACAGTGCCAGCTCTCGCTGAGCTCCCAGCTGGAAGTGCTGGGACAGGAGAGCCCTTGGACAGCTCAGGGCAGCACGGTGGGGCAAGCAGGGCTGAGCCCAGGGCACGGAGCGGGACGGGTCCCTGGGACTGAGCCTGTCCCGTACCCGACTGCCACCTCCCCTGGGGTGCGTCCTGCCCGTGCGCAGGAAACGGCGGGTCCAGGCTGGCTGGGGGCCACCGGGGCTCTGCGCTTTCATTCCAGCATTACTGCGACGCAGCCGTCAGGCCCGGAGCGGCGGGAGGGTGCGGAGTCTCTGCCCTCCGTCCCGAGGGAGACTGCAGAGGCGCAGCCCAGAGTCACGCCGGCCCAGCCCGGCTGCGCCGCAGGGCGCCGGGGTAGTACTTGAGGAACAGCTTCCTGGAGATCTCCAGCGTGTCCCCAGCCGGCACGGATGGGTAGCGCTTCTTGTTGTAGACGAAGCCTCTCTCCACCTGGAAAACGGCCTGGTTGAACTGGTCCTGGTGGAAGGGGCTGCCCGAGTTGAGGCTCTCCACCAGGGCAGAGACAAAGAGGCTCCAGCGCACGCCGTAGTAGTCCAGCACCAGCCCCCCCAGCTGCTTGTTGGCGTAGTCCAGGATGTTCCCACTGGGCCCCCAGAGTGTCACCTGGTTCCGGGCGTTGAGCTCGTACTGCTCAGCCTCCCAGTCGCTGGTGGCCACGGCGCGGGCACTCTCCAGCCAGCGGCCCAGCAGGAAGAGGCTGTGGCTGGAGAGGAGGCTGTCCAGCTCCGGCAGCAGGTCGTAGACCAGCACGCCGCCGGCCGTCAGCAGCTCCGGCAGCGCGTGGCTCTGGAAGGCGCGGCGGATGCTCAGGTAGTAGTCGCTCACCAGCTGCTGAGCCGCCTGCCGCGTGACATCCACCAGGTCGTAGCGGAAGGTGGGGCTGGAGCCCAGCTCCTCGCTGGCGCCCAGCAGCAGGCGCCAGGCCTCGTACACGTCGCTGGCGTTGTACCACAGCTCCGTGTCCATGCGCAGGGAGGGCCGGTGCACCAGCGGGCTGCGGTTGTGGTTGACGCAGACCCCGGTGCAGTTGTACACGCTGCGGAGGAGCAGCTGCCAGGCGCTGGCCGCGGCGGCGTTTGGGGCACCGTAGCGGCGCTCGGCGTAGCGGGTCACCCAGCTGGGGAGGTCGAGGGGCTCCTGGCGCCAGCCCAGCTCGTTCATCAGCTCGTACACCATGTCATTCTGCTCGATGCCCTCCGGCACCAGCCCAGTGCCCACCATGGTGGAGTTGGGAAAGCGTCGAGCCACGAAGGGGCCGTGGTTGATGGCCTCCACAGTGCCAAAGAGGCCGTGATTGCCCCCGAAGTTGTGCAGCATGCACCAGATGAAGGGCTGCCCGTAGAAGGACTCTGTCCACTGGTAGACGGGCTTGGACTCGGCAAAGAGGTCGAGAACGATCATCCTGCCGAGGGGCACGCCATGCAGCAAGGCCCGCACCTGCGCCGGCTGCCAGAAGTCCGGCTGGTGCTGGAAGAGCCAGCCCTGCATCAGCCACAGCGCTTCGGGGTCGGCTGGGGACGGAGGTGCATGGAGTGAGGCTCCTGTCCTGGTGGGCCCCGCAGGCACAGCAGGTGTCCTGCGAGGCACCAGGGCCACCAACCACCCCTCTCAGAGGGGGCTCCGAAGGTCTGGCACCAACAGGAGCTTCCCTCCCTGCCATCCCCTCGGCTCCTGGTGCTCCCTGCCCAGAGCCACGCGGCCGGGCCGGCACCGCATGCTGACCCACCTCCTGTCATTGACCTGAAGACGGCGTTGCTGACCCTCGAGAGGTAGGCAGGGTTGGAGGAGAGTGGTGTCATCTCGTTGAAGGTGTCGGCGCTATAGACGTGGTCTGTGCCAAACTCCTTGATCAGCTCCTTCAGGAAGAGCGTCCCGATCACCTGGAACATGGGGTCCTCCGGGTCCAGCAGATACGTACATGAGTAGGTGCAGTCGAAGTGGCTCCAGCCCCCAAGGCGAGTGGCATTCACGCGTGGGAAGACCCTGGGCCGGAGGGCAGAGAGGGGATCAGGAGCAGGACAGGACCACCGTGCCCCTGCGGGGACAGGGCAGCCTCCCGGGGAAGTTGGCGCAGGCGCAGGAGAGCCGGGAGCCGCGCTGGCCCCGGGAGCGCCCTGTGCAGCCGCACTGGCTGGAGGTGGGACCCCGAGAAGGGCACAGGGCTGAGATACGGGGCAGGGAGCTGCAGCCAGGACTGATGTGCCCTGGGGGGCTGTGGGCACTCGGGGCTGCACCTACCGAAGAATGCCCTGGGGCACGTGGCCCGCGAAGGCTGGCAGCACCGTGATCATCCCCAGTGAGCGCATCCTCTCCACGATCCGGTACTGGGAGACAGAAGGAGGGAGGGAGCGGAGGAAGAGGAGCCTCAACCTCCCCACAAGGGACCCCCAGGCACTGCTGGAGCTTGGGTGAGGGAGTGGCAGTGCCCAAGCCTCCATGAGCACGGTCTGGGCCCGGAGGACCTGGCCAGGGGGTTGCAAGGGTCTGCCTTGGGGGGACGGGCAGCTCCGGTGCCCCCAGTACCTGCAGGTAGAGCTGCTTGAGGTGCCAGGCTGGCGGCAGCGGCCCTGCCCAGCCATGGAGGTTCCCCATCCGGTTCCAGGCCAGGAACGCTGGTCCCGTGAAGTACGTGTCGATCTCGGACTGGTTCAGTCCCAGGGAGCGGTACACCTGCGCGGGGCGGCGGAGGCTCAGCCGGCCCCGTGGCCGCCCCGCAGCCCTGCCCGGTCCCATGGCCCCCGATACTCAACCCGCTGCCAGGCCGCCTCCTGCCCCGCGAAGGCCAGTGCCAGGTTGATGCCGCTCAGCGCCATCCAGTCGATCTCCCGCTCCCAGCGCGCCCAGTCCCACCAGGCGTAGGAGTAGCTCTGGGTGCAGACGTTCTGGTAGTAGCGGTACCTGAGGGGAGCGGGCGGGAGGCGGGATGGGCCCCCCCGCTGCCGGCCCCGTTCCCGTTACGTAAGGGCGCCTTGTCCCGGGCTAACGAGGCGCGAGCAGCGCCCGGCCCCGCCGGCGCGCCCGCGCGGGACGGGACGGGACGGGACGGGACGGACCCTGCGGCTCCGTTACCTGCCGGGCGCGGAGGCGCGGATCTCGGCCCGCAGCCGCGGCAGCGGGTCGGGCAGGCGGAGCTGCGCCCCGGACCAGGAGAGGTGGCAGCCGCAGAAGTCGCGCAGGTAGCGGTACAGGCCGGCGGCCGCCGCCACGCCGCTGGAGCCCGTCACGGCCACGGCCACGGCGGCGCCGGGCGGCGAGCGCAGCCGGTAGGTGTCGGGCCCGCCCGCCGCCAGCGCCGCCTCCACCGACAGCGCCACGGCGGCGGCCCGCGGGCCCAGCAGGCGCCGCGCCAGCGCCCGCACCGCCGCCTCCTGCCGCGCGTCCCCCGCGCCCGCCCGCAGCGCCCCGGTGCCCCGGGGCGGCACCAGCAGCAGCAGCGCCAGCAGCGCCATCACCGCCCGCGCCGCCATCGCCGCTCCCGGCCCCGACGCCCCCGCGCTCCGCCCGCCCGCGCCGCCCGCCGCCAATCGGGACACGGCAGCGGGCGGGGCGGAACCGGCTGTGGGCGGAACCGGCTGTGGGCGGTACCGAGCCCGTTCCAAGGGCGGTGCCGCTTCCGCGGGCGGTGCCGGTTCGGCGGGCGGGGCCGGGCGGGGCGGGGCGGGGCGGAACCGGTTCTATGGGCGGGGCCGGGCGGGGCGGGGCCGGTTCGGCGGGCGGGGCCGGTTCCGCGGGCGGGTCCCGGCCCGCCTGACAGCCGGTGCGGAGAGGATGGACGCAGCTGACACCTGGAGCGGGACGGGACGCGAGGACGTACCGGACAGCGCTGCCTGTGCCCCAGGACCGCCGCGGTCCCTCCGCCGCCCGCTCCGGGTGCCCGGGCAGGGGCCGGGCCGGGGCTGCAGCTCCCGCCGGGGGCAGCGGCCGGAGCCGCTCCGGCCCGACGGGGGCGCTGCTAGACCGGGCAGCGGGGCGGGGCCGCGGGGCCTCCGCCGGGAGAGCGCGAACAGCGGCAGCGGGAGGGTCCCGCAGCGCCGAGCTGCTGGCGGGGCACAAAGGCGAAGCCGGGCAGGGGCCTGCCGGGGCGAGCGGGGTCTCCCTCGGCTCCAAGAGCGCCTCGAGGGTCCCCCCTGGGGCAGAGCCTGGTGAGAGGGGCGGCCGAGGCTCCCCCAGCCCCCGGCACGGGGGGGCCGGGGGCTCCTGCCCTGCCAGCCGGCAGCAAGGCGGCCCCAGAGCCAGGAAAGCGGCCAAGCAGAGCCGTGGAAATGGGCAGAAATACCGTGATTGCACACGGAGTGGTGCAAGAGAGCGGGGGAACGGGGGGCGTCCCCTGGACACAGCTGGCACCGGCCGCAGCCGGGGATCTGCCTCCTTACCCCCGGGTACGGGAAGACAAGGGGCAGGGCAGGGCCCCCCCGGCTCCGGGGGCAGCACCGACCGGCTCCTCACCCCACCCGGAGACATCAGGGCACGGGAACCACACCGGCCTGCAACAGCCTCGAAAATGCCATCCCCAGAAGCCGCCCTTCCGCTCCTCCCGCACATGTGGAACCCCCCCCGCAGCTCCAGGCCCTGCAGGAAAGGCCTGAGTAAACACAGCCCCCCCGGTGGGGAGCGGGTCACGACACGGGGGGGCCGAGCCACAAACGCCCCTGTGGCTCGGGGGGCCAGGAGCAGGGCAGCAGCCCCAGTCCCTGCGAAAGGGCATCCCCAACAGCCGGGTTTAATCAAGCCCGAGCTCTTCCTCCCGCCTAACCGCTCCTTTCGCTCAGTTAAGGGTTTATCTGGGTGGGCAGAGGGTCCCGGTCAAAGCGCCCTTCGCTCAGGATGGCAGCCGGAGCTCGATAAGCACAGACACACGGTCACCCTGGTCTCGTTTTACAACCGGCTCTGCCCACCCCCTCGCACTGACCATCAAGGTGACAGGATGCCAGGGCAGGAAAGCTGAAGGTCCCAGCTCCGTGCAGGCACCTGTCAGAGCTCTGCCCAGTGTTGGACAGGGCAGAGGGCCAGCCTGGGAGCACCCTGCAGAGCACAGGGGAAGGAGAGAAGAGGCCACACCGCGTGTTGTGCAGTTAGTTTAATTTATACAGTGACTGTCAGCAATGGGTTTCACCGGGGCAGCAGGACCCGTGTCGCTGCTCTGCTTGCAAACAAGTTCTGATTTCGTATTTCATTCTGCAAACCCCACTGTAAACATACAGCCAAGCCCACCTGTAAACACAGCCATCACCCAGAAGCTGCCCGCGCGCAGCACCAGGATCCCCGTGCTCCGCGCACGCTGCGGCACGCCGTGCACGCGCACCTTTCTCACGTCACTTTGAACAGCCCCGCGCCGCGTGGCGTTTCCTCCTCAATTCCAGGCTACAACGATTCTCGTTATTGTTCTAATCTGTTCATACACAAATACTTCAGCTCCACTGCGACAACTAAACGCGACAGTTACACGCAGCACTAACACACACACCACCCCACTGCTCCCACAGCTACCCTGAGCTGAGAAGGGCAAGAAATTATTCACATCTTGCACAGGAGAAAAAGCAACAGCTACCGTGGGGAAATACCACCAAGACTCCACTGCCATGGGACTATTTTGGCAGGACTCAGCATCTGTTGTCCCTTAAAGGGCTCCCTGGACCACGAGCATACATAAGATACATCACTGGTACCTCCACCTTTGCAGCGCTGCCTCTGCTGATGCCAAGTCTACATGGGCATTATCTGGATGTGTCTTTAGTGCTCTGCAGCCTCAGGGCTTCGCTTTTAAACAAGAAACCCAAGAAGTTCCACCGCCAGCGGTCAGTACCCGAGATAACAGTTTGCACCACAGCTCGTCCTTCCTCCATCTCGGCCCAGGCCACAGCAAGGCAGCAAAGCCCCCTGTTCCCACCCCTGCCTCCAGAAACAGGAGGTGGAACAGGTCTTCGCTGCTGGACATAGGGCTTTGCCTGCGATACGAGCACGCAGGTGCACAGTTAAAGGAGCATCTCTTCTCCAGGGAGGAAAGGAACAGCCGTTTTTGCAAGGACAAAGTGTTTCCCCATCACTAGAGCCAACAGAGAGCCACTGTACACTTAGCTGAGGCCGAGTCTCATCCCTTCATGTTGGCTCCTCAAGTCCCAGCTGGAGTTCAAAGAGCTGAGTCGCTGCAGGGATGAGACATTGTTTTTGTCAGACTAAAACATGGCACACGTGGAAGCCCTGGAGGTGGGAGAAACACGCCCTGGATTGTCAACTGCCCACTGCTAGTAATTTCTTTCATCAGAGGAAGAAACATGTAGGATGCACACATAAAACTTTCTTAAAAGCCCTCTCTTCCCAAGCAGCGAGCTTTGTGCCAGCTGCAGCTGTTCTGCCTTTTCTCCAAGTGCCTGTATGCCCACTCAGCCACGCTGCCTTTCTCCCATGCTGCCCTGATCTGCCTGCCAGGGAATTCACAACACAAGAAGCACACTATGACACACCAAACTCAGACACTTCATGCACTTATCATTAGCGGTAAATTTAAGGGAATGGAAAGTTTCTTTGATCCAGTGTCACTCACTACCCGAGAATGCCAAAGCTCTTGGCTCTGAAACGCCGTGGAAACACTCGAGTGTGCTGCAATAAGTTATTTTCTCTACGGGAGGATTACATGCAACTCAGACACACGGGAGAGGGGTAGCCACAAACACACGGCGCTTAACACTGCTCGAGGAGGCCGGTCTCTAATCGTCAAACCTCCCCTCACGGATGGTATCGAAGGAGAAAGGGAGAAACTTGAATCCAGTGCCGGTGTAGAACTTGTTCTGGAACTCAATCCTGCAAGAGGGAAGAGAGTGCGTTCATTAAAAAGGCGGCTCTCGGATAGGAGTTAGCAATTAGCAAGAATTCCATTAAAAGTATGATTATTAACTACGAAAAATAAGCTTTACAGAGAAAAAGTGGTATCACAATGCAGTGTACCTACTGGCATGAACCCCACATTTTTGTTGGATGTTTCTGGAGGGGGCAGGGGTCTGCCCACGTGCTTCGATCCCACCCCACAGGCAGTGAAAGGGCAGCTCCCTCACGGCGGTGCCGCCGAGGAGCACAGGGCATTTCCTACAAGATCTCGTTACTCAAGTTCCCACTTTACTTAGAACAAACCTCAGTCGCATGATGCTGTGCCCAGACTTCCTCCACCAGCTACTTCTGTTTATTTACTTCAGCATGTTTGGTTTATCGCACATGACTCTGCTGAGCTGGAGACGTGCCGCTTGTCTCCAGCTGAACATTAACCGAGCCGTGTTTGCCCGCTTCCCCTAATAACCTCAGTTTAAAAAAAGAATCATTCTAGAGAACTGTCCAATGGTCAGCAACAGCCAAATAGGGAAAGAAGAAAATAATCCCATGATTCACAGTAAAAACAAGCACAACGTTTCATGAGCCTCATGAGAAACTCTTTCCATTGCGTGGTCCACTAAAAACTCCAAAGTCTCTATGGGAATCAAGTGACAGCAAATTGTAGAGCAATTTAACACAATTCAGGAGAAGTATTTTTACGAACCACAAAAAGGCAGATTTTAATTATTTTTTTTCTAAATCAGGAATCATGGTAAACTCCAAAGCTGCTGGTGTTTCAGCTGGCAAAAAGTGATTTCTCAACAGAGCTCAGGAGGGAAACCTTCAGAAAAACAGCTTTCTGCTCCTATTTCCTGCTGCCTGTTTGTGCAGATACACAGACTTCCCTGCAGAGGAATCCCTAGGATGAGCAGGATTTTCCGTGTGGGAGGAAGGGCTCCTTGCCAACATGCTCCAGTTTTTCAGGAACACTGATAATCTCCATAAGTATCCTGTGAGTAACTAACTATTCTGTAAGCAAAGGGAAATAAAAGGCGGAGGGTGGGGTATCTGAGTCACACAGAACCCACTGTAAATGAAATTTTAACCCTGATGATTAACTGTTCCAGCTGGCCCTGACATTGGAAAGCTCCTTTTGGACAGACTCAGTTACAACTGGCCACAACTGGATGCCTGCAGCTTGAGAAGAGGCTGTTGTAAGGTTAGGGAACTAGAGAAAAAGTTTATTTAACCAAATATCATGGCTTAAACATTCTGTATGTTTTTTTTTTTTTTCTGCAACTGTCCACAGGAACACCCAGAATCCAAGGTCCGTTTTTGGTGTGAGACACTGCTGTTTCCAAGATCACTGGCTGTCATGGGCACCAGCTCTGTTGCCAAACTTTACATTGTGTCTCTCTCATCAGTGATGAAGTTCTGCAGAAGAATTTACTAGACAGTTAGCACTGCACTGTAAATAAACAGACTAGAAAGCTTTCTGGCAGTCAGCATTAAAGAAAATCCACTCTTTAGCTTTTTTTGTATCAATAATTAGCTTAAGTGTTTGTTGGACTGTAGTTACGTGGACTTTCCAACCCAATGGAGTCACAGAGTGGCCACAGTTTGGAAAAGCAGGCAGCTCACAGTCCCGTGGGAAGCAACTGCAGAGACAGTTGTTGAACAGGATCCCTAACTTTCATCGAGGACAAGTGCAAATTCCTACTGGTATTTGTGTCCTCAGAGGTGTGCGCCAACGCCTGCGGCCAGCTGCGATCCCGAGCGCAGCGCAGAGCGGACAGCCTCCGGCGCCCCGCGCACTCAGAGAGCAGCAGGGGGGCGTGCAGAGGCTGCTGCAGTTACTCTTTCCCAAAAAGGACAGTAGTTTTGTATGTGGCACCGTGGGTCGTTCTGTCCTGTGCTTTCAGGAGACTGCCTTTTAGAGAAGTAACATGCTCTTTTGGTGGCACGACAGACAAGCTCTGGCTCATGACCTTTACAAAGAAAAACAGAATTCTGGCAAGCGGGTGGGGAGCTGGGCTCCACCACTCCCACTGCCGCTCGCTGGATGCGACTCCAGCACGCCTACGCCTCTCGGAAAGCAGCACTCCCTGTGGGTGGCCACAGGCCAGGAGCTCTGCCCAGGCACGGGAGGGTCTGCCTGTCCGTGCACAGTTCACAGCCGAGAACAGCCGTCCACGAAGCACCGCGTAATTCCTGCTTTTCGTTTACCCCGCACGGCTGTCCAAGGCTGACCACATCTGTTGCGTTTGAAACGTGCTTTGGGGTCCCTGCGCAGAGCCACGGCACCCCCCAGCCTCGCCGCTCCGAGCGGACGCCGCGTGAGCTCGGTCTGGTGCTCACGGAGCTGCGGCAAACAGCTCGGGCGGCACAGCCAAGGGAATTCCCGTTCCTGTCTGCGGGAACGCGGCCGCGGCGCAGCGCACACTGCTGCTGACGCTGCACCCCAGCGAGAGCTCAGACTGCGGCCTGCAGCGCGGGCGGGCGAGCGGAGCTCTCGCCGCTCGCCAGACCCACGCTCATGCGGGGCCGCGGCTCGTGCTCGCCACGCGGACGGACGCGGCCTGCGGGCTGGGACACGGCCCAGAGACACGCTCGGGGCCAGAGCCTGGGCTGAACCACGTGGCTTGGCTGCTCCAGAGTCTGGAACTGAACGCCCTACACCGCGATGCTCATTTCGCACCAACCTCTCTCCTACAGAGCGACACAAACCCCACTTTTTGCTGCTCTGAATTAACCCGATTTGCTTTAGATTACGCCTGCTGCTATCCATTCTTCCTAGCTGCAGCCTGGTCCTGGGCCATATTCTAGGGAGAGCAGCTTCCAGTTCCAAATCAGGCCTAAAACTGAGCCTAAAAACACCGCTTTACACAGGGAAACAGCTCCACTGAAGCCATAATTCCCACATCAAGCCATGACGTTGGCACCTTACCTCGAATCCTGTTACAAACCTCTGCTTTGAAGCAAAGTCTGTGTTTGCTCACATTAGCGGAGCTGACCAGCTTGAAAAAAGCAAGCTACTTAAACATTCATGTCAAACTACACCACTGAAAAGCAAATACAAGTGTAAAATATTTCAGAATAGTGATGTTAGAGTAAAAGGAGTCAACAGCACAGTGTGGGGTACAGCTCAGACGGCTACTGAGCTCCAGCGGACCCCTGATACACACACTGCAGTCTTGGCAGCACTCCGAGTGTCCTCCACCCCAGAAAACCCTGCTGAAAGAATGCACGCTTTCCGAACAAGCACAAAGTAAATTTTCCTCCTTTGGAACTGATAGGCAGAGTTCATGGAACAATCTGTGCTTTCCCCTCCACCCCCACCAGTAAGACACATGCTGAACTCCTCCTCCTTTCCAGGAAGGCTGAACCACCCACACCTTCAGAATTCCTGATAGGTGACTCTTCTCCCACGGCCAGAATATCCCATCTGCTCCTCCCAGGACAGCTGTATTGGACCCCCCCTCCCTCCTTCTAAAAAGGGAACACCTACTATTGGAAACATCCTGATTTCACCTTCAGAAGCAAGAAGGAATGTTAACAGTATGTTCTTTTGAACAACTGCAGGTACCTTCCTCTCCACCGCGATAACGAAAATCATTCCAGCACATTACTTGCAGCCTGAAATGCTGCCTTAATGCTTTTCAGGCTCCAGGCTTGAACAGTTTTTCTCTTATAGAATGTGCATTAAAGTTTCACAAGTTTGAAACATATGTTTAGGGAAAACATGACTTCGGTCATAGCTTCAGTTCCACGCTCCCAGCGAGTGCCCTGCGCTGGTGTGCACGGCACGGTGATCCGTGTGCTTATTGCTCCTGCCCACCCGGTGTCTGTTTGCCATTACAGGGATACACATCTTCCCTTGACACATTTCCAGGCAATTTTTTAATCACCCTTTAGAGGCAGCCTGGCAATGGGAAAAGCCACTTCTTGGCTGAACTGCAGCCTCCAGTTGTTCCAGGTGCTCCGAGTGGTATCCGTAAGTTCAGTTTGTGATTATTAACACAAGACAGCTCTCTCCAGAAAAACATGCTTTCTTATCTGGGTCCATCCCTTTGGGTAAAAAAGAAAACACAGAGCCTGCCAAGAAGAAAAGGCGTTCAGGACTCTCCATCTGCTGTTGTTCAGAAACGTGCCATGCAGCACTGCAGTCCAGAGAAGGAAAATCCACTAATTCACAAGCAAGTGCAGATCAAACCCACCACACAGCGTCAGAGCACTGCTCCCTCCCTGCTCCTCTCGCCCCGCTGGCACCACTGCCCGGCACGGCTGGCAGAGCTCCTTCCTTCGCACTGACGCAACGGCGCAGTACAGTGACAGCAGGATGAGGATGAGGAAACACCAGCCACTCAGCAAAAAGTTCTCAAGTGACTGGTATGAAGGTTTCTAGGCTGGATGCCAGGAAAAACAGCAGCAGCATCCCGCAGCCATTTCAGCAGCGCCCACTGCGGCTCCCTGGGCACAAGATGGCCCCACCTCTGAGTCCCGGGCGCTCCAGGGCACTCCAGCCTGCACCCCGCAGGCTGCCAATGAAGAGGGCAAAAGGACACAGTTTTTCTTCCCCAGAAGCAGGGGAAAAGTGCGAGATGGCTGATTGTCTTTTTTTTTTTTTAAAGGCACTGGCTTCCTTTTTCACTTACAGAATTACTTTTTAAAAAGTGCTCACAACCTTTTCCTCCTATTTAAGCAAGACAGAATATTCCTTGTGAACTTCATGGGGCTTCACTTTGTTCTCCCATCCTGACCTACCCCAGGAAAGAAACTACCTTAAGAGATGGCAGCAACCAGAAGTGTCCAAGGAGAGGCACAGACACACTTGCCTATGCCTCAGGCTGAAGAGAGCCCTAGGTGAGCACAATCCACTCTCACTTGCTCCTTTGATCCCACCAGCACACTAACCAGAGAAGCTGAAGTGGAACAATGAGGGCTCTTAAATATGGATTAGAGAAAGCTCTTGAACACTTTCCATACTTGGGTGCAGAGAAAGGGATGAGCAGTCCAGTGAGAAATTCCTTCTTGTCTCCTGGCTGTCTGCATACACAGGAGCTCAACATCACAGGAAAGGGGCTACAAAAGCACCAGCCAACGCAGCAACACCAGCGAGAAGTGGCTGCTGTTCACGGCACCCCAACGGGCAGAGCTGCCTCCGTTCAACACAAGGTCTTACAAAGCGCAAGACCACGTGAAGGAAATTGCAGTCAGTGGCTATTGCACACTGAGGAAAACAAACATTAGAACCAGGCAACAGACCAAAAGGCAGAACAAGAAAGTCCTACCGAAAGCCCCAAGCACGCTCATCCATCTGGCACGACCTCCCCATCCCACTGTTCTCAAAGCTTTAGTCCCATTTGTTGTTACGCACAGATCAGTTACTCTCCAGAATTTCTCAGCAATGTTTATGCTGAGAAATGCGACCAGGACCAGAATCACTAGAAACAAAAGTGAAATCTCTGACCCTTTCAAGGACTTTCTGCTGTCAGAGCACATCTGCTGTAGGACATTTAGATGTTTAGGTAGATTTGTGGTCCTCCAGCACTTCTGAATATTGCTGATCTTGGCTCAGTATTATCCACGACCCCAGTTTTACAGCCTTTGCTTTCCTGTGTAAGGGTCAACACAATTTTCTAGAAAATGACATTTCCGGATAGTCCAGGTAACATCAATTTTATCACTATGAAGAGCTCTGAAGCTTCTGCATGTTCCAGTAACTCACCAGTGCAAGCGAAGAGCGTGGAGAAAAGCAGACAGGCCCTCCATGACCAGGAGAATTGCTACTGTCAGGGTAGCGAATGCAGCAAACACGAAGAAGAGGCCAAAGGCTCCACCCAGGCTCCTCACGCTGAGGCCAACGTGGATCACCATGGTCCAGAGGACCTCTGAGAGCTCTGCCAGGAGAAAGGGGAGAAGAGGGCTCATTTCAGAGCATTCAAGAAGGGAGAGTTTTGTTACAGCTTACTTGTAAAGCAAAAACTGAAGTCAAGCAAGCTCCCACTACAAGAAGCGGTGGAAAATTCAGAGGGACAACAGTTTTTGCAGCCAAGTACATCAGGACATTGCCTCCAACTGTCGTGCAGTGTGGGGCAGAGTCCTGGCACAGCAGCTCTTTGGTTTATTCAGTGCTTCCCACTCCTTCAGACTTAATTACTCCCAGCTAATGCACACACAGCTCTGTCCTCCAGCAGCGCTCGACGGCTGGGCTCCGAGGAGGCCACTCGCACGCCTGCCCTCCTCCTCCCGCCTGCCCAGGGGGATCAGAGACACAGACCCAAACCTCCATTCCGCAGGGAACACTCACGTGCGTGGGCTAAGCTGAGAGCCCAGAGCCTCAAGTAGGAGGCGGTGTTGGAAATGCAGCCCAGGCAGTACTCGATGGTGTGGATGGCCTGGTACACCACGGTGTCGCCGAAGTCGAACTGCAAAGGGAACACGGGAAACGGCGAGCGCTGCGAGCCGCGCCACAGCACGGGCTGGCCAGCGGGCGACAACGAGCGCGCTGCCCGCTGCTCCGGCCAAGGACAGCGTGTTTGAAGTCAGACACTGACCCTGCCTTCTCCTGGTCTGGCACGTCAGTTTTACAAAGGAAAAGGGAATTCTCTTGCCTTGCTAGGTTTTGTAGCACGATAGTTCCCTGCTGCGGCTTGAACGTTATTGTGTCACGTTCTAGCAAAGAAAGTGAGATGTTTCAAATTCGGCCATGGACTTTGCCAGGAAAAGACTGTTCAGCAACAAAACGTTACTTGTGAATTTACTGGTAAATTGTACCTACTGCTACAAAAAAGGAGACAGTATTCCAAGCCCGTACTGCGTATGCACCTTGGCTACAGGATCAACAAGAACGTTTTGCAAGATACGAACTTGCCCTTTTTGAAAGCAAAAAATAATGCACAAAGCAATCTTGACAAAGACACATCTGTGCACCATTCATTGGCAAAGTCTCTGTGTCTTGGTAATTTTTCTGAAATAATAAAAGAACAACTTATAAGGAAGTCTGCCATGTAGGACAGCTTCTTATTTTGCAGCTTGGGAAAGCATTCCCTACATTTTGGATTTAATCCATGCTTCAGAAACTGCTCATATTTAAGTGGACACGATGTTTTAAATACACCAAGTGACTAATGCTCTAAGTATGCAAAGAAAGCTATTTATATTCTTATTTCTCCCCTAGCATATGCAGGGCAATAAACATTTCAAACAATTAAGTTAAATTAGCTGTCAAAAGCTTAATTCTTTCTCCGCAGAATGTGAACTGCCAAGTTCTTGAATAAAGCCTGCCCCAGTGAACAGTACCACCTCCCAGCACACCTGGCAAGTCAGTATGCCCTAAATGGAACGTGACAAATATTTGAACGACAATTTACAGCCATGTGCAACTGCTGGAGAGAGTTACCACTATGTGAGGGAGTGGGAGAATCAGCAGGATTGCTATGGCACAGGATTTGCAGTTTCTCACACTTTTCACCGGTTTAGTGATGTATAGAATTACCAGGTACGCCAGCACACCGTTTCCACACACCTCTCAACGCTAGATGGACCTATGCATAACAGGTCTCTAAGCAAAACCACCTTCAGCACAATTCACAACAGCATCACTGTTGTGAAGCTACTCTAATTTCATGGCATTTGTATTTTTTGTAGTAAAATTGGTTACCTGATAGCGCTGAAACCTACAATCAATCCTGCATGAGTATTCCTAAAAAAATGTTTCTCTAATACTCAGGCTTGTCACAAGTGTTTATGAATGAGCAGTTTCTCAGAACGAAGCTTCCTTTTACAGAAACATAACGGTAAGTTAAGTTGAACTGTATGAAACTGAACTGGTTTTGCTGTCTTTACTGACTGGCAACAACCAGTATCATCCTTGAAATAGTAGATAGCTTGAGAAAAACTATCTTTAAACAGTTTGTTGCAGTGTAGAATTACCAAAGACACAACATAAGGCAAACGAGGCTTCTTAGAAGTTTAAAAGCAAAAACTTTTCAGTTTCAGACTTCCAGCTTAACAGCTTTCCAGGTAAACTAAGAGATCTGCAGACAGGGGATAAGACAAACAAGCTGTACAGATGAAGCAATTAAAGGTCTGTTAATGGGCACATGTGTATGAAGATTTAAAAATGGCCTGTGACATGTAAATAGCTAGATCTTTTGCAAAACAGGATGTCGTGACACAACGTGTTCAATTCAGCATGTGTTTTACACCAATGGGAAATGGTCCAGATACACATGAATGCAAAGCTGGCTGTAGTCTTACCACCTCATCCTCTGTAGGCTTGAAAACATAAGTTTGCATTTAGTGCGGTGTCTCGATCACATTAATCATGAACACATCCAGTCTCTCCTAAACACGACACAGTAATGCAGTAACACATCACATGCACTACAGGGGCAAGATGCTGCTGGAGATGCTACGAGGTATCAGAGCACACCCAAACTATGTGAGATGGACTCCTTTTCTTCTCTACCAGAGGTAAGGCAAAGCAATTAATATTACCTCCAACAGTCAAAATGAACATATAAGCAAGATTTCACTGCTGCTGGATTTTGGTTCACACTGGAGAAGCGAGGAGCACAATGGCACTGCACCCCAGCCAGAGCACAAGCTGCGTGTGCCCTTGGCAGCACTGTGCAGCTCTCGCCCTGCAGCCCCTAAGATGATGGTTCTTTGTAATGGGGACAAACAGAGCCCCGTTTCCCTGTATATGCAAATTACACTGCTTTTCCTGGAGTCCTGGGAAAGACCAAGAGGCACTCTGTATGAAAACTGCTACGAAAACACTTAACTGACAAAGTTGCTATGTAGTTTTAAGCAGCTTGGGAATCAGTGAGCACAGTCACAAAGCTGCATGTTCTGCTACCACGTGCACTGCCCCGAGAGGGGGGACGTCAGGCACTTACCTCTTCCCCCTCCTCGGAATGGGTAGAAAGCTGGTCATGCTGAATGATCTCAGCATCCTCCTCAGTCGGGCCGTTGCCCACCCGGATCCCGCCGAAGTTGTGCGTTCCCTGACACGTGCAGAAAAAGAAAGAGCAAAGTGGTGTTTGTGCTGTACTTCAGGAGCGCGCGTTCCCTACGACTCCACGTGCAGCAGCAGCTCGCGGAAGGAAACAAAATATTAAGGCCCAGGTTAAGGCAGCTGTACAGTGCTATTTCCCAGCTCGATGGGAAAGATGCTGATTCCTGCTAGGGCTGGGGGAAAAAGTCTGTCTGAATGAACATCCGATACACTGTGAAAGTGTATGGGAGTGACACACATATCCAAGTGAAAGACAAGGCACGTCTCCAGCACGTGTCTGCTGGCACTGAGGTGCAGCAGAGCAGCGTGGTGCTCAGCTGGACACGCACCGAACCACCACGGCTGTTAAACCAGACGAGTCACGTAGCGGCGACTCAGAGCAGAACGGACACAAACACACGGTCGCACACTCGCTCCTCGCAGCACCGGCCGTACTCACACCACACATGGGAACTCAGACTTTCCCTTACTTGGAAGTTCTACCTTGTGCAAGCAGTTCCTTTTTTAGACATCTGTTCTGACGCTCAGCATCTGGCCCTCACCCCTAACTCCGCTGTGCTCCAAACACAAACGAATAATTCGCAAACTGAGCTGACACTTGGATGGAGTCAGGCGTTCCTCTCACCTGACAACTGCAATCACTGCACAGTTACGCCTGGTTTACGCCAGGCTCCCTCCTGCACATCGTCCTCCCACCAAGAAAGGATGCACGAACCTGTTTGGCCATCTGGCAGTGCCCTCCTGCAGAGCTTTCATGCACTGCACAGCAGATTTCTGCTCAGCGAGCAGGGCTGTGCACTGCACAGCAGATTTCTGCTCAGTGAGCAGCCCTGTGCACTGCACTGCGGATTTCTATCTCGCTCCAGATGCTCCAAAGACAGAAAATGCTCGTGACTGATCTGAGCTATGATAAATTAGGAGCTGCGAGTCTGACCCACCAAGAGAGGCAAACTGGGAAGTCACAAATGGAAAGAAAAGCCCTGCACTCAGCTTCAGCACTGCACTGTCACCTGTGACACGGAACGTGAATGGGCTCACTCGACACATTAAGACTTCGGAAGCTGAGGGATGACAGTGCAAACCCAGGAGGGTGAGACCCTGCGACCTGCCTGCTTCCACAGCGCATCACTCCGGCACGCCAGCGGAATGGCTGCTCCATGTTCTCAACTGATTCGTTCTTAGAAGCCTGCTTTTATTTTAGGCTGAACTATAAATTTGCCTAAAATGCCAGATATAAATTAAAGATTTTGTCAGGTTTCTAAAAATAAATTAGGTAGATGTTTATGCTCTGAAAATAGAAATAAAATTAAAAAGACAATGCCTTTATTAGGATTTTCAGCATCTTAGAAACATTACAAGTTACTGATGACTAGCATCAATATTCTATTTACGTATTTCCAGCCTGTGTGAGTTTGTACTTTCGCAGCTTTTCCCTCACACTCGACGTGCATCTGTTCTCTGCAAACCATTCAGTCTAAACACGGCTCCAAAAGCTCTGACCGTTTACTTGATCCTTCTAACCACACCCCCTACAAAGACCGTCCTCACAGCTTCTTGTGCTGAGATGCACTTCATACGCCGGATGGATCAAGCACAAAAGACCCATTTTCGTTTCTGCCCTTTCCGTGAGGCTGTCTGAAGTGCCCCGGCAGAAACGCCGGCCAGCGGCCGAAAGCGCCTTTGCCGTGTGGAGCACACAAAGAGCTTCGCGGAGTTTGTCAGAGTTCGGCTTCCCCGTCCGGCAGCGTCCACAGCTACAGCCAGGTTGAAACACGCAGCACTGGGGAAGGGACAAAGTTCTGGGAGCTGCTGCAATCGTCACTCCACCAGAAAGGCTTTGGCAGTAAAGGGCTGTCTACAGGCTTAGACACAAACAAGTGGAAAAAAAACACTGAGAGGCTTATTTGTGCGCAACCGTTTTCTAAAAATTTCAAGTCTGCGTGTCTACAAGGGCACAGGCATCAAAAAATCCAGTAATTACTGACAGGAGGTCGGTGGGGGGCCATCACAGAAACATGGTGTTTGGGAACACACAATGCAAACAGAAACGCTTCGCTGAGAAGAAGCCTCATCTATCTTAAACAAATATGCAAGAAAAGGAGAAAAGGGGAACTTAACCTGGGGGAATGTGGTAGCAAGATATTCTTGTGCTGCTCTGCAGGTCTGGATTTCAGCAGCACTCCTGCAAAGCAGTGTCTCTGCATTCTGGGCACACATAACTACTGTCCTTCAGCCTGGTAGCTCTTCCAGAATGTATCAACTTTGCTGAACTTTGCTCTTTCCAAGAGAAAGTGTTTTTCACCCTAAAGGTGCAGTTGTCATTCCCTTACGAAATTCAGATACATTCCATGCTCTCTTGACAATTAGATAGAAAGGCAGCTCCCATCTTTAAATCCATCAGGTGATTTTTAGATCCACTCACTGTTGCAGCCGCTGCTGCCTCTAGTGCCTGCTCGCTCGGGACTGTGCTGACTTGGGCCTCCACGGGCTGCCCTTCCTGATAGGGAATGGAAGAAGAGAGAGGGAGGAGGAAGAAAACAAAAAGAGAAAGGGAGACGAATGGAGGGGACATGGGAGGATGAAAGATGGTCAGAGAAGGGAGAGGGAGTGTCTTTAACTGAACTGATCTTCGACTCACTTAACATCCTACAAGCTGTCTGCCATACATGCAGGGAGAATTTTCAAGTACCCTCAGTGCACATGTGCCAGGTTCCTTTACATAAAGATACTTTACAGTATAGCTGGAAACCTAGAGAGTACCCGAGAAGACAACCTCTCACAAAATGACTGCATAAGTCTATTTTTTTTTTTCAATTGTTATTTTTCAGCATCCAAAGTGCTTTACAAAGATGGCTGATAAGCCTGGCAGCCAATTAAGCTCACATCTCTGCTTTTACGTCGTCAGCCTCGTGAAGGCACAGAAGTGCATCCAGCAACTAGTAAGACAGTGTTCCTAAATCAGCTGACAGAGCCCAAGCCAGATACACTGGTTTTATCATTACCAATATACAGGGTTTTTTAAAGCAGATTTGATGCTGGATCCAGATCTGAGAAGCAGGCAGGCAATTACTTTGTCTCCAGTAAAACTCACCTCCCTTAATGCCTAGGAACATGCAAAAACGTTTTACAGTCACAGTGCAGCGTGAACCTACGTATCCAAGATCAAGATGGAGAACACAGCTTTTCAACCGTGGTTAGTTTTCATATTGAAAATATAAGAGTCGGTCACCCACCAGGTGCTTTCTCCTCAAATACTGATGGCGAAGGACCAGGGGTTTAGCTACCAGCATCCATGGCACACACAGCAACGCCACCACCACCAGGAAACACTGGAGCCCTTGCTGTAAAAGAAAAAGTCCCAGATGGTTTAGTGGCAGTCCATGCTCCATCACACACAAAAAACCTCACAAGAGGTCTTACGCAACACTGAATGACTGAATTCCCAGAGCCCTGGCTGCTCCTCTCTCTCTCTCTCTCTCTCTCCCCCCCGCCGGGAACAGCAGGATGTGCTGTACTTAATGCCCCACCTGACTGTACACAGCATGGAACGCTGACACTGGTTTAGATGAAGGAAAAATCGAAAAGATTCTGCAGGGAATGAGAATTTGACAGATGTCTGATAGTGCTGGGAGGAAATGGCATTAGCATCTTAGCTAAGCTTAGAGGCACCACGCTGCAGATGCAGGACAATATTCCTAATCACTTTCCACTTTAATCTGGATCTAAACGTTCTGGAGCCACAGCTGGCTTAAGTTCGGACTGATATAAATTCCTGGTATAAGGATTATTCCTTCCTTCTTCAACATTACATAGTGTCAGGCTTCAGAAACAATGCATTTCCTCTATCACAGAGCAAAAACGTTTCACGCTCGATTTCACAATTACTATAAAGTCAGTATCATGAAGCATCTCTGATCTTATTCTAGCACGAGCACGCACCTGCCCTTTATAAAGCATCTTATTACTGGTGTCACCATAGGAGAACAGAAACATGTTGATAAAATGTATTAGAAGGCTCGGTGCATCCTTTGACGTGTGAGCATCATAGGCTGTCCACTTGTAGAAAATGAGAATAACAAGGTATCCAAACAGTGACGTCATGAAAATAATTTCTGGAATAAATCCCAGGTATATGTTCAGTGGCTTCTTAAAATAGCTACAGGAAAAAAAAGAAAAAGGAAAGTTTAACCTTACATTTAGCATTAGGCATATGTTTTAATGAGAACACGAAGAGCATCTTCAAACAAAACTGCAGGGGCTCAGTGTTTCAACCACAGTTCCACACACGCAGGCAGAAACAACCACACTGCACCCTTCAACGACAAGTTAAGGTCCGATGGACTCCTGCACCTTAAACCACCACACATCACAGCCAAAGTTCTCCCCCCCAAGGAAAACAGAGCAAAGCACTTACATATGGTTGAGAAGACTCAATGTGACACCAAAGAGCATGTGGATAATGCCAAGAATCACAGACATTTTCATCTTAAACGAATTGAGGAAGGCCAGCTTATTGCTGGCAATATTCCAGATCTGCAAACAACAGCACTGAGTCAGCCACACACCGAGCAAAAGAAAACCAGGAGAACAAAGACGTTCACATTAAGCTAAAGAGTATGAACCAGCCAGGAAGTACCAGGCTGTAAAAGCAGTTTAATTTAAAGACGTGTTTGTCACACAGATATCTTTTGGGGAAATGAGCAGACAGCCTTTTCTGCTGGGAACACTGTCTTACAGCCACTGATCCCATGATCAGAGCAGGAATCAGACCTTGCTTGTTTTTATGGCAGGCAACAGTTGCAGGAAAAAGGGGGCTGTATCCTTGACAGAAATAAAATATGATTATCCATTAAAATGTACACACAGTTCTGATTTTCTGCACTTCCTTTTTAACGTGGAACACACACCAGTTTAGCATCAAATCTTCTGAGCAGTTTTAGGAACAGCGTTACTGATGTAGGCAGAAACAAAATGACAGGATTACTGGGAAACTTACATTTCCAAGACTGACTGAAAAAAGACACAAACAACTTTCCCTGAGGTAAAAAAGTAACTTCATAAAGTGATTTGCAAGTCTAACCAGATTTGATTAAAGCCCTGCAGGTTAGAAAGGGTGAGAAAGAACCCTTTAATGGACCTGAGAACAGGTCTCTCTATCCTGAACCTTGCCTCTCAATAGGAACTGAATTAATTTTACCGTTCAGGAGTATTTCCAACACGGATAGTGAGTCTGCTAAAGGAATGGCTGGGGCGTGGAAATATTTCACAGTGAACTGGACAGGTATTTTTCTTTCTGTTGACACAGAGGATGTTCTTAAAGGACAGTAAAGGAAGGAAGAGCTCTTACTGGGTCAATGCCAAAGGGGTAGGGTCCACCAAACACCCCTGGAATAGCAGGGTTCAGTTGAAGCAGAGGAGTAGTCTCGAGCAAGGCATCTCTGTTTGGGTACAAGTAGATTACACAAACATTAACACCAGCAACGTTGTCCTCTTTCTGTAAAACCTAATGACATTCTTCCCTGTGAGAGCAAGGAATATCTCAAATTGAGAGAACGTTAAGGTTCCTGCGTGGTCCTAGAGATTTTCTGAATGAATAATAAACCTGTCTCTTGACCTTTAACTCAGTGTCACATGGAAGAGAGATGTGGAGGACAGGAATTTTTCTATGTCTATGAGGAGAAAGGTGCTAAACTGCATCTTTACAAGTTTTCTGGGGAAAAAAAGCCAATTTGAAACTTGATAGATATCAAATTTACACCCCTCTTCCAATTCTTCTTGAGACTGAGTTCAGAAGTTTTTGTTTCCTGAGTTGGGAGGACAACGGGGCAAGAGAATTCACCTGTTTATCACTGTCACTCTTTATCTAGTTACTAACTATTTACTCACGACCAATTGCCTTTTGAGAACATCGGCCGGACGCTCCAGGATGATCCGAACATATTAAGAGACTTGGAGAAGCAGTCGTTGTAGATGAGGCCTGTGTAAGTGGAGAACAGCCCCATCAGCAGAATGATGTATCGACCATTAAAAACCATGTTGAACATCTAGTATAAAAACAAACAAATAAACAAAAAGGAACAAAGAAAGTCCATGAGAACAAGGAAGGACTCTCACAAAGACGAAACAGTAAAATCGGTCAGTGGCAGGAGAAACGACGTCGGCCATATGGACCAAACGCCCAAAGTCTCTACTTCCCCATGGCAGGATTAAGGGTGTGAGAGGCAGCACCACACAACAGAATCTGAATTCAGAGGACAAACGGGCAGCCTGACTGTCCACGGAGAATCTGGGATTAGCTCAAGAGGATAAATTGCTCGCAGCTGGCAGCATTAGCTTGGAACCAGGCAGTGCAGGCCCCGTTCAGCGTTCTCCATGCTCCGTCAATGTATCCTAACTCTGGTTCACCTGCTGTCAACCCAAGCCCCTGAGCAAGCAAACCCCACCTAGGTCAGCAAATAGGAAGAATCTTGGAGATATGATATACATGTACAGAAATTAGGAGTTCTGCAGTGACTGAACCCCTTCATGATCCAACCAAGTTCTGGGTGATTCATTTACAGCGGCTTATCTACTACGATTGATAAACAATTTCCTTCAAACAACTGAAAGGAATCATTTCCTATAAACATCTGAAAGGAAAACCAAAGGAACTCACTACTACTATGAAATTATGCTACTCAGTCTGTGGTCTACAGACTTCTCAGTCTGTGCCTCACAACTTTCACACGTAAGGAGTGAGGGGCACTGCTAGCTCGGGGGGGGAGGAGGTGAGTACGCCAAGCTGCAATCCTTTGTTGTAAAGGCAAAGCTCAGCACGACCTGCCACTTTACCTCATTGTCGCTCTTCTGCGACAGAAAACGACTCTCCCTAAACACCACCCAGACAGCAATCAGAGTCATCAGGATTCCATGGCCAAAATCTCCAAACATCACAGCAAACAGGAACGGGAAGGTAATGATCGTATAGGGTGCTGTAAGAGAACAGACGACACGCCTAGTGCCTGCATTTGAGCAAGCCCAGATTTATCACAGCATGCAATGTGGCAACACAACTCCCCAGCTTCTCCCCTACTCTGCACGGTGTTAAGTACTCCATTAGAAATTTTCACACAGGATAGACAACACGGAGAAACATTGTGACTGAAAAATCAAGATACATGTATTGGACTTTCGTAAGTAGGAATCTACCTGGATTTATTTCTCGATATGTTCCAATGCCGTAAGCGTCAACGATGTTTTGAAAGCCAGCCGTAAACTTGTTCGTTTTGTTGTACGTTGGTGGGGTCTGATTGGTTTGCATCCTGTTTAAAATAGATGGGACAGTGGATCCACTGTGCTCCTGTTGAAGAAAAAATAAAGAAGTATTAGAAAACCCATCCTCAGAGCACCTGGAGGGCAGAATAAACCACTACTTTCTCATTAGCATTTGGAAACCTACAAGTTTGCATTTTTGAAGTGTGCTTGCATGAAGAAGAAATACACTTGAGCAGCTGAGGAAGGCTCCCAAGTTTCCACTGCTCTCCGTTTTTATAGCAGGAGGAGAAGCACTTGTAGTAAGGATGAACATTGTCTGATTAGGACAGACAAGAAAACTCATGCAAGAGTTTGTGTTTTTAAAACAGCAAATTAAAGGACTTCAAGACACCCAACTCCACCATCTGTCTGAGCAGAAGGCAAGCTTGCTAATATCCTCGACAGCTCCTTTTAATAAGTTCCACTATAGATCCAAAGAGCAGGACTACAAAGCACAGCCACGTTAACCGAATGTACCAAAGGGCTCCAACACAGGAAAATCCCTTTTTGTTACAGCCTTTTCCTGAGCTTAAAGACACAACGTATTTGTGACAAGGTTTATCTATAGGCCGTGATTTCTGCGTGTCAAATCGACTGTCCTCTGTAAGGACTGATTCAAACAGCCTAAAGGGATGGTTTTCCAGAGACCGGCAGTTGGAAAAATCAATGAATCCATGCTGTGCCGACGGTTGTTAGTCTGCTTGAAGAGCAGCAAAGAGCAGCACAGCAGTTACTCACAGTGCCCCTCCTGAGAGCAAACTGGATCGAATCGAGGTCAGCGACAGGACACCAGACTTCAGCAATCAAGCACTTCTGTGTCACATCGATGTTGCACAGGTTCAGGGTGTGGTAGATGGCCTTCATCTTGCGTACTTTGATGAACCAGACGCGGATATTTTTAGCAGCTGCCTGCAAAACCCTTTGGCGATGATCCTCTGTTTGGTTCAGCACCTTTCACAGAGAAGAAGGACAAAGATGAAGCAAAAGCTTTAGACAGAACTCAGACACAGAAGCGTACGGTGAAACAGGGCTGACCAACATGACGAGCCCTCTCCCCCATCCCCTGCACAAGACTGCCACGTGCCTGCAATACATGCTTTAGTCTCCAAACTAATTAGTTCTGCTGAAAGGTCTTAAGGCTTCTTTTCAGGAATACTTTTTGACGACTTTCCTCCCCTGACTCCAAGATCAGTGGATATTTCAAACAATGAAATGTTCAGAGATCACATTTTTTCCTCCACCCAGGTTAAAAGAGCAGAGCAGAGTTCTACAAATGAGGTGCACATTGCCTCAAGAAAACACACAAAGACTACAATGAAAGACTGTTCTGCTGAAGGGGAAAGGAAAAGGTATTTTCCAACTGGAATATATCTAACTCAAGCCAAGTCAGATTTCCAGACTGGAAAGTCTTAGACTCAAGGGAAAGCAAGGACACGGGGCACATGCAGCTTTGAATTCTACCAGCTGAATTGCTTCTGAGTTCTTGTCTACTTTAAAATTACTAAACAGCTGCACTACTCAACTCCCAGCCTGAGAGTTTCCGTATCAAACAAGCAGTCCAAATTCAATCACTTTTCCTTTTAGCCTTTTCTCAAATCTCTTATTTTTTCTGCATTATAACATACTGCCTTTCTTCCTTCAAGCAAGCACCAAATATTTCAGAGCTGGCACTCAGTAGTTTTGTGTGCTGATTACTTTTTACCAACACTCAGGCTGCTGCACAAGAGATTAGCTGTAAAGCAGAAGCTCTTCAGGAGCGCATAATGTGAAAATACGAAGACAGGCAGAAAAAAGAACAGCTAGGTTAAAGTTAGCATTGTTATCTCAACTTAGAAATAAGTTTAAGTGTATTCAAAGTTCTTGCAGATGAAACAGGCAACTACACAAGCATGCTTTTAGAGTCAGAAAACACAGTATCTCCTTACACATGCATATTCCTCTCTGCTCCCTGGCACGTAGCTCTCTATCGATGCTGTACTTACATGTATATAATTAACTGCTCAGCCCTCTAGAAAGATCAAACCACCCCACCACCCTAAACCCTGACAAAGAAAACAACTGAGCAGACAGTCTCCAAACATCTTTCTGGCACTGCTGAGCTGCTGGTCTCAAGCTACCTGGAGCTTAAAATATGGTCATCTAATAGGACCAAAAATTCTCATGTTTTAATAGGATCCAAAGATGTTTTCAATTTTATTATTAAAGACAAAAAAAATATAAAAGGGCATTGACCCCAGTTATTTTACCATCTGAAGATCATCAATTCTAGTATTGACACCAGAAGCCATTTCTTTCCGCTCCTGCGGTGTTTCTGGGCAGGGGTAGAGGGAGGCACGGAATCTGAAAGACATGCAAGCCACCTTAGTAACAGAGATGGAAAGGGAAATAGATGGCTGAGACTGAACACAGAAATAAAGCAAGCACCATAAGAGAAGTTTCTGATCAGCAAAGACTGCCAAGCAGAGCTTCAGTCTTTAAATAAAGCGGGTACAGAAGCTTGCTTTAGGCCAAAACAGAAGCTGAATGCTTAAGAAAATGGAAGTGGGAGAAAATCCTCTGCTCCCCGTACTGACAGCGTCTCAAATGTACTGTCACAGAGTTGATTAACCATCCCAGTTCAGGGTGCTGCTATCATGCCAATGCAGCCACTGCTAGAAGCAGTCACTCCGGGTCTCCTGTGAGAATATCACCCGCTGACATCCCAACAGGCCTGTCTGAGAGTTCACCACTTCAACTCCCTTGGTTTTAGGCATTCTCTAGCAAAGCACTCATCTACTTTGAGCATTACAGGCTTGGGGAGTGGCTAACTAGACCATAAAATATGGTTCAGCTACTTATGGTATGTTTTATTTACTGTCGAAACATGTACTCCTACAGTCACTGTGAAATAAGGAGTTGAAAAATATCCATATTCAGTCACATCAATGCTTTTCAAGTATTTGAGAGCTGCCCGGCTGTAAAACTTTCATACCCTTCACATATCTTCTTGACTCTGTTCTTCAACTGGTCACCTTGGAAAAAGATGATAAACACAGACTTGTGCACATAATCCCCCTAGAACAGAAGAAACAGTGTACTGTAACAGCTCAGCTACTTACCGAAATTCGCATCGCAGCAACTTACAACAGTTCCACTTTGCTGTGTACATATAGAGCTCTACCTGCACAGTGAGTCCAGAATGCACCTTAGCAACACTGAAACAGCCACAAGGAAAGCAATTTTCTTAGCCTCAGTAGAGGACATCCCTACCGAACTCGTGTTTACTGAAGCTAAATGTTCTAGATGATCCGAGATCTATTCTATGTCATACAATGAACAGGAAAACCTGGGAAGATCTCCAACAGCACAGAGATGCAACGAAATATTTATCAGCACTTACTGCAGTCAGCTCACCTACAGAACGAAGCAAAAAGCTGAAGTGTGAACAAAAATAAGATGAAGTGGAGTTTAACAACTTTGATTCTCCAGGGAGGCCAACAGCACATTCTTTGTACAGCTGTTTTCATGTTGGTAGCCAGGTCCCCTTTCCTGCATTTGTTGACAAGTTATTGTTCTACCTTACTTAGGAAATTTTAACATAATGTTTTAAGAATAATTACACTAGGTGTAACCTCAATTTAAGGAAGTGTGGCACAATAAGAACAAAGTCTCTCCTAGCAGACAGATAACTCAGCAGGTCAACTACCAGCAGTTGGCGGGACAGGAGAACAAGTCAGCCCTGCACGAGAAGCAGCGCGGCAGTTACTGAGCTGCAACTCTGCTGCTGTCGCTCCAGCGCAGCCTACGTGCAGCCCTTCTTTTTACTGGCTAAGAGCAAGAGTTCCCAAAGTTTGGGCATCGTCCCTTGACTCGAGCAAAGAGGACGCTGAATGTAAAAACAGGCCCAATCACAACATTTACTATTTATATTTGTAACAAAGCCAACAATTCTCAGGTGGATGTTTGAATTAATGACCTACGGACGTCACACTGCTCGTGTCCAGAAGAGCCTGTTTCGTGGAGCATCACTGCTTATTCAGAGCTGCACACCGGAGTTCCCTCAGTGCTTTGTGCCAGAGAAGCAACTACGCCCTGCTGCAGTCCAAATTTTGAGGTTTTTTTTCCCCTTTCAACAGCATTCACCATCCATCCTGCTATTTTTATTTTAATAAAGCAGGAAAATGTTTGTCACCAAAGCCTCAGAGGCTGCAAACAGGTACCGCGAAGGGATGCGACATTTGTGTTTGCCTGCACGGAGGCCGCTGAGGGATAGAGGCCCAGACTGACAAGAAAATCCTTTCACACATCTGAGACTTTAGCTGCTGCAAACCATCGTTCCTTTTACCGTTACAGGATCCTCCAGGGGATTTTCAATTTCTGCTTGGCGCAAGAACACGTTCCCTCGGCACACGCGCCACAGCATGCGCTCAAACATGGGGATGCGCTCACGGTTGATCACGCCAGCCACAAACCTGCGAAGGGGACGACGTAAATTTAAGTTCTGCACCTGAAAGAGTACATAGCCTAACTCCCAAAACACTGATGGCCACGGGAGTTTAGCATCAGATTGAAAGTTACCAAAAAAAAATTAAAATCTTGTTTTGAAATTAGTTCTTTAAGCAAAATGGAAGGTCCTCTGAACACAGAGATAAAAACACAACAAAAATGGCTGCACTCTAGCACAAGCTATGTCTCTCAACAGAAGGAAATAATCTATTTAAAAAAATAAATAAATCGCTGGTTAAAGGAGAAAAAATGCCTTTAGACATACAGTTTCTATGCCTGCTAGTCTTCACTTCAATAGGTTCCTGGTACACTACACGGCCAAGATCGCAGCGGTCACGGCCACCACTGGCTATGTTCTAGGCACGTGCTTCAGAAGACTTCTCTGGTTCAAACCCCGATGGCCAGATAAAGAATTACACACACAAAACAGCCTGGAAGCAGCTAATAAAGAGGAAGGGAACTGTGTGGACTTTTCAGGGTATTACGTGCCCACAGTAGTTACTAGTTGCAACAAAGCTGTGAGAGCTCAGAATGTCTGAAAAAGCAAAGAGAAGAGATTTACAAGAAACAAGCTAGCATAATTCTTTGTGCAGAGAGAAATGCATGAAGCACAAACAAGAACTGGGAAGTTAATGTACACAGGAGAAGAACAGAGACCCACAGCTCGTTTCGGATCAGCCTTCATCTGCTCGATGCGCCAGTCTGGAAAGTTCCACAACCGCGCTCCGTCCGTGGCCGATTCCACGGGCTGCACGGGAGGCAGCAATCCCACAGCCAGACACAAGAAAGCACAAACTGCATTACCCAAGCCGCAGTGGGGCACCTCTTCCCATCTCGCTTGGTTCCAGGAGTGAAGAGGATTCCTCCAACAGGTCTGGATCCGCCATCTGCTGATGATGCAATTCAGCCTGAATTCACAAATCAATTAATATCTAATGAAACTAGTTAGTGGCATGCAGGGAATGAGGAACCAGGAGACAGTTTGGGGAGACAAAAAAGAAAGAAAAAAAAAAAAAAAAAGAGCGAACAAACATAAGATAGCGGAAAGAGGAACTGGATGATAGAGAAGACAGCGAGAATCACACGAGGAAGGAGAAAAACGAGAGGAAAGGTGGAATGGCTCAGCAAAGCTTCCACACAAGAAAGGTCTGAAGATTGCTGCCACAGAGCAAAGGGGCTGTGGGATATATAAGTCTGAAGAAAGGCAGAACTCAAAAAACTTGACCGAGTTTTCAACACGAGCGATGTTCCCAAGAACCGTTTTTAATGGCGCAAAACAGCCACACACTCTACTCCCATCTTCCCCTCAGTCCTACACGGAGAAAGACGCGCAGGCAGACGCGGCTTCCCTCGTGCACCACTCGTGCGTCTTCCGCACGACAGATGCCACAGGTGTGCCCAGGAGGTGCCTGGGAAGCACACCTGCATGGCAAGCAGCCCGCGGGTCTGCGAGCCGCGCACGGACGGCCCAGCGGCTGCACGGGGCTGTAACCCCACCACCAGTTACGTGAGACCTGCACATCCCACACGTGCCAGTCAGACACGCTCCAAAGCAAAGGGAATGCCTCATTCCTTTCGGAATCACGTGACAACAGTTCACTGATTACACGTTAATTGCCACATCAGCGTGATACAGCATCAGTATCAGTAACAAAACCTGGAAGTACTGGAGGGTAGTTTATTTTACTGGCTTTACAAAGTTCTCCCTCCACACATCATTCTTCCTTCTTAAAAACATGCCTACTGATTAAATCTGCTCATTCTTCAGGATATTAATCCTCATTCACTGCATCTGTCATTGCCAGACACACGAGATGCATTGCTTAGGGCAGTCTGACGTCACTCATTTTTTGACTACCCAGGCAATAATACGATGTGGATTTATACTGCCCTTCTTTGCAACCAATTTACAGGCTAAAATTCTTGGGAATATAGCTTGTAAGTGTCAGCAATTCAGGTCAGGAAGGATGCTCAAATCACACCCTCTTGTGCACTATTTTCATACTTTGTTCAACCTCACACCACAGTTATTTCTACCTCTGCAGCTTATATAGTGAAATGATGAAAATTACAGTTCCTTAGCACAAAGAGAGGGCCAAATTCTACTCTCTGTGGTATACAGGAAGTCTTCCCCACAGAGCTATCAAGGAGACTCGCTAAAATACACCTGAAGGTAGAGTTTGACCCTAGAACACATAAAAAGCAAGCACACATCCAGTGCAGCCTTGCAAAAGCACATAGCAAGTTTAATGACTCAGCCATAGTTTCTTTATTTGTGCAAGAGTTGCATCATAATCTTAGTGAAAAACTCCACGACGTTTTGCTTGCAGGTCAAATACAAATTATTTGCCACATACAGGAAAAGTTTTTGCAAGGCTGACACCAAACGCAGCTCCATCGCTTGCACACACACTCGCTTTAGCTTACAGGTGTTGCAAAAGTAAGGCAGCCCTGAATTTCGTTCGGAAAGCCAACACGAAGGACTGCTGATCCTCTCAACTTTAAGGCAACTTGTTGCAACACCAAAAACCAAATAAAAATTTTACTTCATAGAGAACACAACCAAAATAAGAAAGATTGGTACTCCAAAACAAAACATACAGACCAAACATACCAGGGCTTATTTGATATCTAGATTTCAGGATGTTGAAAAACAATAAGATAAAGTTAAAATTTTCAGAGGCTTGTATTGTATTTATCAATAATCCAGATAGTCTCTGGGATAATTTTTGGGAGGTGCACCACGTTTTAGCATACGAAACATAAAAAAGAAGGATAGCATGTGTGAAAACTTTGAACTTGCCTCGCTTGAGAGAGTCGTTCCTGGAAATGTTTAATATTACCCCGACCCCTTCGGGCTGTGCACCCTTTCCTGAGGGGTCCTGCTTAGAGGGGGCGACATTACAGACCAAAGCATATAGAATAAACTGGGATTCGACCAGTTTTACTAAACAAGAGCTTTCTTACACAAGGATTATCTGCACAACAAAACCCTATGTTCTTTGAATTCATCTCTACTACTCTGATTTGATGGTCGTGCTCTTTCTAGAAAGGAAACGGCAGAGCAACATCAGCTCTGGCTCCGGAAGGATCACTAAAGCCCTGCTGTAAGATCTGACAGAAAGAAAAAATTGAGAGACTGTGGAAATGAAAGAGCTATCTGACCACAACGCAAAAACCACAAGACTCTAGTAAATTTACTTGGAATAAGCTTCCACCAGCAGCGAGTGAAATATCATAGTTATTGTGAAGTATTTTTTACTACATCAAATTGTTCAGGATCGGAAGAACCCAAGCATTTGCACGGCAGTAATTACAATGCGGGCCTTTCATTATTAAACATTTTTTAATTGCTTACTGTTCGCCCCGATCAGCACCCTTAATCCCAAGGCCTGGCGAAGAAGGTTCATTTTCCCTCCTCTTGACCACGGCTCCGGAGCGCGGCTCCCCATGCCATGCAATCCAAGCCCCTCCCAGTGCACGGACTAAACAGACGCCAATTTTCACAAGAACTAAAGAGGATTCATTTCACCATCTAACTTATCAACCCAGAGCCCAGACAGAAACGACAGATGCAAAACAAACAGAAAAAAGCAGATGGCAAGAAGAGTTAGAGGAAAGAGAGACAGGGGACTGCATGCCATTAACCATTACTTTTCCAGTCTTCTTTTACGCTCGCACTCTAGGCAAAGCTTTCAGAGAAATCTCTCCAGCTCATACTGTTCTTCATAAGCAAAGACAAGAAGACTGAGAAAAGGAGCATAATCATCAACATGGGATGTTGAAACAAGAAATGGCTACTTTGACCAGAGAGGTCACATGGACAACAAGTGAAAAAGTTTTGCCATCCTCCCCCCCCCACCCCCAGCGCACAAGCTCCAGGGAGCAGAGCAGATGCCAAGTAAAAAACACTTTAGACAGTAAGCCATTTCTTGTGCAACTTACACTATGAGTAACACAATCTTAATCAAAAGTTATTGAGGTCTTCAAGTGTTGAAGGCACTGTGCGAATGACCGCACGAAGAGATGAAGCAGGCTGCAGGGGGCTCGGAAGTGCTGGACTAGCCCGGTCTCTCACGCACAGCTGCTCGCTGTTTACAGCGTGAACTGAAACAGTTTTAAATTTTCAACACTTACATTTCACTGAACTTCACGTGAGCTGCTCGGTTAGCTTTTACGTATAGCAGTACGTTTTATTTGTTGTATTTTGCTCTATTATTACAGAGAACAGTTATCAAACAGGAGCAGGTGCGTATCTACACTTTCCGTGGCCAGTCCGTTTCAGTTTGACGTGAGTTCTCTTTTGGGGGTGACCTGACATAGATTGTTTCAGTAGAAAATTGATTTTGGTCTTTAAATTTAGCATGACCATACTGTACTTGAAGAAAAGCAGTAGGCAGCTCTCACCAGAGAAGACAGCAATTAACAAAAAAGTGCACAGCACTGGCTGTACTTGGTTTTACTCAACACTCAGCTACAACAGGCAGGCAGTGGCACCTTAACACAGCTGAGTAATAGATTCTCAGGTTAATGCTGTTTCTCCAAGGAGACCCAGCAACTTGTAAGTGAACATTCAACACTCAAAGACAAGGGTTTTTTGTACTGAAACCAACCCCACAACCAATCAATCGATCACATGAGCAGCAGTATCTATGTCAGCAGTGACTAAGACTTGTGTTGGCACGGGAACAACCTTAATGCCTGAACAGGCAGCATCTTGTGCCAAAAAAACAAAACCAAACTGTTAGATAAACAGTCTGAAGTTTGCAGGAGCTCAGCGTTACCTGATCACAGCCTTTGTAAACACCAAAAGCCATATTCGTTAAGAACTCTTTGATCAAATCCTCAGATTAGATGAAACGGGACACGTACTCAACAAAAACATGACCTTACCGTTCTAAAAACCACGCAGGAGCTCTCTGAGAAAACTCCCTAGACTTTGAGATACTTAAGCTTTATAACAAAGGATTACACCTTCTCCCATGCAGACCTTTTGTCTGACATCAGAGGTCACGAATCTGACATCACGAATGACATCAGAGAGGCTTTTCTCAGGTTGAGTCAAAGAGTTGCCAGTTTCTGGCCTGGCTGGTATTTAACAAAACGTTGAAGATTTTAAATGGCTTTGCCCCAGAACTTACCTCTGAAAACTTTAGGGTTTGATCAAAGGCTCAAATCAATCAATCAATCAATAACTAATCTATCACTTCAGTGGACTTTGCACTATGACCCTAATGAGTAATCTCCACGTAGCACCTCAAAGGCTAAGGAGAAATTAAACTTGATTGTAATTCCTCAGTGCAAGCGAGGCATGGCTGCTCACCTGCACACTACCAAAGAAACTCTTACCCTGAAGATGATGCTTACTGTAGCACCAAATTTTTGGTCTGTTGGCGTGCTTCAAAAACTACTAGCATCTTAATGATTTGACACAGTTTTTATACAAATCATTGCTTAACTAAAAAAAAGAGGTAAATCATGGGTAGCTATGTGTAACGCATGAAAAATGGAAAATAATTTGAGAAGCTTTCTTAAACAAAGCATAAAAATGACCCTGCTGTCCAAACCAGCAACAAAAAATATATTTGAGAATAAAAATGGTAATTTGTGCAAGAAGAACCAGCTGCCCCAGTGGTAAGCCACCCCCGGTATTCTGACCTCATCAAAAAATTGCTGAGTTTTACGCAGTATAAATTTTAACTCTGTCAGCTCCAAGAAGTTTCTCTTCAGGGCTTCCTGGTTTGTGTTGATTTCCTTAAGCTCATTTTCAATTTTCTCAAAGTTTGCCTGCAAGATGGGAAAAGAATAAGAAAGAAAAAGGACTTAATTCCATAAATAAGTGCTGTTAAGTCTATTAAAACAAGACAGTAGGCAAGACGCGGTACGTTCCCAAGCAATTTGCACACAAGAGCAATGCATCTCCAGTCTGCCACAGCACACAGGTCCAAACTGGTCACATTCTCTTCAGGCAACTTGAAACTTTCCACACTCACCAGTCTTTTATAACCTGGATTTATACAGCGTTCTTCAAATCACCGAAAACCTTCACAAACTTTATGACAGACCTGCCATAAACCACGCACTTCCAACAGTTTTTGACTCATTTAAATGGGCGAAATTTCTTTCACTTCTAACTGTATTTGGATAAATCCACAAGCAAAACAATGCTTCCGAACCAAAAATCAACCCGATGTGACCTAACAGAGGCAGCGTTTCGAGCGACAGCCGGGGACTACGCGCACACGACCGTGCGAAGGTCAACGCATCTTTGCCACCGATTTCAGCGGGCACCTCCTGACAGAGAGTTTCCATCTAGAGCCAAACACTACCTGAGTTTTAAGACACATCATTACCTCCAAATCAATCATGTCGCGTGGAAAAGGCACCTCTGGGTTTTCACCAGTGTCCATGATAGGAATATTTGCTTTTTTAATCTCCTTCTCAACAAACCCTGCAGAGACAACACTGTCAATGTTAACTAAGTGGATACTTCAGTGTCAGACTGTCACCGTAGCCTCCACCCAGCCCAGCTAGCGGCTGTGAATTGTTTCCCCTCCTATTCCAAGACCCTCTCAGTTGGTTAGAGCTGTCTTTCCAGCGGGGAGCGAACCCCTGGAGGCAGCCTGTCTGGCGGCACAGAGAAGGGCAGCCTGGACGGCCCCAGTCAGCGCCGCGTTTCCAAACGCTGCTCTGGTTTAGCTGCAGTGATTTCTTTCTGTAAAAGCCACAGAGTTTGAGGAAACAGCGAAGCTGTGGCTGCCCCACCCCTGGCAGTGTTCAAGGCCAGGTTGGATGGGGCTTTGGGCAACCTGGTGTAGTGGAGGGTGTCCTGCCCATGGCAGGGGGTGGAACTGGATAAGCTTCACGGTCCCTTCCGACCCAAACAATTCTGGGATTCTGCGATTCTGTATCAGAACCCAGAGAGCAACGTACGGAGCTTTCGGTCCATTTCTTCGCACCGCCTGACTTCGTTAACGAATTTGCGCTGGAACACGTTCACGTCCGGGTTCAGCTGCAGAGACAGACACGTTTCGTCAGCGACACCCCCCAGCGCGGCCGAGGGCGCCGGGGCCTGCGCCGCCCCGGGAGCCGGCGGCGCCGGGCCCCCCTCGGCGGGCACAGGCACGGGGGTGCCGCCAGCAGCGGCACCGGCTGAGCGCGAGGCGCGGCGGGCACTCACGTCGCGGAACTGGACCTTCCCCAGCTCGCCCAGCTCGCTGACACAGCAGTACGCGGCCTCGGACTGCAGGAAAAGCTGCGCCAGGGTCATCTCCTCGCTGCGGAACAGCTCCCCCATGGCGGCGCGGCCCGCGCGGCCTCTGAGGAGAAGGGCTGTAAGAGCGGAGCGCGGGCGGCGGCGGCGGCGGCCGGTGCAGGGGCCGCTCGGGCCGCCGGGGCCTCGCCGCCGCCCGTTCGCGTTCCCGTTCCCGGCCCCGTTCCCGTTCGCGTTCCCGTTCCCGGGCCCGTCCCCGTTCGCGTTCCCGGCCCCGCCGCGGTACCTGCCGCAGCCCCCGCGAAGCCCCGACCCGCAGCGGCCGCCACCAGCTGATCCGCGGCGGCTCCCGTCTCTGACGTCACCGCGCACGCGGGGCGGTGTCACGCGGGCACGTCTCCTAGCGACGGCGCGCCTCGGCGGGGCCCGCCCCGGAAGTGACGGCGGCGGGGCGGGAGGGGGCCGGGTCTGTCACCGGGCCCGCGGCGTTCTCGCGCCTCCGGTGACGCCGGTGACGCCACCCGCCCGCTCTGACGCTATTGGTGGCGCCGCGAAGCAGTCAGTGACGTCACTGGCGCAGCGGGCGAGGCGCGAGGGCGCGGCCGGGCCTGGCCCGCGTCCCCGGGGCGGCCGCGGGGAGCAGCGGCGGCCACAGGTACGGTCCGGGGGAGCCTGGAGGGGCGGCCCCGGGTCCCCAGCGCCGCGCCCGGCGGGGAGCGCCCCCCGCCCGGGCCGCCTGCCCGGTCCTGGCCGGGCGCCGCTGGCCGCTTCCCGCGGTGTGGGGTCGGACCGAGCGGACGGCCGAGCCCCGGCCCCGGCCCCTCGGCACAGCCGGCGGCTCCGGCCCGGCGCGCCGCAGCCTCGCCGCCTCCGCCGGCCCGACGTAGCCCGTCCGTGACGGGGTCAGGGGCGTTGTGGGGAATGAAGGCGCCGAAACCAGCCCGCGGAGTGAAATCCCGGTGCGGGGCCCGCGCGGGCCGGCGGAGGCCGTTCCCTCCGGCAGCCGTGGCGACCCCTGGGAGCAGCACAGAAATCCCGTTAAACACGAGAAACCTCCCTGCCTGTGCGGGGGGCTCTGCGCCAGGCAGTTAGTGGAAACACGGTTCGTTGGGAAGGAAGCCCAAAATCACGGGTGTTTAAGGTAGAACACACCAAACTGCCAAGCATTTGTTACTGGCTGTGGTTTTGGGTAAACGCTGGGTCTTGGTGTGATCAAGGGAGGAGCTTTTGCAATAGCAAAATGTGATTTAACCGCAGAGCCCTGTGCTTTGGGAAGCACTGGGCTGCTCACATCCCGTCCTGTACGTGGAACTTCACAGCAGATATCTCTGGAAATCCACTCTGGAGCGGATATCCCCAGTGAGAAACAACTGCAGAGCCTCAACGCTCTCTGGCTGGAGTAAGGATTTTTTTTGTGGAACTGACTCATCATTAGCAAACACTGGAAATAAAGCCTCAGGAAAAAGGTCCCACCAGGAAAAAATAGGGTATAGAAAAGCAGCCTATTTTTACTAGATGACATAATAGCTATTGTGGAAGCTGCGCGGCACAATTCCCTGATGCACAGTGGAACCAGATCTAGAGCCGTGGTGCCGCGTGGGCAGCAGTCACACGGCTGGGAGCACAGGGCACGGAAAGTGCTGACTGCCACGAGCATTCATCGTTAAACAATGTTCCTGTGCATCTGTTTGTGCATCGTGGGCTTCCCAGCTTGTGTGCTTGGAATTAGGCGTTTCTTCCAGCACCGGCTTGAGGCAGGCTGGGAGCCGGGAGAAGCCCAGCGTTGCAGGGCATCCATTTTATTTGCCAGCCCGTGGCAAATGGCAAGGGTGGGCTTGGCCCCCGTGCAGCGCGAGGCAGGATGTGCTGAGTACGAATTGCTTGTTGTCAAGGCTACAGGACGAGAGGGAAACTGCAGCCTTCCCAGTCTGCCCACAGCCCTTCAGCTGAGCCTGGAAGGGCTTTCTGCTGCCCTGCTCTTCCCAGCGGTTCTGTCCGTGGGAGCTTCGTCGGCTTTGGCTGAGCCAACGCCAGTGCCAGTCAGGAGGGTCTCGCCCAGGGTCGCTTTCAAGATCTGAATTTTCCCTCGTCGCGTTCCTGTGCTCGGTCCTGCCGGGCTGTTGCGACAGCCTTTGGTAGCACCTCCGGAATGTCTTCTAAGGCAGCAAGCTGGTGATGGCTCCACGAGGCGTAAACTTCTGCCAGCGCTGTATAAAACTCTATGAATTGCTGTGTGTCAATGCTGAGGTTAAAAGTCAGCAAAATAAGGATTATTCCCTTCCCATGTTTTCCAAAGCAGTATGTACTCTATTAAGTTCTGAGGCAATTAATATTTTTTTACTGGTAAAGCCTGACATAATAAAGCGTATTTGGGCGTTGCGTACAAGCACGGTTTTGCATGGCATGTGCTGAAGCATGTCCTGCTTTTAGGAGTCTAGTGACTGGATTTGTCGATGGATAGAGGACTGCAGAGCTGAGGCAGCTGCTTTTGGGGGGGAGTGGCCAGCTGCTTCGCTTCAGGAGTGAATTGTATTTATTCTTTCTGCGCTAAATCTGCGTAGAGACATGGTGCACAGCGTGTGTATCGTGTGTACACCTATTGCGTGATTCTCACGCGTGGCAGTGCGGGTTTTTATGATCCAGAAGTTATGTGCCGTGACTTCTGGATCCAAATTGTAGCATTTCTTTAAAGTGTTGAAAATCAGGCTCGCATAGTCCTGGAAAAGCAAGCGAAGCACTGGCAAAAGATCAGCATTTTCCAGCTGAACTTCACCATTGTTTAGATCAGCCTTCCCTCGATGTGTGCAGCTGTGCCCAGGTGGGGTTGCTTTCTTTCCAGCAGCCTCCCGAGCCGTTTACTCAAGGCTTTTTGTTTTTCCTCTCGTTGCTTATAGTGCCTTTAGACTCATGGCAAAGAAGAGGCAGTTGTGGTTCCAGAGCTTTGCATTCCTGGCTGAGCTGTGCCTGTGTTTGCATGCAAAGCCATCGCCTCCCCTCCAACTATTTTAGTCATTCCAGAAAGGGTGGGTCGTCAGGCATTTGGCAGCGGGCTGCTTTTATACAGCCGAGGTGGAGTCAGCCAATGACCGGCAAGCCTGGAAAATTTTGCAGGGCAGTTTCACTGGACGGCTTTGCAGAGCTGTGCCATTTGAATTGCAGCACAGACATCCACGCACTGTGCTCTCCATTTCTGGCGCGTCTCCCAGCGCGGAGTTGAGCTGAGGCTCGGGTTTAGTTTTCCCTCCTCTCTCTCCCTGCAGCGACAGCTTCTCCCGGCTCTGCTAGCCAGGACTCCCAGGCGATCATGGAGGATACTACCTTGCAAATTATCGAACCACCGACTGCTTCTGAGGCCTCAGAGGAGCAAGCGCCTGAAGAACCCATCAAATCAGACCAGATCAACGGTGTGATGGTGCTGACCCTTCTGGACAAGATCATCGGAGCAGTGGATCAGATCCAGCTGACCCAAACACAGCTGGAGGAGAGACAGCAAGAGATGGATAGCGCAGTGACCAGCATCCAAGGAGAATTAACCAAGCTGACAAAGGCACACACCACCACCAGCAACACCGTGAACAAGATGCTGGAGAAAGTGCGCAAAGTGAGCGTCAACGTGAAAACCGTTCGGCAGAACCTGGAAAAGCAAGCCGGGCAGATAAAGAAGCTAGAGGCCAACGAAGCGGAGCTGCTGAAGCGCAGAAACTTCAAAGTCATGATCTACCAGGTAAGGAGCTGTTTCTCGACTTCTTTGTGTCCTGTTGCTGGGTGTTGTCCTCGCTGGGGTTCTGTCACACTGCATGGTCGTTCCGTTGCTCTCCCAAACTCCCTGGCTGTCTGGCGGTGCAGACTGAGGCGGGTCCGAAGTAGCTCCCTCATTCATGGCTTAACGTGACCTGCGTGTTCTTAGACAAGGTTTGACAGGGCTGCTGTGTGTAACAGGAGTTTTAATGCAGACAGTGAGCGCGGCCCGAAGCGCTCGTTGCGATGGACCACAAGTATCAGAATAACCTGATTTGACCGCTTAGCTAAAAAAGAACAAGAACGTGCTGGGTTCTGGAAGGGGGTGTTGTAAATCCGTCTGCCAACGTCTTTTCTGCTGAGAGGCAACATGTGTATTGCTACGTGGAGGGTGATAATGTTTCAGATTTGTGACATGCATTGATAACAACAAGAGGCAGTAACCCCAGCGTCGGGGTTAATCTCGCTGACCAGGACAGATGGAGACGTTAGAGAAAGCACGGAACAGCTCCGTGAGCTCGTTGGAGCTCGAGCCTGCCTTTGCCGGTCTGCTTGTACAGATTGCCACGTTCCTTTTTCTGCAGCCTGCGAGTCTTGAATCTTCGAGTTGTCTAGTTTGCTTGACGTCCAACCCCTGCACTAAGTGCTGGATTTTTCCATTCATATCAAACAAGAAGAAAGAGAGGAATGTCTTTCTGTCAGTTTTCCTGAGTTAGTCTTCCTTAGCAGAGCAAACTCTTCTACTGGGCCTCGAAGAAAAGCGAGTGAAACAGTTAATGATTCAGTTAGAAGCCTCTGGGTTAATAATAGACAGCGTCAGGGACACACAGAGAAGCATCCAGAGCTGATCACAGGAAGAGAGAGAAGAGAAGAGAAGCAGAATAAAAGGGAAAACGCCTCTTACGACAGGTCTGAAGGGAGAGCTGGTCACAGTAGGCTCGGGAGTCTAATGAGTACAGGCCCTGCCTAACTGATTCAGAGCTTAAGCATTTGTGGCTTTATCGTGCCTGAGAGCTGAAATCCTCGAGCCCGCTTAGATCATGCGGGCAACCTCTCCGCTTATATATTTGTATTTATTACAGCTCCTTGTATCAGGCTTTTGGGGGACGATGGGTCTGTCTATAGCAAAGTACAGAAGAACTCCGAATGTACTGCAGAAGCAGCAAACATTGCAAAGTGAGAAGAGTGAAGGGAATTGTTTAAACATAACATTCCTTGTGAGTTTCAGGCATAGGTAGGACGTTGGCAGGCTCCTGGGGCCTTTGGAAGCATCCTAAACATTGGCACATTGTCATCTGTAGCTGCTCATTTTGGTCTCGGTATATGAATACCAAGTAGAGTTTCTCTTTGAATACAAAAAAGCAGTCCTGCTTCCGAAGGAAATCAGGGACAGTGCTCCCGCTGGTGTCCTGAGAACAGGGCAGCCTCGGAGCCTGCTACGGCAGGGATTTGGTGAAAAATAAAATCCATGGTGGGCTTTTGGTGTTTGAATACTAGAAAGAAGTAGGCAGTAATAATGTGCCTGAGCGACAAAGCCTTTCATCGATGGTGGCGGTGTGCTGCATTCCTGTGGCAAAGACAGACCCCTGCAATGAGAATTCGGTGGACAGACGTGGATCACAGGGAATGCCCTGGAAGAACGGGGTATATTTTTGCAGTTCTCTGCAATAGTGTAACACTTCCCTGCATACAATGGAAACACGGATTTTTCACCAAGAGAATGTCTCTGAATTATTTCAATCTGCAGTCTGTCTCTGAGCTACATTAATTATTATTTCTCATATAGAAGTTAGAGTTACTTAATAGTTGCATTATTCTGTAGATTACGCTCCATAAAAATGTCATCATGTAATTTTCAGTGGACAGAAACCTGAATTGTGTGGCCTGATGTAAGGAAGAATAATCTGTCGTGGGTAGGAGTCTGTCTTGTTTGTGGAGACCTTTTGTGCTGAAGAAGTTAAACATTCTGGGGGTCTCGGAAGTTTTGCGTTTGGCTTTGGGGGTTCTTTTTCTGCTTTATATTTTCCTGGGAGGGACAGGATTTTCAGAGTTTGTGTCTTACTGTGATTCTGGGGACGTCAGTTCTTCAGAAATTCCCGACGGGCGCTGACTGTGGGAGCTGCGCAGCAGATCTGCAAAAACATCAGGTTACAGTTTTGTGTCCCGATTTATTCACGTGGAAGTTTGTCACAGTCAGTAATGCTGGGCACACCAGTGACCAGAGCGATTCTTCGTCTGGGATTATGCGGACCAGATGATGCTGGTGCCTTTGAAGAATAAAGCTCTGTGCAGAAAGAAGTGATGTTTTCCTGTGTGTATCCTAAAGGCAGTTACTAAATTGAGGATGATGTTCAGCTGCTTTACTGACACCAAACAATGCTGTTTGTTGCAAGAAGCTTTGTGGATTCCTGCTGGCTTACCCATTTACTAATATCCTTCTGTGTTTCAGTATTAATAATCATGATTTTTTTTAAAAAAAATGTATCAAGAGTCTATAAACTCAAAACTTTATGATGGGCTCCACCCTGGGAGGTTAAATGAGGAAAATTTAAAACTGTGTTTTCCTAACTATGTCTATCATTTAAAAATAAGATTACAAAATAACTCTTTTCTAATTCAGTGTTTCACTTGTCAAGACCCACGACCTACTAAAGTTTAGGTTCGGTATTTTCTTGATAATGTAATTAATTCTGCGATGATGAGCAACATTATTACTACTTTCTAACGCAGAAAAAGCTGCTTTTGGAAAGCTGTGATTAACTTTCCTGTGCAATTGCATTTTCAGTTGCTATGGCTAAAAATGCAAAGATTTATTAGTCTTTTATTTTGGAGAACAAGAGAGAAACTAATCTTACGAGACATAAAGTGTTGCATAAAACCAGCGGTGGCTATTTTCCAGCAAGATAGCTGAGCAAACAGCAGTCCTGCTCTGTAGGGATTTAATATTGCGTGATTCTGCGGTGTGAAGAAATAAAAGGAGGTAAAGAGAAATCGGTTCTTTACCAGCCGTAGATGTTTGAGTGTTCTCTTAGCACTGAGTGTCCAGCGGTTACGGAGGGACTATTTCAGGAGTGCAAATAAGACCTTTTTGCACCTTGGGAGAAGAGGTCAAGCTACACGTGAGAGTTGTATTTCAGCTGTTAGATTAGGAGGAAATGAAAATCAAATTTTACCAGGGAAAGCTTGACCTGTGGAGATGAGCCCGGAGCACGTCTGCCTGCGTGAAACTTTGCAGGAGAAAGTGCAGAACTGAAAGTCGCTTCCACTGGGGCGTTAAGCAGAAGGTTCACGGCCGTTACGGACGGGCCGTGGGTCGTGCTTTCTCCCTTGCTCCCCCTCTCAGATACACTTTTGCCTGATTTTGCCGGGAGCTGCTCTGATTTCTGCTGAGGTAAGAGTGTTTGTAACGACTTAACCTAGGGAATTAGATTGATTCTCGAGGATAAGATTTGAAAAAACTGAACCCCGTCCAAACTACCGCATCTTTTGGTTTTGAAAACGAGCCGACCAAAAGCAAAGGTGAGAGGCTTCTGACAAGCTGCTTGTAGGCAGAAATTCAGAACTCTTGCCGTAAGCAGGACTCGCCTTCCTAAAAAGTCTGATGTCAAATGTCTACGTGCACTTATTAGCAGCCCATGGAACAGAGCTCCTCAGTGCTTCCTTTGTGCCGTCTGTCCCGGGCTGCTGTCTTTCAGAGAAAGTAGGACACCAACAAATTTGGTTAGAGTGGTTGCTAACAAAAACAAACTGAAGTGACTTCATCCCCAAACTCCTGGTTTTAGGATTCGAGAATCTGGGGCTGGTTACTGCAGTTAATGGTGAAATGCTGGATGTCCGTGCAAAAAGGCGCTGCTCTGAAACCAGACAGCGTGCCACCTTCAGCTGAGGAGCCGCACGTGTCAGCGCTTACGTAAGCACGGCCTTTTTCCTCCAAACATTTTTAAACAATTGAACTCATTCCTGCAAATGTCAAAGGCCTGGTTTTCTGACAGCCAGACAAATGTTTGTGGCACGCATGTTGAGTACTGAATTTCTGAAGTGTGCTGCTCCTTTGTTTGCAGGCTGGCGTGGGCGCCGGGCGGCAGGGAAGCCTGGCTGGCGATGGGCGGCGCGGTTTGTTGGGGAGAGCAGCCTTGGTCAAAGGTGTGCCAACGGGCTGCTCCCTGGGCTGGCAGGTTCGGGGCTCCCGTGGGGCTCCTCTGCCCTCCAGGTGACTCCAGCAGCTGCGCAGAGCCTTGGAAGAAGTGGAATTTCTCTGGGAAGGCCGGGCGGTTACGAGAGCAGGGTGGAAGGTGAATCCCAGCCGTACCATGTGTAGGGTAGGTAGGGCTGGGCGAGGGAATATAAATAGCACCGCTTGGCTTTTGTGCCTTGAGTGGGCCTTATATGGACGAGAGCAACAAGATTGTTGATCGTGGGGAGGAGGGATGAGCTTGGAATCCACACGTTAATGCCACAGATTCAGAGCCCGGACCTGAACTGCCTCGTTTTTAGGCCTGTGCTCCTGAAAAGAGAGTGTGGCAAAGAAGGCGAGCTCGGGGGCTGCTGAGAAGCACGGGGCAGAGCACAGGGCGTACAAAGCCGTGTGCCGCAGCCGCCGCACCCTCTGCCCCTGGGCTGCAGCCTTCCTCCGCCTCCTGAACACTGTGTCAGCTGCCCCGAGCTATGGTTTTGTTGCAAATTAATCATTCTGAAACAAAACCCTAATGAGTCTAATGACAGCAGAGGGGTCACGGGAGCCAGCGTGATCTGCGGTCCCAAAGAACGGCCTGTGTGCGTTACATGCCGTGGATTCAGCGGAGCTTGGCCAACTACAAGAGTTAAAGAATAGACAGAAAATTCAAATAACATTGAGTGATGGTACTGGGGACAGGCATGGGCACGAGGCACCCACGTTACGCTTGTCCTGCAAGACCGGTTGGCTCCGTGTGCTCAGGAGTGCCTGTGCTTGAGTGTGATCCGGAGCAGCACTGGACGTAGCATCCGTTTTTCCCAGTGGTTCACTGCAGAGATTGGCATTGCAGCCACCGGTGGTTTTTGTATTTGTTTTCTGATAATACTTTAAAATAAAAGGCTGGTTTCATTTTGCTGAGTCCACTCAAAAGCAGCTCCCTTTGTAGCCACAACTGTTCTTATCGCAGGTTCAGCAGAGAATTACTGTGAGCTTCTCGCTGGTGGGTTTGTGGCTCAGCAGCCTGCCAAACCCCAGGGAACACCTCATCCAGTGACAGTTCTGCTGTGGTCGATGGAGACAGGATATTCCTCTGGTGCTGCATTTGCTTTCACTTTATTTTATTCTGCTCTTAAACAAAACGTGAAAGAGAATTGATCATGAAGCCTTTGTTAAAAAGCACAAAAAAATCTGAATAATACAAACTGGTGCTCATTAATGAAGAGTTAATATTGTTTGTCTCCGATCCTTTGTCTTTGTTGCTGGAATACAGGAGTCTTAGTCCAGAAAGCTGTTGTATCTTCCCTTCTCTTCTCCTGCTTTTGGTCACAGAAGCAGCACAATTAGAGGTGAAAAAATGCCATCCCAGGGCAAAGAGAGAAATATCGTCCAGCTCAATTCCTTCAGGCTGCAGCGCTGAATTCAGCTGCGCGTTCTCCATCCATCGCGAGGGGCAACATCCTGACATCCTCCCGTGCAAAGGGTCCTTCGTATTCTCTGCGTGTTACTGAACTGTGAGAGTCTCAAGGTAATAATTCACAGGAGACTGAGCCTTTAAAAAATTTCAGGATGCTAATAGCTCTCACTTCCAGGATTTTCTTAGTGCAGATTATCAGTCTTTCTACCAAGAGACAGCTCTGGAGCATGGATTTCTCTGTTGCAGCCTGGAATCAGCTGCATTAATATTTCATTGCTCAAGAATTATTTATAAGTGGTTGGTGCCAGGGCTGTCTGCTCTGCTGAGATCCTCTCAGCATTATGGTGCACACTGAGCTGTGCAGCAGTAAGTTGTCTCGGTGCAAAGGGCCAGAGGCTGCTCAGCCGGTTGGTTTAGGGTTAGAGCGGATGACGAATCGCTCATGAGAATAAACCCAAAGGTAATATTCTCTCTGGTCACCTGCTCCCCTCTCAGGGCTCCCTCGTGCCTGCCAGCAGTGGATGTAAGTGTCCGTCACGATGTCTGTGTGATGCTGGTGGGGCCACCGCACACGGGAGGGTAACGAAGCACAGAACTTGCCGGCCACGCTCACTGGGCTACATGGCTGGAGTGCTCTGGTTTCCAGTGAGATTCTGGCTCATTTTCCTATTCTGAAGCTAGATATGAGCCCTCAGCAAAAATAAATTAGCCCTTCATGGCCACATAGCAGGAAAAACTCTCCAAGGCCACATGTACCAAGTTTGCAGGTCTGGGATTAGAAACTAAAGAATTCAAGAAGCCGGCCAGTGCTCAGACCGTGCCTCTCTGGAAGGACGCAGTCTCGTTACTCTCTGGTGTGCCCTGGGTGGGAATTCGTGTGGTAGGTGCTGCAGAACACTGACAGGGTGTGAGCATCGTGGGAGAAGTGGCACTGCTCCGTGTTATCTCCAATTCCCCCATTTTAGGTGACTGTGAATGCTCTGCAGTTGGCACGGGTCCCTCGGCGTCCTTCGGCTCCGCTCACGCGCCGGCGCTGAGCCCGTGCGGGCGACTCACCACGCTCTGCCCCGGCCCAGCCCCGCAGCGGGCAGCATGTGCCGGGCTGGCGGGCGGGAGGAGCGAGCACCACGCTCAGACTGGCACAGCCGTTTTCCAAAGCTCACACTGCCCTGGTGAAACAGGGCTGTTCCTGCATCTTCGCCGGAGCTGCTGCTTGCTGCGCCCGCCAGGAGTGCGATGTGCCGTCCCTGTGTAAGTCATGAGTAGGGAACGGCGCAGCCGCCGCTCTCGGATGTACTGTGATGCGTCTGTGAGCCACGCAAAGCCTGGCAATGGCTCACAAGCTTTCCAGCGATGTGCTTAGCCCTCTTTTATCCTGTTTGGGATAACGTCGTCCTCTTGATTCAGCAAGATCTTCTACAGCTTACAAAGTACCTGAAGAATTGTGGGTCCACTGTCCAGCTGCAAGATAAGACAAAGACCAGAAGCAAAGATGCTCAGTGTCAGTGAGGGAAAATCAAATATTTGGAATTAAAAGGCTCAGGATGTTTAGTCTATATCTTTATGTGAGGATGCAAATGTCGGTATCAGCACAGATCTATGTGCAAATCATCTGTAATGCGAACGCCGTCTTTACTGGTTTGCTGTTCAGAAATAGCTCTGGAGTTATTAATCAGTTGAGACAGGTTTATCCGGGAGGAGCAGTTCTGAGAGTAAAGCCAGTTGTACAAACAGACTGAGAATAGGTTCAAAACTTTTTTCTGCTGTCAGAGGGGAAAAAAAAAACTTTTCACTCTGCAATCTTATTTTGTTCTCTGTTTCCTACAGCCCTGCCTTTCTTCTGACTCACTGTTGGGAAAAGCACTTTTCCAAACACAGCCTCCTCCTCTCCCCGCACCATTCCTCCCTTGCTTTTCACCATCAGGTTGGAACTGGCTCCAGTGCCTGTACCGTGCTGTCTGTTCTCACCAGCTAGTGGAGAAGATACAGCCTTTTAGGACATAGCTTCCCTTCCAGGACAGAGTAACTAGACACTCCTGGTAGAAAAAAGTGCCAGAAGATTGCACAATACACAAAATTATAGAGCGTAGAAAGACTTCTGCTGGTCAGGGAGATACTACTCGAGAGTGACTTAGCTTATCCCTTTGACATTTACATAATTCCAATCTATTTTGCATTTCCCCCTCATGTTTTAGATCTTTTCCTTTGTCTCAGCAGTATTCTTTGGTGACTTCTGACTGCAGGATTCAGTAGTCTTCTCTCTAAGGACATGAGACTTCTCTTTTTATGGACCTCTTGGCACTATTGGAGATAAAATCTGTCCAACCTTTGGAACCTAAGAGTTGAGGCCGTGCCTATTATATATGGAGGGGTTAATTTTCTATGCCAGCTGCTGCTAGGGGTGCTGAATAGCCACCCCCTGTCCTCAGGGTGTGTTTTGCAGAAGAGAGAGGGTTTGATTTTGCTGTGAGTTGTTTGCTGCGTCGCTGGGTGTAGACGTGTGAGAGCTGCTGGGTGTTGTCCAGCGCCGGTTTAAGATCTGGTCAGCACGCTGACGAACCAGCGGACGGAGTTCTGGAATCGCACCCGGCTGTTCCAATCTCTCCAGCTTGCACACTTGGGTTAATAAACACAGGGGTTTAAAATCACTGTCTTTTCATCATCTTACACGGACAAGCAAATTCTGCTTTCAGCTGCATCACAGAAATCAGAGCTGTCCTCAGAACAGCTGACGTGGAATCGCTCCGTGAGCAGCAATGTGAAAAGAGAGCAGAATCTGGCCTTATGGCAGTGTTCAGTGTAAATGTGCCTGAAACCATAGAAGGGATTCCTCATTTCTTTGGAGCTGCTGTAGATTGGAGAAGGACTGTCTTCCTTCTAATAAATCTTTGCTGACTGTCTTTCCTGTCAATTTTTGCCTCCTGGCTTCTCCCTCTACTAAAACATACCCCTGTGCCTTTGCTCTCTGCCTGTTCTCATGCTAATCCGGATTACTTTGTTGGTGATGCTCCTGATCGGATTCCCAGCGGGGACAGGTAAGTTTTTCCGTTGTGCTTCCCTTCCACCGGCCATTGAAACACAGTTTTCCTCGTCTTAGCCCGAGAAGATGCAGAGCGTGCGCTTTGAGTCTTCGCCAGGGACCGCACTCTGAGCCGCCTCCAGGAACGGTCCCCTCTGCCGCTGCTGCGGGAAGCGCCATGGCCCCAATCAGCAGAAGACATGGGAGGAGGCAGCAGCTTAGGGCTTCAGCAGGAGCACCCCTGAAGACTGCTTTGAACCTCTTCTGAAACTCTGGAAGCTGCTGATTCCAGAGCCTTTGCCTCTCTGCCTGCTTGTGGAGCCACGAGCCGCGAGCCTCAGCGGCAGGGCTGAGCTTTCAGCTGGCCGAAATGCTTCTGCCCGTGGGCTGACCCGCTGGCGGGCTGACCCGCTGGCGGGCTGACCCGCGCGCTGCTGCTGCACGCTGCCGCCCTGCTTGGGTCGGGTGGTGAGGGGCTGCGGTTTTCTCAGCATTGCAGGGCTTGTCGTGTGCTGCCTCTGCGATCTGGGAGGGAGGAGTTGCTGTGTGGCTTGCACGAAGGGCTACCAGCCAGGAGCAGTGGGCTCTGCTGGCGTCTGCTGTGGCTGGGCAAATCCTACCTGGTTTTCGAGCCTCAGTTTCTCCCTCTGAAATACAGACCTGGTAATTCCTGCCCCCTCAGGCTTGCTGTGAGGTTTAGTTCGTAAGTGTTAGTGAAATGGTTTGAAGTTGTTTTAAATAGATGGAAGACAGGCAGAGAGCACAACCTGTGTGGTGTAAAACTGCAGCTGTCTCAGGTAGGCACCGCAGCACCCATTCCAGCTCAGTGGCAGCCCCCAGCGCGGTTCCCTTGAGGGCAGGCGCCTGCACACGGACTGGAGCCCGCGGAGACTTTAACTGCTGTTTATCTAACACCCCGCGCCAGAGGGGCCTCTGGTAACAGCACAGTGCCCTGATAGCCTTCCTCTTATTGTGTGGCTCCTGGGGAAAGTACCCGAAGGTCCAGTGGGCTGCCCTTTAGGTGGGCACCCAGTGGTACTTCGGATGGTGGGCAGGACTCCCCAGGAGCTGAGTGAAGGTGACCTCAGCCCGGGAATCGGGGTCTCTGGGGAAAGCTGCCAGGGAAAACTTCTCCTTTTCAGGGAGAGTGACAAGAATTTTTTGAAAGGCAGTTTTTTGTGATACAGCAAGAGAGTCTGATAGTGGTTATAACCGCCACAGAAAACGTGTCTTCCAACAGGGCACTGCAGAAGAAAGCACAGCCCTCCCGTTTGCTGCGCAGGGCATCTGCACATCCCTGAGCTCTGCTGGGCTGTGGGTGCTTATCGGGTGTGTTGCTGTTGCTCAGGAATAACTGAATCCTCCTTCCTGTGACACCGATGGAAGGTCAGCACAGAAAAGCATCCTCTGAGGACTGGCAGAGCAAAACAGTTGTCGTGGCAACTGGAGTGCAGAAGTTGTTCTTCTCTGGCAGGGCTCGACCTGACCTGGCAGGCTGTCGTCTGCCCAGGTGCTGTAATGCCCCCTCAGCCTCCTGCCAGGCCAGAGCGCGTCTGCCCTGCCCTGGGTGGGCAGAGGAGGGGCTGGCATGGTGCAGGAGGTGCCGTGAGCGCCGGCTCCGCCAGCGGCAGCCGGGACCAGCCCTTTAGGGTGATAGCAGAGCCTGGGGTGTGAGCTGGTGGTCTTCTGCATGTTACGGCTGCATGTCAACCAACTCAACTGCTTGTGCTGTTGCAATTGTGGAAAAATAACTGCACGAAATGAGTTGCAGATGTGATTAGCATGTGCGTGTGAAAAATGCTCCATTAAACCTTCGAACTGGCCATCCGAGTGGCTGGGAGTGCTGGGACTCGCTTTTTTACACTCTGACCATAAGAGCCTCTTCCCACGTTTTGGGAGTGTTCCCAGGTCCGCCGGTGATCCTGCCGTGCTGGAAGAGCTCTGCTGGGCTGGGAATGCAGCTCGGCTTTGTCTCTCGGTGGCCTTTTATACAAGAGGGGAAGTGTTTACTTGTGTTGTAGCAACCGGGCGGTGTGTGCATGGCCACTGGGGCTGCCGGGGTGACTCACTGCCAGGGAACTCGGGCTGGAAAACAACCTCCGATAAAAAGCCCACTTAGCGGAGGAGGCAGGGGCCGGGCTGCCGGGCAGATCTAACAGCTCCGAATTATTGGAGGTAGGAGGAATACAGGGCAGCCCAGCACCCCGTCAGCTGGCAGCCAGCTGCCTTCAACGTTGGGTACGAGCACCGGGGCCTCTCCAGGCGCCCACAAGATCCGCAGCCAGACGGATGGGGTGCCAGTCCCATGGGCTCTGCCAGCCGGACGGAGCTTCCCGAAGGAAATTGCTTCCCCCGGGAGGTCTGTGCCAAAGAGACAGCACAGCTCTGGGTGTCAGATTGTGAGATGGGCTGGGGGCTGGCATGTTGCAAACGGCTAAGAGGACTTGAACTAGAGCTGAACCTTTTTGTGAAGTGCATGGGATGGCAGCGAGCTCTGTCCCAGCACACACAGACACCGCTTGTCCTGCTGGCATAGCTCTGCCGTGTGCACAGAGCAGGCAGATTTTTCTTGTGCTGGTATAAACATCTTCTGAGAAATCTTGTTTACCCGCTGTCTTTGTGCCAGCTGGGATCAAGCTGTCTTAGAGAACAAAATGGGTTTGTGTCTGCTGGCTGGGAGCCAGGGTTTGAACACCCCAACAGGCAGGAATGCCGAAACCCGGGATTTTGGACTCGCCCGCTTCAAGGGTCAGTGTTCTCCCAGTGAAAAAACAGAGTAGTTGGAACGCCTAGTGTTAAAAATGTGGCTCATCTGGATGAGTCATGAGGGAAATAAAGTGCACAGATCATAGTGCTGTGCCCAGAGCAGGGATTTGTGTGGCAGCCACCAATAGACTGGGACGGTTCTTGATTGTTCCAGTGAGGTCCCATTGTCCTCCGCGGCAGGCAGATGGGGCTGTGTCTGTAGGCACATCTGCCCACGCTGGGCAGCTGCCCTTCTCCACCGGAGAAACACCTCTCAGGCAGAAGGAGGAGACCCTTGGTGGCATTTAGGCAGTGCCTGGGCACAGTGGGGAGCTGCACGAGGGACGCTCGGCAGCAACGTACTCGTCCCCATTAAGACATGCCAGAGCTGTTGGCTGTTCTCGCACCAGCTGTCCTGCGCGTACGCCAGAGCCCGCTAAACCAGCAGGAACGCTCCCGAGGTGCAGGTGGGCTTTGAGTCAGGGAAGAGACCCACGCACAGTGCTGGAAATCCACCAGCTGTCCTCCAGCTGGTTATCTGCGGCTCGGAGAAGCAATCAGACTGAAGAAGAGTCAGGGAAAAAAAATGCAGGAATTACACCAGGCATAGGAAAGAGAGATGCAGTGTCTGGGGGCCCTTGGCTCGCCCGGTGCCCTGTGGCGGGCACGTCACCCCAGTCACCCTGGCCCTGAGGAAAAGGGGGCAGGTGAAGATCGCAAAGGTTTCCCAAGCGCAGCTGGAGAAAAGCTCTAGGAAACAGTCTCGAGGCGGGAGGATGGGATTGTAGGCATCTTTGCTTATGGGAATAGCTTGGCTCCCGCTTTGCCTCCGTGTTTGAGCACCGAGGGTGCCTCCTGAAAGGCATGAGCGGAATCTCGAGTCCATGGGCGCTGCTGGGCTGGGGCAGGGGCAGTGCATGGGACAGCCGAGGTGTGGGGCTGTACGTGGGAGCTGGGGTCAGACAGGGTGGAGCGGCAGCGGTGGCAGAGCTGCACTGTCACCCTAACGGGGCTGCTCCAGCTCTCCCGTGTACTGGGACCTGCTGCTGGCCACGTCCTCACAGTTGGGAGGAAGGAGTTGCAGGATGCTACCAAGGTCGGGTGGGCGTGCTGCTGGTGCAGCCCATTCAGCCACATCAGAACATTGAGTCAGAAGATGGATTTGCTGGTGTAACACAAGGAAAGACGGTTATTTATGTGGCAGACATGGAGTTTTTGAGGTGGTGTTTCTTTCTGCACATGCATGTTCTGGAGCTAACGAGGGGCCGATAAGTATCTGGGTTTGCAGGATATGGCCTGTTTCCAGTGACTGTCGTGCCAGGCGAGAGGGGGATGCCTTTGTTCTGGCTCATTGTGTTGACTGAGGGAAGGAAGTGGCTGGAGTTCCTGATGTTCTTCGCTCGGCGGGGCAGGGTCCCCGGGAGTCTCTGGGATTGCTCCAGCAGGTGTTGTTGTGGAAAACTGGATCCCTGCCTTCCCAGTGATGTGGATGTGTTCTGGACTGACCTGGCCCTCTGGAGACCATGTGTATTGTTTTCTCCTGAAGTGGCTAATCAAATGGAGAAAACATATGTTGGCCACTTCACCTTAATCTCCACAAAGTATTTGAGACTGGAGCTGTGATCCGGAGGGTGAAGAGCTTTGCCCAGCGCAGCTCTCTGCTCTGAATAAAAACCAGAATGAAATCCCTGCTCCGGCACGGACACTGCAGCCCATGTCACCTGCACTGAGCCCAGTGCTCCACGGAGCTGACTTCTCGTTGTTCACAAAGTTTTCCCCAGATGCCCTCATGTTTCCAGAACTTCAGCTTGCCCAAGGAACAGCACTGTCCTGCCCTCGGGGAAGAACGAGACATCAGCTAAAAGCATCTGAATTTCACCCAGGTGAAGCTGTGCTGGAGCCACGTGTGCAGTAAGCTTGTGTCAGTTCCCAGGTGGTGTAAGGGAAGGAGGAGCTGGGGATGGTGCAGCTGGCCGGGCCGAGCACCCCGTGTCTGCAGAGGGAGCGCCCGGCCTGCCTCCGTCCAGAGGCTGGGGCCGGAGCAGCCGCGTGGCAGTGACCTTGGTGAGCCGGAGCCGCAGTGCGTCAGCACGGTATTGCGAGAGCGCCCGCGAACACACCGTCCCTTCCGGCACTGCGCGGGGGATCGGGACGTCCTCTGCCATCGCAGCGCCAGAGAAACCTGCGCGGAAGCGGGGCCGAAGTTGGCACGGCTCTGCGGGGCCAGGCCTCCGCGGCCGTTTTGGTGGCTCGACCGTCACGAGTGTCCTGGCTCTTGATGTCCACGTAGCTGCGTTGGTACAGCGGCTGCTGCTGTGCAAGCGTGACACACAGAGCGTGCAGCCTGGCGTGGGGACGCCATGGCAAATTCACCCTCCCAGGACATGGGGCAGCTCTGCTCCGGCCATCCCAAGCCGGGGTAAGACAAGTTGGTGCCGGCATTTGCCATGTGCTTCAAGCACTCGGGCCTGGGGTACCCTGGGATCTGCTCCTACCAGTGTTGAACTGGGATTCCCTGCCCTTGCTCTGTTCAGCTCCGGTCTGTCCCAGGCCTGGGAATGGCGCCTGGCTGTCCTGCTGCCCAGGCTTTTCTCCAAACCTCAGTCCAGCAGCTTTGCTCTCCGTGTGCCCGTTCCACGTGCTGCCTTTCGGCTGCTGCTGGCTTCCTGGCAGTGCTCATCACGGCAGCCCCACTGCCAGAGCCTCTCCTGCCCAGCTCCGTAGATTAAAACCACTCGGGCAATAAATTTCTGAGCTGTGGGCTGCAGCCCCGCAGCTGTGACGCTGCGTACAGTGACGGGCTATTTCCAGCCTGTCCTGGGAACAGAGGGGTGATTCATTGCGGCAGGGACGCACGCTATGTGCTGCTCGGATGAAAACCAATCCCACTCCAGACCTGTGCCCCTCTCCTGGGGACATGCTTGCCCTCTGCCACTGGGATCAGAAACTTGGCTGACCCAGGAGAGCGGAGAAGCTGAATGAATTCACCCCGTCCTGAGGAGAGACAGCGTAACCTTGCAGACCTGGCTGCGCGAGTCGGGGCCGCCGCCTCTGCTGCCCCCAGATACAGGCTCGGAAAAATTCTCTAACTTATTCCCCAGCAGAGAAATGGGAAAACCAGGGCAGCCCGCTGCATCCCAGGAGATGTTGCAGCCCCACATCTGGAGCCTGCAGGCCTTGGGAAAGTCTGAGCGCAGACCGGGGTCGGCCAGGCCAGTGTATGCGTGGTGGGCAGCGTGGCCGGACTCCCAGCTCCGGATGGTGCTGCCGTTGGCAGCCCAGTGCCACAGTGTGCCCGGTGCTGCCGTGGGCCAGACCCTGGCCAGGCTGGAGAGCTGGGGGTGGCTGGCGGTGGGAAGAAAGCTGAAGTGCCATGGGCTGGCAGGGACGGGAAGGGCTCTGGGCAGGTGCTGGGCAGTAAAAGGGCACGGCATTGCTCTGGTGAGTTCCCCGTGCCCCTCCAGGGCAGGATGTGTTGGGGGCTTTTCTGGTGATGGGAGCAGGGTTGTGTGATGGCCAAGTCTTGGGATGAAGATGAAACTGGAGGGGACAGGACTGTGACAGGGGCACAGGAGGAAGGGAAAAGTCTCCAGTTTCAGTGCTGGCCTGCCCCTTCCTGCACTGCTGGAGTCAGGGATGGATTTGGAACCAGCCCAGCACGAGCAGAGCTGGTGCACCTGAGCTTAAAGAGCAGAGCCCTGAGCTGCTGCGGGTGGAACACATCCTCTTCACAGCAGCGATCAGGTGCACTGAGGAGAGGACGAGCCCAGGCCGGGTGTCCCCTGGGTCTGTTCAGCCTGGAGTCGTAGCTGTGCGTCTGCTCCGTGGCACTGCCGGGCGGGGGGGGGGCTGGCTCCCGAGGCTGGGGGTGTGTGTGTGTCTCACGGGCTCCACTCTGTGTCTTGCAGGATGAAGTGAAGCTCCCGTCTAAACTGAGCATCAGCAAGTCTCTGAAGGAGGGTGAAAAGCTAGAGAAGGAAGGCGAGGGTGAGGAAGTGCCTGTGGGTGAGGACCATGCAGAGGAGGACCACATCCAGCTCTCCTCAGATGAAGAGGTGGAGATTGAAGAAATTATCGAAGAGTCACGGGCCGAGCGCATCAAGAGGAGCGGCATGAAAAGAGTGGATGACTTTAAGAAAGCATTCTCAAAGGAGAAGATGGAGAAGACCAAGCTAAAGACCAAGGAAAACCTGGAGAAGACCCGCCACAACTTGGAGAAGACCCGCCACAACCTGGAGAAGAGGATGAACAAACTGGGCACCAAGATTGTGACTAATGAAAGGAGAGAGAAGATGAAGACCTCTCGGGACAAGCTGAGGAAGTCTTTCACCCCTGACCACACCATCTATGCCAGGTCCAAGACAGCCGTCTACAAAGTGCCACCCTTCACTTTCCATGTCAAGAAAATAAGAGAGGGCGAGGTGGAAGTGAAGGCCACGGAGCTGGTGGAGGTTGGTGGAGAGGAGGGAGAGAACTCGGATCTGCTGCGTGGGGAGAGCCCTGAGATGCACACGCTGCTGGAGATCACGGAGGAGTCCGACGCGGTACTGGTGGACAAGAGTGACAGCGAGTAGGACAGGCTGCAGCACAGAAGGGTTGCGGACGACGGCTGAACACGTACCCATTCACATTTCGAGATGTCTCTCTGCCCTGGTGCCCCAGGGAAGCGTACACAATGCATCTTTACTACCCTGCAGAGCCGACGCCAATCCCCTGCCTGCTCGGACGAGGTGTATTTTATATTTTAGTTTTAGCACACAGGAACATTAGGAACACGGGACTGTTTTTCTTACACTGCTAAACCACCCTTGGAGACCATTCCTGCCGTGGGCTGCGCGAGAGCCGTCTAGCTCCAGACCTGAAGATGGGCTTGGAGCGATGGGGACCCGCCAGCTGGAGAGTGCTGAACCCAAGATAACGGCTGTACACCTGGAAAGCTCAAGCGTCCTCCGTAAGCAAAGACCTGGTGTCAAGAAAGCTTCCTGCCAGGCAGCCCGCTGGCCACGCCACCCCAGCTCCCTGTGCCAGGCTGTGCGGCCATCCCGCAGGCAGGAAGACTCCCAGCACCCGAGCTGGCCACCCCGTCGGGGAGCGGAGGAGCCGTGATGCGCCCGGCGTGCAGGAGGGAAGAGCTGAGCAAGTCCTGTTGATGGGCACAGCACGGGTGAAGCTGAGCCAGCCGCGTGGCACGCAGGGTCTGCTCCTCTCTGCCCTCCGGAGGACTGGATTACGTGGCAGTGCCCAGGATGGCTTCACCACAAAGCCACCCTGCAGCTGGGACTGCCGCGGGTGCCTGCGTGGCATCACCCAGCCGGGGCCCGCTGCTCCTCCCCGCTGCGCTGGGGCCGCGGCACAAGCGGCGCGGGCCACGCGTGGCTGCATGCTCCCCTGCCCCAGTTACAAATCCAGCTGCCAGGGGCCTGGCAGCCGCGGGCGAGTCCTCACCGTGGCGGGCAGCACCGCAGAGGTGGGGGGTTGGATCCGGTCCCTCCACACCAGCAGGGGTGGCGGCAGCAGGCAGCGAGGTGGGCGCTCGCTGCCCAGGGAGCGGGAACACGCGGCAGTGGTGCCGGAGGAGCCGCCACCGGCTGCAACTTGTTTCCAGACGGGGTGTGGGATGCGCCGGTGCCACGGGAGGCTCAGCGAGCAGCCTTGACACCGGTCCAGCACCGGACCCTGAGTATTCCTGAGCATCTCCATCTCCCAGGGGTCCCAGTGTGGCTCAGGCTCGTGCCCACGTCCTGCACGTTCCCCCCCGTGTCCCGCTTTCCGCAGCTCGCTGTGCCCTGCAGTGCTGAGGTGGCACACCGCGGCTCGAGGGCACGGCCCGGCCCGGCGCGCCTCGGTAGCTTCCCCCGGGGAGGCCGATCTCGGCGGGCAGGCGAGGCCGGGACCCGGTCCCGCTCATCCCCGTCCGCCTGCCGGGCGCAGCCCTTCCCCGGGAGCGCGGTCGCCTCCTCCCCAGCCCGCTCCGCCGGCAGCGGGCCGGGCTGCTCCTGCTGACACAACCGAGCATCGGAACTTGCTTTTCCTCCAGCGTTATTTTCCTTCTCACGACCTACTGCATCCCGCCCGGCCCCGGCCCCGGGCTCCCGTCCCAGGGCCGCGCTGCCGCAGCCACCGGCCCCGGAGAAGGTTTTCCCCGTGCCGGCCCCGGGTGCCGGCCAGGCGGCCCCGAGACACCGGCGGCCCCGCGGCGTGCGGGGGCCCGGGGGGGCCCTGCCTCCCCGCTGCGGGTCCCGCGGGGCAGGCGGGTCCCAGCGCGGGCCGCCTCCCGCCCCGGGGCCGCTGTCACGCAGCGTTCCTGCCCGCACAGCAGCGCGGCCGGGGCGGCTGGAGCCCGGCCGAGCCCCCGGCCGTTCCCGCGGCCGCGGCCCGGCGAGCAGCGCTACTAATAAAGGCTCTTTTGTAAACCACCGGCGTGCGGTCTGTCCGTGGCGGCGGGGGCTGGGGACGGGACGCCCCGCGCGGCCCGGTACGCGCTGCCCACGCGAGGTCGCTGCCGGGCCCCGGGCGCGGAGCGCGCGACCCGCCCAGGGCGGCGCTGCCCCTTTAAGAGGCGGTGGCGGCGGCCGCGGGCCGCGCGCTGACGTCAGCGTGCTGCCCGGAACTCAGCTGGCTTTCCCGCACGGCCGTTCCCGGCAGCGGCCGCACCCCCCGCCGCGCCGCCGCGCACCGCCCCCTCTCCAGCGCCGCCCCGCGGCGGGAGGAGGCGCCATCCGGGAACAGCCGGCACGGGGCAGCCCCCCCCGCGCCGCCGCGAGCCGTGACGAGCGCGGGGCGGCTGCGCTGATTGGCCGTCAGGGCCCGTCCCTCGCGGGGCCGCTGCAGCGCCGCGCTGCCATTGGCGGCGCTCGGCATGACGCGGCGGGGCGGGGCCGCGCGGGCAGCAGGTTTCTCGTCACTCGGGCAGGGTCCGGACGCGATCGTCGCCGGCACCGGGAGCCGCCGCCCCGCCCCGTCCGGGACCGCTGGTGAGTGCGGGGAGCGCCGGGACCGGGCCCCGGCCCCGGGGATTGGGGCTGTGGCGGCCGGAGACCAGGCCCGGGGGTGCTGGGGCGCTCGGCCGGGCCCGCCGGTGCTGGTCTCCGGGGGCCGGTTGGCGCCGGGGGCCGGGTGTCAGGGCCCCGGGGCGCAGGCTCGGGGCTGGGTGCCCCCGGGGGCGGGGTTCTGGGGCCCGCGGTGCCGGTGTCCCCCCGGGAGCTGGCGTGGGGCTGCCCGCCTCGGTGGGGCTGGGTCCCGGGGGCGGGTGGAGCGGCCCGGGGGCGGGTGGGCACGGGTGGGTACGGCGGCTGCCGCCGTGGCAGCCGCGGCCCCGCTCGAGTCGCTCCCGCAGCGCCGCCGGCCTGCCGGGTGTCCGCGGGGCCGGGGGCGGAGGGCGCAGCCGCGCGCAGGGGGGTCTTTCCAGGGATCCTCCCCCGCGGGGCCGGCGCCGCGGGCACCGGCGGTTTCGCTTTTGCCGGGAGGCGGCGGCTCCTGCTGCGGCCTGTCCCGGCGGCGGGGCTGAGCCCGGCGCTGCCGTGAGCGGGGCACCCGGCAGCAGGTGAGGGCAGCACCCTGCGCTCCCGGGGGGCTGTAATTAGGGAGCCGCTAATTAACCTAAGCCAGCAAATGGGATTTCTTTCTTTCCCACAGTCCCCAGCAGGCACAGAGCAGGGCCGTGCTGGGGCAGGGGCAGCTCCCAGCAGCCGGCGGGACTGGGCTCTGCAGGTGCTGGTGCCCCTGTGCGCTGCACGGGGGTCCCCGCGCCCCGAACGCGGTTGGTGACAACGCGCTTGTGCGGCACGAGCCCCGCGGAAGGGTCACAGCGAGAACGGGCTTCTCGGAGCGGGAAGAACGTCTGGACTGGTGGGGACAGGGGAGCTGCTGCCTGGTCTGGTTCCAGTGAGGCCGGACGGTGGGCTCCGCTCGCACACAGCCCCTGCCCTTCGGAGGGTTTAACCCTCGGACGGCCCCGGGCCACAAACTGGAGATGGCATGAGCCAGGGTTTAGGACAGGTGTTGGTGCAGCCTGTCCCAGTGGTGGAACCTTCATGCTGGTGGAATGGCTCATAACTGGAAGCCTGACTGAGGGTCCTGTGCCTGGTCAGACCAAGGCTTTGAGACCTGATGGGCGTCTCCAGTAGAGCTGTGAGCTCAGGGCTGCAGCTTTACCCACCGCTCGACCAGAACTGCTCAGCAATGCCTGCCTGGGCTCTTCTGCCCGCAGCAGGCTTTGGTCCGATAACGGTCCGTGCGGGCAGTAGGCGCAGTGCGGAGCAGCCGAGGAGTGGGTGCGGAGTAGAGCTGTCAGGTTGTGCATCTCGGGTGCCCACTGCTCCTGCCTGCTACCAGTCTCCGCTCTGCCCATGAGCTTCCCAGTGCTCAGCACGGCACTGTCCTGAGGTGCGTGTGGCTCGTTCCACAGGCTGCGTGTGCACGCCCGTGTGTGCCTCTTGCAGGGGCACAGCTGGAGGCCTGGCACTGCGGGGGGAGCTGGGGTGGTGTCCCAGGTGGGCAGGGTGGACTCTAGAGAAGGTCCCTTCTGCATCTGCAGGGTGCTGGCCCTGCCCGTGTGTGCACCTGAAGGAGTTTGGCCCCGTTTCCATCCCGAAGGTGATCGCTGTCGCCATCAGGCCCCGGAGGAGCCTGTTGTGCTGTGTCCTGTGGATCCGTCAGAGCTGCTGGAGTGGCAGTGGCAGAGGACAGGAGGGGTGTGTGACTGGGCATCCTCTGCCCTGGGTGGGGAGGGAGCATCCTCTGTCCATGTCAGGATGGACCCCGGAGAGCTGCGGAGCTGCGATGAGGAACAGCCGGCTGTGGTGTGGGGTTGATCGGGGAACGCAGCGCTGTGGCTGCGAGGTCGCTGGAGCCTCCCGCTGCCCGGTGCCATCACCCTCTTCTTTCACAGGTCTCTGCATCGCTGCTCTGTTTTCCCACCTCCAGGGCTGGCTTTGAAAACGCTCTGGAGGAACAGAGCCAAGTTCTCCTAACAGCCTTTTCAAAACTTGCTCTGTGTTTGCCTGGAGCAATTAGCTGCTCTGGTGTAGAAGAACAGTTTTTCCTCAGCCCGTTGAGGCTGCGTGGAAGCAGGGGCAGCGCGGCGCCTGGCGCCAGTGCCGCCGTTTGTTGGAAAGCCGGGGCCCCTGTGGAGTGGTGGTGGTGGCACCTGTCACGACTCTGCGACGCTCCCACTGGTGATGACTCCGTTAACGTCACCTCTCCAACGCTGTCAGTGACGGAGCTCCCTCCTGCCCGCGGTGCCGCCGGGGGTGAGGAGTGCCGCGGTCCTTCCAGGGCCCTCTCCAGTGTTGCTGCCTGTTGGGGGGGTGCAGGCGAGGGCTGTTCTCAGGCGCGTCCCAGAAACAAGAGAGCGGACGGAAGGTGTTTCGGGATTGCTTCCGGGGCACATAAGGCTGTTGGAGAGTGAGGGCTCTGCCGAGCTGCTCAGGCCCAGCTCGCGTGCTCCGCTCTTGCAAGGGATCTAAAGAAAGATGAACTTTAGCTCTCAAGCTACTTTTAGCAGCTTTGCCCTGGGCTCTGGGCAGCGTGTTTACCCCTGGGCTTGCATCATGCAGTGCTTGGCCCTGGCTGCATTGGTTGCTCCCTGGCTCCGTTCCAGAGATGGGAGGAGAGGCTAACCACAGCGACGGGCAAGCCCGGCGGAATCGGAAAGGTTCAACCCTCAGATCTTTAAAATCAGTCGAGGGAGGCTTCCTGGCGGCAGGGCTGGGCTGGGCAGAGGCTCCTGCGTGGGGTTTCGAGGCTGACGAGATCAGAGCTTCCCTGGCGCGGGTGACTGCGACAGCGGGGAGCATCCGGGGACCCTTCCCTCTGGCACGGTCGGTGCTCCAGGCTGCCGGCTGTTGCTGCCGGGGGAGCCGGAGCTCGGTGCTGCGCCGAAGGAGGCAATGGTCTCCTCTCTGCCCTTCGGGAGGGAGAAGAGGCTTTCGACTGCTTCCTGACCGCTTCCTGCTCCCAGCTGGCCCTGCCTTCCCACATCCTCCCTGACTCAGCGGTGGGCTGGGCGGCCTCGGGCGCAGGGCCCCCTCCCCGGGGCTGCGTGCCCTCCTGTGCCTTGCAGCAGAGCTCTCCATTGGCACGAGCCCGTGTTCTACCAAAGCACATCGCAAGACTGTTCCCGGCCCGCGGCTCCTGCGGTGGCGTGCGGAGGGTTTGCCAGGGCAGGCTCCGGTTGAGCCGGGGGCAGTAAAACCTTGGTGTGATCCGCTGAGGGATCCTTCGAGGTGAGGACTGGGTGCAGCGGAGACCCTGGGGACAGGGAGCAGCGAGCGTGTCCTGCCCTGGCCGCAGGCAGCGGCTGTCCCTGCGGGCTGCTGCTCCGTCCCACGCGGGGTGAGCCTGCCGTGGCCCTTCCGTGCTTGTGCCTGTGGTCTGCAGGCCCTCCCTTTGCTTCCCCGGCCGCTCCGAGGAGGCGCCTTCAGTGGGAAGAGAGAGTGGCTCGTGTTCTGCTGCCTGCTGGTTCTGTTTTTCAGGGATCGGTACGACGGCATGCGGTGCTGGGGCCCCGGTGGGGCAGCGGTTTCCTGCGGCGGCGGAGCATGCGCCGCAGCGGGGAGGATCTCGTGCTCGAGCAGGAGCCCAGGCTGCCACGGTGGCTTGTCCTGCAGCTGTCGGTGGCAGTGAGAAGCGGCCGATTCCCATCCAAATGCCGCGTGTCAACCTGCGGGCTTTGCCTTTGGCCTTGCGATGATCTGCAGACGGGGCTCCAGTGCTGCCCTGAAACAGCCGGGTCGTGCCTCTCTTGGAGTCTGCTTGAATCCAGGGCTCGGTGAAGCGGGATCTGGTCCAGCTGCGGCAGCCTGATAAGGGAAAGTTCATCCATTAGCTGCTCCGTGCTGGGGTCTGCCGGGAGGCCAGCTCCCGCGGGACGGTGGTGCCGCAGCAGCGGCTCCCGGCTCGGGGCTGAGGGCACCGCACTGGCGGAGGACGGGCCGGGGCAGCGGGTGCTGTTTCCGGGCAGGCTGGTGAAGCGGCCCCTGGTGTGGGGGTGCCATTGGGGTGGTGCAATAGGAAATGAGGTGGCTGAGCTCACTGGCAGGCAGGGGACTCTGGTGGCTCAGAGGTTTCCAGCTGTTGCCTGACCCATGTGTGCAGAGGGGTTTCCCCCCCAGGAGCACCGCATGGTGCGGAGTGAGCGCACCGCAGCCGCCTGCGTGGGGGGAGCGCTCCCCGCGCTGCTGCAGCCAGACAAACAGCCGGCAAAGAGCTGAACCTGCTGCAGGATGGGGGCTGCGATGCAGTGCCCAGTGCGGAGCCAAAAGCTCTGGGGTTTCAGTGGCCCCGCCACATCCAGCCAGGTCTTACTCCGAGGCTGAAGGAGCGTCTGTTGGTAACAGGCTCCTGCACGGGCCAGGGTCTCTCTCCTCTTCCCTTTTGCTTCTTGCTCCGTTGGAAACAGGCTTGTTTCACGTGCTCTTCTCTGAGGATTGCACCAGAGGGTGTTGGTCAAGGTTAGTGTCCTGGGGATGTTGCTCCCATCTCGGGGACTATTTGGTGCTGTGAAGTTCTAAAGACCTCTTTAACTCCATGTCAGTGCCAGTGTCTGTGTTCTCCCTGTGTCTCGGTCCACGACAGGATGTTCCCCCTTTCTCTTCTTGCAAAAAGTATCCAGAAAAATGGGGAAGTCAGGTGCAGCAAGCATCAGAAGAGCATGACATACAGTGATGCTGAAAGCATCAGGTGTGGTGATCTGATACATGAGCCAGTCTGGGAGAAGGTGCTGATGGAACCCGGTTCTCTGTGCTGGGCAGCCCCTCCTGGGCAGGTGGGGGCTGCTGGCAGTGGCAGGGTGCCCGTGGGCATCTCTTGTGCTGCTGGAAGTCTGTGCAAGGACCCAGCTCTGTGCCCCAGGTGAGGTTCAGAACTCCTGCCTGGTGCTGCTGTGTGCCCAGGGAAGCCTTACTTGCTGCTAAGGCTTCATGAATTCCTGCCCTGCCTAAGGAATGCCCGCCTGGCTCTGGTGTGGAGCAGCTGCTCTCTCCATGGGTCTGCGTCTGGTCGTTGTGTCTTTGCCTGCTTCCAGCCCAGGGCACAGCAGCCTGGTTTGCTGGAGGGGAATAAATCCCATCTGGAGGGGTGACGTGGCCTTCCTCCATCTGCCTCCTCGCCGCGTGAAGCCCTGCTTGCCGGGTGCTGCTCTGCCTCCCAGCACCCCTCCTGCTGCCAGCTCATTCCCAGACCTTTGCACCTCCTGGCACGATCCTGTGATTTCCCTCGCTGTGGCTGCTCGGGGCTGCCCCGCCGCAACGGTTTGCTCCGCAGGAGCTGAGGTGGGCTCCTGCACCCCTGCTGCGGTGGGATGGAGCACGGTGCCCCCATCTGAGCCCAGGACCAGCCCCCTCACCTGCACCCCGCTCCTGTGGCATCGGCCGTGCCAGCTGCCCGGTGTCCCCAGCTCCGGCTGGCGTGTCGCTCGCTGCAGCGACCTTTGGGAAAAGCCAACGGCTTTCTCGGGGCAGTGCCTGCTGGTGCCGAGCAAGCTCTGTGCCTTCGCTTCCCGAGCGCGGCTCACGTCTCGTTAGCGCTACTTTGGTTTCCATCAATACGAGTCGCTAACTTGGGAACTGCTCCTTCCCTGTTTCTGTTGTTTCCTGGCAGTCTCCGCCTTCCGCGCTTACTGTAAGCTCCGCAGCTCCTTCCCTGCTTCCCGGAGCAGAGGCGGGCATGCGTGCTGCCTGGCCGGAGGGCACCTGGAAGACATTGGCACCAGATTAAAGTAAAGCCTTGTACCTGTCGCTGGTGACCTACATGCCCAAGACCCCTCCCTCCCCCCTGGGAAAGAAGGTAGGAACGCTTTGGGAATTGATGCCTCTCTCTCCGAGAAGGCTTTGGTGAAGGCAGGCACTTGGGAAGCATGCTCTCCTGCGCGGAAGCTCCGTGTTCACTGGGCTGAAGCCAGACAGATGGAAGCTCAACTCCGGAACCGAGCCTGGAGCTGCGTTCCCTGTGCTCGGGGAGCTCCCGTGCAGCTCAGCGCAGGCCTGCGGGGTTCAACGGCATCCGGAGCCGCCTGCGACGTAACTCCGAGCCCGGGTCTGACCCTGCGGGTGAGGAGCAGCGCGAAGCGACGCTTCCTTCCCGTCTGCCCGGGGCTGTGCCCGGCCCTGTGCCCGGGGGTCTGTGGGCTGCCAGACCCTCCGCAGGGCTGGGGTGGAGGCGGCTCAGCGTGGCAGCTGGCGCCTTGCCCGCTGCGCTCCTGTGGTCTGGTCTGGTGCAAACGGCTGCCGGGTGCCCGTGCCAGCGCGAGCAATGCTCTTCTGATCTCAGAGCGATTTCGGACTGATGTCATGATGTGGTGAAAAGAGAATGAGTTGGAACTTGGGCTTTATTCAGCTTTGTGACCGGAGCGAAACCTCTCTGCTGCTGCTCTTCCTGGGAAGCTCACTGGGGCAGGGCAGGGGCTGGCCAGGCTGGCACCGGAGCCGCCTCCATGCTCACCTTTGGTTGGATTTCTCGGGATGGAGCGGTGCTGCCTGGCCCTTGCTTTTCGGCACTCGGGCTGCTTTGCCACTCACCCCGCAGCAGGCGAGGCTGCGTGGCTGCATCCTGTGCCGCCGGCGGCTCAGGAGCCGAGTGCCGGGCACGGGTGCCAGCAGGTGTGGAAAGGGCTTTTCCCCTCACAGCCAGGCTGGTTCCTTCCTCGCCCTCCCCCAGGTGTCCATGCCGTTATTCCTGCACTAGCCATGTTTTGGTCAGCGGTTGCGCCTTCCCCTGGCCCAGGCCCGCCCATGGGTGACAGCAGTGGTGCCAGTGCTGCCGGCCAGAGCCGCGGCTGCTCTCGCCTCACCAGAGCCCAGCCTGGAGGTACACACTGGTGCCAGACCCAGGGCTCCTTGAGCCATGGGAGTAAACTGGGACTGGCTGCAGGCTCGGGGAAGGGAAGAAGTGCTGAAGAGGAACCAGCTCCTGGGCACCTGAGTGGCTCTGCAGGGATACGGGGTCTGGGCTCGATCCTCGGGCTGTGTTGGAGCTCTGCAGCATCCTGGGCCCAGAGTCGCACAGCCAGCAGCTGCCCTGGTCCTGCGCTGCCCTCGGAGGGATGGGCACTGCCTGGCCCTTGCCCTGGAGCAGTGTGCCCTGTGCTCACTGTGCCCCAACTGTCACCGGTTCTGGCCCCATCAGCCCTCCCCAAAGGGGCGCAGCAGTCGTGGCTGGTCCTGCCACGTGGAGCCGGGAGCCAGCTCTGAGCAGGGTCTGTTCCCTCCCCCCAGGTCTCCGGAGCTGGCCAGAATGGCGCAGTGGAACCAGCTGCAGCAGCTTGACACGCGGTATCTGGAGCAGCTCCACCAGCTCTACAGCGACAGCTTTCCCATGGAGCTCCGGCAGTTCCTGGCCCCGTGGATTGAGAGCCAGGACTGGTAAGGCCTTGTGAGATGCCAGTGTGGGGACATGGCTCGGGACACCTACCCTGGGAGGCAGCAGGTCTGGCTCTGCCTGGGCTCTAGAGGTGGTAGGACTGGTCATCCTGAGGCTGGTGTGGCACCACGGGGAGGAGGACTCTCTGCACAGTGTCAGACCCTGGACCAGGAGAATTACAGAATCATGGAATGGTTTGGGTTGGAAGGGATCTCAAAGATCATCCAGTTCCAACGCCCCTGCCATGGGTGTCCCATTCAGGGCTGACTCAGATTGGCCTCTATTGTCAACGAGGCTGACACAGCGCACCAGTTCCTGGATCCCTTTCAGAGAGCATGTGGCACTGGTGAGGTGCCCGTTCGTGCCAGGCTTTAACCCGAGTCCCAAACCTCTCCGTCACTCCACCCGTGCAGGTGCAGTCCGGGGTCTCAGTTTATCGGTGTGAAGCACGTCAGGCCTGCGCTGGCGGGGAGGGGCCGGGGTGTTGCATTGCACAGGGCATGGTGGGTGTGGGCAGAGCAGCGCTGCCCTCCACGCTGCCTTGCCCCTGCGCCGGGCACCCAGGGCACTGCTCTCCTGCGCGCAGGGCGTACGCCGCCAGCAAGGAGTCGCACGCGACGCTGGTGTTCCACAACCTGCTGGGAGAGATCGACCAGCAGTACAGCCGCTTCCTGCAGGAATCCAACGTCCTGTACCAGCACAACCTGCGGCGCATCAAGCAGTTCCTGCAGGTGAGGCGGGAAGTGCTGGTTTGGGCATGGGGGGAGCCTGTGGGAGTCTGACAGCTGCCTCGGCGCAGCTGGTGGCCGGAGCCTGGAAGGATGCGGAGATCCCAGGAGGTACGTTGTGCCCGCTAACCTTGGGCGGTTGGACCTTTTACAGAGCAGGTACTTGGAGAAGCCGATGGAGATAGCCCGCATCGTGGCTCGCTGCCTGTGGGAAGAGTCCCGGCTCCTTCAGACGGCCGCCACCGCAGCCCAGGTCAGTGGCTCGGCTGTCCTGTCCCGCTGCCTGCCCGGCAGTGCTCCGCCGTGCTCGCTGCTGTAGGGAAGCTGCAGTCCTAAGCTCCCCGCTGGCTTCCTTCAGTCACGATAGCTGCTTGGTGCTGAGGGGTGGTCCAGCTGCGACATCTGATAACTTCTGCTCTCCGGGGCAGCAGCTGCTTCCCACCTGGGTGCAGCCTGGGTGCTCTCTGCCTGGGGTGGCTCTTAGCTTTGTGCATCCGTTGTTCCTCTTGCCCCTTGCGTGGGCTGCGCACCTTGCTGTGCAGCCCTGGAGCTAATGCTGCACTGGCTTTTGTTAGTGAGGGAAGACCCTTCCTGCCAAACCTCAGGCCGTGGGGGGAGCGTCCCTGGGTCGTGACCCTGTTCTAACGCCCTCCTTGTCCCCTCTGCAGCAAGGGGGACAGGCAACACATCCGACAGCGGCTGTAGTGACGGAAAAGCAGCAGATGCTGGAGCAGCATCTGCAGGATGTGAGGAAGAGGGTGCAGGTATGTGTGCTGCCTGGGCACCTTCTCCTTTCCCCACCGTGGTGATTTAGTGCTTTGAATAAATCCGCATCTCTTGCCTTGCAGGATCTGGAGCAGAAGATGAAAGTGGTGGAGAATCTCCAAGATGACTTTGATTTTAACTACAAGACTTTGAAAAGCCAGGGAGGTAATGGAAGCTCATTAGTGTCTGGCAAACTGAAGTGTGTTCCTGCAAGGAAACTTGCTGGAGGGCGTGTTCCAGCCCTCCCAGTGCCTCCTCTCCAAGCAAGAAGGGTGGCTTGTGCTCAGGGCATTTGCATGGCAATTGGAGAAACCTCATCTTTCCATTCTGCCCCTGCCTCCAGGGCAGCTGAACCAGAGCTGTCCCTGCAGCAGAGAAGTGGCTGTGCAGGAGCTAGTGCTGCTGTGCGAGGGGGAAAGCAGCAAGGTGCTTAGAGGCTGTGGGAGATCCTGCCTAACTGCCGGAGGCGTTCTGGGCCGCCCGCTCCTTCGAGGTGGAAGGCTTTTGTTTGCGTGATGCTCTGGAGGGGAGGAGGAATCCATGGGCACGGCTGAAGCTTTCTCACCTCTCTGCACAGACATGCAGGATCTGAATGGAAACAATCAGTCGGTGACCCGGCAGAAAAATGCAGCAGCTGGAACAGATGCTCACGGCGCTGGACCAAATGCGAAGGGTACGTCGTGCATCTGGCCCTCCGCCTCCCCTCGGGGTGCCGTGGTGGCCTTATTCTGGGATGCAAGTCTGGTGTTTGTGCACGGCCAGAACCAAGAGCAGCGCTGGAAACGCAGCCCTGGGTGACTTCTTTCTTGTCTGTGGATGTGAAACTTGAAGATCTTGGAGGAAGTCAGAGGGGGCTGAAGGTTCTGCTTTCTTTTTTGACAGGGTATTGTGAGCGAGCTGGCTGGACTGCTGTCAGCCATGGAGTATGTGCAGAAGATGCTGGCGGATGAGGAATTGGCAGACTGGAAGAGACGGCAGCAGATCGCCTGCATTGGTGGCCCACCAAATATCTGCTTGGACCGGCTCGAGAACTGGTAAGAGCTGGCTGGGGGTTGCGTCAGTCCCTAGAGAGGTGGCATTCAAACACCTGCAGTGGAAACAAGCTCTTTGCCTCTGGAAACGTCCTTGCAAAATGGCTTCTGATGCTCGCACGGGAAAACATGATCCAGCAGTCAGCCCGATCCTCCAGGGGGGCACTAATGCTGGAATGGTCACCCCAGGGCTGTGGGGTTTGAAGGCTGTGTGAGAGGTTCCTGTTCCTGGTGCGTCTCTGCAGGATTCTTTTGTAATGGATGGCTTAAAAACACGCACTGGGCTGGGAGCCACAGATGTATTCTGTTCTTTGCTGGTTTGGTACGGAGAGCATCCTCTCACACGAGCGAGGGAGCGGGAGAACTCTGCGGAGTGGGACTGCACAGGGCTCGGCAGCCAGGGCTAACGCTGGTTCTTCCTGCTCCCCTAGGATAACCTCTCTTGCCGAATCACAGCTACAGACCCGGCAGCAGATCAAGAAGCTGGAAGAACTGCAGCAGAAAGTGTCCTACAAGGGTGACCCAATTGTCCAACACCGGCCCATGCTGGAGGAGCGGATCGTGGAGCTGTTCAGGAACCTGATGAAGAGGTGCCAAGGGCTGGGAGGGAGGTGTGGGCAATGCCCTGCTCGCAGCGTGCCGCACCTGAGGTTTGACTACACTTTTCCCCGGCAGCGCTTTCGTCGTGGAGAGGCAGCCCTGCATGCCCATGCACCCCGACCGGCCCCTCGTCATCAAAACTGGGGTGCAGTTCACCACCAAAGTCAGGTGGGTGTCGCTGGTGCCTGCGATCCCGCTGCGCTGTGGGCGAGGGAGAGGAGCTCCGTGGGGGAGAGCAAAGCAGGACCTCTCTCGGAAGGAGATGTTGGGCGGATGCAGCCTCCAGCTTGCCTGGGGAATGCTGGTGCTGGGAGGGAGTGAATCCCAGCAGGTTGGCCCTGCTGGAGCGCCGCCTGCGTGACTCGGTGCAGAGATGGCGGCTGCTGGCTGCGGCTCTGCCGTGTTCCTGGAGGCAGCCGGGGTTCTGGTAATCCCACTGCGCGGGTGGGCGGCAGGAAGTGTCGGCACATCCCTGGCCGGCTGCCTCTCAGCCGGTCCGTGTTCCCTGCCAGCCTCTGCAGAGAGAGGCTGTTCGACGCCAGGCTCTGCCTGGAGCCTCTTCACTATCTCCTGGCTGTGCCCCATTGCCCTCTTGGCACGTGGCAGCTTCTGGGCACAGAGCAGCGTGGAGGGTGTTTGTTCAGAGCAGACGTCTGCCTGGTGTGGGCGTCAGCAGCCAAAACGAGCCCTGCGCAGGGCAGCACCAGCACCTCCTCGGATCTGGGGACGGGTGTCGGGGCTGACATGTCACAACCTGCGTGCGGGTGGGCTCGGGGGCACCGGAGGAGCTGAGTAATGCCACAACCCTGTGAGCTGCGCGGTGTGAACTGTGGTGCTGCGGGGTGCACGCGGCACTGCTGCCCGTACAGCTGTTCTGCAGCTGTGCCAGGTGCTGTGTTGAGCTGGAATCGTTTGCGTGTGCAGGATGCTCACGCTCTGCGTCTGCTGACTCTTTGCAGGTTGTTGGTCAAGTTCCCAGAGCTGAACTATCAGCTGAAAATTAAAGTCTGCATTGACAAGTGAGTTCTGTGCTCTGATCTTGGCAGTCAGGGTGCGGTTACTGGGGTGGGACTGGTTCCTGCTGCCGTTGGGTCCGGGCTCCATCCCTGCGCCGAGGGCCAGTGTGACTCCCAGTAGAAGGGGAGGGTGCAGGGTGCTGCTGGCTCCCAGGGGTTCGTTCCCGTGTGGAGGGACAGCCCACGGGGCTTGCAGGACTCGACGTTGTGATGCAGCCAGCCCCACGCACCAGCTTGTCTGCGTCAGGGTGGGAAGGCCGTGGCTGTGACCGGGTGTCTCTCTCCCCTTTCCCAGGGATTCTGGGGATGTTGCAGCACTTCGAGGGTAAGTGCCATGTCTTTTGGTTTTGGTGTTGTGGTTTTTTTTCTCTTGCTTCTGCTTTTAATCCTGGCAAACGTCCTACCCTACATTCGCTCTGAGAGGGCCCCGTCAGCCACACTCTTGTCTTGCCTCTTCCAAGGTCCCGGAAGTTTAACATCCTGGGGACGAACACCAAGGTCATGAACATGGAGGAGTCGAACAACGGCAGCCTCTCGGCAGAGTTCAAGCACCTGGTAGGTACCGCGAGCTCTCGGGCTGCTGCTGCTGAGGCCGCGTGCCGTCGCGGCGCTGCTCCAGCCTGTTCCTTCTCTCCGCAGACCCTGCGGGAGCAGCGGTGCGGTAACGGAGGCAGAGCCAACTGCGACGTGAGTGCTGGGGGGACCCCGGCTGCGAGAGCCCTGTGCTGGCAGCTCTGCTCCCTGTTGAGCACCTGAGCCAGGAGGGCAGGCGGAGCCGTGCCCCGAGATGGGGTGTCCGCAGGCAGCCTCTGGCACGTTGGCAGCTGCCGGACCAGCCCTCTGCACCCAGACCTAAGCAGCAGCGTTGTGCCCCATGGCCATGTGTCAGGCCAAGGGCAGGTGCCTCCTGCATGCTTATCGTTGTCCTCTTCCACTCCAGGCCTCACTGATAGTCACTGAGGAGCTGCATCTCATCACCTTCGAGACAGAGGTGTACCACCAGGGGCTGAAGATCGACCTGGAGGTGAGCTGTGGGTTACTGTCTCCAGCTGCCGTGGGCTGGGCTGCAGAGGGGGCTCAGCCTGTGGTCACGTCCTGTCTTTGCAGACCCACTCTCTGCCTGTGGTGGTCATCTCCAACATCTGCCAGATGCCCAATGCCTGGGCATCCATCCTGTGGTACAACATGCTGACCAACAACCCCAAGGTAGGGCCCAGTGCTGGGGGCTGCTGGTGGGGAGAGGGAAGCTGTGGCTGGGCAGCAAGGCTGGGGCAGACCCAGGCCCTGCTTCTGCCCCATGTCTTGCTTAGGGTTGTGTTCTCTCTTGTGCAGAACGTGAACTTCTTCACCAAGCCCCCCATCGGGACCTGGGACCAGGTGGCAGAGGTGCTGAGCTGGCAGTTCTCCTCCACCACGAAGCGTGGGCTCAGCATCGAGCAGCTGACAACGCTGGCAGAAAAGCTGCTAGGTAACCTGGTGTGGGGTCCTGCCCGTCCTGGCCGTCCCTCGGGCTGCTCCTGGGAAATGGTGTCTTTGGAAGAACAGCTCTATCCAAATGTTGATGCTCCTGTTCTTTTCTGCCAGGGCCAGGTGTGAATTACTCCGGCTGTCAGATCACCTGGGCCAAGTTCTGCAAGGTACAACTCCCTCCCTTCCCCGAGCACCTTCCCTTGGCTGTTCCCTTCCTCTGAGCCGTGCTCACAGCCTCTCTGCCCTCTCCCTCAGGAGAACATGGCTGGCAAAGGCTTCTCTTTCTGGGTCTGGCTGGACAACATCATTGACTTGGTGAAAAAGTACATCCTGGCACTGTGGAACGAAGGGTGAGCCTTGGCCAGCGTTGGTCTGGAGACCCGTGGTTGGGCTGGGCCCTGGGAGGGCTGCCATGAGTCCTGTCCTGATGGAGGTGGGGTGCCTTGTCCAGGTGCAGGTGGGCTCTCCCAGGATGCTTTTTCTGACCAGGCCCTGTTGGCTGGTTCAGAGTGAAAACCCACCTGTGAATCCCTAAAATGTCGGTGCCTCTGTCAGTGGCCGGGCCAGGTCCTGCTGCTGCCTGACACTGTGCAGAGAGCTGGCAGGGTTCACCTTCTGGAATAGCTGCCCCGGTATCCTGACCCACCCTTGCTCTCCGCACTTCCTGACGCCCAGGTACATCATGGGGTTCATCAGCAAGGAGCGGGAACGAGCCATCCTCAGCACCAAGCCGCCGGGAACCTTCCTGCTGCGCTTCAGCGAGAGCAGCAAGGAAGGCGGCATCACCTTCACGTGGGTGGAGAAAGACATCAGTGGTACGTTGCTCTCCCTGTGCCACGCCGGGCGCGGTGCCTTGCTCAGCCAGCCTTCCTGGCCCCAAGGGGCCTTGGACTGCGGCAGTGTCCCCTGGTGAGAGCTTTGTCCTCCTGACAAGGCCCTCTCACTACGTTAAGTCTTTGAGCCCCGGTGCCCTTTGTCAGTGCGTCCTGGGTGCTCCATCCGTGTGGCACAGTTTTCTGTGGCACTGAAGCCACCTGGTGGGTCCCCATCCTGCCTTGTGGTCTTCTGGGTGTCTCGTGAGGCTGAGCACAGCCCAAGGCCGGTGTTGCCAGTGCTGCTCCTGTGGTGTTTGAGGAAAGCCTTGCCTTTGTCCGAGGAACGCGGGTGTCTTGCCCCATCTCAGAAGTCTCCTTGTACAGGGAAGACCCAGATCCAGTCCGTGGAGCCTTACACCAAGCAGCAGCTGAACAACATGTCATTCGCGGAGATCATCATGGGCTACAAAATCATGGATGCCACCAACATCCTGGTGTCCCCCCTGGTGTACTTGTACCCAGACATCCCCAAGGAGGAGGCGTTTGGGAAGTACTGCCGCTCCGAGAGCCAGGAGCACTCTGAAGCTACTGACTCAGGTAGTCGTTGACTTTCTGCGTTCCAGCGCGGCTCCTGTGTCACGGGGTGGCTCCAGGGACAAACGGTGCTGGTGGAAGAGCCGTCACCAGCTGGGATCCAGTCCCGGAGGGCATAGCCGCAGCGAGGGACTAGTGATGGGGTCCCCGTGGGGTGCGGGCAGCAAGGGGAGGGTGGGCACCGTCTGCAGGTCTGTGCTCCGGAGGGGACGGAGAGCATGGTTCCTCCTCCGGCAGCGGGTGACAAGGCTGCTCGCTCCTCCGCAGGTGCTGCTCCGTATCTGAAGACCAAGTTCATCTGTGTCACTCCGTAAGTGTTGCCGGGGGTGTCTGTGAGTGGGGGGCGGGCACTGGAGCGGGGGTTTCTCTCCCACCGCTGCCTGGGTGCCATGGGGCTCCCAGCCTGAGCAGGAGACTGCGGGGGCTGAGCCGGGCTCTGGCTCGCTGCCCTCCCCGCCAGCCTGTCCTTCCCCTCCCGGGGCCCCTCTCCTCTGGAGAGCTCTCGGGACCAGCCGTGCCGTGCCCTGGGGCCCGCCGGCGGGAGAGGGGGTGTCGGAGAGCTCTGGCCAGGCCCTGACTCCGGAGGTTTCTCTGCTTTTCCCTTCTTCTCTCGGACAGCACCTCCTTCAGCAACACCATCGACCTGCCCATGTCCCCGCGCACGCTGGACTCGCTCATGCAGTTTGGCAGCAGCAGCGAGGGAGCAGAGGCCACCGCAGGAGGGCAGTTGGGTGAGTCCGGTGGCTCGTGGCACCCGGGGGGTCCCGGCTGTGGCCACACACGGGCCCTGGAACCTCCGGCTGTGTCTCCCTGCAGAGTCGCTGACCTTCGACATGGAGCTGACCCCGGAGTGTGCGTCTTCACCCATGTGAGGTGCTCTGCCGGCGCTCGCGGGGGCCCTCCTGGCGCTCGGGCTTCCCGCTTCCACGGAGCTCCCCCGGTCTCGCCCCCCGAGGTCACAGCTGCTCCGGGCCTTCCCTCGGGAGGAGCGGGAGGCCGAGGTCCTTCCCACCGATTCCTTCTTTGACCCAAACGAACACCCCCTTCTCCAGGGCGGTGCCGTTCATCTCTTTAGGGGGAGGGGGGATGAACCTTTTTCCTTCCATAACAGTTTTTTATTATTGTTTTGCTCATTCAAGTGCCTATTAGCCTCCAATCGCAGCCTCAGTTTTCACAAACGCTTCTGCAGCCCCGTCGCGCTGCCCGCTGTGGACAGCTGCTCTCCGGCCCGCCGGAGTCCGACAGCCCTCGAGGATCTTACGAGCCTGGATTCGCCTCCGGGTGCCGGCCGGGAGATCGGCCAGTCCTGGCCCCCACCCCACGGGTTGTCTCGTGCCATGGGGGTCCTCAGCAGCCCTCCCAGTGCTTGCAGAGGGCTCTCCTCTCTGCACCTCCTGGCCAGGAGGACCAGCAAGTGGCTCGGAGCTGAGGTGGATGGGCACAGGCGCTCCCGCCCTGCACGGGCGATGCTTCTGCTGGGAGCAGGGAGTTTCAGTGGCTGCCTGTGTTTGCCACCAGCTTCCTGCTGCGGGTGCCGAGATCCGGCCAGCTCCAGCAGCCCCGGGGCTCCTGCTGGGACGACTGGTTTCCCTGCAGTGCAAAGGCTGCCGTGGGGCAGGGCAGTGACGTGTCCCAACACCACTGTGCACTTGTGAGTGCAGCATTTGCATCTTGGGTCTGTTTTGGGACCTGGATTTAACGGCAGAGGCTGCCCCGGCTGTGGCATGCCCCATGGCCAGGCCCGTGACAGGACCAGGGCTGCGCTTCCCTCGCTGGGCAGAGTTAAACCCACTGGACCCCGACAGGATGCAGGAGGCTGCTGGATCTGACGTGACCTGCAGTGAATGGCCTGTTCTGGCCCTATTCCCTCTGGTAGGGCTTGTGCTGTCCTAGGCAGTGGGGCAGGTTTGCAGCTTCTCGGGGCCTTCATGGGGCAGGTTTGTTGGAGGTTGGCTGTTGCTGTTAAGGTAGGAGGTGGCAAGAGTTGAGGGGAGCAGGATGTGCACAGGGAGAGGAGTTTGCTCTTGGCCAGCGCTCGATGCTGACGCAGGTGGTGCAGAGGGCACCTGTCCTTGCTCGGGGGGTCAAGGAGAGCTGGAAGCTGTGCGGACCGATGGTCGTGGTTCTGTATTTACCAGAAGGTGGGGAGCCCTCTGGCCCTGTCCATGCGGTGGGCGTGCAGACACTGATGAGTAAGGAATGGGAGGGGGAGGCGGTGGGAGAGCTGCCTCCCCCCACCCCTGCAGCTGGAAGCCCGTGGTGTCAATGGGACTGCGGGTGCCCGCAGTGGGGTGGCACAAGCGGGTTGTGTGCTGTGCTCGCTGGGGCAGGGCTACGGGTGACAGCAGAGAAACATCCTGCTGGGCACCAGCCTGGGGCTGTACAGGTCTCTGATACGAAGCCCTCAACCATCTGTGCCAGCGATGCTGCTGTGGCACAGGGTGGACCCGTCGTCTGGTGCTTCTGCCCAGAAGAGACCATGGGGTGTCCCTGCAGCCCCCCCAGCATCACAGCCTGTGGGCAGGGAGTAGGGCCCCCAGGGGAAGGGAGGGAATGCTGAGGGGTCTGGACCAGCCCCCTGAGCTGGGCTGGGGTAGGAGGTGGTGGCCGTGGTCGTGGCAGCCCCTGGGGACTGGAAGGCAGTTTGGAGTTGGGACGTGCTCCGAGGGCACGAGGGCTGTGCCCCTTCCTTGCCCCCGTGGCCACGTGTAGCCCCGGGCAGCACTCAATACTGTACAAAACTTTATTTTTTTGTATATTGTATTGCTGTATCTACAGGCTTCAACTTTCTCCAGAATAAAGGCTCTGAAGCGACGCCGTCTCGAGGTGCGATTCGGCATCCGCCGCCCGCCCCGCTCCGGGAACCGGGGCCGCGGGCCCCGCCGCTGCCCGGCACGCGTGGGCAGCCCCCGCCCCCCGTTATCGGGGCACGGCGCTTCCCGGGCGCCCGGGGCGGCTTCTCTGTGCCCCGCACGGCGCCCGGGGCTCCGCTCCGCTCGCGTAAAGGAAACGCCGGTGCCGGCGGGGGGGGGGCGCGGCTGCTGCCCCGGGGCGGGGGGTTCTCCCCGTCCGTGCCCCCGGGCTGGGGAGGGGGTGGCTGCCCGGGGGCCCCTCCGCAGGCCCGGGCGTGGGGCAGCTCTGCCCCCTCGTGGGGACGCGCTGGAGCCGCCACCGGTGCTGCGGGGACAGAGACCCCCGCCCCCGGCCCCTCCTCTGCGGGGGACAGAAACACACACACACACCCCCCCCGCCGCAGGACCTGCACCCCCAGCACTGCGGCCCTCCGCAAAGCAGCAGGATCGTTGCAGGGTTCGGGCCCTGACGAGGCCAAGAGGGAGAGATTACAGCTCTGCCAGGGCAGGATTAGCGGGGGGATTTTTCCTGCAGGTTGTGCTCAATAAATCCCCCATAGCCCCCATGGGACCGGCTGTGCTGGGCTGGTTCGAGGCGCTGGAGATGGCCCTGAAACCTTCGGTGCCTTCTCCGCACATCCAGCATCCTGCTCGGGTTTGAGTTAACCGCTGCGGCCGCCGTGAGTCCTTGTGCTGGGACCAGCCTCGCCAGGACCCTCCGTTTCATCATCAAACCAGACCCGGGCTCTGCACGGATCCAGCAAACCCGTTCCTGCCTCCGAGGCAGCTGCGCGGGATCATGTGCCCGCTCCCAGCAGTGCAGCCGGGGGGCTGCGGCAGGGTGGGTCACACAGGAACGCAGCCCAGCGCCACGGACCCCCCTTTCCTTCTCCAATGGTTCCCAGCTCCCCTCTGCCAGCTGCAGGATGGGATGGAAAACCCCGGAACAAGGAATTTTCTTACCGATATGCAAACCCTGGGGTTGCCGCAACCGTTTGCTGTCAGGAACGCGGTGTCCTGTCCCGCGCTCCTGCAGATAAGTGGTTTCTTATCTCCCTGCACCCACACGCCCTGCTGCATCCCTGTCGAAACCTGCCGCACTCCCCAGGTTTAGCCGGGGGCCCGGCCCTTGAGTAATGAGGTTAATTGGCTGCTGATCCCATCTCAGGGGTTGCTGTTGAGAACGCTCCAGTTGGCAGTGTGGTTGGCGAGTGCTGCAGCCCCATTTGCAGCAGGAGAAAGTGCCTGAGGAAGGTCCCAGTGCTGGCCTGGGCTGGCTGGACCCCTGCGGCACCGGGAGGCAGTTGGGGCAAGAGGCACCCGCTGCCCCCCGTTCCCCCTCCTGCTGCCCAGGCCCTCCCTGGGGAGCTGCAGTTTGCGCAGGGCTGGGCACTGCAGCGGGACCTGGGCGCTGGGGGAACGGGGTTGTTTGTGGCTCCGAAAGGAGGTCACGGGGGCGGCTTTGCTCCTTCCCCAGGGCCACGGCTGCCCCCTCGGCAGCGCAGCAGGGAGGGAATGGGCACCATGTCTGAGCCAAACGTGCAAACGGATTAGGGGTTTCCAAATGCAGATAAGCCGCTTGGAACCCAGACGCTTGCGTGACAGGGATAGGATGGCCCCGTGGGGACGGGTAGTAGCCACCTGCCAGGGCAGCCCCATGCCACAGGGACCCAGAGCAGGCGGCTGTCAGCACGGGCGAGCTGGCAGCTCCCACGGGGCCCTGGCTGCAGCCGGCTGAGCCCCGGGGTCCCGCTGGCCCCAGGCGATCCCAACCTGTGCAATATTGACAGTTCCTTGGGATGAACGCTCAGACGGGGATTAGAGAGGCCGTGGCATAGCTGTGATTACAGCCCCAGTTCCTGGGCCAAGTGACTGAACTAGCGGAGACCCCCAGGCTCGGCCACCTCCTGCCTGGGGTCCTGCCGGAGGTTCCCCTCCTCTGTTCTCCCAGGCGCTGCCCCGGCTCTGCCCACAGGGATGGGGCTCCGAAGGCTCCGCAGCACCGAGCTGCTCTGCGGGGACGCGGCGTCGGCCATGCAGTCTGGGCCAAGCCCCATGGCAGTGCCCGTCGGTGGGGCCGCAGCAATGCCGAGGGTCGCCCGGCTCGTGTGCAGGCAGAGGCACCGAGCGGGGAAAGCGTGAGGCTGCGCGGGGCCGCGGCCAGTGCCGGGCGACTGCGCTGAGCACCCCCCTCCCTGACTGCTGTTGCAATGACCCCGGCAGCTCCAATGAGGCAGGGGAACCGCAAGCCTCCCCCTCACCCGTCCGGCCCTGGGCAGCCACCTCGGCAGGTTCCAGCCCCCACTCCCCTTGCCCTCTGCAGGGCTGCGCGTGCCCCGAGCCCCCTGAGTCGGGCAGCGTGGCTGCTCCCACGCAGCCCATCGCAGCCGTTGTCCACGTTTCCAAACCACCGCAGGTTCAGATTGCGCAGGCAGAGGTGCGTCTGCAGCAGCCAGGGACGCAGCTGGAGCAGCCCCTCCTGGCACCTGGATGCTCTTGGGCATGCGGGCTGTGGGCAGGAGGGCAGTGCGTGCCCGAGTGCTGTGGGTGGGCAGGAACGTTTGCCCGTGGGTCCAGTGGGTGCTGGCAGCACAAAGGCCTTAGGCAGCATGGGGGGTTGGTGCCCTGCCCTGGCCCCAGCTCCTGCCTTTCCCCTGTGCCAGCCCTCGGCTGAGGCTGTGCCCACAGCCCTGCAGAGCTCAGGCAGGGCTGGCTGAAGCAATGAAATGCTACTCCGTACCTGCTGGTTTGCCAGGGGAGACGGGTGCTGCGGTCTCTTCCTCCATCCTTCCTCTGTCCAGTCGTGTGCTGCTGTCACGGGGAACAGGGAATGAGCGGTGGGATGCTCTGCTCCAAACGTCCACCTAAGCCTCCTCCTCATCACGTTCTCATCGAGAGCAGCTTTCAGCTGAGCTGCAGCACACAAGCCATCGCTGCCTGAGCCATCGCTGCCCAAGCCACATGCCATCCCTGCCTCTCCACGCTCGTAAAACAACAGTCAAATATTGCATCACTCTCTAACTTTAATACAGAGCAGAGCTGAGCCAAGCAAGGTCTCGGCAGTGGCGCCCGCTGCCAGGTGTGGCAGAGGTCAGACCCGCAGCTCCAGTGTGCCACGGTCCCCAAGTGCCACCGTCTGCCAGCGCCGCTGAGGGCTGCCGTGCCGATGGGACACGACCTGCCTGTTTTCCTGTGTGCATCCCATCGTGGCTCAGAGCGCGGCATCTGGCTGTGCTGGCACCAATGTGAGGGCTCACCTCCCCCTGACACAGGGTAAAGGGCCCCAGGCTGGACCCACTGCAGCTCCTGACCGTCCCCATGGACTAACGCTGCTTCCAGGCTCGACTGCTCAGGGGGCTGGTATGGTTCTACCAAAATCCGTTTCCATGCCCTGCGTGCCCTGAGCTGCCAGCCTGCCATGGGAGGGTCCTGGGGTGGGTTTTTGCCCCTATTTTCTCTCCTGAGGTGCGTTTTTCTTGGAGTCCATTAGCACAAGGGAATTCGCACATGTCACCGCAGGGGCAGGAGCCCTCTGCATCCCTCTGCCTTCATCCCGGCACACCGGCTCTGCTGGAAACCCACCGGCACGGGGAGTGCGAGGTGTCCCCCAACCCACCGTCCCCAGAACCGGGTGCCCGCTCAGACCGCGAGAGCTGGACCCCGCAGGCAGTGCCCCATGGTGGCCCCAGCTCCTCGTGCTTCCTCCTCGGCCCCGGCTGCCTCTTCTGCTCCTGCTGCCTGGCCTGATCCGCTCGGCCGTGCCATGCTGCACCATGCCCGCATCCCGCAGCAGTGGGCAGCAACCACGGCTCTGCCTGCAGACGCGCCGTGGGGCCTCGGAGCCGCCGCAGTGGCTGCGCTGCCGCACCATCCCGGCCCCAGTGCAGCCACTGCTGAACCACGCTGGCCCGCAGCAGCGTGTTCGTGGCAGGAGCCGGCTGGGACCGAGCGGTTACTGTGGCAACCTGGGCTCTGGCGCGGGGAGCGCTCCGGCGAGCGCGGGGATGCACCGGCGTGGGGTGGGGGGCCGGGTGCTGCACCAGTGCCCCCGCCCCTGATGCCCCCACAGCCAGCCCCAGCCCTGCAGTGCCGCAGAGGGCGTGAGACGCTCGTGTCCTCGGTCCCGGCTGGGCCCTGCCCGTGCTGCCAGGGGGCTCCGGTTCCTGTGGCAGCCCCGGCTGGCATTATTTCCTCATGTTTTTCAGCAGGCAGAAACCCGGCTGTTTTCTCCGAACTGGATGAATGATGTGGGGGAACAAAGAGCCTTTGCCGGGGCAGTAACGCTTGTTGGCTGCTGAGACTGAGCGTTTGCTGAGGTCGTTCCCAGCCGTATCCGAGCGGCTGGAAGCAGAGGTTTCCTGTGGAAATTCCCCCTTGGACAAAATGCTATTTCCTAGGTTTTTCCTGGAGCAGGTCTCCTCCCCTCCCACTGGCACAAGGCGCCACGGGGCCGAGCCTGCACCGGTGACGAGCTTCCAACAGTGACGAACTTCCCGGGTGCCCCCAGCTTTCCCCTGCACATCGGCTCTGAGCCGCGCGCTGCCCGCGGGCTGGCTGGGTCTGTGCTGCCCGCTCCAGCCCCTGGCCAGCCGCTGTCCCTGCCCTCCGCAAGCAGCCTCTTCCCTCCCTGGGGTCTTGCATCTCCTCCCTCCCGGTGGGGTCAGAACCCTACGGGGCCCATCTGGGCTGGTTCTCCCGTGGGATTTCCCTTCACATCCCTTGGCAGCAGCAGAAATAGCCTGGCCGGCTCCGGTCTGACTCCTCTGCGTCATGCCCAGTTCCTGAGGGATGGCAGGGCCATCGTGGCATGGGCAGGCCATTCCCTGCACCCAGCAGCCACCCCGGCTTTGGCAGCACCGGGTGTATCCTTCTGTCCCCGGAGGGAGATTTATGGCCCATGTTAGGGAAATGGGGCTGAGCTGCACGCGGGCACCAGGACAGCACCTTCCTCCGGGGCAGCTGTGGCAGGGGCAGATCCATGGCTGCCCTGGGGAGTGGGACCACAAGGCAATGGCCGGGGGTCTTTGCTGCTGCCCGAGGCGCTCCAGCCTGCTCCGCTCTGCAGAGAACGTGGGGAGCAAATGCTGCCAGGGGCAAGGAGCCGGGGAAGGTGCTGGCCAGAGACCCGGGAGCAGCTCCAGTGCTGGGAAACCTGCTGTGGGGGGGATGGCTGCAGCTCGGTGAGCTCGTGGCCGAGCCCGTGACACAGTCCCTGCCCGCGGGCGCCGGCACCCGGAGCAGAAGGGGCTTGGGGCCGCCGGGGTGGGCAGGAGGGCGCCGTGCCAAGAGCCGCAGGTTCGCAGCGCCAGCACGGCCTCGCCGAAGCTTCGCCCTCGCTGCGCTTTTGAAACTGGGTGGGAAAACATGAAGCTGTGACTAATTTGGGGATTCATCTGGTTTGCGTTAGCTGGGCTGGAGTATCGCAACGGGGTTTTCTGGCCCCAGCACAGATGTGGGACTGCGTGGGACCCCAAGCAGGGCCGCGTCGAGGCTGGGGTCCTCGGCAGGACCTCCGGCCTCACGGATAAGCTCGAGGGGACGGAGCAGAGGCTGCGTCCTGCCCGCAGGTGATGCGGTCGGCACGTTTGCTCTTTGGCTGAGCCCTGTGCTCTGCCCGTCCCGGGAGCGGCAGAGAGCGATGCGGAGGAGCCTCGTGTACGGGACGTGCTGGGAGGGCTTTGGGGAGGGAGGGCAACAGCCTTGGGACCTCTCCGGCAGCTGCCTAAATAAATGCTTCCACTCCTGAGAAATAATTAAGACCCTCGAGATGCCACGTAGAGAAGAAGGCCGCTCTGCCTGCGCTCCTCGTGCTCCCGCTCCAAACACAGAGGCAATTTTCTAGGAAATCAATTACGAAGCCCCGTGCTCCCTCTCTCCCCTGAATGTGCAGCGTCACTCAGCATCCTGTTGAGCTCATCTGAGATGACAAAGTGTTTGGCTGCAGCTCAGCCTGGACGCTGTTTACCTTCCCAGAGGCTTTTTGAGACTTCCTGAGTACCAACACAGAGAGGTCCCAGTGAGAGCAGGGACCCAGCAGCACCGGGAGCTTGCTGGGGCTGTGAGCGGGCTCGGGCACTTTGCTGTGCTCGGTTGGCTGGAAAATCCACCTTTCCTGCCTGCCCAGAGGTGCCAGTGTCGCCCGTTAGATCCCCTGGATGCTGATGCACTGCCCCAGCGCCGTCTCTCTCATGGCAGGGTCTGGCTGCTCTGCACCGGCACGGAGCCAGGCGAGATGGCAAAGGGGGGGACACTGGCCGTGCCCAGGAACCTCCTCTGGTGTTTGCAGAGTCCGGCCTGCCAGGACAGATCCTGGGGCTGCCTGTTGCTGGGAGGGTCCGATGCGGCCCCCTCATCCCCCAGAGCCACCACCAGTGCAGCCGCTGCTGCCGGGGCATCGCTGGGACAGTGCCAGAGCATCACCAGGGCAGTGCCAGAGCAGGTCCTCATGGTTTACTGCTGCAGCCACTGTTCCCTCATTCCCTTTCTCCCTCCAAAAAGGAAGACTTTTGTGGGTAACATCCTCACTAACCAGCTCAGAATTTTGCTTGGGATCTGTTTGAAATGAAACTCTGATTTGATTCGATTCCGTTTGCCCTCTCAGCATGGAGCACTCTCCACTTTCTCTCCCATCACCAATTTCTTCCTCCCTTTTTTTTTCCCTTCCTACCAAAAAGAGGAGGGAGAAGTTGGACGGAAGGGGAGAGGAAACAGAGGATGTTTCGTGTCCTTTTTCCATCTCTCCCGAGCACCTGTGGCCATGCGGGTCTCTGGCACGGGGAGCGCCACATCTCTGGGACCCTCCAGAACTGCCTGGACCCGCTGTGCCCGGCCGGAGGCCCAGCAGCTGCAGATATTGTGTGTGACCTTGATTTTCTCAGCTGGAGCAGCCAGTGCCTGGATGACTGTGTCGATGGGTTATGTGGGCCGGGGATTGTGAAAGCCGCGTGTCTGCGTGGTGCAACTGGCTGGAGCGTGAGCGGCCCCGGCCAAGGCAGGGGGGGCAGGCAGTGCCGTCCTTTCGCCGATTTCCTTTGTCTTCATGGAAAAGACAGTGTGGGAGATGCTGGCCCCATGCTGGGTGCCCGTCCTTGGCTCGCCAGGGTCCCAGCTCACCTCCCCATGAGGTCTGGAGCGCTGCGGGAGCGCTGGGAACGGCAGCCAGGACTGTCCTGGCAGTGGCTCAGCAGTGATGTGTCAGCCCCGTGTGCGCAAGATGCCTCCTGCGTGTCCGTGTGCTGGCGACGACATTTGATGGGAGCTGGGAGCTGCTTTGGCTGGAACCACTCGTCCCCCCCAGGCTGTCTCGTTCATCCGGGCTGCTCTGGGCACTCCGTGAGTGCTGGAAGGGAGGAAGTGAGCCAAAAAGCACCGGTTGTGGCTGGCATTTGCATGGGAGCAGGTGCTGGGGTGGTGCCCTGGCACCCAGATATTCATCTCTTGGACACGTGGAGCTGGGCCAGGCAGTGAGGAGCTGGAGCTGGAGAAGGGCGGTTTGGAGGTGTCCATCGGGGCAGCACAGCCACAAAGGCCGTGGAACCCAGGGCAGGCTGTGGCTTTGCTGGCTGGGCAAGGGTCCCTGGGCCTCCTGCCATGTTCCTGCTCCGGCCCTGGCTTTCGGGGCTCGCAGCGCTGTCCCCTGGGCTCGCTTCCCCGCCAGCCGGCTCCCACGGCTGCACGCTCCCGAAGGGAAGAGGAAGGCTTTAATACAAGAGCAATAGATTTAAAAAAAAGGAGAGGTGAGAACGTGGGACTGTGCTCTTGCACAAATGCTGAGTGATTCGCAGTTGCTGGTGCATTAACTGTCCTGAGAACCATCCTGGCCCAGCGCAAGAGCCGAGCCCGTCTCTCCCAGCTTCGCAGGGCTGGCACTGGGTGCTCACCAGCCCTGGGCAGGGGTTATCCACGCTTCTCCCAGGCCAGAGCGGGACGGCACCATGTGTCCGTTGAATTTCCCTCCAGAGTTTTTTTCAGGCCGCAGAAGATTAAATGGTAACGAAAGTGAAAGCCCAGGAGATCCCATGCGGCTGGCGAGAGCGCTCAAGCAGAAATGAGCACACCCAGAATTGCTTCCTGCCCAGCCGCCTCTCTCTCTCGCCACGCAGCAGCCGCTTTCTGCCCGGGGTGCCCCGTCACCTGGGGTGCCCCATTGCCCTGAGGTGCCAGGGCTGCCTGGGAGGTGTTTGGTGTTGGGGGGGCAGCTGTGCAAGAGCCCCTCGGGCTGGTTTCTTATGGCTGCTGTCACCTTACCCTGTTTGGGGGAAGCCTTGGTTCTCCTTACAGCTTGTGGGGGATGTGGCAGCTCAGGAGAGGGAGTTGCACTGGTGCCCATTCCCTGCCTTCGCTCCCAGTATCCTCGCCCCATTGGTGCCGGAGGCTGCGGTAGCGCTGGAGACCCGGCTGCGGTGTGGACCCCGGCCGTGCAAGCAGCCTCATGGCATCAGCCCAGGGACTGCAACGGGAGAGGGCATCTGTATCCCAACGGGGCAGCTGAGCTCGTTTGCCATGGAGGAGCTGGTGCAATCGCTGGCCAGAGTGAGCACAAGGCACCCCCGCAGCCATGCGTGCGGCTGCCTGGCACAGTAGCGGTGAGGGAACCCCACAGGCGCACGGTGCCACGTCCCCCACAAGCTGTAAGGAGAACCAAGGCGTCCCCCAAACAGGGAAAGGTGACAGCAGCCATGAGAAAACCAGCCCAAGGGGCTCTTGCACAGCTGCCCCCCCAACACCAAACACCTCCCAGGCAGCCACCGGGGTCTGGGGAACCCCACAGGCGCACGTGGGGAGCCCAGGTCTGGCACAGCAGGTGCTTGGCGAGAGCTGATAAACCCCATGGACCCTGTGATGCCAGGCCGGTGCTCCCATCCCACAACGGCCTCTGTCTTTGGCTGCGGCACCACCCAAATCCTGCCAGGGCCGGTGGCCCGGTGCTGCACCCCGATTAAGGAAACCTGACGGGACCCTCTCGTCGGGAGGTGGCTCGTGGCTGCTGCACTGGTGCCCCCCAGCCGAGGGGAGCCTTTCCCGGGGCGCCCAGCCTGAGCCACTGGAGCAGCCCTGGGGCGGCACGTCCCCACGTGCCCGTGGCTGTTACAGGAAGGGACGAAGCCTGCGGAGCCGGAGGGAGCCAGGGCAGCGGCATTACTCATCCCGTGCTTGGGATGGGATTTCCTTTGTCTCCTCGTACTCACGTGCAACCCCTGGCAGGGCCCACATGGCTCCCACGGGAAACCCGTTCTACCCGGGAGTGGGAGCGTGCGCAGGCTCTGCCCGGAGAGGCTCAGCACGAGCGGGAGGCCGCCGAGGCCTGCAGGCAGCGCGGCACAAAGGAACCATTAGTAGGTACAACAGGCAGCGTTCACACCTTCGCCGCAGCCCAGCGGCTGTCCGCGATGTGCCGCAGAGGCTGGCACACAGCGGGTGGGTGGGCGGCTGCGGGGCAAGAGCCTGTCCCGTGGGCAGCGATGGTGGCAATGGGGAAATGGCCAGAGACCTGGGGGACCGGGGAGGATGAGGGAGAAGGGAGAGGTGCAGACGGCGTCTCGGTGCCCATGGGGGATCCTGGCCATGCCTGGTGCGTGGGTTGCAATCCTGGTGCCAGTGCTGCAGTGAGCTCCTCCCAGTGCCAGTGCCAGTGTGGGATCCCCCAGGTGCGAGGGTCCTGTGCCAGTTCCTGGTACCGGTGCAGGCTCCGGCTGGTGCCAACGCCCGGTAGCGGTTTAGGCACCCCCGTGCCCAGCACCAACGCCCGGTGCTGCTTTGGGCTTCCCCGGTACCTGGAGTCAAAATCCGGTGCCAGTTTGTGCCCTGCCATAGCCCGTGCTGAAGCCTGCAACTGCTTCGGGCTCTGCCCGTGCCCGGTGCCCGGTGCCGTTACCCGGTGCCGGTGGCACGGCGGGGGCGGGCGGGGGGCGGTGCCGCGGGGGGGCGGTTGCCGCGCGGGCCAGGCCGGGCGGCGGCGGCGGCGGGGGCCGGAGGGGGCAGAGCGGCGGCGGAGCCGAGCGCCGAGAGCCGCCGGAGCAGCGGAGCCGCAGCCGCCGCCGCGGCCGCAGGTAGGAGCGGGCGCGGGGCCGCCATCGCCACCGGGACCGGGACCGCGACCGGGACCGCTTTCGCTTTCCGCGGCCGTAGGCAGGCAAGGGGGCGGCGGGGCCGGGGGCACCTGCGGCGGAGGCGGCCGGGGCCTGGGGCGCGCCACTGCTCCGTCCTCCGCCCGTCGGTAAATATTTTGAGTGTTTCGTAACTCCCGGGCGGGCGCAGCTCGTCGGCGGGGCCGGGCGCGGGGCGCTGCGGTGGCGCCGGCCGGGCCCGCGGCCTCGGTGCGGGCGGAGGGGCCGGGCAGGGGCACGGGCAGCGAGCGGGGCCGCCCCCCGGCGCGGCGCTTCCCGGAGGGGCGGACTTTGCGCAGCAGCTGCGCGGGCCGGGGCGGGCGGCGGGGCCGTCCCGGTGCCCGGGACGGGGGCGCTCGTCGCCCGGCGGAGCGGGGCCGGTTCCCGTCGCCGCCCTGGGCCGGGCCCCGCCTGAGCGGCGGCCGCGGGGGAACCGTCGAAACGGGCCCGAGCCCCAGCCCCGGGCAGGCGGGGGTCCCGCCGCCGGCAGCGCACCGGGCCGGGGCAGCGCGGCGGGAGCGGGGATGTCGCTCGGCGGCGGCTCTGCGCTGCCGGGCAGCGGATGGAAAACGTTCCCCGGTGCGAGGCGGGAGCGGTGACACCCGGGCGGGGGGGGGGACACGCTGCAGCGCCCGGTGTCCTTTCACCCAGCTCGCGCGTTGGCCGGGGCGCGCGGCCGGGTGGCTGCGAGCCCGGGGAGCGGCGGCCACCTGCCCGCCGGGGTACGGGGCTGTCGGGGCTCTGCGCCGCCGCCACCGGGCTCCTGCCGGGCCGCGTCCCGCCAGCTCCGCACCGCGATGCCGAGTGGCTCCGGGGCCCAGTTCGCGCGGGCGGTGGGTGCGGGCGGTGCCGGGGGCTCCCGGCGCTGCCTTCGCCTGAGCCACCGACGGCGGGGACGGCTCCGGTGTCAGCTGCAGCGCGGAGCCGGGACCGTTTGCTGGTGTGACCCGGCGGTGCTCGGGGGTCCCGTGGCACAGGGCAGGGGGCAGGCGGTGACAAGGGGCGGTTTGTCCGTGGTTGTTGGGGTGCGTGGCCAAGGGACGTGGGGCTTGGCGCTGCCGTGGCAGAGCTGCAGCGTGGGGCAGGGCCACGTGGCTCGCCCGTGACAGGGATGCAGCACACGAAGTCCCTGCAGCGTGGGTCGCCTTGTTGCAGCAGGACGCTCCTGGCCCCGGGCTGGCTCACCCTGCCAGTTTCCTGTGGCCAGCCCAGTGGCCCTAGCGGCACTCGTGGCTGCGGTCGGAGCTGCGCGAGCCGAGGCCGCCAGCGTCCACGGAGGCAGTTGGCACATGCACCGTGGGATGACCTGGAGAGCCTGTTCACCACTGTGGGTACCAGGGAACCAACCCTGCACTGCAGGAGCTTTGCCCCTCTCTCCCTCGCACCCCGTCTTTGGGAGGAAGGCTCTGTGCCCATCGTGGGGAGCACAGCCCTGCGCTGGTGCAGAAGGGCTGGATGCCATTGCGGCGCTCTCGGTGATTTCGAGCTGAGGTTTGCCATCGTGCTTTGACGCGTTTGCAGCAGCGCAGCGATCCTGTGCTGGAGAGTGGTTTGCTTGTGGCCCCGCAACGAGCCTGGCTGTGCCCCATCTGTGTGGCTCTGGGAGAGGGGGAGGCATTGGGGCTGTCGGGGTCACCTGCCCACGGATGGCTGCAGCAATCCCTGGTTCTCCTGAAGCTGTCAGGATCGCAGCCCAACCTGTTGTGGCTCCAGGTCCCCGAGGTGCTGCACAGCGGGGTGAAGACCATCTCCTTGGGTTTTATAACTGTCCCTGGAGAGTGGGGCTTGTCCCCGGGGCCAGGGAGGGCCATGGCATGCCACGTGTGCAGCCACGTGGAGGAGGGAGCTCCAGTGCAGGTCAAGAGGTGCCAAAAGGCTGTACCTGGGGATGTGGGAGAGCTGGGCTGGGAACACGGCGCAATGGGTGGCCGTCACCCACTCTGCGTCCTCCCTCAGGGGGTGTTTGCCCCCCTGGCAGTTGTCATTGGAGCCACCTCACCAGCTTTGGTGCACCTGCCTTGTCCTGAGGCCGATGCTTTGGGGCAGGATGAGAGATGCTGGCACTGGCTCTGGGGACAGGGAGCTGCAACCAGGGATGCTCGGCAAGGGTTGCACGGAGCCTCAGGAGGGACCTTCCCCTCTCACTGCAGGGGAAGTGCTGGCTCCAGAGTGGCTGTGAGATCTCCACCGTGGGGTTTCCCAGCGCTCTCTCAAGTGATAGCAAAACCCCGACACTCTGCTTGCAAAAAATCCCTGCTCCTTGTACCCCTCCACGGCGTGGGCGGTGGGGCGGCGAGCGGTGACTGTGCTGCGCTGAGTACAGTAAAGCAGCCCGTCAGCTGGGAAATGACTTTCTGGTTTGCAAGGAATTACTGTAAGCCAGGCTGCACTCAACTGGCTTTGCGGCAGCCCTGGGCAGCCAGCAGGAGCCTGGGCACAGCAGGACGACATGTGGGTGGAGCAGGACCTCCCTCCCATTGGCATCCCTTGGATGCCTGTGCAGGGGGCCACAGTCTCGCTGCCCGGTGGGGCTGCGGTGGCTGCTGGCTTCCTACCGCGCAGCCATGGGTGCTGTCCTTGGAGCAGCCTCCATGTAATGGGGCCAAACGCACTGTGGTGGTGCCTGTGGCAGGGGAGCCGGTGTGGGGCGGTGTGTGCTGGGGGCTCACCGGTCCCTGCCTCACCAGGACGGGTCAGGGTTTGGCTCTGTGGCCACACAGGCAGCTCTGGCCTGGGAGACTTTGCCGCCTGCTGGCTCTGGGGCTCCGGCATGCTCCGGGAGAAGTAGCCTCGACAGCTGTAATGTTTCTGTGGCATGCCTTTCCTTTCATGGGGTGTCTATTTTGCAACCCCCAAGTGTTTTGATCCCGAGAGGAAGGGGGCGGGGGTGTTTACCCTGGCACCGCGTGGCGGGTGCAGGGATCCAAGCAGCGCTGGGCATGCCTGAATTTTACATGCAGCAACAGTTCTAGCAACATCTGCTGGCTGATAAAAGGTAGGCTGCCGTGAACCGCTTCTCCTGCCGCGTTGGGAAACGTCGAGGGGGAGGCACACATGCGAACACGGCTTCCTGGCCGATAGGGCTGAGCTGAGTTGCTGATAAAGCAGAATCCACCCATCTGGCTGCACCAGAGGGGCCGGGAGCGCTGGCTGCTCACAGCGTCTTGCCCAGCGTTTCCCCTGGTGCCAGCTCATGCTTCCCACCAAGCCGGGGTGCGACGTGCTGCCGTGCAGCTTCTTGCCAGGCTTGGGTGGCCACGGTGGTAGAGCCGAACCGTAACATGGTCACGACTCGCTCCCTGTTCAGTCACTGGTGAGTTTTGCAATCTCTATTTTTGGTGCAACTTCATGTCTTCCTGTTGTTATGAGATGTAAATGCTGGTTTATAGTGCAGCTCTGCCAGGGAGGGAATCAGGGAAAAGCCTGGTGCTGGGGCAGAGCTCAAAGAGCCGGCGTGGCATCGGCACAGCCGTGGCCGCCAAGCGGCTGAGTGCCAGGTGCGGGCTCTGTCTGGCTCTTTGTCCCTTTCGCTCGATGGCTGGCTGCAGAACTTCTATCAGGGAAAGAGACAGCTCTTGCTTGCGGCGTATCCGAGCCCCTCGCACTGGCTGAAACAACTGTAAAGTGATCTCTGTCCTATTTGGTGGTGTTAGCGTGCGGCCCTGGCGCGCTCGGGCTGCAGCTCTGGGTGGCATAGCTGCCCTGGCCCGGCACACGCCGTTTATAGCCTGTTAGTCACCCAAGCCTTTTGGAAACCCTTCGGTGGGGTGCTGGGCTCTGCTCTGCCCTGGCATCGCCCGCAGCTGCCGCTGCTCCTGGGGCTGCGGAGCCTGTCCCCGGTGAGGAAAGCTGAAATCCAGCTCTCCTCCCTGGGCACGTTTGTGTGCATTGGGGATGAACACCGCGTCTAACCCCTGCCAGGTTTGACTGTGAGGTTAACCCGCTCTGGATGAGAATTTTGTTGCATAAACCGTCGGTGTTTTGTGTTTCTTATTCCCATTCTGACTAGTCCCGTTCCTGCCGGCATCGCGGGGGTGTTTCCATGCCCCCTCTTCCGAAGGCAAAGCTTTACCCTCTTTCCCTTCTGCTCTGCTGACTTGGTGCAAGAGCATCTCCCTGCATGGGGCTGCTGCGGCTGCTGGGGGGCGAACCCAGCGAAGGGCACGAGGGGTGCAGGGGCAGCTCCGGGGGATCGGAGCCCGTGCTCGGTGTTTGCTCTTGAAGACCAAGGTGTGAGGGCTTGCCCTCCCGGCAGCGGCTGCGCGGTTGGTCCGGCACGTACCCTGTGCTCACAGCATGGTCGGACAGGGCAGTGGGTGCCCTCGCTGTGCCAGTGTCCCTCTGCCTGTCCCTGCTCACCATCTGTCCCTGTCCTGCCCCAGGTGCCCGTGCCATGGCGTGCAGGCTGGGCTGCTCCCCTGGGATGGCCGTGCTGGCAGCGGGAAGGCTCCTGCACCATCTCCCCTGCACCCGCGGAGAACTCGCGCGCCAGAGGGGGATGGATGCGGCTGGAGCGGTGCAGCCGGTGCCTGTGCTGCCCGCGTCGCCCCCGGCCTGCCTGGGTCCTGCTCTGCAAATCCAGCCTGGCCGGCGGCTGGATTAGCGCGATTGTGTGCACTCGCTGGAGCGCGGCAGATAAAATGAAATTGTGTCTCCAGACCCCAATCGGGACTAATTCGACGCTGAAATGAGCTTAATCCTCAGGTCCTTCTGACCGGCCCGTCCCTCCTGGGCTGGTGCTGGTCTGAGCGGGGATTAGCAGCGAGCCCAGGGCTGTGCTGGAGGCAGCCTCGGTGCTGGGGGCTGGCACGGGATCCCAGGGCGCCTGCGGGGTCCCTGGGAGGTGACTGGTTTGTTGGAAGGGGCAGCACAAGGATGAACTGTCTGGCTTCTCCCTGGGCGCGGGGACTTCTCCCTTGTCTCCGATCTGCCTGGCTGGATCCTACGCCTGAAGCTGCCGCCCCGTTCTTGGGGGTCGCAGGATCCTGTCACCTCCGTGCCCTTCCCTGGTGCCATGTCTGGGGCGATGCCTCTTCCCTCCTGGGATGGAGGACGGGGACCGGAGCTGGACCCTCCCTGCTGTGCTGGAGCGGGCACGAGGGTGGAGTGTGAGTCCCTGGGGGCTGCACCCTCCGCGGGGTCACAGCGGGTTGGGGTGGGTTGGTAGTGTTGTGGAGCAAAAATACCTGGCACGTGGCAGCTGTGCATCCCCACCCGGGCGAGGGCTGGTGCCTGGAGCCACGATGCTACGGTGGGCAGCTGCTCCGGGATCCCCCCAGTGAGCCTGGGGGAAGCCCCAGGACCCTGGAGTGATGGAGCCGGCAGCTCCCTGCCACACCAGCGCCGCAGCCAGTTAATTCGGCTGCTTGGCCCCAGGGAGCTGGCAGTAATTAAAGCTCTGCCCCAGCCTCCCTAATCCTGTCTGTGGGCTCACGGCAGGGGTGGCACTGGCGCTGGCGGAGACTGAGCTCCCCGCAGCCAGCGTCTCGCAGGATCCACACCGGACTCGTGCCCACAGGGGCTGGGTGGGCACTTGGCTCTGCCGGTGAGGCTGCATGGTGCATCCTGCCCACCAGCACGTGGCTCCTGCTCCAGCGCTGGCTGCCCAGATCTGTCCGAGAGGGCAGGCTGCCTGTGCTGCGCTGCCACGCTCTGCCCGGTCCCGAGACAGGCCCCTGGTGTTCCCGAGCAGCCGCAGCCTTCGGCGCAGCCCGCACGGGGTCCGGCACAGCCAGCTCGTTGTGCTGGGGCTGGGCTGGGGGTCCTGGGCGCCCAGTGCCCTGTACGGCAGGGCAGGCTCGTCTCGCTGGGGAGACCCTGAGGGATGGGGCCAGGGGGGGCTGGGGTGAGCTCAGCTGGGGGGGGTGCAGTGTAACCGTGGCCCCCCCGCTCTGCCGTGAGGACCCAGGTCCTGCTGGTGCCAGTCCTGCCCCGTGCTCGGCATTCGAGGGAATCCCCCTGGCACAGCGGCAGCGCCTGTATCTGGCCAGAGCGGCACCGGGGCAGCTGTTGGTGCACTGGGCTGGTTTTCTCTCTTGGTTGCAGCCCCTGGATTTGAGGGATTTTGCTGGGATTTTGGTGGGTATTTTGGTGGTTTTGGTTTGACGCAGGTTTCTGGGCCTCTGTGGTCAGAAGGGAAAATCTGAAGAAGGGAGAAAAACCTTTCCCGAGGGTGACAGACGCCAGCGGGCAGGTACAGCCCCAGGCCCACGGCGGGAGCTGAGCTGCAGGCAGCCCCCAGCACCCAGTTTCCCTGGCACCTGTGTGGCAGTGCCAGTCCCCGGCGGGGCCATCTCCACCAGCCCGTGGGTCTGGTTTCTCCCCGGACAGTGTCAGGCCACGCGTGGGGTTTCCTTGTTCCTGTAATGGTGCGAGTTCTCCATTTTTGGCTCCCAAAGCTGCCAGGAAGCCCGGCTGGTCCCGGCACTGCCAGTTTGGGCTCTGTCTGCCGGCTGTGGGGCCGGTCGCCCCTGCCCGCAGTGAGGGGCACATTGTGTTTCCAGAGCTGGCCGTGCCTCTTCCGTGAGCCCCACGGCTCGTGGCCCCACTCGCCGGGCCCCGGCACTTTCCAGCGTGGGCTGGGGGCTCCGGCGGGCTGGGGCGGTTGGCTGCCGCTGGGGCGAAGCTGTCGGCTGCCGCTGCTCTTCTGCAGGAGGCAAACAAAACCCATCAAAGCACTGTGCTTCTAGAAGGAGCTCACCTCCCGCGCCCGGCGGGCACTGCCGCCTCCCAGCCGAGAGCTGGAAACCACAGGCGGGCGTGAAGCGGGTGAGTCGCTCCATGCCCAGCACCAGCACCCTCTGCGCTGGCTCCACTGCATCCCGGTGCCCACCAGCCCTGGCTGGCAGCTCCGAGCAGGGCTGGGTGTCTGTGGGCTGCTCACTGGCACGCTGGTGTTACTGGTGCGGTCGCTGCCCCAGTGCTGTGTGCCAGGGGCATGTGAGCGGAGACGGGGGGTGCAGGTGAGCCTGTCCCGTCTCCCCCCATGCAGAGCTCCTGCCTCAGTCCCTGGGGTCCCATCCCTGGGGGCTCAGGGGGGCTCAGACCCACTGACCCACTGAGGGCAGAGTCTGTGCCCGGCTCTGGCTCTGGGGAGGAGCGCAGGGCTGAGCGCGGAGGGGGTGCCAGCCCCACTCCCTCGGTGGGCACACGCGTGCAGTGGTGGCGGAGGAAGCCACCGGCAGCCCGGGGCTGGCTGCCCTGCGCAGCAGCTGACATTTTGGAAGGAAATAGCTGCTCTCCGCTCCTTCCTGTAGCACACAGCCTGCGGAACGGCGCCCCGGGAGCCCGGCTGTGCTGGCAGCGCCTGCCCAGAGCCGCAGCCGGGCTGCCCTGGGCCAGGACGCCGGAGCGGTGCGTGGGGCAGTGGTGCCCGACCCTGGGTGAGTGTGGCTGTGGGACGAGGCACCCTGCACCGAGCCAGGGCTGCGGTTCCTGTGCCCTGCAGGAGCCGGGGCTGTGCCAAGCATGGGGCTCTGCTGGCCCGGCCAAGCCTGCGCATGTGGGAGCCCCTGGCTGGGACAGGACTGTGGGCCCCCTCGGGGGGTGCGGAGCCCTCTGTGCCCCCAGCTGCGGGTCAGGATGTGGGGCGCAGTGGCTGGGTCTCTTTGGGGGACGCAGGATGCCCTCCTGCTGGGACCGCAGGGGGCATGAGCGGCACTGGCCAGGGCAGGGCCGGACCCCCTGGCAGCACCCGCTGCGAGGCATGGGGGTTCCAGCCCTGCAGCCGCGAGCGAGGCTGGCTCTGACCTGGAAGTGATCACGGGCTCCCGGAGGTGCCGAGGAACCACGTGTCCGTGTGTTTACCGCGGCGGGAGGCGGCAGCTGCAGCAGGCGCAGCATTGCTGCCTGCAGCGCCATGCCCCTGCCCAGGGGAGGACGCTGCCGCCGAGACCCCCGGGCCAGGAGAGCGACGGGCCAAGGGCAGTGTTGAGGCCGCGTGGGGCAGGCGCGCGGGAGCTGGGGGGTTACGGCCGGAGCCCTTTGCCGTGGCCCCCCCAGGGTGTTGCCTGGCTCTCGGCCCCTGCTGGGCATGGGACTGGGCGAAGGGCTGCAGTCAGGTGCCAGCACCAAGGCTGGGGTGTCCTACCCATGAGGAGGTCACCGGGGTGGCTGCGTGCGGTGAGCATCCTGCAGCGGTGCGTGCGCCGGTGCCCGGGCTGGTGCTGCCCATGTTTGGGCTTTGCCGTGCCCGCGGCACATGGGAAGGCGCCACTGCCGGCCTCGCCCTGTGAGGCATTTCCCTCCTTTTGTCTTCCCGCGGACGTGCTCTGGCTTTCCTGCTGCTCATCACCGGTCACTGGCACCGGCCGGCTGCCGGGAGGTGCCACCACTCCTGCCCCCAGGGCTGCCGCTGTGGCTCATCCCCAGTGTGGGTGTGGGGATCCCCTGTGCCCATGGCCTCAGCGGTGCTGCCAGCTGCCCCCTGCCCATCCTCTCCCCTCCCGCTGCCTCTGGCCCTCTGAGAGCCCCTTTTGGGTGGATTTCACCCATTTTGCTGCCGGTTCGGTGGTGCCACCCCACCAGCAGCCAGGAGCGGGGCTGTCGGATGCAGAAGCAATGACCGCCGGCGTCTTCCCCCTCCTGCCCGCGCTGTCCCCACGAGGCCGGGGTCCCTCTCCATGTTCTTGTCCTACCTCTGGGAAGCTGCCGCGTGCGCCGCTTCGCAGGCGAGAAGTCACCGGTGAGCGCGTTGCTGTGGCTTGTTGAGTTGCTGCTGGTTAACCGAGCTGCGGTAGCGGGTGGGTTGTAGCTCGCTGCCAGCGAGTAAATGCAAAGTAGCTTAAACCACTGCAATTATCCGTCTCTTGCAGTTGTTGGAGCGCGTGGCCGGCGGCTGCGGCACGGCTGACCCGTGGCAATGCGTGGCGCTGCAGCAGTGCTGCCCGTCCCTGCCGGGGCGTGGGAGCCGCAGCGAGAGCCGTGGTGGGTGGGCTGGGGATGGTGCGGGGGGTGGGTGAACGCCGGTGGGTCGGAGCGGGTCGTGGCCACCCGAACATGCCGAGGTTTCCTGAGCCAGGCGGCTGTGAGACTGGGGCGATGCGCTGGCGGGGGGAGTGCGAGGAGGGAGTTGGTCCCTGGGTGTGGGGGCAAAACTGTCCCAAGGCTCCGAGCAGGTCCCTGCGGGCATCACCCAGGGCAGCTGGCAGTGCCGTGAGGAGTGTGGTGCTGGGCACCGGCCAAGCCAGGGCACTGGCTGCCAGCAGCTGGCCAGGTGCAGGAGCACAGGGTTACCGGGAAGGACCAGCAGCTCTGGCTGCGTGGTGGGACTGTGCTGCTGTACCACGTGCCAAAGTGGAGCTGTTGCCACAGCCTTGCCGGGTCTCATGGCCAGAAGGCCTCATCTGCTCATGGCAGGCGGCACCGGTGACTTGTGCCGAGACGCTTGGGGAGGTTTGGTTTGTCAGACCATGGGTGAGACACAGAAAATGAGTTGCTTGGAGAAACGCCCGCCGTAGCATTGATGATGCCCATGGAGGTCGTGTCCAAGCCTGGCATGAGTGTTTTTTTTGGGGCGGACTGATCTGCCGGGGTGGCACGGCCCCGGGGACTGCCCTGCCTTCGGTCGGGGCACCGGCTAGGTGAGCCACGCCACTGTCGGTGCCCTCGCAAAGGCTGATGTGACGCCGGCTCACCTGCCGGGCACCCCGGCAGCGACGCTCGCGCTCCTGCTCCCAGGCCATCACCGGCTGAGCACGGTGTCTGCCGGCTCACCGCAGCAGCAGCCCCAGACTCGTTGCTTAACAACACGCTGGAGTGGAATAGGAAGTGTTTTGTCACCGCGAGATGGGAAGAGATCACCATTTTCTTGATCGCCAGGGCAGCGGCTGTTTGCTCTGTGTCTGCGCAGACGTCCCCGCTGCTCTGGGAACTCTGGCATGGTGGCACCGGCACGGCCGTGGCCACTCTCCTCGGCTTTGCTGGGGCAGCGCTTCTCACCGATGCCCCTTACCGGGTGTCCGTGGTTTCTAACCGCGCGTCCTGCGTTGGCCGTCCTGCCTTCCCTTCCCCTCCGTGCCTGCGTTTTTACGGGTCCTTAGGCCCCTCCTTGCTGGCAGGACTTCCAACTCGGTGATTTCTGTGAATGTGGAAACGTTCCTCCCTTTTTATAGGGGAAAAAATCATTTTTAGCCAACTTTCAGTTATTGTTCCTCTTCCCGCGGGGCTCCGGCTGCGGCTGCTCCACTTGGACCTGCTGCTGCCGTTGTCCCCCGGTGCGCTGCCCCCGCGTGTGCCCCTGCCCGCGGGATGGCACCGGCTGCTTACGGAGCCCTGTGGGCCACCGGGCTTTTCTGAGGCTGACCAAAGCGTTGGGTGGGAGGCAGGCACGGCCCCCGCCGGCACGGTCCCTGCCTCCCTTTGCTTTTCACCGGCCAGTGCCGTAGCTGGATCCTGTCCCGGGCACCCGGCCCGGGGACGCAGCCCGAGGCGTCGCGCCTCTGCCCGGCACCTCTGCACAAAACGAGTGCCAGGCGTTCGGGTGTGAGTGTGTGTAAATGCTGTTTATTGCTGTGCCCTCGGCTCGGCGCGGCCACAAGCCCCCCAGGCCCTCCCACGTCATCCCCAAAGCCGCAACCATCGGGGTGTTTTTCCAGGCCCCACCACGCCGCAGATGTCACCGCGGCAGGGGACACTCTGGCTTTTTATAGGTGCCATCCCCGGCTGTCCTTTCTCCCCGCCCGCCGTGGCTGCCCCGTGTGAGCCACGGCGCCGGAGTCGCATGGCGAGTGGGATCTGGCGACGCTCCTGCGAGGAGCCAGAGCCGCCCCAAAACTTGCTTTGGGAAGCTCCGCGCTCTGGCCGGCGTCTCCTCTGCAGCGCTGGTGCACGGGGCACGCGGTGGCCATGGCGCTGGGGACCCACCGGGGCCTGCAGTGCCGCCGGGGCTGCTCTGCCCATCGGTGCTGCCAGGGTGTGGGCAGGAGCCGGGGCGAGCACAGAGGGGGCCTCCGCTCTGCGTCACCCTGGATTTCTCACCGGCCCTCCCCCCGGCCCCGTTTCCTCATCTGCGTGGCCGGCGATGGCCGCGATCCCGCGGCGCAGCGAGGGGAAATGAGTACCATGTGGAGAGGCGGCACGGAGGCGCGTTCACGGCCCTGCACCCTCCCAGGGCTCTTCCCAGAAAAGAGGGGGTGACTCAGAGCTGGGGTTGCCCGCCCCTGCACACCCCTTCCTTTGGCAGCCGGAGGCGGCTTCGGCAGCACCGGAGAACCCGGAGGCTCCCGCAAAGGGCTGGCGGGGGCAGCCGGGGCCAGATCCCCGCGCGCGGTGCCGCGCCGTGCCCGGCGGCGGTGCCCTGACGTGCCCGTCTTGGTGCAGGTGGTGAGCCATGGCGGTGTGGATCCAGGCGCAGCAGCTCCAGGGCGAAGCCCTGCGGCAGATGCAGGCGCTCTACGGGCAGCACTTCCCCATCGAGGTGCGGCACTACCTGTCGCAGTGGATCGAGAGCCAGGCGTGGTAGGTCAGCGGGTTCCCCGGTGCCAGCAGGTGCCCCCCCTCTGCCAGGAGCCCCTGCGTGGGGCTGGGGCCACCGTGATGCCGCTGTGACGCCGCCAACTGCTCTGCACTCACAGGGACTCCATCGACCTCGACAACCCCCAGGAGAACGTGAAGGCGACGCAGCTGCTGGAGGGGCTGATCCAGGAGCTGCAGAAAAAGGCCGACCACCAAGTGGGCGAAGATGGGTTCCTGCTGAAGATCAAGCTGGGGCACTATGCCACGCAGCTGCAGGCGAGTGGGGGGCCACGGGCAGGGGCTGTGGTGCCGCGGGGGGTCCCTGCCCCATGCCTGGCTCAGGCTGTGCTCTCCCTGCAGAACACGTACGACCGGTGCCCCATGGAGCTGGTGCGCTGCATCCGGCACATCCTCTACCACGAGCAGCGGCTGGTGCAGGAGGCCAACAACGTGAGCGGGGGCCACGGGGCGTCCACCTTGTGCGGGGCGAGGGAGCGGGTCCCGCCGAGGCGGTGATGCTCAGGGTCTCCAGCGCAGGGGTCGTGGGAACAGCCCTGAGGCGGCGGGTGCTCTGGGTCCCCACTGCCCCCAGCACCCAGGGGGACAGGAAGGGTCCCCTTGCCGTGCTGAGCGCTCCCCGTGCCCCTACAGAGCCCGTCACCTGCCGGCTCCCTGGTGGACGCCATGTCCCAGAAGCACCTGCAGATCAACCAGACCTTCGAGGAGCTGCGGCTCATCACGCAGGACTCGGAGAACGAGCTGAAGAAGCTGCAGCAGACGCAGGAGTACTTCATCATCCAGTACCAGGAGAACATGCGCCTCCAAGGTGGGTGGGGGGCTGGGGGGTGACGGGGCTGGGGTGCTGGCAGTGCTGGCCCTAATGCCATGCCCTGTCCTCCAGCCCAGTTCTCCCAGCTCTCCCAGCTGGGTCCCCAGGAGCGCCTGTCGCGGGAGACGACGCTGCAGCAGAAGAAGGCGTCGCTGGAGGCCTGGCTGCACCGGGAAGCTCAGACACTACAGCAGTACCGCGTGGTGAGTGCCGCTGCCCCGGCCCCGTGCCGGCTGCGCCGCCGGCCCCACGCCCCGTGACGCCGTCCCGCCTCGCAGGACCTGGCCGAGAAGCACCAGAAGACGCTGCAGCTGCTGCGCAAGCAGCAAACGACCATCCTGGACGATGAGCTGATCCAGTGGAAGCGTCGGCAGCAGCTGGCGGGGAACGGGGGTCCCCCCGAGGGCACCCTGGACGTTCTGCAGACCTGGTGGGTGCGGGCACTGGCCGTGCCGGGTGGGACGGGACGCAGAGCCCGGGCACGGCGCTGAGCCCTGCTCTCCCCAGGTGTGAGAAGCTGGCGGAGATCATCTGGCAGAACCGGCAGCAGATCCGCCGGGCTGAGCACCTGTGCCAGCAGCTGCCAATCCCGGGCCCGGTGGAGGAGATGCTGTCGGAGCTGAACAGCACCATCACCGACATCATCTCTGCCCTGGTGACCAGGTAGAGGTGGGGGTCCGGGTCAGCTGAGGCACTGGTGGGGCGGGGGGCCGGGCTGGGGCTGTTTGTCCTGCCCGCCCCTGATCCCCATGCTCCCCCCAGCACCTTCATCATCGAGAAGCAGCCCCCCCAGGTGCTGAAGACACAGACCAAGTTCGCAGCCACCGTGCGGCTCCTGGTGGGGGGGAAGCTGAACGTGCACATGAACCCCCCCCAGGTGAAGGCCACCATCATCAGCGAGCAGCAAGCCAAGGCCCTGCTGAAGAACGAGAGCACCCGCAAGTAATGCCCGGGGGGCTGGGGCTGCCAGGGCGGTGGGGAGGAGGAGCTGGAGTGGGGGGTGCGGGGGGGGCTGTGCCCTGCACAGGCGCCCAGCCCTCGTGGTCCCCCAACCCTGTTCATTCCGCGGCAGCGAGAGCAGTGGGGAGATCCTCAACAACTGCTGCGTGATGGAGTATCACCAGGCCACTGGGACGCTCAGCGCACACTTCCGCAACATGGTGAGCTCTGCTGGCCCCCCCCTCGTGCCCCCCCTCTTGTCCTGCTGTGTTCACCCCTCCTGTCCCCACTGTGTTGCATCCCCCCTGTGTTCACCCCGGTGTTCCCCCACGTCCCCACCTGTCCCCCCATGCTCACCCCTCACGTCCCCGCAGTCCCTGAAGCGGATCAAGCGCTCAGACCGCCGCGGGGCCGAGTCCGTGACGGAGGAGAAGTTCACCATCCTCTTCGAGTCACAGTTCAGTGTCGGTGGCAACGAGCTGGTCTTCCAGGTGAAGGTAAAGCCACTGGCCACATCCTCCCTGCAGGGCCTGGGCGAGCCATGGGCACCGTGCCCACAGATGTAGGGCTGGACTGGGTGGCCCAGGGGTGCCTGTGGACGATGCTTCTGCAGTGTCCCACATCCCATCCGGGTCTCCTTCCCCCTGGCAGACCCTGTCCCTGCCTGTGGTGGTGATCGTGCACGGGAGCCAGGACAACAACGCCACGGCCACCGTGCTCTGGGACAATGCCTTCGCCGAGCCTGTGAGTGCCAGTGCCACGGTGGGGCACAATGGGCCCCATCCGCCCTGGGGGGCTGCGGGAGTTGGGCACCGTCTCTGGGGAAGTGCTGGGAGGTGGCAGGCAGAGCTCAGTGCTGACCCTGCTCCGTGCCCCTCCAGGGCCGCGTGCCCTTCGCTGTGCCCGACAAGGTGCAGTGGCCGCAGCTCTGCGAGGCGCTCAACATGAAGTTCAAGGCGGAGGTGCAGAGCAGCCGCGGGCTGACCAAGGAGAACTTGGTGTTCCTGGCACAGAAGCTCTTCAACAGCACCAGCTCCCACCTGGAGGACTACAGCAGCACCACGGTGTCTTGGTCCCAGTTCAACCGGGTGAGTGCACCGGACTCTGTGCTGGGCTCTGTGCCAGGGCAGTTGCGGCACCCCGGGGTCCCACTGTGCTCTAGGACAGGGGCTTGGCTACGCCTGCGGTGCCAGTGCCCGTGCCGGGGGGCTGGATGAGGCACGGAGCTGTTTCTCGCTGGAGTGGCACGAAAACGAGATGGCCGTTGGCCGCGGCAGGGCGGGAGGAGTCGTCGCCTTTGCCTGGGGGGACGTGGGGAGACACGGGGCCCACAAACGGGGTCTGCGTCCTCGGACAGGCACCGCTGGTGCTGCCCCGTGGCTGTGCCATGCTGACCCGTGCCTGGCCTGGCAGTGCTGGCAGCCGTCCTGCCATCCCAGTCCCTGAGTCTCCGTGGCGGCGCCGAACGCTCGCGTTGTTTAACAGCGGCCGTGGGGCTGGAGTGCTCATTTTCTGGAGATTTAACAGGAAAACCTGCCCGGGAGGAATTACACCTTCTGGCAGTGGTTTGACGGGGTCATGGAGGTGCTGAAGAAGCATCTGAAGCCGCACTGGAATGATGGGTAAAAGCCTCCCCTGCCCCCCCTGGACCCCCTGCCCCCCCAGCCCCCTGCCCCTCACCCCCCTGCTCTGCCCTAGGGCCATCCTGGGCTTCGTCAACAAGCAGCAGGCCCACGACCTGCTCATCAACAAGCCCGACGGGACCTTCCTCCTGCGATTCAGCGACTCGGAGATCGGCGGCATCACCATCGCGTGGAAGTTTGACTCCTGTGAGTGTGTGCCAGGGGCTGGCACCCCCTGGGACTCGGTTCTCCTGCCCGCGGGGTTCGTGCTGCTCCTCCGGCACCTCCTGTCGCACCTGGACCCCGCGGTCTGTCCTCGCCGGGGGGGACCTACCCCCGTGTGCCTGGTGAGGACAGACCTGCCTCAGGTTCGCGGTCCCTCCTGCCTGATCCTGTTTTCTGGCCACTTGCATTTTGTCCCAAAACGTTGCCAGGGGAGGGATGCAGCGTGGGGAACACCATCACCTCCCACGTGATCTCGCGGAGCAGGGCCAGGAGCTGCTGCCAGCTCCGGGCGTCACCGCAGTCCTTGCTCTTGTCTTCCAGCTGAGAGGATGTTCTGGAACCTGATGCCTTTCACCACCAGGGACTTCTCCATCCGCTCCCTGGCCGACCGCCTCGGGGACCTCAGTTACCTCATCTACGTGTTCCCTGACCGGCCCAAGGACGAGGTCTTCTCCAAGTACTACACGCCGGTTCTCTGTGAGTCCACGCCAGGTAGTGCTGCCCCTTCACCCCACGCGCGTCCCTCTCCTTCATGCATCCGACCAGGGTGGAGCCCGGGCTCACAGCACCCCTCCGCCCCGGGACCGCTCCAGCCCCGTGGGGCTCTGCAGCCGGCCGTGCGTGAGCCCCCAGCCCCACCGCAGGCTTGTGGCACGTGCCAGCAGCTCCGGGCCTTAGTGCTGCCTGCTTTCCTCTAGCTAAAGCCGTGGATGGATACGTGAAGCCACAGATCAAGCAAGTGGTGCCAGAGTAAGTCTGACCTTGAACGCAGACCCTGTGTTGTCCCACGGTGGCATCCCTAGTGTCCCATCGTCCCATGGCTCACTGGCTCTGGCACTGCCAAAGGCCACATCGTTGCTGAGCTGGTGCTAGGGGTCAAGGAGCCCGTGGTGTGTCCTCGGAAGGGTGAATGCCCCCCCTCGCCGTGCTGCCGCCCAGGGGGCTGGGGACCTCACAGATCATCGCTGTCGTGGGTGTGGGGTTTGGGTCTCCTGCCTGCACCCCTCCAGCCTCAGAAGATGCCCGTTGGAAGCAGTGGGAATTCCCGGAGCATGACTTCACTCCGCGGGAGCCCATCGCATCCTGTGTCAGTGCTCATGAGCCCCCCGTCCCCCCAGGTTTGTCAGTGCATCAGGTGATTCTGCCCCTGGAGGGGCCACCTACATGGACCAGGCTCCCTCGCCCGCCGTCTGCTCCCAGCCCCATTACAACATGTACACCCAGAAGTAGGTATTGCATCCCCTGTCCCTGTCCCACCGCGGCTGCTTCCCCCCTCCCCGCTCTCACCCGCTGCCTCCCACAGCCCTGACACCGTCCTGGACCCCGAAGGTGACTTTGACCTGGACGACACCATGGACGTGGCGAGGCACGTGGAGGAGCTGCTCCTGCGGCGCCCCATGGACAGTCAGTGGATCCCCCACGCCCAGTCGTGACGGGCGGCTGCCCGGCTCCCCCCCCCCCCCCAGCCCCGGCGCTGCGGGACTGTGCTGTGTTCGTGTCTCTGTGCCAGGGGGGCGGCGGGTGGGCCCTGCCCCGGAGATTTGCTCTGTGCTGCCCCGAAACGCAGGCTGACGTCCGGCTCTTTGGTGTTTATGCCCTTGTATAAACGGCAGCGGATTTGTCGCATGGTTTTCCTGTATGTTCCTTTTAAGAGGCCCAGCTTCGGCTTTCCGCTTCTGCAAGCGCCGGCCCCGGAGCTGCCCCGCTGCCCGCCGAGGGGCTGCTTGGGGCGGGGGCCGGGCATCCGGCCTCGCCTTCGCTTTCGCAGTCGTCACTAAGAACGTACGTGTCGCCTTCTAGTCCTGCCCTGTGGCTCCATTCCCAGGGGCTGTGGGCACGCTGGGCGCAGGGGGGGTCAGCTGGGGCTCCCCACTGCTCTGTGCTGGCGCTCTGCTCCACAGCAGTAGGGTCCGCACCTGGACCTCATCTCCTCCTCAAGGATGTGGGAGCCTCGCTGGCTCCTGGCCTCAACATCCCGCTCCGGAGCCAGTGCAGCACGAGGGAGGCAGGGTGTGGGGGCATCCAGCACGGGCACCTGGGCAGCGTGGCTGGTTTGGGGGGAGCGGAGCCCTCTGTCCCCTCCTGCCTCTCCCCTCGCCCTGATGGAGAAGCTCCGGGGCCCTGGCCATGTTATTTTTCTACCACAGAGTAAATAAAGCACGGAATATTTTTGTAACACAAAAGCTCTGGGTTTCACGTGTGTTGGGGAGGGGGCAGGTCCCTGCCCTGGTGAAGGGGGACAGGAGAGGAGACCCTCACCGGTGTGCCGTGGGCTGGGGCCAGGGGCCGTGGGGGTGTGTGGGTGGCTCCATGCTCCTCAATTTCTGGACGATGCGCAGCAGGTAAGTGATGCCCCGGGACCAGGCGCAGTTGGGGTCCGTGTCCCCAACTCCCCGAGAGCAGCGGGGCAGCTCCCCGGCATGCCCGGGGGGGCTGGCGCTGGGGAAGAGGTGGGTCTGGGGACGTTTCCTGGAGGAAAAAGCAAAGCGCACGAGACAAATTCCACCATTTCTTTGAAAGAAGGCTCTTTCTCTCGCCAAGGCGCGGAGAACGGGGGGGCTTTGCTCTGGGGTTTTAATTGCGATTTAAGTCCCCGCTGGACGGGGCGGCCGTGGCCGCGTCGGGTGTTTTGTAGAAAGAAGAAAACGAAACAAAACCCAAGGCGGAGCTGAGGGCGGGGGCGGCGCCGGTCGCGGCCGTTCGCCGTCATTTCTGCCGGAGGCGGAATAGCCGCGGGGCAGCGGGGCCAGGGGCGGCCCGGTGCCCGCGTCCCTGCTCGGGGGCGGCGGGCGCGCTGTGCCGGTAGCGGCGGTGCGCGCCCCGGGATGCTGCCCGCGGTGGCGGTGGCCGTGGCTGTAGCCGTGGCGGTGGCCGTGGCCGTGGGGCTGCCCGTCGCCCCCGCGCTGCGGCACCGCCTGGCCCGCTCCGCGCTGCACCGGGCCGCGGGCTGGTACCGGCGGCGGCTGGAGCGGCTGGGCAGCGAGGTGCGGCTCGGCCAGGAGCGGCGGCTGCGGCGGCTGCTGCCCGTCGGCACGGCCCGCGGTGAGAGCGGGGCGGCGGGGCGGGCGGCGGGGCGGGCGGGGGGGTCCGCCGGGGGTCGTCCCTCCTCACGCCACCTCTCTCTCGGCAGACTCGGAGGCTTTCCGGGAGCGGCACCCCCTGGGGCAGAGCTGCCCTGACGGGGCGCCCGGGGGGCAGGTCCCCCCGCTGCGCCCCTGGGCCCTGCTCCGCAGCTGCTGGGGCACCGACCCCTCGCTGCAGGTACGGGGCCGCGGGGCAGGGAGGGCAGCGTGGGCACCCTGCACAGGCTGCCCCGCCTGACCCCCGCCTCTCCCTGCGCAGGGGTCCCTGCTCTACCTGGATGCCCTCCGTGCCGCCTTCCCGAAGGCGCTGGACCGCTGGGGCACAGCCCTGCTCTCCTGGGCGCCCAGTGGCCCCTGCGCCCCGGCGGGCTGGCCCCTGCCCACTCTGTATTGCACCCCGGCCGAGGCGGGCACCCTGCCCTCGCGGGCTGCCACTCTGAGGGTGCAGCTGCTCTTCGCCCTGCGGGGTGCGCGCCCTGCGTGTGCTGGAGGCCGGGCTGGCAGCCGAGCTGCACGACGCGCTGGCGGCCCTGCATAGTGGCTGGCCCGGGCTGGCCCAGGACCTGGCGCTGGGCACACTGAGCCCCCAGCCTGGGCTGCCTGAGGGTGCGCGGGGACGGCTGCAGGCGCTGCTGGCCCCCGATTCCAGCCGGGCAGCTGAGGTCCGGGCTGAGTGCGCCCGCGGCTTCGAGGGCATCGTGCAACGCCTGTGGCCACAGCTGGAGGTGGTGGTGGTGGGGACGGCACATGGTGCGGAACAGCTCTACTGCGACACCCTCCGCCAGGCCGACTGCAAGGGGCTGCCCTTCTACTGCCCCTTCTACCAGGCGGCAGGAGGTGAGTGTCGGGCACGCAGGGCTGTCCCTGAGCCTGCCCTGGGTGCGTGGGGGAACTGCTGCTGTATGGCAGCACGAACCCCTCTGCCCCCGCAGACACGGGTGCATCTCTGTGTGATGTCCCTCCCTGGAGAAACCTGCTGCTCCCTGAAAACAGCTCTGTCCTGGCACCAGCCAAGAGGTTCTCCCTTCGAGGGGAGTGAGGCTGTGTGGGCAGGGACAGGGGGTTTGGGGGGCTCACACTGACCCGTGCTGCACTCTGCCCAGCCCTGCTCGGTGTGAACCTGTGGCCAGAGGAGCCAATGCCCCGATTCCTGCTGTGCCCCGACTGGGCTTTCTACGAGTTCCTGCCCTGCCCAGCTGAGGAGGAGCCACAGACGGTGCTGCTGGACGAGCTCTGGGAGGGACGCGAGTACGGGCTGGTCCTGACGGCCCGACCTGGAGAGTACAGGTGCCTCCTCCCTGCCGCGGTGGTCCAGGGGGCTGTCTGCCCCAGCCCCGAGTGCCTGGCACCGGCCCCCTTCACAATCCCCTTGCCCATGCAGGTGCTGTGCCAGGGAAGTGCTGAGGGTGACCGGCTTCCACAAGCAGTGTCCCATGGTGGAGCCCGTGCGCAGGTGAGGACACCCCAGCCTCTGCCCTCATCTCGGGGAGCTCTGTGATGGGCAGGGTCTGGGTGGGATGGTGCTGCCAGCACCCCCAGAGTGGGGCACCCACCTCCGGCCCCTGTGCCGCAGGGAGAGTCAGGCACTGAGCGTGCGGGGAGAGAGCATCCCTGAGGAGCGGTTCTGCCAGAGCCTGTGCCGCGCCGTGGGCATGTGGCCGGGCGCTCGCCTGGTCGACTATGTCTGCGTGGAGAGTTCCCTGCTGGGTGAGTTCCCCTGAGAGCTGCCTCAGTGCCCTCAAAAGCACGGTTGGTGTTGCCCAGGGCTCTGCTGGCCCTCCTGTGCCCTGCTTGGCTCTGGCTCGCCTGTGCCCAGCAGCTTTAACATGCTTGTCGTGCTGCTGCAGGCGCTTCTTCGGGGGCTTATGCTCCCCACTACCAGGTGTTTGTGGAGCTGCGGGGCCTGCGGGACCTGTCGGAGGGGCAGCGCTACAAGGTGAGGGGGATGTGGGCTCAGCTCTGGGGCGGGTACCGCTGCCCACACCCTGCCTGCACCCTGCCCGCATGCTGCCCGCGGGGCGGGCAAGGCGGTGGGGTGGCCGCAGCCACGCAGTGGCGGTGCTGACCCAGCAGCCTCTGTGCCACAGAGATGCTTCGCTATGGGACTGGCTGGGGGGCATGGGCACAGCCCGGGGCTGGCTGGGGACACGGGCACAGCCCAGCCCTTCTTGGGGGGCTACAGCCACTGGCAAGGCCCTGGGCACTGGGGGACGTGACAGCCACTCTGCTGGGACGGCCAGTGTTGGAGCCATGCAGGCAGCCTGCCCTCTCTCTGCAGCTGGACCAGTGTCTCCAGGAGGATTTCCCCGTCTATAAATCCTTCCGCTTCAAGGGCAGCATCGGGCCCCTGCGCCTGCACCTGGTGGGGGCCGGGGCCTTCGCCCGGTTGCGGGAGGCACTGGGCTCCCCCATCCCCATGCCCAGGGTCCTGCGGGAGGAGCGGCTGCTGCAGCTCATCCAGGGCACCGTCATCTCCTAGGGCAGCCCGGGGGTCCAGCAGCCCTCCCGCCCCTGGGGTTCACTTGGGATGTGCCCTCCAGGAAGGGAGCAGGGCCAGGTCCCTGATGGGGGGCGCAGGGTGCCCAGCCCTGGAGGGTTTGGCTAAGTGGAGCAGATGCAGCCAATGAGATCGACTGTGTCCCTGCTCCACTGTGTCAGCGGGTGCTGGTGGGCACCTCCCTCGGTGCTGCCTGCAGGGATGGAGCGGGACACGCAGCACATTCCAGCCCCAGGGCCAGCCCGGGCCTCTCGCCAACAGACCTGGCCCTTGGCTGGGCTGTTTGGGCACAGGGTGGGACCCCGGGTGCTTGGGAGCATCACGGGGCAGTGGGGTCCTGGTGCCAATGGGCATGGCTTGCCCCACTCTGCTCAGTGCCTTGGCAGCACCCGCAGGCAGCCACAGCGGAGCGGGCGCCTGTGCCTTTCCCGAGGGACGCCTCGGCCATCACACCCCACAGCTGGTGCAGGGTGGACAGCGGTGACCTCCCTGGGAGCAGGAGGAGCAGCGGAGCCGTGGGCCCTTGCGGGAGCGCGGCTCATCCCTGTGCTGAGCTCCAGGGCCCTGTGGCATTGTGTTCCCTGGCAGGGACACTGTGGGCAGGGACACCATGGGCAGGGCACAGGATGGCCGGTGGTGGCAGGTGCCAGCTGCCACAGAGCAGCCCCTCCACAGGGCTCCAGCTCATGTCTGCTGGTTAAGGAAACAATGAGCTCCAGCAAGGGCTGATTTTAGCGTTTAAAAAAACAGAAGCAAAATAAAGGAGGATTATCTGTCAAAAATAAATAAAGGCCAGCACTCTGGGACTGATTTTTTTATACTATTATTTTTAATCCTCATTAAAGAGATTGCGTGATGACAGCCCTGACTGCTCCGGTGGTTGCGAAGTTGCTGTTGTTTCCTCGGGGCTCCTGGGGAAGGGGCAGGCATGAATATTTCACCAGTTGAGCGGCTGGCTGGGGCTCTGGGGGCAGCTGGCTCCTCGTGCCTGTGAGGCACAGATACCAGGCGGGAGGGATGGGTCCTGTCCCCTCCTGCTCGTTAAGGTGTGCTTTAAGGGCTGGAGAGCCGGGTGCTTGGGGACCCTGCTGTGCAGGCAGCTGCTGTCGGGGTGGGCACAAGCCAGGCCGCTGGCAGAGGACAATGTCTTGAACAAGGTCCACACAAAGCATTGCCCTGGCACAGCGGAAACCTCGGCCAGGGATGGAGACCAGGCCAAGGCCCCTTCCCTCCATCCCTGCTGGAAAAAAAGCCTCAAGCGAAATTCCTGCTGCAAGTAGGGGAGAAGCTGTGGCTGGGGGATACCTGCAACTGGAGGGGGGACTGCCTGGGAGGGGCTGTGAACCTGGATTGCTGATGGCACGGTGGGGTCACTGGTGCTGGGTTGGCCAGCATTGGTGTGCCAGGCACTGGCAGGGTACAAGCTGGGGTTTAGTGGGGAGTAGGGTGGGTGTGGGGCTGGATAAAGACCGAGGTGGTGACGCCGGGCTCTGGGGCGATCTGAGGGGGGCTCCTAGGCAGCCGTGCTCTGGCAGAGACTTGCACAACAGGATCCACTGCCCATGGGGCTGCTGGTCCCGCTGCCTGTGCCATGCACACCCCACGGGTGCCTGCACCTGGGGCAAGCCTAGCCCTTCCTGGGGGCCCTGCAGTGACCTGGCTTGGCCAGGCTGTGGGGCAGGGGGTGCCAGGTTGCAGGGTGCAGGCTGGGTTTGGGTGCTGGGTGCAGAGTGCGGGTGGAGCGGGATGTGCAGCACACACCAGCCCCGGGGCCAGGCTGCGGGGTGCAAGGTCAATTCGAGGGCCAGGCTGCAGGGTGCAGTCTTGTTTTGGGTGCCAGGCTGCGGGTGCCAAGGCTGCAGGGTGTGGGCCGGGTTTGAGTGCCAGGCTGCAGGGTGCAGGCTCATTTCGGGTACCAGGATGCAGGGCGTGGGCTGGGTGGGGGTGCTCGGCTGCAGGATACGGGCTTGGCCGAGGTCCCACCGGCATGGGGCAGCCGCCGGGCCCGGGCGCTGCGGCGCTGGGTGGAGGCCGTGGGGGTGCCCCGGCAGCGGGAGGTGCCGGTGCCCGGTGCCCGGTGCCTGTCCTCCCTCCCCGCCGCTGCAGCCCGGGGCGGGGGGGCCGCGCCGTCCCCGTCCGCGTCCCCGCCCCCGGCCCGGCCCGTCCCCTCCTCCCGGCCGCGCCGCCTCCCGCCCGATCCGCCACTGAGCCCGCAGCGGCGGCGGGCGCAGGCTCCGGGGGCGCCCGGGGCCCCGCGGCGGCCGCTGCCCTGAGGCCGCGGGGGATGGCGGAGGGGCCCCGGGGCGCCCCGCCGCCGGGCTCGCCCCGCCCCGCCGCGCCGCTGCCCAACGGGCCCCGCGGCGGCGGCGGCAGCCCCGGCTCGGGCTCGGGCAGCAGCAGCCGCGAGGACTCGGCGGAGCGGAGCCCCGCGCCCCCCGCGCCCCGGGCCAGCATCATGAAGGTGAGAGCCCCGCACCGGCCCCGGCCCCGGCCCCTCCCGCCATCCCCGCCCCCGGAGCGGGCTCCGGCGCCCCCCGGGACCGGCGCCGCCCGGCACCTGCGCAGGGCTCGGGGGGCCGAACCGTGCCGAACTGCGCTGCGCGTCCCCCGGACCCGGAGCCAGCGGGCACTGGCCATGCCAGCCCGCCGTGCCCGCCGCCCCCCTGAGTTCCCGCCGTGCCCAGCCGGGCACTGCCTGCACCGGCGGGCCGGGCTGGCAGAGCCGCGGGGCAGCTGCAGTCCCGGATGGGTGCCCCTGGGGTCGCCCGCCCAGCCGGGCACGGGGTTTGCCCCCTGCCCGCGGCACCGGGCTCGCCGGGGCCACTCTCGCCGGGGCTGGCACGGCAGCCCCTCGCCCTGCCCAGCACCGCGGGTCCCCAAGGGCAAAGCCCAGCTCGGGCTCCGGGCGCTACCGGGCCACGCCTGTGCCCCTGGCGCGGCCGTGCGAAGCCGTGCGGGCCCGTTCCTGCGGGCCCCCTGCACGGCCACGCCGCTCCCGCCGCAGGTGCAGTGCCGCAGCATCGCCCTGTCCTGCTCGGGGCACCCATGGGTGCCGGTGAGGAGACGCCTGTTCCTGGCTCCCCAGCACCTTCCCCTCTCCCGTGCTCCCTCCTGCGAAGGTGCTGAGCCTTGGGCCGGGCCTGGCCAGCTCCCGACCTGCTCCCGACACCTCCCCGGAGCCGGTGCCATGGCCTGGCAGGGGCACCGGCGGGGCCGTGGGCCAGGGAAGGTTTTGGGGCGGGCTCCCACGCGGGTGGGCAGCGGGTCACACGCATGCTTTGCTAAATGACCCTCCCTAATTGCACTTACGCCGGCGTTGCTTGCTGACACAATAGGTCGCGTCCGCCCGGGACCTGCCTCCCCGCTCCTGGCAGCCTATTTTAAGCCGGGCTTGCTCCGGTGCTATTAATACCCTGCGTGGGGACTGGTCCCGTGGTGCCAGCCCGGCCCCGGTCTCCTGCCCCTGGGACTCAGTTCCCCAGAGGCATCGGCCCCTCCCCAGGGGACCCCACGCCCGCCCAGGCTCCCACTGCAAACTGTTGCGGGAGCAGCCAGGCTGTGCCCGTGTGGTGACAGCCAGGAGCCCTCCCAGTGCTCCGGTACAGCCAAGGGCCGGCCCGACACCGGCTGTGCCCAGTTTCCTCGGGGACCTCGCTGGGGTCTGGTGCTCTTCACGGGGCTGGGCAGCGTGCCTCCCTGCTGCTGCCCGCCCAGGGCCGGCCACGGGCACCGCGGGCGGGAGGGGAACTCCTCGCTTGACCCCGGGCTGGACGCATCCCCCCGTCACCATCGTGCGTCACTGAGGGATTTGGCCTCACGTGAAGGTCAGGTGGCCAAGGGCCAGCACTGGTGGGGGAGGGCTCTGGTGCTGGAGCAGGTCAGACCTGGCCAGAGTCCCCAGGGTGTGCTGGTCCTTCATGCATCTCCGAGTCCATCTGGGGCCTGATCCTGCCCTGGCACTGGAGGGCTGCGGTTCCCAAATCCTGCAGCCGTGAGTTCCCCAGGCTGAGCCTGTTTGTGCCCCAGGATCCCGACTGTGCTGAGCCCCTCCTTGGGCTGAGGCAGGCGGGCAGGGGACAGTGGGCAGATACGCTGCCCGTGGGACCACGCAGGCACTGGCTGTGCCATGCCATGCTCCTCCTGCCCTTGCCTGTTCGGAAGCAGCAATCCTGTCCCTGAGTGGAGATGAGGGACAGAGCGTGTCCTCCCCTCCAGCGCCTCTGCTGCGAGGCTCGGCCAGCCGCCGGCACCTGAGACCCCTCTGTGCCTGGGCTCTCCCTGGCTGGGAGCGGTGGCCTGGAGCAGCTCTGCACAGCGGCTGGAGAGAGAATGGTGGTGGCTGGAAGGGTCTATGGGGACCCCCAGCAGGTCTGGGCCCCAACCAGCCCCAGCAAGACCTGGGGAGCAGCTGCCCGATCCCGAATCCCTGGGAGATGCTGAGGCCATTCCCGTGCTGTCAGGTCTGTGGCAGATTTGCTGCTCCCCTGCACGGTGGTGGGTGGGAGTCAGGGGCTGCACCCGCAGCTCAGCCGCAGTGCCCGTGTGGGGGCTGCAGGGCAGGGAGGGGGCCCAGCACCGCGAGCCCGGCTGCAGCTTGGAGGAGGGGTACAAACGAGCCGTGGGCAATGGGGCAGCAGCCGGGCAGGGACTGGCTGCTGATGAAGTGGAGGCACATGTGGGAAGAGCTGCCGGCTCTGTTATTTTTCGGGATTTCCAGAAAAGGCTGGAGGAGTGAATCTGAAAGTGAGAATCGACAGCTGTGCTGGGGCAGGGGGAGCCCGGTCAGCAGCAGAGCTGGCCCCGTACAGCATCCCCGTGCCCTGGCTAGAGAACCTGCTCCCTGCTTTCTTCCCAGGCTGGGAGCGGAGGGGGCTGGAGTCCGGTGTGCTGGGAGGATGCTGGAGAGGGACTGCGGGACTATTCGGTCTGTTCCTCTCTGCTGCAGGAGGTGACCCTTCCCAGCACCCCTCTGTCCTGTCCCCTGCGTGGGCCCCCTCCCCATCCCGTGCCAGCCCCAGGAGCTGTGCGATGCCCCTGCACGGGGCTCTGCTCCACGGCCCTCGCTGGGTAGCGGCAGCTGGTGCTGTGGGGAGTGGATGTGTCACTCGCTCTCTTCTTGGCAGGGAACAAACACCGGTAGGAAAGCCCTGGCTGTGCCTGGCCTCCCACTGCCTCCGCTCCGGCGCTGCCGGCTGTTGCCGCCTGCCTGCACCCCTGCTCGCGCTGCCCAGCCCAGGATGGGGGCAGTGGGAGAAACGGGGACCTGGACAAACCGTCTGCAGATGAGTCACGTCACCTGTCCCATGGGTGAAATGCGGCCCCACCACACACCCCGTGGCCGGGAGGGGGGTCCTGCTGCCAGCAGGGGCGATGGTGGTCGTGCTCCCCTGGCTGGGCAGCAGAGCTGCGGTCAGGCAGCGCCTCAGCCCCAGAGGCTTTCGGTTCCTCTGTCTCCTGCTGTCACAAGCTGCTGCACAGCGGGGACACCCCTGGCCGGGCCTCGGGGGATAACGGGAAGGGAGGGGCGGCTGACGGGCCCTTCCCCATCCCTGTGCTTGAGAGAGGTTGTTTGGCCAGTAACGGTGGTAGTCACGTGGCGGCCGAGATTAGGGCTGCCATGCTTGCCAGGGCACTGATCGCGGGAGGTAATTGACTGAAGAGGTGCTTAGCACGTGCTACAGAGCCGGGCAGGGCATGGGCAGCTGGGTTCAGACGTGCCCTCCATGCCCAGCCAGATGCCCACGCTCGCCATTGGCATCATGGTTGGCATCGGCATCATGGTCACGTCTTCCCTCCGCGGAACCAGGCTATGTGGGTGTGATCTGTGTGGCAGCGCTGGCAAAAGCCCTGCCTGCTCGCTGCCAGCTGGGCGGCACCGTGTCTGGGACGCCCTGCTCGTGCCGGAGCCCTGCGCCGTGACCAGGGATGCTCTGTGCTCCCGCGGCCGTGGGCACCGCATCCTCCTGCCTCCGCTGCCAGCCTGATGGAGCTCTGCAGCCCAGCTGCCTGCGCTACTCCTGCCTGCACCGCTCCTGCCCGCACCTCGTGAGCGCGTAGTAGGGTGTCCTCAGGGTCGAAGGGCGCCTGGGAAGCGCCTGTGTAAGGGGCTACTGCGGAGCAGCGGCTTTTCCCTGCAGGTGCCCAGGCCGGGGTGAGAAGCTGGCAGGTGGCTGCGGGCAGGAGGCCTCACGCAGCTGCTGCCACCCGCTCGCCGGCCACAAACGCGTTCGGCGGCAGCAGGCGCTGGGTGCTCCTGGAGCGGGGCGGCAGCGGCGCCCACTGAGGGTCGCCTGCGCAGATGAGGAGCGCAGAGCCTGTGTGCCACAGGGCACTCTCGGATCTGTGCCACACGTCTGCACCCCAAAGTGCAGCAGCAGGCACCCCCTGCCCTTCCCACACCTGGGGGCATGGGGGGCTGCGGGGAGGGCGTTTGAGTTTTTGCCCTTAGCCGGGGGTGGCACGGGGCCTGGCGAGGCTGACACGGAGGGGAGGGTCTGCCTGCCCGCGGTGGGCGCAGCTGGTGGCAGGTCCCCGGGCGCTGGGTGCAGGCGGGCCCCCCGCCCGTGTTTCCTTTCCGGATGGATTTCCTGTTTTCGGCTGTGGGGCCCGGTGCGGAGCCGCCCGGGGTGGGGTGCGCAGGGCGGGGAGCGGGTCCGCAGAGATGCGGGGGTCCTGCCCGGGGCGGGAGAGGGCCGCTTCCCGGTGCCAGCCATCACCCCGCGGGGGGGCGAGGGCCGGGGCTGCCCGTCAGTGCGGCGCTCAGATTGCGGCTCGCAGGCAGCATCCGGCGGCTCGACGAGTCCTTGCTGGTGGGGCTGGTCCTCGGCGTGACCTGCGGCTGAGCCCCCGCCGACCGGGGCTGGCCGGGGTCCCGCACCTCGGCATGGCAGCCCCCGGCAGCCGGGACCCTGCCTCGGCCCTGAGGGTGATCGTGCCCGGTGGGCAGTGCGGCTCCGGGGGATGCCGTGCATCGCCCCCCGCCCCAGCCCTGCCCTCTGCCCCTCTCCCCCGCAGCGGAGGGGGCAGCGGCCGCTGGCCGGGGGACCCGGGAGCCGGCTGGGCAGGGGGCACCCCCGGGAGCCGGCTGGCACAAAAGTCGGGTGCTGGCGCTCGGCCGGCTCCCCGGAGCAATCTGGCAGCGAGAGGACGCCAACAGCTCCTGGATCCGAGCTGGGGAAGCAGCCCCCCGCCAGGCTGAGGGGGGGTCTGCCTTAGCCAGCAGGCAGCGAGGCTGCAGAGGAACAGTGCCACTGCCCGCTGACTGCCCCTGCCCGGGAAGGCAGCAGGATCCAGTTGGCTCTAATGCAGGGCCGAGGGCTGGGGATGGTTCCCCCTTACCCGGGACGTGGTGTCCCGGGCAGCCCGGGGGGGCAGATCCAGACCCTCCAGGGCAAGGCACAGGGATGTGCTCGCCCAGGCTACCAGCTGTTCTGCAGCTGCCCTGCGCAGGAGGTGGGGAAGCTCTCGGGGGGCTGGAGGGGGACACCCCTTGCCCCTAATCCGGGCAGCTGGGCTGGACCTGCCTGTGCCAGAGCCACCACCAGATTAGAGGTGACTCACCATAATCTTGAAGTGGATTAAATCTCCTCCTGCTGCACTACTTAATGAAATCCATCCCATAATATGCTCCCGGCCCTGCTGTTCTCCCTCATCCCCCACCCCCTCCAGCCCCTTGGCAACAGGGTCCCCTTCCCCGCTGAGGGGCAGGGTTGGCACAGGGGTATGGACAGACCGTGGCACGGGGTGCAGGCAGCCCATACCCCCGTGACCCCATACGGGCAGCAGCAGCCGCAGGCTCTGCCGGATGGGGCCGTGGGCCGCCCTTGTCCCCAGTGCCTGGCACTTGCAGGTGCTCCCCAGGAGCAGCTCTGCCTGTGCACCGTTTGGGTCGCCCCAGGCGTCCTCGCACCCTGCTGCCATGGTGCCCAGGGTCAGTGCCTGGGGTCGGCGCAGGGGAAGGCATGAGGGGCCGTGGCGTGTGCCACTCTGCAGGGATGGGGCTGCTGTGGCACAGGCTGGTCTTGCTGGGCACCTGTTTTCCTCCATCATCCCCAGGTTGAGGAGACGGGGACCATGCTGGGCTGCCTGTGCATGGCCGTGCCTCCGAGGGTGAGTGAGCAGTGGGGAAGGATCCGGCTCAGGGCCGGGAGCAGGAAGGAAGGAAGGAAAGCGGAGTTAAAATAAGCCCAGCAGTGAGCCGTGGGGGAGGCCCGGGCTGGAGCCGGCTCTCGGCCACCAGGGAGAGGGTTGGACTGGGGTGGACTGGGCTTCACGTAGCGCTGGGGCACCCTGGGGTGCTGCGCTGTGCATTGGGGCTGGGGTGGGGAGAGCGGGCGGCAGGAGGGCACCGCGAGCTGCTGGGGCATGTGCTGCCTGCCCCATCCCTGACGGCTCTGCCTCTTTCTCCCACCCTGGCAGGATGGCTCCCGGCAGCGGCCGCCGCAGAAGAAGAAGACGGTGTCGTTCAGCACGATGCCCAATGACCGCAAGATCAACAGCACGGCCGCCTGCATCTCCTTCATGCTGGAGGGCTGCGAGCTGAAGAAGGTGCGCTCCAACTCCCGCATGTACAGCCGCTTCTTCGTGCTGGACGCCGACATGCGCTCCGTGCGCTGGGAGCCCTCCAAGAAGGACTCGGAGAAGGCCAAGATCGAGATCAAGTCAGTCAAAGAGGTGCGTGTGGGCAAGAAGACGCCTGTCCTGCGCAGCAATGGCCTCTCCGACCAGTTCCCGGACGAGTGCGCCTTCTCCATCATCTATGGAGACAACTATGAGTCCCTGGACCTGGTGGCCAGCTCGGCCGACGTGGTGAGTGCCTGGGTGATGGGGCTCCGGTACCTGGTGTCCTATGGGAAACACACTCCTGAGGCACCCGGGACCGGCCACCCCAGCCTCCGGACATCCTGGATCTCCTCCGTCTTTGACCTCGCTGACCTGGAGAAGTCTGGCCGCATCCCCGTGTCCCGGGCCGTGCAGCTGATCAAAGCGCTCAACCCAGGCATGAAGACCTCCACCATTGAGCTGAAGTTCAAGGAGCTGCAGAAGGCCAGCGAGCGTCCTGGTGTGGAGGTCGCCTGCGATCTCTTCGTGGAGGCGTACTGCGAGCTCTGCACCCGCCCCGAGATCTTCTTCCTGCTGGTGCAGTTCTCCAGCAACAAGGAATACCTGGGCCTGAAGGACCTGCTGATGTTCCTGGAGGTGGAGCAGGGCATGGAGGGGGTGACGGAGGAGAAGTGTTTGGAGATTGTCAGCAAGTACGAGCCCTCCAAGGAGGGCCGGGAGAAGGGCTACCTGGCCATCGATGGCTTCACGCGCTACCTGCTCTCCGCCGACTGCTCCATCTTCGACCCGCAGCACCGCAGGGTGTGCCAGGACATGGCGCAGCCCCTCTCCCACTACTACATCAGCTCTGCCCACAGCGCCTGCCTGCTGGAGGACAACTTCTGGGGCCGCTCGGACATCAGCGGCTACATCAGCGCCCTGGGCCTGGGCTGCCGCAGCATCGAGCTGGTGCTGTGGGACGGCCCCGAGGGCGAGCCCGTGGTCTACACCAGCCCCTCGGCCGCCTCCTGCGTGCCCTTCCGCACCGTGGTGGGGCTGATCGACCAGCACGCCTTCGCTGCCTCCGCCTACCCCCTCATCCTCTGCCTGGTGGTGCGCTGCTCGGCCCCCCAGCAGCGTCTCGCCGCCCAGTGCCTGCGCAAGACGCTGGGGGAGAAGCTGTACCTGGAGCCCCCCAACCCCGCCGCGTCCTACCTGCCCTCCCCGGAGCAGCTCAAGGGCCGCATCCTCATCAAGGGCAAGAAGCTGCCGCCCGGCTGCGAGGACAGCGAGGGGGAGGTGTCGGACGAGGAGGAAGGCTGGGAGCTGGCACGGCGGCTGGGCCAGGAGGAGCAGGAGGCACCGGAGGGAGGTGGCCCGCGGCGGGTGCGCCTCAGCCGCGAGCTCTCGGAGCTGGTGAGCCTCTGCCAGGCTGTCCCCTTCCAGGACTTCGAGAGCTCGCGGCGGGGGCAGCGCTACTGGGAGATGTGCTCCTTCAGCGAGGTGGAGGCGGGACGCTTCGCCAACGAGTGCCCGGCCGAGCTGGTGAGCTACAACAAGCGATTCCTCTCCCGTGTCTACCCCAGCCCCATGCGCATCGACGCCAGCAACATGAACCCCCAGGACTTCTGGAAGTGCGGCTGCCAGATGGTGGCCATGAACTACCAGACACCAGGGCTCATGATGGACCTGAACGCAGGCTGGTTCCGGCAGAACGGGGCTTGCGGCTACGTCCTCCGCCCCGCCATCATGCGGGAAGAGGTCTCCTACTTCAGTGCCAATGCCAAGGACTCCCTGCCCGGGGTGCCCGCCCAGCTCCTGCACCTCAAGGTCATCAGTGGGCAGAACCTGCCCAAGCCCAAGGGCTCAGGGGCCAAGGGGGAGGTGGTGGAGCCCTACGTCTGTGCCGAGATCCACGGCATCCCAGCCGACTGCGCCGAGCACCGCACCAAGACAGCCCTGCAGAGCGGGGACAACCCTGTCTTCGATGAGAGCCTGGAGTTCCAGATCAACCTGCCAGAGCTGGCCGTCCTGCGCTTCGTCGTGCTGGACGACGACTACATTGGGGACGAGTTCATCGCCCAGTACACCATCCCCTTCGAGTGCCTGCAGCCCGGCTACCGCCACGTCCCTCTCCAGTCCCTGGCTGGGGAGCCCCTGCCCCACGCCACCCTCTTTGTGCATGTGGCCATCACTGACCGCCGCGGCGGTGGCAAGGGGCACCGCCGGGGTCTGGCGGGGCGCCGGGGCCGCCGGGTGCGGGAGTACACCTCCACCAAGGCCACCGGCATCAAGGCCATTGATGAGGTCTTCCGGACGGCCACCCAGCCGCTGCGGGAGGCCACCGACCTGCGGGAGAACGTGCAGGTACGGACCCCGCGGAGGCACCGGGGGCTGCTGGTTTCTGCAGGGGAGGACGGGGCCAGACCATGAGAGGTGCCCGGGCGTCCCCCCTCTTCCATGGGGAATGCAGGCGAGGAGCCTCATCCGGAGCAGGGAGCCGGGGGAAACGGGGACATTCCCAGCCTGGGGGCTCTCGGGAGCCCTCCCAGGCTGAGCCCCTGACACCGGTCTCTGCCCGCAGAACGCGCTGGTCTCCTTCAAGGAGCTGTGCGGGCTGACGCCCGCCGCCAACATGAAGCAGTGCATCCTGACAGTGGCCGCATGGCTGCTGCACAGCGACAGTGCGCCCAGCGTCACCCTCAACCTGGCAGAGCGGTACCCCCCCATGGAGGCCCAGGGCCCCATCCCAGACCTGCTGCGCAAGGTCCTCACCGCCTACGAGACGGTAAGCGCCGTCCCGCCGGGACTCAGCTCCTCACGGGGATGCTCCGTGGGGCCGGCGGCACCGGGATCACTGCCCAGCCCAGGACGGGGAACCCCGAACTTGCTGCGCCCATCCCAGTGCAGGGGGAGGTTGGGGGGGGCTGCGTGGGGGACTGCCCGGGAAGGAGTATTGTCGAGGCGCAGGCTTGCCCGGCTCGGTACGAGCCCTGGGACGCCGCAGCCCCTGTCCCCTGCCTGCGTCCTGGGCATCCTGCAGTCCTGCCTGGCGGGAGAAATCCCATTAATAGCTGCAGCTGGAGCCGCTTCCTTCCTTTGTGTTGGAGGGGGACCTGGGCGCCGGCCAGGCGCTGGTCACACTGCACCTGGCTGCACGTGGTGGGGCAATGAGCGCCAGACCCCGGCTGCCACGCTGGGGCGAGGGGCAGCCCCTGCCCGAGCCCCTTCTCCCTGTCCGCTCTGCCGGGGGCTACCCAGGGCCGGGGGCTGCCCAGCTCCTCACGCCACCCCCTCTCCCCAGATGATCCAGACCAGCCGGACACTGATCGAGTCCGCCGACACGGTGTACGGAAAGCTCATCCAGGCACAGCAGGCAGGTGGGTCCGGGGAGGGCAGGCCCAGCCCTGGCACTGCTCCATGCCACAGACCTGGGCACGGGGGGTGTCGTGCCCCAGTGCTGGGCTGGGGGCACGTGTCCCCACAGGGCTCTTGCACCAGGCTCTGGACATGGGCACAAGCACGGCCGAGCATACTGGCATTTTTCACCGTGCACTTGCACACCCACGGCGCTTGGCGGAGGACAAGGGGTGCGTCTCTGCACCCCAGGTGGGTGTGTGCCCGGCCAGAGTTTAGCCGCAGAGCAGCCGGGACCGGCCGACCACGGGAACGATTTCCGCTGGGGCAGCCCCGAGCCCGGCGCTGCACTTTCCCCATGTCCTGGCGGCACGGGGTGGGCGCGGAAGCTGCCCGGTGCCAGGTGCTGCCAGGGTGCTGTGGTGCCAGGCTGCCTGTGCCAGGGCAAGGTGCTGGGCGGGTGGGCTGCAGGGGCAGTGCGGGAGCAGGGGGAGAGAGGGAGGGGAGCGGAGGAGGCTGATGAGGAAGCGGGGAAGAGTCATTAGCTGCCAAACGCCAGAATATAATTAGCACCAGAAATAACAGACGGACTGATGGTAGAAGTGGCAACTGAATGTTACAACTCCCGAGACACACGGCTGAACCCACGCGGGCAGGTGCTGCCAGCTGCCTGCCCCGGACCCCCTCCGCCTGCCCCCGCCCCGACGGCTGCCCAGGACCCCGACCCACTGAGTGGTTGTCAGTGCCTGGAGCGGGGCCAGGGGGCAGCCCTGGCCACCCCTGGCTGCTCGTGTGGGCTCACCGCGGGGCTGGGAGGGCTGCCAGGAGCTGGAGGGACCGGGGAGGAAGGAGGGGGCCCTGCTCTGCCACCCCAGCCTGGTGCCAGCCTTGCTGCCAGCAGCCCTGTTTGTTCCCTGCCCGCGCCGCAGCCCGGAAATCTCCCTGAGCTTTCAGCTCCGCTGCTGCTGCCAGCGCTGGAGGGAGCAGAGGGGGGGGCACGGGCTGTGGGGCTGGGGTGTGGGGCACGGGTGGGCTCTGCACCCTCCTGTGCCACTCTGGCAGCTGGAGTCCTGCTGCTGTGCTGGGGGAGTGTCGTGGGGCAAGGAGGCTCTGGGGTGTGCGGCCACCGCTGCTGCCTCTGCCCGACCCCTCGAGCCCTGGGTGCTGCCCGTCCCTGGGTGCTGCCCATCCCTGCTTTCACCCTGGCTGCATTGCGGATGAGCCCCTGCCATGCCAGCCTGGCCCGTGCCCGGCTGGCGGGTGCTGCGGGGTTGGGGAGGGTGCCAGCTGCGGGTGGGGGTGCGGAGCTGGGGGCGTGCTGATTGACGGCGCGTGGGCGAGCAGGCTTGCGTGGGAGCCCTCGTGTGGGCCCGGAGCCGGTGCTGCGTCAGGAGGGGTAAATATAGCACCCGCTCACGAGGACGTCACGCGGTGCGCGGCGCGGGGGCCTGCGCTCCGGTGGGGGGGCCCGGCAGCCCCGCTCTGAGCCCCCCAGGTGGGCTGTGGTGTGCAAGAGCCATGTCTCTGCCCGGGTAGTCACTGCCCTTCCGCACCCCGCAGCCTCCGGGACCCCAAAGTGCCAAGGGCTGGGGCTGAGCACGGTGCTGGGGTGGTGGGGGCTCCGTCAGCCCGTCCTTCCCAGCATGGAGCGGGCTCGGGGCTGCTGGGGTGGTGGGGAGCCCACCAACTTGCCCCCTCGTGCCGGGTGAAGGGTGTCCCTCCTCGGTCCCCGTCGGTGGTGGGCAGTGGCCGTCCCCGTGCACGTGCCCCCGTGCCCGCTGAGCGCCGCTCCGGTCCACGCAGGCATGGACTTCCACAAGGAGCTGCACCGCATCGAGGCCAAGGAGGGGCTGCGGGGCCGCAAGCTGCAGAAAGCGCTGGAGAGCTTCGCCTGGAACATCACCGTCCTGAAGGTGAGGGGCCGGGGCTGCGCGACCCCCGCCCCACCATGCCACCGCCGCCGTGCCGCCGCGCACCCAGGGGTGCTCCGGGAGCATAGGGGATGGCATGGATCCGCTCAGGGGTCCAGGTGGTGCCCGCGCCCGGCGAGCCCCCGAGGGTCTGGGCAGCCCGAGCCGCAGAGCCCCGGGGGCGGCCCCTGACGCCCCCTCCTCCCGCAGGGCCAGGCTGACCTCCTCAAGCATGCCAAGGCGGAGGCGCTGGACAACCTGTGGCAGATCCACAACGCGGGACAGTCCTGCGGCATCGGCAGGAACGGCTCAGCCTCGCCGGAGCCCTCCCGGCTGCGCGCCCCGCTGGAGCCCATCCCCGAGACGGAAGGAGGTGGTGACACGGCGTCCTGCTGACCCCGGCCTGGGGCTTGGGGGCCCGGACTGAGCACCCCCTGGCCGCAGGGACTGGGACCAGGGAGCCCCAGCCTGCCCATGGACGGGCAGCTGCCTGCCCACGGGCTCGGTGTGCGTGGAGGGACGTGTGCGGGGCTGGGTGCCGGCGCTCTGCCGTGCCGAGCGACGGGGAGGCTGGGGAGAGATGTCCCCGCTCCCGCTTGCCCCCGACCCCGAGCTCCCAGGGCCTCATCCGTCCCCCACATCTGCTTCTGGAGCAAGCGCTGTGCTGCGGGGCTGGCGGGGATGCTGGCACCCCGGTGCCTGGGTGCGTGTACCCCCAGCCCACTGTGCCAGACTCCTGTCTCTCCGTCCAGGGCTGCAGGTTTTGCCTTCGCCAGCCCTGGGGAAAACTGCCTGGCAGGAAGGGTCCTGGCTGGTCCACATCCCCTCTGTGTGGCAGCGGGTCCCTTCGCCTCTCTGGCATCGCAGGGGCTGAGAGGCTCTGGGGTGCAGTGGCCAGGGCTGGGGGGCTGCTGCAGACTGGCCTGCGCAGCAGATGTGAATTCTGGCATCAGGGAAACGTCGGGGCTTGAACGCCAGGGCAAGGGGGTCCTGGCACGAGCCATGGGCGAGGGGTGGTCTGGGGTCGGACCGGGGCTGTGGAGCGTTATAAAGAGTGCAAGACCCACCCCGGCGCCCTGCTGCTCCCTCCGCGTGCCTGGTGCAGGGCCAAGGTGGGAGGGGGTCACCAAAGGGGACGGAGGGTGGCACTGGGTACAGGCACCTTGGCAGCACCATCCTTTCCCTGGCACCAACCTAGTGCGGGGCGACGGCTCCCCACGTCAAAGAGCCGTGCGGCTGCCTGGCACCCCTTTGTTCAGGGAGGTAATTAGCCTAATGGGGCCGCGAGGAGCGGACCTTCACGCTGCCGCTGTCGGGAGCTGGCCAGTGCCTCCCTAGCGCTGACCTTCAGCCCCTTTGTGCCAGCCCGGCTGCGGGGCCCGTGGGCAATTACGGCCTCATTAGTGCCACGTGCCCTGGCTGCTGCACCCGGTCAGTGAGCACCCACACAATGAGGAGCCGCAAATGAGGGGAAAGGCCTGGCCGGTCTCCGAGCTACCGGCCACAGCGTGCCCGCGTCTCCCAGACACCGGTGGCTCCCACCTGGCCCTGATGGTATTTTTGGCAGTGCTATTGTGCCAGGCCCTATAAAGCGGCAGCTGCGGCGGGTGGCACAGGGTGCTGTGCTCTTGGCTGCCTGGCGGGACATGCCCCAGCGCCTCTTGACTGCCTGAAGACCCTGGAAGGATGGAGGTACCCAACGTCAAGGTGGGGCTGGGGCACCACGGCCTGTGAGGCTGGGAGGGCAACAACTGGGGAGGTTGGGATGTGGGGCCGGGGCTCTGGGGGGGCCTGGCTGGTTTTTCAGGAAGCCCTGAGCACGCAGCTCCTCCCCACAGCTCCCAGCTGTGGCCATCAGCCGACCGGGGGGGCTCAGCCCCACGTGGGCTCCTTAGAAGGAGCTGGGCGCATGGTGCCAGCGGCGTTGAGCGTGGGTGCTCACGCTGCTCATCCCGAGGCACTCAGTGGCAACAGGAGGGTGTTTGCCGTAACTGCCTTGTGCCAGGGCAGGGCAGGTTCGCCGGTGAGGGCACCCACATCTGGCTGCTGATCAGAGAGTCAGTGGGGGCCGTGGTCACTGGGGCTGGGGGGGGCACAGGGAGCGGCACTCCCAGCTCCCCTGGACTGGGGAGCTGGCCATGCCTCAGGGCACCAAAGGTGATGCTCTGGGTACACCTTGAGTGTGAGGCTGGGCCCCTGCGGCAGTGGGGACAAGCGGGCAGCGCTGCAGCGACTGGGGCAGGCAGGAGCTGAGACACTGGTGGGCATGGCAGGACTGGGGGGCAGCCCTGGGGCTGGGCAGCCCCCCCTCTCTGGCACTGCCGCTGCCCTGCACTAATGCTGCCCGTTGCTCCGGCAGCTCCAGCGAGCTGCCTGCCTCCTGCTCCTGCTCCTGCTCTGCTCCCTGGGCGCTGCCCAGCAGAGTCTGCCCGAGTGCTGCCGGCAGAAGACCTGCTCCTGCCGCGTGTACGACCTCCTGCACGGCATGGGCAACCATGCGGCCGGCATCCTCACGCTAGGCAAGAGGAAGAGCATCCCGCCAGCCTTCCAGAGTCGGCTCTACCGCCTGCTGCACGGTTCCGGCAACCACGCTGCAGGCATCCTCACCATGGGCAAGCGCGGGGAGCACCCTGGCATTGCCTGCCACGATGTGTTGGGCTGCCCCACGGGCTCGGATGCCCAGCTGAGGCCAGCTCTGCGGGGCACTGATGCCAGCCCCAGGGAGTGCCAGGGACACTCGAGGAAGGACCTGACCAAGAGCCAGGCCCAGGGAGCTGCAAAAAGCATTTACTGAGAGGGGTGGGGGCAGCGGGAGCAGAGGGGGGTTCCCAGGGGGCCGGACTCCGGGGACACATGCCCGGAGCTCGGTGTAAAGGGCACTTTTACATACCTCCTGCTGGCCCGGCCGAGCCTGCTCGGGACAGCGCAGGCACCGCTGGCCTTTTACAATAAATGGTAGCCCGATGTTACCCAGCTCTGCCTTCTCTCTGGGGAGGGGCCGGGGGGGCACAGCTCTGCTCTGTGGCAGCCAGCGAGGCTGGTGCCTTCCTCTGTGGCACCTGGACGTGGGCTTATCTGCGGTGCCCACACCGGGGGTGTGCGCTGGCCCAGATGGGTGGATGTAGGACCAGAAATGGGGCGAACCGAGCTCCGACCAGGCTGCAAGGGGGCAGGGGGGGGTTGTGAAGCCCCTGTAAGGGGCTCAGAGCATCCCCCACTGAAGCACCAGCGAGCTCTGGGGACCCTCTTGTGGCCACCCCACCACCCTGTCGCCTCGCAGGGTCCTGGGGAGGGCTGCAACTGGGCCCTCTCACCCCTGGGTGCCCCTCGGGGTCCCGCAGCCCCCGGGCTGAGCCCCAAGCGGCGGGTGCCGGTCCCCGCCGGTGCCGAGGCCCCTCCCGGTGCCGGCGGCACGCAGGGCCCGGGGCGGGGCGGGGGCGGGGCGGCAGCCCCGGGCGGGCCGGGCCGGGCCGAGCCGAGCCGGGATCAGCCCACGGCGCCGGGGCCGCACCTGCGGAGGAGCCCGGGAGCGGCGGAGCCCAGCCCGGCGGGACCATGCCGGTGATGAAGGGGCTGCTGGCGCCGCAGAACACCTTCCTGGACACCATCGCCACCCGCTTCGATGGCACACGTAGGGCCGGGGCCGGCGGGGAGCGGGGAGGGTCGGCGCTGGGCGCGGCGGGGCCCGGGCGGGGGGAGGCGCTGCCCCCCCGGGAAGCGGCGGGGAGGGCCCGGGGCTCGGCCCGGCACCGCACCCCCGCGGCTCGGCAGGACGCGACCATCCGCGCGCGCTGCGCTGTCCCGGGACCCCCCCCGCCCCGTGGCCGTGGCCCGGCTCGGTGCTCCGGGACCCCCCGTGTCCCGGGCGGCCCCCGCGGTGCGGCGGGGACGCGCCCCGCGCTGCCGGTCCCCGCTCCGCGCTCGGTGCCGGCGCGGCCGCGCTCAGCACCAGGGACAGAGCCCGGGCGGCGGGAGGGGCCGCCGGGCCCGGGGAGGGGGGGCCCGGCCGGGCTCACCTGCCCCGGGAGCCCCCACGGGCCCAGCTTCGCCCCGTCCCGTGCTCGGAGCGGTGGCCGGTCCCGGGGGGGGCGTGCGGGTCGTGCCTGGCCCGGCGACGGACACGGCGGGGCCCGCGGGAAGCGCCGGTGCTGCACAGCCCACCCGCACCCCCGGTTCGCAAAGCGCCCGCTTGCTCGGGGCTCCGTCCCGGGAAAGGTGGGTACCGGTACCGGCGTGTTTTGGCAGGAGCGGGGCCTGTGCTGTCCCAGCACCGTCCGTTTTGGGGCCGCTTCCCAGGACCGGAGGTGCTGCTGGTGTGTCCCCGGGACCTGAGCTCCCCTCCGCGTCCGTGTCCATGTGCTGGGGCCTGGATGGATTAGAGCGCTGGCACATTGGGGAGGGGAATCATGCCGGGGTGCCACGTGCCAGCTGCTGGCACTGCTGGCACCATGCACCCACCTGGGGACGGGCTGTGTTCGGGGCTGGCCCCAGGCCCTCCCAAAATCACATGGAGCGGGAGCCTCCCAGGCCAGCTGCTTGTGGGGCTGGACCTCTGTCACCTTGCTGGGAGGGACCAGCATGAAAACAGCACTGGGAGCCTGCAGCAACCTCCCACGGCACCATCGGGGCACCAGGAGCTCCCCTGGGGCACGTCTTGGCTGCAACGCTGGGCAGGCTCCTGGTCTGGTGTGATGTGGAGCATCCTGACTCTCATTTGGGATGTCACCTTCGAGACTGGAGTGTGTAACGAGGCAGTCAGCCCCCCAGGCCTCCCCTAGCTCAGAACAAGCTGTGCCACGAGGTGCCAGGGCAGAGCCGCGTGTGCCTCGTGCATCCCACAACTGTCCCTCCGCAGGGGCAGAGGCTCCCCAGGGCTGGATCTGGGTCTCCGAGGAGAACGGTCCCATGGGAGCCGCCTGCAACGCCCCGAGGACACAAAGCCCTGGGAATTTGCCCCAAGGAGACGAGATTTGCCCCACAGCTCCCTGGCTGCATCCTGTGCCAACCCACCTTCCAGGCACTTTTAAACAGTGTCCGGCTTTGAGGGTTTGATGTGTCTCTTATCGGCTTTATCTGCCATGGAGAGGGGCTTTAGCCGCAGTGATACGCCGTGCGAGTTAACTCTGCCTCTCCCATGGAGCTGCTGCCCACTGGGCCCGAGGGTGCCCGTCCAGGCAGCGTGACCACTGTGGCAGGGGGCTGCTGAGCCCCCCAGGGCCTCATCCCCCTGCCTGGCAGAGCTGCTCCCAAATGCAAGCCCTTTTTTTTTTTTTCTAATAACACATCCTGGACAACACAGTAATCCTGGATCCCCAGAGCCAAAATCTGGCCTTAGTCAACAGCTTCAAGCTATTTTTGCTTCTCCAGGCTAATCCCGGGCTGAGCTGTGCTGTGGTGGCCCCGCTGCACCCCCGTCGCACCAGGGCTGCCCATGGCTGCCATCGCCTCCTTCCCGCAACCTCCTCTGCCCTCGCCCTGCCCGCGCTGCCCTGCATGGCTCTGCTGTCGGTGCTCCGCTGTGCGAGGCGACCACGTCTGCCTGTTCCCAGTGCCTGGGCCATGGGGGTGCGGGGGGGGTGGGGACCCACGGGCTGGAGACGGTGTCGGGGCTGGGGACACCCCGGTCTGCCCTCACCGGGTGCAAACATGGCCTGCGCCAGCCACACACCCTGCTTCCTTGGCACTCTTTTAGCATGATGCCATCTGTCCCACTGGCACAGAGCCTGCAGCAAGGAGCTGCTGCGGTCCTGGGGGCACAGCCCCTGTGCAGCCAGCAGCTGGGGGGCTGTGGGGGGAAGGCAGCCGCTTTGCGGCTGAGCAGGGCACAGGGCTGGCAAGAGCCTTCCTCTGCCCGGTGCCAGCTCCCTGCCGGGGCAGGGGTGATACCGTGGAGGCTCCATGGTGCTGTGACAGACCAAGGATGCCGTATTTCCCCTGCGCCTCCGTCCTGCGCTGGCTCGGCATGGGGTCCCCACTCACTCTCACCCAGCCTCGGGGCTTTTCTCCCACCCTCTCTGCAGGTGTCGCCGTGGTGCCGCAGTGCTGTGCCTGGGGCTGGAGGTCCCAGCTCTGCAGCGTGGCACCTCTGGGCTGGCAGCACCGGGCCGGGTTTGCCGCTGCTCCCGCTAAGCTGCCTGAGCCCTAGCGGGATCCGGGTGCAGCAGATGGCGAGGGGGAGGTGTGAATCGCCTCGCTCGGGATGGCGTCGCTGGCAATGGGAGCCGGAGCTGGATCGGGGCTCCTGCCCCTTCCAGCGCATGGGGCTGGGGTCCCGCTGGAGCTGGGGCAGTGGGGCAGGGGATGAGTGGGCTCTGAGATCGGCTGTGGGCAGCTGACAGCCAGATGGAGACCTGGATCCTCGTCCCAGAGGGGCGCGAGGCGGCCAGGAGGGCTGGGCTCTCCTTTGTGCCACCCAGGGTGGCCCCGAGCTCTCAGGGCGGCTGCATCTCCTTTCAGACAGCAACTTCATCCTGGCCAACGCGCAGGTCCGCCGCGGCTTCCCCATCGTCTACTGCTCCGACGGCTTCTGCGACCTCACTGGCTTCGCCCGCACCGAGGTCATGCAGAAGAACTGCAGCTGCCGCTTTCTCTACGGGGCTGAGACCAGCGAGCCCGTCCTGCAGCGCATCGAGAAGGTGCTGGATGGGCGGCAGGAGTACCAGACCGAGGTCTGCTTCTACAAGAAGGGTGGTGAGTGGTGCACGGGGCTGGGACCTGCCTGCAGCTCTGGCTGAGTCGGCCCGTGCCAGCCCTGGGTGAAGCTGCTGCATGGCAGGGGGTCATCCTGCCTTCACTGCCCCTCTCCTCCACCCAGGAACCGCATTCTGGTGCCTGCTGGACATCATGCCCATTAAGAATGAGAAGGGGGAGGTGGTGCTCTTCCTCTTCTTCTTCAAGGACATCACAGAGAGCCGGGGCAGGAGCCACCCGGGTGACAAAAAGGAGGGTGAGCCGTGGCTGTGGGATGGGGACACAATTCGGGGAGCGCAGTGGGCACGTGGCAAAGGGGCTCCCAGTGCCCCGCTGGGTCCTGCCTGCCTTTGAGCACCTGTGCGAGGAGGGGTCCCCGAAGCAGCCCCGCTCTCGCACCAGCAGCGGCACAGCGCTCCCACTAACCCGGTGTGTCTTGTCCGCTGCAGAGAAGCCGAGGAGCAAGAAGCCCGGGAGCTCACACCTGCGGGCAGCGCAGAGGCAGGGCCGCACGGTGCTGCACCGGCTCAGCAGCCAGTTTGCCCGGAGGGACCGCAGCGAGATGAAAATCAACCGCGTAAGGACCTGGGGGAGCCCTCGGCTTCACCCGCTGCCTCCCGGGCTGGGGCTGCAGCTCTCCCGGGACCAGCCGCACAGCAAATCCGGGTCTCGCCGGGATGCAGTTCCCATGTGTGCCCCTCACTGGCCTCCCCAGGCACCGAAATGCCCTCCTGCATCCCCGGCAGCTGCACCGTGGTCCAGGGTGCAATCGTGGCTCGTTGGCAGCAGCAGAGAGCGCAGCTGGAGCCCAGAGCTTGCCGTGGGGAAAGCAGCTCTGGCAGCTCTGGCAGCTCTGGCATGGCTGCGGCTCTCCTCACACGTTTGCTGTCAGGGAAACCCAGCCGCTGGCTCGCGGCACAGCCGTGCCGGCCCTGGGGAGCCCCGTTACCAGGCTGCGGCAGCCGCGGGTGCATGATCGGTGGGGCTTCAGCAGCAGCAGGGCCCTGTGCCAGCTCTGTGCCAGCCTGTTGGTGCGGCTGTGGTGCTCCAGTGCAGGGTCCCCAGGCATGGCCACAGCAATGGGCATCGCTGGCACACGTGGGGCCGGGGCGGGGGTCTGTCACTGGCCGAGAACGGCCGGGGGCCCAGAGCTGGAAAGCAGTCGAGGAGTCTGAGTGTGCCCATCCTGAATTGTGGGGGCTGGGGGTGCTGGGGGCAGGGACGGACCTGGTCATCCCCTTGCCCGGGCTGGGCTCCAGCTGCCCCCCAGCAGCACCGTGTCCCTGCAGTGGGTGGGGTGGGGGTGGCTCTGCCCCTGCACGCGAATTAGCACCTGAGACTGTTCTGGGTGGCAGCTGGCAGTGCCCATGGATTATTGTTAATAGCATTAGCGTAGCGTTAATTTATGTTCCATAATTGGGCATTCTGTGCCCGTCTCTGAGGGTGACCTCAGCACAGCCCATGCCTCGATGGACATGTGTGTCCATCGCCCTGGCATCAGAGAGTGTCAGCCAGGCTGGCAGGACTTAGGGCAGGGGGGGGCGGGCTGTGGGATGGCCGCTGCGCCATCCGTGTGCCACCCAGCCGCTTGCTCCCCCAGAACGTGTTTGAGAACAAGCCGTCCATCCCCGAGTACAAAGTGGCCTCGGTGCAGAAGTCCCGCTTCATCCTGCTCCACTACAGCATCTTCAAGGCGCTGTGGGACTGGCTGATCCTGCTGGCCACCTTCTACGTGGCCGTCACCGTCCCCTACAACGTCTGCTTCACGGGCACGGAGGAGAGCCTCTCGGCCGCCCGCAGCACCATCGTCAGCGACATCGCTGTAGAGATGCTCTTCATCCTGGGTAGGTCGGCATGGGACGGGTGGTGTGGCTGGGAGGGGCAGGGATGCGGCCAGAGGGTCGGATCTGAGGAGTGATGGAGGGGGAAGCGGGCGTCACTTTGCCCCTGCCGCTGGTGCCAAGCCCCCCGGCAGCGGGACCTGCGTTGGCCGCAGACGCTGGCCCGGCTCCCCTGGCCGCAGCGGGCGCGGCGAGGGCTGGTCCTGCTCTCCCGGGCAGACATCATCCTGAATTTCCGGACGACGTACGTGAGCCAGTCGGGCCAGGTGGTGTACGACCCCCGCTCCATCTGCATCCATTACGTGGCCACCTGGTTCTTCGTGGACCTGATCGCCGCTCTGCCCTTCGATCTGCTCTATGTCTTCAACGTGACCGTGGTGAGCACCGCGAGCGCCGCGGGCGGGGGCTCCTTTCGCAGGGGCCCGCTCCCCGCACGCCTGCCTGGGAGCGGCGCGGGCAGCGCGGGGAAGCCGTGACGGCAGCTGCAGCGGGAAGCCTCCCACGCGCCTTCGTTTAACCAGAACCTGCCACAAATGACAGGAACTGCCATGGCACCGTGCCAGGAGCTGCACGCAGGTGCCCGCCCTGCATCCAACATCCCGCACCCAGCACCCAGCACCTCATACCCAGCACCCTGTACCCCGCACCCCGCACGCCTGAGCTCTGCCCAGGGTACAGAGCAGCTCCGAGCAGCTCCACATCCACGTGCAAATACCTTGTGCACCCCCGTCGCAGCAAGGGGCTCGTGACCATTGCCCGCTGTGGCAGGGGGTGACCACGCGTGCAGGCACACAGGGCATGTGCCGGTGATGAAGGCAGGGAGGATGAGGGCGCTTGGGGCTGGAACCGCTCCCCTGAGCCAAACCCAGCTCCGCTCATGTCCCAGCGGTGCTGCTGGCAGGAAAACAACGGCGGCTGTGGCAGGTGCCATCACCGCTGCTGCCTCTGCCAGGGCCGGGCAAGCCAGGGTGCACAGACAGTGATGTCCTGGGAGGGCAGACCGCAGTGCGAGGACACATGCTGCGCTATCCTGCAAAATGCTGCCAAGGGACCGAGGTCTTGGGGCTGCAGCTGCCGGGATGGGCAGCCCTGGCAGCAGGGAGCAGAGCGGAGCCACCCAGGGAGCGGGTCCATTCTGACCTGTCTCAGCGGGGTCTGACCACAGCGCCTGCTCCAGCACAGCCCCTGCCCAGTGCCAGCCTGGCCTGTGGCCCTGGGCTCCTGCGACGCGCCCGGTGCAGCGCTGGCAGGAGGCAGAAGGATGAGACAGGAGTTTTGTGTGAGGTGGGGGGCCCTGGGGACTCGGCATCTCTGCGTGCCCAAGCCCACCTGCCTAAGCCAGGGCACTTCTGGCTCCCTTTGCCCGGCTCTCTGCAGGCGAGGCACAGCATCCTGCGGAGACTTCCCCTCCCGAACAGATTAGATCAGCTTTCTGCCAGCACAGCCCCACCGAACAGCCTCTGACAGCAAAGCCGCTGCTGCCCGCTTCCCGCTCCCGCCAGTCGCCTCCCTGCCCCTCCCCAGCACCCCAACCCCCCCGGGGCGATTCGGTGCCCTGACGAGCTGCAACCCCGCTGCCTGCTTGGCGCTGGGCGCTGGCGGAAGGCTGCTTGGGGACCAGCTCTTCCCAGCCAGCCCCGCAGCCCGCGACCCTCCAGGCAGCTGTGGCGGGGGGTGAAGGGTCCCTGCCCCGGGGGGGAGGTGAGGAGGGGGGTTCCCTTCCGCTCCTGCCTGCAGCTCCACCGGGTTCACCCACCTGCCCCACTCCCCAGACCTCACTGGTTCACCTGCTGAAGACGGTGCGGCTGCTGCGGCTGCTGCGGCTGCTGCAGAAGCTGGACCGCTACTCGCAGTACAGCGCCATGGTGCTCACCCTGCTCATGTCCATGTTCGCGCTGCTGGCCCACTGGATGGCATGCATCTGGTACGTCATCGGCCGCACGGAGATGGAGAGCAACGACCCCCACACCTGGGACATCGGTGAGCGGGGCTGCCCGCCGGCGGGGGCTGCACGGGGTGGGGGCACACTCAGGGCGCCTGGGTCCCACCCTGTGCCACCGCGTGCCGCCGCGTTCCGCTGGCAGGAGGGAGCCCTGCGGGACACGGCGAGGCCGGGGCAGGGACAGGAGCCGTGCTGAGAGCAGCGGGGCCCTCGGCGAGCGCTAACCCCCGGCTGTGCTTGGCAGGATGGCTGCACGAGCTGGGCAAGAGGCTGGAGGCTCCCTACATCAACAACTCAGTGGGGGGCCCCTCCATCCGCAGCGCCTACATCGCCTCCCTCTACTTCACCCTCAGCAGCCTGACCAGCGTGGGCTTCGGCAACGTCTGCGCCAACACCGACGCCGAGAAGATCTTCTCCATCTGCACCATGCTCATCGGGGGTGAGGCGGGGAGTGGGGCAGGGCGCTGGGGGACAGCCCTGGGGCTGGGGTCAGGGGAGAAGCCCCCCATGCCGCCCCCCCTTGGCCTTGCATTGCTGGCGGGGGCAGAGCCCAGCCCTCGCCTGGGCCCCCGTGTGCCGCAGCCCCCACCCCCCCGGCCCCTCGCTGGGGCTGACGCTGCCCTCCCGGCCCCCAGCGCTGATGCACGCCGTCGTCTTCGGCAACGTCACGGCCATCATCCAGCGCATGTACTCCCGCCGCTCGCTCTACCACACCCGCATGAAGGACCTCAAGGACTTCATCCGCGTCCACCGCCTGCCCCAGCAGCTCAAGCAGAGGATGCTGGAGTACTTCCAGACCACCTGGTCGGTGAACAACGGCATCGACGCTAATGAGGTAGGAGGTGTTGGCTGGGCTGGGCCAGCCCCCGGTCCTGCACCCAGCGTGGGGGTGACAGGGCTGGCAGGGCAGCGATGAGAGTGCAATTGTGTGTGTGCGTGTATGTGTGCGCGTGTGCAGATGGCGCATGCCCACGCTCTGTTGCTGGAGGGACCAGGGCTGGGTGCCAGGTCTGGGGCAGATTCCTGCCTGCATGGGGAGCGGGATGGGCATGTGGAGCAGGCGCATGGGCATTCATCGTGGCCAGAGCTGTCCTGTGTTTGGCAACTGGGACTGCCGGGCTGTGCCGAGGCAGCCAGGGCAGCTGAGCAGTGAGATGCTCCACTCTGGCGGGAGATTCGTCCCCTGGGGCTGCGGGGAAGGCTGCTCCGTGCCGCCCACACCCCAGCACCCAGCCCCGCTCCCCTCAGCTGCTGCATGACTTCCCGGACGAGCTGCGCGCGGACGTGGCCATGCACCTCAACAAGGACATCCTGCAGCTGCCCGTCTTCGAGACGGCCAGCCGGGGCTGCCTCCGCTCCCTCTCGCTCCACATCAAGACCTCGTTCTGTGCCCCGGGGGAGTACCTGCTGCGCCAGGGCGACGCGCTGCAGGCCAACTACTTCGTCTGCTCCGGCTCCCTCGAGGTGCTGAAGGACAACGTGGTTCTGGCCATCCTCGGTGAGGGCAGCCGGCGTGGGCTCTCTCCCCCAGCCCCTTCTGCCACCTGGTCGGGCGAGGGGCCCAGGGCTCGCGCCGCTAGCCCACCCCGCTGCCCTCCTGCAGGCAAAGGGGATTTGATCGGGGCCGACCTGTGCAGCACGGACCGAGTGATCAAGACCAACGCGGACGTGAAGGCGCTGACCTACTGCGACCTGCAGTACGTCGGGTTGCGGGGGCTCTGCGAGGTGCTGCAGCTCTACCCCGAGTACGCCAGCAAGTTCACGGCCGACATCCACCAGGACCTGACCTTCAACCTGCGGGAGGGCAGCGAGATGGAGGTGGGTGCGTGTCCTCCCTCACAGGCCCCTTCCCATCCTCGCGGCCCCGGACCGGAGCGGGGCTGGGGCTCCGCATGGCCATGGAAAGGCAGTTTGTTCACTCCCTGCCCGCTGTCCCCAGCGGGGGCTGTGGCTGTGCCACCCCAGCTGTGCAGGTATGTCCCGTCCCGGCTCCTCTCGGCTCCGCGCAACACTGGGATTTGGAAGCAAGAGCATTTGCAATGCAAGAGGTTGAGGCAGATGGAGGGCTTGGAAATGGAGGGGACTAGGGGGGCACCGCGGGACAGCCAGCCAGGGCACAGCCCCCCGGTGCGCAGGAGGCAGCGCTGGGGGCTGCCGGGTTTAGTCACATCGTCGGCTCCAGCAGCCGGGGGGTTGTTCTGCTGCAGAAATAGCTCTGCGGCGCTTTTCCTCCCCCGGCTCTTCTGCTGGCTCTGCGCTGGCACCCAACAGCCTGGGGGCTCCTTCGGTGCATCCACCCCGGGCACCCACCGCGCCCAGGCCCTGTGGTGGGGCAGGAGGTCGCTCTCTAGATCCCAGATAGCCCTACAAAAACCCCAGCCTGCCCATCGCCTGGGAGAGGTACAAGTAAACCAAGGGTGGACGGATGCAAATGGAGCTTGCCAGGCCCTGCGGAAGCCCCGTGCACCGTTCCCTGGCCGGCGGCACGCTCCCAGGGGAGCTGATGCTCCCAGGGGAGCTGATGCTCTGACGGCTGAGCCGGGGCTGGGAATCGGGGCGCAGCCGCGGTTCTGGGACACGCAGGGCGAGCTCGGGCAGCTCATCGGTGTCATGACAGCGGCAGAGGAAGGAGCGCGGGCGAGGGGCTGCAGAGGCCAGTGCTGGGGCTGACGCATGGTGCTGGAGGCGGTTTGGCTGCCCAGGGGGGCACCAAAAGGCGGGGAGGGCTGTGTACCAAGGTGGGGAGCGGCTGGGCACAGGCCCAGCACTGCGTCTGCTGCAGCCAGTCCCCGCGGAGCCATGCGGGGGTCCCACATGCCGCTGAGCCGACGCCGTCTGCTCTCCCCACAGGGGTTCTGCCGCTACTCCCGGTCCCCGCGGCTGTCACAGGCACCGCAGGTTTGTGCCGTGCTGGGGGTGGGCAGGGGGAGGACGGGGCAGGGGTGGCCGTGCCCAGCCTTGGCACCTGCACTGGGGCCAGCCCTGACCTCCTCCCTGTACCTGCCTGCAGTCTCGTCTGGAGAGTGGTGCCGCGCCGGAGAAGCCCCTTCCCTCCATCCTGGAAGACGAGGAGGAGCCCGACGAGGTCTTCCAGCACTCGCCCACCACCATCACCCGCCGCAAGCTGCTGCTGCCCCAGCTGAGCAGCCCAGCGGGCCGCGGGTCCCTGAGCAGCCTCCTGGGTGATGAGCTGTGCCAGATCTCAGCCCTGCGGCGCAACTGCCGCTCCCCAGCCCGCTGCAGCCAGGGCCGCAGCCCCTCTCTGCAGTGCCGGAAGGACTCCCAGCTCCCGGAGCGGGAGGGCGGCGCGGGCAGGAGGCCAGCCAAGCTCCTCATCCCTTCCCTGCACACCTCCGGCCCCCCGGACCTCAGCCCCAGGTATGCCTGAGATGTGCCAGTGGCTCGTGCTGCTGCTGCAGGTTTGTGCCAGCCAGGCTGCGCTGGGCACCCAGGAGGGCACTGGGAATGGTGGCAGAGGAGAGGGGGTGACGAATGCCAGCCCTCACCCCCTCCTCTGCCCTAGAGTTGTGGACGGGATTGAAGACAATGGGGGAACATCAGAGCCACAGACCTTCTGCTTCAACGTGGACCCCGTGCTGCAGAGCACAGCGAGGGACTCCCCCACGTCAGGTACCTCCGGCAGCTGCCGGGCACGGCCGGGGGGCTCGGGGAGCCCTCCACCACCAGCCGTGTCTTCTCCAGCAGGGACCGATGCGGGTGGCCCAGCCCTGGCGATGGAGGCAGAGGAGATAAAGCAGAACATCAGGAGGCTGAACCAGGAGGTGCGGCGGGGGCCGGGGGTACATCCCCAGAGGCACTGGGGACACCTGGCCGGGGGTGTCCGCCGGTGCTCACCACCACCCTCCCCTTCCAGATCAACCACCTCAACCAGGAGGTTTCCCACCTCAGCCGGGAGCTGCAGCGCATGATGGAGCTGCTCCAGGGCCGCCTGGGCACCCCGCCGCCCCCCGCCTGCCCCTACCGCCTGCCTGCAGCCGCCTCCACACCCCCCCAGCCTTCGCCACCCTCCGCCGCCGTGCCCCCCTCGCCCCCACCCGTGCCCCCCAGCTCCCATAGCTCCCCCTCCGCCAGCCCTCGGGCCAGACGCTGCCCCGTCCGCAGCCGCTCGGCCCACGCCACTGCCAGCCCCTCCGTGCACCCCTGGGTGCGCGCCGAGGGGCCGTGCCCGCCGCGGGGGGACACCCCCAGCCCTGACTCCCCCCGGGCCCTGGACTCGCAGCCCCTCTCGCTGCCACCCCGCTCTGCCCACTCCTTCCCCGGCTGCTCGGCCGGCGGCCGGCCCCGCGCCCACCCGCAGCCCCGCTCTAGCTCCGCCAGCTCCCACTGACCCCGCGGGCACCGGGGGGGGCTGCGGGGCACCTTCGCCCTGGGGCACCCGCGCCCGCCGCCCCGCTCCGCCCTCCCGGCTGCCCGGGACGCGCCAGCTCCGGCCCCGCGCCGCTCACCGGCTCCGCCGGCGCGAACCCCCCGGGAGGCGGCGGCCGGAGCGGGGCCACGGGGCAAAGCCGCTCCCGCCGGAGCGCTCCCGGTGCAGCCCCGACACCAGCGGGGATTTTGATACGCTTTTATACTCTCTGCCCGCGGGGGCTTTTTTACAGCCCGGCCGCCCCCCCCGCACCCGCCGTGCCCGGGGCCGTGGCACGGGGCTGCGCGGCGCTGCCCTCCGGGGACCCGCGGCGCCGGGAGCGGCTGCCGCGGCATTTCGTGCGGGGCGCCGGTCCGGAGGCTCGGGGGGGTCTCCGGGGGTGCCCCGCGGGACGCGGCGCCGCTCCGGCGGCCGCGGTTGATGCCGTCGCCACCCGCCCCGACGGGAAATAAAGGCTCTATTTTTCCAGCCGCGGCTCCGCGCCAGTGTCTGCGCGCCGCGCTCCGCCCGCGCCGGGACTCCCGTTCCCGGAACCACCCCGGGGAACGGCCGGCCCCTCCGGACTACAGTTCCCATCACCCCCCGCGACTGGCGCGCCCTGGCGTCACGCCGTCCGGCTCACGTGAGGCGGTGCGCCCGGGAGGGGGCGGAGAGCCTGCGGGGCGGGGCGCCGTTGATTGGCAGGTGCCGCTTCCTGTGGCCGGCGGGCTGGGAGCGGAAGGGGTGGGCGGATCCGGAAGCGGAACGGGTAAAGGCGGAAGTGAGGGCCGGGGCCTGCGAGACTCACCTGCGGCGGGGGGGAGCGGCGCTGCGGGCGGTGAGTGGGGCCGGGGCCGGGGCCGGGGCCGGGGCCGGGGCCGGGGCCGGGGCCGGGGCCGGGGCCGGGGCCGGGGGCTCGGCTGCGACGCGCTCCGCGGGGGCTTCGGGCAGGCGGTGCCCGGCGCCGAGCGCTGCCGCGGGCGGTGCCCGGCCGGGGGGCCCGTCTCCAGCGGGCCCGTGCGGCGCAGACCCGGCTCCCCGGGAGCCCGCCCGGCCGGGGGCCGCTGTGCCGGGCGGGGTGAGGCCGCCGCGTCCCGGCCGGGCTGTCGCGTTGCGCGAGTCGCGGTCGGGGTCGGAGCGCGCCGGCGCCGCCGCCAGCGGGGCGGGGGCCGCGGCCTTCGGGGCTTCGCGAAACGAACCTCCGGGAGCCGGGCGAGCCGGGCCCGCCGCGCGTCCTGGCGAGGCGGGGGAGCGGCGCCGCCGCGGGGCACCGGCAGCCTCGGCCCTGCGCTGAGCCGTTACCGGCGAGGGGAGCGGCGGTGATCTCGGGCTCGAGGAGGCGCCGTGTCCGTGCGGTGCCAGGCCTGCTGCCCGCCGGGCTGGTCCCCGCACGAGCAGGAGGGGCGAGCGGCTTTGCGGGGGCTGCCCGGCCGCCGTGCCCAGCTCCCCTGTCCCTCTAACGGGGCTCTCCTGTGGTGGTGACTGGGGGCGTTCAAGGCAGCTCGGAGAAGGTGCGTGTGCCAGTGTTCAGCACTGGCATGGCGCTTTGTTGCAGCTAGCCGACCCCGGAGGTGGGGAGGGAAAGTCCAGAAGTCCAACAGCCCAGCCACGCTCCTGAGTAGAGAAGTACCTGAAGGAAGGATGCGACTTTATCCATGGAAGATGGGTTCTAGTGGAACGGAGGCTGTTCTGGATGGCTGCTGGTGACAAACAGCCCCTGCGCTCCCCAGGGGCGTCTGAGAAGTGAAATACGTGGTGCTGCAGGCTCTCGAGTGAGGCAGCAGGTCTGTAAGAACGTTTTGGAGCTTGTCTGGAAGGAAACCTAGCAGCACTCGGCTGTATCCTCAGATCTTTGGCGCAGCAGGAGAGATCACGGCGTGTAAGCAGAGAGGACAGCGGGTGTGTGATCGGCAGAGGTTACTGGTGCAGATGGGGGCGTGAGCAACAGGTTTGTGTTGCCGACCCTGTGAAGGCAGCTCAGACCTGGTGGTGCTCAAGGTGCTGCTAAAACTGGGGGTGTGTGGGAGCTGTGGCGGTTGTAGCTGCTCTCTGACTGTGACTCTCATTGCAAACTGGTCTGCCAGCAAGAGCAAACGCAGCACTGACCCGATCTCTGCTGACCTTTAGCTTGTTGCTTTTGTGGCTGTCGGAGTTCTGACCTTGGCTCTTTCCAAGCACGTAAGGAAATCGGAGGGAAGAGAGTGCCAAGGTGCTATTTTAAGTCTTGTGTGGAACAACTTGCATCTACTATTCTTAGCTTTTTGTGTGGTGGGCAACACACTTGAGCTGCCCTGTTTATAGCGTGACATCAGTCCCATGTTGCGCTAAGGTAGGACTCGTGAGCCTATGCAGAAGCTTGGTTGAGACCAAAGAAAGAAAAATACTTCTGATTCATGTTGGCTTGACATGCCATGCTCTCTGAGTGGACTGTTTTGGAATATCCCATTAGTATTCACCACTGTCTTGACTCTAAAAGCCTTAAGGTTTTCAGCTTAACTGGGTAACAAGGTGAGAGAACTGTGATGGAAGAGGGTGAAGAATTCCAATAGCACGTGTAGGCAGCTACAAGACCGTGTTGGTCTTACTGCATCCTTGGAGTGAGGAGAGCAGGTGGGGCACAAGTCTGTGTGGGCCTGTAAGGTTAAGGGCAGCAACGCCTGGGTTCAGTGGCTAGGTCTCTGTGCTGGAATCATCTCAGACTTCTCTGGAGTTGCAACAGTCTGCCCGACCAGCCAACTGCTTCCATAGCAGAAATCCACCTCTAGAGGCAATCTTTCCCTCGGAGGTGCTAGAGGCTGACTTAGGCTGCATTTGTTTTAAGATAGTGCCAGGCAGTGCAGGTCCCCTGGGGCTGGTTAAGGAGGTGCTGATACCCCTTCAGGTGAGGGAGCAACACGGGAGATGAAATGGGACTCCCGAAGATGGGTTTGGAGTACTAGAGGGCAGTGGGGGGAAGGCTAGCTTGGTGTGTAGCTATGGATATCACAAAACATTTGTCTTGCTTTCCGATGAACAGGGTCGGGTTTAGGCTCAACCAGTAATGGACTGGGCAGTGTATGAAACAAAACTGTCTCCTGATGTGCTTGTACTTCGTGTGCTCGGCCAGACTTAATTGTGGTGATAAGTGGAGTTGCCTCCATCACAGCAAAGCTCTTCTGCATCTGAAGAGGGATCAGCTCCGGGGTTGCTCTAGGCCCTGCTATTCCTCAGCGCTTGATCCTACCTTCTTAAACCTCCGCATATTTAGCGGATAGGTGGTAATATGAAAATAGAGGGGGAAAGAGTGCCAAGTACTTCCAGACACAGGAAATGAAATGGGAACGCTTCTAATGAAGTGGGTGTAGCCCAGAGTGTTTTGGTCAGCATACTTAAAAGAGGGCAGAATGTAGAAATGTTGGAGTCAGCGCTTCTCTCCCCTTGGGGTGTGAAGTTTGAAGTCTTCTTGTGCAAGTTCTGTTAAGTGGTCAGAGTGACATGAGGAAACCACGCCAAATGCTGGCCAGAAACGATGAGCCTTCTTGGCAGTGACAGTGTCGGCGAAGAATAGAGCTTCATCTAAATCCTGAGAGGAACACTTTCCTCCCCTGGGGCACAGGAGCAACTGCTGGGGTAGTTCTACATAAACAGATAAGAAAACGCTGGGTTGTGTGTTTGCTTTTATTTGGTAGAGCTCCAAACAAGTAGCTGCTAGAGGCAAGAGGTCTTTGTGCCGTCTGGGAAAGATATTGTGAAGGTCACTGACTCCTTTTGAAACGGCGAAGATGGCAGTTTTCTGCTTTGCATTGTTGCTGGTCTTGCCTTCGTGTTCACCGGGCAGTAGGTGCTGTCTAAAGACACGTGTTGCTGGGCTCCTGGTCAAAATGGAGTGAGTCTCTTGAGGGTGTGCTGAAGAGTGGACAATACCAAACCCAGGAGCTAGAAGAACCTTGCCTGCAGAATTGAAAACTTGGTGCTTTTGTTCAGTTTGTTGTTGGTCCAGACTGCGCTCACGAGTTGCTCCTTCAGCCTGGTCGTGGAACAGGACTGAGTTCCTGCAGTATCAAGGGTAGCTAGAAGTAGGTAAGGCCTCCAAGAGGGAGTTCGTGTGGGAGTACAGAGCCTTTGCTCCCTACAAATAGTGAGGTGCTTGTGTAAAATGAAAGTGATGCAAAGCTCTTCCACAAAAGTCCTGTGATGCAGTTTGTGCCTTCTCATGCCACTTCTCATTCCACTCTTGTCCAAGTGACCTTTGCAAGTGTGTTGTCCCAATTGCTCAGTGCAGCGTGACCAGGAGCGGTGTGAAAGCTCATGTTCCCAGATCCTCCCTCGCTCGGATCTGGTGGGAGTTCACGTGCTGTCCTGTCAACAGAGCTGAGGGCTTGGTGGCCCCGGTTAGAGCGTGAGTTCTGGTGTGACCCTGTTGCTGCCCTGGTACAGAGGCACTGGGCAGGAGCGCTGCACCTCTGCCTGCCCTCCCTGCCTGTGTCTGTTCCCTTATGGTGATCGAGCAGGACACAAACTGCTGTTGTAAAAGCAATTACTCATACTGTTCTGCGGAATTGACCCCCCCTGGACTGGGCACGGAACTTCCTTGTGCTGCCAGTGGGACCAGCGTGGTGGTAACTCTTGTTGCTGCGAGCTTGTCAACTGTCTGAGTACTATAACACCAGTAGCTCCAAGGTAGCATCAGTGAGTGGGATGTCTCTTTACCTCATGAGGCATTTCCAAGAATTCCTGGTAAAGGACAACTGCTAAACCTGGGAAGACCTTCTGAGGGGATGTGTGTGGGGTTAACTGGCTAGAAGGCAGCTTGCAGGAGCTTTGACTGAAGTGCTGCACGTCCTGACCCAGCCACGCCAGCCGTCATCTCTGCCTCGTCTTCCAGAGTCACATCAGCTTTGCAGGACACATGGGTGTTCCTGGCTTCGCAGCTTCCCAGCAGTTTAGAGCTGCCCGGCCTAGTTCCAGGAGATGGCATCTACCAGATGAGGTGTAGTCTCAGATGAGCAGTAGCTTTCTGTGTAACAGTGTGTTGGTCTGAACTTTGGATGATCTGGTTGAACTACAGCAGCCTGTCAGAAAGACCTCATGTAGCAGAAACTCGGCCTTCAGGATGTCTTCTCCTGCGTTTATCTTGCCTTAAAGGCTTTGTTGATCTTGCTTGGGATGACTGAGGGAAGATGGCTCCACCTCGGTGTTCTTGGCAGCTGTCCTTCCGAAGAGCAGGCTCCGGCATCGTGGAGCCACGGAACGGCCTCTTCTGCTGGCGTGGCCCAGCTGGGGGTGGCTGCGCGTTGTGCTGGCCTTCCAGCGTGGCTGCACTGGGCTGAGTGGTAACTGTGGGGCAGGGGCCTTGAAGTCTTGGTGGAATCGTTTTTGAAAAGCTGCTTGGAGAAACGGCAGGCTGCTGGGGCTGCTCCGGAGGCCGTGACTCTGCAGGGGTCGGGAAGCAGAGACCAGTACTAAACGTGTGGGAGCTGGTGTTACAGGTTCCGCTACGCTTGCTCAGGACCGTAGCTGCCAGCAGAAGGTAACTGAGCTTTTCGCTGATGTAAATCCTGCTTACCCGTAAATTAAACGGAGTGTGCCCAGGTCTTCAGCAGGCTTGGGCATGGACTCTACAGGTTGTGTCTGTAACGTACGATGGTGTAAAAACCGTATGAGTGCCTCTGAAACTGCTGTCTGGGCTGACTTGGGTCTCTGAATCTGCATTTTAAGGCGGTAACACAGATCTTGACAACTGCAGTGATGAGCTCCTCAATTTGGAGCTGTTTCTGAAGCCCCAGATCACAGCCTGGCTGATCAAGAGACTGTTTGCGGAGGGAAGTGCGTCTTGTCTGTAGAAAGATGAAGTGTTAAAACTGACCGGACTTGGAGGCTGAGGGACTGAGGTCTGTACTTGCAAGTCTGTTTCCTGGTTCATCTCACCAGTAAGAGCTGGATCCGTTACTGCTTCCTCTGCAGCGTGGACCCCGCTGCAGTAAGGCTTTTGAAGTTTGTTCTTATTCATCATACTAATGTGTTGGAAAATCGGGTTGTCACGCTGTGCTGGGCTGATCGGGGCTAGCGGAGCCTGCGTGTTGCTCTGGTGGGTCCTGCACTTGCTGCTGGTCCTGCTTCTGCAAGGTGCTTGTAAATCTGGGTCCCAAAGCTGCCCTGCCAGTTCTGGGTGGGAGCAAGGTAGCACGAGCTTGTTGCTAGCGGTGGCCAGCTGCCTGTTCAGTGGTAGGTGAAGCAGAACCACTCGGTAACTTCAGGGGTGGCTTTGCCAAGAAATGCATGTAACGCTGTCAGCTGTTTAACAAGATAAGTACTTCACTGGGGCTTTTGTCTTCAGTATTTTGACTCGAAGCCAATGAATCCCCAGTGAAATGTTTCTTGCATAGCTGAGAGCAGAAGCAGTCGTCTTGGGTAACCAAGTCTTCAGGACTGGGTTTCTAAATATCACCAGCTTCGAGTAGTCCTCACTACTGGGTGAGCACAGGGCAGAAATACCAGATTCTGTAACTTCTGACACCTTAAACCAGCAGCTTCCCCGCGATGGGGAGTCTTGTAAAGAAAGCACTTCTCATGCCAGGGTTAGTGTGGGCATCTGATAGTAGTTGCCCTGTGGAGACTGGGGTTCTCGTACTGGGCTGGCTTGTCTGAAATGAGCTCTTGTGCTGTTCCCGAGCATCCTGGCCGCTCTGGAGAACAGCCTTGCTCCCTGGGCATCAGAAATGGCTTCGTTCAGCGGGAAGCACTCCCTGTTTCTCTGGGAGGTGTGGGCTGATGTACGTGGATCCAGGCCGTGCAGTTTACCTGGCTGCATGGAGTCCTGTTTCTGACAGAAGTCCTCAGAGATACTGGCACTAGCAAAAAGTGTTAAACTGGTCCTTCTGCAATGGACAGTTCTTGGTGTCTGCAGCTTTGGTAGTCACTTCAATTACTTGGTCATCTTGTGAACATCAGCAGAAATGCTGAGCTGGCCGTTCTCATCTTTGCATGTTCTCAGCCCAAGACCCTCAGTGAGGTGGCTGCACTTGGGGGCATCAGAAGTGCATAAACTCCACCCAGGCGTCCTAAAGATCTGGCAGCTTCTCAGGTGGACGTGAAGTCATGTAATCCTGCAGCCAAACCACCATAATGAAGTGGTCAAAGGCTCTGGCTGCTCGCCTGCTGCTCTGGTCCGCAGCTCCCTGCGATGAGGTGGGCATGCAGATGTGCTTGCTTAATTCTGTTTGAGTTCACCTGGCACAACCAGATGGCAAAATGAATTGAGATCTGTGAAATACAGGTCACACCAAGACTTGAGGATGTTGACAGGCTTGTTTCCTTGTTTTGCTCTGGGAATCACCCCTCTCACGTTTCAGGAGGTCATAACTCAGTAGAGACGCGATTCACGTGGCGTTTAACGTGCAGAACGTCAGTGTGAAACAGCGGCAGAGCTTACGTGTTGTGATAGACTGCTCTGGTCAGTGGATACAAGGTTAAACAAGCAAAAGCCATTCCCTTGCAAACTCTGGATAGAGGAGAGACTCTAAAAGGTGGAAACTTTTTTGGGCTGCTAGAGGTGTAGAGCTGCTGGTGTGCCTTCAAACCTGGTGGTCACCCAGCTGCTCCCGGCCAGAGCTGCAGAACGTTACTTCCTTGTGGCCAGCAAAACGAGTTGCTGATTTGCTTCCTATCATCCTGTCAAAACAGTGTCTGGCCTCTCAGGAGAGGTGGGGGACGGGCAGTGGCACCAGCCTTCTCAGGGGCCCAGCTCTGAACTCCAGTTTCTCCACTGACTTACCCCAAGATCTCTCAGATCTGTGGCTTCTTCGCAGCTCAGACCCCTGAGACACGTCACTGCACTGAGCAGTTACTCCTGGTTTCCGTTCTACCTGCTCGCTTCAGGAACGGACCGGCTCAACCGCAGGCTTCTGACGTGCTCCCAGTCTGAACAACTGGAGGCTGAACGTCTCTGTAGGTCAGAGCATGCTCGGGTGCCTTTGGGTTTTGGAGCTGAAGGGCTTCTCCAGCCGACGATGCTGATGGGCTCTCCCTCTGGATGCGCTCTCAGGCTGTCGGTTTCCTGCCAAGCAATGGAATTGAATTTAAACTGGAGTAGCCTGGCAGCGGTCACAGCAGAGAAGGCTTTGCTCTGCCAGGCAAACATCTGGATGAACATCTGGACCTCTCCTTTGGTAACCCCTGTACTGGGGCAGTCCTCAGCCTTGTTTGCAGGACACTGCTCTACTTCGGACCCAGTTTAACTTGCTTCGAGCTCCTAATTCACAGGGATCTGGTGTTTGCTGGGTAGATGCTACATGTGCTCTGAGCATTCCCAGAGTTTCCTCGGGAGTACTCTCAGAACTTGGCACAAGGAGAAACTGGCTGCTGGGGGAATTTTTTTTGGCAGTTGTCTCTGTCGACAAGCAGCTCAAGTTAGGAGAGTTGAAGGGAAAGTGGCGATACAGAGCAGATGCAATCAGTTGTAGCATGTGTCACTGACAGGCGGTGGGAGTTGTGATGGGAACAGGAAATAAAATCTGAGTATCCGCACTTTGAAAGTGCTCCTGTTCTCTGCTGCCTGCAGCAGAGAAATGGCCAGGAAGGACTGAGATTCCTCTCGTGCTTAACTCGGGGTGCCAGCTGCTCCTGCTATGGCTTCGTGCTTCTGCACAGCTCCAGAGATGTGGTGCTGGGGGATGGGATGGCAGTTCTGACCACCGGCGATGTTCAGTGTAGCTGGATTTGAACGGGCTTTTTGGGAGGAACGTGGCCAGTAGCCTGGTGACCTGGAATGGTGTGGGATAAGGGCAATAAGGCAGCTGGAACAGGGTGTGGGAAGCGGTGAGCATTGGGTGTTGCCACTGTGTTTGGATCAAGCCATTGAAGCTTCTGTTGGGTGCTTGGTACCCATCTGCAGCAGTGATAGGAGGAGTCGCCTCCAGTCCCTGAATGCCCAGTCTGTGTCCAGAGCAGCTGCTGCCAGTGGAGCTTCCAGTGGCAGGCTGCATGCGTGGTGCTTCAGAGGCCTTCAGGGCTGCTTGATGGCTTTGGTGGGAGAGCCTCTAAACTAACAGACTGAGCACAACCTCCCTCTGTCTGATCCCTTTGTGATCTGGACTGGCATCGACCTGCTTCCTGTCAGGGCTTAAAGAGGCACTTGGATGTCTCTGTATTGCACTGGGAGCCTGAAGTGGCCACCTTGTGAGCTTGGGAGAGGAGGAAGGAGCTAAAGGTCAACCCCAGTGAACTCCATGAACTGAGTAATTGTTTTAATAGATGAAGCTCTAATAACACCAGCTGATGTGCTGGCTGGTCTTTACTTGCCTCACCCTAGCAAGGTGTGTGTAACATCTACACATAATGGAAGTGCTGGAGGGCCCACTGGTGGGAGGTGAGCTTGTGTTACCAATAGCCCTTCTCCAAGGAGGCTCAGAAGACTTAAGATCCTGCTCAGGGAGCTGCTGACTGACAGAAACTGCCTGATAGTGCTGCGATGGGCAGTGGATAACCTTCCAGTGTGGGAAGGAGTAACCACCACCTGCCTGTGCCGATGCTGGTTGCAGGTCAAACCCACCCTCTAGAACCTGTACGGCTGGTCCATGAGTGTGTCACTAACTCTGACCTCCTCTTCCAGTTGCAACCTGCCTCCAGGTGGATCCTAGTGCAGAACCTGCAGCATCCTTAACTCTTGGCACTCCTGCACTTAGGCCACAATGGCAGGTCGAGGTGGAGCTGCTCGACCGAATGGACCGGCTGCTGGAAACAAAATCTGCCAGTTTAAACTTGTTCTCTTGGGAGAGTCGGCAGTGGGGAAGTCCAGCCTCGTCCTGCGCTTCGTGAAGGGGCAGTTCCACGAGTACCAGGAGAGCACGATTGGAGGTGAGTGCCAGCTCCAGATGGCTGTGGCTAGAAGGTGCTGGCTTTGGTGCAGTCGGGGTATCAGACATGGTAATGGCTGTTTCCCTCGGTCTGGGCTTTGGCTATAAATAGTCACGCAGCTAACGCTTCACCTCCTGGTTCACAGCCTGTTTGTTGGTGTGAAGATCCGCGCAGCAGAGAATAATGCTATGGCAACCGCGCGCTGCCTCCAAGACGTCTTCACTTCTACTGCTTGAATTCCTGCTCCTAATTAGGACCGGGGCCTTCAGCTTGGTTGATAGCCCCTAATTATCTTTTCAGACCTTGACCTGGTATTTTGGGGCTGTTTCATAGCCCGATACTGTTAACTCCTTCCACACCCCTTTCAAGTCTAGTCATCCTTTAGCTTGAAATCAGTAGCCCAGTGTCACCACACAAAGGCTGGTCGGTGCTCTGGTCTCTTGCAGTGACACCAGGAGGTGGGCACTGAGGAGAGGCCTTGTTTGTCCCTGTAGTGACCCGTGCAGGGTTGAGTCTGGCTGTCCGTGGAGCTTATGGGCACGCAGGGCTCAGTGCTCTGCTGCAGGGGGCCGTGTGGGCACGTGCTGCTCTGTGCCCAAGGCTGGCTGCCTGTATCCGGTTGTAACGCGTGGCACTGTGCTTGGTGGAACAATCAATGAGTTAATAAGCTGGGGAGTGCTGTGCTGCTGGGCTGGCCTCAGACCTTGGGCACGGTGGTGCTCTCCAGAGCTAATCCTGGCCATGGCAGCTGTGCCATGTGGGCTGTGAGCGGAGGCCCGGGGAGGGCCTGGCTGCACGGCGGCTGCCCCGGCTCTCGGAGCCGCCTTCCCAGCGGCTGCCTGCTGGCTCCGGGGCTCCTGTGCACAAGGAGCTGGGGGATGCAGCAGAGCTGCAACTTCCACGACAAGGGGCATCGCGCTGGCCTCTGTCCGGGGCTTCTGCTCCCGTGCAAAGGCAGAACTGCTCGAAGCTCCCGGCTCTTGCTGCAGGGGCTCTCCAGCTGGAGGTGAGGCAAACATGCACCTTCTCTTTCAGCTGCCTTCTTAACACAGACAGTCTGCCTGGATGACACAACGGTGAAGTTTGAAATATGGGATACGGCGGGACAGGAGCGGTATCACAGCCTGGCACCCATGTATTACCGAGGCGCCCAGGCAGCCATCGTTGTCTACGACATCACTAACACAGTGAGTACTGCGCAGGGCTGCGAGCAGTTACTGGGGAGGAGGTGTCCGTGCTTGCAGCGGATGCTTCTCCGCTCCCTGGGAGAGTGTCTGGGTTCGGAGTCCCTGCAGATGCCTGCCTGCAGGTACTGACTTTCCTGAAAACTGCCAGTGGCCTCTTCCTCAATTCTGACCAAGGCTGTCTAAGCTGATAAAGGATCCCGCTACAAAGCGCTGTAGAGGCAGAAAACTTCTTACAGGAAAGACTTGTTCTAATCATATCTTCACTGTGGATTAATAAGAGGCTGCCCTTCCTGACTGCTGCCTCCTGTTTGCTTCCAGGACACATTTGTACGAGCCAAGAACTGGGTGAAAGAGTTGCAGAGGCAGGCTAGCCCCAATATTGTAATTGCACTAGCAGGAAACAAGGCAGACCTTGCTACCAAGAGAGCTGTGGACTTCCAGGTGAGTGGGAATCCAGATCAGTTGTTACCTGAGCAGGTTAGAAAAGCAGCTTTTTGATTAAGTGGGGGAGATGGTGGCTGTGTGCAAAATGCTTTGAGGGAGAGTGGAAGTCAAGATTTATGCTGCTGAGGAGCCCGGGGTGCCACTCAAAGGGAATTTTAGCCTGCCTTTCCCATGGGCTCCTTTCACAGCTCTTGTTGCTCTGGTTGGTAACAGTTATGATGGATGTGGAGAACAAGGCCCACAGAGCGCAGGCTTCTGTCTTCAGACTTTTCTGGTGCCTTACTCACCTGGGGCTGTCTTCAGCAGGGCATGAAACAGCATCTTGTAGATACAAGACGTGAAGAATCATTCCCAGCTTGCTCTCTGCTCTTCACAGCTCTTACCTTGTCTAAGGCAGGCTTCCAAGGAGAAGCTCTTATCTCAGACCTCTGCACAGGATTGCTTGTGGCGCACTTACAGTGTGTATAACCAAAGTACAAGGTGTTGTGCTGCTCGGGACATGCTGTGTCTGCTTTTGGCTCACAAACAGTCTGTGCTGCTGTACTCCTGCTCGGCTGCTGGGACACCAGCCCTGCAGCACTGCCAGTGGTGCGTGTCTCCCAGCTGTCCTGGCCAGGCAGGGTCAGGGGACTGGGGTGGACTGTCTGGTCTGGGGTGGGACAGTGTTTCTTCAGTGTTTAGTTTCCCGACGAGTGAAGTGTGTGAAGCCTGCTTGGACCTGCTCCCTTTGGCAGCACGCCTTTACCACTCTGATGTGATTGTTTGTAGGATGCACAAACATATGCAGATGACAACAGCTTGCTGTTCATGGAGACGTCGGCAAAGACAGCGATGAATGTGAACGAAATCTTCATGGCAATAGGTAACAGCTCGTGTGCAGAAGGATGGCTGGAGTAGCTCTGAGCACTGGCAGCGTGGCCCGCTGGAAACTGGGAGCTTCCATGTCAGCCAGGGTCTGCAGGCTCTTGCTGGAGCAGACAACCAGGTTGCTAGACTTTTGTGAACAGTTGCTCCCTGAGTGTTTGGAGCCTTTGCCTTGCAAAGCCTGTTCCTGCTCTCCCTTTGCCTGGGGTGGTGAGTAAGGAAGGAGGACTGATGGCAGCCAGAACTAGAAGTGGGTTGGTTTGTTGTGCTTGTGCTGGTAGTGGTGTCCAATCCCACTACTCCGTAAGAGGCGAGGGCTTGGGCCGGAGCAGGGCTGAGCCCAGCTGGAGGGCTGCAGTGGGAGGAGGCTGGCCTCTGGAGAGGAGCCCACTAACGTCTTGTTTCTTTCTAGCCAAGAAACTGCCAAAAAACGAACCCCAGAACGCTCCTGGTGGCCCGGGCAGGAATCGGGTGGTTGACCTTCAGGAGAGCAGCCAGCCCAGCAGGAGCCAGTGCTGCAGCAATTGAGCAGCCGGTCCCACCTGACGGAGCCCTCGAATGACGTGACTGGAATCCACGCTAACAATCGCACTTACCGTAGAGCGGCTGCTGCCGGTGGCTGCTGTGATTTCTCCATCCCTTTCTGATCATAGGCTGGAGGGAGTTCTTCCACCTGCACCTTTCTGTACAAATACTAATTCAATTCTAAGTCTTAAGTCACTTTTTTAATATATGAACTTCTGCTCTTCCCCCTTCCTGGTGGTGGTGGATGCATGACCTGGTGTCTGCCCGGCCGGCTCGTGCCCTCCCGCGGGAGAGGGTCCCGGCACCCGGGTCCCACAGTACTGTAGTTCACTATTGGAAACAAAGGGATATCGAGAGTAGGGAACCTTGTGTAAAATCACCCGTAGGTAGAAGCTGAGGCTGATACCAGTCCGACATGCCTAGAACAACCACTAAACTGTAGCATTATGGTGACAAACTCCGGCTTCTCAGCCACTTATTGACCAAATCGATGATGAGTATTCTGGGGTGGGGCAGAGGGAAGCAAAACTGGTTTCTTCTGTATTTTGTATTGTACGTTTCTTCATGTAACCAATCAGTATCTTGTCAATATAGTACATACAACTAGTTGCCTGTTGTCTTTATTTGTGTTGGACTCTAGCATGCCAACTCTTTATTTTTTTTTCTATCTTGGTTCTGTCGTAATGCACTAATCCTGTTGCAACTTTCGCAAAAATCTTGTATAAAAATTGTCCTTTTTTTGATGGTTGTGATGCCACTAATGTTGTTAACCCTACTTCAGTGTGAATACACATGGTTTACTGATGTACAGAGGTGGGGTGGGGGAAACTTTGGATGACTTGTTGGTGGAAACAATATGTATTGCAAAAGCCTGTAATTCCACAAAGTATGAAGGGAGGTATTAAAATGGCTTCTGTTGCCAGACTCTAACTGATGTTGGCTGCTGCCTAGTGCCTAATGCAATGTCTTATGCATACTGGTATTTAAGAGGAACTGTCAACTTAGTCTTCATCACAAACTTCAGTTTTGTGTGATTAAAACAAAAATTTTTATAAACCTATCATAATCAACAATGTTCATGTTTCTTAATCAGCGCAGACCAGAAGGTAACTGTTGTGCTGGAGGCTGAGATACGCTGGGGCTGCTTGTGGTGTGCACAGCACCTGCCTCTTCTGTAGGGATGTGTGGGCTCCCTTCCCTGGGCAGGGAGAGACTGGGATGTTTGCCCCCAGGCTGCTGTGTGCTGCCCTGGTCCAGGCTGTGCCACTGTTCCTGCAGCACCCAGCTCCCTGGAGAGGCAGGAATTCCTTACAACGTGGTTGCAGGTGGTTCAGTAAGCTTGTGCAGCTGCACATGAAGTTTGAAGTGAACAGTGGGGCTTTTGAATTGTCTAATGCTTCCAGGGAAACTGAATCTGCAGCTGGAGCTGGGAAGAGGTGGGGGAACAGTATGCCGAGGAGCTCAGCTTGATGTCTGGACAGGCTTTGGAATACTGTGCTCAAGTATTAATGAACAGAAGGGCTCTGTCCCTGGAGGGTGATGGCCTTGAAAGATGCTGCAGGGACTGCGACATCCTCACGCCCTTGGGTGAGACCTGGAGTCAATATGGAAAATGGAGCATCCGTTTGCAGCTCTGCTGCTGGGCCAGCACGTGTGCGCTTGGGAGAGCGGGAAGATGGGGACGTGCCGTGGTTGAACCTGCTGCCTCTCCTCAGCCCTGCAGCTGCTGCGGCCCCGCGAGAGGCACCGCTACAGTCAGCTGGGACCGTCCCTGCGCTGGGCTTGCGGTGCTGCGGCTCTGGAAGCCCTGCTGGGGTCTGCATGTAAAATGGTGCAACAGCCTCGGCTCGTGGGCTTCATCCTCCATCCTAAGGTTTCCATCGGGAAGGGTCTGGGGTGGCTCAGTGACCGAGTTCCTGGTGTCGGGCTGGAGCAGGGGCTGCCCGTGGTGCGTGGGCTTCGCTCACCGGGTGCTGTGGGTGCTACTGGTTTCCATCCCCTGCGAGGGATCGCGGCTGCGCTCTCGCTGGTGCCCAGGTGGCGCGGGCTGGTGCTGCGCCTTTCCCAGGCAGCCAGAGGGACCTGTTGGAGAAGGGCTTCCCCAATCCCGACTCTGAACCATCCCGTGGACACAACGCGAGGTGCTGTTGCCATCTGCTGGCTTCTTCTACCTGGTTCCTGGCTGACGGGGCTTCATTTCTGGCTCCTTCCAGGGCTCTGGGACTCTGCGGAGGAGCCTGTGGTGCCCTGAGGGGGTCTCGCCGCTGGAGCATCTGCTGGTGGGCTGCGAGGGACCCAGTGGCGGGGCTGGCACCTGCTGCCGGCTGCAGAGGTGAGCGGCAGCGCTGCCCGGACCCAGGCCTCCTCGCTGCCAGCCATGGAGAAGGGCTGTCCGAGCCTGGAGCAGCTTTGGCACGAGCAGGTGTGCCTGCCCGCGCACCCACTGCCTGCCCAAGTACCTGCTGCCTGCCCATGTGCCCGCTGCCTGCCCGGGCCTGAGCATGGGTGTTTATGGTGGTTACGCAGTGCCTGGAGATGGGCTTCCCCTCCCTGCTGCTGGGATCCCCGCGAGGGCTCCAGCAGCCCCTTTCCAAGCTGCGTGTGGGGAAAGTGTGGCTGCAACGGGGGCACCCTACACCCAGCCAGGCCCCCAGCATGGTTGTCTTCCCCTTCAGTGGCATCGGCCAGGAAGTGAGGGGCTGCGAGGCTGATGCAGATGCTGACAGTGGCATGAGGAGGGAGTGAAGGCAGCGTGCCTGTGCGCTGGGAGAGCTGCCTCTGCTCCAGTACAGGTGAGCGGGGCTGCCCCTTCCACCTCACGCCCAACACCCACTCGCAGATCCCTTCCCTCCCTCTGGGTCAGTGTCAGCCCCGTGAAGCACCAAGAGAGGTTCTTCCCTCTGTGTGCATCCAGCTCCTCCGGCATCAGGAGCTGAGACCAGGGCCCACCCTCCCCATCAATCAACACCAAGAGAGCACAAGCAGGTTCTATGGAAAAGTATTTTTATTGGATACAAAAACATTCCAGTATAGTGAAAAAAATGACATCATTGTTGATGGAGCTTGTCTGGGCTAAAGCCCAAGACTTGCTGCTGTCTCCTCCGGTCCTGCCGTGGGCCATCGCTTCCCCTCCCGTTACGCCTGGGCTTTGTTGGTGGCTCCATCCTTGGGGGCTGGTCCAGGCTGTGGGGCTGCAGGGCTGACCTGGATGGGCACGTTGCGCTCCGGGGCGGCAGGCAGTGCCAGCCTGGGGGCCTCGATGCGCAGCTGCCCCTCCTTGGACAGGGAGCACGTCAGCGCCTCCGCATCCACCTCCTCGGGCACGTCCCACTCCCGCTTCAGCACCTCGTACTTGTAGGAGAAGGAGCCCTTCTCATCCGTGCTCTGCGTCTCCTTCTGCCCCACCAGCACCACCTTCCTGCCCACCACCTTTACTGACAGCTGCTCAGGGGTGAAGTTCTTGACATCCTGGCAGACGGAGAAGCCATCCCCGGAGCCCTGGGTCAGGGTGGTGCTGGTGCTCGGCGCTTGCTCCATGGTGGTGGCTCCTTGGCTGCTCAGGAGCTGCTCGAAGCTGCTCATGAACTGGCGAGCTTTCTCCATCTCCTGCTGCAGCTCGGTGAAGATGGTCTCTGCGTGTGGCCAGAGGGTCCGCACCGTGCCCAGCCGGGTGGCCAGGGAGCTGGAGGCGAATGGTGCGAGGTGCATTCGGCAAAGCATTGCTGCTGCTGGTGCTGCTGCTGCTGGTGCTGCTGGTGCTGCTGGTGGCTCTGTCTGTCCCCTCTCCAGTGGACTGGGAGCGATCTGCCCCAGTGCTGCTGCCCGCGGCTTTTATTTCCCTTCCCGGGGAGGTGTGGCCTCATCCTGCACATCACGTCATGCTCCAGAGAAGAGCTCAGCTCTTTCCAGCCTGTTCCAGCTCATTCTTGTTACTCATCCGCGAGGAGCGGCACCGCTCCCCGTGCCCGGCATACCTTCGCCCTGAGTCTCGCAGCTTTGCGCTCCCGGCTTATAATTAGCAGCATCACCTCAGCCTCGGAACGGGGCGCCTGAGCCACCCCTGCCAAAAATCTGTGGCCTTTCTACTTTCCGGGCAGGGAGTGGGGCCGGGTTCCCATCCTCCCTGCCTTTACCCCACCTCGCCTGTGGCCCATTTTTGCCCCCACCTCCAGGCAGGAGCCCCCCTGCCCCCCTCCCTGTTTGCAGGACCCTCAGCTGCCCAAGGGGGGACTCGAAGGTGAGTCCCAAAACCCGTCCCTGGGCCCCTCCCCAGGTGGGGTGCACAGGACAGGTGCTGGGGGGGCTGGGACAGGACGATGGGCGGCCCCCGGGAAGGAGGGGTCCTAGAAAGTGCGAGAGGCGTCTGGCAGCAGGTGACGTAGGAACACGTTGCTTTAGGGGTGGGACCGTCCCCGCGGCTGCCAAAGTGACGCGCTCCCGGTGTGGCACAACCCGGCTCTGCCGAGCCCCCAGTGCGGGGGCTGCGGGAAGGGCTTCGCTCGCCCCCCAGCCCGTGCTCCCGCGGCTGGTGCTGCATGACGGGGGCTCTGCAGAAACCCGAGCTCCCGGCCCTGACTGCAGCTCCCTATTTGCGGCGTGTGACTCGTCCCCAGAAGCAGGCGCTGCTATTTCGGTCGGTGGATAAGCAGCCTCTCAAAAATAGGCGATGGCTCTGGGAAGGTGCGTGGGGAGAGAGCGTTCTGGAAGGGGCACACCCCTGGGCAGGGGAGGATAAAACCCGCTGCTCCCCGGCCCCAGCCCAGCACCGCTCCAGCCCCTGCGCAGAGCTGAGCTGCAGCACTGGGAGCACGCACCGGGAGCACGCACCGGGAGCACGCACTGGGAGCACGCACCGGGAGCACACACCAGGAGCACGCACTGGGAGCAGAGATGCTTTGCCGCCTGCACTTCATGCCGCCCGCATCCAGCTCGCTGTTCCCGTGGCTGGGACCCGTCCGCACCCTCTGGCCACATCCAGGCACCCTCTTTGCTGAGCTGGAGCGAGAGCTGCGGCTGGAGATGGAGAGGGCTCGGGAGTTCATGAGCAGCTTCGAGCAGTTCATCAGCAGCGGGAGCAGCCCCAGCCGGATCGGCATCGCCGCGGAGCGAGCACCGAGCACCAGCACCGCCCTGACCCAGGGCTCCGGGGACGGCTTCTCCGTCTGCCAGGACGTGAAGGACTTCGCCCCTGAGCAGCTGTCGGTGAAGGTGGTGGGCAGGAAGGTGGTGCTGGTGGGGCAGAAGGAGACGCAGAGCACGGATGAGAAGGGCTCCTTCTCCTACAAGTACGAGGTGCTGAAGCGGGAGTGGGACGTGCCCGAGGAGGTGGATGCGGAGGCGCTGACGTGCTCCCTGTCCAAGGAGGGGCAGCTGCGCATCGAGGCCCCCAGGCTGGCACTGCCTGCCGCCCCGGAGCGCAACGTGCCCATCCAGATGGGGCCAGCGGTGGCACAGCCAACAGCCAGCACCGACGACGGGGCTGAGCGTGCCAAGGCGTGATGGGGAGCGGGACGGGGCCGGGCTGAGCCCGGCTTGCCAGGGCAGCTGCCGACTGCAGAGCGGGACCGCGCTGGGCACTGCGCGATGGCCCGGCGGGGGTTCCCTGCCCAAAACATGTAGCTTTTTTAATATGTAATAAATATTCCTGACTTTTATTTGCCTGGCTTCTGTGTTTGCTGGTCTTGCCCGGCCCCATGCTTTGCAACACTCCTGGCTGTGCCCATGCAGCGGGTGGCAGCCTGGCGATCCGGGCCGTGCTGGCACAGGGCACATCCCGGCACCCCCCCCTGCCCTGCACCAGGTTGGCTGCGGGGCTCCAGCACCCGCACGGTGCTGAGCATCGCCCCCCGCAGCCTTTGAGTGCCCGAACTCCATCTCTGGGATGGTACCAGCTCTCGGCCATGAGCCGTGCCAGCATCCTCCTCCGTGCCGTGCCCAGCCGAGCCGTGCCGAGCCGAGCCGTGCCCAGCCGAGACGTGCCGTGCCAAGCCGTGCCCAGCCAAGCCGTGCCAAGCCGAGCCGTGCCAAGCCGTGCCCAGCCGAACCGTGCCACCCCCCATATCGTTGCTGGCAACTTCCAGGCGCTGCCCGCTCCTTCCCGACCCCGCCTGCGACCAAGCCACGCCCCTCAGCGCCATAAATGGGCAGACGGGGGCGGAGCCACTCATCGATGCCCCTCGGGGAGGCGGGTACGGAGCGGGGAGGGGGCGTGGTCTCTCGCCATATTTGGCGGCGAAGGCGGGGCCAACGCTCCATATTTGGAGGCGGCTGCGGCGCGCGCTGTGCAGCGCCGAGCACCGCCGAACCGGGCACGGTACCGGTTACCGAAAGGGGAGTTCCCACGGGTAGGGATGGTTCCGAGCCGCCGGGATCGCCCCGGGAGGGGGGTCTCTGTGCGGTCGGTCCTTATCGGGCCCGGACCTCGACCATCGCTGGCCGGTTCACCCCGCCCGCAGCCCCGGGCGGGAGCGGAGCTCCCGCCCGGGGCTGCGGGCGGGATGAACCGGCCCCGGGAGCACCGGACATCCCCCCCCCCCACCGCAACGGACTACCGATCCCGGCGTGCCTGTCGCGCAGGCGCAGTGAGCGCGGAGCGCACGCCGGGGCCGGCATGGCGGAGCCGGAGGCCGCGCAACCGGGGCGGCCCCCGCCGGGCCCGGGAGCGACGGCGGGGAGCGGTGGGTCGGGAAGCGGAACGGTTGCGGGAGGAACCGGATCCAGCGATCCGGCGCGGCCCGGGTTGAGCCAGCAGCAGCGGGCGAGTCAGCGCAAGGCGCAGGTGCGGGGGTTCCCCCGCGGCAAGAAACTGGAGAAACTGGGGGTCTTCTCGGCCTGCAAGGTGGGCTGGAGCGGAGGCGGCACGGGAGGGGCGGTGCGTGGGTGCAGGAGGGGGCTGCAAGGACGTGCATGGGTGCAGGAGGAGGGTGCAAGGATGCGCATGGCCAGGGGATGCAGGAGGGGAGTGCTCGGCCGTGCATGGGTGCGGGAATGCCGGAGGGAGGGTGCAAGGATGTGCACGGGTTGTAGGAGGGGGGTGCTCGGCTGTGCATGGGTGCAGGAGGGGGGTGCAAGGACGTACATGGGTGCGGGAATGCCGGAGGGAGGGTGTAAGGGTGTGCACGGGTTGTAGGAGGGGGGTGCTCGGCTGTGCGTGGGTGCAGGAGAGGGGTGCAAGGACGTACATGGATGGGGGGGATGCAGGAGGGAAGGTGCAAGGATGTGCACGGGCAGGGGGCGCAGGAGGGGGGTGCTGGGCTGCACATGGGGTGCAGGAAGGAGATGTTGGGCTGTGCGTGGTTGGGGGGTGCAGGAAGAGGGTGCTGAGCAAGGCAAGGACATCCGTGGGCAGGGGGTGCAGGATCCTGGGATGCGTAAGAAAGTGTTGGGGTGCTGGGTCATGCAGAGTGGGTGCTGGGGTGGGTAAAGTGGGGTGGGTGGGACAGGTGGGGGAGGCTCTGTTGGTGGGGGAGTCGTTTGGCCGGAGCTGCAGCAGCCTTGGCACGAGGCAGCGCTTGGGCTGCTGCGCGACGGCCCCGCCTGTCCCTCGTCCCAGGCCAACGACGCCTGCAAGTGCAACGGCTGGAAGAACCCCAACCCTCCCACCGCCCCCCGCATGGACCTGCAGCAGCCGGTGACCAACCTGAGCGAGCCCTGCCGGAGCTGCAGCCACGCTCTCGGTAACGGCCCCCACGGGGTGCCGGGACCCCCCGGGGAGGGGGAGCGGTGCTGACCCCCCCGGCCTCACTGCGGCTTTGTCTCCACCACAGCGGACCACGTGTCCCACCTGGAGAACGTCTCGGAGGAGGAGATCAACCGGCTGCTGGGCATGGTGGTGGACGTGGAAAACCTCTTCATGTCGGTGCACAAGGAGGAGGACACGGACACCAAGCAGGTGTATTTCTACCTGTTCAAGGTGTGTCTGGGTCGGGCCCGTCTCATTGCCTTGCACACGGCGGGGGTCGCGCAGGGGTCCGTCGGCACCACGGGGACCCGGGGCTGCTGTCCTGCTGCTGCTCCTCTGCCCGCTCCGCTGGGAGCCGCGGTCTGCCGGGCTGGGAGCCGTCCCACCAGCCCAGCCGGGGACCTGAAACGCCGACCCTGGCCTTGAACTCCCCTGGGAGGGCGTTTTCCAGGGAAGAGGCAGGTGTGCTCTGCGGTGGACCCTGGCACCTTTGTGCCCATGTGAATCGGTGCAGCCCCGCTCGTGGCGTGCCTGGCTCTCGGGGCCTCAGTGACCGCGTCCGACGGTGTCTTCGCAGCTCCTGCGGAAGTGCATCCTGCAGATGAGCCAGCCTGTGGTCGAGGGGTCCCTGGGCAGCCCCCCCTTTGAGAAGCCAAACATTGAGCAGGTGAGGCTGCTGCCAGGCTCACGCGTTGCACTGGTGACTTGCCCTGTGTTTGCTGCTCTTGTGCGGTCACCCCCCTCTTCGGGGCAGCACTCAGGGTCTGGTGCAGCACCCGGTGCCCCTCCACCGCCCCGTCCATTCCCCAGGGAGTCCTGAACTTCGTCCAGTACAAGTTCAGCCACTTGCCGCCCAAGGAGCGGCAGACCATGTACGAGCTCTCCAAGATGTTCCTGCTCTGCCTCAACTACTGGAAGCTGGAGACGCCGTCCCAGTTCCGGCAGCGCTCGCAGAACGACGACGTGGCCACGTACAAGGTCAACTACACCAGGTGAGGGCGGGAGGGGTCCGAGCCGGCCAGCCCGGGGGTCTGCCCGCTGCTGCCGCCCCTGCGTGGGGCTGACCCCGGCTCCTGGCCTCTGAGCCCGCGTTGTTGGTCCGTTGGGAGAGCTGGCATCCAGTGGGGACACTGCTTCCAAATCGCAGCCTCCGTGCAAGGAGAGCCACCTGCTCTCCTCGTCCCTGCTTCCAGCACCCTTGTCCCAGGGGGGTGCGATGCTCTGGGGTCACCACAGCATGTTGTTGTCTCCCAGGTGGCTGTGCTACTGCCACGTGCCGCAGAGCTGCGACAGCCTTCCCCGCTACGAGACCACCCATGTCTTCGGGCGCAGCCTCCTCAAGTCCATCTTCACAGTCACCCGCCGGCAGCTGCTGGAGAAGTTCCGGGTGGAGAAGGACAAGCTGGTGCCGGAGAAGCGGACGCTGATCCTCACCCACTTCCCCAAGTAGGTGCCCGATGCGGGGATGGCTGCTGTGCTGCCACAGAGGCTCTCGTCCCGCAGGGCACCAGCACACCAGCGTGGCTGCTTGTGCTCCCCATGGTGTGTGGGGCTGTGTGTGCCCGCCATCCGACGTGCCGCTCCCTGCCAGGTTCCTGTCCATGCTGGAGGAGGAGATCTATGGTGAGAACTCTCCGATCTGGGAGGCTGATTTCACCGTGCCAGCTGCAGAGGGTGCCCAGCTGGTGTCTCGCCCAGGTATCTCAGGGGCTGTAGGATAAAGGACCGAGATGCGGGTGATCCTTGGCCCGTGGTGGTGGCTGGGCTGCCGCAGCGTGGTGGGCTGCTTTCTGGCAGTCACGGGCATCATTGGTCTTTTCCAGCCGCGGTCAGCACTGTCGCTGTGCCCACCACTCCGCTCTTCAGCAAGAAGCTCAGCAACAGCAGCTCTGCCACGAGCATGGACGCCGGCACCCCAGAGCCTCTGCCAGGTAGGGCCGGCGTGAGCCCAGCGCCGGGGGAGCTGGGACCTTCCTTGGTCCCTCCCGGCTCTGGGTGAGCTGCTCTGCTCCGCGCCGCTCCCCAGGGGAGAAGCGGAAGCTGCCCGAGAGCCTGACGCTGGAAGATGCCAAGCGGATCCGCGTCATGGGAGACATCCCCATGGAGCTGGTGAATGAGGTCATGCTGACCATCACGGACCCCGCTGCCATGCTGGGCCCCGAGGTACGGGGCGGGGGGCACTGAGGTGGCACTGGTGCTCTCCAGGGCCCGCAGAGCTGCTTTCCTGGTGTGCGGGAGTGCCCCCCACAGAGGGTGTGCTGGGGCCAGTGACACCCCCGTGCCCCCCAGACCAGCCTGCTGTCGGCAAACGCGGCGCGGGATGAGACGGCGCGGCTGGAGGAGCGCCGCGGCATCATCGAGTTCCACGTCATCGGCAACTCGCTCTCGCAGAAGTCCAACAAGAAGATCCTGATGTGGCTGGTGGGGTTGCAGAACGTCTTCTCGCACCAGCTGCCCCGCATGCCCAAGGAGTACATCACTCGCCTCGTCTTCGACCCGTGCGTGGCTGGGGGGCGCAGGGGGGGTTGGCATGGGGGGGGTCCCATCTCATCCTCGGCCGTGCTGCCCACAGGAAGCACAAGACCTTGGCGCTGATCAAGGACGGCCGTGTGATCGGGGGGATCTGCTTCCGCATGTTCCCCACCCAGGGCTTCACGGAGATCGTTTTCTGCGCCGTCACGTCCAACGAGCAAGTGAAGGTGAGAGCGGGGAGGCGGGTGGTGGGCACGGCACAGCACGGGGGTCCCCAGCAGCCCAGCATGGTGGCTACAGGGTGGGGAGGAGCGGGGTGGTGGGTGAGGGCCGCAGGGGCAGGATGGTCTTGCTGTAGCTGGCACAGCGTGGGAGTGTCCCAGCCCCTGGGGTCTCCAGACCCGCTGGGCACTGGCCTGCCCTGGGTGGCAATGGTTGCTCTGGGACGTCTGTGTCCGTGGGTGGGAGGCAGCCGCGCGTCCTGTGCGACTCGGGCTGCCAGGGGGGCACGGGGGGGTCCCGCTCTCATGGCAGCTCCCCAGGGCTATGGGACGCACCTGATGAACCACCTGAAGGAGTACCACATCAAGCACAACATCCTCTACTTCCTCACCTACGCGGACGAGTACGCCATCGGCTACTTCAAGAAGCAGGTGGGCTCCTTCCCCCGGGGTGGCTCCCCTCGGCCCTCCTGCCCCCACCCCCTGCCACCTGCCCCCTCCCTCCTAGGGCTTTTCCAAGGACATCAAGGTGCCCAAGAGCCGCTACCTGGGCTACATCAAGGACTACGAGGGGGCGACCCTGATGGAGTGTGAGCTGAACCCCCGCATCCCCTACACTGAGCTCTCCCACATCATCAAGAAGCAGAAGGAGGTGTGTCCGCGGGCACTGCCAGGCGCTGCCTGCTCAGGCCCTTGCCAGCTGCTCTGGAAGGCAGGGGAGGGATGTGGGGAGGTGTCAGCCCTTGGGAAGTGTCCCCTGGCCCTCCCCTGGGAGCAGACTCGTGGGATGGAGATCAGACTCTGCCACAGTGTTTATGGTGGTTGGGGTCAGCTCCAGCTCTAGGTGGTGGGTGCAGCCGGTGCTCTGGGCCGGTGGGGTCCTGTGTCACTGTTTGGGTCCCTGGAGCATCCTGTGGTCCCAGTTCACCTCCTCCCTTCCACCCCACTTCCCATTGCAGATCATCAAGAAGCTGATCGAGCGGAAGCAGGCGCAGATCCGCAAGGTCTACCCTGGCCTGACCTGCTTCAAGGAGGGCGTGCGGCAGATCCCCATCGAGAGCGTCCCCGGCATCCGTGAGTCCCGCCAGCGTCTGCCGGGCAGAGAGGGGCTGTGTGGCAGGAGGGTTCTATCCTCCTTCACCCATGGGTGTGGGGCAGGTGTGGTGACGTTGACCCTTAATTTCCAGGAGAAACGGGGTGGAAACCACTGGGGAAGGAGAAGGGGTGAGTGCTGGGCTGGGCTGGGGCCGGGGGGAGTGCTGGGCTGGGGAGGGGCTGCCCGCCCTGGGCTGACGGGCACTGGTTTTGTCCTGCAGAAAAGAGCTGAAGGATCCGGACCAGCTCTACAACACCCTGAAGAACCTCCTGGCCCAGATCAAGGTGTGGGCAGGAGGGGACCCTCCGCTCCGGGGTGCCCGTCCCCCTGACAGCCCTCGCAGCTGCCTCTCCTGGGGCAGGCTGGCCTGGGCTCTGCCCGCGGGGGCAGGTGGGGTGTCCTGCTGCCCTTACTCACTGCTGTAACCTGCCCCCCATCCTCCCCCAGACCCACCCCAGTGCGTGGCCCTTCATGGAGCCCGTGAAGAAGTCGGAGGCGCCAGACTACTACGAAATCATCCGCTTCCCCATCGGTAGGTGTCTGCGCTTGGGGCAGGATGGTGGACGGTGGGCCGCAGACCCCTGTCCAGAGGCTCTGTGCTGGGGAGTGGGTGTCATGGATGGGGGTGATGGGGTGCTGGGAGCCCTGCGACAGTCCAGAAGAGAGGGACGAGTTGGGACCCTTGGTTGGTGTCCGGCTCCATGGCTGGGGGGCGCAGAGGTCTGGGGGGACCTGACCCTTCCCCATCCTCAGACCTGAAGACCATGACCGAGCGCCTGAAGAACCGCTACTACGTCACCAAGAAGCTGTTCATCGCCGACCTGCAGCGCATCATCACCAACTGCCGCGAGTACAACCCGCCCGACAGCGACTACTGCAAGTGCGCCAACACCCTGGAGAAGTTCTTCTACTTCAAGCTCAAGGAGGGGGGGCTCATCGACAAGTAGGGGAGCCGGCCTGGGCCCACCTTGGCCACCGGCCCCCCCGGGAGGGACAGGGCTGCCCGTGGGACTTGGCCCCGCTCCGTGGGCAGGGGCTGCGGGAGGGTTTGTTGTGCTGAGCAGTCTGGGGGAGCTGGGTCTTCCCCTGGGGGGGCGAGGGGAGCAGGGAGGCTGGAGCCGCTGCCTTGGGATGTGCCAGGGGCAGGGGCAGTGCTGAGTTCCTGCCCCTCCCTGGGGGCTGGGAGCCCCCCCCCACCCCGGCACCACCTCTTCCCTCCTCCCCAGGGTCGTGCCTTGTGCCCCGGTGCCGCCACAGGGCAGGGACACACAAGTGCTTTGGTTTTCTGCTTCCGTCCACGCTCGGGCAGCCCCTGCCCGTCTACTTGAATGTACGGCCGGGCTCAGCCCTGCTGCCCGGGCTGCGCGCAGGGGTGCTGCTCCTGGCACAGGGTCCTGCTGCGAGGGGTGCTCTGCCCCTGCACCCCCCAGCTCCGCCTGCCTCTGCCAGCTCTTCCCTCCTGGGGTGGACAGGTCTGCCCCCAGCCCTACCTCTGCCTGGGCAGGGGCACAGCCACCGTCCCCCCCTGTGTTCCTGCCTGCCCCGGCTGCCCCTCGCTTGGCCGGGAGCAGTGGGCACTGGGCTGCCCTGGCTGCCCCACCAGCTCCCAGGGCAAGGGGGGAATGCCTGGTACTGTACTGGTGTCTGCTCCCACTGCTTTGTGCCACCTGGGAGCCTCTGCCCCTGGGTCTGGGGGTTGGCTCCTGCCTGCATTCCCCCTTGCAGCCCCCTCCTTGCTCCTCGCCGGCCCTGTTCCCCCGCCACCTCCTTGGCCCTGGGTCTGACCCAGCATTGGCTTGTGCCCTGCCTTGCTTGGTTGCCTGCAGCCTTCCCCTCCGTGCTGGTGATGCTCCGTGGCTCACTGGCCTTGCTGGGATGGGACCAGCCCTTTCTTGCCACCCATTCCACCTGAACGTTAGTTTGTTTGTTGTTGTTTTTTTTTTTTTAAAATAAATGTCCTTGTGCAGACTCAGCTGCATCCTTCAGTCTGGCCCTGCAGCGCGACCAGGGGGTTTGGCAGCCTGGGGTGCTCGGGGCGGGTATTTGGGGGCAGGAGGGACAGGAGCAGCCCAGGGCCGAGGAGTGGGGGCCGGTTGGGGTATGGGGGACCTGTGCTGGGGCGGCTGCAGGAGCTCGCTCAGTTTCGGTTTCTGTCCCTGGCTGGGGCTCCCTGGGGGGGGTCCCAGGGCACTGCGGGCCGGGCACGTGCCACAGGCGAAGGACGGCGGCGGGGGTGCGGGCAGCACGGCTCAGCCCGGCTCAGCCCCACTCGGTTCACCCCCAGCCTGGCTCAGCCCGGCCCCGCTGCCCACCCGGTCCCGGCAGCACGGCCGGCGGGGCCCCCCCTTGCTGGGGCTCCAGCAGGACGCGCCGCCCCGAGTTTTGTTTCGTTTCCCGGCTGAGACCGGCGGCGGCGGCGGAGCGGGATGGAGCTGCGGGGGTACCAGCGCGAGGCGGTGGCCCCGGCCCTGCGCGGCTACAACAGCATCGTCTGGCTGCCCACGGGTGCCGGCAAGACCCGCGCCGCCGTGCACGTCTGCCGGCAGCACCTGGAGAGCCGGCGGGGCGGCAGGGTGGCCGTGCTGGTCAACAAGGTGCCCCCCGTGTCCTGCCCGGTGTAACGGGGCACGCGCGGGCTGCGGGGTGGTGGTCCTGGGCAGGGGCTGAGCAGGGTCTCGCGGGCACAGGTGCACTTGGTGGAGCAGCATGCCAAGAAGGAGTTCCACGTGCTGCAGCAGGACTTCAGAGTGACGGCCATCAGCGGCGACAGCAGCCTCAAGTCCTTCTTCGCCGACCTGGTGAAGCGGAGCGACGTCGTCATCTGCACGGCCCAGATCCTGCAGAACGCGCTGGTCAGCGAGGAGGACAACATGCACGTGGAGCTGACGGGTGGGTGCGGGACCCCCAGCACCGCTCTCCCCACGGCTGGGCTGGGGTGGGATGGCCTCGGCCAAGCCCCCGCCAGCGCGGCTCACTCCGCTCCCCTCCCTTGCCCGGCGCAGATTTCTCGCTGCTGGTGATAGACGAGTGCCACCACACGCACAAGGAAGCCGTCTACAACAAAATCATGCTGAGTTACCTCCAGCGCAAGCTCAGCGGGCAGCAGCACCTGCCACAGGTCCTGGGCCTGACGGCGTCCCCTGGCACTGGGGGGGCAACATCCTTTGAAGGGGCTGTGGAGCACATCCTGCAGGTGGGTCCTGTGCCACCCGTCCTGCACTGAGACTGGCCCCAGAGCAGCTTCCTTTGGGCCGTGGCAGGGTGTCCCTTGGGGTGGGCATTGCTACCCCTCTGTGCAGGTGCTGGGCAGCTGGGCGGCTTGGGGGAGACATCCCCAAAGTCACCAGGGTGCCAGCGAGCACCACGCACCACGTCACCCTGGTCTGCCGGGCTCAGGGCTGGAAGCACGGTCTTGCCTTCTCAGATCTGTGCCAACCTGGACACCGAGAAGATCACGTCGGCGCAGGAGGAGCTGCAGCACCTGCAGAGCCACGTCCCCCAGCCCCGGAAGCAGTACGACCTGTGCCAGGAGAGAGCGCAGGTGAGGGGCAGCCGGTCGGAGCCACACGGCTGTGGGCTGGGTGGAAGGTGAGACCCCCGGGCCCGGCTGAGGGGGGGTCCGTGTCCCTCCATCCGCTTGGCGCAGTCCAGAGCGAGGAATCGGTTGGCTCAGAGCTTTGGTGCAGGGGGATCCCACAACCGTCCCGGTCCTGCCCTACAAACAGCCCCTAGTTCTGGGCCAGGCACTGCGGGCTCTGCCACCGAGGCTGTCCGGAACGGTGACCCCAACTCCTCGGGTCCTGAGCCCCTCTCTGCTCCCAGGACCCCTTTGGTGAGCGGCTGAAGAAGGTGATGGAGCGGATCCAGCAGTACATGGAGATGCCCAGCCTGCCGCAGAACTTCGGCACCCAGATTTACGAGCAGCGCATCATGGAGCTGGAGAAGAGAGGTGAGGAGGCAGCGGGGCAGGTGCGGCGGGCACAGCTGGCAGCCGTGGGGCCAGGCTGTGACCGTGGCGTGCCCCGGCTCTCGCCAGCGGCAGAGACCTTTTGTCGCAAGACGCGGGTGTGCGCGCTGCATCTGCGCAAGTACAACGATGCTTTGCTGATCAACGACACGGTGCGGATGATCGACGCCTTCCAGTGCCTCCAGCAGTTCTACACCACTGAGAGGGACACGAGGGACCCCACCGAGCAGTTCCTCACCGCCACGTTTGAGGGTAATGGAGGGGCCTGGAGGGGGGGTGGTGCTGGCTGCATTTGGCAGGTGGGGACCCCCCGTGACACCCCGCTCACCTGCGCAGAGAACAGGACGAGCTTGCAGGCGCTGGCTGGGGACCAACGCTACGAGAACCCCAGGCTGGAAAAGCTGGAGGAGATCCTGCGGGAGCACTTCCAGCCCCTGGGTGCTTCTCGCGGCATCGTCTTCACCAAGACCCGGCAGAGCGCCCACAGCCTGCTCGGCTGGCTGCAGGGCACGGCCACGCTCTGCGGGCAGCACGTCAGGGCTGCCGTCCTCACCGGCGCCGGCTACAGCAACCAGACCAGGCACATGACGCAGGTGATGGAGGGTGGGAAGGAGCTGGACTATCCCTCTCCGCACACTTGGCGGGTGCTGAGGGTGCTGCCCGGGGCTCGGAGCCCTACGCAGCTGCGGAAGCGTCACCCCCCTCTCCCTCCAGAACGAGCAGCAGGATGTGATCAAGCTGTTCCGCGAGGGAGCCCTCAACCTGCTCTTCTCCACCAGCGTGGCCGAGGAGGGCCTGGATATCCCCGAGTGCAACATCGTGGTCCGCTACGGGCTGATGACCAACGAGATCGCCATGATGCAGGTAGATGCCCAGGCTCCCTCTGGCTGCTCTGCCTGGGGGAGGCCACCTGCCAGGACACCCCAAAGCCACGGGGGTGGGACACGGGACTCTCGCATCCCATGCCCACTGGCAGCTCCCTGGGGATGAGCCCAGCCCCTGGCAGAGCATCTCCTTGGTGAGGCACAGAGGAGTGCAGACAGTGGATCCATCCTGGTGGGGTGGCACGGGGAGGCAGGGGGGGGTCAGCCATGTCCCTCCTCTGCTGACCGCAGTGTTTGGCCCTCCTGCTGCAGGCTCGGGGCCGTGCCCGTGCCAAGAACAGTGTCTACTCCGTCCTCGCCAAAGCCAACAGCAGAGAGGTCTCCCGTGAGCTGCTCAACGAGGACCTGGTGGAGCTCATGGAGAGGGCGATCAGAGCGGTGCAAGCCATGCCAGAGCGGGAGTACCGCCTCAAGGTGAGCGCTGGGCGCTGCCCTGAGCACCAGGAGGGCCAGGCAGCTCCTGCCTGTGTCTGCTGCTTGGGCACAGCCCTCTGTGTCCTGGCTTTGGCTGCCTGCTCTCCCCGTGGGCAGCACCGGCTCCTGGGAGGGGGCAGCATCAGGTGCACGGGGCAGTGCATGCCCATCCTGCCCTGCCCACCCTGCTGTGCGCATCCTGCTCTCTGGCACAGTGCACCTCTCCAAGGCCGTGTGTCTCGCCACGTGTGCTGTCTGTCTGTGCCCGTTGCCCTGTGCTGACCCCCATCGTCCCTGCTGCCCTGCCTCCCCCTGCCCTCCGCAGATCGCGGAGCTGCAGCGCGTGGCCGTTGCCAGCTGGCTCATGAAGGAGGCCAGGATCAGCGAGAGGCGGCAGCTGCACGACCCGGATGCTGTTTATCTCTACTGCGTCAACTGCAACACGGCAGTGTGCCGCGGCAGCGACATCCGCACCGTGGAGGGCATGCACCACGTCAACATCAACCCCAACTTCGGGTAGGAGCTGGGCGCTGGCAGGGGTGCGCGGGCAGAGCCCGGCTACCAGGCTTTGCTTGCACGAGCTGCCACGCTCTCTGCCCAGGACGGGCAGGGGGTGGCAGCTGCCGGCCCTTTCTTGCGCACACAGGTTCAGGGAGGTGGTGGGGGCTCTGTGGGACTGGGCGACGATGGTCACACACCCCAGTTCCTGTCGCTGGACCATCGTCCTTACAGCGTCCTTCGGCCCCTTCCTTGCAGGTTGTACTACAGAGTTTCCTCCGGGAAAATACAGTTCCAGCGGATGTTCAAGGACTGGGAGCCCGGCTGCCGCATAGCGTGCAGCGAGTGCAGCCAGGTGAGCGCGGGACGGCCCGGGCCTCGTGCCCCAGCTCCTGGCTGAGGGACGGAGCCATACCTCCCTTCAGCACATGCCCGTGGGACGTGTGTGCTGCACATGCGCGACATGGACGTGGGCAGCTCTCTCCAAAGGGGGACATACCCTGGGAGCAAGGAGCTGCCTCCATGCCAGGTGTGCGCAGCCCTGCAGCCGGGGATGCTGCGCTATGGGGTGCGTGACTGTCGCCTCCCTGCCCACATCAGGACTGGGGAATGGAGATGATCTACCGGCAGGTGAAGCTGCCTATCCTCTGCATCAAAAACTTCATAGTGCAGACGCCGGCTGAGAAGAGGAGGTACAAGAAGTGGAGCGCCGTGACGTTCCCAGTCAAGGAGTTTGACTACCTGGAGTACTGCTCCAGCACCCACAGCCAGTCCTTCTAGCGTCGGCTCTGCTCGGAACAGACTATTCCCAGGCCCTCTGCTGGGGCAATGGGAGCCTTCCCATCAAACTTGGCATGGGACCCTCCCTGTAGGCCCACGTGGACAGAGAGCCACAGCTTGCTCCTTTTCTCCTCGCTGGACGGAGCTGCTGCAGCACATCCCTTGCCAGAGCCCATGACTGCAGGAGGAGGCTTTGCTGTGCCCGCGCAGAAGGGACAAGACACTGGGATGGGAAAGCGCTTCCCTGTCCACAGCTGCACCTCCTGTCCCCCAGCACTGCCATTTCCATGGCCAGTCCACCGCCCTGCCAGCTGAACCAGCTGTTTCACATGGGCCCAGGACATGGCCCAGTGTTCCTCTGGCAGCCTCCGTTCTGCTTTGTGAAGGTGATTGTCCTCCATAAAAACGTGCGTGTGCGCCGGGAACGAGGGAAGTGTTGGCAGTTTCATTCATCACGAGGGCTCGCTGCGCGCGGGCAGGATCGATGCCGGGCAGCCCTCGCACTGGAGCCGGACCACTCTGTGACCTGCTGGAGAGTCAGACCCCAGCACGGGCCACGCTGGCTGCGCAGGGACCCCTACGGAGGAACCCCCGAATGGCCAGAGCGAGTTGTTTGTGTGGGGCTGCCCCAGTCGTACCCCTCCCCGCGGACAGGGGCCTGAGCGACCCACCTCATCCACTCGCCCGAGACCAGAAGGAGCTTCAGCCCCTCCAGGGCAGCTCAGCCCCCCGGGAACGCAGCCGGGGCTGCGGGTGGATTTAACCTCCTGGCAGAAAGGAAAGAGCTGCGGAGGCTGAACCGGGGCGTCCCGCACGGTGCGGCGGGAGCGGCGCTGCCTCGGGATGGGGGTCCTGTGTCCCGGCCCCGGCCCCGCCAGCTCCGGCTGTCCCCGCGGGGCTCTGCGGTCCCAGCGGGGGTCTCCCCGGGCAGCCGGCCTGGCCGGGCCGGGGAGGCTGAGGGAGCCGCAGGGGCTTGCAGCAGGACAAATCCTGGGCGGGGGGGGTTCGGTGCCGGGCGCTCGGGGTCCCCGCGGCCGGGCCGGGATGCTGCAGCATCCCGGGTCCCTCCCGGCTGCTCTCCCGACGACGGTCGCTAGAGGGAAGCGCCGGCCCGGCCCGGCCGCGGGATGAGGGCGATGCGCGGGGAGGCCCGGGGCCCCGGGCCGGTGCCCGGCGGGCGGCGGGGGGGCTGCGGCGCTCGCACCCGCCGCTCCGTGCGTGCCCCTTGCCCGCGGAATCCGGCCACGCGTGGCCGTGCCGGCCCGGGGACGTCCCGCTCCGGTAAGCAGCGCGGTCGCTCGGCGGGTGACGGGTCGCTCCGGACGCCCCGAGGGATGCGGGGGGCGGCGGGGGGGCCGCGGTCCGTCCGTGCTCCCAGCCCGGTCCTGCTGGGCACGAGGCTTTTCCACCGGGCACCGATGGCTGTGGGCGCAGGCGGGGGCACCTGGATGCCCGAGGGGGATCTCGGCCCGAAACCCGGCCCCTCTCCGGGCGGCCACCCCCGGGAACGCGGGACCCCGCGCTGCAGCCGTCGGGGCTCCTCGCCGGCGGTTACCTCCAGCAAGGACGGGGTGCTCGGGGCGAGCGGGGGGTCCCGCCTGACTTTGAAGGCCTCGGCTTCTGCCGTAATGAGGCATAGCCCAGTTTCAGGTGGAGTTAGCCCCGGGGGAAACATGAAACCGAACTCCTGTTCATCAGAAACTGGGTAATGAGGCCGTTTGAGTTATTTGTAGCTCTCCGTGGGCTGGAATGGCCTCTCCTACGTCTCCCCAGGCAGAATCCCTCCTGCAGGGACCCCACATCGTTTTGCTAAGCTCAAATTGCCCTGATTTGTGCTCGGAGAATCCAGGCTGTGAGTTAACCTGATGGGTGCCTGCAGCACCGGGTGGCAGGACCTCTCACCAGCCCAGATGGATCTGTTGTCTATTTTGGTGCCCAAAACCAGAATTTCTGCAACATTGATACAAACGTCCATTTTTAAGGGGGTGTATCTGGCCCCGCGGGATATAGGGCCAGGACAGCATTGCTCTGTGGGACTCTGTGGCTTTTGCAAGTGGGTCTGCATCCAGCCTCTGCTCGTTCCTCCCTGTGCATCCCTGCTTTAACGCCAGCCCCATCTGGCTTCTTCTCCGGGGGCTCGGTCACCTTGGGCCTGGCGGCAGGGAGCAGCTGAGCTGCAGTGATCGGTGCTGCGACCTTGGCCAGTGTCCTTCCGAGCCGGCATCCTTCAGAGCCAGCATTCTTTGGATCTGGTGTCCTTCAGAGCTGGCCTTGCATGACTGAGACCCAGGCTGCCTGCGGCTGCGGGGACGCACATCCCTGTGACCCTGTTAATCCGCCCTGGCTGTCACGGGCAGCCTCCTCCGACTGTGCTGCCCCTGCGTCCCCCAGCCCGGGGCAGGAACAGCGGCTGCTCCCTCTGATCAGCCATTCAGGTCACTCCTGCATCAGTCGGGTCTGGAGCGCTCTGAGAAATCAGCTTCGGAGCCACAGGGACTCAGGCAAAGGGGTTTCCCACCTGCTCTTCTGCGGGTGAGCTTTCTGCAGGCTGCCAGGCCAGGGCGGGCGTGGGAATGGGCACAGCCCCGAGGCACCTGCATCCTCCTGCCCCAGCACCCCTCCGGCCTCCGGCAGCCGTGTGGGGTCACAGACCAGAGCGAGGGCGACGCAACAACTCATTTTTATAGAGCCCATTTCATTTATCATCAGCGCATCAGAGAGCAACAATTCACCTTTCAATGCACCCGCTGAAAAAGCTCCGGCTCCGCTCTGCTTGGCAGCGCCTCGGATTGGCCCTTTCCTGAGGCTGGTGTTAGCAGAGACTTAGAGCTCAATCTGTTCAGCTTATCAAAAAGTAGCCCGAGATGTGGCTTGATTACAGTGTGCGAGTACCTTCCCCGGGAGGAAACTGCCAGGTATTACAGGGCTCTTCCACCAAGCTGAGAGAGGAACGGTGAGAACTGGGGGCTTGGAGATAAAGTCGGACAAATTGAAACTCCGAGTCAGGCGCAGGTCTGCAGCGAGGAGGGTGAGAGCAGCTGGAGCAGGATCCCTGGGCACCTTTCCCAAAGCAACACCCTGGCTGGGCCACGGGTGCTCGAGGCTGGGGGTCCTGCCCCAGGGGGATGCCTCTGTCCTGCCCCTGCAGCTCTGGTCCCGCATGGACGCGGGTGTGGGCAGCAGCAGGATGAGTCCAGTGGCACCGTGTGCGAAGGAGGACTGAATTTTGCTTCCCAGGCACATCTGAAAATCTTGCTGTCACACAGTACCTCTGCCAGAGCCCAGGAGCGTGTCGGCCCCTGAAGTGACCTTTCCCGGGACAGCTGGAGCCGCCCTTTCTGTACCAGGGGAAATTCCACCTGGTGAAAACTGCCCATCGTGGAGGAACTCGATCCTGAAAGCCAAAAGCCCTCTCTCCATGCAGCTCGTACCTCCCCTCCTCCGCTGCCAGGAGCGCGCGGGAGCCCACGAAGCACGCGGGGATGTCCCGGTCTTGCTCCGCTCCGCTGTCGCCACGACCGATGGCTGCACGTCTGACGCTGCCCCGCCAGGAGTTAATCTGGGCTGTTGGCATGTCAGGTTGCTGGTGGATTAAACAAGGGGATTAGCATCAAACAATTTCCCTCCCGCCCCAAGCGGGGAGGCAGGAAATATAATCACTGTGGTTTTATTCTGCTTAGGCTGAAAAAGCTCCCTGGCATGTGTCCGGGCGATGCCAGCCGTGCCTGGAGCACAGGGAGGCACGTGCCAATGGTGCTGGAGGGGCAGCACTGCCACTGCCACGACGGGTCCCCACCGGCACCATGACAGGGATGCTGAGACCAAGGGCTGCTCATCCCGGGGGGCTCGGGGACGTGTTCCTCCCCTGAGGAGGGCACCCCAGCTGGGGCTGCGGGGGGTTCCCAGCCCCCAGGCAGCAACGGAGCAGCCCCAGCACCTTCCTCCCCGCTGCTGCTGCCAGCCTGGGCTCAGCTGCGGGCGGCAGAGGATGGAACAGCCTCGCAGGTGTGAAAGCAAATCTGTCTTCCCGACAACTCCCAGGTTCCAGAGCCAGGGGACGGTGACGCAGCTCTGATCCGGCGGCTGCAGTGTTGCAGACTTGCCAGCTTTCATCCCAAGCTTCCTGCCCACCTGCGATCAGAGGATCCGCTGTCAGCGCCGGGGCACAGCGCTGCCCTCAGCCACTATATAAAAAGTAAAGCAAACCCTCTAATCCGGGGGTGTGTTTGATGAGCAGAACTCGCGCAGCCCCGGGCGCGGGCAGGGGCAGGGCACTCAGCCCCGCGCTCCGCGCAGAGACCCGACGTCTCTTTGGACCAAAGCACCGCGGGGGAGCAGCTGCACGTTCCCCTGTCCTCTTTGGCCCAAATCTCCTTGATCCCTGGAGGTCACTTGGCCGCTTTCATCCGAGGAGCATTTCCAGGGCAGCCAAGTCCCTGCTCAGCCGAGGAGGATGGGGCCGGAGATGAGGCAGTGGCTGGACGTGGGTGGCAGGGGGGTGGGTGCCTGGGGTGGCCCAGCAGCAGCAGGTGGGCTGGTGGGGGGCTGCGAGGAGGGGGAGCATTTAGGGAAACTCATGGGAACCTCCTCGCCCTAAGAGCGGTCAATCAGCTGAAACTGCCTGCAAGGTCCCGGGCAGGCGGCAGTGCCCCGGCAGACGCTGCCCCGTGCGCGCGCACCGCGCTTTTCTAGGAAACCGGGCTAAAAATACCGCCCTGGGGCTGGGCGGCGAAAGAACGGGCGGATGCTCAGCTCCTGGAAGGCCGAGTGATTTACAGCCCGTAGCCCGGGCGTGATCCCGGCCCCGCTGTCCCTGGGGCTGCGCAGGAGCAGGGATGATCCCAGCACGTGGCCCGCGGGGCCGAGGCCAGGGCACGTCTCCGGCGGGATGCCACGGGTACCATCCTTCAGTGCTGCCAGGGGTTGCCCATCTTATTCTTGCCAGTTTTTTAGGTGACTCTGCACTTGGGCCGTGCATCGGCAGGATGCGGAGAAGGGATGCAGCATGTGTGGGTGACACCTGGGCACGGCTCGGCGGGTGCTGGCACAGCCTGGGGCCCGCAGGGACCCGCGGCACGAGCTGCGATATCGGAAAATTCCCAAACAAAATTTCATGCACTAAATCTCAGGGCTGCGATTCTGCTGAGACGCGGCTTTGTAATTGGATCTGTCAGAAACCGTCGCACTCAACATGCAGCTGCCAACGCGCCATGCGGCTCCTCGCCACGCTCGGCGGCCAGCGCTGGCTCTGCCACTCTCCCTGCCCTCGGCGGGCAGGGCCCCACTGGCAGAGCGGGCTCCCTAGCCCCGCTGTGCTGCCCGGCTGGGAAAGCCTTCTTCCGACGTGCCCATCGCCCAACCCGCTGCAGAAACATCCCAACCGCTGCTGCCAGGCCTGGCGTTGGGCATTGCCACCATGGGAATGCTGCTCATCGCACCCATTCCAGACACTGACCCCTCGACACTCAGTGTGCCAAGAGCTCTCCCCTCCCATCCAGAGAGGCGGACTGGGAATACCCAGTCTCCTGTCCCACACCAGTGATGCCGCGGTTGCGGGTTCCTGTACAGAGAGGCAGGAGCTTTTGTGCCCACGTGCCGCGCTGTTGCCATCGGCGCGGTGGTCGCTCCCGGCCCGTCACACGCCGCCCGGCTGCTCCTCCTCCTGCGGCCGTGGTCATTTTGGCAGGTGGCTTTTGGTCGGTACTTCGCTTCCCTCCCATGGTTTCTCTGCCGTTGCTCAGAACGGGGCTCGGCGGGGCGGTGGTGGTGGGAGAGAGCAAGAAGCCACTTTTCCTTCCCGTCCCATGCAGGACCACGTGTGTGTTCCTGGAAGTTCTTCCGTGTCATTTACCCTCCCTGGCACAGGGCTGGGCAATGGGACATCGTGGCCCCTTGGTCACCTGTGCCTCCCACCCGTCCCTGGAGCCCCCACTGAGGGGCTGGGGTGTTCAGGGCTTCTGAGGACATGTCCAGGATTTTTCAGGAAAAGATTGGGATTTCTGGTTTCTCTCTCTGATCCTGGGACCAGCCGCTGGGGACGGGCACTGGGGAAATGTGGCTGCCTGGGATTTTCCAGCTTCAGGAAAGATCCAGACGGCACCTGGGAGCGGGACAGTGCGGGCCAGCCCCTGCTTCGGCTTGGTGACTGCTGAGTTTTGCCTCGAGGTGCCTCAGTTTCCCTCTCTGCCACTGGGGAGGGCAGTGCGATGGTGCCAGTGCTGATGCTGGGGAGGCTGCGGCGGTGTCGGCGAGGCGTGGGAGCCTGGCAGCCTGAGCCACCAAGGAGGAGTGTGCCCGTGTGCTCCTCACCTGAGTAATCAAACCTTTTCTCCAGTGTTTGATTAAAGGCCACAGAACATGTTATCTTTGATCCTCTCGCTTTATTCTTCTTCCCTTCATTTGTCCCTTGGAGATGAGGGTCGCTCTGGCACTTGTTCGTCACGAAGCCCTAACCCCGCGCGGCGTTCTTGCTATCTGAGAAATGAATTATTAATGGTGCATTAAACGGAGACTGGGAAGGGGCCCTGGGACGCTGATAATCAGGAGCTAATTGAGGAAGAAATGAGATACAGCTCCCATTGCAGAGCAGGGACTGTGCAGCGCTGTGATACCAAAGGTGACCCTGCTGCAACTCCCGGGCCGACTGTGCCAGGCTCGGCTGCCCGGCGCTCGCCGAGGGGTCACACGTGGATGCTCTTCCCTGGAAAGGAGGGATGCCCTGCCCTGGGAGGGATGTTGTACACTGGCTGGATGCTGTGCCCTGGGAGGGATGCTCTGCCCTGGGAAGGATGCTCTGTGCAGGGGGGTGGGCAGGGGGGCGGGCAGGGGGTGGGCAGGGGGTGGGCAGGGCAGGTGAGCCCTCGCACCCAGGTGTGGCCATTCAGCCTCTCCCCGCCCTGGGGCTGAGGCTTTAAAGGCGAGCAGGGTGATGGAGGGGAGGGTGGTGGTCCCTGGGGGTGGAACTGGGTTTATTCTGTGGGTAAGTGGCTGTTTCTGCACTGGGATGGAGTTGGCCTTGGTGACATTCCTGAGCTCTGGAAGCAGAAGCCTTCAGGAAGCAGCAGGTGCGTGTGGCAGCGAGGGGCCTGGGGGGCTGTGGGGCTCAGGGAGCAGCCATCCCCCTGGCACGGACCCAGGCTTCTTGCCATGAGCCTGCTCCTGCCCAACCTGTCCCACTGTCCCCAGTGAAAGTGGCCATGACCCACCAGCTGGAGACCCACGGGGGCTGCCCATGCTGCTGGCATGGAGCCCCTGCCTGTGTGGGGACCACGGGGCTTACGGTGCTGGTTCCTGTTGCGATGACCTGAGGTACTGCCTGGGGCTGGTGCTGCTCCTCTGGGGCTACAGCACGTTCCCTGGCTCCATGGCATGGGGATGAGGCTTCCCTGGCTCTGGCATGGGCTGGAGACACACGCAAGGTGGGGGAAACCGCTGTTGTCGCTGCCCCGGCTGCATGCAGTGGATGCTGCTGCTGCTCTGCACGTGGCTGTTGTCGGGCTGGCACAGCCACAACGTGTCCTGCCGCTGCCCCTTTCCAAAGGCTGGCTGTGCCTTGGGCTTTGGCCATCCTGGCCCCGGTGGGCTCGGCTCCCCCTGAGACCCCGGCCAGGGCTCCCTGCTCCAGCTTCGCTCCCACGTCGTGCTGAAGCAGCCGCAGCTGATCCAGACTCCTGGCATAAATATTTATGCACTGATGTGGTGCTCTTCTAAATATAAAGCTTTATCTGGAATTTCATTTAAACATTAAGTGTAGATAATTTATTTATAATTAATGTAGACATCAAGTCCCATCTCTGGAATGCCTGTGAGCTTTCAGTTATAATTGGGAGGTAAGTCAGCAGCTAGAGGCTGGGCCTCTTATCAGTTTCATTTTAATTTTCCTCCTACAGCAAACGAAGCCGGTGCAATTCATCTCTCGTTAGGAGGAAGCACAAAACTCCCCCAAAATAAGTGTTATAGGGAATGTGTAATAAACCCATCTTTGTTCCTCTTCTCGCCTTTGATAATGTTACCAGGGCTCACAGCTCCCTTCAAAGTGTTGCTCTTCCTTAAAAATAAGTCCATTAAAAATTAAAACCACTTTTCTATACAATAAAATTTACTCCCGCAATTATGCAGAGGGACCAGTTATCTCCCTTTTGTAGATTTTAATTAAAAGTTACAACGGGAAGGAAAGAACAACTGCCATAAAATAATAGGAATCTCTCCACTAACTATGAGTTATCGGTGCCTCTCGCACTCAGGCGGCGCTCCCGGGGCCGCGGCCGAGGAAGCGATGCCCGACGCTGGCACGGGGCCACAAGGGTGAGTGGTAACGGGGGTGGCTGGCAGGGAGCGGGGCTGGTGCTGGGGTCCCTCTGTTACCCCTGCACTCGGTGAGAGGTGTCCTGCACCCATGGGTGCCTGAATGGGTGCTCAGCTTGGCAGAAAGCCCGTCTCGTGCCGAACTCCCGGCAGCACCGGCTCGGACCCCTTTGTGCTCTCACTTCTGCGCCCCAGTTAAAAACAGGGCCCGTTGTGCCTGCAGCACCCATGGGTGCAGCGTCAGGCTGAGGGTGGCTGTGTGGATCCTGGGGTGCAAACCAGGCTGTCCAACAGTCCGGCCGTGCCAGGCCATGGGGACACCAATACCCCACGTGTGTTCAGCCTCTGGAGGCAGCTGGGTCCCTGACCCCCCCAGACGCCAGGTTCCCCCGTCGGCAGCACCCGGCGTTCCCAAGTGCTTCCCTGCAAAGCGCGTTCCGTGGGGCTGCGCCGCGGCGGCTGCACGACGCGCTCCCCTGGCCTGGATATTTCAGAGCTGACGGAGGGACGATCAAAGGCGGCTCCGTGCTCGTGCTAAAAATAACGGGTGCCCGGGGTGGAGCGGGGGCTGCCGCAGGAGTGTGCGGTGCCTCGGTAACCTGCAAACACCGAGCGTCGCCCACAGCCGCCCCGTCGGGGCTCAGTCATCCCTGTTGCTTGTTCCTGCAGTAATGCAACAGCCCCTGCTCCTCCCAGCTGCCACGGGCGCCCCGTGCATGGCTGCTGGCTCCGTCCTGCCATGGGGCTGGAGCATCCCTGCCGTGGGGCAGCCCCCAAACCACTCTGTGGGACTGGGGCCCCGGTGTCGAGCGCAGCTGCAGCGCTGGGTTGGCCGGGCTCCCACCGGATCTGACCCCGCGTGCCCGGTGCAGGATCAGCAGAGCTGTGGAGCATCAGCTGCTGCGACCATTCCAAACGCATAAACCAGCTCCCCAGGACCGAGGGACCGACTCCGACTCCCGGCGTTGCCTCATCCTTAAAAGCAACAGGCAGGTGCTGTGGGACCAGACGTGGATCTTCACACCGCGCACCCCGGGTGCTGCTGGCGACGGCCGGACCTGCAGGAGAGCCCGAGGCTTGATTAACGAGCACTTTGCAAAGTGCTCCTGTGGAAAGGGCCATATAGATGGAAAAGCTTATCCCATTTTTACAACTACTCTTACAGTGCAAACCTTTGCCCCTGAGGACTGTGGGCTCCTCTGAATCCACATCATGCGGGTGTTTGCTGGTCCATGCTGGCACTGCCCATGCTGCCCACGGGGTCTGGTCACCACACCTGGCCAGAGCCAGCTCAGCTGCTCATTCAGCTGACGGGCACAGCACGGGCGTGAGAGCCGAGATGCTGCTATTGCTTGGGGCTGGCGTGGCTGTGCTCACCCCATGTTGGCTTCCCACTTTCCCAGAGGCTGGTGGTGCCTGCAGCCTTGCTCCTGCTGCCATCCCCACCAAAGACAAGCCCTTGCACCCGGGCTATCGACTGGGGACCCATCCTGCCCCGTGCCGGGGCCACGGACAGGGTCAGCACAGCCTTGGCACAAAGGTGAGGACAACTTCTTGTGGGCTGGGGCCACCCACGGGCGTTATTTCACCAACCGGTTACGGCTGTTGAGGATGTTCTGCTGTCGGTCTCCCCATCGCTGCCCCCTTCTCCTGGCTGCGAAGACGCTAATCCCCATCGATCTGGATCTGAAACATTTATGAAATCTTTATGGGCTTTTGAAAAGATTTTAATTCCCTGACAGTGCTGCTTTCATAAAAAAAAAAAAAAATTATGACTCAATGAGCAATTATAGGCTTAACAGCTGCTGAATGGCCGCAGCAGCTGCCGGAGCAGCTTGGCATGGCTCAGCATGGTGCCGAGGAGCCAGCGAGGCTTCCTGGAAAGTGATGGTGGGACTGAGCTGCCCCTCACCGACCTTCCCAGGCTGCTGCTCCTTGTAAAAATCCTCATTTACCAGACGTGGAGCTGCTGAACCCCAAAAACAGGAGGAAAGGGGCAGTGCCAGCCCTGGCAGTGCCTGCTCCCTCCCGGGCTCGTTTCTTCTCTCTGCCATGCAAAAAGCTGGTGTAAAGAAAGGAGCCCGGGCTGGGAGAAACTTTGTGAGCGACTGCACCGAGAGCTGGAGGGTCTGGATGTTCTGTTCCTTCTGCTCATCTGTCCCACAGCGTTTCGGCGCGGTGCAGCTGGAGATGACCTTCTCTTGGTTTCGAGGTTTGTTGTTGTTTTCAGAAATATCTGTGGCAAGCGAAGAGGCACAAACCGTATCCTGGGGAGAAGCTGAACTGAACACAAGAAAAGAGGTGTCTGGAGGATCAGCGGGCACTGCCGAGGTGCGTGGCACACCAGTGCGTTGTGCCATGTTTCTGGATGTGGAACAAGTTCTCGTGCAGCCCGTGACGGGCTGGTCTGGAGCCAGCGCAGGGTGGGTCCGTGCGGGCAGGAGACGGGAGCGAGGCAGAGCTGGTGCTGTGGGAAATAAAGAACAGGTCGTGAATTAGCGTTAGTGGGAACGTTTTCATGAGGAATTTAATCGGCAAAGCCCATTGGTGTGGTGGGGCCAGCACCTGGCGGAGCTGCGCTCCTCTCGGCGGGTGCGGACCCGGGGGGTCCCGCTTTGCAGGAGCCGATCAGATCCGACCTGACTCTCCGGCTGGGAACAGCCGCCCCCTCCCTGCCGCCGGCGTTCGCACTCATCTTTTTGGCACAGCAAAGCGTCACCAGCTCCGTCCCTTCGGAGGCCACGATGGTCAGGAAAGTTTAGTTTGATTTAAAAAAATCTCTGTGTGCAGGTTTGATAAATATACCCCGAAAACTTCAGGAGATGGGGAAGACGACAAGAGGAATATCGCGTTACACTGCGAGCGATGCGAACGGCTGCCTCGGGAGGGGGAAGCGACTCATCCGTGCTCCCAGTGCTGGAACACTGGGAGATGTGGGCTGCGTGAGAGGCTTCATCCCTGTGCTTCCCAGTTCCCTGGGCTGGACGGGGGAGCACGGCGCCTGCCCTCACGGTGTGGTGGAGGCAGGAGGAGGCTGTGAGGGGTAATGGGAATGAAAAAAGCCCGTGGAGGAGCTGTGGCCCTGTCTCTGCTCCTTGGAGAGGAAGGCTACACCGTAATCGTCAAGCTCCTGACAGCTAAGGTAATGCAAGGTTTGAGATCCATTAGAGCGCCTGTAATTATTTATAGGGAGGAAAAAAACCACCCTACAACGTGAAAATCAGATGGCACAGCAAATAAATGCACCAAGCTTTGGAGGAAGGATTCTTAAAACCCAAAGTCATTCACAACGATCACCACGCTGAGGCTCAGTGGTGCTGCACCCCTGACCCTTGGGACGGACCGCGGCTCTGGGGCAGCGAGGAGGGCGGCTCTTGGTGTGGGCAGGTGTGACCCAGCGCTGTGGGGCTGTCCGCTTTGGCCCAAGATCTGCAGACCTGGAACAGACCTGGAGAGCGGCTCGGAGCGGGCGCTCTCTGCTCCTGGGTTCCACCTCCCCGGTGGTGGGGACCCTCAAGCCCTCCTGCAGCCGTGGTCCTTCATGGGCTCGGAGCGGCGCGTGGCCTATCCTCACTTCCAGCAGCCTCCCCCCTCTGCCAGCGACTTCACGGGGCCGATTGGACGACTTCATCTTGGCATCAGTTCCACTTTTTAGTGGAGGCGAAGCAGCGAGCGGGCGAGAGCTCCCGGAGACGAGAGTGCCTGAGCGCCTCTGCTGCGGAGCGGAGTGCTCTTGGCCAGAGAGCCCGGCAGGGCAGAGCGATTCCCCCACGGCCGGGCTGCAAGGCTTAATTAGCAGTTTAGCAAAGTGCTTTGAGATCCTCTGTGAAGTGTCCTGGCGGAGGGCAAAACGTGATTATATAACGTGTCTAGACAGTATATTCCGTGGGGCGGGGAGCGGGTCTTTTTTATATCTGCTCTTCTATGTTAACACTGCGTGGCCCTGCTGAAAGGTTCTGGGAGCCACTAAAATATTAATGACGACGACGACGATGACAACACATGGCTTTGCCCTCCAAAAAACGCTGACCGTGGCACACGCGGCTGTACGGACGCAGAGGAGCCTTTGGGCAGGTGCCCTGAGCTCCAGCTGTGATGGCTTCAGAGCAAACAGCATCTCCCTGCGGGTCCCTTCTCCTCATCCCCTCCCTTTTCATCCTCCTGGAGCAGTTGGGCCCCTCCAGCGCTTTTGGGGGGCCGGGCTAGGTCAGAGAGGGGGCTCTGCCGCCAGCACAGCCCTGCGGGGCCGCGTCCCCTGTCCCCCCCGAGAGGCCCCGGAGAGCCGGGCTGTGCGCTGCCGCTCGGGGCGGTGGGACCGGGGACCCTTGTCCCAGGACGCGGAGATGAAGGGGCACTGGGACCGGACCCTCCGTGGTGCGGGGGGCACCGGCCATCGGTGACACGGGGTGCCCTCCCCCACCTGCCCGGCCACAGCACCTTACCGACCCCCCAAGCCCCCGGAAAGGGCCGGGGGAGCCCCCGCGCTCCCTGTGACAGCAGAGCCGGGCAGGGGGTCCCGGGGGGGTCTCCCCGCTCAGCCGCCCGCCCCGGCTCTCTGCAGCCCCGTCCCAGCCCGGGGCGCCCCGGACCGCAGGGTTCGCGGCGGCCCCCCCGGGCCCCGCTGCGGGATGCAGCACCGGGATGCGCCGCCGCCGTTCCCCCCTCCCACCCCGTACGGGCGCACGGCGCCGGGGGGGGGGAGGGGGGGGAACCGCGGCGGCGCGCGCGCTGCCTTCATCCCCCCCTTCCTCCTCCTTTTCCTCCTCCTCCTCCGGGAGCGCGCTCGCCCAGCCGGGAGCGAGCAGCCGGCGGGAGGATGCTGCAAACGGCGGCGGAGCCGGGCGGCTGGGCAGGTAGGGCGGGCGGGCGGCCCGGGGCGGCCCGGGCTCCCTCGGCACCGCCGCTCCTCGGCGGCCGCTCGGCCCGCGGCGGCTGCGCTGCGGGCCCGGGAGAGTTGCGGCCGTCGCGAAGTTGTCGGAGGTGGGGGGGATGCGCCGGGGAGGCACCGCGGAGCCGGGAGAAGGGATGGATGTCCGCCCGGGGGGGTGCCCCGGGCCCCCCGCTGCGTCCCGGCTCTCGCCTGCGGCGCCTGGAAACGGGAAGCCCGGCTGCGCAGCGCCGTGCACCGGGGCGAGGGCGGCGGGGGGCGGCAGAGCCCCCCGTCCCGCTGACCTCCCCCTCGAGAGGTGTCAGGTCAGGAGGGAAACTTCTTCGGAGAACTTTGCCGAAGCCCCGCTTGCAGCCCCTTCTCCCTGCGCAGGGCTGCCTTTCCCATGCCGAGCGGGACCCGCGTGGGTGCGCGGTGGGTGCTGGTGCCCCCGGGCTCCTCTCTGCCGAGGTGTCCGCGTCGTTGGGGCGTGTGGTGTGCGATCCCCACGGATCTCGGGTGGGCTTGGGTCTGCCGGTGGCACCTGGGCCCAGGCGATATTCACCAAGGTGTCCACCCGCAGCGGCGTGTGCGGCATGACCTGGGCGGTGGGGCCGTGTCTGTGGGCACCACCTGGGTCCCACTGTGCTGGTCGGGGTGGGGTGTGCAGTACACCCCACGTGCCCCACGGCCTCGTGCCCCACAGCTCGGCCGCAGGACGCCCGGGCTGCTCGCAGCCCTGCTGTGACTGAGGCACGGAGAGGTTTGTGTTGGAAACGGAGCCGCGGTCTGGCTGTCTCCACAGGGTACTTGGCTTTGAAGGAAAGGACTTTTACTGAAGCCTTACAAAAGCGCTTTCTGTGAGCGGGTCGGGCGCAGAGCGCTGTGTCTTGGGGTGGCTGCAGCCCGGGGCAGGACATGGTCCTGCTGACCAGGCACGCGTCTGCAGAGTAACCGCCGAGCTGGGGTGAACTGGGATACAGGAGCATCCTCTGGAAGATCACCCGCTGTCTCGTAGCTTTTATCGATACACTTTGCTGTTCACGTGAAGCAGCAGCGAGTTATCGCTGAAGCCGTTGATGAGTTGTGCAGCGGGTGGGGTAGGGCTGGAGCTCTGCTCTGCCCGAGAGCAAACGCTGCAGATCCCGGAGAGCACAGGGACGTGGCCGTGGCTGCCCTTGTCCGCGCAGCGGCGGAGCTGTTAGTGCCCATCACGCTGGATGTGCGTGCGGGAGAACAGCCTCTTGCAGGGAATCTGAACTCCCAGCTCTCCTCGGCACGTGTGGCTGCTTCCTATTTTCAGAGCAAAACTTGAAAGTGTATTTTAAACAGAGGAGATGACCCTGCCTGAAGGTGAGGGGGCCCAGCTTTGCTCTCCTGGAGGTTTAAGGGGCCTCCAGGTTAATTCAGTGGTGTGAAGGGGATCAGCACCACTTTGCTGCTTGGTCCGCCTGCTCCCGCAAGGGCTGGACGTGCCCGTGGGTCCCGTGGCAGCTGGCAGCACGCTCTGCCCGGTGCGGAGCACAGCAGTGGTTTTCAGTGAAAACGTGAGGCAGGAGCTGTCGCTGCTCCGCGCTGCGCAAAAACTGTCTTCATCTCTGCGATGAGCCGGGGGGTCTGAGCGGGGGGCCGAGGGGTTTTGTGTCAGCTGCTGTCTCTGCACGTGGGGCACAGTGCCTGAAAACAGCATCAACTCAAATCATTGACTTTTTTTTTTTTTAAGTGGCTGCAGGTGTTTTCCAATGGAGCATCCAGCCCAGCGTCGGCTCCTTGCAGTGACAGGTGTCACTTGGCTGGAAGGGCTCCGTGGGGATGGGAGGAACCACTCCAGTCCCTTGGTAGCTGCTGGTGTGACTTTGCTGCTGTGGAGCTCTCCCGCCGTATGCCAAGCTCAGAGCCGGGCTGGCGGGAGCGGGTGCTGGGGGTTTCTTGCTTGGTCCGTAATCTGCCACGTGCGTTAAAAAAAGGCTGATGTAATGCTGAGCGCAGAGCTCTGCATGTGAACGTACAGGGTGTTATCCGGTGGTGACTGGTGACGTCACACCGCGCTGTGACTTCCCGCGGTGCGTCTTGTGCACGAGCATCCCTGAGCCCTCGCATGGCGCTCCGCGTGGCTCGGTCTCGGAGCGGGCGGCTCTCGCTGCTGCCTGCTCGGCTGATGTTCTGCCCTGACGGAACATCCGGAGGTTGGTTTAATAATCCCAAGAATAAGAAATATTTGTGGGGGCCGGTGGCTCACTGACCTTGGGGCCTCGTCCCCGTCGCTGGACCGTGCAGGACGCGTGTCCCAGCCACAGCAGGTGAGCGCCAGGGCCCAGGCGCTCGGTGAAGCCCAGCGGTGGACCCGTGCAAGGAGATGCCGTTCCGCTCCGGCAGGCGCTGCCGGCTGGATGGGGGCTGCCGTTCCACCCCTCCCTCTGCCTGGCTGCTCCCGTCTCTTCCAGCACAGAGAGGCGAGACACCCACCTCAGACGTGCCGAGTCTATTTTCGCTGGCGGGCGGGAGCGCGAACACCGCTGAACCTGGGGCGCAGAACCGAACCGGCTGCACAGCAACGTCGCACCCAAACCCACAGGATTTCCCCTCCTGCTGGCAGTGCCCCCCCCGGGCCGCGTTTCCAGGCTGGTTCGCTCTCTGTGCCGTTTGTTTGTGGTTGGTGTTGGCTGCCCGGCATACTTGGCTGCTGTGGCACGGGATGAGGCTCCTGTCCATGCGCTGCTGGGGACAGGGACGGGGCAGAGCTGCCCCAGCCCTTCCCACCTGCACTCTCCTGCTGTTTATCCCAGCGGGGCCGGTGTTCCCGCACAGAGCCTGGAGCGATGCCACAGCCCCAGCAGAGAGGCACCGGGAGCTCGCCCAGCTGTAGCCACCCACAGCCATTCCGACCCAAAAATACTCCTCGAGCATTGCCCCAGTGTCCCTGAACGGCAGCTGGTGGCCAGTAAAGGCACCCTGGTGCTGGCACTGTTGCTTGGTAGATGTCTGGAGATGTCCCCTTGTTTTGGCTTTTATCTGGCACTTCTGGGGAGATCTCCATAGGGCAGGTTTGCTACTGAATAAACAGGGAGCTTTGCACAGATGCTCTCAGTCGGGTACTGACCGTGTCAACCGAGTTGGTTGACACTGTTGAGTTTCCAGGAGTGGAAGCAAACCTGTCCTGGAAGCACAAGGCCGCCTCCAACATCCGCTGGACTCGGCCGTGACGGGAACAGAGAGCCCCTCTCCGAGCTCCGCAGCCCATCAGACTGCTTTTTGCATTTCTCAGCTCGATCGGGGCTGGTGTTTGGATTTTGTGAACCCAGAGCCTACAGTTCTGCAGCCCCTTAATCATTCCTAGGGAAGATAAAAATGCAGAATTGTGCTCGCAGAGCAGAGTAATGAAGCCCGTGAGGGTCTATTTGTCAATTTAGAAACAATATTGTGATGTACAAAGGCTGTTTCTTCGTCTGATGTTCTGAGATTGCCTCCAAAATAGTGTCATAATTTACATGTCAGGAAGCCCCTGTCAAGAATTATGTCTGTGCTCTCCAGGAAATCCAGGCTGCATGTAGCGAGTGCGCGTTTTTATTAGACCCACAATTTACTTGCGGGGTGTAAAAGGGAACCTGGGTACTCACGGAGCCTGGAGCGGCTCCGCAGGCGAGCGGCCGGCACGGGACGTACCTGGGGAGGGTCCTGGCTTCTCGTGGGAATCTCACCCGGTGCTGCCCGGGGATGCCGTGGGTGCAGGTCTTTAGGAGGCATTACCGTGTTCTCCTGTGGCCAAACCACTGGCGTGCCCAGCCTGGCCGGGGCATCAGTGTGGGTGCTCCTACCCCGTGCTGCCAGAGGGCCAGGGGTGGTTGGGCTGTTTTAACCCCCCCCACTTTTCCCCCCTGCAATGTAAACAGCCTTTTCCCCAGAATGAACGCCCGGCGTGTGCCAGGGAGAGGGGCTGGTGGTGGCTGTGAGCCCCAGGCAGGTGCCAGCTGCACGCATGGGCCACAGCGGCACGAGGGCAGGGGAGAAGGCAGCGGAGCGGCGTGGGGACCCCCGGCTCTGCGGGGCCGAGCGAGTGGCCGGGCCCCTCCCTGCGGGTCTGGAGTGCTGGAGGCTGCGGGGCCGAACGTGGCGAGCCCGGGCTGAGCCCCGGTGCAGGGGGTGGGGGGGCGGGGGGGGCAGCCCAGCTCCGGCTCCGGCTCCGGCGGGGGCTCCGAGCCCTCGGTGCGGAACGGCTCCATGCTGCTTTGAAATGGGAACGTTCCCGAGTCGTGATTTTCCCTGGCCTAATTATGGAAATTTTTTAATTAGTTGATAAGAAAGATCACTTGGAAATTGCAAGGGAAACATTTTGAGGTTACGTCCTAATTCGTGCCTGTATCCGCCCGAGCACGGGAGCTGCTCCGGCTGCGCGAACCCTCGTGAGGGCTGCAGCAGCCGGGGTGCCAGGGTGCCACGGTGCTGGGGTGCCGAGGAGGCAGAGCATCCGTGCCGCCTCCCAGGGCAGGCTCTGGGCTCTTTTGGCCCATGGGTTTGATCCTGGAGGAATTGAGCCAGTCTGGGATTTGCGGGGTTTGGCACTGAGGCCGGGCTGTCGTTTCCCCCTCCGCGGGCTCTGGGCTGCCCTGCAGAGATGCGTTTGCCCCACGGAGGGGAGGCTTCCGTGGGATGGGGGCTGCTGAGCTCCACCATGTGCAGCCCTGAGGGGCAGACGGTCCTTTGCCAATGTCCTTCATGGCTCCGCTGCCAGCCCGTGCCCCGTCTTGCTCACTGCCCGCAGCGTGGACGGAAAGTCCCGCTGGCGAGCGGAGCCGGAGGCTCCGTGCGTAGCTGGGTCCGACCCGCACAGGAGGGATGCGCGTGGGGGAGCTGCCCCATCGCCATCCCGCCGACTGGCATTGCGTGGCCTCTGCTTCCCAAGGGGAGGCGGCGGCAGCTCCGCTGGCGCAGAGCACGAGCAACGCGGCTCTGCCCTGCGCGGCGCATCCCTGGGGCACGAGGACGTTGTGGCACAACGGGGCTGCTTCAGGAATCGCTTCTCCAGGACTATTCTGGCTCTTCAAAGCATCCTTTTCCCGCTGCTGTTTGCCACCTACCCCCCTCCCCCTGCCCTTGCCCTCCCCAGGGACACGTGCCACAGGCGGTGCACCCGCCGTGTCTCCTTCGGTCGAGGCGCCGCGGCTTTGCGTTCGTTGGAAGTGCCGGAGGCACCGCGGCACAGAGCCCGACTGTGCGCCGGGGGCTGGAGCTCCTGCTCAGGAGCCCTGAAGTGTTTTTAGGGAAAAAAAATAAAAATCCCAAACAAGGGCAGCCTGTTACCGAGCCGGCGGGAGCCGGGGGCGCGGCACAGAGCAGCTGCTGGCAGGGCTGGGGGGTGATGCTGGGGGCCCGGCAGCGGGTCCTCCTTGGCAGCGGTGCCCTCCCGCCCATCGCCGGGTGCGCTCCGTCGCACGCAAGGGCAGAGCCTATAAATATCCCGACTCCAAATTTTCAAGAAGTATTAGGAACTCTCCAGGCTTATTTTTGAGCGCTGTTACGAAAGGGCTTTAGCGGATTAAAGCGCACCCGGATTAATCGGTGCTCCAGGAGGCGGCGGGTGCGGGCAGAGCAGCTCTGGCACCCTGGGGATGTGGCACGGGGGTTTGCCAGGGCTCCTGGGGTCACTGCTCCCCGTCCCACCGGGGCGCTGAGCGGCAGCAGTGGTGGGCAGACAGGGAGGGAGGCTCCTGCAGCCACCGCATTTCCAGTGCCCCACTCGCCCTCCAGCCCCACTGGCACCCCACACCCGGTGGCATCTGTGGGGTTCCAGGTTTTCAGAGCTCAATGTCGAATTTCTGTCCTCTCCGGTTGCCAGAGGAGGTAATTAGCACATGGGCATAACAGCGATTTAGCAAGTGCCAGATGAGTGAGGCAGTCACGGCGTGGGGCACGCGGTGCCTTCAGAGGAGCCTCCCGCGGGGTGGGATGTGGCAGGTGGCCTTTCGGATGGGGACGCAGCACCCCCCGTGCCCGGGCTGGGGTCGGGCTGTTGGTCCCGTGGCTGCGTTGAGCTCACTCCTGGCCTGGAGCCGTGGAGGAGCTCGGGGAGGGACCGGGGATGGGCACTCCGGCCTTTAATCCCGGCTGGTATCTCACCTCCCGGGCAGACGCGGAGGGGAGATTGTCTGTGCTGCTCCGTTACCGCCGGCAGACTTGTAGCGCTGCGGCACTGGGTGCTCGCGGGGCAGGATGGGTGCCCGTTTGGGCAGTGGGTGAGTCAAAGGGAGTTATGGGAACCCGGCAGCCACCTGCACCTCTGGGTGCTTGCGTGGCACCAGCGCTGCCGCGGTGCCTACGTTGCTCCAGGCGGGCAGTGGGCTCCAGGCAATGCCAGGATGGGCTCCAGCAGCAGGAGATCAGGCTCCAGCACTGGGAAAGCCTTTCAGTCTGCCCTCGGGAACATTGGGCAAATCCTCCCCTTGGCGAGGAAGGCGGGAGCACGCGCTGGTGAGGTGCAGTTGCCCACCACCCACCCACACCCGGCTGGCCAAAGGGCTTTTTCTTCTCGTGTCCATTGCGCGGAGCCCACTGCCTATGCAGCCCCGTCCGGGAGGTGACAGAGTGATGTCAGGGCAGGATGCCTGTGCCAAGGGCTGGGGTGTAAATCAGGGACTGAGAGCAGGAATTCCCCAGAGAGCCCAGACCTCGGCAGCACAGGGGTCTCACCCTTTCTCCAGCACCACTGAGCCCCGTCCCGCTGTGGGACCCTGCACGGGCACCCCGGCACCCACGGCCACGGTCTGGAGCCTGCTGCCCGCTGCTGAGGTGGGCACCAAAATTTCTGCCTTTCTTCACCTGCTGACACAGCGTTGGAAAAGGGAGGATTTTTTTAAACATAAACCAAACAAAATTAGGACTTCTGGTAAGGGATTAAATCGGTGCCCTCAGCTGTATTTATAGAAGGTTCAAAAGTAAATCTGTTCCCAGTCTGAATAAATATTTTGCTCAGGCAGGCGCGATCTCCAGTTCATCTGTTTGGAGAGACTTGAGCGAGAGGGGAATTGATTTTCTTCGGCTTGAACCAGGCAAGCAGCTCTCCAGCCCAGCCCAGCGACGTCCCGTTATCAGCTCAAATGGGGAAATCATTAAAGAGAGAGCGAGAATGGAGCCGCTTTGGAAGGCAGCAATTCCCTGGCCCTCGCCGGCCACGCTGGGCGACTGTCCGCCACCAACACCAGCAGCTCCCCGGGACCACCCGCCAACGGCCCTGTGCCGGGGAGGTGGCACGGGGGACCTGGGGGTGGCTGAGCCGGGATGGAGCGGGATCGGAGCAGGCGTGGTGGTGGTGCCAAGGACGTGGACCTCGACCTCTGCTCCTGCACTGGTCACCCAGAGGTCTGGAAATGCCAGCAGCTGGGTCAGTGCCGCTGGGCACGGAGCCACCCAGGGCTGTACCCAGCTCTCACTGCGTCGGGCATCAGCGCTCGGGCAGTTGATGAGCTGCAGCTGCCCTGTCTGCAAGGATGAGAAGAAATTCATGACACGTCCCTGTCACCATCCCCAGCCTGCCAGGACGCGGCCGTTCGCGTGGTCTTTGGGCTGTCAGTGCAGTTTGGTCAGGGCCAGTGCCGCCGTGCCAGTTGCAGATGGCACGGGCAGAGGTTACCTCCGGCAGCGCTGGCCTGGCACTGCCTTGTTTCGCAGCTCAAAGAGCTTGTTAATTCGAGCTGGCACCTGGCGTGTTCGGACATCGGTTACCACGAAGACGAGGGCTTAGTGCTTTGCTCTTGACAGAAGCCGCTGCTGGGTCAGCTCCAGCGCGGCGTGAACCGCGCTGCCCGCGCTGCCCGCACCTCCCGGCTGCCTGGCACTGAGCGCTGCCCTTTCTGTTCCCAGGTCATAAAAGGAAAAGGGCAGCGCTGTCTGGTTCCTTCTGGCAAACCCTGTTTGCCACAGCAGAGCCATGCCAAGCGGGCTCTTGTCTGCACAAAGTCCCTGGCCCCAGGTGGGCAGCGCAGTGCTGGGATGCCCAGGGGAGTGGGAGCGGTGGCGGTGGTGGGCGAGGGTTTGCCGTGCGAGCTCTGACCGCCCCGTGCTAAAAAAAGCCACGAGATGAGCAAAATGATCCGCTGAGTCACTAATCATTCACCCGCGGCTTTAGTCACCAGCTTCCCCGCGCCAGGGGGATGTTGGCAGCTGAGGGGGCACAAACCGAACGGTGATTGCATCGGAGAGATGTGGCCGAAAGAAACCAAGTGCCGCTGCTGGGCACGTGGCTTCCGACACCGGATGGATCCTCGGGCTCCACGGCCACCGGAGGTGCTCAATTAATGACGACTCCCTAATGAACCCGTTGATTAATAGCGCCCACGTGCTGCGGCGCCGAGGCGCGTTCCCTGCGGAGGTGGTGGCAGCAGAGCAGCTGCTGCCTGTGCCCCATGCCAGTGCGGGTCACTGCATCCTGGTCCCTGCCCCTCTCTGTGGGCATCGCAGCTCCCACCTGGGGACATGAGCTGCTTTCCTGTGGGATGCTGGGCTGGTGGGAGCACCCCCTGCTCGGGAACGGGTGCTGCGGGATGGGGACCAGCTGGCACAGGGGGTGTCCTGTCCTGGCACCCGGCCTCACTGCAAGGGATGCCCCGGGGCAGGCACAGGATGCTCCTGGACAGGCCATTCCTGATGCCCATCTGGCTCACTCGGCTCTGGACCTGGCCATCCCCGTTGCTGCTGTCCTCCCACCCACCCCAAACCAGCTTTCCCCCCACCCCGGTGGGTGCTGGCGTGGCGGCACTGGGCTGGGCCGTGGCTTTCAGCCTCTCCGGCCACCGGTGCCTCCCGGTGTGCCCCCGCGCCCAGCACGAAGAGCTGTTTTAGGGAGTGTCGGTGCCGAGCCGGAGCCAAGCGTGCCGGAAAGGGCCCGTCTCCGAGCAGGAAGGAGCCATAAAGGGCCTATTTATGGAGCCGGCTCCGCGCGGCGCGGGCAGCCGCAGCCCTCCTGTGTTTTCATAACACCACGCCTCCGCCGCTCCCCGGCTGCCAGCAGCGACGGGCGCTTCGCCGCTGGCCCCGCTCGCGTCCCCGCGTGCCCGGGGCTCTGGGTGACTGTGCTCGGTGCCGGGGCAGCGCCGGGCTCTGTGGGGCACGGGCGCTCGCTGCCTGGCACAGGGCTGGCATGCTGCACACCCGCCGCTCGGTGATGCTCCGGCTGCCCTCCCTGGTTAGAGAGCGTCCGGTGAGCGCAGAGCGGCTGCCAGCGTGGGGGCACGTGTGCCCGGGCCAAAACAAGGGGCCTCTCTGCCACCCTCCTGCGCATCCCTGTTTGGAGCACGTGCCACCCCGCCGGCCCTCCTATCTGCCCGGAGCGCTGAGCTCCGGCAATGGGCTGGATAGGCTGGCTGGCTGCTGGGGTTCCCGTCGGGATGCCAGCTCCAGCACCCACCCTGAGGCAGCCTGCATGGCCGTGCCTTGGCTGCCTCCCCCGATCCCATCTGCGAGGGTGGCACTGCGCCCGCTCACGGACACACCCGGACCCTTGGCAGGGACAGGCTGCACTGTCTGGCGGCCACGCGTCCCAAGCAGTGGACTTGCCAGCACCTCTGCCCAGGCCACCTCACCACCGTGCTTCCCGTCGCCTGGAATCCACTGGCGGGCAGCACCGAGCGCGGGGCTGCATCTGGCACCCAGCTGGAGGGATGGCAGCTCCTGAGCTTCGCCTGGGAATGTCCCTGTGGAAGACCCGGCCTCTCCTCCGGCTGTGGCTCCGGTGCTGCCCATTGGCCATGCTTGGGGGTTGACGTGAGCTGCCCGCCGTGCCCAGCCCTGCCATCTCCCCACGTCGGGCACCCCTGCGGTGCCGGCGCTGCCGCGGTCACAGCATCACGCGTGCTGGGCAGCATGGGAGGCAGGTGAGATCACTCCCGCTCGGTGTCGATGCACGGGAGGGCAGCGGGCATCAGGTGCCATGTACTGCATGGGGCTGAGCAAGGCTCCTGTGGGCACCCAGCACCCTGCGGGACCCTGTAACCGCTTGAGCTCTGTCCTGGCCACGGGTGCTGATGGGCTTCTGCCCCCTTTGGCGCAGGGTGCAGGGGGGTGCGGAGCTGTGGCCGCAGGGACCCCGCGGCTGGAGGGGGAAAGGAAACAGGTGAGAAATTCCACTAAGTGCTGGGGGTCCCAGTCCCACCAGCAGCTCCTCCTGTGCCAGCCGGGCCTGAGATGGGACCTGAGCGCTGTGCTCTTACAAACCTGCCCAGAGCCTCCCCTCCCCGTCGAGCCGCCTGCAGCACGTAGCGCGAGCGGCTCCGCGTGCCCGGGGCCGGCAGCTTGCAGCCCATCTCCACGTGTTTTCCATGGCAGGGAGACAAGTCGCTTTTCATGAGTCCATTTACGAATTCCTTTCAAACAGGAAAGCTGACCCACCAGAGCTCATTAAATAACGTTAATGGTGCTGCCCAGATAAATACCAGCGCTGCCACCTGCGCGGCTGCCGACACTTGCCACCTTCTGGCCTTCTCGGAGCAAAGGTTTCTCGGTTTATTTGGACATACGTGCTTCTCTCCTGGCACCGGCGACCTGACACTGCTGCTCGCGCTGCAGCGACCGGGGTCCTGCGGCTCGTCCCGGCGCTGCCAAAGCCCAGGCGGCACGCGGGAGCCCCGGCGTGCGGAGAGGAGGTGACTAATTCAGGCCACGCTTATCGCTGAACCGATTAAACCCGAGCTGTAAAACTCTCTTCCTCTTCCTTCTGTCCTCTAGCCAGCGAGTGATGCGCAACTTCATTAGTCCGTGTCCAGGAGCCGCCGAAAGACACGGACAGTTAATTATCATCTGTCCAGTTTCATTTCCCTGCCTGTCCGTGGTGGCTCCCAGCGGTTCACAGACAAGTCGGCGTCTCCGGACGTGAGCTGAGGCCGAAGGCCAGCGCTCCCGAGTCCCCCCGTCACCCTGATCCCTGCTGGGGTGGGACCTCCCGAGAGCGGCCGCTGCGAGCAGGGAGCCCGGGGTGCCCGCGGTGCAGCGCCGGGCAGTGCCGCACTGTGCCATGGGGTTCTGGTGCTGTCGAGCGGGACGGCAGCTGTGGGTCCGGCAGGGTCCTGCCCGCGCGGCATCGCCTCCAATCCTGGTTGCTCTGCGGAAAGCACTCCTCCCGCGTTCCTTTCGTAAGAACCATGAGCACAGGCTTTGATTTACCTCTCCTTTTCCTTTCTTCCTTTTTTTTCTCCCGCTTCCTACCCCGAATGCCGAAGCCCTTTTGATGGTGCCAGGTCCGCGCTCTGTAACGAGCATCTCGGTTTGCACTGCGGGGCTGTCAGCGCCACAACGCGTCTCCTCCTCGTCTCACGCACAAGGAATTATTTCTTCCACTCTTTCTTTGCACCGTCTCCGGGATAAATTACTGCTTCCAGTATCGGCAGATGGGCTCCTCAGCCCCCAAAGCATCCCTAAACTCCGAGATGGCATGTGCCCGGCACAGAGCGCCGGCCGCCGCGGCTCGGCCGAGGCCGCAGCAAAGTGTTTGTGTGCAGAACTGTCAGCCGGGCTTGAAAGCAAATTGCTTTGCCAATTTATTTTCTTTCCTGTGTATGAACATATTTTTCTTAAAGGGATGCTGTCACATTAAATATGGAACTGCCAACTGCAGACATTAAAAAATCATGGGTCGTCCCATTTTCTTTCCTCCCACTCTAAATTCTAAGAAAACAATAAATTCGGGGTTCTTTGCACTTGTCATCTGCCTTTCAGCTAGAGACACTTTTTCAAGCTCTTCCCCACAGGCGGGAGGTTTGGGGACCTCAGGGCCGTGGCAGGGGCTGCGATGTGGGGCAGACATGCCAGGGGGGGGCCCGTGCCGCGGCTGCGGTGCCGTTGGGTTTTTCTCCCTGGGTCCCTCCTCACCGGGATTCGGGGCCCAGCAATCGAGGGCAGACATGGGGCTGTCCCAGTGCCGAAGCACTGGGGGAGCTGTTCGTTCCCCCTGGAGCTGATGGGACTGAACCATGTGCCGGTAAGCGAATTTTTCCCAAATTTGACCTTGAATACGTGTTCATCATTGTCATGCCTGATCCTGCTGCCCAGACTGTGCCACATCTGTTGGGACTGGTGCAGAAAATCCTGCTCCCGCCTTTACCTTTCCAAGCACTTTTTTAGGGAAGTTAATGAAAGTGCTTTTGTTGCGTTTTGACAAAGTTTCATCTTTAAAGTGTGTTTTTATACAGCGAGTACATTGCGTTTGTCAGAACCGACCAACCCCACGGTAATTCCCACGACACACACGTCTGAGAGCGGGGCCGAAAACAGGTTCCATTTCTGGCAGAGGCGATTTTCCTTCTCCCACCATGGTGGGTCCCCCCTGGCTGCTGGCGGTGGGTCCCAGGGGCTCAGGGGCAGCCCCAGCCGGGCTGGGTTTGGGAGGGGTATAGGAAGGGGAGAGCGTCTGCCGAGACACGGGTACTGCTGTCCTGGTGGTTAAAGTCCACGTACCGCACGGTCATGGACGGTTCGGGAATCAGGAGGCAGGGGCCACGCGGCGTCTCTCGCCAGGCTTCACTTTTTCATGGCAATGGCTTCCCAGGCGCGCTGTAGCCGGTGGCTCGTGGCCCCGCGGGCTCAGTTGATTCACTGTCCCCCCGCGCCACCGGCTCCACGGCGTGGGCTCCTCCAGCAGATCGGGTGTTTGATAACTTTTATTTTAATAAAGCAATGGGCTTGTTTTGATGGACTGATCCAAAGCACTGCGGGGATTTAAACAGATCCTGTTGCAAATATCTTTATTTGATACCCCTGCAATGCCTGGATTTCAAATGTCACTTGCTTAGCGCTATGAAATATTTAATTTAGGTTGTAATACAGTAGCCTGCAAGAGCTCCGACTTCAGCTGGAGGTCTGCGTAGTCAGCAGCTACCCACAAACACGCTGAAAAGCCGGTTTCTGCCCCGAAAATCTCCTGACCCAGGTGCGGGAGTGAGGGGAGCCGAGAGGGAAGACCTTGCCCACGTCCGCGGGGGGTCAGCGCTGGGACCCCGGCTCGTCGCTGTGAGTCGTTGTGGTGGGCACCCCCCGCCTCTGCCCTCCCGGGTGCGCGTGGGTGGGGGAAGGCGACAGCCGCTGCTGCCGCCGCAGTGCCCGTGGCTTCGTGCCTGTGGCGGTGGCCACCGCTGGCAATGCCTGTGGCAGGGAGGGTGGCTCGCCAGGACCTGGCAGCCCCTTGCCTGGTATCGGGTGCCGAGGTCAGGACCGCACCGCGTGGCAATGGCAGTTTGGCACGGCGCCCGTGCGTGGGCTGGGCTGGCAGAGCCAGAGCCTGGTGGGCACTGGGCTGCGGCTGCATCCTGCCTGGGTGGGTGGGCTGGAATGCCAGCCCCAGGGAAGGGTCTTTTCTCACCTGGGAATAAAAGCTTTGAGCAGAGCTCGCCTGGCACAGCCCTGAGCTTTGCCTGCTCCCCTTACGTGGCTCGAGCACAAACTGGGCTGTAAGGAAATTTCGTTTGGCTCCGAGGAGGGAGTGGCACTGGCCGGTGCCCTCCGAACTGGGACTTCTAGTGCCATGACCTCACTGCGAGTCCTGCACACGTGGCAAATCATCTTCTCCAGGAGCTGGCACCTTCAGCGAGCAGCGAGAGGGGCACGAGGCGCCGCCAGGGCTCGGACCCTCCCTGTGGCACGAGCACGTTTCTCTGTGTTTTATTTTCCCTTGGGAAATAGTTGCAGCGAGTTGGGCGAGGGGCCGGGTGAGGGTCGGGCTCCGGGCCGGGGTACCCGGAGGGACGGTGTGTTCGGGCAACACGCGCAGCATCTCCGCGTTGCTCATGGGGCTGCGCGAGTTGCCACGAGGGTGGCGGCTCCGCCAAGGGGATGGGGGCCAGCCCTGTGCCCGCAGGAGACGCTGCCATCCCACACGTGGTGTCTGGATTTGATTTCAGGGGGATTTGATAAAAACAACAAAACCGTGTTTGTAGCAACTGGGAAGCGCCGGGGAGGAGCAGCCTGGCCGAGCCCGGCCCCGCGGCTGCTTCGGGCCGCGCTCCCCGGCTCTATTTTAAGAGGCGAGCGGCACGGAGGGGGGGTGCAGCTGGAGCCATCATCTGCCAGATCCCTTCGGCTGTGCCACGCTGCTCCGGCAGCCGCCTGCGGTGCCAGTGTGCCAGGGCCACATCCCCACTTTGTCCCTGAAGCGCGGCTGAGCTGCCGGTTTTGTTCTTCTCCTGCCGTGACACTTCAGGTGCCCACCTTGCTGGCTGCCCCCTGCACTGGGCGATGCCCCAGGGCTTAGTGCCCTCGAATTTTGGTGTCGTGCTGCCAGGAGCCCCCCACAGCCCCCCTCACCCTCCCCAGTGGAGGAACAGGACCTGGCCGGGGCTCATGCCCATACCCAGCACCACCTCGTTCACCACCCTGAAGCGCCACAGCCGCATGCCCTGGCAGCCCCTGCCACCGCTGCGCCCTCTCTCGTTACCCCCAGCTCTGCCCGTTGGGTCCCTGCTGAAGCCGAGGAATCGACTTGTTCCCACCGCGGTGTTAGAAGCGGGGGGACTGCGGGACCCCGGGCTGGGAGCTGAAAGGCACTTCCCAGGTTTGGGGCTGTGGGCAGACGGGCACGTTCTTGGCACCACTGTAGACAAGCGGCCCTGTTCGCTCCCCGTCATTCCCTTCCGTCGGGGTTTTAGCTGTCCTCGCTGCTCGGAGCAGGGCTCACATCTGCTGAATCAGGGGACACGCAGCCCTGCGGTGTTAATGATCTCTGTGCAAACGAGAGGACAGGCACAGCAGCACCGGCGTGCCCGTGCAATGCCCTCTGCATGCCCAGGGTGCTGCAGGACATCCCACTGCCCTTCGGCGCGTGGGAGCAGGGCTGAGTGGGTCTCCGGGGGTATCTGAGGGTAAGAGCCAGCCTGGGTGTTTGCGGCGCTCAGACCAGAGGTCTGAGGATGGTCTGAGCCCCCGGCGTGCCCTGGTCCCCGTGCCAGGAGCCGCCACACAGCCCTGAGTGCTTTGGGAGGGCTGGCTCACACTAATCCTCGCTCTGACAGCGGATGGTTTATGTGCTGATCCTATAACATGCCTCACCCTGGCATTAGCAGAGCATATGTTGGGGCTGGGGGGGCAGAGGGGGCTGGTTTGAGGCCACGTTATGAAATGCTGAAAGTGATGTCGGGGTGGCCGGGGCCCTCTGAAAGCTGTGGCCTTCCCAGTCGGGGCTGTCAGATCATCCCTCAATGCCGTAGCAGGTCTCCTGGGCCCCCATGCCAGGGGCAGAGCCCCCGCGCGCCCGCTGCAGCCGAGGCCAGTTGCCTTTGCATCCCTCTACCAGCAGCTGGTGCCTCTTTATGAAGCCGCCCGGGGAATTTTCTGTGTCCGACCTTAGAGGCAGCCCGGGAGGGTCCCCCGTCCCCCCGTCCCCCGCCGGCGCGGATGGCAGGTGCGTTCGCCTGCTCTTGGCTCAAGGTAGCTCGTCCAGCGCAGCCTCCTGCCAGCTGGCGCCCGCTCCCCCGCGTGACGCTCAGAGCTTTTTGGGAGCTGGCTGAGCCGCGGGCACCCGCCTCGGGCTCACCCCGGCGCTCGCCCGCTGGCTGCTGCGGAGGGCTGCTGTGGTGGCGACCGACCCACCTTTGAAGTGCTGAAATATGAGACAAGTGTTGGAAACTCTGCGGGTGTAGGGGCCTCCGCGGTGCCCAGACGGCCGTGGCACGCGGGCGGGAGCCGGATTGGCAGCTGCGAGAGGGCAGCGCTCGGTGCTCCCTTTGCCGGCGACCAGGTAAGAGTGTCCCAGCGCTGGGCTGGGGGCACCAGCCGCTGCCCCTTCGGTGCCGCTTTGTGCCGGATGGGTCAGTGGGAAATTGCCTGTGCCAGCGGTGAGGGGTCCATACGAAGGCAGGGTGGCACGGCTGCCTCGCCCCAGCTGGGATCTGGGGCTCCCTGGGTGGCCATGGCCGGGGGTCCCCAGTGCAAACCCTCACCTGCCCTCTGTGCACGGCAGCGACAGGGTCACGGAGCTGCTCTGGGACCCAAGCTGCCCTTCTGCTGAGGTTTACACCTGCGAGGGGGCCGTGACGGGGGGCTGATTTGCACATTCGAGCCAATTTCCCCAGGTTCGGGCTATCAGCTCTAATGACAAATTTTGGTAGAAAAAGGCAACCTGAGCCAGCAGTGAGGTGCAGGGGTTTCAGTCGTGCCTGGTGGGGGTTTGTGGTGGTTTCTGGCTTTCCTGGGTGTGATGCAAACAGAGCTGCTGCAAATGGGATCGTTGCTTGGGGAGTTTCAGTGAGTTTTGAGACAGCTGTTGGTGGCGACTTTCCTACTAATCCTTCTACTCCCAGCACACTCAACCAGAGGTAAGGAAAGTGGATTCAGCGTTATGGAATTGCGTGAACCCAACTCAGATTTTTTTTTTTTAAGATTTCTTGCTCTCTTAGCAAGTTTGTCCAAGCTCTCGGTGAAGGTGGTAGTTTCCCTGACTCTGTGTTGCTGCGTGGCACAGACCTTCCGATCACGAGTTTTGGTGCCACCTGAGCTCTGCAGCAAAGGTGGTTTGACTTGGGTGGAGGTTCTGTGTGTTGGGTCTGTTGTGTCCAGGCCCCATAAAATGCCCGCAGGACACAAATGGGTGCCACTGCTAGGAGGGAGCTGGGGGATCCCTGCCGAGGTGGGTCTGGGAGAACATTCCTGGGCAGACACTCGGGCTGTATCAGCTCATGCCCAGGCAGCTGCTTTTCTGGGTGCAAGTGTATTCCCTCTGCTAAAAAGCAGCTATTTGGAGATTTTGGGAGCCCCAGCATGGAGGGTGGGTGGTTGCAAGACCTCTGCCCTGAGCTCTGGCTCCTCCTTTGCCCACTGAGGGTGCGTAAATGTGTCAGCGCGCCGCAGATGTCTGCTGGCATCGCCCGTGCTAATCTTCCTTGCTCCTCCCTGCCGACGGTGGGGGCTGCCTTGCCCATAAGCCCCTGGCAGAGCTGCCCAGCAGAAGGTGGCACAGGGCACGTTCAGTCCATCTACACGTCCCAGGGCTCACAGACTCGGCCGTCGCCGGCTGCAGAGGTGAGGGACGCTGTGTGCCCGTGCCAGCGGGGCGCGTGGGCGGCTGCAGGTGCATGTTGGCATGGAGCCGCTCCGTGTTCAGCCTGTGCCGGAGGCTGTAGTGTCTCAAGAGTTTGGTTCATGTTTAGGAGCTGAGAGAAAGGATGTCCCAGAATGGGGCTTCTCCAAAAACTTGGCCACTGACTGCCCAGGGCTGTCCCTGCGCGGGGACCGCAGGGTGAGCCCCCATCCTGCACAGGGACCCTGGAGGCGCTGGGGTCTTGGGAAATGGGATCTCACTGCCGTGTGCATGGCAAGGCCAGGGCAAGGCCAGGTCCTGAGCGCTGAGGTGACCGGCCAGGGATCTCCAGGGGCTGAGATTAACTTGGGCTGCGGCATCAGATGAATGATTACCCCGGAGCCCAGGGGTGCAGCGTCCCTGGGCCCAGGGCTGGCGTCGGGACAGTCCTGGTGCAAATGCATCCATCCCAGCTCCTGGGAGGAGAAGTTGCTGTTGTGGGGGAGCACTGTCCGGGGGGGCTGAACTGGGGAGGTTGGGGAAGGGAGCGGTGGCTGCAGAGGTCCTGGAGCAGGCGAAGTGCCGTGTCCTCGTCCCGCAGAGCCCGGCTCTGCCGCCTCCCTCCCACCCATATGGATGCTCTGGAAGGGAGGCGAGCTCTGCCATCCTGCACCCTCTGCAAACCAGTTTCTTATTTCGGATATTTAATGCCTGGATTTTAAATTCTCTCTAACACTTGTCAGCACTTTACAGCCTTTTGCAACACGTTTATGGTGTTATTAAAAAAAGAAAGAGAGGGAGAGACCTGAGGTTATGGGCTACTGTACCAGAGCGTAAAACTGACCTTAAGATGATGGAGGGGCTGTGCGGACCCGCCTGCCCGGCAGCGTGTGGAGCCGCTCGGGCTGCGGAGCCCGAGTCCGACTGCGGGGAGTGAGGGGGACGGCCGTCCCGCAACCAGTTTGTTATTGTGTGCCATCACTTAGAATAAAAGTAGTGAGGACCAGGGGGGAAAAGCTCCCCTGGACTCGGAGCTGGGGGTGCCACAGTCCCGGGCTGGGCTGCGTGTGTCTGTGGGATGGCTGGGGCTTGGGGAGCGGTGTCTGGGGGCTCGCTGTGCCGGGTGGGCAGCGCGTCCTGGCAGTGCCGCAGGGTGGGAGGACGGGCGCTTTGACGCAGCGATCGCTGCTGCGGTGACACCCAACCCGCTCTGACCTTCTATTATTTCAGAGAGATTTGGACATCTGTCAGGGAGCTGTTGGCACCCGGCGGGAGCCTTTCAGCCGGTGGCGGGGCCAGTGTAGCCCTTGGCGGCTCCAAGCAAAGGATGGCGGGGGGCACCATGGGCCCGGGGAGGGGTCATTGATGCTGATCAGCCCAGTGGAATGTGGGGAGGGGTGGGTGAGTGGCAGCTCAGCCCCCCATCCCAGTGGAGCCCTGTGCCCCTTGGGAAGACCCCCCCAAAAGAGGAGGCTGCTTGTGGCCTTCCATGGAGAAGACAAAGGCTTGGCTTCCTTGACCCTGGGGTGGGATAAGGCGGTGGAGTTGGGATGCGGTGACCCTGTGCTTGGTGCTGGGCTCAACTCCGAGTCTCTGAGTCACCTTGGGGGTGTGGTGGGTGTTGCTTAACCTTTGCTGTGCCTCAGTTTCCCCTCCTTCCCTTGCATGGACACCGTGAGTACAACAACCATGTTGGGGACAGGGTTAGGGCTGGGCTGGCCATGGAGAGGACTTCTTGGGGACCTCAGCCCAGGCAGGGTGCCCATGCTGAGGTGCTGGGTGCCAAACAGCCCTCCCCTCAAGATCCTCAGTGCTTTGCTGAAAAGGTGAAATCTGCCCCAAAGTAGCCGTTGTGAAGGAGGCACCGGTCCTCCCACGTGCAGTGACCTGTCCCAGCCACAAATCACCACGTTTATGGTCCTGACACCTGAGAAGCAGAACAGGCGCAGCAGAAATTAAGTGAATGAGACAAGCGTGCGTGTAATTAGGACAGACCTTTCAAACAGCGCAACGCGAGCCGGGACAGGGAGCCGCCGTCTAATCAAAGCAACAGCAGTTTCTTTTTTTAAGACGAGGGAGACTTTTGGGATACTTTGTCCACATAATGTTCCAATTTTAGCTCTACGTCCCGGGATGTAATTGCATTAAAAATACCCGGGGCAGGGGAGGATGCCAAGGGCACCCAGGGACCTGCCTCCGCTGGCGCGTCCCCGAGGCCCCGTTTCACATTCCTGTTGCTGATCATCTCCCAGATCTGCTTTCCGGCTGCTCCGCTAATGGTTATTCTGGTAAAGGCCCTCTGCCCAGCGCCCCGTGGGGCTCCCTGCCTGTTTGGCTGCAACTGGGCATCGATCGCTGCGGGTTTTGGGGAAGGACCACAGTGATGTGGTTTGGTTGGACAGGGCAGCTCTGCTGCCCGGATCTTCGCTCTCGGTGCGGGGTGGCTCCGTCCTGCCGCTGCGCCGGCCCTGAGCACGCTGAGTCCAGGAGGTTTCATTTGAAAAAATCAGCTGGTTTTAGTGGGTTTTGTAGATAAAATTTGGAGTTTTTTTGAGCCTTTCAGGGCCAGGCCGTGCTTTTCTCACTTCTCTCAACACAAGGGCTCTGCATTTTCTTTCATTTTCATTGAAAGGTGAAGCTGGAGTTTCAGGAAAAATGCGGAGGTCTCTAGAAAGAGTCCAGGGTTACCAGGTACCAGGGGGCTCCTAAATCCTTCTGCCAAAAAGTAGATTTACTTATTTTAAACGTAAAGCTCCTTTTAGTTACACTGCTTAGTATTTTAGCTGGCGAAGCAGGAGTTTAAGGATCTTATTGCTAATGGTTTTGGCCAATCATGGGGCAATTTAGGCTGGAAGGGACGGGTGGCCATCGGTCCGACCTCCTGCCTGCAGCTCGGCTGCCCTCAAGGCTGGGGCCCGTTGCACAGGTCCTGGCCTCTCCGCACGCGCTGATGCTCCCCCTGAGCAGGAACGACGTTCGATCCCTCAGGAGATGATGGCCAGCACTGCAGTGGGCGTGGGGCAGTGAGATCCCCTGGGGTGACCCCGGTTGGCTCCACTCGCCATCCAAGTGGGGTGGGGGCCAACCTGGGTCACCCTCCGTCCCCGCAGGGCCCGGCTTGCACCTCCAGCTCAATTAACAGCTCGTGGAAAAACCTTCCGTTGCTTTTTGCTAAATATAACTGTCGGGGGACGCTGGTTGTCACCTCCAGGAGCTGGGATGAGCAAGGCGGGTCCGGCGCCCTGAAAACGCCGCCACCCGCTGAGGACGGGGCCGTTCGTCGCACGGGTGGGTCCGGGGCGGGCGGGAGGGCACCCACGCCCCGCGGTGGGGGGAACCCGCTGCCCCCTGCTCCCCGCAGAGTGGGTCCTCCCGCACCGTGGGCTCGAGCGGGGCTTTTCGGGACCACCCCTCTGCCCCCCCCAATATGAAGCGGGGCCAACCCCCGGCCCCCCCGCGTCGCTCCCGCCGCCCGCCCCGCGGGGACCCACGCGCGGACACCGGCGCGGAGCGTCTGCGCCACCGCGGGGCCGCGTTCGGGGCTGCAGCGCCGGGACCGCACCGGGACCCGCTTGCCCCGGGCGCTGTCCCCGCTGCTGGGTGCGGGTTGGGTGGGCAGCCCTCACCGAACCCCCCGCGCCGGGCTCCCGGGGCCACCCCGGCTCGCCGCTGGGGGAGCGGGATGCTGGGGAGTGCGGGTGCTCGGGAAGCAGAGGTGCCAGGGAAGTGGGGGTGTTTTTTGGGGTGCTGGGGGAGCAGGGGTGCTTCCTGGGGTGCTTGAGTTGCCATGGGTCGCATTTGGGGAGAAGTGACTGGGCTCGTCCCAGAGCGGAGCCCGCGGGGGCTTGGCCAGTTGCCTTCTGCAGCAAACATGGGCCGAGGCAACCACAGCGGCAGCGGGTGTGGGATGGGGAAGCACGAGCCATGTCCAAAGGGAGGCGCAGGGCATCCCACCATCAGGAGCAGCCAGCGGGGGCTGCGGAGTGAAGCTGCCCAGGATGATGCTGCCCAGGTCAGGCCAGGACCACGGTGCTGTTTCAGGCTGCCCATCGCGTGACCCAAAGCCTCTGCTCTGGTCCCTGATGCCAGAGGAGGGCATGGCCCGTCCTGAGGATGCTGGGGACATCTCTGCAGGGCACATCTGAGCCCTCTCTGGCCACTGTGGACACCCCTGTCCCTGCTTTTGGCACCTCAGGGTGTCTTGGCCCATGTGTGTTTGTAACCGGCAGCTGCCCGCTCCACGGTGGTAACTGGATCGTGGCGCTTGGGTGGCCTTTGCGCGTCTCTGAGGCTCCTGCTCCTGCCGCGGTGGGGACGGGCTGCGGGACACCAGAGCAGCACACGAGTCCTTCTGGTTGAATTTCTTGCCCACAGAGCTGGTTACCATCCCAGCGCTGCCTTGGGCCAACCTACGGTGTTGTCCAGGAGTGAACGAAACGACGTTAACTGACACGAGAAGTGTCATCTGGTGCTAGAAACTTGGAAGAAGTGGGTTGTTCCCTGCTCCAGCACCAACCTCCTGGGAATGCTGCTGCTCCTCTCGTCTTGCCTGATGCAACTCCTTGCAGAGATGCAAACGCTGTTGCTCCTGCTCAGGGAGTCTCCCCAGATCCAGGCAGCCTGGACATGTGCTGGCTTTTCCTGCCTCGCCTGGCTCCCTGTTCCTGTCCCTCTCTCCTCACGGCGGGTCTGTCCTTCCTCCTGCAGGCATGAAGCGACCCCTGAGCCCATCCCACAACCCCGAGAATGGGGTGCAGCTGGCGGAGGCACCCGGCTGCCCGCCCAGCCAGCCCGAGCAGCGCATGAAGCGGGAGAAGAAGCACCAGTCGTTCACGCTCTGCGAGGTCTGCAACATCCAGCTCAACTCGGCCGCGCAGGCGCAGATCCACTACAACGGCAAGTCCCACCAGAAGCGCCTCAAGCAGCTCAACAAGGGGAAGGTGCTGGCAGCCCAAGGTAGGAGCCCATCCGTCAGGTCGAGGTTGCCCAAAGGCTGCCCTTGCTCCGGGACAGCTGCTCCGCTGGGCTCGGTGCGCTGGATTCGTGGGATGTTCGGGAACGCTGTGTTGTGTCCTTGGCGTCTGTCACTTGCTGATCTGCCTGAATGCTGGGAGCCTCCCCGCCCCGCTGTTGCTGCTGGGATGTTTTTTTGGTTTTTGTCGCTGCTCAAGTGGTTTTGGGGCCTCAGAGCCCACGGTGCTGCGCCAGACGGATGGACGCATGTGGGTTCTGTCCATGTGCAAGTGCAGCTGGTGGTATCCTGTGTCTTTGTGAGCACCTTCTTCTGGGTGTGAACCTGGACCCGTGCTCCCCTCCAGCGCTTTCCGTCCTGCTGAACATGGAACTTTCTCAAAGACAGGAAAGTGCTGATGGGACCTGGCTGGCAGCCGGCTCAGGAGGATGCTCGTCCTTGGCAAACTGAGAGTGTGGGTGGCCAGGTGCTGTGGTGGGTGCCAGGGCCCCAGCTGCAGTGCCCTGGCCTTGGCACAACCCCGCGGATCAACCCAGGCAAATACCTGCTCTTGCTAAGGACTGGGCAGACTGGAGCCATAAATTCCTCGTGTGGCAACGGCCAGCTCTGTGCCAGATCGTGCCCTGGCTGGTGGTGGTTGTGTTGGAGCACGGTCTGGGCATGCAAAGGAGCCGCTCTGTTCATCACCGTTTACTGACAGATGGAAATATCGCCTGCTATTTTAATGGGAACAGGGCTCATAAATTCCAGCCTGCAGCTTCCAGATTCTCCCTCCGGGCCCGGCTGTGGCTCCATGGGAGGCCGGCCAGGGATGCACTTCCTACTGAGCCAAAGAATCTCGGAGCAGGCAAGTGTGCTCCTTGTGCTTCTGCGGCTGCCCCGACCTCCATCGGCGTCCGGGGCTCCGGCAGTCGCAGCCCTCGGGGCTCTGCCGCGCTGTCGGCTCTGCGCCGGCATTCCAGGTGAATCGAGTCGGCTGCCGCTGGCGCAGGGCTGCGATTCGCTTATGCGGGAAATTGCAGGCGGCATCTGCTCCCCTCGCCCCCCCGGCCTGCCCCCCCCCCCCCCCCGTGCAGGACGCCGCTCCCACCGCAGCCCACCCTGCGCCTCCGCAGCCGACCTTCTCCCCCAGGCTTTTGGGTAAAAATGTCATTTCCAGCTCCGTCACTGGCAACCTTTCCCAGGCTCCTGCGGCGGGAGCTGGGGAGGCACGTGGCCACGAATGACAAATTAGGGCCAGGAACCAGCTGACGTGATGTCCGTGTCCCCTCGGTGCCGGTCACCAAGTGTGCCGCTGGCGCTGCGGGTGCTCGGTGCCACCCAGCCCCGCATCCGCTGCCCTGGGGGAGGGGCTGACCCCCCCAACCCAACTGTCTGCCGCTGCGAGAGGAGGGGGCCAGCCCTCCCTGCCCTGCCCGAGCGAGCTGAAGGCAAGTGCTGGAAATGCACTTGGTGCTCCTGGCAGGGTGCGGGCAGGGCTGAGCAGAGAGGATGGCTGCCTGGGGGGCCCTTGGATCACACTCCCCTTGGCTCCCTTCACTGGCCAAACCCCCACCTTTGGGTGCCGAGAAGATTCACCTGCCCACGGTGATGGGAGCAGTCACCCCTTCGCGGGCAGCCCAATGTGTGCCCAGTGTGTGCCCAGCCCCGGTGCTGGCAGGTCCTGGCCGAGCTGCTGCTCTGGCAATGGGCTCAGCCTGGCACAGCCCGCGGAGGGGGCAGCTAAGGTGTGTCTCTGCTCAGATGGCAGCACTGGGGGAGGCTGGGAGGAGAGGGGGTGCTTTTTAAAGAGAATGGGTTAAGTGGAATAATTGAGTTGGACAAAGCCGGGATATTCCTCTGAGCCGGGATCTCTGCCTCGCGCCGACATCTCCGGCTACATCAAAGGCGGCTTTTGCAGATGCTGCTCATCTTCCCCGTTTCCCCTCTGGCTTCTCCCATCAGTTATTTCCACAAAGGCTGTAACTGTCTGTGTTTCAGGAGCAAAGCTGTGGAGCGGCTGAGCCGGCAAACAGATGCAATAATCAGTGTCGTTACAATTTATTAGCTCCGTGCCAAAAGACCTCCAATTAAACCCAAATTGTTGTTCATTAGGCGTTTTCTTGCAGGGCAGATCTCAGCTCTGCTGTCTCGCGTTGAATCGCAGTGCAGCGGCGCGCAGGCACGGGGTGCCCGCAGATGAAAGATGTTTTCACGTCGCGGATGCCAGTTCCAATCGAACTGGGTCAGGAGTGATTTAATTACTGCCTGTGATTTTCAAGGGTGCCCAAGTGAGCGCGGTTTGCTCTCGGTGTCCCTGTGCCCGTCCTGGTGCTGAACGAGCGGAAAGAGCTGTGGTGGCCGCGACGCTGGCACAGCCTCCGGCACCGCTTTTGTGCCAGTGCAAACAGCTGGGTGAGGGCAGGGGCTGGGGGATGAGGCTTTGCTGCCTTCCCTTTTCCTCCCGGGTGATCCCAGGAGAAGCCCATCACAGGACAGGCTGAGCTGAAGCGTTTCAGGAATTTCCTCCCTTGCCATCCGCTGCTCCCGAAAAGGGCCCTTCCGACAGTGTCCCAAAACAGTCACGGGATGCAAAGAGCATCTCCTGCCCCCCTGCGGAGCAGCGTCCGCGGGCCCTGTCAGGTCGCATCCCGCTGAGATGTGGGGGGGAAGCGCTCGCCTTTGGAGCTGGAGTCTCCGGCTGCCTGGGCAGATCGGAGCTGACAGCGGCTCGTTTGCCCCTTGGCTGGCAGTGGTGGGTGCTGGGGGCAGTGGGAAGGACAGGACACCCTGCCCAGGCGTCCCTCGTGCCGGGAGGGTCTGTGCAAACCCTGAGCCCACCTCGAACTGCCTTTCTCAGCCCTGGGGGCTGCTCCCCCAAACCTAGTGCCCAGGGTGGGTGGGCAGGGTTGGGCCAAAATGCTTGGAGCCAGCTGTGCACCACTGCCAGTCTGTGTGTCAACCTCTGCTCCGCATTTCATGCCCAGACCCTCTCCGGGGCTGCCCGGTGCCACCCCCAGCACTGGCACCACTGCTGCTGTCCCCACCCGCTCAGCTGCGCTGCTTGGAAACAATGGCTCCTCGCGAAGGGAAGGATCCCAGTTTCCCCAGTTAGCCGCTGAAATGTCTGTCCATGCGTGTTTGCAGAGCAGAAAGGTTTGAGATGAGCAGAGAAATCGCAGTGACAGCTTCAGCATCGCTGGCTCCGCAGCGGAGGGGCCGGGACCCCGGGGGGGACATGGAGACCCCGCGGGAGCCTGTGCCGTGCCAGGGCTGGGGGGCTGGCGGCTGCGTTGCATGGGGGGTGCCAGCAGAACCCCTGATTCTGGCAGCAGGTGAAGCTGCTTCTGGGTGCTGGGGGAGAGCCCCCTCCCCTCGAACTGCTCCTCCGGCGCGGACTCGGAGCTGCAGCACGTGAAGGCTGGTTTAGCCAGAGAGAAGCGACGGGCTGTGATGTCGAACCGTGGGAGACCCCTGGAAGGGTCCTGGGGTGCTGTGCCCAAAGCCTGGCACCCTCCCAGGCATCACCCCGGCTCCTGCTGGCCAGGGCTGTGCTCAGCTGCAACCAGAGGGAGGGAGCTGGTGGGTCTGGGGTGAGCAGTCCTGCCCGTGCGTGATCCTGCACTGTGATCCCTGGCACCCGGCACCTCGGGATCAGGCACAGGGAGGGTTTCCTCCTGCCTTCCCTCTGCTGCTTTTGGAGCTCTTCCACTGTTAATTACCAAGAAAATGGGTGCCAATCTAATTTTTTTCAATGCCGTGTTATGCATGGAATCCTTTAATTGTCTGTAGCAAACAGGGCGATGCTCGGTGGTGCTTTGTCTGCCATAAAATCCAGTGTATTGATTGAAACAATATGCAAACATGCGGGGTTAGACCCTAACTGGGGACTAATCGGGGCGCAACGGCCGCATCGCCGGCTGGGCCGGGGCCGGGATGTCCTCGAAGCCGGGCAGGTGTGGTGGGAATGTGCCCGGCTGCTCCAGCTGGGCCATGTCAGTCCTCGCCTGGGCAGCCCATCGCCAGCTGCCCTGGCCCAGCATCACGTGAAGAAGGGCAGTTGTGTAGTTGTACATTTTCCTTCCTTTCCATTGGGGTGCGGGGATGTCTCTCGGCCCCGGCGGGGTCGGGTGCTGCACAGGGCTGGGGAGGGTCAGTCCTGCCCTGACCCAGATGCAGAGGGGCGAGATCTGCCCCGCTACCGGGAACGGGCAGAAGTGTCTCTGTTTGGCTTACACGAGCTTGTTACACCAAAAAAGCCACTTCCCGTGGGGGAAAAGGGCCCGTGGGAGCCCAAACCCTCTTCTCGGCGCGTGAGCCTCGTGCCAGCCCTTAATCCGGAGCAAACTGCTCCCTTTTTAAATCCGCTGAAAATACCCCATTAAATTGCTGTCCCTGTGGAAAGCCCGGCTGTTTGGCTTATCGTGGATTAATAACTGTATCATAATTAATCTCTGATTTTATTGGGTCGGTAACTTCAAATAAAAAATAAATTCATTAGCTGTTAACTTCTGCTGGAAGGATTTTCTCAGTGTGGCGCTGCCCCTCTGCTCTGCCCCCTGATTTCTGGCCAGAGGCTTCAGGGATTTGTATTTTTTTCCCTGACACACTTATTCTGAAAAGATCCTTAAAATTTAAATGCTCTGCCAAAAAATGACGCAGAGAAGCTCCTGGGCTTGGCTTGCGCCAGTGCAGCCGGCGCAGGCTGCTGTGTGATGCCCAGAGCGAGGAGGAGGGCAGAGCCCTCCGTGGTGGGGCTGGGGGTGGGGGGACAGGGCAGGAGGGGTGGCAGAGGGCGAGGAGGGCACAAACGTCGGGCCAGGGGGCTGGGGTCATTTCGAGGGGGAGCGGGCAGCGATGGGTGGCTGCCTGCAGACACGGGGGGCTGGCGTCTGGGCCCCCCAGCCCCCGGATCGTCTCCCGCGTGCTGCAGGGGTGTGCCAGGGCAGGGGCTGTGCTGGGCACGGAGGCTGCTGCCGGCGGTGGCAATTTTTCCCAAAACCAGGAGGAAACTGCCTCGTGGTGTTTTGAAGCGCTGTATTTTGAGCCGGTTATCCGGAATCCTGGATTTCCCCGTCATTTCCTTCCGCTCGGTTTGCCGTCAAGTTGCAACAACAGCGTTTTGGGGCCACTTCGCTCAGGGACGCGTCCCACGTGGTCCTAATGAGGTGGATTAAGGCAGCGGGGATCGTGCCGTCACGGAGCAGTTCGGAGTTTCCCGTGTAGCATCAGCTCAGCAGACCCGAAAGAGGAAAGCCTGGGATTTATCGAAGTGGGGAAAAACGGGAACTGCGGCAGCTGCCGTGAGTGTGTCTCGGCTCGGTGGTGGCTGCCGGCCCCCATCCCGAGGGAGCACCGAGTCCGGCGGGGCCTTTCCCGGGGAGGGCTCCAGCAGCGGCTTCGAGCCGGGACAGGGTCCCCCCGGGAAGGGATGAGGTGCCAGGTCTGTTCCCAGGGCTGCTCCTGGGGTCAGGCAGCTCCTGGCTCTGGCAGCCACCCCGGGGCTCAGAGCCCACCGAGTCCTGGTGGAAAGGGGTCAGCTGTGCCCCCCAACACTTGGGTGCTGCCACGCAGCCCCACTCTGCCAGCAGTGCCCCAGCACAAGGTACATTTTGCACCTTAAACATCCCCAGGGAGAGGGGATGTCCTGCTCCATCCCACCAAATCCTGCCACATCCCACCACATCCCGCTCTGGCTGCTGTCATTGGGGATTAGAGGTGCCGGATAAACCGGGTCGTGCCGGGCTGTGCGTGCGAGGGCTGCGCAGCTGCCCTGTGCCATGGCACCGTCCCAGAGAGCGCCCGGGCTGAACGGACTGGGGGGGGGACAGCGACGGGGAAGTGACTTGTCCGAGGTGGGAACGCAGCCCATCCCTCCCAGCCCCCAGCCCTGGACCGCGGCTCGGCACGCATGTGCACACGCGTGTGCTGCTCCCCTGGAGGGGAGAGGGGGGAGCGAGCGCTTGGGAGAAAAAATAGCGAAGCAAACGGGGAGGGGAGGGATGCAGGAGTGAGGCGGGCGAGCGCGAGCGGAGGTTTGTGGGTAGTGTGAAGCTGTCAGGGCGATTTAGGGGCGGCTGGTGAGACTCTTTTATGTCCGCGGACAGTAAGTCGTGAGCAATAGACAATTTTCTCTGAAGAGATGATCTTCCCTCGTCGAGCTTCGTGCCGCCTTTCCCAGAGTGATCTCTCCTTTCTATAACCCCGGTGTCGTGCTGCGGTCGTGCAGAGGGAGAAAACCAGATCCTGGAGACCCCCCAGGGTCGGGTCAGCCGATATTGCCGGGAACGGATGGGTGGGAGGGCCCGAGGGTGCCGGTGGGTTGGCTGCGGGTGACCAGTGTGCCCCCCAGCGCAGGACCGGGGGGCTGTGCCCTGCGGCTCTCGGGGTGCAGCCCCCTCGGTTTCGGTGCCCAGAGGTGTCGCGGTCCGTCGGAGCAGGACTGCGTTGCCCGGTGGCCGTTATCGGGTTTCCGTCCTTTTTCTTGCCTCCAAGTTGTTGCTGCTTTGTAAAAACTCGCACGCGACGCTGCTCCGGTTCACCTGCGGTGTTTTCAGCCGCCGATTTCCGAGGAATGGTCCCATTTATGGTACCGTCGCCGTGTCAGAGGAGGCGTCTCGGCACGCTCTGTGCCGTGGTGCTGGAGCGCGTCCCGTCCTCGCGGTGCTGCCACGCAGCCGGACGCGCTCCCTGGCCCCCCCACAGCGGCAGGTGCCCGAGAGCCTCCCGAGGGGCACGGAGCTGAGCCGGGGCCTCGCGGGCGAGACCCCGGGAATTAAGCATCAAGAAGATTTTGGGTGGCTGGTTGCCACGCTGACCCCCAGCTGAGCTGATGCGGGGGCTCAGGAGCCCTGAGACCCCCCCTGGAAATCTGCACGGGGCTGGGGGGAACCGGCACGGATGAGGAGGGAGGAGGAAGGCAGCTGCCACGTGGGCAGCCCTCGGCCACGGGAAGGGGGTGGTGATGCTGGGCTGTGTCGGATGGTGCACGGCGCTGGCCGGGCTGGGGCTGGAGCCCCGGTGAAGGGGGGAGCTGCGGCCGATGTGTGGATGGTCCTGGGTGTGGGGCCGGAGCTCGGGAGCGAACGGGGCTTTGGGAAGGCGTGGGATGTTGTGTGGCTCTGCCAGCGGTTCCCAGCCAGTGTCCCCTGTGTCACAAAACCGCTTCCAGATGTTTCCAAGCTGTCATGCTGCTGGTGGTGCCTGTTGTGGGAGGTCGGGTGCAGGTGGGCTCCGTGCTGGCAGTGCCGGCGTGGGCTCCGGGCATCCTTCCTGGCAGCGCTGGATGAGTGGGGATTCCGAAAGGAGCTGCGGGTCCGTGCTCCGTGCATGCCCAGGGCTCGGTGCCATGCGGGAGGCTGCTTCGTGTGCCTGCAGGTGAAATCCCCCAGCCCTGTTTCTTCCAGGAGGGGCCTCCTAAATTAGGTGGAAAATGTTACACTCTCTCTCTGGAACTATTTACAGGTGTAATTTCCATCCCATTTCCTGATAATTAAATATTTTTAGGTCATCCAGTTTCTCCACCCTATTTGCAGACCTGTCCTGGATGCCTTTGTAATTAGGCGTCTCCCTGTGAAGATGATTAATGCAGGAGGCAGCAGCGGCCCCGCATCCCCTCCGGCAGCCCCCACGCCCCCCCGCCGGCCGCCCTCCCCTCCTTCCAGCTGTCGCTCGTCCTTGGGGCTGCTCCAGCCCGGGCCCCCAGCCCACGGCGGGCGACAGTGGATGGAGCAGCCCCTGTCTGACACCCCCAGCCCTGGGGACGCGGTGGCCGCCCTGCACGGTGACGCCGGCAGCAGTTACCGTGGCCTTGTTGTTAAAGGGTGAGAATTTGGATAATACAATTTTAAGCTGCTTTTTTGAGGGAGATCCTTACTAAACAAGGGGAAAATAGTGTTTTAACGCCTTGTCCTGCAACAGAAAGGCCCTTAATGGAGCAGTTTCCATCACGTTTAAAGCTGAGGCTTTGCACAGGAGCTGGCATTAGTGAAAGGGCAATATTGTTCTTCCCGAAACGGGAGATTAGAGCGGCACCGAGAAGAGCCGAGGCCTCTGGCTGCCGTCGTGGTTCTCAGCAAGGCGATGAGACCCGACCTTCCCTTCCTGGAAAAAACTGGGGCTAAACGTGAGCTCCCCTGCTTCACTTTGCTCTCTTTAGATGCATAAAAGCAGAAATCACCGGGAAGCATTAATTAAAAACTCAAGATGCCTGATCTGGCCAGGGTGGGCACCTGCCCGCAGGCTCGGCGGTCTGACCGGGTCCCTGTTTATTGGGGGGGGTGGGGGGGTGGGAGGAATGTGAGCCACAAACCCCATCCCCTTTGTGTGGGAACCCCCTGGGGGGAGGATTCAGCCCTTAAAATACGTTATCTTAATCCTGAGCAAACTCGGGAGCAGGAAAGGTCAGCGCCCGCCTTCCCGGCCTGGCGGGATGAGCCGCCGGCGGCTGCGCCAGCCTCGGCCCCTGCGCCTGACCCAGCTCGAGTTACAGCGCACAAGAAAACTGATACACGTCCTCCAGGTGTACAGCTCTTGATCCTATCTGGCATCTTTCACCCCCAAATTATACCCTAAATCCTCAGTGAACAAAGTCAGCCAGAAAGACCCTGCAAGGCTGGGCGGGCCTGGGTGGGGGGGGGACTTCCTGCTGGGTTTTTATCCCTCTGTCTCCTCTCGTTTATTGATGTGTTCATTGCCCAGTTCTGGTCACTATTCGCCACTCTGCTTTTGGAGTCTAAGGCTGGGGAGAGCCTGTCTCAGTCATCTGTCAGCCAGCGAGGAGTTTAACGCTGCCCTCAGTAGGTTTCAGAGTAATCGCTCTGTTGTGGTTCCTGGAGTCTGTTGTCACAAAGAGCCCTGTGAATCGGTGGCATTAGGGACAGCCCGTGCCCAAACTGAGCCTGATGGGTCACAGCTGGACCCGTTCTGCTCCCCGAGAGCCCTCCCCACCTGCCTGCCCTCCCTTTCCCTTGGAGCCGCTGCTGCCGGGGCTGCGGGCACGGCTCGAGCTGACTTGCCCGAGCAAGCCCGGCTCTGCGGCGACCGTAGGCGAACGCTCCCCCCTCTGAATGCCTGTTGGGGGCTTGTCTCTCCCTGACGTGTGTGATGAGCTGCAGGCTGAGGACTGCTGGGGGCTGCGGCCGTGCCGGGGCAGGCAGAGAAGCCCCTGGTTTCCTCACCGCGCTCTGCTGGCGCTTGGCCGTCAGGGCCGGGCGAAAAGCAGTGACCGCAGGGGGGTGTGCAGCATCTGACGCAACGATGCCCCTTGGCTTTGATTATTTTTTTTTAGTGCCTCCCACGGTGTCACGCAGGGATCAGCCGGTTGTCGCCGGCCCCCGGGCACCCTTCGTGGCGGTGGGCTCCGGTGAAACTCGGCAGCGGCAGCTCCGTCCCGCAGAGGACGTTGTGGGAAGAGGCGGCCGCTGGGTTTGGTGCCCCAGGTGCGGGGCGGCTGGCGATGGCCCCGGGAGGGCAACGCGGGTCTGGGCCCGCTGCGAGGGTTTGTGCCGCTGCTGTGTGCCAGCGCCGGGGTCCGCGTACAAATATAGCAAGTTATGCACCGCCCGGACCCACGCTGCGTCGCTGGGAAATTCCGGTGACCGGCTGCGGCTGGGCAGGGGAGGGCAGGAGGCGTTAATGGCGGGGTCTGTAATCAGCACCTGCAATTAAGCCCCTGCTCCAGCTGCCACAAAGGCTCGGCCGTAAAACACACCGTCCCACGCTGCCGTCCTCCCCCACCCCTCCATGGCACTCCAGCTCGACCCCTTTCAGCTGTGGTGATGCCAGCCAGGACCTGCCCACTCGGCTGGGGTAAACTCGGACCCGACCGGAGCGAACAGGGTGTTTATTGATGAAATTGTGCAGAGCAGAACTGGGGGGGCTGGTGAGGGTGGATGGAGGATGGAGCTGGGGATCCAGGGTTGTACATCGGTCTGGCCGGTCTCTGCGAGCTGGGCTGGAGGTCAGGAGATTGCAAACTTGCCCGTGGCTTGTGGTCACCCTGGAGGAAAGGAGAGGAGCCCCTGCTCCTCCTCGTCTTTACACCTCCGTGCTCCCTCTGCGTGACGCTCCCTTGCAGTAACGCCAAACGGCTGATGACATTAAACAAATTAATATGGGGTTTAAATAGCCTGCCGGGGGCTGGCAACAGAGCGCCCAGCTGCCAACCCCAGATTAGCGAGTGCCGGGGCCAAACTTACTGCTGCTGCTAACGGCCCCGAGAGCAGTACCCTGCGCGGGGGGCGCGTGTGCCCGGGCATCCCACCCTGCTCCAGCTTTGCCTGGGTGGGTGTCGGCAGAAGGACCCGTGGGATGCTCTGGCCTGACAGCAGTGTGCAGGGGACCCTGATGGCTTCAGGTGCCTTTCAGAGCACCAAAATGCTAGAATTTACCCCAAAAGTATGCAAAACCCCAATCACAGCAGGCTCGGGTGAGCCCCTGACCGTGTCACCCCACGAGGCAACACTGCCACTGGATCGGACCCTGCGTGTTTCCAGCACTTGGGGCTGGGGCTGAGCTGGGCAGGGACATGTGGCCACCGGGCAGGGACACGCGGCCACCGGGCAGCGCAGGCCCTGCTGCCCCTTTCCCCACGGGGCCACGTCACCTGTGCAGGTCCGCTGGCACCCGACGGATGCTCCAGGGCTGGCTGGGAGGTTCGGACCACCCCAAAACAGCTTCCTTGGGGGGGGGTGTCCCAGGCACTCAGACCGAGCTCTTGGGGGTGCAGACGAAGCTGACGTGGGCTCCCTCCTTCCCCCCTCGAAGTTTCTTCGCTCCGTGCCGGGCTTGGGAAGGAACGGGTGGCTGTGCTGGGCGGGCGGGAGTCGGTGTCCCATATCGCCCCCCCCGCTTTCCATGTTAATACCCGGCACCTCCGGCTGCCTTTTCCTTGTGGGGCCGGACGCCCGGGTGAGGGGCTCGCACCGCCCGGCGGCACGGAGCTGCTGATGGGGGGTGCGCGGCAGAGCGGAGACTGCGGGCGAGACCTCCCCTGCATCCCCTGCCCTCCCCTCCATCCCCTCCCCTCCATCCCCTGCCCTCCCCTCCCCTGCGTCCCCTCCCCTCCCCGCCATCCCTGCCCGCCCTCCCCGCAGCGGAGGAGCGGGAGGCACCAGCAGCGCCGAGGCGAAGCAGCGGGCTCCAAAATGCTTCTAGGTGGGTGAAACGCAACTTTCCCTCCCCCGCGGGAGCAGCCGGCTGGAGGCTGGTCAGCCCCACAGCCCCCCACCGCCCCCCATCCCCTCCATCGCCCCCCACCCCCGGCAATCGGTAGAGAAGCCGTTTGCGGAGCCCCCTGCCCGGGCTGGGCACCCCGGGGGGGGTCAGCGGGCTCCGGGCCCGGCTGGCGGGGGGCAGCGGTGGGGAGGGGTCGGGAGGGGGGGGCGAGGTCCGAGGCGGTCGCGCTGCCGCTGTCCCGGGGATGCTCCCGCCGGTCCGGCCGTTCTGCAGCGGCTTCTGCCGAGTTACCTGAGCTCGAGCAGATGGAAATAAACCGAGGTACGAGCTGTTCTTTGAAGAGAAAAATACATCGAATTGTTTCTTAGTTCCTGGGTACCCCGCGGGGGTTGTGGGGAGGGGGCGTCTTGTCGCCCCTTTGCAATGTTGGCCGCGGACCGAACTCTCGAAGTGAAAAATAGAGGTGGGTTATTCCCTGCTGAGGAAGAAGAGCTCCAGAAATCTGCGGTGCTGAAGGAGTCTCGGGCTCGAAGCGAGGGGCCGGTAACAGACTGGCCCTCGAGCACAATCGAGTCACCTGTGGGTCCCCACCCTGCTCCCGGCGGGGCTTTGCCACCCTCAGTTGCCCTCATGAGGTTTTCTTCTTTCCACGCAAACCAGGTCGTTGCCGTTCGCTGTCGCCATCCTGCCCAAAATCGCGTTTGAAGAGCCGTTCTTTTCATTCGCGTCAGCTGAGCCGCGCACCGGGCACCCACGAAATGGTCCCTCCCAGCCCGGGCACACTCGCAGCCCGTTTCCTCGGCCCCCAGCCCGCTAATCCTAATTACTGACGGGATTCAGGCTGAGTTTGAGTCGCTGCATCTTATTGATTTTTCCCAGGGCTGCAAAGAGAGGAAGAAAGAGGTCGTGTGCTGACACGGCTCTGTTTTGCCCTTGCTCTTCCTTTGGGGGTCAGCTCCGGCTTGTGCTGCGCCGCCACGCAAACCTGGGATGGTTTTGGTGTGAAATGGGGCTGGAGGAGCACCGGGCAGTGCCATGGCAGGGGCAGGGGGAGGCTGGCCGAGTGGGTGGTGGGTGCGTTGCTGCTGGCTTCGGTGGGCTCGGGCTGGTGGCGTGGGGCCGCGGCAGCAAATGGAGCGTGACGCTGCTCTCGGACCCGTTTCACGCGCAGATTCAGGGCTGGCAATTTCGGTGCTTTTGTTGTCATGGGCATTAACTTTCGGGCAGGCTGCTGGGATGGAGCAGCACCCCCAGCCACTGCCTGTGCCAGGCAGCGATGGGGTTCGGCAGGTCCCCGCGGGCAGCAGTGCTGGTTCTCTCTACGTACCTGGGCACGTGATGGCACATACGTGTGAGCGTGTGCGTGTCTATGTGCTCACACGCACTCCTTTTCCTCTGGTAACGCGTCGCCGGCGTGTGCTTGTCGGTGCCCGTGGCTGCAGGAGAGCAGTCGGGCCGGGAGCTGCGAGTGTTACCGAGCTGCCACGTCTGACGGGCTCTGCCGAGATGCCCGCGGTGTCACTGCTGCCGTGCCCGTCCACTGTCTCCTGTGGATCGCTTTGATTTTTCTAATAGTTTGAAACACCATCGTTTCTCCGCGAGCTGCCTTTCCCTGGATCTCCGGAACGCGGAACGCTACCCGGGATGTTTACCTGGAACGTTTGTCAGGCAAAGCAGGTTTAGAAAAACCAACCAACCCCAAACCTCGAGCTCGCCCTCTGCCTTGGGGTCTCAAATATGTAGAAAAAGTTGTAAAGCCACTAAAGGTTCCATTTTGCACCCATGGTGCCAGGTGCGGTGCTGGGGGCTCGCTGGCGATCTCTGTGCCAGCAACGTGGGACCGTGAGGCCCTGGGTGGAGAAACGTGGTGGTTTCCAGGTGTTTGTGCGGGGGCTGCTCCCCGCAGGTGTTAAAAATCCTCTCCCCCACCACATTTTGAACATCTCTCCAAGAAAAGGTGGCACTCGGACTCTCCTGGCCTTGCTCGGTGCCATGACACAAAGGCAGGGTGGGACCATGCGTGGTCCTGCTGCTGCTGTTAATTGGCTGCTTAATGAGGCTCCTTGTCCCCTGGGAGGGGAGCCTGTCCCCCCCCCAGCACTGCCTTTGGCTTTGGGGCTCCTTCATCAGATGGTGGGACTGAGCTTCCCCTGAGGTTGTTTTGGGTGAATTTCCCTGTAAATGCAGCAGTTGTTTTTATTGCCAGGGGCTTCCTCTGTCCTGGGGAAAACATCTGTCCCCTGGTTCCAGCCCTGAGCGACAGCCATGGGGGGGCACGGGTGGGGGGGGGCTCTGAGCTCCTCCGACCGCCTCAGCCTCCCCTTCGGAGTATTTTTAGACCAAGCTGTCATCTAATCTTGACCTCCAGTATGATGTGGGCTAGGAAATATCGCTGGGTTTCCAGCATCGAGCCCAGGGTATAATTCACAAATCTTTTTAGACCCTTTGGAATTTTACCTCACCTTGCTGGAACCAGGAGCCGCTGACACGTATTTTGAGCAAACGTGAACTTTTTTGAAGTTTCTGCCCTGCCGATGCTCCCAGGAGGCTGCTGGCGGCTGCGCTGCGGCTCTGGCGCTTTGATGGTGGGTTCCAGCACCCGCCTGATGTCCCTGAGCTGTACCAGCTGCAGGGGCATTCCGCGGGTCGCTGTTCTTTCCCTTTTCTGAGCGGGATGTTCGGAGGAGTGGGCTGGCGGTTCCCACTCTTCTCCGAGGTGATGATATCAGCACGGCCTGGGTAGGAGGGGTGGAAATTACAGTGAAATACTAGCAGTAGGAAATAAAAATCTAATTAAAAAAGAATGACAGATGCGTGTCATCATCCAAAGCGTGGGTATGACCAGCCCGGCCGCGGGGCAGCTGTGGCGGGGAGTTGCGCTTGCAGCCGCCAGCGCGAATGTGACGGGCACCAGGCTTGGGGCTCCCAGAAAATAACACTGTGAGCAGAGGGGGGCAAAGGGCTTTGACCTTTCTGAAACTTAGAGTGGGGGGACAGTATGTAAAGGGATTGGGGTTTGAAAGTCCTCTTGGCCCCCCAGGACTTGCACCTCTGAAGTCTGAGCTGGTGGGACCCCCTGCAAGTGGGGTGGTTCCCCTTCCACCCACCCGAGCAAAGCCGGGAGGGACTGGCTGAAGCCCACGAGGTTTTACTGTGGAGGGGGCATCGGGGAGAGCTGTGACCCGTCCCTGTGGTTTGGGGCTCACCGTGGTGGTCTGTGTGCATCGCTCCGGCACGTCTGGGATGGCACTGCTGAGAGGGGTCTGCACCAGCCCGGAGCCTGGCTCTGCCACCGACCTGCTGGGTGGTCCTGGGCATGTCACTTACCCTCCTGAGCCCCGGGGGAGGCTTATCCTCCGGCTCTTCCGGCCCCGGCTGTGCGAGGGAGGCACCGGCCTTCAGGTGCTTCAATAATAGAAATCATTAATTTTTGCTGCTAATGGAGGAAACGCTGCCCTGTGAAAAATGTCTGTTGGCTTAGAGGCAACTGAAAAGGCTGGTAGAGACGAGAGCCCCTTAATTTGTTCCAAATTGGTTATTTCACTGGAACGGTGCGAAAGCATCAATTTGAGTATCTTTTTTCCCTTTTCATTTCTGTCAGTTGCTCCCCGGCCGTAATGAATTGGTCTCGGCTGTAATTTTGACGATTTAAACGATGCCCAGAATAAAGGCTGAACTAATCTGGGGCTCCGGTCTCCCCCCCCGAGCTCTCCGTCTTTCGGAAGGACCCTGACCTCACCTCCCCCCACAGGAGGAGGTGATGGGGGGGGCAGGCAGGGCTTTGGGGAGCGGAGCCCACACGGATGTTCCAGCTCGCTGCCTCCTTCTGCTGCCGCCGCGGGTCAGGATCAGCCCAGCTCCTGCCCAGACTCCCCAGTACCCGCCGTGGAGATCCACGAGGTCTCGGCCAGGCTGTGCCACGGGGGCCACTGAGCCGGTGGGGGCTGGCCGGGCACTCTGCAAGGGGGGGCATCGCTAAATGCGGGTGTTTCAGATCGTTGGTCGACAGATGGGGAGAGTGGGGAAGTAAAATCCAAGGGGAGGTGGGCTTGATGCCTGTGGACACGGGGAGGAGAAGAGGTGTGGTACAGCAAGACCCACGTCTTCCGCTCCTCGGGAATGGTTTGTTGTAGGAGTGGGGGGGGGGTTCCCGCTCCCTGCAGCCCCCGGGGCGCTGGATGCAGCCCAGTGCCTGCCGAGCACCGGGGGCATTGTCGGGAGGGAGCCCAGGCTGGGGGGGTCGCCTGTCTCTGCTCCTGCTCTCGCTCCTCGACAAAAAGGCTTTGCCCTTCCTGGCGGTGGCATCGCGGGGCGTGAACTGCCCGGCTCTGCTCGGGGCAGCATTAGCCCAGAGCCAGGGTCGCAGGTGGAGAGAGACGGGCACAGCCCGCCCCCTCCCCAGCCCGCACAATAATCCCGTTTGCAGCCGTGCCCGGCGGTCTGCAGGGACGTCACCCCGGTTTATTTCAAGGCTCGTTCCCCGCCAGCTCCGGTCACGCAGCAAACGGCTGCGGCGAGGCTGCGCGGGGAGGGGAGGCGCGAGGTGGCACCCTGCGAGCTGGGGGGCAGGGGGAGCAGGGGGTCCCCGGGGCAGCGCACGGGGCAGCGCGCTCCCTCCGTCCCCCCAAACCCTCCCTGTGCGGAGCTGCCAGTGCGGCACGTGCCGGCCTCTCCCGCTGCGTCCTCGTGCGGTGGGTGGGCAGCCAGTGGGCAGCAGAGCCGGTGGGCTGCGAGGGCATGGGGCTCCCTGGGTGAGCAGCCAGAAAAGCGTGAGCTGTTCCCCAGGGACCAAGAGTGTCTGAAAGCAGAGGAGGGGAAAGCAACATCTCAAAAATACGTTCGGGCGCAGAGATTTAATCTTTTGGGGTGGCATGGCCAGGGCTTCAGTCTCTTCTGTTCGGCTTCTTAGAGATGCAATGAAAATTCCGCAGGGAAATGCAGCCCCCGGACACGGGGCTGGGTGCCAGCAGGGGTGCCAGCGGGAGCTGTGTGCTGCGGGTTTGGTTCGGCCGTCGAGGGCGCGGAGCTCAAATGGAAACTGTGGCTCATCGGGCAGCGGCCGCCCTCGTGCCATGCTGATGATAAATGTGCTGGTGCGGCCGTGGCACCTGCCCACTGAGCTCCTGGGCATGTCACGGGGGAGAAAAATAGCGATGATCGAATCGAACCAAGACCGCTGCACGCTGCTCACCCCAGTGCCCGCGGGTAAAAAAGGGCGCAATGATTACAGACCCCTGCCCTGGGCAGCGTGCGTCTCCCCTGGCTGACGCCCGTCTCCATGCCCATGGGGCTCCTGGGTGCTCCCCCTCCCCATCCCTGTACTCCAGGTGCGGGTGGTCTCCTGTCGGTGTGGGGCAGGAGGAGCCTGCGGGATCAGACTGGGCTGCTCCCACTGTGAACTGGGAGTTGAAGCAAGTGTGTTCCCAGATGGAGTGCCCCGGTCCCACCAGTGGGTCCCGGTGCCGGGTCTCAGTGGGGGCCAAAGTGCTGCCGGGACCATGGGAATCGGGGTCAGCTGCTGCGACTCTGCGCCCCGGCCCCCCCAACCTGTGCAGCCCTGCTCCGGGTGCGTGGAGCCGGGCACGGTGCAGGCTCCCACCTGAAAACTGATTCAAAAGGCCAAGTCCTCTTTCCTCGCTTGCCTTAGCACGGGAATCAATAATGGGAATTTTCACCCCCCGGAGCCCGGCTCTGGTTTCACCCCGCTCCTGGGTGCATTAACCCTGGGCTGGGGTGGCCGGGCAGGAATGTCCCCGGAGCGGGAAGAGCCTCTTGCCCCGGGACATGTCAAGGAACCTAAAGAGAGGAATTCACTGGGGCCGCCGTCCCCCGCGCCGGTGCGGAGCCGTCGGAGCCAGGTACAATGCAGCCCCTAATCCCGGCACATACCGCGGGGCCGCGGCCCTTGTCGGGGCCTGACTCTGCGCTGGGAGCGGGAGGAGTCGGCGCCCAGAGCATCCTCCAGCACCCCGGCACCGTGTCCGGGCTGGGGAGCGGGTGGGGGGTTCCCATTGGGGGCTCCTGTGGAACACTGGTGCTCTTTGGGATTTTGGTGTCCTCGGGAGTCCTGTTTGGGGAAAGGTGGCATAAAATCCTATTTTTGGAAGAAGTTGAGGGGCTCTATATTTCACCAACATTTAGTGCTGAAAGAAGGTTTTTTGGTGTGAGCAGAGCCCCAGTGCTCGTTGGGGAGCCCTGGCACGAGGGGGCAGGTGCCGGGCATGGGTGTCAGCACCAGTCCCACAGCTACGGACCCGTCGCATGGTCAAACGGGGTTTGAGCAGGAGCTCAGTCCACGTCCCGCTGCAGCGTTCGCTCCGGGGCTCGGACCTGGATTACGATGCGTGTGGGCAGGGCTGGGGGAGCTGCTTTGCCCACAGCTGCCCGCTCACGGGGCACTCGGGTCCTGGCTCTGCCCGAACCGGGGATGCCCATCCTGGCTGGGTGCAAACGCCTTTGCAGCCGGTCCTGCCGCATGCGCTTGGCCAAGGGACCAGGGCTGGGGGTCCCGGGGGACCACGAGCTGCGTGCCTGATGCCCATCGCCTTTGCCCTCCTGGCATCTTGGGGGAAGGCGTCCCGGGAGGGGACCCAGGGCAGCATGTGCAGCGCGCGCAGGGCTGAGCTCTGCGCGCTCCCATTCCCCGGATGCCAGCGCCCATCACCCAGCCACCGTGTCCACGGTCCCGGTGGCCCAACCATGGCCACGGCCACCTCCACGCGGCCTTCCCCGTGCCCGGCCACCGCTAGTGGCCACTGCCGCCGTGGGCTGCTGGGAGCGGCCGCGGAGCCAGACAGTCCTCGCAGCAAGATGGCTGCTCCCACGCCGCCGTGAGCGCGGCGGCCGCCGCAGGCTTTGTTCCCGCCGCCGCCGCGCTCGGGGCCCCGGCAGCGCTGGCGGGCGCCCACCCCGTGTGCCAAGCGGGGCTGCGGGGGCGCGGGGTGCGCGGCTGCGCCCTGCCTCCCGCCAGCAAATCCGGTTATTTATTTATTTTGGCTCTGCATTGTCGGGCTGGGTTCGCTTTTCCAATTAGGTATTTTGTGGGTTTTTTTCCTATTTAAAAACCAAAAGCTGGGAAGTTTGCGGGCCCCCTCACCCCAAAGCTTATGGCGCTCGTTAAATGGTACGTATGCAGGGGGAGGGCGGGCGCGGGCGGGCTGGGTGCTGGGGGTTGCATGCTGCTCACCCGGGCGGGCGGTGGGTGACCAGCGGCCAGGGCGGACGCACCTGGGCACGAGGGTCAGAGCAGCGGCTCGTCCTCTTGCACGTAAATCCCGATCCTGCCCAAAGTTCCCCATGGACCAGGGGAGCAGCAGGCTGGGGGGGTACGGCAGTGCCATCCCTGCACGCTGCCGGGTCCCCGAGGAAGCACCGCGCGGCCGTTCCCCACGGCCGGGGAGCGATGCGCACGGCGGCGGCGAAGGGTGCCCAGGCCTGGTGCTGGTGCATGGCCATGGCTGGCACTGCGGGACGCGGTGCCGTGGTGCTCAGGTCTGTCCTGAGCTCTGCCCGACTCCATGCACCCCAGACACTAATTCTGCTTTTTTTTTTTCCTTCCCAAGGCAGCGTTTTTTGCGGGTGCTGGGGGCTGCGTGGAGGTGGGGACGGGTTTGGGAGCAGATGGGGTCGGTGACAGGGAGGGAACGGAGGAAAGTGCCCCGCGGGGCTGTGCACCGTCCCGGTTGTAGCCAGGGCACGTCGAGCTCGATGCCTGCCCGGTGCAGGGCTGGGGCTGTGCGACTGGCACAGGCTGGGCATGAGCACCACAAGTGGGGCTGTCGAAGACAGAAGGCTGCGGTGCGGGCACCTTGTCCCGCTTCGGGGTGAGCCCTGGGGCATGGCAGAGGCGCCGGCACAATCCCAGCCCTGGCAGAGCCTGCATCCCTGGGAGCATCCGATGGGCGCTGGCAACCGCGGAGGAAATGTTCAGCAAGACAAGTCTGGGCTTTGGCTCTCACGTGGCAAGTCGTCACCGTTTCCTAACGAACGTGCTCCCGAGGAGCCGCTGCTGTGGCCGGCGCTCAGCAGTTGCCGTGCGGCTCTTGGACGGGACTGAGGAAGCGGCTGCAGCTTTGTCGGGACCCCGCGGCTGTGGGAATCGTTCCCTGGGTGCTCCCAGCCGCACCGTGCCAAGGTGTGGGACTGGGTGGGAGCCCTGGCTCTGGGAAGCAAACCAAACTGGGATGAATGGGCCAAGAGCACGGTGCCGATGGGATCCGCGGCTGTTGCAAACCTCGAAAGCTTTGTGTTGCCTGCGGGCAGGAAGAAAATTCCCAGCAGGGCCGTGCCCGGAGGTTTCTCTCTGCTTCCTTGGGAGCTTTGGATGGTCCCTGTGGGTAGAGCCAAGTTTTGGACCAGCAAAGCCCCACTGGGACTCGGACCGGCTGCTCCCACCCTTCCCGCTGGCTGCAGCCCCCGGGTGCCATGGAAGGGTCACGCTCGGAAGATCCACACGTGCCTGGTGAGCTGGGACAGGGCTGCTCGGGGCCGGGGCCGGGCACACCTGGACGGCAGCAACGGGAAATATGGACTCCAAGGGTCCGCACCGCGCCAAGGGTCTGCACCATGCCGAGGGTCCGCACCGCGCCAGCCCTGCAGCATGTGCCTGTGCAGGGTGTTGTGCCCGGCTGGCACACGGGTTGTGGCCAGGCTTGGAGATGCCGGTGCTGCCGGCTCCTCTGCCGGCTCCTGCCTGGGGGCTGCTGTTCTCTCTGGACAGAGAGGGGCTTTCCAGACCCCGGATGCCTTTTCACCAGGTTGCTCCGGTCTCCGTGATGGAGGAGCAAAGCGGGACCACTGCTCCCGGCGTGGCAGGAGGCTTTGGTCCGTCCTCCTCCTCCCACCGCCTTTGTCAAGGCTCGGTTTGGTTTTTCGACCCAGTTCACGGACGAGCACGAGGATCAGACCCCGTGGGGCTTAAGCACAGGGAGGGAGTGAAGCGGGTGGAATGGAAACACACCTGCGTGTGTGCAGCCCCTGGCACGCGGGTCTGCGTCGGCCTCCAGGTCATCCTGGCGGAGCTCCGGGTCTCCGGCAGTCGCCGGCGGGTGCTGCTCCTTGCGGGGCCGAACGCTCGTTTCCGCACAGTTGGTCCAGTGCTGGTTCCAACCCTTCCCGCGGCAGCCGCGTGCGGAGGTCCGAGCCGACGGGAAGCGCGTTCGGGTGCCCCCGTGATGACACGGAGGAGCACGTGTGTGTGCCAGTCCCACCGCTGACACCGTGAGCTGCTGGTGACACTGGCAAGGCGCTGGTGGGATCCCCCTGCGCGGTGCCGGGGCTGCGGCGCAGCCCTGCCTGCCCTGAGCGCCGCCGCGCCGCCGCAGCTCCTCGTTAGCAGCCGAGAGCAATGATGAGCACGGGCTGAGGTTGGCAGTGCCCTAACCCCTCTCCCTTGTGTCTCTTTCATCCCCAGTCGGACCAGGAGAGTTGTAATAGACCTTCTCACTAAATTAAATGTAGAGGCTGCTCCTCCAAGGCACGTTTCGGTTCAACCGTAGCGTTTGATTTCCCCGCCGCAGCAATATGGTGCCACCAGGGAAAAAGCCGGCTGGGGAAACTTCCAATTCCAATAAAAAGTGTAAGCGCTATTTCAATGAGCACTGGAAGGAAGAGTTTACCTGGCTGGAGTTTGACTATGAGAGGAAGCTCATGTTTTGCATAGAGTGTCGGCAGGCGCTGGTGAAGAACAAGCACGGTAAAGCGGAGAACGCCTTTACCGTGGGCACGGACAACTTCCAGCGCCACGCGCTGCTGCGGCACGTCACCTCCGGCGCGCACCGGCAGGCGCTGGCGGTGAACCAGGAGCAGTTGGCTTTCGAGACCCGTGTCCACGGCCACGCGGAGCTGCGCTCGGTCATCAAGGTGGAGGTGAACCCGGCGAAGGTGGCCGTCCTCACCACCGTCTACTGGATGGCGAAGGAGGAGATCCCAGACGAGAAGTGCTCCTCCCTGCTTGACTTCCAGAAGTTCAACCTGTGCCAGGCGCTGCTGGCCCCTGAGCACAGCGAGTACTACCACCCCAGCAGCGTCGGGGAGATGCAGGTGCGTACGCAGGGCTGGCGGCTCTGTGCCCGCGCTTGGCGTTCGGGTCGGGGCCGGACGGTGCCGCGTGGCCGCCCACGGAGCTGCCTGCACCTGCCCATCTAGCAGAGCAGGTTGGGTGCCGAGTCAGATGCCCACGCTGTCCAGCTGCAGTGGGGAGCTCTGCACTTCCCAGTGCCCCATCGAGTGTTGCCGGCATCTGCTCGGCTCTTTTCCGGGTGCTGCGCGTGTGAGCGGGAGCCCTGAGTGTGAGCTCCCGTCCCGTGGGCCCCGGTGCAACACGGGGAGGCAGGTGTGTGCTCCGCGTGCTGCCCTCGCTGGGGACAGGGGTGGCTGCGTCCTCCCGATGCCACGATCCCGGGGGGGGGCCGGAGCTGGGTGCCACAGGATGGGTGGCAGGCAGGGCAGGGAACGGGGCCACCAGCAGCTCGGGAGCACCGGCAGCCTCTGCGTTGGCGTTTGCTGCGGGGCAGACCGCCGTCCCTGTCCCCGGACTGGTAAATGTGCCCTGTGGGACCAGGGCATGTCCGCAGCATGCTCGGGAGCACCGTCCCAGTGCACACAACCGGGCTGCCCCGGGGCGATGCTCCTGTTTTCCAGGATTTTCAGTGGAGGCTGAAAGTTCCTCCAGGTTGAATGTCAACGTGGCACTTTGTTGGTGCCACCCCCTGATCTGGCAGAGCCAGAGAAGACGATGGGCTCCCTGGAGGAGCCGCAGGTGCACAGTCACGCGTGTGCTTCCAGCTGCGCAGGGAGCCCGGAGCATCCTCCTGCCTGAGCCGGCCGGGCTGCGCGCAGGCGGAACTCAGGAGTTCGATTCACACACGGGCACTGTGGGTTTTTCCTCTTTTTGCCCTAAATCGAGTGATCAGGAAGATCAAGTAGCCAGAGTTTAGAAAGGATTTTCTTAATTTTACAAATGCTTCGTGCCTGTTAAAACCAAATTAATTTTTGAGCGAGCCCTGGCTGTTTGCCAGCCGCTCCGGAGCGCCGCAGAGCCCTGCTCTGCTGCAGACGGGCTCAACCCACTAATTAGATTTCTCAGCCTGAAGTGCCACCCGCAGCGGCCGCACGCACCGAGGGGCTTCTCCCTTCGACCCGGCTCTTTGCCCGAGACGGGGAAAAGGGAGCGGAGCGGGAGGAGGTGTTGGGACGTTTGGCTGCTGCTCTGGCCCGTGCCAGAGGAGCGATTGCTGAAGTTTGAACGAGGCGGCAGGTTTTCGGCGTCCTGCCTCGCCGCCGGCGCAGGTGGTGGCACAGGACCCTGGGTGACGTAGGGGCTTCGCTCCGATGTGGGATCTTGTGCCGCTTTCGGGGCAGGAGCCTCGCAGCTCGCTTTGCGCCGGGTGCCGCGCGTCGCGTCGCCCGCGTGGTGCCACGCGTCGCCCGCGTGCTTCTGAACTCCATTTGTGTTTCTCTCTCCCCCCGCCTGCCCGGCGCACCCCCTCCGACCGGCTCAGGCAGCGATCGCCAAAGTCCTGCACAACGAGGACAGGCACAGGATCAAAGCCTCGCCCTTTGTGGGGCTGGTGGTGGACGAGACGGTGGACGTCCTGGAGCGCCGCAGCCTCGCCATGTTCACCACCACCGTCTCCCCCTGCAGCGGACAGACCTCCGCCACCTTCCTGGGCAGCTTCGAGCTGCCCGCCGGGGAGGCCTCCGCGGCGGCGGGCAAGGTGGGCGAGGTGATGCGCTCCTTCGGCATCCCCACCATGAAGATCACCTGGCTCAGCGCCGACAGCGCCTCGCTGGTGGCCGAGCGGCTGAGCGGGGTGGGCGCTGCGCTGACCTCCCTCTGCCCGCTCCTGATGGAGATGCACTGCCTGTCCCACGGCAGCTCCCTGCTGCCGGCCGAGAGCATCGGCAGCATCGAGTACCTCCAGAAGTACGAGACCACGGTGGACGCCGTGTACAGGCTCTACTCCAGCGTCAGAGGGGAAAGCGACGGCCTGCAGGAGCTGCGGAGCGTCCTGGACCTCTGCGAGATAGACCTCAGGAGCCCCAGAACCATCCACTGGACTTCTATTTTCCCCGCCGTGGAAGCCATCGATTCCTCGTGGCCCACGCTGGTGCTGCTGCTGGAGAGCGAGGCGGAGCGGTCGCCTGTGGCCCACGGCCTCTGCGAAGAGCTCAAGAAGTTCCAGTTCGTGGCCTTCACCAAGATCCTCCTGGACGTCCTCCCCATTTTCCAGAAGCTCAGTCGCTTCTTCCAGCTCGAGGACTTTGACCTCTCCATCCTGAAGCCCATCGTCTCTGCCACAGCCACCACGCTGCAGGCCCAGAAGAGCGCCAGCGGCCAGAACCTCCAGGAGTTCCTCAACGAGATGAACGAGCACCCGCAGGATGACTGGGAGGGCGAGAGCCGCCTCTACTACAAGGGTGTCAAGCTGGCCAACTGCTCCAAGGTGCACCTGAAGCACTTTGAGCGCCTAAAGGAGAGCTATCTGGAGAGTGTGCGGGGCAACCTGCTGGACAGGTTCCCCAGCAGGGTCCTAGAGGCCATCAGCTCCTTCTCGGCCATCTTCAACCCCAAGTGCTACCCCCAGTCTTTGGAGGACATTGGCAGCTATGGGGTCAGCGAGCTGAATTTCCTCCTGCAGGCTTACTCCCGGGTGGTGGTGACCGAAAGGGCCCTGAGCGATTTCCCCCTCTTCAAGCGGATCGTCTTCAGCCTCAGCCAGCTCTCCTTCAAGGACCTCTGCGTCAAGCTGGTCTACAGCAACTCTGAGATGCACGAGCTCTTCCCGGACTTTGCTGTTCTCGCAGCCATCGCCCTGGCCTTGCCGCTGGGCTCGGTCCTCGCCGAGAAGATCAGCCGGGGCCGGGAGCTGCTGAAGCGCGGCCAGTTGCGCCGCGCGAAGGCCGAGGGGCTCTCCAACCTCATGAAGATCGCCATCGACGGGCCGGCCGTCAACGAGTTTGACTTTGCGTTGGCCATCGAGTACTACGAGAACATGAGGGAGTCCGGCTTCATCGTGGCGCAGGTGAAGTGAGCGGTGGCTGGTGGCGGCAGAGCCCTGCGGGCAGGAGCCGGGTCCTGCGGGCAGCCCTGTGTGCCGCCGGTGGGTGGTGACCTGCTCTGTGCTGGGAAGAGGAAACGGGATCCTTCACAAAGCCATGCTGATCCCACCACCCCCTGCCCCATCATCCCCTGAACATCCCTCTGAATTGGCCAGAATTTAAAATCTTGGGGTCACCTGAAATCCCAAATTGCGACGAGGTTGTTTTCAAGGCTTTCACGTCGCCTTTGCACAATGATACCCAGCGGCTTTTGCTTATCGCTCTGCAAAAATACCTGATTTTCGTTGGTTTGGAGCCTCGAGAACGAAGGCAGAAAAGGCAGCGCATCTCTGGCTCCACGGCAAACCCCGACGTGCCCGGCCATGTCTCGGTGTTCCTCACGTGCAGCACAAAATATTTTTGGCAGTGGCGCCAAGTCGTGATTGGTACTGTAATCACCGAGGAAATAGTAACTTTTAAATGCATCATTGTGTATATATGTGTATGTGTATATAAATATATATAAATATATATATAAAAATATATATATTTAAAAGGTCTATCTGAATTTTCCTAGTGTCTAAAGTACAAAGATCTCTAAAAGAACTTTTTTTTTTGCAATGACAGAATAAATTATAAGCAGGGGTCCAAAGATAATAAATAGCGAATTCCTGGTCTTTTCAAAGTGGCATCACACCCCACATCCCCTCGGCACTCCGGGCCCCCCGCAGCCAAAGCGTCTCGGAACATCTGCTGTTGGGACAAACCCAGGTTATTGATCGTGTGTTTCTCCTTTTAAACATTCCCGTTCCCCCGAAGCGAAGCCGTTGGGAGCCCGTGGCGGGAGCGCGGTGTCCGCGCGGGGCGGTGGGTGTTACGGAACTGGGGGGGATGTTTCCTTCAGTTCTGCCGGGGTGGGCTGAGAAGACCCTTCGGACTGATTTTATCTGCAGCAGCCCGGAGCATCGCGTCGGTTTGGGGCTGAGCGCCGGGTTCTCCCGCCGGATCCGGCTCTGCTCCTCCCCGGGTAAGTCGACGCCGTCCCACAGGCGCAGGGTCTGTGTCGAGCAGGATTTGACCCCAGTGTCCGTAACGCTGATGGTCCCCGCTGGTCCCAGGCGGTTGCCTCTGGCTGGGACTGTGCTGCAGGAATATGGAAGGGTCGGGGAGAGGGGGGGTTGGTCCTGCTGCTTCCGCTGCTCCCCCTGCTCCTCCCCCTCACCTGCCACCGCCCCCGCTGGGGTCCCCATTGCCCCTGGGGCCGGTTTGCCCTCTGTCCACCCCGCTTGGGGTGTTTGGGGTGCCTGGGGGTGTCTCACAGGCTCCCTGTGGTGGAGGCTGGGAAAGCTGGGATCGCTGTGCTCAGGGCTGGCAGCAGGTGAGTGCTGATGGCCCCGAGCCTGTGTCCTTCCGGCTGATCCGTGCGGTGGAGGTGCCGCTTTGGTGTCTTTGGGTAAAGGATGCTCGCTCACAGCGTCCCCCGGGTCGGGCTCGTGGTTCTCGGCGTGACCTTGTCCTGCGAGATGGGCTTTGCCACGGGCACTCTCTGTCCGAGCTGCGCGTGCAGAGGCAGCGGCTGGGGCTGCCAAAAGCTGGGAACAGAGGATTTGGCAGGTGGTGCTCACGAGAGGCCACCACCTCCCCAAGGTGTCCCTGGGGAGGCTGCGACCCAGCGCCGGAGCTTGTCGCACAGAGCTGCTCCGGCCCGGCTGCTCTGGGAGCCCGAGGCAGCGCTGGTGCCAGTGTTCCTAACGCCGGAGCTGGAGGCACTGGGGGTGGTCTGGACCACGGCGGTTGCGGTCTGGTGGTGTGACCGGGTGGTGCGGCGCTGCTGCCGCCAGCAGCCTTTGGCAGCGGGGAGCGCACACGTGTTTCCCAGAGCGTCGCCTGGAAATAGCTGGAGCGAATTCAGCCGGAGCTTGGCCAGAGACACAAAGCTTTAAAGCCCTGGGTAAGGAGTGCGAGACACCACCAAAATTTGCTGCAAACACCTACCAAACGGGAGGGAGCCGGGCTGCTGCCGTGTGGGTAAACAGCTCCTGTCTCCATCTGTCCTGGGCAGACTCTGCGCCAGATGCTCCGGCGTCTGCGGCGATGGGTCCTTGGCAGATCCTCGTGGCGGTATGGAAACCCACGGCGTTGTCCCTGCCGCGCGCAAAGGCGTTTCCAGAGGCTGGCACATACGTAGCGCTGGAGCACAACAGTTGCTCCGATCCGCCTCGCAGGGCACGCGGGAGAACACCCGCTGCGGGCGCGGAGCTGCTGTGCGGAGCGAAGCGGGGGGGCCGGGATGGGGCAGGCACGGTCGGGGGGGGATTGGTTAAACAAAGGACTGAAACTCGTCTTCGGATTCTGAGGGACCCCACGGAGAGTCGCATGGCTGTGGGACAGGAGCAGGGCTGAGCTTTGGAGGGGCTGGGAAGGACTGAGCCGCAGGCAGGGGACGTGCGGCACCGCGGCGGTGATGCCGCGTGGTTTGGCACCTTCCGGTCAGACCCTGATGCTCGGTTCGGAAGGGCCACGCACCGTCCCTGTGGAGCTGGGGGCGAAGGGACCCCCCAGGCTGCAGCAGCTCAGACCTGACCCCTGCTCAGGGACTGGTTCAGCAGCTCGGCGGGGAGGATGCGCTCACACTGTGGGACGGGCACAACCACCCGCCTCCGGCTGGGCACCGTGTGGGATTTCGGAGTGGCTCAAGTGTGTCCTTGGCACGGCTGACCCAGAGTCTGGCTGGGGTGCGGGGCAGCGCCCGCTGGGCCCTTGGTGCTCATGCTGGGAGCACGGGGCTCCTCACACCGGCCCATCCAAACGCTTTCTGGAGCCTCGAGCACATCCCGTCCCAGCAGGACCCGCGGGGATGACACCGCAGTGCCGACACCGCCGTGCTGTGTTGGCTGCAGCGATTGGGCTCCTGTGTTGGAACAGGGGGAGAGACAACGGCCGCGCATCTGGGGATGCCATTCACCGGCAAAGGCCACGCTGCTGGCGGCAGTGCCCGTCACCTCGGGCAGGTCATGTCATTCTATACAGACCTGGGGCCCTACCACTCCCCCAGAGCAAATCCCCTTAATTGAGTGTTTAATTAATACCTAAAAATACAGCCTGCAGCTGCTGCCGGAATCTGCCCTGCGGCGAAGGTAAGGCTGGAGCCGCAGCGGCGCGGCCCCGTAACCTTGGGAAGGTGCCCCAAGAGCATCGCACGGGCGCCCTGTGCCACGGTGGGGGTGCTTGGCGTGCCGAGGTGGCTCGCTCCTTGCCGGGGTGCGGCTGCGCCGCTCGCCTGCCCTCGTGCTTCTGTGGCCGTGCGAGGGTCGGGCACGCCAAAGCTGATGGTGCCTTCGTCCCCGTGCGTGACTGCTGTCCTTTCTCTGCTCCATCGCCGGGGGACGGGCACAGGGAGCTGTGTTGGCGCTGGGTTCCCTCCTGCTGCCAGCTGCCGGCATGCGGCCACTCCTCGCAGGGCGCCTGAACGGTGACGGTGCTGCCGCAGGGTCCCATCCCCGTTGGGGTGTCCAGGCTCTCCCCCATCTCTGCCTGTTCCACCCCCGACCTGCAGACCCAGCCCAGGAATACATTTCGTCCACAGATTTGGGCTCGAGGACGTGCCAAAGCGGCTCGGCTCGGCGCAGCTGTGCTGTCGGTGGGCAGCGGGCACTGCAGGCAGCGGCCGTGCCCCAGATCCTGCATCCCTGCTGGCACCCTGGGCCATGCCTCTGCCCTGGGGAGCGGACCCCTCGGCTATGGGGCCAAGTGGCAGCACCTGGGTTTTGCCAGCACAGTGGCGTTGGCTGAGCTGCCAACTCCCGTTACCGGTTACCGGCGATGGGGGCAGAGGCATCCGCCCGCCCTCTTGTTCCTCCCGGTGTTACACGTAATATATACCGAATTTTAAGGCAGCGCAGGGCGCGCCGCCGACGGCAAGCGGGCACCCTCACCGTCCGGCCCCGAATGCCTCTGCTGCAGCCGCTGCTCCGGCACCCGGTCGCGGCTGCGTGCGGGGGCCGGGGGTCCCCAGGGCCCGGCTCCCCCGGCGCCGGCCCGGCCGTCTCCGATGATTTGATGCAGAAATACCGTTTCACGCCTCAGAAGGTTAATTATGCGTCGCTCACCCATTTCTGCTTGCCTTTGCTCCCTCCCCTCGTCGCTGTTGCTATAATTTTATTTATTTTTAAGCAGTTTCACAGATTTCCCTTCTGGGCGACTCTGGAATTAACTCGATCACTGCACGCCTGATGAAGCAAAATGTAATTTTTCCCCGGAGTCAGGCCTGGCTCCGGCACAGCGCCGGTGCCGCCGAAGAGCCGCCCGTGTGCGCTCTCCCAGAAAGAGGTCGTTGCTGCCCGCAGGGCTGGCGCTCGCTGCTCAAATTCGGAAAATCTTACAAACTTTGAATTTCAGATTCGTACCCGGGCTCCTGCACCAGCCGGGTCCCCGCCAGCGCGGGGTCGTGTGTGGCGCAAAAAGCCAAGCACGGCGGGAGAGCAGCACCAACGCGCTGCCGGAGCGGGGTCCCGGCCCTGCACAGCGGTGTCGGGGCGCGGGGGGCTGGAGAGGGGCGGGTGCCTCGGCACTGCCCCGAAGCAGCACCGGTGCTTACGGCTCCTGGTCAGCATTTTGGCTGCAGGAGCACCCGTCCCCTTCGGGCACTGCCGCTTTGGTCCTCCAGTGAGGGACTGAATGCTGGTCCCAGTGCCAGGGGGGCAAGGAGGGTCCGCAGCCCGTGGCAGAGGGTCCTGCGTGCCATGTCCTCGTGTGCCGTGTCCCCGCGCTGCGAGCAGGGGCCGCCTACGCTAACGCTGCTCTTTCCCCTCTGCCCAGGTCCCTCCGGACACAGCAGCCCCCTCTTAGCGTCGTTGCCCATCCCCGGCCGTCCCCTCCACCCCGCCTTGGACATCAAGCACTTTCTGACCTTCAGGCTCAACGGGACGTCACCGCTCAACCTCTTCCCCAACTTCAACACGGTGAGTCCCCGGGGGTGGGTGGGCATCGGCCGCTGGACCCCTCCTGCCCCTCAGCAGTTGTGTCCCCAAAAAGCCGCTCTGCTACACTGCACCGCTCCTCGAACCCCACCAGATAATTTCGGGCTTAATCACCAGGGTCTTGGGCTGCCAGGTGCCCTGCCCTTAGCTCCAAGCTCCTGCCCAACCATCGCCCTTATACAGCAGAATTAAAAAGATGGTTCATTTTAACCAGGATCAATTGGGTTTTGCTCCTGGAATCAATAGTAATAAAGTAGCCTTGGAGAGAAGTTCATTAGTCGAAAAATAAAGGAAAGGAAAGAAAGAGAGAGGAGGTGTCTAAAGACATAAGGAACGTGGCTGGTGCCGCTTGGCTCGTGCAGGGGTCGAGCAAACCTGGTCACTGCAGGACTTCTCCCACCACCCAGTTGGGCACAAGGTCCCCAACCCCAGAGCACCGGAGCGGATGCTCGGGCTGTGCGATTAGACGTGTCGCTCCAGAGATGTTCTTGTGCATCTACATGGACGTGGAGCAGCCAGAGACACACGACTGCATCTCAGGCGTGAAATGCCATTCTGCGCCCTCCGTGCCACTCTGCCAGCCAGTCTCAGCGGGGCTGGGGTCTCCATCCCGCTGATGGGGGGATGGGATCCGCTCCACGAGCTCCTCTCTTGCCTTGCTCCAAGTCCCTGCCCTGCTGTGTCAGCACCTGGGACCCCTCAGGACCTGGCTGGTGGTGGCTGAGGAGCAGGTTTCGCGGTGCCGAGGGGCAGAGGGAGCGGGACCGGGGCTGTTTCCCCCCACCCCGCAGAGGCAGGGCGGACATTTCTGGATTTGGTAAATGGTTTTTTCCATCGTGAGCCTGGAAACGGGACTTTCCTGAGCTCCCTCCCCACTCGCTTCCCGGCCTTTTGTAAGTGGCTTTGAGATGAAACGTGTTCGGAAGGTGCAAATTATCGCCGAGATCTTCAAAGTCGGCGGTAGGAATTAAGTGCAGGATTCCTCTTGCTGTTGAATGGGATTCAGAGTCCAACGCCGTTAAGCTCTTTTGAAATCCCGGCTCTGGCCTGTCTCTCCGCTGTGCTAACAAGCAGAAACACGGGAGAGGAGGATTTTTTTTTCATGCCATTAAGGCTGCTGCTCTTTGTCTGGGCTCTCTTTCAGTCGCTGGAGTCAAAGCTACCTTGAACCTGACCCTGGTATTTGTTCTGCTCAGCTCCCGCCGGCCCCTGCCCCGGCACGCGGTCTGCAGAGTTGTGTCCTTTTAAGAAAAATAGTAATAAACTGGAAAATGAACCTCTTGCACTTGCTGGAGCCGCACGGCCCCGGCGCTCTGGTCCTGTGCTCCGCGGGGACGCGTCCGACGCAGGGGATGAGTCAGACATGGGGATGGAAACGCTGGCGGAGGCTGTGCCAGCTCTGCGGGCGCCTCGAGGTCACGGCTCCGAGCTCGGAGCCGAGGCCGGTGGGCGACATTCGCGGAGTGAAGCCGGGCCTGGGTGTCCAGTGCTGGGAGCTGCCCTGTCGGGACGTGTCTGTACCGGGCTGGGGCTGGGGCAGGGGGCTCAGCATCGCGCCCGTGCCAGTGGCTTCACAGGGAGCTGGAGCAGCGTCCGTGTCCTCGTGGGACACTGGGCTCGAGCATCGCTGCGCCCGCAGCCACGCCAACAGCTCCTTTCTCTGCCCGAGCGACCGTGGGGCTGTGTCAGAGACTTGACCTGGCAGCTGAGCCTCGGGGGTGATTTGGGATGGCAGGAGGGGGCATCGGTCAGGACGTGGCACTTTTTGAGAGCTGCTGTAGTGGAGTTGCTCTAACAAGAGACACGGGGTTTGCCGGGGGTTTTGCCGGCGCTGCGGCTGATGCTGCGCCGGACTCGGCGTCGCTCTGCGGAGCAGGAGCAGTTCGTGGCTGCTCAGCAGAACACTTTGCACTCTGAGCAGGTCACGGGGCTCTCACGAACCCAGCAGATGTTTTACTCTGGAGCGAGCGAAGCCTTTCCACGCTGCGCCCTCCTGCCGCTTAAAGCAACAACCGCAACGGGGAAAAAAACCCCTAACGCGCCGCAGAAGGCGCGTTTTGCGCTCGCAGGGCCCTTTCCAGCTCTCGGGATGTTGCAACGCGCCAGGACCCGGCAGTGCCTCGCAAAGCCACGGCAGGAGACGCACGGTCCGAGCCGATGCCGCGTCCCTGTGAACTCCCACTCCTGACCTCGGTGGCCGGCGGAGCGCTCGGCGCGCGGAGCTCTATTTATATCGGTAGGAACGGCCAGGGATAAATAAAGCAGCGTGAGTCAATAAGAATTGACTACAAAGCCGAGATCTTTCTTCTCCAAGTGTGCGGTGCCCAAAGCCTTCCGCTGCCGTCAGGTCAGTTCTGCTGGAAACCTCCAGGAAGAGCTTCTGCCCACCCGGCTGCGGGCACCGGTACGTACCGCTGTGGCACAGCCCCTCCCCGGCCCGGGCAGCGCTGGGGTCTCTCTCACAACCGAAATAGCGGTGAGCGCGTACGGCAGGGAGGAGGTGACGGTGTGTTTGTGTTTTATTTGGGGAGAAGAAGCACAAGGGCTCTCAGGTGGCATCAGAGCTTTGATGTGCTCCGTGCTGTGTGCCAGAGGGAGCCGGGCTGGGCTTCCAGCAACGCGCCCAGCTCGCTGCGGGCACACGGCGCTCGCCAGGTGTGTGCCACGGAGCAGAGGGCGGCCGTGGCGGGGGGCGGCTCAGCCCCCAGGTGTGCTGGGGGCCCTGGCCAGCTTTGTATCCTCGTGCCGGCGTCTTCCTTTCCTCTGCATCCTCCTCTGCCCCCCACCCTGCTCCGGCCGCAGTGAGCCCCTGGGAACCACCGGGCTCGGTGGAAGCCGCCAGCCGGGCCCCGGCAGCTGCCGCCGCGGCGAAGGTTAGAGCCGTTTTTCTTTTCTTTGTGTGGAAGAGGTGGGTGTATCTCTTGGAAACAAGCGCCAGCCCCGTGTCTGCCCGCTGGCCGGCAGCGTGATGCTGCCTGCAGCACGTTGCAGCGTTGGCCGTCGGGGTGGAGCAGCATCTTTGCCATCTGCAGCTTCCTCCGGGCCTCTGCCGAACCCCAAATGCCTCTTCGTTTATACGCCAGATAAGTCAGTAAAATTTCATCACAAACAGGCGCTTCATTAATCACCTGCTTTTACCATTCTGCTCACTCCTGGAAAGGAATTTGGGGTCTTGATAATGGCTCTGTTGTCCAGGCATGTGCCTCGAAGACTGATGCACCTGTCTCGGCAACGAAATAGCTTTGCAGAGAAATACGATCGCCTGAAAACCCGAGGCTCTACTGACAGCAGGACTCAGATAAGATAATCTTCCTATGCCACAGGGTAGGGGAACAATGCTCGCATTATAGATTATAGCCACGCTCAAACAAAGAGGTTATTCTTATTTCCCCCCCCCTTAATAAATGCATTTTGTTTAAAACAACTATGGCTTTTCCAGCAAGTTTGCTGCCTGGGCTGAGGAATGATGCCGGGCCTGGGAGAGGCAGAAGGTGCTGTCAGCAGCCCGCCCGCATCTGCCTCGCCCGCGGCCCCGCACGTCAGCGGGCTCGCGGAACGGCACGGCTCGGTGCGGATGACCGGAGCTGTTCCGTGTCGGTGCTCGTGCCCGGTGGGATACCAGGGGCTGCGGAGGCTCGCGAGTCGTCAGCCTTGGGATTCGGTTAGAGCAGGCAAAGCACCCACCTGCCCGGAAGCGGGGCAGCCCAGAGCGGCTTTGCACGGCACCGTGCCCCGGGTGAGCGGTGCCCGCAGCCGCAGGCACCGTTGTCCCTCCTGCCCCGGCCCCTGCGTGGGCTGCGCAGCGTCCCACGGGCGAGCAGCAGGCACTCGTGGCTCTGCTCGTGCCTTCAGCTTTGCACAGGGACGTTTCAGCTCCCTGATGAAGAGCACGTGGTGGATTAATGGCCGGTTGTGCGTTTTGGTCACCTCTGCCCCCTGTTGTGGTGGGCTCTGTTCCTGCTAAGTCTCTCGGAAAGCTGCCCCTGGCATCGGGAGGTGGAGGGCAGCAGCTGGGAGCTCAGATAGAAACTGATAATTTGCCACCTGTGACACCAGTGTCTCTGGTGGGAGGAGAGGGGACGACGGGGTCGCAGGGGAGCACGGTGGGGCTGGGGTCTGCCGGCTACATCCCCTCTGCCAGACCACAGGCGGCATTTGGACCCCACCAGTTGGGTTTTTTCAGGGGTGGTTTAAAAAGGACAAGAGTGAGCGTTGCTGCAGCGCACGTTGCCCCGTGCGGGATGTCCCTGCGGCTCCTCTGCCTCCCCAGCTGCTCGCTCCTTCTGGACACCAGGCGTGAGCTCTGCCGGCGTTCGCAGCAGCTCCGCGGCGGGTGGGGGGGATGGCCAGGTCGCGGTGCCGTGCCGGGGTGACCATCATGGCGTGGCACCCAGTGGCCCTCTGCCTTCCCTCCCCTTCCAGATGGACCCGGTGCAGAAGGCGGTGATCAGCCACACCTTCGGTGTGCCGGCCCCGCTCAAGAAGAAGCAGTTCATCTCCTGCAACATCTGCCACCTGCGCTTCAACTCTGCGGTAAGCCGGGCCGGGGCTGGGTGGCACGGGGCTGGCAGGTGAGTGGGGTGCTCGGGGCCAGTGCCAACACCTGTGGCTGAGCAGAAGCATCCCACGACGTGGGCACCACAGGGACACCCATCTCACAGGTGGCAGCTCGTCGGAGCTCTGCCCTCCCTCTCTCTGCGGCTGCCCCGGCTGATGTTTCTGATATTTCCACTGACATGTCCCTGCCCGTGGGCCCATATGCTCCCGGGGTGCCGTGTCCTCTGCTGGCCACGCCAGCTCTTTCTGCTCCTCGTCGTTCTGTTCAGGTCTGTCCCTGCTGCCCTGGTCTCGGTGTTCGTGCTTAAGCTGCTTTATCAGCCCATGAAATGGATACCTGGTCCTTGGGAGCTGAACATAACCCTCCCTGCCTCGGCCTCCCCGAGCTCTGGCGTGGCAGGGGGTTTGGGGTTTTTTCCTGCCTTTTATTCTAAGTAAATCAAGCACCTGGTAGCGGGGCGGGAGGAGACGCTCACCGATCCCTGCGGTAACCGGCGCACAGCTGAGCCGGGGCAGCCGATCAAAGGGTTTAAGGGGAATTCTGGCTCCAAGGGGGCAGGAGAGGCCGGGGGGGAGTGGGGCAGCTCGGAGCCTCTCGCCTGGGCTGGCCCCGCTCCCGCACGGGCGGGGGGCCGAGGGGGCGGCAGGAGCCCCGCGCGCTCCGTGACAGCGCGAGCTACCGGGAGCTGCTCTCGCTCCCCCCGGGGCGGCCGCGTCCCGTCCCGGCCGGGCCGGGCGCGGCTCTGGCGGCTCTGCGCTCCGTTATTCCGCTCCGCCGGGCCGCTCGGTGCCTCCGGGAGCCTCGTGCCGCTCTGCCCGTGTCCCCCCGGTCAGGTCCGGCCCCCGCAGCCGGTGGAAGTTCATTATATTCGCTAATGAGGCCCCGCGCTCGGGCGCGCCTTTTGCTTTCCCACGCCGCCGGTGCGCGGCCCCGGCCGCCGTTCCCAGCCCGCGGGAAGGCGCGGAGGGGGCAGGGATGCTCCTTCCTCCCGAGCACGGGAAGCCTCCGCCGGGCTCTGAAAACGCCGTGCAAATTAACGCGTGCTGCTCGTGGTGCAGTGTCTTAATTCGTCCTGGATTTGCTTTCCATAAATTGCTGGGCCGCGGTTGCTGCGGGGGACAATGTGGCATTGTCCCCGGCTGCAGGGTACACAAATGTTCGGGTGATTTGCTTTTGTGTGTGTTTTATCAGTTCGGTGCAGGCACGAACCCATCAGCGTGTGCTTCATTATTCAGCGTTCGCTGGGAGAAAGGAGCCCGTGAATGTAAATTGCGTGTTAGACACCCATTAGGTTACAATGGGAGACGTGTCCTCCCCACCAACGTACTTTTTGATTTTATTTTTACAGCTGGAGATTCATTGTACGCTTCTAAAGTCATAAATTTTGCCTGAAAGCTTCTTTTAAAAGTGACTTGATGCATTTAATCAGAGCAGGGTCCTTATCTCAGCCGTGCAATGTGGTGATGTCTTAGCAAAGCGATACTCGACCTGAATGCGTTTGCGTGCGGAGCGATCCGGTGGGTGGAGGAGAGCCGCTTTGCGCCGCACCCGGCCGAAAATGCCACCGGCCCCGGGGATGGATGACACCAGGGGAGGTGGCTGCACTGGAAACGTGTCTGAGCAGCCACGGCCCGGGGCTGACCCCTTCACCCATCCTCCCCGCACCCATCTGTCCAGCCACAGCACCGACACAGCCATCCCTGTCTCTCCCTCCCCAGAACCAGGCAGAAGCCCACTACAAGGGCCACAAGCACGCGCGGAGGCTGAAAGCCATCGAGGCCATGAAGAACAAGCAGAAGGCAGCGGGGGCTGCAGCGACGGCCACCGACCCAGACGGCACAGCCGACTTCACCCCCAGCCCCGAGGGCAGCGGGGAACCCGGCAGCACAGGTACGCGGGCAGGGGGTGCAGGAGGGTCCCGCTCACCCGTGTGAGCCACCTGGCTAGTTCCCAGGGGACAGTTGCATTCACAGCCTGGCCATGGCTGCAGCGTCCTGAAGAGCCCGATTAAATCCCGACCTGCAGCAGCCTCGTGTCCAAGCGTCCCGCCATGGTGAGCTGCTGGTGGGGCTGAGGAGGGCTGCGATTCGAGTGTTAGTAACGGAGCTTTTGTGCTGCGCTGGCATCCCTGGCATGCCTGGCTGGGGATGGAGTCGCAGGGAAGGGGCAGAGACCCAGCCCAGGAGCCTGGGCAGCTCGTGTCCCTAGGGGGAATCCAGCCCCTGTGTCTCCCTGCTTGGGGGAAATGGTGGGTGTTTCCCCCTGTGATTCAGTGTCTCTGGGAGATAACGGGGACCGGAGAAGGAGCGTTCCCTGCCCGTGCCCCGGCGAGGGATCGCACATCCCTGAGGGCTCTGTGGCCGCGCAGGGACAGGGCTGGTGGGAGCCAGTTCCCCCAGGACTGAGGCAGCACCAGAGCTCACCCAGGCTTTTGATGAGCCCGGCTGCCACGAGCCGTAGGTAAAAGTGGTAACAGGAGAGAGTTGGGAAGAGCCATCCTTGGTGGGGATGAACATGAGCAGGCAGTGCCCAAGATGGTCTCCAGGAGGATGAGGGTGCTCTCTGAAATCCAGAAAACCCATTCAAGCACGGAGTGCTTCCTCTTGCTGCCCGTTTCTTTCTCTTTTCCCTGTTTTCCCCTTCCCTTTCCCTCCCGCCAGCTCAAGCCAATGGCCTGCAGGAGCTGGAGGGTGAGTGCAGCAGCCTGGGGCTGCCGCCCAGCGCCGAAGAGTCGCCCGCGGAGCTGTCGGGCAGCATCGCCCCGCTGGGCTCCCCGCCAGCCTCTGAGCTGTCGGAGGGCACCTCGGACGCCACCAGCGTGGCCTCCTCTGCCGCGCAGGCAGCCGAGTCGGGCAGCAGCGTCAGCTCGGCCCCTGAGAGCGAGAAGGAGGGGAAGAAGAGCAAACAGCACCTGTACTGTCCCACCTGCAAAGTGACCGTCAACTCCCTGTCCCAGCTGGAGGCTCACAACACCGGTAAGGGCATCGCCCACGCGGGGCACGGGCCCCTCGTGGCTCCATCCTGGGCTCCGCGCGAAGCCCTGCTGTGCCCCGTCACCAAACGGCCTTGCAGGGAAACGGCGAGGGTTTATTGCTTTAATTAAAAAGGGTTAATTAAGGTGGCTTGCCAGGATCAGCGGTGGTGTCCTACCTGTGCTGCAGCTCACGGGGTGGATTTCAGCAGGGTCAAATGCTTTCTTGTTGTTTGTGTCTCTTAATTAAAGACGTTTTCAGATACATTTAATCAAGCGATTGGAGGCTGCTTGATATTCCACTGCAGTCTGGCTTTACGCTGACGGAACTGGAGTGCCGGTGCCCCTCTGAGACCTGGGATAATCCTTCCAAAAGCAGCTCCGTGTCGTTTTGAGAACCCCCTTGGGAATCTAACAGGCTTCGGAGCCCAGCAGCACAGCAGCCCCCCGGGGCGGGCAGGCGACAGGGGCTGGTGAGGGCCCCCCACTGTGGTGCTGGGGGGACCCCAGTGGGGTCTGCGGGCCGTGCAGCCCCAGCTCCTGGCTCCCCCCATTCTCTGAAGGATGCTAAACAAGGACAGGCACCTTGGTTTTAATGGGGAGGGCCTCCTTTCTCCCAGTTCAGCAGGAATAGGGAACAGGCAGCAGCCGCGCAGAGGGGTCGGCTCAGGACACCGCCCGGCTTAGCTGCAAACGTGTCCTTTTGCTTTTGTCAGCTCCGGTTACAAATTTAGGAGCTGATTTGGGGAAAAAGAACAAACAAACAAACAAACAAAATGTTCGTGTGCCCGGGCTCCTCCGCGGCTGTCACACAGACGCGGGCTCCTTGCTTAACGCCTTAAAAAATAGAATGAATTAGCGGTGGCTTAAATTACTTGCCCACCCCCCACCCGACATCCCCGCGCTGGCAGGGGCAGGACAGAGCGCCCTGTCCCCAGGTGTGCTGGGATTTCGGGTTCCTCCTTCCCCGCCTCCCGTAACCCCGCTGAGCTATTCCTGGCTCTGCGGCCGGATCCGCTCTGACCTTGGGCACAGCTGAGATGCTGCAGCACAGCGGGCGACGCGTGCCCGGCTCTGCAGACTGTGCTAACGCCCGGGGACAGGCGACAGGCTCCAGCACACGCTGAAAATAGCACTTTCTCCGAAGGTCTGGCACATGGAGGGGGGGTGTCTCTGGGAAGCCGAGCGTTTCTGGTCTGCCCGCGAAGCACAGCTGCCCACGAGAGCTGGGTAGGGTTTGGAAACAGGCTGCCACGTCCCCGGCAAGAGTCTGGGCTCCTGGGCAGCTCTCTGTCCCCTCTGTCTGCAAGTGCTGCTGGGCACAGGGAGCTGGGGGGACCAGGGTCCCCCAGGAGGGGACGCACCGCGCTGTGGGCGAGGGCATCCGGCACTGCCGCGGCACTCGGCACGGTGCTGGATTTGCAAAGTCAGTGTTTGCCGAGTGTCCCCTGTGCCACCCAGGTGCCAAGCACAAGTTGATGCTGGAAGGCCATAGCACCCAGGTGCGGCGAGGCCGTGGCAAGCTCCTGTCCCGGGCAGGGCACAAGGCCAAGCGGATCGGCAACAAGGGCAGCATCAACATCCAGAACAAGGCGTTTCACTGCCAAGTGTGCGAGATCTACGTGAACTCAGAGACGCAGCTCAAGCAGGTGACGATGCCAGGCCTGGCGCCTGCCTTTCCCCCAGGAACACAGGGGCACCGGGCGCGCGGACCACCCTGCACGGGCACCGGGGGCTCGGGGGGATGGGTACTTGTGAGAAGGTGATGGGTGGACCCGAGCCGCGCGGTGCCGTGGGTCTGCCCTCGCTGTCCTGGCACCGGGTGACGGGGCTGTTTTCCTCTCGCAGCACATGAGCAGCCGGAGGCACAAAGACAGGCTGGCAGGGAAGCCGCCCAAGCCCAAGTACAGCCCCTACAACAAGCTGCAGAAGAACGCTGCCCTCGCAGTGAGTATTCTCAAGGTACCTGTCTCCCAGTAAATACCCACCCGGTTTGCTCTCTGAACACCGTTGGCCACCTCTTGTGACAGGGGGGCTGCTTTTCTTAAAGCCTCGGCTCCCACGATCACATCCAACCTGCTCCCCTTGGGGAGGGCGGGCTGTAGTGGTGAGAGGAGTTTGGAGGCTTTAATCCTGGGAAGGAATGGATGGGAATAACGATGAGTCCTCTGGCAGCAGCATTCACAACTGCAGCACTTGTCATGCTTCCACCGGTGTCACCATTTCCGAGCGGGGAGCTGTGACGGTTGGGTGCTCGGGGCTGGCGCGGCTCAGTTAAACCGAGCCGAAGCGTTTGCTTGCAGGGACACGTAGCTTAGCAGAGGGTTTGGCAGGAAAAGCCATCCCAGGGCACCAGAGGAAAGCACCGAGGCAGGGGAGAGCCCAGCCATGGCAAAAGCCAGGGCAGGTGTCCAGGATGGCACGATGGGGCTGAGGAACTCCGCGGGGAGGTTGTAGTGACTGGGGCATCCCTGCGCGCTCTGAGCCGGCAGCGGCCGCGCCGAGGGACCCGGGCTGTGGGATGGAGCATGCGTCGGGTCGGGGCCAGGGGCTGAGCTGACTCCAGAGACGTGCCAAGAGCTCAGCTCCAAGTGAACGTGGGCAGGGGCTGCCATGAGGCTGCCTGCCCGGCCCAGGGAGCTGGGGCTGGGGGGGCTCTGCTGCAGCCAGGTGCCTCACGCTGTCTCCTCCTCCTCCTCCTCCCTCCCTGCAGTCCAAGCTGGCTTTGCAGAAGCATCTCACCAAAACCCTGGCGACCCGCTTCCTGCCGAGCCCGCTCACCGCGGCCGCCGTCTGCGCCATGCCTGGCCCCCTCGCCCTGAGACCAGCTGCTGCCACCACCCTCTTCCAAGCCCCGATCCTCGGACCAGCGCTTTTCCGAACGCCGCCAGCCCACGTCCGCACCACGCCGGGCCCCATCGTCTTCACACCCTACTAGAGGCGCTCACCCATCGAGGGTCTGTCCGCCACGGATCAGGCTGTGCCACGGGAGCTGCACGGTGCGGGGTGGTGCTCCCGGGCAGGCTGCTCTCCTGGCTGGTGGGAAACCATAGTCGTAGACATCAACCCTGGCTTCTCCTTTGCTTTCAGCGGGCTCCTGCTGGAGCAAGATACCCCGGTAGAGCCCGGCCAGCCCCACCGTGCATCCCTGCCACTCCCCCCAGCTATGCTGGCCCCGTGCTCAGCAGAGGAGCCCATCACACAGCTGGGCAGTGCACGGGAGATGTCGGTGCCCAAGTCACCAGGACCGTCTCGTGGCCAGGGGCTGCCTGTCCTTGAGCCACTGGTTTCTTGTCCATCACCCTCCCAGTTACCAGACTGGAAGAAGAGGAGTTGGCTGGTCACTGGGGGAAGGAGCATCCCTCTGGCCAGCCGGTCCCTGCCAGCCCAGTGGGAAGGGAACTGTGAGGGAAGTCTCAGCCCAGCTTTTACTGGGAGAAATGACCCCAGCACAAATGGGAAGTTGACGGTTCCCCTCTTGGACCGTGCTGGCTGTGCCCTCGCCAGCCCCACACTTGCCTGCACTGGCCTGGGCTTTCCATGCTGCCCACCAGCCCCCTGTGCCCCACAACCCCCCATGTCCCACCAGCCAAAGAGCCTCCACCATGGTGGGCACCAGCCACACTGACAATACCTTTACTCCGAGAGCAATAGCCGAAGCCCAGGGCCGGTGCCTCCTCCCTCCGAAAGCACACTGCGCTGCCCTGGGCCCTGAGAAGCACATGGCATGGGCATGTGGCCGGCCACCGGCGCTGCGCCAGCCCAGTGAGGCTGGGAGAGTCCTGGGCTCCCCGCTGCGGGCTGCCTCAGGAGGTGACCCTCTGCTTGGTGCCAGCTGTTTGCCTCTGTCCCACCCGCGGGACAGCCCTGCCCCTACCTCCCGGGAGATGCTGTGAGGCTGTGAATGTCCCTTAAAGCACTTTTGGTTCTCCAGTGAAAGGCAATGCTGCTGTGCCCAGCCCTCCAACCCCATCCCTGTTAGGAGCTTCCAGGGAGTTACCGATGATTCCCAAAAACAAAGGTGTCCCCAGCAGCCCGGACAATCAGGTACGAAGGAGCACGTGGCACCCGCAGCCTGTGCCTGGCGCTCTCCCTGCGACGCTCCCATCATAGCCTGCGGAAAGCTGGACTCCGGAGGGACCCCGAAGCCGTAGCTCTGCTTTTCACTGTGCTCAGAAAGCCCAGTTCTCTGGTCTGAGAACTGCAACCACGCACTCCGGGTTCCCGGCGCGCTGCTGGAAATAGAAACATGCAGGAAAGTTGCGACCCAAATGGACTTTACGCTGGAGCGACGACCCACCCCGATCTATGCAATCCTGGGGGAGCAGCTCGCCCGCCACGTTCGCCGTCCGCGGTTCACTTTGGTGCTCATGCTGCCTGTACAGCTGGGAGTGGGGGTCGGAGCAGAAAAACCAACACAACACAGCTCCGTGCAGACGATTCCCTTCTCGTCCCCTGGCCCAGGGTCTGGAGCAGAGACCCCCCCCTCCTGCTTCCCGGAGCGGCAGGAAGAGCCGGAGCCTCGGGCACGGGCAGGAGGGCTGCAGCGAAGGAGCAGGCGGCGCAGAGCCGTACGCCGGCGTCCACCGTGCGCGGCTGCTGAGCTCCTGCTGCAGAGGACAGGAGTGCGAGGGAGCCCCTGGGTACGGGTTTGTCTGCTCAGGACACCTCTCCGCCCCAGGGAAGGGGAGAAGTGGAGAGAAGAGGGCACCAGGAGAAGAGTGAGCTCCTATGGAAGGCTGGGGGTGGAGACGACTGGAAGGTCTTGCAGTGGTGGTGGGAGACGTGGCTCAGAAGCAGCTGAGGGAAGGCAGGCTCCCAGCAGCGGTGGCTTTGACAGGGACAGGGAGGTGGTCCCACAGCCCAGAGGACACGTGCAGCCTGGACCCCACGTCCCCCAGCACAGGAGCCTGCGCTGGCTGGGGCCCGCGGGTGGCAGGAGGGACACAGCTCCGTCAGTGCCACAGTGCCAAGCGGCCCGGCTCCAGCTCTCCCTCTGCCCATCTCACTGTGCTCGTCCCCAGGCCACCTTGCCGGTCACTCCCACTGGCCACCACAGCGAAGGGTAGCGGGTCCCCTCCTGCAACATGCCCACCAGCCTCCAGAGCACCGGGAGCCACTTGGCACTGGCGGGTCGTTCCCCTGCATTTTGTTCTAAAAAGCCTGTGCTGGAGCCAGCAGCGGCTGCTCCTGTCGCCCTCCACAGTGGAGTCCTAATACACTCCTACACTTGGCACTTTAACCCCTTGAAAGCCATTCCTTCTAATAACAATAATACTGCAACGAGCTGCGTAAGAACACCCCCTGTACCGCGCCCCCGCCTCCAGAAACCCTCCTGCTCCTGTGCTGCCCAAAGCATTTACTGCCTTTGACTTCGCGTACGCCGTACTAGGTAGTAGGGCATAGCCCATAGCGCTCAGTAACGTGTGCCCCTCTGTACATAACCTTGGAGTGACGTGAACAGTTTGATTCAAAAAAAGACCCACAAAAATTGAATAAACAGACTGTAGGGACTTGGCCAGTACCCCTCCTGTAATGTTCATTGTATATTTTTTTGATGTACTATAACTGTTGGGGAAAAAAAAAAAAAGGAAAATATTTTGATAATTGAATCTCATCGCTTTACTGTGTTACTCAGTAAATAAAAGGAACAAGTATAAACAAGCCAGGGCTTTCTCCTCATTTTTGTTTTTCCTAGATCCAGACTAGCTGAAGGGAACACATGTTGCTGGGCAGGACTGGGACTCCTTTCCCATCTTGTGGTGGTTCTGAGAGGAGAGTCAGCACCGTGATGGATGGGCAGCGAGCGCTGCCAAGCCCTACGCAGCAGGGTGTGCAAGCGAAGCACAGTCCCAGCTTCTCCAAGGTCATGACTGGTTCTACACTGAGGAAGAGGAGGGCTGCAGCACCCTTCAGGTGGATGTGGGCACCCTGCCCTCAATAACAGCATCTTGCCCTGCTCTGCACTGTGCATTCACTGGGGCAGGATGACTCAATACTCCTGCACAGAAGGGAGTGGCGGGCACTGCCAGGTCAGGGGCAGTCTGCTGGGGAACGCTGCAGCACCGCAGAGCCCACTGGCGCAGGAAAGGGGAGAGCTGCTCCGATGGCACCCGGGCTGGAGGCAGGGTGGGCAAACGGGCTCTTCTCACCCGGTCTCAGTAAATGCAAAACAGAGTAGCTGGAGAGAGGGAATTGTTTCCCAGGGCCTGCTGCGCTCAGCCGTGGAGCCGATTCCCACCTGCTGGCCAGCCCCGCGCTGTGCCTCCCCTCTAGCAGCGCAGGGGTCTGCCAGCCTGTGCCCGCAGAGCACGGCGTCACTCGGTGAATCCTGGTTTTCCTGCAGCACCTCCAACATCTGCAGCGGCTGGGCAGTGAAAAGAGCGGTCCCTGTCCCAGTGCAGGGAGATGGGTCACCCACCTCTCTCATCCTCAAAGACCGTTTTCAGCCCTGGGACACTTGTTCTTCGTGCGACCGTGCTTCCTGTGGGCTCCGTGACACCAAACAGGCTCAGCAGGAGGTATGTGCAAGGGAAGTAGGGAGGTGAGGGAGAGGAGGTGGCAATGGCAGGGAAAGGAAAACAAAGCTCAGCCATCTATGGATCCGCTGCCCTTGTTCTTGCGACTCAGGGGAAAAGCAGACTTGCTTTGTGGCTGCGTCATCTTACTGGCCAGGTAGATGAATGGCTCGATCAACGTACGCCGGTCAGCCACGGACACCTCCCACAGCTTCACCTTCTCGCCCTTGGCCCAGTGCTGGGCTGCGTCATGGTCCACCCGGCGCTGCTCCTGCAGGTCACACTTGTTGCCCAAAACTACAATAGTGACCTGTTCAAAAAAGGGTGAGAAGAATCCCTGAAGGTACCAAATGCAGAACTGAACGATGCCGCCTGGCTCTGCCTTGAGGCCCCTCGGTGCCAGGCCTGGTTCTACAGCTGATTCCCGCTCTGTGCTAAGGCTTCGTAAAACACCGCATTTCCCAGTGCTCCCTTCTGGCAACTTCCCCTCCTGGTCGGGTCTGTGTGTCTCCGAGCAGCCCCACAGTGGAAGGGCCTGTTGAGCACTTGCGCACTCAGAAAGCATCCCAGGACAGCAGCCAGGTACAGCTGAGAGTCTCATGGAACAGGAACCCCCGTCACCGTCTGGTGACAAGCCAGAGGAGAGGAGTCGCTGGGCGAGAACTGGAACAAGGGAAGCAGGTGCCACTCTGCAGCCCCTTTCCCCGCGGTACTCACCTCCTTCTTGTCTTTGGACTTGTCAATCTCCTTCTTGAGGAGCTCCACCCGCTTGAAGGACTCCTTGCTGTCGGTGCTGTACACCAGCACGTAGCCGTCCGTGCAGGAGAAGCAGTGCTTGGGGAGCTCCAGGCCGTCCCGCAGCCCCCGCGTGTCGTAGAAACGCACCTGCTCGCGCACGCCGCGGTCCGTCTCGATGGAGCCCACGTAAATGTCCTCCTGGGTCTCGATCATCTCGGAGCCTGCGGGGAGACACGGGGCAGACACGGGGGAGCGGTCCCGCCGGGGGCCCGGGGCCGGACCACCCCGTCGCGTGTGTTCCGGGGCTCTGCGGGCGCAGCCGCGGCCCGGGGCTGCCCGGCGCCCGGCGGAGCGGCGGGCGGCCCCCGCCCGGCCCGCCGCGACTCACCGACCACATGGTTCCCGTACAGCAGCTGCTCCAGGATGGCCGTTTTCCCGACGGCGGCCTGGCCGCACACCACCACCTTGCAGCTCTTCCCCATGCCGCCTCACCGAGGGCGCCTTCCCGCGGGAAGCCGCCTGCCCGAGCCGGCTGTCGGGGCGGCCGCGGGCCGGGGGCCGCCGGCGCTGCTCGGGGCGCGCACCCGCGGCCCGGCCGGCGCGGAGGGACCGAGGGGACGGAGCGGACCCAGGGGCGGCCGGCGGGACCGCCCGCGCCGGGCCGGGCGGAAGGGGCGCGGCGAGGCCGGGCGGGCCCACAGCGCCCTCTGCGGGCGGGCGGACTGGGGCCTGCCGAGACCCCCGGGCCGCGGGGTGAGGGCCCGGGTCCGGCACCGCTCGGCACGGCACGGCTGGGCACGGCTCGGCACGGCTGGGCTCGGCACGGCTGGGCACGGCACGGCACGGCTGGGCTGGGCTGGGCTGGGCTGGGCTGGGCTGGGCTCGGCTCGGCTCAGCACGGCACGGCTGGGCTGGGCTCGGCACGGCACGGCACGGCACGGCACGGCACGGCACGGCCCCAGTGCCCCCGCCGGCGGACCCGGCTCCGCTCCGCTCCGCCCCGCCCCAGCCGAGCGCCGCTCTTGCCGGCCCGCGCGCCGCCGTCGGTGTCAGCGGAAGCCCCGCCCCTGCCGGCGCTGGCCCCGCCCCACCGGCCGTTCCCACCCCGGCTCGGCGGTAAGATGGCGGCGGCTGAGTGCGATGTGATCATGGCGGCGCCCGAGGGACCCGGCGAGCCCGAGAGCGACGAGGAGACGCGGAGGTACAGCGGCTCCCGCGGGCTGCCCTCGCCCCGGGCGGGAGCGGCCGGTGCCCCTCCCGGCGGGCGGGGCCGGGCCGGGGCCCGGCGGGTGAGGCCGGGGGCGGCCCTGGGCTGCGGGCAGCGGGCCGGGCCCGGCGGCCGGGCCCCTCGGTGCGGGGGAGCCGCAGGTGCTCGGCCGGCCCTTCCCGGCGGGTCGGTGCCGGGGCCGCCGGCGGACGGGCAGGGGCCCGGCGGGCCGGGGGGGCAGCGGGGCCCGGGTGCGCACCGGGGGCCGGCAGCCCCGGGCCCGAGAGGCGGCGGGCGCGGCAGGGCGCGCTCCCGGGGACCCGGCAGGGCCCCGCCCGCAGCGGGCCGGGGGGCCGAGGGCTTTGGCCACGCCGGGCCCGTCCCGCGGGCAGCGCTGGCGGCTCCCCGCGGCCCCCCGGGCGGGGACGCGCCCCGCGGGGCTGCGCTGCTGCCGGGTGACCGTCCGGTGTGAGACCTCGCGGCCTCGGTGTGTGCCACCGTTGGAACGCGTACCCCGCGGTGCCTGCCGGCAGCCGCAGCCCGAGCGCCCCAGAAACAGCAATAACGGGCGGAATTCCTGCCTCGAGGCCGCGGGCTGGCGTCTGGAGCCTGCTCCCATCGCTGAGGATGAGGAGGGAAGGATCGCGCCGCGGTGTGCAAGGGAAGCGTCAGGCTCCTGCGTCTGAGCGCTCTGCGCTTCTCCATCTACCAGTTCCTCTCTCCCTGCGAACCGCTGGAAATCCACACGCAGCGGTTTTTGCTCCGTCCTGCCTGGCTGGGGGTAGTGGGGAGAGCATCAGTCGCAGGCGTAAGCGTTCCTGCCCTGGAAACGCTGCCGTAATTTAAGAGCTCCTTCAGTAACTAGTTCGTTCCTGAAGCAGACTGGTGCTCCTTGCCCAGGGGAGCAGTCAGGGTCATCCACAGCTGGGGGTGGTGGGAACCCTGACTTTTCCAGCACATTTTCTTCTCGAGAGCAAGTGAGGTGGTTCCCAGCAGCGGCTGAGCGTCGCAGTCCCTGCAGGCAGTGCGATGGGAAGGTCCGGTGTCCAGGGAGCTCCGCTGGCTCTGCAGCATCCGACACCTGGTTATCTCCTGGGGAGCTGGGGAGGAGAGAACTGTTTCTGTAGAAGGTGAGGTGCTTGCTCTGCAGAATTACTCAGCGGGTGGAATTGAAGGAGAAAACAAAACTGAAAGTGGCCTCTGAGGAGTAGCATTTTCAAAATAATATTGATGGCCTGAGGTGTGTTGTGCTGCTTGTGTACTGTCAGAAATGGAAGGCTTAAGGAGCAGCTTCTGGTGATGTCATTCTAAGGAGTTAAATTAGATGTTGCTGAAGAGGCGCCTGGATGTTGTGCATGGAATAGCGACAAATTGCATGGCCGGGAAAGCTGGGAAAGCCCTGGCTGTGAGTAAGCCATTCCTTCCCCCGGGCTAATGAAACGTGGTGTTTGAAATGTTAAAAACATCCCAATGTAAAAACCATGCTGAAGGCACAGTCATCTTCTGATGTGACTTCTGACGTTGCCCTTCCTTCCCCCTTCCCAAGTTTCATTGCAGAAGTGATGGGTGCGGGAAGCCAGTCATGAATGGGATGATCTCCCTGGGAAAGGCTGAGCAGGTTCGGAAATAGAAGAACTGGTGGGCAGAGTTTGGTCCTCGCCCTGCTCAAAGGGCAAGGCTCAGCAGGCGGCCCCACGCGTCCGGGTTTTTCTCGGAGTGATGAGGCCGGTGCCGTAGTTGGCGGTTGTTACCGTGAAGTGCCTCTGTAGGTGATTTCAGTGCTTCCTTTTGTTGTTGTTGGGATGTTACTTGCTAAAAGAGATGTGCGTGTAGGAGATGGTTGTTCTAGTTACTCTTTTTGGTTGCTCAGAAAGTGCAGGCTTTGCACACTCATGCCTTTCTGCCAGCTGGAGCACGTTTTCTTGGGTTCATGTGCTTTAACCTCTTCTCTGCCTTGGCCCTTCGTGGCTTATATAAATTGCCGAACTTCTGCAGCTCAGCTGATCACATGTGCATTAGGGTGATGGTCGCTGCGTTAGAGAGTGTAGTTGGAGGCTTAATTAGGTGTGTAATGTTTGTAAAACACCTCGAGCCATGGAGGGCTGTGCAGGCACTCCGCATTGACGGGCATGCACAGACCTACCCTTGGATCTGGTTTAGTACAGCCTTTATGGTGTGTCTGTGCTAGCTTCTGTAAAAAAACCAGCAAGAATAAGTGAAAACCTTTTCTGAATCAGCTCAGTCTGCATCAAGGGTTGCCACGTTCTGTGCTTCTTTAGGAATTCTGTTTAGGAATTACAAGACAAGACACAGATACTTTGCTTGAGGACTCACTTGTGTCTAAAGGTGTGATTCTGTTCTCTGTGGTTTAATAAAAATTAGGAAATTAGCAAAAGTGGCTATCTGTATTTCAGAATGGTTGTAACTAATGCACGGAAACAACTGAAAACATGCCGAATGGCTCGCTCACGCGTTGTTTGGGGTCACAGGATAATCACTGTCTGCTGCTGCCTAAATTGTGGGGGTCCTTGTGGAAAAGGGTTGATGTGGTTGCGTGTTACCTGCTGGCTGCTCTTAGTGGCAGCTGCTCTGCTGGGGAGCAGCTGATGAGCAGGGCTGAGTTGTGGTGTGGTCAGAGACTGGTCCACCCCAAAAAAGTAACTTTGGTTTTTTTATATTTTAAAGGTTTCTAACCCATGGGAACAGTTTTTCCCTGGGCCCAGCTGGTTTGCAAGCTTGCAGTCACTGGAGTTTTGCCAGGGAGAATTTCCTTGTCATCTTCCTGGCAGCTCTGGATTCTGCCTGATGTGCACGCTTAAGGCTGGATCTTTCTCCTCGTTCTTCAGCACTGGAGGATGTGGAGGCTTCTCAAAAAGAAGTATCTCAAATCATTCAGAAAATATCATTATGAAATGATCTGCACAGACTGTTGCTTTTGCTGCAGACTTCAGATTTGTTGAAATCATAGTTGACCTTAGTCAAGCAATGAACGTGAAATCTCCCACACGCAGTCAGTTGTGCAGAAGTCGAGCAGGTTTCGGACCTTGCCTGGCTTTGGGTCGCTGATGAGTTGGGCAGATATAGCCTGGAGGTTGGCAGGTGTTGGGGAGCAGCAAGAGTCTTTCTGCTGCATCTTGGCCAGGCTCCCCGTCAATTAATGTCATCACTGGACTGCTTTCACTGGGGGGTTCTGTGGGAGTGGGGGGGTTGAGTCGGCTGCAGGGGCACCGTTGGTGGGTAAGTGTCGTTAGGGGGTAGCCTGAATGAGGTTCTGCTTATCAATGGGCACTTGAGTTTCCCAGACTGATAATTAGCCTGTTTTACTAATATTTAATTACTTTATGATCTTGCAATAATGTGAAGAGCAATAGAAGCTGCTCACGTAGTTGTTTACTTCCCCATCCAGTTGCAGAGTATCTGAATGCTCTGAGTTAGGTGGTGGCTTTGCACAGTATGACAAGATAGTTCCTACAATTCCAGCCTTTTTCTCTAACACGAGACATGCTTTTCCAGGGTGAATCATGTTGTAGAGGCACTTGTTTTACCGTGTAATTCTTGCGGCCAGCTGGCTCCCTTCCTTTAGGCCTCCGTGGAAATAGCAGTCTCCAACTGGTTCTAGACCCTTCCGTGGGTTCTCACCACATCCATGGTGTGACCCTGCCAGAAGTGATCGTGCCGCCGCTGCCGTGAATGAGGTTAGCACCGAGCTCTGGAGCGGGGCGCGTTACGTAACCGCGCAGTCCCAGTTCGGGGCTCGTGGCTGCAGGGAGAGGTCTGGTTCGGCTCCTTCATTCCTTGTGGCGAGTTTCGGTTCTCGCGGCTTCTGCTCCTCCACGTTCGAGTTTGTCCTCACGGGACCGTTCTGGAGCGTGCGTGGAGGGTGGCGGGGGGTTTGTGCACCTTCTGCGTTACACGCCGGTTGTGTCGCCGCTGTCCGCTCGCGGCAGAGCTTCGCGTTCCATTGCAGAGTCATAGAATCATAGAATGGTTAGGGCTGGAAGGGACCTTCAAAGGTCATCTAGTCCAGCCCCCCTGCAAGGAACAGGGGTATCTCCAACTAGATCAGGTTGCTCAGGGCCTCGTCCAACCTGGCCTTGTCCTTGCCATTACCCCTTGTCCTATCACAACAAGCCCTCCTGAACAGCCTCTCCCCATCTTTCCTGTAGGCCCCCTTGAGGTACTGGAAGACCACTATAAGGTCACCCCGGAGCCTCCTCTTCTCCAGGCTGAACAGCCCCAACTCTTTCAGCCTGTCCTCATAGGAAAGGTGCCCCAGCCCTCTTATCATCTTCATGGCCCTAGGTTGCATTACACAATGCAAGTGTCGTCGGACTGTCCATGCGGATACTCGCTTGTACAGGCTCTGTGTTTCCCTGGTTCAGAGCGTGCTGTGAGCACATGCCACCGTTCTTGTTTCTGTCTCACAGCTGGTGGTAAACCCACTCCGTGTTCAGTGGGGGGTGCTGGTGTGCTGGGAACGTGTCGCGGGGTGCTGTGCTGCGGTGGGTCGGCGTGGTGCTGCTCAGCTGCAGGGAGCGGTCACGGTATATGTTGTACGTGATTTGGTGTTGGCTTCTTCTCCAGAGACAGAAAACACAAACACTACCTGTGGGAGAATGTAGAGAGCTGTGTTCCCTTCGCTCGGAATTCTCACTCCGTGTAAACCTAACCTGGAGGAAGGGTCTCTGAAGCCTACAGGGGAGAACACCCCGTATATCTCCGTGACCCACGTAATGTTGGGCTTTTTTGAGCCCTGAAAGAAGGGAGGGGAGAGGATGGTATGTCCAGTGGCAAATATGACAGCTAATTTTAAGCTCTAGGCATCTGCCCGCTGTAAACTGGATTGAGATCACCAAACTTATTTAACCCGAGCAGCTGAGTAACATTTGACAGCTGAGAATCTTGACTGAATTTCGACCCAAAAAAATGCCAGATAAAGGCACTGTATCCTAGTGAAGAAACAGTCTCTGCAAGAATTGCTCAGTAAAGTGGTTGTGTTCCTTTTGTCAGAGCATCCCGAAAAAGATGCATCCCGCCAGGACAGGATTTTGGAGCCTTCCTTAAAGCCTAGATTTTTATTTTTTTTGTCACTGTTTCGTAATGGAGGCAGGAAATGAAGTGGGAGTGAGGGTCGAGAGAGCAAGTCTGCCACCTGCTCGAATGCGGCATTTCTGTAGCCGGGTGGCGTTGCTGTGGGCGCGTGCCCCGGCGTGCGCGGGGTCCGTGCCAGCCCCCCTCGCCCTCGGAGGCGCCGTTTGTGCGGATCCCCAGCGTCTCCCACGACTTAGAAGATGAGGTGCGTTGCAAGGTAGGTCTGCGTGTGTCTCGTTAGGAGCTGGCGCAGGAGGGGTGGAAGCCGCGATGGGCGCTGGAGCGGGGGCAGCGTGTGGCAGCTCCGCGGAGGCGGCAGAAGTTGCTGGGCAGACGTGGGATCGTGTCGCTGGTGCGCGGGATGGCTGCTGCTTGGAGCTCCGCTCTGGGAACGCGCAGGGGCTGAGCTGTCAGCAGGGCACGGGGAACAGAAGGAGCCTTGTCATGGTTCCTTCTCCCACCAGGCAGGAGCGAGCTCCTTGCGCGGCGTCCTGCGAGCGCGCCGGGGAGCGTCGGAACAGGCGGCTGCTGCTTGTCCTGGTGACGGGGGCTGCACCGCTTGGCATTAGGCGTCCTGACAAATGTGCTAAAAGAGAAAAAAAATTGACCAGCTCAGAGGGAGAGAGTTGCTCCAAACAGTCCCCTCCTTGTGAGCCCGTGGGGCGTGCAAGCAATGAAAGACAGGCTTCTTCCCGAGATCCTTGGTGCAACTCTTCCCTGTCTTCCGCGTCCAGCGTGGAGAGGCTCTGCGAAGACACCAACCTCTGCGCACAAAGCCGTCCATTCAGCCCGGGGCGTATTTTTAGCAAAGCACGATTCTTCTTCAGTTTCAAAAGTAGCAAGTGGGGAATGCAGCCTACATCAGTGCGAGATGCAGAATGATCTCATTCAGGCTGCAGCATCTGTTTGGATTGAAACAATTAGCAGTGATATCAGGAGATCTGCGCTTTTTCTTGTTACGGCCAGAGGCCGTGGTAAACAAGAACTGTTTTCTCTCTGTGCTTTCTGTGTCAGTGGAGCACAACTGGGGAGAGGTGCTGCTGTCCTGTGTCCAGGATCGCAGACCACAAGCCTTGCGTTTCCAGCAGCTCTCTTTGCCTTCGTGCTTTCGAGGCAATTTGCTTTTTCTTCCCCAGTACTTTTTCATCGTTAAGCTTTAAGCCATGCGAGCAGTAGAAATACCTGTGTACTTCCTTTCTGCCAGTGTTATTTGAGGCACTGGGACTTGTGGATGTGTGAATCTGTGTTAAAGCAAATGCTTAAAATGAAAGTAGACCAATAAAAAAGAGTAGAAAACAGTGACTTTTGTGTTTACGTGTTTTCTCTAGCATCTCAGAGTACCAGTGCTTTGTGGAAGCTGGCTTTGCCATGTATCTGTTTTCTTTCTCCCATTATCCCAGCTCTTCCCAGCAGTTTGGAGGCAGACAGTGTTCTGGCAGCCAGCCCTCCAGCAGTATCCATTAGACAGTGCTTCCTCGAAACGCGACAGGTAAAATTGCCAAAAGATTTGTGGATCAGGGACAGGTACGCTCCGCGGGTTACAGCGGTGGCGCAGCGAGATGAGTTCTGCATTTCATGCTGTTCACCCTTTTCTGTAGACTTCTTTAGCTTCCGAGGGAAGGAACTTCAACAGGATCTGTGATTTTCTGTTTGTGATTACAGAAAAAGAGAATAAAGTTTTGGTTAGCCTGCTTACTGCCAGAAGCACAGAATTGCTGATTAGTTTTTCCACTGTATTTTGAATATTTGACCTGTAATATTCAAAAAAAGTGTTTGTGTTTGGACACATTTTTAATCCTGCAAAGTAGGAGTCCTGCTGCTTGTGATACGGATCCATCCAAGAGGCATGTAATCATTTCTAGATCTTGTGGCCCTAGGGAAGGAGCAGCACGGAGCGGTGCTGCGCTGGCAGCTGCCTGCTCCTCAGGGTCCAGCAGCGTGCTGGCTTCCGAGGAAGAGCAAGGCTGTGGAACAAGCACCGTCCTTGGGCGAGGGACGGCTGGGTTGGAGGAGGTACGGCAGCTTCCTGGGCGAGTTCATCATTTGCTGGAAGGGGAGTGGGTGCAGTGGGGTGAACTGAACCCAGGAGCCGTCACGAGACCCTTCTGGGACAGTGGGGTGCGTGCACTAACTCGTTTCTTTGCCACCCTGTTACTTATTCATCTTGTTTCAAATAAATATGGCAGCGTGGGGGTGTGTTCTGTCTGTTTGGCATCAGCAGAGTTACTGCGGGGTGCCTCTGGTCCGGTGCAGGAGCGTAGCTGATAGCAAAAGTTAAAATGAAAGTGAAGAGCACCCACTTCAGCTGTGGCCCCCGGCGTGGCAGCGCCCTGTGTCCATTGTTCTGCCAGCTGGCACAACTGATGGCTCAGTGAAAACAACCCCGTGCATGAGGCAGTTGTGTGGGAACGGCCAATGGCGAGCCCGAGCGAGGCTAAAAACATGTGAACTTGTTTGAACACAATTCCCTTTGTCCTTTCTCTAGTAGGCTGGCTGAACATCGCGCCCGTTCACTGGGGGGGTCCCTCCTCCTCGCTCCGGCTCCGGCGCTGCCTTTGCCAAGATGTGCCCTGGGAGCGCTGGGGGCTCTGGCCGTGCTCCCCCTTGGCGAGGGCACTGCCCTGGAGTTCAGTCTGTCCCGAGTTGGCAGCTTCCCGGAGACAAGTGCATTTCTCACATAAGGATCTGGTCTCTGGGTACTTCCAAAATAAAAATGCCAAGTGGTGGTCGACTCTTACCAAGTCTGCTCTGCACCCTGCACTCTTGGATTTGGCACCTTACTGAAGTGCAGAACTAGCCAGCAGCCTTCGCTTCCGTTTTTATTTTACACGGTGACAGAGGCTTCTCGCTACGGTGCGTTCTAACAGCGCGTCCTCTAGAGCAAGAGCAGCTACAGCCTTCAGCGAAGGCAGCCGGCTTCTCTCCGGTGAGGTTTATTCAGGATGTGAGTTGTGAGAGACAAAAGTCTCTGCTTCCTCTGGGCAAAGCTCAGTCCTGTGACGTGCCCAAAGCTGCATCTAATTTTTGAGAATTTTGTGAAGGTGTACAGAAATACAGAAGTGGATCACTTGCATTATACTCTCTGTGATAGGTTAGCCTAAATTTTTAAAGGTAAAGATTGTCTCTGTATTTATAGTACCTGGGAGACTGAGGACTGACTCTGCCTGTTAGAGCAGTGCTGCCAGATACAGAAATAAAGCTCCCAAGAGCCATTGAGTAGCTCGTGCTTGCTCCGGAGCTGGATGGAGGTGTTTGTATGTAAGAAATCTTGCAACCCTTTGCTCTCCAGGCCTGTGTTCTCCGATTTGACTTGCTTTTCTGTACCTCGGGTTTCCCCGCAGATCGCTTTCCTGCAGCAAGCGGTGCAAAGAGCCACCGTCGCTTCTGGATCCTTCTTTCAAGCAGATGCTGAAGCTCAACGTTTCCGCACAGCCTGGAACCGACCCGTGCTTGAGCCTGAAGTGCAGCTCTGCTCTGGCGGAGCGGGGGGTCACCTGGCTGTTCTGGCTTCCTTGGCTTCTGCTTCCTGGCTCCAGCAGAGGCTGCGTTCAGAGCAGTCGGTGGTCACCCGAGCGGAGTAAGGTGGCCTGGAGCCATCCACGTCTGCTGCAGTGCCTGTGATACTGTCGTTGTCCCTGCCCCTGGGCTGCTCTAGCAGGGGGCTGCCCTGAGGGACGGGGTAGCTGGGGCTTGTACATGTGCTGGTCACATTCCCGTGGGCCGTGAGGGATGGAGTCTGAGCTGGTCTTTGTTCTGATGGTCAGAATTTGCCTGTTTCTAAGGCCGGAGTTCTGGTCGTGCAAGTGCTTTGGAGAGTGGACGCACAGTGTCCATCGCTCTGGCTACAGCAGTGAAGTCCCAAAAGCACGATGCAAGTCTTGACTCCTCTCTTCTGGAGGGGAATGATCCTTCTTTTGAGTTGACCTCATAGTTTTTACTGGGAGAGGAGGCAAGTGAATTAAATCACTGCATTTTATTCAACGAGGCTGAGTTACACTTCACCATGGTTCACGCTCCCTCTCAGACTGCTCATCTAAAATGGTGAAGGTAGATGGAAGGAGAGAGAGAGAAGGGTTTAATTTCCTTCAGGGGAAACTTTGCTTTCAAGAGTTTAAGGAATGCTGCTTTAAACCATATGTTGTGTGTTTTTAAATGTCCTAAACTGTCTCTGCAAATGCTCGCTCTTGAGTGTGAGGACTATTTCTGGACCTGTTGCCAAGGCAGTGCCAAGCTTCTCCTTGAGGCTTTCACCCTTATTTCTCCTTGATTTAGCTGCCTTTTGAATGTAGAAATTGTTCTTGGCCCTGTTTCTGAAGTATGTGGGAATACTTCTGAAAGATAGACAGCACTCTGTTTCTTGACTCCAATGGCTGCTGAGGTTTTACAGCACCTTGCAGGAGTAGGCTGGTTTTATAAACCAGTGTGAGAGTTCTGCTGGGCTGCGGAAGCCAGTTCATCGGAGACTGGAGGGAGGATGCTCAAAGGTGGCTTTAATCTGCTGCTGCATTCCTGTAATATTCAGCTAATTAATGTCCCTGAGTATCCCTGTTCATGGCCCTGGTAAAGTGAAGTATCTGAGAGCCAGCAGGATGTGAGGTTTGCTCTTTTCTCTTGAGCAATGTGTACAGAGGAGACCTCGCAGCAACCAGCTACAAGGGTTTTGGAGCACAGTCATACCGAGATTGCTTGGGGGTCAAAAGCTTGGTCATGCAGAATCTGTTCTCATGCTCAATCCATCTTAAAAGTGTGGTGTTTTGCTTCCTTTCAGAGAGGCAGAATCATTCAAGGAACAAGGAAACGCGTACTATGCCAAGAAAGATTACAACGAAGCGTACAACTATTACACAAAAGCCATAGGTGAGAAAAGTTGGTAATAATAGTCATATTTGCTGAATACTGTGTCTAAAAATCAAAACTGTTTATTGGTTTAAAATACACCAGCAAGGTTTCTAACAGCACACGCTGGATGAAAACCTTTTGCCTGCTTTAGTTACCTTGCCAAATTTCAGCAGCTTGGTAAGGCAAGTCAGTGCCAACGTGGGTGATTGCAGCAGTTCTGTTTCTTCTCCAGCCAAGACATTGTGAGCATGAAACCAATCCATCTCTCCCTCTAATGCAAGGTCAGCAGTGCCGCTGGACTGAGCACCACGAACTTTTGTTCTGTATGAGTTTATTCCTGCATATAGTGTGGGGAGCAATAGTTTTATGACTTGCTGTTCAAAACAGCTGCTTGACCATCATAAGCCACTCAGGTGATGTTATAAATTGGGAGGGAATGCGAGTTTTTAATCCTACCACAACTTTTTAGTATGTCTTACATGTTGAATAGCTGCTTGCATGACACTGACAGTGAGTGCTCTACATCTTCTCCAGATACCTGTCCTAATAATGCCAGTTATTATGGTAACAGAGCTGCCACACTCATGATGTTGGGGAGGTTCCGAGAAGCACTGGAAGATGCTCAGCAGTCTGTCAGACTGGATGATAGCTTTGTAAGGGTAGGTGGAAAACTTCATCCTCCTCCTTCATGTCTCAATACCCTTGTCTTCACCTATTGCAGCTCTTGCAACTCCCTTGTAACTGTCTTCTCAGGGCCATCTACGGGAAGGGAAGTGCCACCTTTCCCTAGGGAATGCCATGGCTGCCAGCCGCTGCTTTCAACGAGTTTTAGAACTGGATCATAAGAATACCCAGGCTCAGCAAGAGGTAAGAGGTTCTTAAAATTTAAATATTCCTAGTAGATGGAGCTGTTGAAGGGAATGGATTGAACTAGTAAGCCTTTCTCTTCGAATTTGCCAGGTGGAATCGCAGTTACTGTTAGTAAGGACTGTTTGTGTGCTGTGAGGTAATAGGAAAAAGTGAGATGCTCTCAAAGTCTTTGTTTTTCAGTAGACAGCCGGGTTGCACAGTAACTCTGGTGTGTGGTTGTCTTTTCTTAGCAGAAAAGCGTGGGCGCTGAGGTGGTGTTTCACCCAGTGCTCCAGAGGAGAAATGGTGAATGGTGGTAAGGGGGCACGGAAACGGGCGATGCAGCGTGTAGAAGGCTGCTGCCACTTGTGTACCTTATGCACAGGGGTACATTTTCCTGGGCTGCCAGTTAGGTCACTTGATTTCCAACTTAATGCCAACAAAAGTGTGCGTGTTATCTGCATTAGTGTTTCATGGTCTGCAGTAGCTTTTGCTCGGACGCTTTAGGGACTGGCTGCTCAAATGCTGCTCGGTGGTGTTGGAGCAGTGACTGTCCTGCAACACTCACTGTGCTCTCCTGTCTTGCAGCTGAAGAACGCCAGTACTGTGCTGGAGTATGAAAAAATAGCTGAAGTGGATTTTGAGAAACGGGATTTCAGGAAGGTGAGATGAACTCAGTTGTTCCCTGTAGCGTTATGAACTGACGTGTTTTACTTGGCCAGTTCAGCCAGGTGCCTGTCTCGTTTCCCTGCCCAGCATTAGCTGGGCCCTCACAGGAGGTGCTGCACAACATACTGTTGCTGTTGAGGCCAGGCTGTCTTGTGAACTGTGTAAGAGTTGTGACAATAGCAGAGCTCGGGCTCTCTTAGCACCGAACAAGTGAGGGGGTGCCTGGCTCGGGCTGAACATCCTCTGTGACTGTTTGCTTTGCAGGGTGAGTGGAACCGTGGATGAGCTGCTTGATACAGATTTTGTCAGCAGCAGCATTTGACCATGCTTTGCTTCTAAAATGCGTATCCAGGATTCTTCTTTCTCAACTGTTTAACTGAAAAAATTAAAAAAGGGGTGGTCGGTCTGCCAGTATTATAGTGAGGGTCATTGAAGGAGGAATGCAGATCTGCGTGGGGCGTTCTCCGTTACTGATTCCAAACCTTTCTTCCCAAGGACTGTAACAGCATGCAGCTGGTACTGACCTGATACAACAAGAAATGACAGCATGAAGCCAGAAAGGCACCAAACACTTCTCATGCAACTGTTTCTGTTGAGTGGGTGCATGTAAGGCCCAAGTTTGGCCCTGAAAGGAGATTGTCCAGCACATTAAGCTCGTTGTTCAAGTCACTGACTCTTAGGCTAAACTCAAGATTTTGGGAGGGTAAATCCCAGCTTTGTATCACCTGGTTATGAGGAGCAAGAGGGATGTATGGTCAGTCTGGATGTCGTGTGTAGGAATCGCCCTGCCTGTATTGCACATTCTGGGCTTTTGCATCTGTCCCTTCACTTCTCCCGTCTCCCTTCACTGGGGAGGCTTTGCATGAAACGTGATCTTTGTTTCTGGAGAGCTGCTCTTGCTCCTTCCTCACCCAGAAGCCTTTGGCTTCTCAGTCTGGAGCACAGTGCTTCCCACAGCAGGCACCGTGATGTCACGGCAGGGAAGCAGATGAACCTTGGTGGAACAATGACCCTGTTCTCATGCAGATGTCCTCACCAGAGAGGCAGAGATGGAAAAGACCTATTAGATCACCCTGCCTTTGCAGTCAGACCAGTGTAAGATCAGTCCCTGCACTGTACTTTTTTGTGTTTTGTCCAGACCAAACTGTCTCAATCTATTGAATTTCTGTCCTTCCCCCGTGTCTGTATAATGCAGGAAACAGGGGCAGAATTGTCTTCCTTGGCTTTTTCTTCATAGCCTACAGTTTCAGAAGAGTTAAAGGGATGGACCTTCTACAGGTGTCCCTTGAATCTTCCGTGTAGTGCTACGTCATAGTGACATAGCAGGTGCCACAGACCTTGGTACACAAAGCCCTTTAAAAGACAAAACAGCTGCACATGAGGAAAACTTTCTGATGAAGTACGTGTCTCCAGCAGGGCTGTCTGCACGCTTGTCTTCCTGTTCAACGACAGATAGGAAATCTCAGTTGTGGTCATGGTGCAGCCTTTCAAACCAGGCCTTTGGCTGTTTGCTTTGCTCACAGTTGTGGTTTTTTCTCACTCCAGGTTGTGTTTTGCATGGATCGTGCTTTGGAGTTTGCTCCTGCTTGTCACCGATTCAAGATCCTGAAGGCGGAATGTTTGGCGCTGTTGGGGCGCTACCCAGAGGCACAGTCTGTAGCAAGGTGAGCGTCCTGAGGTCTGGAGGTGCAGTGACAGCTGGTGGTCAGCCTCCCAGCTGCTGCTGGTGTTCCACAGCCCAAAATGGATGAGGGAATAAAGAAAAAGAGAGTCCTTAATGCAAGTTGTGATGAGGAGGAGTGCATGAATGTATCCCCTTTAATCTTACTGGGAAACTGTGTTTAGACTCCGTTAGTAAGCGGTGGTCTTGCTTGAGCAAGTCCCCGTCCTTCATGCGTATCCGTACCGCAGGCTTGACAAAATAACTGAATATCTGCGTGGAGGAAGCGTGCTTTTGGAGATCAGAAGGAAACTGGCATAGGGAAACATTTCATTTTTTTCAATGTGTCTGTGGCAGTGACATCTTACGGATGGACTCGACGAACGCCGACGCTCTGTACGTGCGCGGGCTCTGCCTTTATTACGAGGACTGCATCGAGAAGGCCGTGCAGTTCTTTGTCCAGGCGCTCAGAATGGCTCCCGACCACGAGAAAGCGTGTCTTGCCTGCCGTGTGAGTCCTGGGGGCTGGGGCTGGGGCTGCAAAGTTACAAGATACACGTGGGGTTTTTGAACCAAACGCCTGACTTGGTTCTGCTGGATCAGTCCCTTCTCCCTCCCTCCCTCCACGTTATCATTCCCAAATCTCCAGTAGCAAGTAGTGTGTCCAGCCCTTCCCAAAGACAGCCAGCTGCTGCTTTAAGCAAAACTAGCAGCTCTTTCTCCCACGACTGAGATGCTTTGTAGGCTGCCTCCCTTTCGTTCTTCGTTGTTCCTCCATGGGATACAGGAGCAATAAAATTAGCTCTATCCGTTCTAAAAACTTCTGACTTGAAGATTGGAGATTAGTGCCCACAGGTTGGCTTGTGTTTAAACACTGTTCCTTTCATGTTGCTCCTTCCCTGTTGTAGTTCTTTAACTTTTAAAATCTATTTACTTATATAAGCTCTCAAAGTGAGGTCTCATTCCTGTTTTTTAAAAAATCTATAACTTCACTGTCGTGTTCTCATCTTAAAAAATTAGGCAACCTTTGAGTCTTTTCTTTCAGAATGCCAAAGCACTTAAAGCAAAGAAAGAGGATGGGAATAAAGCATTCAAAGAAGGAAACTACAAACTAGCCTATGAACTGTACACAGAGGCACTAGGAATAGATCCAAATAATATAAAAACAAACGCCAAACTCTACTGCAACCGAGGGACGGTTAATTCAAAGGTAAGAAATGATCACCTAGCAGGTCATTTTTCATCATATTCCTCACCACAGAATTTGTAAATTGCAAATCAGTTATTCTGGAAAGCACAGGCTCCTCTGTCTGCTGGAGCAGCTGGATCTTTCTAGTGCTATAGGGAATGTTTCAGGTTTTTGTACTTGCACAATGATTGGATTTGGTCCAAACAGCCAACAAAGTTGACTCCTGAAGAAACAAAACTCAAATACTTGGACTGCACAGAGTGGGAGGGAGAGGAGGAATGTAGCTTAACCTTATCTTAGTCAGCATAAAGGCATCCTTGTTTGTTTCCTTCCTGATAATGAGGAGAGATCTTTTCTTATGCTTCTTGTAGAACATCTGTCTTGCTTTGTGTTTTTGATTTAAAAAAACATGACCCGATTTAAAAGCCCTGGACACTTTTTCCAGGTTTGCTGTTGCATTTTAGTCATGCACTATCCAGAGAAACAGTCAGTCATGTGATGGCACTTCAAATTTCCACCCCAGGTTCCCTCTAAGCATGTTTCCTCCTCGGCTGTGCGTGCTGGTGCCCGCTGTACCAGTGAGGTGTTTCAGTATCCCCGTTTGCTCACCAGCCAGAGGCTGTTCTCAAAACCTGGGGAATGGGATGAGCTGGAGGCAGCAGTAATGGTTATTTTACATGGCTGCTTGTGTCTGAAAGCAAACAATGCTTTTTTAAAAAAAAAAAAAATTTTAAGTTTATTTTCCTGTGTGGGAATTTGTTTGGACACAAAGTAACTTGGTTTTTAGATCATTCTCAGGAAGACCTTTACTTCCAAGTGCGTTTCTTAAAGAGAAGCACCTCGTAGTTCTACCATTTCAGTAGCCAAGCTTCTAGTTTTTCCCTTGGGAAGAAAAGCTCTCTGTTTTGGGGGGATTGGAAAAAATTTCCTAGACGCAGACACCCAAAACAGTGAGATTTTCCCAATATTATTTCAGTTGCCTAAAATCATAATGCTGCTTAGCAGAACTTGTTCTCTGGTTGGGATTCACATAACTCCTGTCTGACATTGCAGCTTAGGAAACTTGAAGAAGCAATAGATGACTGCACGAATGCGGTAAAACTGGATGACACGTATATCAAAGCGTACTTGAGGAGAGCACAGTGGTGAGTAGACCTTTATAATGGACATGCCGAGCAGGTTTGTGGGTAGGAATCTCCTGCCCATGGCACTGAGTGACAGAGATGACAAATCTGAAGCTTAACTGAATAAAATGTTCTGTCTTAAGGGGTCCTGAATTTATTTGCCTTCCCTGTGCTAACAAGGAGCTGGGGGAGCTCCGTGTAGCGTGTCCTGCCTGCATGGACCTGGGCTGCCTGTCGATTGTTGTATCTGGGCAGGATTTGTCCTGAAGTTTGATTTACGTTTATCGACGAACGTAGGACGTTCTGTCCCAGGGAGCCCCTCTCCAGCTTTTTCAGAAGGGCTGCTGTGGGTACGAGATCTTGTCCTGGCAGAGCTGTTGGCGCTTCCAACAAAGCAGGTTTTGAAACGGGGTGCCCTGCTTCCCGTAAAGCAGAAATCAGGTGAGAGGTGTGATACTGCAGCGCAGTGCGGTGAGGCTGAGCGAGTTGTGCAGGGGAAGTTGGGGTCTGTGTGTCTCCTTTGTAACTCAGCGCCAGCCGGGGAAGGAGTTGAAGCTCTGTTCTGGCTACGGATTTATTTGCTGCTTTCCCCAATCCTGAGTGTTCCCCAGTTTGTGGCAAAGCTGCCTGGCTTATAGACGAGCCAAAACTGCAGCCTTCCTGTGGGCCCTCATTTTAATTTACAGCCTTCAGTGTTCTTAAGCTCCATCTCAGTAATTGCTTAATTACGGTGAGTAGCCAATATGTGAGTAAGGCTGAAACACCACCAGATGGGCACACGTCCCTCCGAGGTGCCAAGATTGTCACTTCTGACCAGCATTGCTGGTGTTTCACTCTGCACCAGCTTCCTTGCAGTCTTGCTGGCTGATATTAGTTCCTGCGGCTGGATAAAGTAATTATCAGATCGTTAAAGTAGAACTTGTGCTGCCAAATGAGATTGCAGTCTCTGCTTGGAGCCCAAAGTACAGGTTCCTGTGCCAGAATTTCCCACAAATAGCAGGTGTCTGGGCTTCCAGTCAGTCGAGCAGTGACCCTTTGTGGGATCCTCTTACGACTGCTCTGTCTGCAGTCCAGTGCATGTCTTGTCTTTAATTCATATCCGTCCCGAAAGCTGGTTCCTGACCCCCCTTTTGTATTCCCTGTCAAGTACACCTTTGCCACCAGTGTTTCTTTTCACAGTTACATGGACACAGAACAATATGAAGATGCTGTAAGAGACTATGAAAAAGTTTATCAGACAGAAAAAACAAAAGGTGAGCATATTGGCATTCTTTTTGCGTGCATAAGTTTCCCTGAACTGGCATTTTTTGTTGTTGCTCTTGTTTGCTCCCTCCCCCGCAATATGTTTCGGTTTGCAGCCTTTCACCCCAGCGGGACCATACTGGGAGAGCCCTCAGAAGCACTCTGAAATGCCTGTCTCAGAGTCTGGTTTCCCTCCCAGCATTGGATGCTGAGCAGATAGTTTAGCTTGTAGTTGAAGCAGTGCACTGGATTCAGAATATCTGGGTTTGGTTCTTGTTCTTCACTGTCATCTGGCTTGAAATGAAACGGACAAAGTAACCTCAGTCCTTGTGGTTCAGTGTCTAATACTGGTTTAATCCCACTGAGATGTTTACCTACATTTCAGAACAGCCTGAAGTGGACAGTGAGGCTTTAATTAGCCACCTCACTGTAAATCCAAGTGGGTTGGTTACTAGTGGCACTTGAATCCTTCAACCCATGTCATCTCTGCATGTTGGTCTTCAGCCTCTTTTAAGGCAGGAGGTTGTGCCTGACACTAAAGCCGCTTCCCTTTGGCTTTGTGCTTCTTCCTAGAACACAAGCAACTTCTAAAGAACGCGCAGGTGGAGCTGAAAAAGAGCAAACGGAAAGACTACTATAAAATCCTGGGGGTTGACAAAAACGCCTCTGAAGACGAGATCAAGAAGGCTTACAGGAAAAGAGCACTAATGCATCATCCAGGTATCCTCAAACAGTCTGTTACTAGAGTGTGTGTTGTTGCTTTCATTCCCTTGCTCCATGCCTGTGCCTTGCGCAACCATCTCTCAGAAACAGGAATAAATGAGAGGGACTTTCTGGACAAATAGCAGTTCTGACCCCACAAATCTAAAATACGTCCTGTGGCAGTAGCTGGGAGCGTGGAGTGTTTTCCGTTTACGCTAGAAACTAAAAGCTCCTTTCCTGCTTGTTTTTGTATCCCTAGACCGACACAGTGGGGCAAGTGCAGAAGTACAGAAGGAAGAGGAGAAGAAATTTAAGGAAGTTGGTGAAGCCTTTACCATCTTGTCAGATCCCAAGAAGAAGGCCCGCTATGACAGCGGGCAGGATCTAGAAGAGGATGGGTTGAACATGGGAGGTAAGTGTTCCTTATGATATTCTACCATGGCAGCCTGTAAAAAGGTGAGACCATTTCGAGTCTGCCTTCTCCCGAAGCAAACCTCCCGTTTGTAACAATTCTGGGAGTTGGCTCGGTTTGGTCTCTGAAAGCGTTTGAGTGGCAGATCTGCACTGAATGCTTCAAGTTGTGAACAGTCTGGCTTAGATGGTGGATGGTGTCCTTGGTTGAGCCGGTAGGTAATACCTGCCGTTAGGCAGAATTCCTTCTTAGGAAGTGTAAAATAGCATAACAGAAGGATTGTGGGTCCTTAGATGCTGCTTATCCAAAATTCTTAGGTTGCCCCTGTGACTGAAGTGCTCTCTCTGACACCTGTTGCCTTTGCCTGTTTCCAGCTGGTCAGTGGCCCTGTCCTCTGCTGCTGCGTAGCCCTGCTCAGAGCAAGCTGTCTGCTCATGGCTTTTTGTCCGTTTCTAAAATGTTGTATGGGCCCTCAGTGAAGTGACTATTTCTGAACTGTGAAAAGTGTAGCTGGCTGTTTCACTTCAGCTCACAACTTCCTTTTCTTCCCTCTAGACTTTGATGCAAATAATATCTTCAAGGCCTTCTTTGGTGGTGGGCCAGGTGGCTTCAGTTTTGAAGGTAGGTGGAAGCATTCTCCTGCCAGCTCTGGGAACGTAAGTACCCAAATCCCTTGACAGGACAGCTGAGTTTCCCACAGCCGTTCCCAGTGTGCTGTTCAAGAACAGTATTTGACTTTTCTACATAAAGTATCGAAGAGCTCTTGGAAAGTTCCATCTCACGGCATCCCAGCTGGTGGCCAGTCTGGTTCTTTTGTGTTCCAAAGAGACAGAAGCCCTTTCCAAGTGTGTGTAGGCTTTGCTGTTAGGAATAGTTGACCCTAACTTGGACACAACTGCTGGTGCTGAAGCAGCAAAAGGGCGTTCTTGGTCAGAAGCCCTGTGCACATGTATCACACAGCTCTCTTCTCTGGTTTTGTGAGACTGAGAGTCCTCCTGACAGCCTCTGCCTGGAGAGCAGCTGTTACTCGTGCCCCTTCAAACCTCAAACGTGGTCAGGCTTTCTTCACACACCTCAGAGCAGGATGAATTTACACAGCACTGAGCGAGCTCTCGGCACTTGGCCGGTGCCAGGGTACCCTTTAGGGAAGTGTGTGTTCCTTAAGGTCTTTTGTTAAGTGAACTTTGAGAAGTCTGGCACGCCTCGTGTACTGTTTGCCTTCCTCCTTGTAAATCTGCCTCCCTCACCCATACTATCAGTAGTCCACTCTCCTACTGATTGGGAATTAGCTGCTGGAAATGCATAGCATAAATCTCATCTCTCCCACTTGTTCGAGTGGCCTCAAGCTGCTGCAGGGCACTGGTTAAACATGTTGTCTTTGAATTTTGAAAGTGCTAAATATCTTTTCATTTTCTTTTTCAGCTTCTGGGCCTGGAAATTTCTTTTTCCAGTTTGGCTAAAAAAAAACCCCACCAAACCACACATACCTGATCTGCTTATTTTAACCTTGAGTATGGACATACTTAGACTCCTTCCTTCCTTCATGTCTCATTGTACTTAGAGCAGTTTCATTTTTCTCGGTTGGAGACCTCTGTTTTGTGTGCTGTTGTGTGTGAAGAGGAAACCAGCTCGGGGAGGGGAAGGCTTGTGAATTTTGTTCTACTGTTAACTTTATTAAAAAAAAAAAAAAAAAAATAAAGCTTTGAATCTTTTGGTCCCTCCATGCTGGCCCGTACTTTCAGACTGTTCCTGCTCCTCAGCGGAGAGGATTTCCCTGAAGTCCTCGTGAAATCTCCACTTGTAAGAGGGTGAAGTAATCTATTTTTTTTCACTTGGCTCCAAAATGCAGTGTGGCAGCATGTCGGGTTTGTAGTAATTTCTGAGTTACCTTTAATCTTCTGAAAATATTGCCAAGATTCAATCAAGTTTCATACAATCGTGTTTTACCTGCCAGCTCTTTTTTTTCTGTCTTTTTTTTTTTTCCCATGATTCTACCAGAACGGTACCTTTGGGCATTAACTTAAATGATAACGTGTGAGCTTAACGATTTCGTACCAGAGAAATGCTTCTTTGGACTTGAAAGAGCAGCTTACATGAGAATTCCCTGAGATGCAGCTAGAATTAAGGGCTTTGTGTTTCCACTCCAGGAATTGTCCTGTTTAAGGGAATACTGAATTTGCTCTGGGCTCACCATACTTTTTTTTTTTAATTAATCCACTTGAACATTTGTGCTAAAACTTGATTTTTGTTGAGCTTGATGTTTGGTTTCCTGTTACTGATGCGTGACGTGGACGTCTCTGGCTCTGAAGAAACGCGAAGCGATACCCAGGTCGATAACTGGAAACGGTTGCTGCGTGCGAGCAGCAGTGCGCGCTCGGAATGTTTACAGGAACTGTACCAATGTGTTAAACTGGTCGAGTAGTTTTCAACTAGACATAACGTACTAGTCCAAAGAAGCAAGAAAATGCAAAGTCAAACGCTGAACTGACAGTCTGCCACTTGCTTCTCTTGCACGATGCCAGGACAAGTGCTGGAGGGATGAGCTGAAAGCCTGGAGCTGCCTGCAGCTGCACCGCCTGGAATTGCCGGTGGATTTGGCGGGGTGGTACTGCCACTGAACAGGAATGCAGGTTTATTTTTCACCTCAAATGTCGTTTTACAGCAAGATCTGAGCTGAGAGAGGACTCTGCTTCCAGAATTCTTCGCTTCTTGGCTAGAGAGTGAAGAACCTTTCTGACTAGGTGCTTTGTTCAAGTTAACAGCCGTCTGCGGAGCGGTGCCGGAGCTCGGCGCGTGGCGTGGTCCCACGGCCCCGGAGCGGTGCCGGAGCTCGGAGCGTGGCGTGGTCCCACGGCTCCGGAGCGGTGCCGGAGCTCGGCACATGGCGTGGTCCCACGGCCCCGGAGGGGTGCCGGAGCTCGGCGCGTGGTGTGATCCCATGGCCCCGGAGTGGTGCCGGAGCTCGGCACGTGGCGTGGTCCCATGGCTCCGGAGTGGTGCCGGAGCTCGGCGTGTGGCGTGGTCCGACGGCCCCGGAGCGGTGCCGGAGCTCGGCGCGTGGCGTGGTCCCATGGCTCCGGAGCGGTGCCGGAGCTCGGCGCGTGGTGTGGTCCGACGGCCCCGGAGCGGTGCCGGAGCTCGGCGCGTGGCGTGGTCCCACAGCCCCGGAGCGGTGCCGGAGCTCGGCGCGTGGCGTGGCCCGGCAGAGCTGCAGGCGTTCGCGCTCGGAAGCGGGGCGTGAGAGATGGTGCGTTGGCACTCGGTGGCACCAGCGAGAGGGGCAGAGTCGCGGCAGCTTTGCTGTGCCCGGTGTTCCGAGCTGAGCTGCGGCAGCGCAGGGACCTTGGGAGGGCTGAACTTCGCTTGGCTGAGCAAGCGGGTGTTGGTGCACACGTAGGGCTCCTTCCTGGAGAAACCTGGCACTTTGTGTAGTACCTGATTTACCTTCTCACTGCAGGAACAAAACGTGCAATGAATTCATTGCATGAAACGGTTCCTTGGAATGCTGACATCTTTTGTCTTCCTTCCTTTCGAGGGCTGTCCGTGTCCTGTCCAGCGGGACAGTTGCCGGGCTGCAGCGCGGGTTAGCGCCGTTTCCGACAGCCGCGGTAGTGCCGTGGTGCCGCCGCCGCGTCCCGCAGGCCCGTGGTTGTGTTTTGTCAGGATTTTGACAATCTGCTTTCACAGAGGGAAGATTTAAGGGCTTAAATTCTAGTACTGCAGAATAAAGAAAGTGTTTTATAACTCGCTCAAAAGTTAGCTTTTAAAATGAGCCAGTGTTGAGTAATATTTCCAAAAATCGACTCTCTAACATTTACTCTGACGTCCTGCGCACCAGTGTAACGTGATGGTTTCCCCGGATTGCACTGGGAGGAAAATGAGGTCCCGGCATCTTTCACACTCTGAAGCAGTAAATACCTGAGGAGTTGAAATACTGGTCTATGCATATTGTTCCAGTTCTCATGGCACTTGTCAACCAGAGTTTACAGGACTTGTTTGAGTGTGGCATTCTGGATTCATCATGTCTTGTCCTGTGTGTGTTGATATTACTGTACAGTTTGGACTTTTCTCAGTCTTTTATCACCGTGCAGAGATGTGTCCTGCATTTGTCTGTGGTTTTTATTATTTCCCTCTCCCCCCAGTTAGGTACAACGGCTTCCTCCTCTCCAGACTTTGAATGAGACCGTTCCTTGGAGGGCAGAAGTGCAGCAGCTTCTCTTCTGAGACAAAATTAGACAGCAGATACGTACGAAATGTACGTGAGTGCATGACTTGATGTAGGTAAATATTAGTATGGTGAGTGCCAAGACTTTTCTGAGGAGCACTGTTGTGTGACTCGAAGTGTCCCCTCTCGCACAGAGCGCGGGGGGCTGAGCGGCGTTGGGCGACTCCGTTACCTCGGGGCAGCAGCGCCTGGAGATGGTGGTGCGGTGGCGTTGTGACCTCCGTCGTGTCCTGGCACGGCTCGGAGACGTGGGCTCGGTTTCTTTCGGAAAAATCTGCGTAGATGTGCATCGCTGGAAGCGTCGCTGTTCGCGCTGGGTAGTTGCGGAGCGTTCGGTACGTGGCTGCAGGGAGCCCCGTGCCCCTGTTCCGGCCGCGCCACTGCCAGACGTAGGGGTTTGCCCCAGAGATAAGGAATAAGTATCTGGAAGTGGTGTTATGCCTGTGGTTTGCCGAGGGTGACAGAGAGCGTCGGGAAGGCAGCGGCTGCGGGTGGTACCCCCGAGGCACGAGCACAGGCGGGCCGTACTTGGAAGCGTTGTGTTCCCGTTGGTGTGGCTGCGGAGCAGCACCTGAGCTCGGCAGGTGGAAGAGACCTGGGATAAAGCCCTTCCTTTGGATGAGAAGGGTTTTCTTTCTGGCAGTTGGCCTTTGTGCTCCTGAAAGGTTTGGGGTTTGGTGTGGCAGCAAGAGCCGTAATGCTGAACCCCGGGATGTACCTGAACCGGCTCAGCTCCTGTGCCCGCCCTGAGCACGGGGCTCCGGCGCCGGCCGCGCGCTCGGCCAAATCGCTCTTCGGCCAGTTGGAATGACCCAAGCGTTTGGAGCACACGGTGGTTTGCTCTTCTCTCAAAATTCCTTCCTCGGTTTCAGTAACAACTAAAGATACTCACTTATCTTCAGCTGGATGGTTTTCATCCGTTCAAACGTGTGCCTTGTGTACCCTCCCCTCCCCTTTCTTAGGGAGACAGGACAGCTCGTTGCTGCACCGACCCGCGTTTCCCCAGCGGTGCCGCGTCCGCCCGGGGCTGTCGCAGTAGGGCAGTGCCAAGGCCGAAGGGCAGTGGGCTGCGTCGCGGTGGCTCCGGGACCCTCCCTCCTCCCGGGGCCGCTCGCAGGCAGCGGTGTGTGTGCTGGGGATGTCCCGGCTTCGCCGGGCAGCAGGACCTGTGCTTGGCTTTGAAAGATGGTGTGTGATGCTTTGGCCTTCCTCAGCGTGCTCTGGCGTAACCCCCTCCTGCGGGAACAGGGACGGGATCATCCCTTCTCTCGGCAGTGCTGGGCAGGGTTTCACTCCGGCATAGATGGGACCTCTGAAGGAAAGCTCCGGTGTGGTGGTGTGAGCAGGGTGCCGAGACGAGGCATCGGCTGCAACGTGGCATTACTGAGCTCGAGCTCCAGCGTGAGCCGGTGGCTCGGGATGGCAGGAGTGCAGTGGGAGGGCTGGGATGCTGCCTGTGGGTGCAGTGGGAGAGCTGGGATGCTGCCTCTGGCTGCGCGTGCGGCTCGGCCGCGGTTCTGGCGTAGCCAGTCTCGCCTCGATTACCGCACCGGCCGCCGCTTTCACTGAAGAGCTCGTGCTTCAGGAGAGAACATGTCGTGGGGCAGTGCTGGAGGGCCCGAGTGCGGAACGGCGAGCGGAGCGCCTTCCTCGCGTGCTCGTCTGCTTCGTTGTCACGGCGTTAAGGAGTAGTCAAGACAAAACCAGACACCGATGTGAAGCCAACTTGGAGAGGACGCTCGACCCTGTGCTGCAGTATTTATCTGAATCGAAATTCTGAATGTTTACCTCAGTGTAAATATCCTAACCTTTCCCGTGGGAGGAAGGGAGTATTGCATGGAGCAATCGCTGTCCCCATCGCTTTGCCAAACACGTCATCCTCTCTAAGACTGGCTTCGCATCGGTACGGACACTGTCCCTCTTTGGACCCTTACCTTGCTAGGATGTGAATGAATGGTAAAAATGTGAATATTTGTTGTTTACTTCATTAGGCATAATTCATAATGATGTGTTTATATGAAGAATATCACAAACTGAAGCAAAACCATATGCAATTGGTTTACTTTATTATAAACTGTATATGATGTACAAACTAATAAAAACTTAAATGACGACAGTCTCACTGTTGTTCTTGAACAGGCAAATAAACGAGATATTCCAGCTGTGCATTTCTGTGCTGGATGGGATCTGGAGCATCGCGTTGTTCCCGGGGCACTGGAGGGAGAGGGGGGTCAGCACTGTCCTGGGCAGCGCCTTCCTGAAGGTCAGATGGAACAGACCCCTGTGAGGTTCCTGTTGGGAAAGGCCCCAGCTGAGAATGGGGCACTCACCCCTCTGCCAGTGCAGGAGCAAACGAGGGGGTCTCTGCTGAAGGGAAGGGAGGATCACAGGTGCTACGGGGCACGTGTAAATTTTTTTTATTGTTACTACATAATGAGGATTTGTTATCATCCATCTCTCCGAAACAGCAGGAAGTATTTTGCTGCGTTGGTGAACTTGCTGAAGCGTTCACCAGCTTCGCCCCAAAGCACTCCTCGCTCTCGTTTTCAACGAGATGCCTCTTTGCACGGCAGCATCGGGCATCCCTGGCAGCGGTGCCAGTGCGCACCCCCTGCGGGTACCTGTGCCCCCGCGACAGCTCCGTTACAGACAGAGCCCAGCACACGCGTGTCACACACAGTAAGTATTTACATACATTAATACCGGATTAATTCCACGATGCAGTTCACCAGACACTGAGCCGTAGCACTGAGTTTAAACCGTTGTCCTGACCGGAATCTGTTAGTTGAGCTTTGTGTTACAGCAGAGTAGTGACCACGTACCCGCCGACCAACAGGCAAACGGTTCGGCGAAGAGCAAAAACATCAGTTTCAATAAAACAGACTTAATAACAGAAGTGCTTGATCATTAACTCTTTTTCCAGCCAATAGTTTAGGTTTGAGCAGACTTAAGTTACGCAGTTACGGTACTTCCACCTACTTCCTAAATTACAATGTTACTGCCATCCTACCTTTTAACATTCAAGTGCATTAGAGAAAAGTAGTAAAATCTTGCATGAAGTACGGTTCTGTACTTCAGACATGATTTTAGTTTCTATAAAATAAGATGGAAAAGACGTTAGTTCATCTCTTCCACTCCCTGCCAAGGCAGGATTGTTCCCTACAGGACAAGGACACTGGACGGTGCGTGGTCCGGCCCACTCCGACGTGTGACATGGAATGGCTGGAGCCGCGCTACAGGAACTGGATGCCTCTCCTGGTGTGTAAGTGGTTTCCCTTCAAGTCCAGGGTACCTCGTTAAGACATTATCTGGCCACGTGCTCTCCTCCTGTCCGCTCACCAGCCTGACTCTGCCCTGCCACGGGGGAGCCTCCGCGTGCAAACAGTGAACGTGAACTGGGATCGAGCACGGGCGGCCACAGGGCCAATCTCCAGTCAAGGCTGGTGGATGCCCTGCTGCGCTCTCCAAGTTCTCTTATGGGCTAAACTGTTAGTAACTGCCACTTGTGACAGAAATGATCCACAACTGGGTCTCACTGGTTTCCACCCAGTGATTCAGCTACTGGAGTCACTGAGGTCGGTGCCTCGGCCGTGGGAGAAGGGGAGAGGCATTAGGCAGTTCCCTGCACTCGGCTGCAGAGCAGGCACCTACAGGCTTTGGTCTGCCACTGCTTACAGTGCTGACGAGTAAAGATGTAACGATTGTGGTTCATAGGGAAGCGATAAAAGACCATAGTTGATCTTCCTCCGAGGAAGAAAACAAGCAGAACACCTGGGCTGGTTCTCCCAAAACTCCATTAAACTCTCGGCAGCACATCAGTTACTGACAGTTTTGTGACAGTCTTCCCGTGTCAGCCAAGAGCTGCTCGTTTTCTTCCTCGTTCTGAGGCCAACAAACTCTCTCCCCGGAGAGGCTTCACACGGGGGTTGGCAAAGGGCTTACTTTAGTAAAGGTAGAATTATTTCTCTTTACACTTTTAAGGGTTACAGGAGTTACTCGTCTTTTAAAAACAATCAAGCTGCCCTGCCCGTGCTCCTAGATGATGGTGCAGGAACTAAAAGCAGAGCCCCGTTTGTTGGTGCTCTGCGTTGGCACAAGTTTTCCTTTTCCGTAGTAACCTGAGAATATTGCCTTCACATCAATCTTTTTAGAAAGGATGAGCATCCACATACCATTATCAAAATACAGCAGTTTCCCGCCTCCAATTTCTCCCACTTGATCCCCTTTGTTCCCTGCCTTTTCCAGTTTCACAAACTCCAGCAGATCGAGCCCAGTCTGGACTGCTTCGATGCCGCTGGCACAGCCGAGGGTGATGTGGGCCCGGCTGCCTTTCGGGAGGCTGTCGGCGGGCAGGATCTTGTCGGCGTCTCCGGGCCACAGCAGCAGCTGCTGCTCGCTCAGCTCCACCCGAGCGCCGACGGTTTTTGTCGTGATGAACAGCGCAGAAACGGCCAAGGTGAAGCCTTTGCCGTAGGACGCCTTCACAGCCTGGGGGGAGAGGGAGACAAGTCCAGCACAGCTCTGGCTTTACCTGACTGCGGGCGGTGGGACCTGTGGCACCACGGTTGGCTTTGCTGCCCACGGGCTCGGGGTCTTGGCTGCTGGCGGCAGCTCTTGCTCCAACATTTGCAGGGCTCTGTGCGACTGGGAGATCATGGCCTGAAGTTCCCGCTCCGTGAATTCAGAGCTGGTTACATCTTTTTCCTTCACTAACTCCAAAATTTAACTTGGGCTTATCTGTGTTGAAATAATTTCGCTGGAAGCGTAAGCACTTTAATTCATCATCGTTCAGATCGAGCCGCGGGAGATGATGCTGGGAGTCGGGGTGATGGGGACGGGGCAGGAGTATTTTGTTTGGAAACTAACAGGAAAGAGTCACCATCTCTCCCACAATTAGGACTTTTCCGTTGCCCAGGCCACATGGACGTACTTACTGTCCCTACGATGACCCCCTCAGCCCCGAGCAAAGCCGCGTCCCCAGCCCACCCCGAGAGGGTTGTGGGTCCCCCACTGGGAAGGGGGAGGGAAACTGGGGTGATGGGGAGGAGTCAGAGCCCCGGTACTCACTTCTTGCTGTGCGTATTCCTCAGCTCCAGCTGCTTTTCCAAACTCTGTGTATTTTGTGGTGCAGTGTAAGACCCCAGGCGGCCTCTTCGCAAAGTAGCTGGTGAGATCTACTTTTATTTTGGGATCTTCAATACCAGAAGCAACTGCAAATACAGGTAGACAACATTACTACCAAAAAATGATGCCCCAGATGTCACTCCATGAGGTTAAGTCCCATCTCAACTTTCCTCCTCGACCTGTCCTTACATGTTTCATCTTTCCTACTGTTGAAAAGGACGAGATGGGTAAATAAAACTCCTCCTTCCACCTAGGCTAACAGTAGGTGTAATTATCGAACAAAGTTCTGCACGTCATCATGGCTCGTCTCAAGCTTGTTTCTGTACGAACGAATCGCGGAAGGGACGAGATTGTTCAGTTTTTCCCTTTTCTCTTTGACTCATGGCAGCAACCAGGGGATCCCCGGCCACCTGCTGTAACGCTGCCGCCATCCGAACCCAGCTCCCCACAGCGTCACCACTAAATAGGCTTCTTTAGGAAAAACTGTTTCATTTCTTTTTACTCACAACAGCAACCTCGTCAACTACGGGACACAGATTAGTAGCTTTAAACAGTCTCTCTTGTTGCTAACTTCAACTAGAAATTCACTTTAGAAGCTGACCAGGCTTGTTCTGTTTGCTGAGTGTTAACATTTCATCAACAGAGTAAGAACTTGCTAAGATACTTCTATACATACAGTATTTATTCTCCTTTTTGAAGGCTTTGAGACTTCCAAGCTCATCCAAGAAGGCCTGGCCAGCCTTCCTCAGGATCTCTGAACTTCTTTTGCTCAAAAACCACCCGAAATACATGGGTAGGAATTCCTTCTCCAAACTCGGCTTCATCTTCTTCAGCTCTTCCGCTGACAGTTTCCATTGATTCTTTTCCTTCAGCTGTAAGCAATCCATTCGCCACTGGGTTTTGGGCTCGGCGAAGACGACTTTGTACCGGTATTTGTCAGCAATATCAAAGAGTTGGTCCAGCCGTTCCCTCTCGTGGTGAGTGTCGTCCAAAACGATAACGCTGATATCTCGTTTGCAATAGTCAACTAGATCCTCGTCCACCTTTGAATACTCTTCAGGAATGGTGCTTCTTATTGAAGGTGTAATTTTGTAGCTATCAACAGAGATGACCTTGCAGGCATCTTTATACCTCTCTTGAATAGCCTGGGCCAGAGTGGACTTCCCACTGCCAGGCAGGCCTCTTAAAATGAAAAAGGTTTTAGATTCTTTGACCGTGGAGATGGTATCTTCATCGTCAAGGAAAGGGAACCGCAAGCTTTCGGGTCTTTCTTTTGCTGATTGAGTAGACATTTTTCTAAATATTTTAGGCAGGAACGTGTGACTCTTCTTTGAGAAGCCTCTGTTCTGAAATGCAAGAAGAAAATGTTTTGCAGGGTAGCAACCCCAAGAGACAGCGTGTTCCCGCTGCACCAGCGCAGGCCGTTGAGCACCATACTGGGAGGAGGGGGGTACGGGGAACACTGCTACCCCCACGTCCCCTAACCTCAGCTGCCCTGCTTGCCTTAAGCCACCTCTCACAGCTGCCCCACCTGCTCCCGCAGCCCAGACCTGTGCCCTGTCCCACCACCCCTGGCACCATCCATCTGACCTGCGGAGCTGAAGGTGCGGCGGCGGCTCCGGCCTCGGCAGCCGCCATCCTGCCTGACCAGGAAGGGGATGTTTTACCCGTCACGTGGCAGCAGCCGCAGTTTCGCAGGCACCACCAGCTGCCAGAAAGCTACAGCCCAGACAGAGCACTTCAAGTGTCAAATGTCAAATTTATTTCTGAACACTTAAACACTTGTGGCTTCCAGATAACGAGGGCAGAGTGAGCTGCGGGGAGCTCCGCCTGAAAACGGGAAACGAAAGTCCCGGGAGGTTGTAACAGCCGCTGCAATCTCATCGCTCCGTCTGAGTAACAGAGACCACGAAGGGGTTCAGGGATCCTCCGTCCCCGCAGGAAAGGCTGTTTCTGCGGGAAGTCTGCGAGGAAACCATCTCTTGTGTTAAGAGCCACCATTTCTTCATGCCGTGCAGCACTCCGAGTGCCTCAGAGGGGGGAACATGGGCTCCTCTTGGGATGAGGAGCAACTGAAATGGCTTCTGGCAAAGACAGAGCCCCTCCCCGCGGCTGCTGAGCGGAACACGAAAGTGAAACCAGCCCTTCACACCCAGAGAGAAGCTCGTGTTTGGCACCAGCGAGCGAGACAGGAAAAGCGCTGCTGGGGGCTGCCCTCCCCTCCCGCCAGCAGCTCCGGTAACTGCAATCCCGCATTAATTCCCAGCAGGGGCTGGGAAAGCACAGGGCTGGAAGGAAATGAGGGATTTCTCCAACTGTGACAGTTTTCAATAGAACCAACGGGGCAGCTACTGGTTTTTGGGTCAATGTCCCAACTCCCCACCTCCCCTCCCCAGCCGTGTCCTCACCCAGCCCAGCCCGTGACCAGCACCCGCTCTCGAGCCGAGCACTGTGCCAGCAGCCACCGGAGCGATGCTGAAGGAGGAAGTTTTGCCTTTGATGCAAAAATCGAGGAGTTTTACATACTACATAAATGCTCTGCCCGCGGCAGGAGAATAGAGCTTTCCTGTTCGCAGAGCGAAGACATTGTTTAAAAAGCAACTGTCCAGTTGATTGCCTTTTGTATGCCTCATTCCAGAAGGTGGAGGTGAGTTTTGGTTCCAAAGCACCCTGGGACCAGGACTGCTTCCATGGACGTGTTGGGCGCTGGGGTCAGCTACTGCGCAGCAGAGCTGGGACCCCGACATCAGCGACGCCAACATCAGCGACCCCGCAGGTTGGCGACTCCCAGGTCATCGTGCCAGAGCACGCAGCCGGCGTGAGCCACCTGGGAGAGCGGCTCCTCCTCGCAGTCAGGTGCCCTGTGCCAAGGGCGATGCTCGGCCGGAGCAGGGCCGGGCACAGGCTCCCCCCGGGCTGCTCCCGCGGCCGGGCCCCGTGTGCCCAGCGCCGGGCCGGGGCCGCCCGGCTATTGTGCTGGAGGCAGCTGCTGGCGATGGCGGGAACTGAGGCCGCTTTTCAAACGCGCAAACAAAAGAACAATAATAGAAAACACCCTCCGGCCCCATTGTTCGGCGGCCAGCTCGGAGGATAATAGCTGCCTTTATGGGGCCGGGCCACGTAGGGCCCGGGCGGACAATGGCCCCACAGAGACCCGCCTCGGCGGGGCCCCGAGCTCCGCGGGCGAACAATCCCGCATTGAGCCCGCGCCCCGTCCCGTCCCTCCTCGCCGGCCCCACAAAGCTCCCGCTTGTCTCCGGGCTCCCCGCGGAGGGAGCGATGCTCCGGCCGCCGCCGAAGATGCTCGTGCCCCGGACCCCCCGGGGCAGCCCGGACCCCCCGGGACGGGCTGCATCCCCCGCGCCCCCCGCCCACGTATCCACGACGCCGCCGGGCGCTCCCCCCATTCCGGGAGCCGACACCCGCGCCCGGGCCCCCACTTACCATGGTGAGGGCAGCGGCTCCGGGGCGGCCGCCGGTGCGGAGCGGCGCGGCGGGGAAGCGGCTCTGGGGCGGGCGCGGACGCGGCCCCTTTCATAGCCCCGGTCCCCCCCGCCCCGCGGTCCGGCCCCGCCCGTGGCCGCGCAGGCGCGGGGTGACCGGGGGGAGCGGGGGGTCGGGCCGGGCCCTCCCCCGGGGGCGGCGGAGGTGGGTACCGGGGCCGCAGCCGGGACAGCGGCGCGGGGCGGGGGCGGACGGACGGACGGACGGACGGAGAGCACAAACAGCCGGGACCGGGAGCGGGACCGCTGCCGGGAGCGGCTCGTGTTGGCACAGCCGGTGCTACAGCGCGGCGCTTCCCGGCGCCCCCGCGGGACGCGCCCCCCCGGCCCAGCGCAGCGGCGGCCGCGGCTCCCCGTTGCCTCCTTCTTCCTCTCCCGCCGCTTCCCCGCTCCGCTCCGCTTGGCTTTCTCGTCCCTTTCTCCCTTCTTTACTGTTTCCACCTTCTCCAGGATTCCTGGCATCTCCCTGTCGTTTTCCATCTTCTGCATCCCCCAGGCTCCGCTCGCTCCCCTCCTGCCTCTTCTCAGAGTTGTCTCCTGCGTGTTCGCTGCTGGCACCACCATCTGGGCAGGAAAAGGCGATTTTAAACCAGCCCAGAGCCCCCAGGAGGGCACGAGAGCAGCCAGACCCCCGCCCTGCCCGGCTCGGTGGCTCCCCGGGCGCGGGTCGGTGCCCGGCGCGGTGCTGGGCTGGGGGCAGCGCGCCCCGGAGCCGGGTCTGGATTCGGCCCGGGGGGGGGGTGAAGGCGGTGGGGGGGGGGTCGGTGGTGGAGGGCCCGGGCACCGGGGAAGTGCTGCCATCTCGTGCCCGCGCTGGGCACGGCCGGGCCGGGAGCGCAGCGGGGAGAGCTCGGCTCTGGAGAGACCGGGCTCCTTCCCGGTTATCGGGGCTCCGCTGACGTCACTTACTTTGGTTTATACCCGCTCAAGATTAAGCTTTTACTGCCAAAAAAAAAAAAAATGAAGCCGCATATTTTAACTGTGCTATGGCGTCACGTGTAAATTAATTCCGGCTACTGTGTGCGAGTACCGAGGGGGCAATACGGGCCAGAAGTGGGGGTGCTTGCTGCCTGGGAACGGGGGGCTCTGCTCCCGTGCCTCGGTCTGTGCTCCAGGAAAGGAAAGCAGGAATTTTTCTGTTGATGGAGTGCAGAGGTCTAAATGACAAGTACCTCTCAGAGAGTAAACTGTCGTTTCTTCTCTTCTTCCTTTCAGCTCTGCGATGAAGCTTTTGGTCACGTCACCTAAGGACTGAAAGTGATATGGCTTATTAATAACAGCTCTAGAAATGCAGTTACATGCCTTTTTTCCTGTTTTCTTTTGATCTCTGCTGTCATTACCTGCTCCTTTCCTACCTATTCTCTGCAACAATATGCTGCATTTCGCCCTGCAGTGATGACTACCTGTTAGCATCTCTTATCAAATATCTTATCAAATATCTCCTCCCCTGATGATTCCATCTCTCACATTGTCGTTTTCCTTCTGACAGGAGAAGCAGCTCTGCCTGAGCTTGAGACACCCGTGAGGGATCACCGAGCAGGTCGGTGTCTGTGCTGTAGCCGTTGCCTGGCACGCTGGGTGCAGCCCATCGCCCACAGCCCACGGCCGGGTCAATGAAGGTAGGCCACCAGAACATGCAGGCTGCTTTACCGCGGGGCGCTGGTCATGCCCAGATGTTCTTCCATGGTCCAATGCAAAGTGGCTTCTCTGGGACATTTTGGAGAGGCCAGAAAAGGGTGAGCTGTGACCAGCAGCTGATGGCAACTGAACACAGAGAGTGCACCACTGTGTTCTGTGTGTGAAACTTTTGCCCCAGGGAGGTCAAAAGAAAATTTTCCCTTGACCTGAGTAGGGCTAGGGCTGCACTCTTCTACGTGTTGGACTGCTTCATAAACTGGAGTTAAGTTTTTCTGAGCCAGGAGGTTTCATAAATTTTAATAATGCAAGCTGCTTCAGAGGCTGCGTTTCCCCCTCTTAGCCCAGTAACTATGTTGTGATGTTTTCTCAGCGCCCAGGACAGTAGACAGGAGTTAGAGCCAACTCACCGAGGCTGCCCCAAGCTTCTCTCCCCTTTGCAACAACCCACTCACCATAACGATGGCCTCTTGAGCAGCTTCATTGTGAATAAGCTTTGCCTTCTCAAGTGCTTTTTCAAAGTTCTCGATTGCAGACCGGTAATCCTTCAATTTTACTGTAATAGACAAAAGAAAACCTCTATTTTAACCCAAGATTAAGAGAACAACAATAGTTAATCAAGCAAGTCTCCCGTGAGAGGTCTTGATCTGAACAGTTACTTTGGCTGTTAAATGACAGAGCTGAGATGTTTTCACAAAGATGCTGAACAGACGAGCTGTCTCCATCCTTCAAGCAAAACTCGGGCCAATGCCTTTACCTTGTGCTTGTGCCACTAGCACGGTGGCCTGGAGTTGCCACTCAACGTCTCCCTCTTCAGCTGCTGACTGCAGGGACCTCTCTCCGTAACTTTGGGCTGCCTCAGCTTTATTCAGCTCGAGGTAACATCGGCCAATTTCATGGAACAGCCAGGTCTTCTCCAGGCTGGATTTTGCCATCGGAATCTTCTCCTCCCAACTTCAAGCAGAGAGTAAGAAACACAGACACGTAGTGAATCTCACTGGGTGCTGTCAGGATTTCAAGCACTGATTCTATAAACAAAGGGTTCCAAGTAGTATGAAAAATCTCACAGCCCCCCTTGCGAGCAGGATGAACAACCAACCTGAAAAGGCAGCACCTAATTAATTCAAAACACAACCTTGTGCCTTTTCTGTTTGCAGTTTTACATACGTGTCGATAGCGTGCTGGAATTTCCCGATTCTGGCATAAACTCTGCCGACGTTATCGAGGGCTCTGGATATGGCATCTGGCAGGTCGCTGCATTGAAAAGAAAAAGAAATAGTAGCAGCTGAAATAGTCTTGTTCCTGACACAGTCTGCGCTTTCTTCAGCCTCGTGTGTTTTCTTTGGGGCTCAACATGACTTCAGGCGAAGCGTTGAAGGACCAACGTCAGGCTGAAAGTCATAAAATGAAGGTAGATTTTTGGGTTTATCTACAGCTGGTGCAACTGACACCCCATAAGACACAGGGAAGAAGGGGTTAGTTTTTTCTTTGGTTTTTGTTTTTTTTTGTGGAAATCTGGCAGTCCCTGTGAAGGTCTTTCCACTTTTCTTTGCCTCAGTTTCCCTTTGTTGCCTTGTGGGTCCCACAGAAGTCTCCTACCACTAATAGATGATTTCTGTCCAAGGAAACAGGGAAGACCCAAAACCGTGTCTGCAATGTGTCTACAGGCTCCTGGTAACAAGCCCTGCTCCCAGTGCTCGGAAGGAGCCTTTGCCCCATGGCAGAGGCAGCCCCTTCGGTAAGAAGGTAGCCCGTGGACTTTAATTTTTTTCCTTCATTAGGCCTCATTCCCATCTGCGGAAGCGCCTGCTTGGCCTGCCCTTGCCTTACAAATGAAAAAGCTGATGAAATGAGAGGATAAATGCATCGCTGGGGGCCATGCGCGTCCTTAGCAACGTCTCCTCGCCCTGCTGAGCTCCAGCCACCCAAGGGCAAGGCCTTTGAATGCAACTTTATATCAGTTTAAAAAGTAGTAAAAGTACGTATGATCTCATTCCTGCCTCTCTGCTGCTAATTCTTAACTTTATTTGGCATAACTGGGGAGTGGAGATCACCAAGAGAGAGCCAGAAATTTCTTAAACCAATATTAACTTTAAAAAGTCATTTGTGAAAATGCTGAACAACGTCAGGTACATTTTAAAAGCCCTATGCAGTATTGGCAAAAAAAAAAAAAAAAAAACCCACAACAAAATAAGTTCAATTCAAGCAACTATTCAGTGTTTTCTCATGTGCTTTGTAAAACTCTGACTAAATCTTAAAACTACGTTTTGCTCCATCCTGTTTTAGCTGAAAGAGCTGCAGAATGTGTTCGGTACGAGCAGGTAGCTGTACCTCTTAGAGAAATATTTCGAGCCTGCTGTCGTGGTTTGAATGCAAATGATTTTAAGAGAAAACGTAGCAGAAAACTTAAAAGTCTGACCTTCCTGAGAAGGAAGTGCGTCCTGGAGGCTAAAGTGCTGAGAATGGGACTTGTGTTCTCTTGCTTTGCTTCAGCAGAGATTTAGATGTGCCACGTGGTTTAGGTCCTTAAAAACCTGCTTCAATCTCCTTATTTCTGAAGCAGTGAAGAAGGTGAGGCACGAGCGACCACGACACTGGGGCGGACTCGGGATGCGTTGCCCTCTTAAATCTCTGGGTGAGAACTACAACATTACCTGATGCTAAAACATCTTAACAGAGGCACTTTCCTCTTTTTCCCTGTTCATCTGATCTTCTCAGCACTTACCTCTGCCTGGCACATTCCAGTTCCATTTTATGGCTTTGCAGAGCCGCCTCCAGCTGGCCCATCTCCAGCTGAGCATTCCCAATACAGCTGTGGAGGTTTCCAATCAGCTCATTCTTGTTGGGAACTTCACCATCTGACCACTCTTGTATTGTTTTTAGCACATTCTCAGCTTTCTTGCAGCTTTCTTCAGGGCAGTCGCAGGTCAGCACTAGAGATGAAGAGCAAAGTTTAACACCAGTACGTGGACACGGTGATATTGGGCAAGTGAGACTAAGTGCCCTTGTGTAAGCCTCAGACAAAGCTTGGGAAGGGTTAGAGCTCCAAACTCTTCGTGCATCCCTACACTCCTCCCTCCAATCTCCAAGAAATCTGCCCCTGGGAGATGGTACTTCTGACCCTCCACCTGGCACTACTGGAAATCACTTTCATCACAGCAAGTAAAGGGAAACGACTACGGTAACACCTCACACTTGCTGAAGGAAAATAAAGGAGAATGATTCTTGTCTGAAGGTTTTGAAAGCTCATAGTTATTGCAGCAGCACAGCCTGGTCTTGGAGATGAAGTTCTAGCTACAGTACTGAGGTTTTTATCTCCTGGATTAGCTCCTTGCACTTTCCTGGTGGGCTGTGTTCATTGCACCCAGCTGGACTACGGTGCTGCAGGAATTAGACTGCAGGATGCTTCTGGTGCTGCCTTCACCGACCTGTTGTAGCCTAAAAGAACCGAATTGCAGTAATATAAAATTGCCTAAATGCTTTTCCCTGGCTTGTAAAATACGTAGCACACATAAGAGAGAAAGAGACCAGAAGTGGCTGAGTTACTCCTTCCTTCCAGACCACTGTTCTTCAGCTTCTTCATCTCTCAACAGTGGTGGTTTTGAACTATAGAAGTGATTAACTCCAGTGGTCTGCATTCTCCCAGTAAAACAACTTCTGATTACCAAACCAGCCAGAGGCATGGAGCAGTGGCCTGCCTGGCTGCGATCCCTAAATGGTGTCCTGAAAACCAATCAGCAAGACCTCCAGTACAGAAAAAGCTGAGAAAAAAAATGTGTTAGATTCGGTGTCTAAGAAAGTGCTGGGAAAGGTGAAGAATACAAAAGCAAATACTTCCCCAAACCTGCCTACTAGTGTTTGTTAATACCCACACTGCCTCTTGTTCTGGGCCGTAATTACTGCAGCAAATAATTACATGTGTCAGTCATCACTTTGGTACTGCTTCCAGCCAGGACACCTACACATATCGATGTCCTCCATACTCTTCTCAATGTATTTGCCAATCTCAGCTGGTTTTTCTTTCTTGTCCCGGATCCACCGTTGCTGCCTGAGCTTGCGCTCTCTCACGCGGGCGTAAATGGGCTTCTGCTGCTGCCAGAATTCGCTGCGTGTGTCCAGGTAGGAAATGCCACTCAAAACCAGGTCCGCCACTTTGATCCCCTGCTTTGTGCTGCTCTCCATCAAATCTGAAAACAAGACGGTAGAACCCAGGAGAGTATTAATGGATGAAGCTGCGGTTCAGCGTAGGATTGCGTGTGAATGATTTTCTGCTCTGACAGAGACAGTCCTAGAAGTCAAAGTCTTCAGTGCTCCTCAGACCCGATGGGATTGGGAGGGACGTTACAGAAAACTCTCACCGTTCCCCATTCCGTGTGTTTAGTGAGCTGGAGCTGGCGTTCCCAGCCCTGGCGGTGCTGACAGGAGCCAGCGGTGACGAGCGAGCACCCGTCCTCCTGGGCACCACCACGGGACGGGACGTTGGTACTGAAAGGGCACTTTGGAATGTGCTGTGGACTGGACTGCAAGATGGAAATCGAGAGGGCTTTTACATGCCTGGAAGCCAGATAGCCCACGTGTATTATTAATGCTAATAATGCCATAAACCAGTGAGTAGGCTACATTCTTAATTACTGCTCTATTACTGGGTAAGGAGTTCCCCAGCAAAACGACTGAAGAGGAACCACCTTTCTGCCTAGCTCTGAAATAAGATACTTCTCCAAATCCTGCATCTTGATCTTAACAGCATTTCTACCAAACCCACAAACGAGCTGCAGTCTTACGAGCAGTGCTTTGCACTTACTGCTCGTGTTAGTGGAATTTATCATTATGACAGAAGTTAAGTAATTTGTAACGATACTGTTTCTGCTTTTGAATTCATCAGCACAGATTGCTTTGAGGTGATTTATTGTTCATTCTAAAAGCCTGCCATTTAATAGAGAAGGAAATATGCTCAGACCCAGTTATGAATATTAGATCTGGCTCCAGAAATACCTGTACTCTCCAGACACCTGCCCCTCTCACCACCACCGCAAGCACTATGTGTTACGTGAGCTCTGATACAAATAAGGAAGAGTGGTCACAGGGACATGAAACAAGAAGAAAAAAAAGAACCTGCTTAGAAGGAACATTTAGTTAAATACAATGGAGAAAGACCTTCATCCTTGAGCAGCTTTTCTAGGTAGGCCTTGTCAGCATAAAGCTCTCCAAGAAGCAGTCGCTCTATTTTTGGATTCCTCACAGGCTCTCGTTTCCTTGTCCATTTTTGATCCTTAGTCACTTTGACATGGAGTTGCTGATTTGCTTTTCTGCTCTACAGTGAGAAAAAATAAAGGAAGTCGGGGGAGATTAGTGTGGAGCACTAGGATTAGCAGAATTCTCTTTACGCTCCATATGAGCCAACTTATTTTTCAATAAAAGCAAAACGTCAGTGTCTCACCAGGTGCTTTGGTCATGAGCACCTGACATTTTGCACCCAGGTTTGCTCCCTCACTTCCAAGAGTGGGAGGGGGCATTATAGTAAGAGCAAGAATTAGTTCTGCCCAGTGTCTTGTACTGTTCTGGAGGGCGTTACAGCTGTGGGAAAGGCAGGTCTCAGTTGTCCACAGTCAAGGAAACAGAGGCTTCTGAAATGTCAGGAGAGTATTTCTACAGTTTCACATCCCAAATCCCAACAACTACAATGCTAATCTTTAGGCCTCTCTGTATAAATTGTTTTTACCACTGAGTACCTAGAATTCCAGCTGAAAGAAGCACTGAGCATTCGCTGCACTGACTTCCAAGGGAAGAGTGGTTTGGCATCTCGGAGGAACAAGGCACTACTTCAGTGGACCACCCCAAAATTAGGCAATCGAGAAAGTGTCCGTTATCAAAAACGTGAACCTTAAACATCAGGTAAACCCAAAGTAAATATTGTAGATAAATGTACCCTGGCTCCGACCTCAGTGCTGTTACTTATTAGCCTTTGATGGGTGATAAGCAACACCCAACAGAGACAGGCTGGTAGAGAAGATCCAAACTGGGCTTTGTTTCTCCTTGGTTGCTCCTCCCTGCCCTTCTGCCTTCTCCTTTAAATTTGGTGTAGCTCGAACCAGAGCTACATTCAAAGCAGCTGCATAAATACTCTCGTAACAGATGAGCGTGCTTCCTACGCGCAGAAGGCGCTTCACTGGACCATCCCTGGTGCTGCAGAAACTCTTAATCCTCTAATGCCTATTTCAGAAAGTATTAGCATAACTCTAATTAGCTTCTAAAGCAAGAGCTCTTCAGACTGTACCTCTGCCTGCCTGCTTATAAAGCACAGGTCCTCTCTGTTCTCCAGTTTAATTGTGGATGGACCTGCAAATACAGAGAAAATACACGTTAGTGATCACGCGTAGCAGTGTGGAGCTTTAGAAATTAAAATGACCATAAACATGCCCAGGCTCTCCTGCTCTGTTTGAAATAAAGCTTTCCACGAATCCTTTCACAGTGAGTACGTGGATGCTGGTGTGGTCTGTAGGCAGGGAACACAGCTCGTATTTGCAGCTCCTCTCGGGATTTCGGTTATTGTTTCCACAGGGCACCAGGGGGCTCCTGGCACAGTGCAGATCCACAGAGACACGGACATCCCACGTGGAAACAGAGCAGGAAAAAGGACGGCAGGTTCTTCTGAGGGATCACAGCGGAAGCTTAAAACGGAAGAAAGCTCTCCAGCAATCCGGAGAACTAGTTTGAAGTTTCTGGGCACTGACATTAGGGCAAAACTCCCATTTCGTTTTCACTCGGACGTCCAGCTCTGCTGCTCGGATTGCGCGCTGGCAGTGGAGCCAAGAGTGGAAACCAGCTCTATGGTTTGGGCTGGTGGGACGAAGGGCAGAGCTCCGCGCGCTGCTGCAGAAGGATTTCCTTCGGCAGCTGGGCCAAGACCCGCGACGCGAGCGCACGCACAGCACGGCCGGCAGGCATTGCTGCCCCTGCCAAGCGAAGCAGATGCTCTGAAGCAGCTTTGGGCATGTGCCCTGTTCACCTACGTGCGCTTCCCAACGATTTAAACATCTCGATCAAATGCTACCATGTTTCCTTTCTTCTTGCCCCCCTGCATCCAGGAGCTATCACTGGATTTAAAAAAAGTCATCTTGGTTTATGATCATAGAATCATAGAATCATAGAATGGTTAGGGCTGGAAGGGATCTTCAAAGGTCATCTAGTCCAACCCCCCTGCAAGAAACAGGGATATCTCCAACTAGATCAGGTTGCTCAGGGCCTCGTCCAACCTGGCCTTGAACGTCTCCAGGGATGGAGCATCCACCACCTCTCTGGGCAACCTGTTCCAGTGTTCTACCACTCTCATGGTAAAAAATTTTTTCCTAATATCCAATCTGAATCTACCTCCCTCTATTTTAAAACCATTACCCCTATCACAACAGGCCCTCCTGAACAGCCTCTCCTCATCTTTCTTGTAGGCCCCCTTGAGGTACTGGAAGACCGCTATAAGGTCACCCCGGAGCCTCCTCTTCTCCAGGCTGAACAGCCCCAACTCTTTCAGCCTGTAATGATCTGTGTGTTTGCTGCAGCCCAGATGCTTGAAGGCATTTAAAGCTCTGAGCTCAGTACATCACGCACGGCTCAGCACATGTGAGCGCTGCAGAGCCATCTGGGTGGTCCTGTTGGGCTAAGAAAGCAGCAGGAAAGCAAGCCAGAGCGGGAAACTTTCCCTGTTTTTTTAAATAGATAAAAGAGCTTCAGGCTTTTACGCAGCTGGGACATGAGGTTCACCTGTGGCACTGGAGGTGGACTGAAATTTTGAAATCGATGTCAGGGAGAGAAAGGCCCTTAAGTATCTGAAGGATCAGGCCCCGTGCGTATGGGTGCGCGGCAGGGTACGGGCGTGCAGCAGGGTGTGCCCTGGCTCGGGATGGGGCAGGCTGGCCGGGAGCCACCGGAGCCGTCTCTAACCCGCCGGGCGGGTTTGACAGCAGCCGTGCCAGCGCGGCACGGATCGCTCTGTGCACGTGGCTGAGGTGGCAGCCCCAGCTGAGGGGTGTCTGTGCCTGAGAGTGGGTGCGCGTCCTGCCCGTGCTCATCTGCATACAAGAGCATTGCTAAGAGAAAAAACGAGGGAAAAGGGGTGAGTTTCCAGTTTGCTTTGAACACCACTGGGTCCTTGGCCTTTCCTGTCTCCTGCAGGACTCCGTTCTGTGATCTAAGGCAGCAGTTATGAAAGCAGCGCTCCGTTGCGATAGCCAACAGTTTCACTGGTCTTATGCAATGTAAACTGGAGGAAAGTCAGGATCTCAGGCACGCCAGTCTCAGGTGGCAATGCAAATTTCATTGCAAACCTCGAATATTAGGCTGAAGATCTCAAAATGGATTCTGTAATCAGTAAGGCTGAGATGAGATCAGAGATGAGCTGCTTCGTTCTGCATTACCTAGAACATTTTCATGGTGCCTTTGGGAATTCAAGTTAGTGTCATAAGTTACTTCTATATCTGAAGTTATTAGGCACTGTATATGAATAGTCATTCAGCCAAAAAAAAAGGAGGAAAACAAAGAACAGGGCTGTGCTCTTTTTGGTGCTCTGTTGTTGCAGGGTCCTGGGTCACTCGCAGAGGTGATTTGCCATCAGCTGCCACTGAACAGCTTCTGGCTGTGCTTGTAGGGGCCATAAAATGAAACATCTTACTTCCAATGCAGTTGACAATTGCCTCCTGGCATTTCTCGATGCCCAGCCTGAACTTCTGTAGATCTGGACGTAGTCTGTAGCCTCGATGATAAAACACTAATGCAAATTCAAAATCACCCATGGTATATAATGTCTCAGCTTTTTGGTACAGGCCCTAAAATGACATTTGGGGAAATAAAAAAAAAGAGAGAGAGAAAAAAAAAGCTTCAGAGATCTCAATTAACTCGCTGCTAGGCGGAAGTGAGAGCCCTATCCTGTCACAATCTGCATACAATAAAATCCAATCATGGATCTCTTTCTCAATTGTTGCCCAAGCCCCTCCACTTCTCTGGAAGCAATAAAAATCTCAGGGGTGTGTTTAGAGTCAGCCGTTTCTGCACAATACTGTCTCCCAGACCCTGCAGAGTTTCACAGCCAACAGGCCAGTCCGTGGCCACCCCAGACTCCTACCGCTTCGCGCTGTTTACCTTGGAGAACGTTTTGTCGTTTTGGAGAGAAGCTTCAGCATCTTTCAGGGAGTTTTCTGTGTCTCCAAGTTTGAGGTAACATTTTGAGCGGGCAACCAGGCAGTGCTTGTCCCCTGCTCTCAGCCTCAGCGCCTGGAACGCGGCAGACGTGGATGTGTCAGTGGATACGCTCTGCGGCACGAGCAGCTGCAAGCGCACGAATTCCATGCAACCTGCTCTGGCCCTGCAGAGCATCCCTACATCCCTACATCCTACGGATGCGGATAAAAACACAACATTTTTACTGAAAAAAAAAAATACCCTCTTGACGTTCACACGTTCCCTCCGCCGCAGCTACCCCATCTCTGCATCCGCGGGTGCTGCAGCCCCTCTCCGAGCGCTGCCCCCCCGCGTGGGCCGCCTCCCTTCCCGCCGCCGCCCCCCCGCTTCCTCCCCGTCCCCGCTCCCTGCGAGCGGGCACCCCGGCCCGCCGCCCCTGCGGGAACCGGCTGCCACGTCCCGCCTCCGGGCCCGCCCCGGCCGCGCGCTCACGTTGCCGAAGCAGCCCAGGGCCTTGCCGTGCTCGCCCCGCCGGCACAGCAGCGTCCCCTCGGCCATGAAGCTGGGGAAGGTGCCGGCCGGCACGCTGCCCTCCTCCTCCTCCGCCGCCGCCGCCGCCATGGCCGGCCCGCCGCCGCCGCCGCCGCCGCCGCCGCCGCCGTCGCCTGGCAACCGCTGCCGGGCAACCGCGCGACTTCCGGCGCGAAGCCCCGCCCACGCGGGCGGCACGCGCCGGTTTCCCGCGCCCCGGCAGGAATTCCCGCGCTGCCGCCGTGACCCCGAGCGCGGCCCCCGGTGCCCTGGAAGCGGCTTCCCCGGGCTGCAGCCCCGGCCCAGGCCCCGGCCCGGGGGCGCGTTCCTCCGGCCGCGGGGCCCGTTTCCGCAGCGCGGGTGGGCCGGTGCGGGGTGCGGGGCCGGTGGGGCACGCGTGGGTGCGGCGGGCAGCGGGTGCGCCGCTCCGAGGGGGCGGGAACGCGCGTTGTCCCCCGGCGTGTGAGCAGGCTCCGGCTGAAGCCGGCCGGGGCTGCACCCCGGCTGCTCCCGGGGTCTCGCCTCTCCCGGCGCGGCGGAGGACCGGCGCCTGCCGGGGTTTCGTTCCCGGAGCCCCGTTCCCAAGGCCCGGCGCTGGAGGCACAGCCCGAAAGGGGGGGAGGAGGGAAGCGCGTGGTGAAACCGCTTTGCCGGAGCGATCGTGTGAAACCGTCAGGCCGAACAGGTTCCGCCGCTCAGCCAGGTCGTGAGCCGGTGCCTCCCGCGGGGTTTTCCAGGGCAGCCCACCGCCTCTCCGGAATACGCTTGTCCAGGAGTGTTTGGCGTTTGCTGGTAGCCCGCGGTGCCGGTTGCATCACCGCCGTGTCCAGTCCTGGACAAACCAACGGAGATGCTGCTGGTTCTCCCCTCCTGTCAGCGACTCGAGTCCTGACTTTGTTTCGGCCTTGGGTAGGACCCTGCCGGGATTGGCGCTGGGAGCAATTTGTTCTGCCGGGTGACTCAGGGCCGGGGTGACGTGTCTGTGCTGCTCGGAAAGGCTCCTGCTCCGAGCCTCGAAGATTTAACTGCACCACGGGGAACAACATCAGGGCTGCTGCTGGATTCTGGATGCAGCTCAGGAACGACAGGGTCCATCCTCGCTCCGTGACGGGGCTGGGGCGGCTGCGCCGCGTGGGAAGGACGCAGGGTGTCTGCCTACGGGTGGTGAGACAAACACCAGCCGAGCCCTGGAGTGGGAGGCCAGCGTGACACACCCATGTCCCCAGGGAGCGGGGCAGAGAATTTGAGACAGTTCGAGCTTTTGGTAGCTATTTTCCATGACGACTTTTCTTGCTGCCACCACGGGGTATGACACACTCTCCCCAGTGAGATGGGCAGGAACATCATGTGCGCACCCTCTGGTCCCCCTCGATGCGGTGGCTCTCACAGAGCTGTGCTGCAGCCCAGTGACGATGCCAAACAGGCCACAGTGGACCAAGGCCAATGTCTCCCGTCAGAGGGACCACCCCGGGGTGCTTCCCTTGCGTGCTGCCGCCGGTGCGATAGTCACAGGTTGGAAATACCGGGGAACAAATGACCGCGCTGTGATTATTTCTGGCAAGCGGACGGGACGCGACGTCTGCCGTGGGAGCCTCGTCACAAATGGTCACGAAGCAAACGGGCCGTGGGGAACGGGGAGGCGGGATGGCTGCCCCCTGCCCGAGGCCTGGCAGCGCCTCAGAAACGTCGCTCCTGCCCGCCGTGCCTGCGCCCCGTACGCGCTCCGCTGCCCTGCGCGGGCGAGCAGCGCCCGTTGGCCGAACCCCCGGGCGCCGTGCTCCAGCAGAGCTGCGTGCCGGTGACAGCCCGTTCCCGAGCAGGGCCGCAGTCTGCCGGTGCAGCGCGCAGGCTCGGGGCGAAGCGCCGCTCCCCACCGTGGGCACCGCCGGGCACCTCCCGCCCCCGCGGTCACAACACCCCGTGGGCGGTTCTCAGCCCGCCGCAGCGCAGGGGAAGGAGCGCCCGGGCCTGCCCCGCTGCCGGGGCCCCGTCTCGGTGAGCGCAAGTGCGGGGAGGGCCGCCCGGCGGTGCGGGACGGGGCCGGTGCGGCGCGCGGGCGCCCCGAAGGTCCCGGAGCTGGACGGGGCGGGGAGGGGGGAGGGCCCGGCGCGGGGCTCCTCCTCCCGCCGGCGGCGGGGCGCGCGCCGCGGACCTTTGCTCCGGGGCGTGACGTCAGCGGCACCGACCCGGCGCGGGGGTTCACGGCCGCGCGCGCCGCCGGGCCGCGGGATGGGGGGGGGGGGGGGCGGCGGGGGCGGGACTACGTCTCCCACAAGGCCGCGCGGCCGCGCCCCACCGTCGGCGGCCAATGGGCGCGCGGCCGCCGCTCAGGCAAGGCACACGTGACGGCGGCGGCAGCCAATGGGCGGCGGCGGCGCCGGTAGCCTGATGGGCCGGGGGGGGCCGCGCCGCGGCGAACAAAAGGCGGCGGCGGCGGCGCTGGCGGGCGGTGCGGGACGGGACGGGGCGGCCGAGCGGGCGCCCAGGTGAGTGGCGGGGTGGCCGCCCCGCGGTGGGCCCTGCCCGCCCCGGGGGGGGCGGCGGAGCCTCGCCGGGCGCTGCTCCCGCGGGCCGGGCGAGAGCGGCGGCGCCTACGCGGTTTTGGGCAGGAGCGGCGCGGGCGGGAGGTGCCTGCGCGGCCGAGCAGGGGCGGGCGGCGGTCCCGGTGCGCCCGGGCTGCAGCCTGCGCCGAGCGCCGCGCTCAAGGAGCGGGGCTCGTAGCGGGGCGCCGGGGTCCCCCCGCGCCGCCTCTGACCTTGAGGGAGGCGCAGCCGCCGCTCGCCTCGGCCTTCCTCGTCGGCCGAAGGGTGAAAGAGTAGCGGCCGCGTTCGGTGAGGTCCGGTCTGACCGGGGGGTTTGAGGGACGGGCGGCCCGTTAGAGACGGGCACAGCACAGGCCTGAAGGAGGGGCCGGGAGAACCGGCTCTGGTCTGCGGCAGCAGCGGGTCCGCGCTTCGTCTTTGCATCATCTTCATCTTCGTTCCCGTCAGCCCTGACTCGGGAAGCCCTTTGCCAGCGGCGCACGGGCCCCGTCTCCGGAGCGGAGATCCCTTTGCGGAGGCAGCAGCCCCGGCGCCGGGAGCTCTTTCTCCTCCCAGCAGGAGCGAGACTGGCCCGTGCGGCTCTCGGGCTTCCTGCGAACGGGGCGACAGTTCCAGGAGCTGCGACGTGGCTGTTCTCCAGCTCTTTTGTTTGCTGCCTGCAAACACCTGCTGTTTATCTTGCTGCTTTGGAAATCCTCTTCCTTTTTTACAGGCTTCTCTTTCTCTCTGTAAAACTGCGTTCGCTGTCTGCCATCGTGTCTAAAGACTGGAAGCTTATGTGCATCCTGAATATGCTGTTTGTAGGTGTCTGTTGTTTGTTTCATTTCTTTATTTGGGTTTGGAGCTCAGAACATCAGCTCCACTGTCTAACGCTGTTATTCAAGTCCCGTAGAGTCTTCTCCATAGAGGCCTCCTGTGGGAACAGGCAGAAAGCACTGCTCTTCCTCCCGTTACCAGTTCTGCTTGAAGCGGGACCCAGCACAAAGGACAGCCACAGCTGGGAGTCCTGCCCAGAGCACATGCTGCTGCTGTCCACTTTGCAAGTGATGTGAGGAAGGATTTAAGGAACAAACCTGTTAAGGACCCTGCCCAAAGAATAAGATAGTCTTTAAAGACAGGACTCTAAATATCCCCCTTCTGACACTAGATGCTTGCCAGGGCGTTTGGAGCCTGTGTGCTGCTCTCCGTTAGCCAGACTCGACTCTGTCTGTAGTCTGATCCTCTCCTTGGCTGCTGTTTTGTTCTCAAAGGTCCCACATCTGCAGGGAACCTCCTCTGGAGCTGGGCATTCGATGTGCTCACTGCCTTCCTGCGTGCACCTGCTTGCATCACACGAGAAGGGTGCCAGGTGTTTCATAAGGCACAGCACTGAGGTATCTTGACCCATGAAGCTGGTTGACTGGTACGGGGCCTCTTCTCCTGAGCCCTCTCTATCCTCTGATGAAAGTGCATGTGTTTGCCAGGTGGAAGCTGACGTAACTTTTCACGCTGCTGTGGGCTGAAAATACTGGCTGATCTTGAACTGTGTTAATAAATGACCTGGGATGGAGGGGGAAGGTTGCGTTACAGAATGGTTTTGTTGACATAATTCTTGGGAGAGAGGGCATGAAATTTTTACTGGAGAGGGAGCCCTTTTCTCTGGTACTTGGTGGTACTGATCTGGTACTTGACTCTTTGGGCTCCATGGAGGCTTTGCCTGGCTTCTGTTGTCAAGAAGATATCTCCTTGATGTTGTCTCCCCATCTTCTTCATTGGACTGCATTGTGTTTCCCCTTCAGCTAGTCCCTGGTGTATTGAGGCAGACGTATCGGTTGTGTCACAGCAAACACAACATCCAGCTCTTTAATCCTTCTCTAGCTTCCACCATCGCACCATTTTTCTCTTGTCAAAACACTTGAGAAACTTTCCCAAGCATAGGATTTGGGGTTGTGGGGGGTTTTTTTTGCATATTTGGCAGGTGATGTTTTGAGGGAATAAGTGGTTCTGAGGCCTTGAAAATGTGATCTAATCCAGTTCTCTTACTTCCTTTGGAGTTGCCAGTGGAGGCTGAAAACGCACTTTTAAAATCAGTGGCTGTGGGTGATGATATAAAGGTCTCTGTGTTGCAGGGAAGCTGTTTTTTTAGAGCCTCAGTAAATGAACACAAATCATTCATTCATGGAAATCGGTGACGCTTCCAGGAATAACTTGTTCTTACACCAGTAACCCACTTGTCAAGCTAAGGCTAGGCTTGTGACATCTGCTCAACAGAGCTCTCTGCCTCTGCTGAAGAAATAAAGGACAGCGCGCTTTGAATGCGAGAGTGGCCCTTGAAACCTGGGCTGACTCCAGAGCTGACCCTGCTCTGAGCTTGAGGCTGGACTAGATGACCTCCCGAGGCCCCTTCTAACCCAAACTGTTCTGTGGTCCTATGGTACGTTGCATTTTAGCTGGAAAGTTCATGGCACGCACTGTAGAAAATGCTTCAAGGTGGCAGTAGGTTGTCCTTCGCTCAGCAAGCCCGGCCGAGAACCAGCCGTGCTTCCATCACGCATCCTCAGGGCAGAAGGCAGGGTGGTTTGCAGCGACTGGACCCGAAGGGTTGTGAGCGTGCAGGTGCAGCACAGACCTCACAATTACCAGCAAACCGTCGCAGGCGGCCAGCGAGGCGTTACAGGTTAGAAATGGTGAATTCTGTCTGCCCCCTGGCCGAAATCTGGTGCAGCAGAGGGTACACGTCACGAGCAGGCTGGAAAAGGCGTTTTGTGCTGCTGGCACCAATCTGCTGTTGTGGGGTGGTTGCAAGATCTGGGGCCTAAAGTCATAAGAAAACTGCGGTTCAGTCTTCCCCAGTGCATCACGAGCAGGTCTGGGAGTGAACCAGTAAAAAAATGTTATCTGGTAACTTGTATTTGGTACAAAGAAAGGGAATTTTTTTTTTTTTGCTGCACCCCCTCTGTTTTTCTTCAGACGTGCACTCATTGCTTTCATCAGCATTGGTTGGTGCTGCAGGTGCTAAGCATGACTGAAAATAAGGTTATCCATGACGGATGAGAGTCCCAACCTGCCTCCTTGTTGGGAAACCGCAAAGGTTCCGCTCCTCCAGCTCCGCGGTGACCCTCCGGCCGCGCTCCTGCTCAGTGCGTGCGGAACGGATGCGGCCGGCTAACGGAGTCTGCTCCGATGGTGCTGGTTGCTGAGGGACCCGCATGAGCACATACAGTGAGGAATTGCTGATGCCCTATGGATTTTTTTTTCCCTGCTGATCTTTTAGCTTAACAATTCAGCAGAGTGAAGCAATTGTTTTGTGCTGCCTGTCCCATGAGAAAGGCAGGGCTGGAGCAGCGGAAAAACTGAGTGAGGGGCATGATTAAAGGCTGGCTAATGATTAGGAAATGTCTCTGAACCATGGCAGATAAGGGCAGAACAGCCTCATTCCTGCTCTTCTGTTGCCATGACACAAGGATTTTGTCATTTTCCAGCTACTGCTATTGTAACAGTCCTCGAGGCTTTTCTCTTTACCCCAGTAGTGCTATTGCAAAAATAAGGAGATGACAGTGAGAGAGAAACTAGAGGAGCAGCCGGCTGTAGCAGCACGAAGGGCAGTAAGGTTTGAGATGAGCAGCTCCACAGTGCCATGCCTTGTAGGAGCACCCTGCACTTTGTGTCCCTCAGGTTTAAGCAATCCCATGTACAGTTATTACCCCTGACTTTTTGTTTTTTTACAGGACTGTTTTAGTAAGACCTGAGGGATGTCCTGTGTCCAGTTTCCTGCAATTGCAGACTATTACATCGTGGTCGTTGGCAGTCAAAGCAACTCTGCTAATCTTTGAATTTTTAATGCAGATTACAACACAGTTCACACTCCTACAGTTTTGCAGCATTTGCAGGACAAAGATGGGCAGAGGATTGCAACTGGTAACAGGAGTTTGTACAGCAAATACCCAGTTGCTCTGTAAGCACAGGAAGCCGTGTCTGCAACCCATTCAACGTGCAGGTCATCTGCCAGCTCCCTTGCGACGTGTCTGGCTGCTTCTGCGTACCTGTTGCAGGTTGCTTCTCCTTGAGACTGTTACGTACTCTGCCTCTCTTCACCTCCCTTTCCTTCCAGTCAAAATTCCTGTCCTTCTAAAAAGCTGTGGTGGTTTAGCGCCAAGGAGAGATGAACGTTTGTCCAACTTCAGTGTCCGTGCTTAGCTGACGGCCAGATTGCAGCCTACCTAAGAAGGTTGTGCAGTAAGCCTTCCAGCTCCTAAAATCCTTGAGGTTAGTCCACTGGTACCCAGCATTTCCCCTTCTCTGACTCTGCTTCCTCTTCCAGTATGTGCTGCTGTTGCTTGTTCCCCAGTAGTTGTGTATAAATCCTTGCCTTGAGATAACTCCATTAGCTCAGTGTCACTCCATCTTTTGTAATTAGGAGCACCCAATGGAAGTGCTAGATTACTCGTAAAGCTACTGCAGAATAGCTGCTGGTAGCCCCAGGACTCTGAGACAGCTCCACTCCCACAGCATCTCCAAGCACACACTTTTAGGAATGCCTCTCAGCAAACAGTGCCACCGCGGCAGCCGCGGCGTGGGCCGTGCCGCCGAGGGAGGCTGCCAGGGAGAAGGGAGCAGCGGGATGGGTACCCTGCTTCGCAGCGCCGGGCACACGGAACGTGCCCGACCTCCGCCGGCTCCACAAGGGCTCCCCTCTCCCTGGGCTGTGTTGACTTCGGCACTGGGGTAATACAAAGCGGGGTTATTTTTAGCAGGCTGAAATATTAGGTGCAAGTTTTTGGGGTGCCAAGAAAGGGGTTTTGATTGTACGGAGAAAGACGGGGAGCTTCAAGAACATTGCCCGATGCTGTTTTGAAATGGGATTAAATGGGAAACTGCACCGCAGTCACGTTGGAGTTTCACATAATAATTTGCTGAAAGCAGCAAGGCTGGTTTTTTTTAACGTCTTTTGCCCTTTCTGTAGCTTCTCCTTTTCTATTTTAACCCTTGAATTGCATTTGGAAAGGCGTTAGCAGCAGGTTTGACTGGCAGTTCTTAAGCCTAGTTAACAGCTTCCAGTACCAGTACTTAGTGGGAGGCAAGTTGTGCTACTTTCTTCTGCAGAGTAAATATTTTATCTGTTTGGGGGTGGAATGGGGCAACACCAAACCTCTTTCTTCTTCCTCTAGGGGAAAAAGGTCTTTATTTCTAAAGATGGCTAATTATTCCCTGGCGTATTCTGTGCTTGCTTATAGGATGAAAAACCCAGTTGATGCCTAACGGTTATTCCCCAGGAGACAGCACAAGAAGGAACTGTGGAATTTAAAACTGTTTCTCTTTCTGGATCTGAAGTGAGGCGCATGTCCTGTGATGGCATGGGCAGTTAGTCAGTCTGAGCCATTCAAGTACTTCTCTGTCCAGAGACTCAGATGGAATCTGAGCTCTTCTTTTCTGTGTTGGTACCTTTCTACCTTGCAGCTCTTCCAGAAGCCACCCTAGGCGTGCTTTTGCGTTTCCTGCCACGCGGGCTGTGCTTGGGGAACAGTGACATGACCCCCAGTCACTCAGAGTCCAGCACGAGCCACTGCTTGAGCTTCTCTGTCAGCAGGCTGAGCCCACAGAAAAATCAAAACCACTTGTTGACCTCTGGCTGATGACAAGACACAGTTCTGATGTTTGACACACGCAGCCAGCTTCATTGGGAGGAAGTAATCTTTTAAATAAATGCTTACTGCAGCTAAAAATAAATGCATCTTTGACACGTATGACTTTGTTGCTGCATATCAGAAAGAACAGTTACAGACTTGAGATCAGAGATCATTTACTTATGTCAGTTTAGAATAAACTTTTTTAAAGAGAAGAAAGCCATCTCCAGGGAAAGGTGTGACAATAGGAATTTTTTTTTTAAATTATTTTTCTCAAAAAAAGCCCAAACTATTTTGTCTTAATCTTCTTTGGTTTTTTGAGCATCTTATTCTGTAGAGTGTGAACCTGCTTCCAAGATATCTCAGTTCTGAACCTAAAAAAAAAAAGATATAAATGTGTTCTGGTTTTGATAATACTGGCAAGGTTTTCTTTTCCCTTTAAAAGAAGGAGGTGTGGGGGATTGCTAATTTGCCTGTAGTCAAGCTCAGACTGGAAAAGGGGCATGCCGTAAGAAAACAAGTGGGAGGGAGGATTTTCCTCTCCTGTTGCCTTGTCACTCCCTGGTACTGAGCTAGAAGCGCTGGCAGGTGCCACACGGATCCCACGAGGAAGGAACCCGGGGTGCTGTGTCGTTTGAGACAAACTGCCTTGGCTGAGTGCTCCCCTGGGCAAGGGTGGGAGGGATGCTCGGAGCTGGCAGGTTTGGGGGAGGCACAGCAGTGGCTGGGACAAGCTGCAAGGATTGCACCTCTCCCTGCGGGAAAGCTGGACCAAAATAGTGTTCAGGGCAGCGTTGAGCTCAGGGGTCGAGGCTTTAAGCGCCATGGAATAGTCCTTGCTTATCTAGTGAACTTTATAGCTGTATTTATAAGGGAGATCTGCAGCCCCAGCTCTGTATTTGCTTTGGTTTTGGACTGAGCTTGGGGACTGGGAGTTTTCTGTGCGAGCTGGACTCCGTTCCTGATTATTTTATTATTCCCCTCCAATTCAGACTAGGCAGCCATGTCAGCCAAAGCCATCTCTGAGCAGACGGGGAAGGAGTTCTTGTACAAGTATATCTGCACGTCCTCTGCCATCCAGAACCGTTTCAAGTATGCTCGAGTCACTCCAGACACTGACTGGGCACGACTCACCCAGGACCACCCTTGGCTTCTGAGCGAGGTAAGAAGAGCTACTGGCTGAGCCCCGGGCAACCTCTGCCCACCCCAGCTGCTCCCAGTTGGGCACAGCACGTGCCGTGACAGGCTGTGAGCAGAACCGTGCTCGGATCTTTCCTGAAGGACCGGTCGCTGCTGCTGCTCTGCAACATTCATTTGCAACACTGATGAAGAAACAAGCCTTGCTTCAAGGCTGCTGTGTCACCTTCTAGGGGCCTGACTGTAAAATTCCTGTAAGGACTGTGAAATACATGAGCAGAGGTATCTGCAAACAAGCAGCTTCTATTAACCACACAGAAGGTATCAAGGCTAATTCAGACTAAAGCAAGAGTCTCTTGAGATGTCAGTCCCTGTTCTCAAACCTTTACTTTCTGAAGCCATGGAGTGCTTTCTCCAGGGCCAGCTTTTATGTTCGGTCAGGATACTGCTGATGTTTCCTGTGTCCAAGCTAAACGTCAAGGAAAACATTTTTGGCTTTTTCTATGCAAGATCTTTTATATCTCTGTCTTTCATAGCCATGCACTTTCTGTAGAGAAAACATATCCAGAGCTCTTTTTATTAGTTGTCCAAGCTGGCTCCTTTCCCGTGGCTAATTATATTAAGTCATTGGTTGGTAGAACATGAGTGATTCACAGTCCTTGACTGACTGATGGAAGCCCTACACTAAGTAATTAAATGTTCCATACTCAAGTGAATGAGTGAATTGCTGGAACATATCAGCAGTGCTTCTAAAAAGTCTTGCAGAAAGCCAGAAGGGAGGATAGCATCCGTAGAAGGATGTTATCTGTCCTTTAGGCAGAGTTCTGTAATGGTAGGAAGGGCCACAGGGTCCAGCAGACAGACCACGATCGGCATTCGGTACTGCAGCACATTATGTTCTGACTCTGCACTGTAAGTTGCTGAAGTTCCAGGACACATCAACTGTACAGGAGAATGGCACCCAGTTCTTATTTTTTAAAAAAACATATTTGCAAGCTAGAGATAAGTGTGTTGCCTGGGAACAGCTTTCAGCAGGGATCTTAGAGAGCCACCATCAGTTGGCTGCGATGTGCAGGTCGCCTGGCCCTGGCCAGTCTCATACGCAGAGTCCGTCGTGACTGCAGGAGCCACCTGTGTCAGCACTGCCTGTGCTTGCTGTGTCTAATAGTTCTTCCTTACGAGCCACTGCTCGCAGAGAAATACTAATTTCGTGATGAATCTTGCACCTTACAAAGACAGTTTGCAGAACTGACGGGATGCTCTATGCTTTTCAGCATGTGTGGTGGTTTTGGTTTTGTTTGGTGGTTGTTTTTTTTTTTTTTTACAGAAAGTAAGTACACACGCCTCATCCTAACAGCTGCTTTGAAAGAGTTATCACAGCTTGTCAGAAAAAGCCAAAACAAAACTGTCACCTCAGTCTCTGATGTGTACTCATGTCTGAGTAGAAATAAGGTGGCTCCTCTCAAAGTACAGCATAAAAAAACCTGCAGGCGTGTTGTACTGGGAGATGAATTTGCCAGAAAATTAAAGAAAGTCTGCAAGGATGTTTGCTGTACAGAATTCAAGTTTTTGTTTCACTATCTGCAGAGAATCGCTCCACCAAAATGACTTTCTAATGCTTCTTTCTTTTAATCCCTCTTGCACAACGTCGTAGCGTTTAGTGGTGAAGCCAGACCAGCTCATAAAGAGACGTGGGAAGCTTGGACTGGTTGGAATTAACCTCACTCTGGATCAGGTGAAGGTTTGGCTCAAACAGCGTCTGGGCCGAGAAACCACGGTGAGTGCCACCTTAGCAACAGAAAAATAAGATTATTTTTTTGTTGTTTTGTCTTTTCTGCCTGCTTGCATGATGGGGGCTGTTGCGCAGGCGTTTCTCTTGCTTATGGTGGTTTAAAACGTGTGTTATGCTGGTGCCAGAGCAAGTGAGAAACTGTCCCAGTGTGACCTTCCTGCTGGGAAATGACACACCTCGATAGGGAGCACAGCTCGGACCTCCCCGTGACCATCCGCTGCCCAAGGCTGCTGTGCAGGGCTGTGCCGTGGGAGCTCAGCTGGATTTGGTACCCTTTGGAAAATCCTTTCCACTCAGGAGTCAGCAGTTGATGGCTCAAATGCTTTGTCTAGTTGGCATAGCTGCTTCACTTTAATATCCAAAGCAGATTTAACAAGCATAAAAGCTGTCATAAAATTGTCCTCTTGTTGTAGCCAGCCAGCGTGTTTTGGCTGATGACTGAGTGTTACTTCAGCTCCTTATTTTAACTCGGTGCTGGCTTGGAATATTTATTCTCCTGGGAACGATGCTGCAATGCCAATGATAAAGAAATGCCTGCCATCCCAGCTGCTGTGCTGCGGGAGCTGGCAGATATCTCATGTGTCAAGGAAACCGATGCCTCGGCCCTGCTGTGATGGGTTCGCTGCTGGCTCCGGCACGGAGCGGCGCAGCCGAGCCGGCGAGGCTTGCCTGGAGGCCCTTGTGGAACAGCAGGCAACGGCAGCTGGTGTGCGAGCCCGTCGGAGGAACACGTGGATGTTGGAATGGCTTCTTTAGCACAACACAACAGCCACATCCAAAGGCAGGACTGTGCCAAGGGCTTGTGACCGGTGATGCTCGCTCCTGAAGCAGTGTCCTTGGGAGCAGGGGGTATCTCCCATGGCCTGTGCAGCAGCGTCTCTTGAACTGGGAGACTTGGTTTTGGATAGCAGGACGGTTCCTGGGGCCTTGCTGTACCTATCGGTCCTTGTAGGAAGAGGCTAAAGGGTCTTCTCTTCCATGCTCACTGACACCACTTCCAGGGCAAGTGCTGGGCAGAGGCCTCTACTCCTGCCACTGCCTGTCTAGCTCGGGCATTCCCTCACCTCTGAGTTTTTCAGAGCTCTGAGAAGAAGCTCAAGCCACCACACTTGGCACTGCACTAAGCTGTGCTCTGTAAAGGTGCTGCCTCCGGGACAAGAGATGAAGAAGAGCCATTTTGTTGTAGTTTGGATAGCCATCTGTCCTGCTCGGACAGGGGAAGGTGCCTGACTCCTGTGACCTGTGAAGTTCAGGCATCCCAGAGTGGTACAGCAGCATGGCTATCAGTGACAGTGCTCGATGCCGTGCTGGGGAGGGAGCGGTATGATTCCCCAGGAAACACAGTGGAGAGGTGCTTGGGAGGAAGTGATTTTTTTTTTTAGAGCAGTGTTGATTAATTCTCAAAACTTGCCTTAGACTGTCATGAAAGTGGATATTGGACAAGCATTTATTGGTGTTCATCTTGTTTTCTGCCTACAGATTGCTAATGCTAAGGGAATCCTAAAGAATTTTCTGATTGAACCCTTCGTGCCTCACAAACAGGTTAGTGTACCCAATACAGCATTAGAAAATGCTTTTAAATCTCTCCTCACTTGCCTGCAGCTTAGACTGGTGCAGTGGGAAGGCAGACCCTTGGCAGCGTGCTGCCAAGCTGGCGGTGGCCACGCGTGTGGTCAGAGCTGCCCGCAGGCACAGCGTCAGTCCACGCCAGGAGCTGCTGATAATCGTGGTGGTTGCTCCTACTCTGCTGGGAGGTTACAGGTCACCTCAGAGACACCAGGCTGGTCAAGGCAGCTCTCTGCTCCTCGAGTCTGGTGCTCCCGAGTGTGGATAACAAACTGTTGATGTGAGATGTCTCCGTTTGTGCTGGTGAAATATTCGGGCTCTGCTGTGGTTTGCAGGAAGGGTGTAATTGCTTAGGATGCAGGTGCTTTCGGTGCACACAAGGGTGGACCCTGGTTTGCACTTCAGTTGTGCAAGATGGGAGCAGTTTTCTCCAGAAATGGAAAGTGTCTCTGGCATGTTTCACCAGGATGAAGTGCTCTGAGCCCTGCTGCTTCTCCTTGGAAAGCTCAGCAGTGTGCTCAGCTGCTCCTTTCCTACCATTCACACAAGAGCCTCTTCTTCAAGGTCTTCCCTGGGTGTGACTTGCTGATGTTTGTGCCTGGATCTGTGCAGGAGGAAGAGTTCTATGTGTGCATATATGCTGCCCGTGAGGGAGACTACGTACTCTTCCACCATGAAGGAGGTGTGGATGTGGGAGATGTTGATGCCAAAGCTCAGAAGTTGCTTGTGGCAGTGGATGAAAAGCTCAGTGAATTGGATGTAAAGAAACATCTCCTGCAGCATGCGCCAGCAAATAAAAAGGAGTAAGTAGAGATGCTCAGTTCTGGATATGGCCAACCCACCAGAAGCTCCTCTTCTTTATTTCAGTGCAACATCCCTTCATTCTGTTTCACCCTAAAGCTTGCTCTCCTGCCCTTCTGGCTGCCCTTGAGAATATGCCACGCATCCTAAATCCAAGTTTTTTACCTTATCTGAGCCTCTTGTAAAGCTCAAAACAAGTGCTTGTAGTGCTTTGAGCCTTCACTTGACAGCAGCACTTCTCAGTCTGCTGAAGTCTTGACCTCTGAGCTGTTGGAGACATGTATTGAATTTTGATCCTTTGTGCCTGCATAGAAGAGTTTCTTTTATTTAGTAGGAACGGTGATAAGAAGTGACTCTGACTGCTAAGTCTTAAATGTGCTCTCCCTTACTCTGGCCTAGAGTAGGGAGGTATTCTCTTGCTGTTTCTACACTTACTGCAAGCTTATCTGTAGATCTCTTCTAATGAGACGTCCATAGCTAGCTGCCTTAATACAAGTCATGATTTTCCAAGCATAATGTAATCCCTGATGGCACCGTTCAGCACTGAAAGGCTGAAGAAGCCTCTCACCAGTATCACCAGTATGGCTTACTGCAGTCTCTTCCCCATCCTAGCCAACAAAGTTCTGACAAAGATGCATCTCTGTCAGAGGGAGACAATGATGCATTCCTGTTTCTCAGTGAGATTAAACAGACTGAACATCTATATGAGGGTTGTGAGCAACTGTGTTCTCAGCAGAGTTTGGTGGAGTGTAATTAAAATGAGTCATCAAGGTCTTCCTTTCCTTGAGTCCTCAGCTAGGCTTCTGCCAGGGAAGATGAATGGGAATGACAGCAATTGATGCCGAGCAGATTCGCAGGCTGCTGCTGATGTAAATGAAGCAGAGCTGTGCTTTGGTTTTGGCTGCTTTAATGAATGTGTGTTACGTTTTTTTACAGCATCTTGGCCAGCTTCATCTGTGGCCTGTTCAACCTTTATGAAGATCTATATTTCACCTACCTTGAGATCAATCCATTAGGTAACAGATATTTTTGGGAGCAGGACTGTCTGTTCTAGAATACTGAAACGTGTACTTTATCCTTCTCTGGTTTGTGTAGCTCACAACAATTCTGGGTGGCATATGCAAAAGAAGTACAAAAGTGGCTATGATGTGTCTTGGAGCTATTGGTTGAATGAATCCAAACTGAGGACTGTCTGCAGGTGTTCTGTTATCTGATTTCCTGCTGGAAATGAAAAATTCCATCGAAAGGGATGTTAAGTCAGAACTGAAGAACATAAAAGTTGTTCTGTTGGATCAGAACAAAACAGCACCTGAGCTAGGGCCAGGTCCATGACCGTGGTCACTAGTTAATTCTTAAGGGAACTCTCTGGGTTTGGAATGTACAATTAAACTGATTGGGGGAAGGGCAGCAAAGGTGACCTGGCTTTGGTAGTGTTCTCTCTGCAGTGACAAATTTTGAGAGTAAATCTGTAACGCATGTCTCTGTATGAACCAAAGCAATTTCTGGTATTACTTTTTCAAACCCAGTAGTGACTGATGATGGTGTCTACATCCTTGATTTGGCTGCGAAGATCGATGCAACTGCCGACTACATCTGCAAAGTGAAATGGGGGGACGTGGAGTTCCCCCCTCCCTTCGGCAGGGAAGCTTACCCGGAGGCAAGTAACAACTCACTGGGGTCCAAATTCTGATGTTTAACTTCAGCCAGTTACGTGCCAAAGCTCTGTGCTTGCACAGTCCTCCTTATACGGGGCTCTCGCCCGCGTTGCTCCCCTCTCAGCATCCTTGTTTTTCCTTGGAGCACTGGAAAAGCCTCGTGGCAGCTGATGCTCCCTCAGTGTTTCACTTACAGTTGTAGCAGTTGTGCAAAATCCACACGCAAGTGTGAATCCAGAGAAAACAATCACCATCTCTGACTTCCAAGTAAAAAGTTAAGATGTTAATGCACATGTTTTCCTGGAAAGTGATGGCCACGAAGAGGCCTGCAGGCAAACTTTTTGTTTTAAAGTTAGAAACGCCCGTTCCCTCTGAGTGCCCTGGGTTTGTTACTGCTGGTGGCATTAAGAATGCTCCATACACAGCCTCCCAGCAGCTCCAGAGGCTGTTGGAAGTAGAACCCGCTCCTTAATTGTCCTCTTACTTAATTCAGATGACTCTTCTGCAGGTTCCAAAAGGATTTTTGTCCTGACTCTTTTCATTTTAATAATTATAATTGTGCTTCAGTTGGGAAGGTTTTTGTAACGTGGCCAGCAAATCCATTTAGCTGTTTCTCTCTGTGTAGCTTGCTGGATGCCAGCACTTAACTCAGTTTGCTCTTAAAAGGATTAGTTCAGTTTTTGTGTCTCTGAATCATCCCTCTGCAAGTCGCTGTGCAGGCTGTTAGGGCATTGTCTTTGCTGAGAATTTTGATGAACTCCCAGTGAAGTGCTTCACAGCAGGCAAGCACTCTGATACAGGAACACCGTGTGGAGCCAAATCACAGCTCTCGGTGATGACATTCTTGGCTGCAGCACAGCAGGGAGTGTGTAGCCATGGGTGTGTTGATTTTTAAATTTCCTCCAGTCTCAGTCTGCAGACAAGGTCAGAAGCAGAGTTTTCAGTTCAGAGATATTTGATTCTGTGACTGTGAAACCATGAAACCTGGGAGCTTCCCAGGGCTGGCTGAGCAGGGAAGGAGAAGCCCCCTGTTCATGGACAGACCGGTGTAGTACAGCTTAGCAAAACATGACCAACAGGCAGCTGCATTTCCAAAGTTCTTGTGCAAACAGGAAGAATCTGCTTCTAGATCTGCACTGTACAACTGAAGTAATATAAAATTTATTTATAGCAATCATTTGTGACTTCACCTGGGACAAACAAGAGACAAGCCAGCAGGCCTTATAAAGACAACATACTCTTTGGAGAGTATGATTTTTTTTTTAATTTTTTCCCCAAGCAAGAATCAAAATTTAAGTGGATACTCAGGCTGATCTCTTTGAATTTGTTACAGAGAGAATGGCGCAAGCTGTCTATATCCAGTCCAATTTCAGTGTTCTGTCTTGGAGAACACGTAGCACAGATCAGTCCTTGCCCCTAAGAGGCGAAGCTGGGTCTCTGCCCCTTCCAAAAATGGTGTTTGTAGTTCTGCTCTCTCCTCAGTTCTCATTGAGAGGAGATGTGGGAGCTCTGCATGTCCAAACGGGCCCAGCACAATGGACCCTCTGCTTTGGAAAAGGGGGATGCAGAGGAAGTTTAAATTGGGTGCTGCTCTGTCCACAGGAAGCCTACATTGCTGATCTGGATGCAAAGAGTGGAGCCAGCTTGAAACTTACTATTCTCAACCCCAAAGGCAGGATCTGGACCATGGTGGCTGGTGGTGGTGCCTCTGTGGTTTACAGGTAACAGGAACAAGGTTTCCAGAGAGGGGGGTGGGTTTACAGTGCTGGAAGAAAATAACTGATGCAGCCTCTGGAAAGGAGACTCTTCTAAAGCAATCTTTCCCCATCCGTGACTGCTTGGGACCTATTCAGAATGAAGATGCTGTGCGGATTTCTTACCAAGATGTGGGAAATAGTGTCCCCTAGAGATGATGATTTAATTCTGGGAGGTTGAGAGATGGTTTCTTTGGAAAGAAACAAGCTGGCTGAAAGCTGCTGATGGTAATGTTGTTACTGTGGTAGTCACCGTGTTCCCATCATATCTGGGAAGCTTAACAAGATTAAAAGTGTAACAAGATTAATCATGACGGGCACCAAGAGGAGAGCAGCTCTGTTTTCAGAGAGGGTATGATCTCCCTGTTACAAGTCCCACTTTCCCAGGAATTTGGAATGCTTTATTAAGACCTTGATCGTGACTCAAATCAACTAATCTCTTAAATAACCTTTTTTTTTCCCTACAGTGACACCATTTGTGACCTGGGGGGTGTGAATGAACTGGCTAATTATGGGGAATACTCAGGAGCCCCAAGTGAGCAACAGACCTATGACTATGCTAAGACTATTCTCTCCCTCATGACTCGAGAGAAGCACCCTGAAGGTAAAAGAGTTGTGAAGCTGCATGTGAGGGGGGAAAAACTGAACAAATCTGGGCTATTGCTATGCTTGGACCTTCCTGGCAGAGCTTTTAATGTACTGCTGCCTTCTGAGTGAAATAGTGATGGATTTCTGTCAGCTCTTGCTTCAGAGACGGAACTTGTGGCTTTCTGTGTAGCAAAGAGCAAACGTGGCGTGAGATTCTTACCAGAAAAATGCTCGCTTGATACGAAGCTCTTATCTTCCAGGCTCTGCTAGACACAACTTAACTGCAAAGGACTGGCTGGCCTGAACTGCAGCATTGTTTCACTTTGTCCTGAACTGGTTCGTGATCTTGCAGTACGCTGTGTTCTTCAAAGGGTTTTATTTATGCGTGTTTCTTCCCTCAGGTAAAATCCTCATCATCGGAGGCAGCATTGCTAACTTCACCAACGTAGCGGCCACTTTTAAAGTAAGTGACTGTTCAGAAGTATCAGCAAATGCCCACAGCCATCGCCCCAGTTCAGTGCTGTGCTGGGGCTGCCCGTGCATCTCTTCCAGGAGTTCCCGAGGTGATGGGGCAGGGTAAGTGTCAGGCTGCCCAGCTCACCTGTCCTGCATGTTTCTTTTAGGGCATTGTGAGAGCAATTAAGGATTACCAAGGCCCTCTGAAGGAGCACGAGGTGAGGATCTTTGTGCGAAGAGGCGGCCCGAACTACCAGGAAGGACTACGTGTCATGGGAGAAGTTGGTAAGAACCAACAATTTCCTCAAGTTTTGTTCTCACGTCTTGCTTCTTCCACCTCCTCCCTGCTGAGCCTTTTCAAGGTTAAATGTGTCGCTTCCACAGAAGCTCATCTTGCTCCTTTCCCCCCCCCCTGCCAAGGCTGACTGCTCTTGTATGCATATGCAGGGAAGACCACTGGGATCCCCATCCATGTCTTTGGCACGGAGACCCACATGACTGCCATCGTGGGCATGGCGCTCGGCCACCGGCCCATCCCCAACCAGCCGCCTCCGGCAGCACACACCGCCAACTTCCTCCTCAACGCCAGCGGCAGCCCTTCGGTGAGTCCCTTCCCCTCTGCCGGGGGGAACGCTCACAGGGAGCCTCCTGGAGGCAGTTTCTCCTGTCTGAACAGGCCAGGAAGGGATCTTGGCCACCACCGTATTTGTACAAAGCTCTGGGAAAACTAGAGTGGCTGTTCCCGCGGGGTTCAGCAGGAGGGGCCCTCCCAGCGTCCGCCTCGCTCGTGCACAAAACGTGACTCCTCAAAACCAACAATGTGACTCTCGCATCTACTGGGAGCTTTGTCATGCAGGAGTCTTCCCCCACTGGACTGAAATGATCCTATCTCAGAATTAACTTTCTTTGGTTTTCTTTGTAGCCAAAGTGGCCATCGCCCCCCACGTGCTCCAGGCCTTTTCTGGCACACTGTCCCTTACTGACTTGGCTTCTGAATCTTTCAGACTCCAGCACCGAGCAGAACGGCTTCCTTCTCAGAGTCCAAACCAGATGATATTGCTCCAGCCAAGAAGGCAAAACCAACAGCACCTCTTGGTGAGTCCAGCATTGGAAATGATTGCTAGGAGTTATCTTCTGCTCCAAAAAAAAACAGAACGTGGACTAGACTAATGCTTTTTCTCGACATAAAGGGAAGTAACTTTGTGGTACCTGTTTATCTTTATTTTGAATTTAATTAAGTGCTTTTAGAATGTTGTCACTTGCTGTGCTATTAGCTCATACACAAGGTGAGTCAGAGTTGCCTTGATCTGGGACGTTGCTCTGAAGTCCTCAAAAAGGGTTTGAGAACTCCAGCTTTCCCATGTCCCCTCATGTGAGGCCGGCAGACAACAGGTTAGAGTCTCTGCTGTGGTTGCTGAACTGAGGCTCTCCAGTTAAATATCTGGGGGGTGTTCCCATGGGATGCTGCTGGAACAGTGGAGGTGTTGAGAAAGTCCTTGGTATATGCTGCAGCTTCCTGGATGAACACTGCAGTCAGTTCAGTAGGAGCTGACACACTCCTCGCACGTTTAGGGTTGGAGGTTACTGTGGCATGTGTTTCTTGTCAGTTTGTTTTTCAGTTTGTTTTTTTTACTGAAGTTTGTAGGAAGCTTCTTTAGCATTGTAATATGCAAGAGCTTTAGTAGCTTTTTGGTTGTATTTGTTGGAAGCTTATTGGGTAAGAGCATGTAGTATGGGGATAAACCAGCAGAATCGGGCAGGTACAGAATGCGGTAACGTCCTGGTCCTCCTCCCTTGAATGTGGGGAGATGCTGGCCTTGGTTACAACAGCAAAGTTGATGATGGCAAGATTCAGATCTGATTCTGGTGAAGCGCATCACAAACCCCACTACTACTCTCTTAATCATTGTGTGCAGAATCTCGCATGAGCAGTGCTTCAAAAACACATGGGAAATGAGCCACGCAACTTGCAGCACCAGTAACTGCCACCTGAACCTGAAATGTGTTTGTGCTGGGATAAGCAAAAAGCTTTTCTAGATGGCAAAGTGTGAAACTTGATGTCCCATGTTTGGAGAGGAAGTACAGTGCAGAGTGCTCCAGTCCACTTTTGAACAAAAGCAGAACCCAGAAGGCCTGAGTGCTGTGGGGAGGAGGGAAGCTGCAGCACCCCACCGCAGGTGCCCTGCTGTTGGGGTGGCAGCAGCCAGCTCTGTCATATTGTTGCATGAGTGATTCTCTCTTTAACAGATTCAATTCCAGCTTCAAGACCGGGTTCAGGTAGGACATGTGTGACTAGCTGAGTGTGTCTGGCCTTGCTGGCAGCTGACTTTTTTTAGTTCTTGGTTTTGTTGCTGTTTTTTCTCTCCAGAAGTTCGCAGTGTTGTCTGGTCCTTCCCTTCCCTCCTGCCCAGCATATTTAGCTATCACCACATGAACTCCTCATCTGTTCACTCAAGTGCAGATCACATACTCCTTTGCACAGAAACTTAAACTATTTCTCAGGGAGAGAGGGACAGGTCTCAAAGAAACTTTACTTTTTCTTCCCTCCCCCGCTGCAGTCATTAGGGAGAAAACCAGACCTGGGCATACTGTGAAAAGCTCCGAAGGAATCACCAACCATGCCTAATAACTGGCATTTTGTCTCAAAGGGAAACAGGTGCTGTGTTTATGAGCCTTGAAGGGCACAGAAAAGTCTCTGAGTGAACTGGATGTTGCCTTAATCAGCTCAGCAAACCATTAAAAGTTGTGCTCGGTGAAGTTGTGGGGACTTGAAGCCCTCGAGCTCTGTGCTGGATGAGAATAAACTGCTGAATCGAGGTCAGAGAGTTTTGAGCCATGGGATGCTAGAAGGGGGCTCTGATTCTCGTTGGGTGCTCTCAGACAAGTAGCCTCCCCTTTCTGGGCCTGCGTTTTCCTCTTTCTGTGAATATTAATATTACCTCCTTGCAGGCACCTGCAAAATAAATGGAATTTTTCAGGGTAGGCAGTTTCCTAATAACATGTCACGTGGCAGCACATCTGAACTGTGACCGTGTAGGGCTGGAGAACAGTGACTGGTTCCTTGTTCAAGCCAGAAGAATAGTATCCTGTCTGATCCCTAATGCTGTTTGCCTTTGATTCAAAGCCAAAAAGAAATTGGCTGTAGACTGAGTTGGGATCAGCTCTGAGCTCTTAAGGGTTTTAAAGTGGGCTCTGCCTGGAGTCAAGGGGAGGAGCTCAACGTTTTGCTGTGACAAGTGGTGTAAATGCACTTCAAGCACCCAGTCCATCCTCACTAGCTGAACTGTTGCCTTTCCTGTGACTCTGTCCCCCAAAGCCAAGTTTTGGGCCATGTATAAATTCTTGGCACCATCAGGTGTTGGATTCTGATCATCAAAAAAACCCTGAAAACAAAAGCTGAGTATGTAGAGCTCCTTTGCTTTCTTTTTCCCCTCCGTTTCTTGCTTTTCTTTTCATTTCCTATCACCCTACTGTGGTGCCCTGACAAACACAGGAGGCAAATCTGCTGTGTTCTCCCAGACTGTAGGCCATGTGCAAATAAATAAATAAGATTCAAAGTTCCCTTCCTCTTCGGCTTTGCAGAGTAACACTGTCTGGGAGGAACACGAATGGCCCACGGGAGAAGAGGAAAAGGCAGTTTTCACTACTTCTCTCCTCTCCTACACCACCTCCCCCCTGTGATTAAGCTCTTGCCCGTTTTGTGAAACCTGAAACCTGGCTGTTGTGTTCAGAACCCTGGGAAGGGGGATGCTGCTTCATCTGCAGTTTCTCCTTAGTTTGGGCAGTGTGGCTACCACAGCCTGCAGCTCACCTGTTGGGTGCAGTTTGGAGGGAGGGCAACATGCCTGTCTGGGAGACTTTGAGCAGACGTTTGGCAAAGCTGCAGTTTTTGTCTTGCACAGGTGTACATTTTGAGTGTGTTTTTGTTTGTTGTGTTTTTTCCCCTCTCTCTCTGAACAGGTAAAGCTACAACCCTGTTCAGCCGTCACACCAAAGCCATCATCTGGGGGATGCAGACACGGGCAGTGCAAGGAATGCTGGACTTCGACTACACTTGCTCCCGGGACGAGCCCTCAGTAGCTGCCATGGTTTATCCATTCACGTAAGTAGCCTGTGTTGACAGCATTTTTTTTCTGACTGCTTCCCTCGAGTTCTTCCATTAGCTTCCTCCCTTCCAGTCTCTGCCCTAGTCTACATCTCTGCTTTAACACTTTCTCCTACGCTCCCTTCCACCATCAGGTTGGCTTTGCTGACTGCTCCTGTTTCCCTTCAAGCACTGATTTCGGGCTGCTCTGTTGAAACAGCTCAACGTTAGCCACATCGTTGGAGTCTCACTTCATGGTCTTTCAAAGGGTGTCCAAATTCCGTTCCTCCGCTCAGCAAGGGAGGAAGGCACGGCTAGTTGGGTTTTCTCGAACGGCCCGCTGGCTGAGCGAGGCTGCGTAAGGTTTACTCCACTCATCTGCAGTTTGCTGCATGCTTGTCTGAGACGTCTTGATTTGTGCCTGCAGCAGCTGGAATTTCCCCCTCCAGACCTTAGCTGGAACTGGAGCAGCTCTGCAAACAGACTAAAGCAGTCTGTCTGTCATGTAGCCCAGCAAAGTTTAAAAAAAAAAAAAAATGCTGTTCTTCTTGTTCATAGTCTTTCCTATAGTGGTAGGAGCTCTTTATCAGGCAGGAAGTGTGCAGATCCTTCAGTGGGGCAGTTCTCCTGTGGTATTGGCCCCATCCCTGCAGCTAATGGGGATGAGATTAGGGGATTTCAGGTTGCCCTCAGGAGGACCCTCCACATCACAGCTGTGCATAAGCTGTTTTGTTATTGTACCTTATGAGCGGGGGGGGAATCTCCCTGTTAAATAGTGCAAGTAGCAGGAAGGGAAGGAGCGGCTGGCTGACCTGCTGCTGAGACAGTGAGACGGGAGCCCGTACAGAGGTAGGAGGCTTGTTTCATTTCTGTGGCATTTACAGACATCCAGGGTAGCTGATGTCTAATCAACCTCTGTCCTGCAGAGAATTTTGCCTCTTGACAGTTAAGTACCTTGTGCTGTCAGTCTGCAGCCTGACAATAATTTCAGCTCTGTGATACCTTCTCAGCAAGTGCCAACCTGAGGGCACTACCCCGAGTGCAGACAGAGCCACATCTGTTAATGAGCGGCAACCCCTTGCAGTGGCACGGTTGTTTAATGAAGAAGAAGCAATAGAGATTAAAAGTTTAAGGCCACCTAAAATTATCTGATTCTGCTTGACCTTTTGGAGGAAGCCAGGCTGGCAGGACCTGGAATGTTCTGTCACAAATGTACCAGTGTGGGAACACATATAAAAGACAACTTTCCTACATACGTCCCCGTCAGCGTGTGTGGGGCAGAGTGAGTAGAGTCTCGCTGTAGCAGAACTGGGAAGCTGACTGGCCCTCACATTGCTGTCCTGGCTGTTCACCACGGATACTGGTTTCCTGTTCCCCCTGTCCAGTATTTGTTCCAGCCCCGTAATGCAGCTTTGCATGCATCTCATTCATTACTCTTTCTGTGCCTCATTCTGTCTTCCAGCTTGGAGTAGAATTAAGGCTCTGGTAACTTCACTGTGGGAGAGCTTATTCATCTTGCTGGATGCCTCTGTCCCCATTAGCCCGTCTCCTTCCATATGCTGCTCTGTTCTATACTCTGAAGAACCATCTGCTGTTAGTATGGTCCCTCCCCGTGTACACTCACTTGCTAGTGAGTGTCTCACAGTCAGTCTTGGTGTCTGAGAACTGGGGTTTGCAAACTCCTCTCTCTGCATGCACTCTATCCCTTTGTCTTTCTAGTAGCCTTAAGGGTCAGGGCTTTTTCATCTTCTCCTCCATAGTGGTGACCACAGGCAGAAGTTCTATTGGGGCCACAAAGAAATCCTGATCCCAGTCTACAAGAACATGTCAGATGCCATGAGGAAGCACCCAGAAGTGGATGTTCTCATCAGCTTCGCATCTCTGCGCTCTGCTTATGACAGCACTGTTGAAACCATGAATTATCCACAGGTGAGTGAAGGATCTAGAAGAAGCCCAAGACAAAAAGGAAGATCCTGTCAGCAGGATACCAGTGTTTCTCAGACTATGATGGCATTAGCAAATTAGCTTGGTCTTCCAGCTTGGCAGATAAAGACGTCAATTCTAACTCCTTGGAGACTCTGAGGAGGATACAGGAGTTGTGTAGCAAATTCTAATGCCAGACTTGCAATTTGTGCAAGAGAAACTTGGCACCTCTTGGTTAGGAGTGATTGCTTTGGGTTGGTTGAAATACAGTGCTGCTCTAATGTGCAAGGGGAGGAAAAAATTCTCTAAAAAATTCTCTAAATAGTGCACTGGTGGGTCCGTGCACTGGGCCTGCCTGTATGAAAGTGCACAGCGTGACCTGCCAGAGGCAGGAGCTGATGGTGCCCCATGAGCAGCCGTTTGCCTTCTCTGTCCTGCGACGCTGTGGGTGCTCACAGTTTGCTTTATCTCCGTGCAGATCCGCACCATTGCCATTATTGCTGAGGGCATTCCAGAGGCCCTGACACGCAAACTGATCAAAACAGCTGATAAAAAAGGAGTCACTATCATTGGGCCTGCAACTGTAAGTACCAATGACCTTTTTTTCTCCTCTCGTCCATCTGTCTTAATCTTCAGATCAGCTTTCTCTGGAAGATACAGCATATCCTACAATCCGTTTTGTCTGTCGTCATATAAAGTGCACATGAGTTTCTCATTTTAAGGTCACATCACTGTCTGATGTTCCTAAGTTTCACGTATATTGTAAAGGGCTTTACATCTTTCTGTAATTTTCTCGTAGGTTGGTGGGATCAAACCAGGTTGCTTTAAAATAGGCAACACAGGAGGCATGCTGGATAACATCTTGGCATCCAAGCTGTACCGTCCTGGCAGTGTGGCTTATGTTTCACGGTCCGGGGGAATGTCCAATGAGCTCAACAACATAATTTCCAGAACCACTGATGGGGTCTATGAAGGGGTGGCCATCGGAGGAGACAGGTAGGAGTCTGCTGCTTCAACAAAGACACCATTTAAGTCAGTCAACAGAAGAGTTGTTAGTAATCTTGGAGAAGGACAGGTTGGCTGTTAACTTTTCTTCTTTCAGAAAAGCTTATGAAACAAATTCAACTTCTACCGTTTTCCCTGTATTCTATCCAGATATCCTGGTTCAACTTTTATGGATCACGTCTTGCGTTATGAGGATACTCCAGGAGTGAAAATGATTGTAGTACTTGGAGAGGTGAGTGAGACCAGTTCTCTCCTTTCTGAGAAATATCCATGTGTTTTGTTCTGGGAGCATCTGACCTGGCTCCAGGGATTCCAAATAACAGCTACAGATAAGGGGCAACAATTCGTACTGTTCTTGAATGTCTCAATTTTTATTTCCTGCTTCTTTAATTAAAAGAAATTGAGCATACAAGTGTACTCTAAAAAAAAAAAATTAGGCTTTGTTCTGAGACTTCAGCTGTTACTCAATGAAAAAGGAGAAAAAAAAAAAAATCCAAGTAATGCTTCCATGTGCATCTCAGAGATGGCTTCTACAAAAGAGCAAAATTTTGAACCAGCTGAACTCTCTTTCTGCAGATTGGAGGCACGGAAGAGTACAAGATCTGCAGGGGTATTAAAGAAGGTCGTATCACCAAGCCAGTGGTGTGCTGGTGTATTGGCACTTGTGCCACCATGTTCTCTTCAGAGGTATGTGCAAAAATGGGGGGAAAATGCATAAAATAAATATAGGAAAGAAGAAAAAAGCAAAATCCAACTTCTCCTACTGTGCCTAAACCTTCCAGAATTGCGAGTAGCAACTTAACATGTGGAAGTTAATGAATATAAATGACAAAAGCCTTTTGTGCTTCTGTAGGTTGTCACTGGAGATTTCCAAGGGGTTCTGCATACTTGTAAAGGGAGCCCAAAGATCCCAGGGAAGGCAACAGATTCTAATAGCCACCTGCTTCTGGAGTGGGAACGGGGAAGATGTGTGTTGAGCAGCTCTGGAGGGGGGAGGAATGTAGGGAGGCAGAACGTCGATGGAGGAACCTAGAGTGATTCCAGATCAGCAAATCTCCTGCATGTTGCAGTACTGATCACAGCTGCATCCTGGAGTTCTGGTAGCCCAAATCAGAAGGCAGACTTGCAGCCACTGGTAGTGCTGTGTCACCAGTTTCCTAGTCAGTTCTTTATTCTGTTTTACTCTCTGCAGGTAAGCGACAGGTATTCCTAACTGCTGTCTCTTCTCTTGTTTGTAGGTGCAGTTTGGCCATGCAGGAGCTTGTGCCAACCAGGCTTCTGAAACTGCTGTTGCAAAGAATCAGGCCTTGAAAGAAGCTGGAGCGTTTGTTCCCCGGAGTTTTGATGAGCTGGGAGAGATCATCCAGTAAGTCACACTAACAGGGCATCTCCAGCAGGGAAAAAGACTGTTAGGGCACTGATTCTAGCCTGGTAAGGGAATATATTCCTGCATAAGAAAAGCCAATTCTATTCCTTCTGGGGTTTTAAGGTCTAGATTAAGACCACCTCACTTGTAACTCTTAAAAGGACTTAAGTTAACAAATGGATTCTCTCCCTAGGTCTGTGTACCAGGATCTTGTGGCCAAAAGAGTGATTGAACCAGCTGAGGAAGTGCCTCCTCCAACTGTGCCAATGGATTACTCCTGGGCAAGGGTGAGCTGTGCCATTTTACCTGGTTTTTGGCTCCTTAGAAACCAGACTGGATGTTTGCTGTTCTGGATGCTTATGGTGACAGTGGCGTGGCCTTGGGGTTATATCCTGTGCTTAGTGTTTGTGAGCTCTCTGGCTGTGCTGGTTCTAGGCTGTGGAAGCCACTCTGAGGGCGAGCTCATGGCATTGTTTGACCACTCTGCCTCCTAATGCCTCTTGCTTCTAATGAGGATTGTTTGAAATCCCATTTTATGCTGCAATTTCAGGAGCTGGGTCTGATTCGCAAACCAGCTTCCTTTATGACGAGCATCTGTGATGAGAGAGGTCAGGAGCTGATTTACGCTGGGATGCCGATCACTGAGGTCTTCAAGGAGGAGATGGGCATTGGAGGGGTTCTGGGCCTGCTCTGGTTTCAAAAGAGGTGAGAGAGCTTTTCTGAAAGCTCACAGATTCTTTGGCTTGAAGTTTTTTGTGTTTATCGATAGACTTCTAAGCAAAAATAACTCCAGGATTCCTTTGTGAACATAGATTCACTGGAAATGCCATCTGTATATTCCCTCTTTTGAGACCACATCAGCATTTCAGGGCTTCGTACAGCATGTTTTAGTCTTGGGATGACGTTTTCCACAAGTTTTGTGGTGCATTGAGGAAACTTCTCCATTCCAGGCCTGTTTCACACTCCCTTGACTACTTGCTGCTTATAATTGTCACCTTGACCCTGGGGAAATTGAGGTGTTGACAAACATTTCCTCACCAGCCTGCAGGGAACCTTTCAAATGGCAGAAGTTCTGGCTGCCTTCGTCTGATCGTGCTTTCAGCAGAGGCTCCCTTGGCACTAGCTGGACTCCCTGGCGCAGCAGGACAGGATGAACAGGACTGTAGCACAGCCTCGTGGCTCCCCTCAAGGGCACTCGCAGAGCTTTACTGATCACTCAGCTGAGTGTGTGTGAACTCGGCGCACAAAAGTAGCTCAGAGCTGCTGTGGAAGCCAAGTGGAAACAGAATGAAACTCTGGTCTCGTGGAGAAAAGATATCAGGATGCACTGAGGGGCACTGACCCGGCAGCTCCCTGTCTCTGTCCTGCTGCTTTCACACATACACCTAAAACAAGTCACTGTCCAGTATAACACCAAGTGTGGTGGTGGTCTGTTGTCTTTGCAATGGGTGACTTCAGCCTCTTCCTTGCCCAGGTTACCAAAGTATGCCTGCCAGTTCATCGAGATGTGTTTGATGGTGACAGCAGATCATGGGCCTGCTGTATCTGGAGCCCACAACACCATTGTCTGTGCGAGAGCCGGAAAAGATCTTGTCTCGTGTCTCACTTCAGGCCTTCTTACGATTGTAAGTACTTAATACCCACAAGATTGAGCTTTGCTACTCGTTACTCTGTCCAGGTTTTATTACTGTCAAGTTAAGACTCAGAATGGCTGCAGAGCCATGGACAGCTTGTCTGTTCACTCACACTTTGAATTTCTGAGTTCAACTCTCATAGTGTGATGCTCTAGGTTTAAAACCTAGTCTGTTTTCCTAGGAAGCAGGGCTATTTTGATGTGTCTTGTTTGAGTGATTGAACCAGCTGAAATACTGGAATTTTTATATATATATACACACACATATACACTGAAATACTCTGTAGAGGCCAAACTGCTGTCAGCATTGTCCTTCCAATGCTCTAGTCTAGTTGCCTAGTCTCCTCCAACACTGACAAGTAAAAATATGAATAAAATGGATTTTAGAGTGCATTTCCCCCCACACTCTGTCTCTACTGGAGATGCACTGGCTGCATATTGACACCTGTGCTGAGTTATAAACAGATGCTTTATCCCAGGTGCCTGCTTGACTTTAATTCCATGAATGCCACATTAACAGGCAGGGTGGACGGGGAAGATACTCTTGTGCTTTTGTACCTTAACTGTGGAGTCCTTTGCTGTAATTCCCTTTGTGTGTTGCACCCAGGGAGACCGGTTTGGTGGAGCACTGGATGCTGCAGCTAAAGTGTTCAGCAAAGCCTTCGACAGTGGGATTATCCCTATGGAGTTTGTGAATAAGATGAAGAAAGAAGGGAAACTGATCATGGGCATTGGACACAGAGTCAAATCAGTAAGAAAACTGCTTTAGTACAAATTGGAGGTGTTTTGTTTGTGTTTGTGGGGTTTTTTTAACAGTGGTGTAGGGGAGAGAAAAAAACAAAGGAAAGAAAATGAGCAAATTTCAGAAGCAGCTATCGACTTAATTCTCAAGATTTAAATCCTAGACCTAAAACCAGTAAAGCTTACGGCAAGTACCTGTGTAAGAGGCAACATCAGTGACCATAATGTGTTCTTACCTTGCAGATAAATAACCCAGACATGAGAGTTCAGATTCTCAAAGGCTATGTGAAGCAGCATTTCCCTGCCACCCCACTGTTGGACTATGCACTTGAAGTAGAAAAAATTACAACTTCCAAGGTGAAATGTGCTAGTATTTGTCTTTTCTTGAGCACTCTTTCTTAATGAGGGAAAAGTGACACAGGGTTAATACTGCATTTTAAATGCAGTGCTTCACAAACTGTTGCTAGGGGGTTGTTTTTCTATGGTAGACTTTGGGCCAAGTACAACTACAGTTTTGTAAGATTGAAGATGTCTGTTGGACACCAGGGAAAATGCCAAAGAAACCAAAACTCATTATCTGTGTTGTCCACTGTCCACACTGAAACTGCTGTATTTAAATCTGAGGCTAGGACAACATGTGATGGGCTGAGGCAGATAATCTCTGTGGTTTGAACCAAGTGCAGGCTGTTTGAGGATGGTTTTCCATCGTTCACATGAAGTGTGGCTCTTGCTCAAGCTGCTGAACAGCCTCCTCGATCACTGGGCTTGTGTGCCACAGTTATGGGCAACCTTGGAATTATCCTTGAGGAATGAAGTTGCCAGGTGAACGTTATTTGCCACTGTTAACATCTTCATTGGGGTGTGTTTTCATTTCCTGCAGAAACCGAACCTTATCCTGAATGTAGATGGCTTTATCGGAGCTGCCTTTGTCGACGTACTCAGGAACTGTGGCTCTTTCACACGGTGAGTGCCTAGTGGGCTGTTTCTCCTTGATCGTGGTCCTGTACAAATGATGGGAGCCGTACTGCCAGCTCCTGTGGGGCCAGGATTTCCAACGGACATTGTGAAGGAAATGGAGCCTGGGTTTGTGGAGGGAAAGGAAGCTTTCACAAATTCAGTGTTGCTACTGGGACCAGAGCTGATTCTCAGCCTTTCTAAGGTTGATCCTATCACCATTTCATTTCTTTTGCAGGGAAGAAGCAGATGAATATATTGAGATAGGAGCTCTTAATGGCATATTTGTACTAGGCAGGAGCATGGGATTCATTGGTAAGTTCCCATGTTTCTGCCCCTTCCACCTTACTGGGGGCTGCCCGGCCACCACGAACATGAGCCCACTGTGAAGCTCTGGGGACTCAGCCTAAACTGCTGGTTTTGAGAACTCAGTTGTTCCAAGGCAAAGTAAGACTAGAAGGAGGAACAGAAACTTTTTACCATAATCCACTTTCCTTTTAGGACACTACCTGGATCAGAAGAGACTGAAGCAAGGTCTGTACCGTCACCCGTGGGATGACATATCCTACGTTTTACCAGAGCACATGACTATGTGAGAACCAGTAGCATTGCCTCCGAATGCCATGTCAAGAAGACAGAAGCCTGCACTGAGGACAGCCGCGAGTGGGACTTTTGATGTACAAAGGCCATTGGTACATAGTCACGGAGCTGCCTGGTCAAACTGTGCGAAGCAACTATTCTTAAGAATAGAAACTTACTCTAATAAAAACCAAAACTTGTGATATTCCATATGTTACCTGCTGTACTTAATACTGTCTCTCACCCTTTTATTTTTTCTACTCCTGTATAATTTTGTTTCCAGAAAAGATTTTAAGGGCTCAGAGGGGAGTTTTGCTCATGGGCACAGTCTGGCTGAACTTGCAGAAGATCTGGTAGTCTGGTAACAAGCTCTAACTTTTCCTGATAGAGGGGGAAAGTGCCTGTCCTTCCCCTGTAAGCCATGATTTGGGATTTTTTTGTTTGTTTGTTGTTTTTCAATTTGTTTACTGTCTTATCTTCAATCTGACTGTATCCTGGATAGTGGGACCACTGCTGATCTATAACCAATGTTACTCAAACTCTGGTGTAGTAATTTAAAGTGTAAAGCTGTATCATACTGCTGTTAAAACTGTGAACCCACATCTATTCCCGTGTCTGTATTTATGCAAACAACTTCTCATTTCCTGTTAGATTGCTGGTATATGGAATGTCACTCATGTTATCTGCGGATTCAAAAATAATCTCAGTAATAACTTTGGCATCCTACCTGTCTGTGTATTGTAACCAACTCAAATAAATGATACACTACTCATTTATTCTTTTTCCACTTCTGACTTCTAAAAGTCGGTCTTAAACAGCATCTAACAGAGCCTGTGACCAGTCATTTAGCAAAATACCAAACCTCAGAGCAGTAACTCCTCCCCTGGGGGGTGTTTTGGTTGATTTTTAAAGAAGCAGGGAGAGAAGTGCCCAGCCAGGTTCCAGAGGGGGTCGGTAAGGTGACATTTAGTGAAGCAGAGAAGAAAGAGAAGGGAATAAATGATCTGTAACGGACAGAGCGTTCTGCAAGCTGAGGAGCTCGTATCAAGCACCGCGCACGGGGAAGAATCGCCCCCAGCTCGCTTCGTTCGTGCTGATTAACCACAAACCGCGTTCGGTGGCGGGAGCGCCGCGGGGCGGGAGCGACGTGCAAGAGAAAAAACAACCGCAAAGGCGGCTCGGGCTCGGAGAACCGCGCCCGTGCTGCGCAGCGCGCCCGCAGACCGGCCCGGCGGCCGCCCGCCGCACCGGACACCGCAACGGGCCCGCAGCGCCCTCCGGGCCCGTTCTCCGCGCCCGCCCGGAGGCAGAGCCCGGGCCGCGGGGCCCGCCCGAGGCGGGAGGGGGCGGAGGGCGCTGGCGGCGCCACTACCGGGCGGGCCCAGACGCGCCCTCCGCTCACCGGGAGCGAGGGGCCGCTGCCCCCGGCCCCATCCCCGCGCCCCCGGTCTCATCCCCGCTCCCCTCAGTCCCATCCCCGCTCCCCTCCGCCGGCGGCGGCCCGGGCCGAGCGGACGGGGCGCCTCGGGAGCTCCGCTCGCGCCACCCGCCCCCGCAGCGCCGCGGCCGCCATTTCCCCCGCGGGGGCGGCGCCCCCTCCCCGCCAGGGGGCGGGGCCCCGCCCGTCACGCGCCCCGCGCGCAGGCGCCCCGGCCGCAGCCCGCCATGTCGGACAAGATGGCGGCGGCCGCGGCCTCTCCGCAGCGCCAGCCGGGCCCGGGGCCGCCGGCGGCGGAGGCGGAGGGCGGCGGCCCGCGCGGCGGCGGGGCGGACGGGGAGGCGGAGGCGGAGGAGTTCGGGTGCCCGGCGCACTGCTCCGACCTGGCGTGGCGGCAGAACGAGCAGCGCCGCCACGGCCTCTACTGCGACATCACGCTGGCGTTCGGCGGCGGGCGGCCCGGGCCGGCCCGCGAGTACCGGGCGCACCGCTCCGTCCTGGCCGCCGCCACCGAGTACTTCACGCCGCTGCTGTCGGGCGGCTTCATGGAGTCGCGCTCGGGCCGCGTGGAGCTGCAGAAGTGGAGCTCGGAGGGCGGCCCCGACCCCGACACGGTGGAAGCCGTGGTCGGCTTCATGTACACCGGCACCATCCGCGTCAGCCCCGGCAACGTGCACGAGGTGCTGGAGATGGCCGACAGGTGAGCGGGGCCCGCCCGGGGCGGCGGGCTGCGAGCGGGGCGGCGGGAGCCGGCGGCGGCCTCACCGTGTCCGTTTGTCCCGCAGGTTCCTGCTGACCCGCCTGAAGGAATTCTGCGGGGAGTTCCTGAAGAAGAAGCTCAACCTCTCCAACTGCGTGGCGGTTCACAGCTTGGCCCACATGTATTCCCTGAACCAGCTGGCGCTCAAAGCCCAGGATATGATCAGGAGGAACTTCCAGAAGGTTATCCAAGATGAGGAGTTTTACACTTTGCCGTTCCACCTCGTCAGACACTGGCTCTCAGACTCGGAGATCACGGTGGGCTCTGAGGAAATCCTCTTTGAGACCGTGTTGAAGTGGGTTCAGAAAAATCCTGAGGAAAGAGAGAGGTACTTTGAAGATCTCTTTAAAGTGCTCAGGTTGTCTCAGATGAAGCCCACTTACCTCACCCGCCACGTCAGGTCCGAGAGGCTGGTATCGAGCAACGAAGCCTGTGTGAAGCTGGTGTCTGAAGCCATGGAGAGTCATGCCTTGCGGGCTGAGAACTTGCAGTCCGGTAATCTACAACATTCCGCGTGTCCCGTCGCGTTGTTGCCGCGTTTCGGACAGAACATGGATGTCATTATGGTGATTGGTGGCGTGTCGGAGGGAGGAGATTACTTGAGTGAGTGCGTAGGGTATTTCATCGACGAAGATAGGTGGGTGAACTTGCCACACATACACAACCATCTCGATGGGCACGCTGTCGCTGTGACAGAATCTTACGTTTATGTGGCTGGCTCCATGGAACCAGGGTTTGCCAAGACTGTAGAAAGGTACAATCCAAACAGAAATATCTGGGAGCAGGTCTCCAATCTGATAACCAGAAAGCATTCTTTTGGCCTTACTGAAGTTAAGGGAAACTTGTACAGTATTGGTGGACACGGCAATTTCAGTCCCGGCTTTAAAGACGTGGCCGTTTATAATCCCGAGCAAGACAAATGGCTCAGCCTGGAGTCAGCCCCAAAGATTCTGCGTGACGTCAAAGCCGTTTCCGTAGAAGACCGGTTTATTTACGTTGCAGCCCGTACCCCAGTTGACAGCGATAGCGAGGATGGGTTGAGGGCGGTGATCGTCAGGTACGATGCTGAAACAAAGCAGTGGCAGGACGTGGAGTCTCTGCCGCTCGTTGATAATTACTGCTCTTTCCAGATGTCTGTTGCTAACACAAACTTCTACCATACGGCATCGTGCTGCCCCAAGAGTTACCCTATAGATAACGAAGAAGCCAAGGTAAAGATCTCTGGCAGGGCCTCGGATGAAATCCTCGAGAGCTTGCCCCCTGAGGTTCTTAGCATTGAGGGAGCAGCCATTTGTTACTACAAAGATGATGTTTTCATCATCGGAGGGTGGAAGAACAGCGATGACATCGACAAGCAGTACAGGAAGGAGGCCTATCGGTACTGCGCTGAGAGAAAGCGCTGGATGCTTTTGCCTCCGATGCCTCAGCCTCGCTGCAGAGCCACGGCCTGCCACGTGAGAATTCCCTTCAGGTGCCTGCAGGGAACACAAAGGTACCCGATGCCACAAAATTTGATGTGGCAGAAAGATAGAATAAGGCAAATGCAGGAAAGGCAGATGCAGGAAATACACCGACACTCCCTGAGCTTACGGAGAATGCCGCGCTCCCAGATTGAGTGCTAGTTTCTGGAATATCACTCCTCCCACTGAATCTAGGAAATACTGTGCTAAACCATTTTGATGGGCTTGATACATCTTTGTAAGACACGAGGGTGTTGATTGGATTCGATGCGTAAAACCAGCATCTGTTACGTATTGAAAATTAAGCAGCTCAGAAATTGAGGATGAGTGGGAGTTGAGAAACTGTGTGACTCTGCCAGTGTCACTTAGTGGTCCCCAGGAAAAAACTGCAGCCGGTAGCGGCTGTGGAATATCTCCGGGAACATTAAGTCTGTTACTTCTCTCTTCAGATCTTTGTTTTCAAGGGTTTCTGTGGAGTTAGTCTCTAACAGTTCTGTTCTGAAAATCAAAGATCTCTGTCTTAATAATTCAGTGGTGACATTTGTGTGTGCTTGAAGGCACCTGTTTTATTTGCACTCGTGTATTGACATTCCTTTGATGCTCTCCTCCTCGGTGACTAAACCTCACGTACATTTGGTGTCCTGCACTTAGCTTTCCCCAGTTGGAGGCAAGTGAGATAGTTACAACTATATATGAAAACAAAAGCACAATCTGTCTTCATGAAATTCCTTCAGGATGTTTCTATGTGTATTAAATATTTTGTATCTGTATGTCCTAGAAAGGCTGCAGAGTTTGTTTATAAATGGGTGACTGGTAGAACAACAGACGCCTGCTGAAACGGAGAACTTGAGGCAGTAGATTCTTTTTCAGGTATATCTGAAGATGCTTTGAGCTTGTCTCTGACAGTGTCATCAGAAACTTGGGTCAACAATCAGCCTGATGAAAGGAGTGAAAAACCAGCAACGGAGCCGCCCACCAACACAGACTGTTTGTTTCTGTCGGTGTGGATTAGCAGGAATGGGATTATTTCGCAGTAACAGGTGGAAGCCTGAGCCACGTGTAGGTCCTTTCTCAAATGTTGCATGTGTTTTAATTCCAGTGAAAAAGTGATTAGAAGAACCCCCACGAGCCTGTTTCCAGCCCGTCCGTGACAATCAGTGCCCTTTGCCTTCAGCGTGCTTTCCCTGGAAATTCACGGGAGCTGTTCTGCGGTGCTCCGTAACACGTGGGCCCGTGGTGGTGGTCTTGAAGTGGGACAGATGATTTTTCATAGTCTTTGAATATTCTCATTTCCCCACTTGCTGCAACAGTAAGAGTTGGGCTGATTTAACCACCTTTTGGTGTTTTGAGGCGGTTTTACATAAATCGGTGCCCTGGTCGGCTCTGGTTTGCTTACTGCTATTTTCCCAAGGAACCGAACGTGGATTATTTCCGTCAGAGTGTCGCTGCCTCTCAGCTGACTGTCCTGCTAAACACTCTGCTTCTCCCTGGTCAGAAGAGCTCCAGGAAGGTTTAGGTTACTGGCGGATTCAGTGCATCCTTCCTGCATCCTTTTCTTCCCCATCCTTCCCTTCATTTGAATGTTTTCAGGTGCAACCTAGCTCGGGGTCATAGGGGAGGGAAAGGGAGGTGTAACCAGGGTGTTCCAGAATTTGTGCAGACAAACTGTTGGAGAATCTGTTTACTGTCTTTGCCTCGTATTGACTTGCCGGTGGTTTTGATGTGGGCAACTTCTTTGCAAAAGATCTTCTAAACAGTTTGGTTTTTTGTTTTGTTTTTTAATCGTTTAGCTTTCTGAGCTGATACTTCTCATTTTCCAATTCAGCAGGCAACCTAGATCGTATCTGAAACGCTGGGTAAGTCTTTCAACCACACTATGTGTAAAGGTTTCTCTGATGTGTACGTCCCTGAATGCTCCACTTTGCAGTTCACTCACCACTTTTGATGTCAATAACTTGTCTTGAAAATCTCAACAGTTTAGTCCCAATTTACTCATCTACGGTAAATCTAAAATCCCTGTTGGATTGTTAGGGCAAGTCGAATTGCACACTGCTGGCCTGAGCGAGGGAGGACGGGGCGAGCTCGGTCAGGCGTGAGGCTGATGTTCCGAAGTGACCGTTACCAAATCAGCTCCTGCAGGCCTGTGAGGAAGGGGTTAATCAGTGGAGCTTGGCCCATGAACTCCTGCTGGTTTGGCTGGAGTAGTTCAAGAATTACTGCAGGCTTTGTGAGCAAAAGTGTGAGAATGACTCACAGCTTTGGTACCGAATCCACTGATCAACTCGGATTTGCGGGAGCTGGTTTTGAGGCGCTTCACCAGACTTCGCACGGAAGCAACTGGGAGGAGATCACTTCTCCATGCCGCCGGCTGCGCTGTGGGGGGGTGGTGTGTCAGACCACCACAGCTCTGTCAAACCCCTGGTGTCTGTCGACAGACACAGGCCATTTGAGGGGAGAAGTGCCGGGACGATGGTTTCAGCTGGCGTGTGAGCTAAGCAGTGCGGGGCAGCGTGCAGCACGGGTGCGGGGCCAAACGTGTGGTCTCTCTTTTCCTAAGCAAAATCCATCCTGCACTTACCTCGAGAGCTCTTGGCTGACATGACCTACAAGCTGTGTGGTTGACTAAAAACATTCCACTCCAAGTCCGTGTCGGAACAGCTTGGTGCCCGGACAGCGTAAGTGGGGAATGCCAGCGGTGGTTCTGTGTGGGGTGCTCCGCGTCCGTCTGCTCTGCGTGCATGGTGAGCCGTGGGTACTGGGAACAGCACTCGGTTGCTCTAACTGTTGCTATGCCAATTCCACGGAATTTTTGAGGGTTTTTTAAGCGGACCAATTGCACTACACCCAGGTTTTGACTGACAAGTCTAACTGTCCGGTTTATCCTATGCCAGTGTTCAGAAGAATTGCATGATTGACTCTGGCTGTAGTTCAGCCCACTAACCTGTGAATCACGTAACAAACCCCGTGTGACCCTTGGCTGCCATGGCTTGCTGGGCGTTCAGAAATGCTCCTACAGACAAAAGCCTGGGAATTCCTTCAGTGTGTTTGTAGCAGCTAGTTAAGTGTCAGTAAGATCTAGTGTGTATTCAGCGTTACAAGGCTGACTTCTGGCCTTCCTAATCTAGAAGGACATCAGGGGAGATTTTCCTTCTCCTTACGACAATCATACCTCTGTACCTGTGCTGAACACGTGCCACGGACACACGTTTCCTGTCCTGTCCTTGTGCTCCAGGTGTTGGTGGGGTCGGATGCACCCTGCCCAGCACTCGGCGCTCGCCGTAGTGATCTCCGGGTGCCGTGTGTGCACGTGGTGTTTGGTCGCTGACCGACCCTGGGTGTGTGTGGGTGCTCTTAGGAGGACCCCCTTGCTCGTAGGATGCCACTCCAGAAGTGACAAAACATGCCAGGTTTTTAGCATGCATGATGAGTAACTATGCCGAGCGTTCTGCTGTGCTATTTCAACGTAACTTTTCTCTGTTACAGTAAGTGCTAAAATCAGAACTTTGGGCTCGCCCTGTGTGTCGCAGAATAGACTGGGTGCTACTGGCAAACTGAGTCAGAGAATTGCAACTTTTTAGGTTGTTTTTAACACAGCCTTGTAATAGTACCTTGTAACATCCTGTGGGCTTAAAAAAGCACGCTTGAAATAAGTGGTTTATGGCTTAGATTTATTTTCAGCTGTGTCCACATTGTGTTAAGGTATAAATCGTACCTCTAATTTGACAGTCCTGGGTGGAAGTCTGATAAAACAGGTGCTTCTGAGGATCTAATCCTAATTCTAATCCGAATGTAAAGTGTGCAACTAACGAGATGTTTGAAGACCATTAATAGTCAGATACTCCTCGTAGGTCCGTGTCGCTCTGGATCACGGCAGCTGTACTCTCCTGTCCATAGTAATGTAGACTTCAGCAGGTTGCTTGGAGAAGCAGCGCTCCTGTACGTACTTCCAGGAAGGTAAAGTAGTGTGTGTGTATAGGCTGTTGGAAACGAATCCTACTGTAACGGTCTTTATCTTAAATACACTGTACTAAAGTTTATTGTAATAAGTGAATTAATGAAAATAAACCTTTTATTTCTCTAGCATTCTCTTGTACCATTGATTTTTTTTAAGTTGCTGTGTAGGCTGTAGCCGATACGCACCATTTTGTGGTGCCACAGAATGGAAGTTTTAAACATTAATTATTCTTTTGGCCTGTACGAATTGTTTTTATTTTGAAATAAGCGAATACATTTGGTTGCTGCTCAGAAGACTTTATTAGCTACGTGGAGCTGTTTACATAGGCAGGCTACTTGTCGAAGCAGTGAACCTGACTTCCCTCACGTTGGCCATGTAGTAGTCTCGCCTGCCAGCGTACTCCCTGACGTTAGAGAGGCCTGGCACCACGCAGCAGCTCAGGGCACTACGGTGGATGTTCATATTTTGGACATCGTGCCACTCGTTAGTGTTTTCATCGTAACACTCAACCTTGAAAGTAGTAGCAGAGCCGTTGAAGCCACCAACCACGAACAAAAGGTCATCCACCACTTCGATGCCAAAGTTGCTGCGAGGGTTGAACATGGTGGGCACTGCGTGCCACGTGTTGGCGACAGGGTTGTAAGCTTCCGCGGTCGGAAGCCGTTCGACTCCGTCAAATCCTCCTACCTGTGAATGCCAAAGGAACAGGGTTGAAACAGGCTTTTCCTCACCGCCCGCGCCAGCCAAACCATTTCACCCACAAGCGAGGTGGTAACTGGTCCTGCCTCGCCGACTCCAGTCTCAGCGTTGCTGGGAGCCTGCGATGGCCGAGCACAATGCTCACTGCAGACTGCTCCCTTGTTCTTTCTGGAGCTTCCAAAAGCAGTTTGTAAAATCTGGCAGCTGCACGCTTCTATTTAATGTAAATAGATTATTTAAATGCAGTACACGGATGGGATGAACGGGACCAAGCAAACATCCTGTGCTGGTAACGCCGTTAGCAAGTACCGGCCAGCCCGAAAGCGCAGGGCACGCTGACCAGCAAAGTCGGTGCCAACGTGCTGGATGGTGCGACGGCAGCGGTGCTGCCTCTCCCTTACCGCGTACACGGCGTTTCCGTACGCCATCACTCCCACGCCGCTCCTCCTGCTTCTCATTTGGGCTATAAGGGTCCACTGGTTTGTCGTGGCGTCGTACGCTTCCGCTGTCATCAAGCACTCGTTCCCGTTGAACCCGCCACATATGTACACCTGTTTGCAGGAGAAACAGTGTGAGCAGAGCAGTGACACTCTTGGTGGGAGAACACGTTGAGGAGAAAATGAATGGTGGTGGCTGGATTTTGGGGTTTTTTTCGGTTGTTTTTTTTTTTTTAATGGGAATGGTCATCCTGGGTTTGATATATTAAAAGTGCAGTGAGTTCTTCAGGCCAGCAGGATTTAGACCCTTCATTTCCCGAACCGCACGAGGCAGATGGGAATGGTATTCGACCTGTGCAGCAGCAAGTGGGCTGTCGGTGGTACCAGCTCTGGAAGAGTTCTACTACTCCTGTCTGCATCTCCACCACGGCAGCCTCTGAGAAAGCTTTATGTCTGTAGCTCCTGGATTTAATGAATAAGGTTTACATGATCTTTCTTCATCTTAAATGATCCATCACGTTAAAGGGAGCATTTGTTACCTTTCCTGCTCACACAGCTCCTCTTTCCTATCTCGATGACAAACTGGGAGCAGTAGCTGTGTTTATCAGGCACACAGCCCAGCAAGAGGCTGAGCTCCGTGCAAGTCCCTGCCTCCCTGCGTGCCGTGGGGAAGGACAGGCACTCACGCGCTGCGTCCTGCTCCGTACTGATGCCTGTTTGGTTCCCTGTCCTGCGCACCGCACTTGAACCTTGGCTGCTTTCAGTACTCTCACAGTCCGTTTACCTTTCCGTGCAGCGTGGTGGCACTGGCATCGCTTCTCTCCTCGTGCATGGGGGCGATCAGCGTCCACTGGTTTGTCTCTGGCTTGTACCGTTCCGCTGTTCTGAGGCGGGAGTGACCATCAAACCCTCCCATGGCGTAGATGAAGTTGTCGAGAACGGTGACGCTGACGTAGCAGCGCCGCGAGTGCATGGGTGCAACCTGCTGCCACACTTTCCGAAGCGGGTGAAACCGCTTGACGCTGTTGAAATAATTCGTGCTGTCAAATCCTCCGATAACGTAGATAAATCCTTGTAAATAAGCCGTGCCGTGATAGGCAAGGGGGCTTTCTTGCTCGCAGGTGACGTTCATCCACTTGTCCGCACGGTTGTCGTATATCTCGATGGCGTTGGTTGGGCTCTCCGTGCTCCAGCCGCCGATGGCGAACAAGACGGCGCAGGGCAGGCGAGGCTGGCTGAGCGGGTTGGCGAAATCATAGTAAGACGGGCCGTGCATGTTGAGGTTGTACATTTCCGTCAGCGTGTCTCTGATGAGAGGTTTGCAATCCTTGTTGTCCTTCACGTAATCGTGGGTTTTGACTTTGTTCATGAAGTAATCCGCATCCATCAGCGCCAGTCGGACCTGAAAAGTGCAAAAAGGAGGTGAGAACGTTAACGTAGCTGTCCTTCCTGGGTAGCTCCAGTGCTGGATGGCTTTGCTTTCAGGCTACAGTGTTGGCTAAAGCTTGTTAGAGAATCAGAGAATAAAATGTGTAGTTTTTAGCTAGTCCAGAAAGGGGTGTGCGAGGGGAAATCATTCGGTTCCGTGGCAGGGAGTCTGCCGCGGCTTCGGCACGGTGCTTTCCTGCATGGAGACCGAAACTGCCCTAACGCCCGCTGCTGTTTGCCCAGTTCTCCTTGTGCGGGCAAACGCTCGTCAACTTTGTGTGCATAGAGATCACCTCGTCCCTTTGGACTCTGGCCCTTCCTGGACGTGAGGAACGGTGAAACTTCAGCGCTAACATGAGGAAATGTGCACTTCCAGGGTCTGCCCCAACCCCAGATCCCAGCGCAGGATCTTGGAGCCGTGCCCCAGCGTAGCACTGGCCTAACGACCTGAAAGCTCGCTGCTGGAGGCCGCCGTTTCCTCCGGTCTCACAAGGAAAGCAAAGCGGCTCTGGCCCAGCAAGAGCCGCCCGGGCCCGCGCCGGGACGGCACTGACCTTGCTCAGCAAGACGGCGACGTGCTGCCTCCTGTTCTGCGGGTCGTGGGCGATCCACTTCATCACGGCCTCGAACACGATGTCTTCTTGCCTCACGTTGAGTTCGTCCTTCTCAATGATGTACACGAGCTCGTCGATGGAGAGGTCTAGAAATTCTGTAGACGCCCTCGTCATCTCCCCGAAGTGGTGGAAGATGAACTCGAAGGCGGCTTCTCGCAGGTCGGGACAGTGGTAGTGATCTGTGAATCTGCAGATGCCGATGCAATTTTCCAAGCAGAGCTGGGATTTTAAGAACTCGCAGCACAGCCTGATTATGCCCATGATGTTGAACTGGTCTGCTGCGATTAGCAAACTCTCAACGTTGTCAGCCGTGACTGGGATTGTCCTGGTGTAGGCGTACTCGATAATGAGCTTCATAATTTTGGGTGAAGTGCCGGGGATATTATACACTATCTTCTCTGCATTGTTCCAGCTGCTGGTGAACAAAGCCCTGAAAAAACAAAGCAGTGCTGGGGGAAAACAGCTTTGCTGCACGAAACCCTGACCCCGTTATCCCCTGTGCCTTCTTCCCCAGGCACCAAGTTGGGCACCAGCAGTAGCCATGTAGTTAATTAATGTTTTACTAACTGGTTGTTTTAAAAAGGAGTCACAGCCTTTGGCTGTGGACAGAGAGCAACAAGGCGAGCGACCACCTTGCTTCACCAAGAACACCAGAGGACAGTGGTGCGTGGGGAAGGAAAACCGCCCGGAGCTGGGCTGCCCTGCACCGCACCGGGCAGAGTGTCAGACACCACTTCCAGAGCTGCTCTTAGGTATTAAGTTGGAGATTAATTCTGGTGTCCAGGCAGGTACCAGGACTACGCGTTACTGTTGGATGGGAGTTTTAACGCTGACGTAAGTGCTGGAGATACACTGAGGCAGCGTGATGCAGACCAGGAAATCCCCTGGTGCTTCAAGTACTGACCTGAAATACTGACTGCAGCTACAGAGGATGTTCTTGTGAGCCTTGAATTCATTACCGTCCACGTTGATGATCACGTCGCAGAGCTTCCCCTCCAGCCGAAGCTCATTGAAGACAGCGCAAGCCATAGCACTCATCTTCCTCTCCATGTGTGCCGAGTATCTGGTGGGCACGGGGCTATCGCCCGCATTGAAGCCCCATGCAGTGGAAGGTGCTCCTCTCTGAAGTGCTGCGGGGCTCTGCCCCTGCCCTCCAGCATCACCCCTGAAACCCTGTGGGGTTCTGGAATGTACCTCATGATGACATCACAGGTGGGGGCACGGACCCTCTGCAGGCAGTGGGGTCCTGGTCCTCCTGGCCCCCTCGCTCCATGGCTGCCTCCAGCCTTCACTTAACCACAGCCCCCGTACATCACCCTGTTGATGGCTGCTCTGAGCAAAACCAGCCTCGTGATTCCTCTGCAACTTTTCCGTGTTATTTAGCCGGTATAAAGCTCCCCAAGGCAGCGGCTGCTTCTGCAGCGCCTGGTACAGCTCGCACGGGAGGGAGCTGAGCCGCGGGCCAGCCGAGGGCAGTGATGAAGCCACAAATACTCCGTCACTGCCGTTCATTTGGAGGGGTGGAAGGTGCCACCCGGGGCCAAGGAGAGGAGAGCGGGGGGACAGCGAGCCCCGTCCCGACTCCTTGCTGCCTTCACTCATGGCCAACTGCTCTTCCTCTGTGCTTCGCCATGTCTGTTGGAGCACCTCTGCGAGGGCCTCAGCGCTGGGAAACAGTTCAGCACTGGGAAACACTTGGGACTTTTTCGCGTTACTGTGGGTGTGAAGTTTTTTCAATTAAATGAGTTTTGCGCTAACGCTGGGGGAGGCGTGGCGGCAGGACAGCCTTTGCCATGTACTTTTTTTTTTTTTTTTGCCCCAAACTCTTTATCTCTCCTTTCTCTTTCGCCTTCCCGGCTCCGAGCGTGTTGCAGAGGAAACGCAACCGCGAGCGCCGGTACCGGCCGCCTCTCTGGGCGCGGGGCGGGGGCGCTGCCCCAGCCGGAGCGCAGCGGGCGGCCCCGGGCCCCTCTGCTCCGGCCCCGGGAACTCGCACACCCCCCCGGAACCCCGCTCCGGCCCCGGGAACCCCACACACCCCCCCGGAACCCCGCTCCGGCCCCCGCCCCCGCCCCGGCTCCTCCCCGCGGCTGCGCGGCGCGGCACTGCGCGGAGCGGAGCGCGATGGTGAGCGCGGGGGTGCGGGGCCGGCTGGAGGGGGGGTGGGAGCCGGGCCCGGGGGCTGCAAGGAGCGTGGGCCGGGTTGGGGCAGGGGCTGGGGCAAGGCGGGCGCCGAGGGGAGTGGGGCCGGGGGGCACGGCCCTGGGGTAGGGGCAGATGGACGGGGAGCGCGGCGGGAGCTGGGGGGCATCGGTGCCCCGGAGCTGCGAGGGATCCCAGGGGCGACACGGAGCGGGGGGGGGGTCTCTGCCCGCAGGTGCCGGAGCTGCAGAAAGCCACGGTCCGGATCCAGCAGCCGGAGCGCGTGATGGGGATAATCCGGTCCATCAAGGAGCAGGGGACGAGCAAGCTGCAGGTACCGGCCCCGTTGGGCGGCGGTGGGACTGGGCCAGCCGGGAGCAGGCGGTGCGTCCTTGTCTTCAGCTGCGCGCCCCCTCCTCAGCCCCCCCGGCGCGGGCCTGGCTGCCCCAGCCCGTGTGCGAGGAAGCGCCTCTACGGATTTTGCAGATGGAGGAGGGAGGGAGGGAGGACCAGGGGTTGTTTTCCTTGTCCAGGCCCGGGCTGGTGGCTCTTCTGGACGGGCCTTTTTCTCCCCTGTTATGCAAGCTATAAATAGGAGCCAATCCCCAAACACCCCCCTCCACCCACGGCAATAAGTCAGCAGGATTAAGCCATTTGGTGCTGATAAGAGTGCTGGGGTGGGAGGGGTGCTGGCTGGCTCCGATGCGGACATCTGCCTCATGGCTGGTGGGAGCCTCAACGTTCGTCGCTGCTGCACGGTGCTGCGGGGCTGCGCCCTCTCGAGACGCGCCGGTGCTGGATTTGTGCCCTCGCAGGCGGCAGCACCCTTGGCTGGCTGTGGCAAAGGCAGAGCACGCCGGGTCACGCACAGATTTGGTCTCCTCTCACCTTCCAGGTCATTTCTGACTTCGACATGACGCTGAGCAGGTTCGGGTGCAACGGCAGACGCTGCCCCACTTCGCACAGTGAGTCGGAGCCGTTGTTTTTACTGTTGCTAATTCTGTTTGTTTTCCGTGTTTGTGTTCTCAGTCTCTGTGGCTCCTGTTACCCTCTGCCCCCTCCCTTGCCAAGCCCGACCGCTCCGTCTTGTTCTCGCTCGGTGCAGCTCCGGACCCCCGGCTGCTCGCAGCAGCGGCTGCAGCCCCCGGCCCGCTGCAGGAGCTGTCTTCTGGTCTGGCTGCTTCTCCTTCTCATACTTGCATCCCGCAGCGTGCTGGCGCTGACGCTGCTCTCTGCCAGCGGAGCAATGCCCGTCGATCAGCGCGTGCTGCGGGTTCACAGTGGGAGCCGCTGTGCTGGGACCCCGCGATGAGCCTGTGCTGGGGCCGATGTGCCGCACACGGCTCGTTTCTGGGAAGAGCTGGCGCTGGAGACGCGGGACAGCTGCCTTTCAGAGAGCCTTGGTCTGTTTCTGGGCTACAACATGGGCATTTTATTGTCTTTGCAGATATCCTGGATAACAGTCGTGTTATCAGTGAGGACGGCAAGAAGAAGGTGGGTGCTGCTCTGTAGGGCACTGCTGCTTGGTTCTGTGTTTTTCTCCCTGTCACCCGTCGTCGGGAGGTTGCACTGGTTCGCGTGATGGCTCGCTGAGCTGCGCCTGGCTGCCAGGACGGAGCGTGCCCAGGCTGCCTTCCAGCCAATGGTGGTGGAAGGAGAAGTTTAAAAAGGGAAATTTAATTTGCATGCTCAGCTGTGAGCAATTTCAGTGTGATAAGAGGAGGAAGGGTGTCTGTCTGTGCATCTGTACGTGGGGTGTTTGGAGCAGGGTGAGAGTTGGCCGCGCTGCCGGAGGGTTAACGCGGCCTTCCGAGATCTCCAGATTTGCTCAGAGTGAGGTTGCTTAGTGAAAGGGGTTTGGTTGTGCTTTTCACTAGGAAGTGTGATGCTGTGGAGGAATTTAGAAATGCTTTTTTTGTTGTTTACTGTCTCTTTAGACGTGATGTTCACTTGTTCTTTTTCCATCCGTACAACGCTCCAGCTGAAAGATCTGCTGCACTATTACTACCCCATCGAAATCGATCCCAACCGGACCCTGGAAGAGAAACGGCCGCTCATGGTGGAGTGGTGAGTGCTCGCACGTGTTGAGCTTGGCCTTGTCCTGGGCAGCTTCTGGCTCCCGAGGACTACAAGACCCGAGGCCTGAGCTGTCTCTAGCCATGGTGGCAATACCGGCGAGTTTTAGTTGTTGTTTCTCTGGCTGCCTCAAGGCTGCTGCCCGCGGAGCTCACTCTGCCGCCTTTCCCCAGGTGGACCAGGGCCCACGAGCTGCTGTCGCAGCAGAAGATCCGGAAGGGTGACATAGCCCAGATCGTCAGGGAGTCGGACGTGATGCTGAGGTACGGGCGCGGGGTTCGGCTGCCGGCGGCCCTTGCTGCCCTGCCGCTGTGCAGGCGGGTCTCCGTGCCCGCACCCTCACCCTCGCGCGGTCTCCACGCCGCGGCAGATGCAAATCTCCCTTCCTGGGGCCGAGCTCTGATGGTGAAAGAGCCGAAAGTCAGCGCCACGCGCCGCAGCCGGAGCTCGCTCCCCTTCGTGGCTGACTCCTTCCTGCTCAGAAACCACTTCCATCGCCCTCGAGTCTTGGCAAGGAGCAGCCCAGGGGACGGGTGATGGGCAGAGCTCCGTGTGCAGGGCAGGGAAGGGGGGCACCAATGCAGTTCCCCGCTCCCAGGAGAGATTTTCTCCACACGCGGTGACTGCTGGGCCGTATCCAGGCCCTTGGCTCCGCATCCGATTTCGCCTGCGGCACAGAAGCGTTGTGCCCGCGGTGAGGAGCTGGCTGCGTTCCAGAGATGCCGAGCAAACCGCTCGTGTGCTGCGTGTTCCTGTGCAGCTCCCGTTAGGTTCCTGCTCCCAGGAAGGGTCGGGGGTTCTGCTGCCCACCCCTCCCATGCCCAGTGAACATCGTGGAAGTGCTGGTGCCACAAAAAGCTGCGTTTCTGTTTGGGAAGTCCTGGGCAGACATACGAGCCTCAAGGCTAAGCTGGGCGCGCTCCCAGCCCGTGGGACACTGGGCACCTCGCTGCGAGCGGGGAGGTGGTAACACAACACTGTGTAATGGACACTTCTGCTCTAGGGATGGATTCAATGAATTGTTTGATCAGCTGCATAAGTACAATGTCCCCCTCTTCATCTTCTCTGCTGGGGTCGGTGACATCCTTGAAGAGATTATCCGTCAGGCCAACGTCTTCTACTCAAACGTCAACGTGGTGTCCAACTACATGGACTTTGACGATAATGTGAGTTTCTGCACCGCGTACGTGCGGTGGGCTTGCAGAGGGCAGAGTTTTTCAACTGCAGTTGAGGGCTGCGGTAATTTAACAGACACCACGAGCTTAAAAGCTGCCTGTTGACATCTAAAGATCCCCATGGATGGAGCTGACCCTTTGCTGGGTCACGAGAGGGCTCTTGAGGCTGCTGGTGGCCTCCCACCCCAATGGCTCTGCCTTCAGGGACTGCAACCCGCTGCCACCATAGAGCCCTCTGGACGTCAGCGCTGGGGGTTGGTGGTTCCCTGCCCTCAGCGGGATGTGGGTCAGGAGCAAGGGAGCAGAGGACAGCTGAGGTGGGCCGGCAGAGTGTGGGAGCAGCTGAGCATCCGCTCGTGACCTCGGGGACTCCGCACCTTTCAACTCTGCTTTTTGGGGGCAGAAGAGCGCTGCCGTGCCGGTGCGCGGCGTGGTGTGCTCCGTCTGGGTGCAGGCGGAGGATGGAGTTAATTGACCAGAGGTCTCTCCTGATCTGAAGGCCAGATGTCCTTTAGAGCAGCTTGGAAGGCTTTTGTTGATGTGCTAAAGCCTGAAAAGTCCCAACGAACATCAGAAAATGCACGTCTCTTACAATGAAGCCCTCTGTTCCCACGGGTGGTGCGTTGGGACAGGCAGTCCTCGGCGGGACAGTGGGACAGTCCTGCCGTCCGCGAGGGCCCCGCGCTGCCCCGGGGCTCCCCTGACCGCGGCGCTCCCTGGCCCCAACCAGCTCCGGGGCAGCGCAGAGCCCCGAGCGGGCTCCGCAGGATCTCCGTCCTTCGGCTTTGCTCTCACCACCTGGGGAGGGCTCTCCCTGCAAAGGGGCTCCTGGGGACTGTCTCCGGGTGTTCCGTGGCTGTGGGTTTCCAGACTCCCTGGGGGTGTCTCCGAGATGAGCGCTGGTGCCCTGTGAGCATCCAGGTCCAGAAAGGGTACCGAGGCTGCGGCACGGTGGGGGATTGCTGCGGGATCAGTTTGTCCCCTTTGCACAGGGCGTCCTCACGCGTTTCAAGGGGCCCCTCATCCACACCTACAACAAGAACAACAGCGTCCTGCAGGGTACGGAGTATTTCCAGCAGCTGAGCACTAGGACGAGCATCATCTTGCTGGGGGACTCCATGGGTGACCTGACGATGGCCGACGGCGTTCCCAGCGTGGAGAACATCCTCAAGATTGGCTTTCTCAACGACAAGGTGGGTGTGAGAAGCAGTCATCTTCCTTCCCTTCCTTCCCAAGTGGTTGGGGGGTGCGAGGGATCCGTACGAGCTCCCGTGGGGTGTGCGGAAGGAGCTGGGGGGTGGCTGCTGAGCTCCCGGTGCGCCGGGGACACTGTCAGGGTGGTTACTGACCCCCCTTCAGTGGCATCAGGAGATGTGAGGGCCGCAGGTGCAGCACCTTCGTTCTCAGCTGCTGGTGTTTACAGTCCTCTTCTCTCTCTGCCGTCGTCTCCTCTCCACCCCGTCCTGGCGGCCGCTGCAGGTGGAAGAGCGGAGGGGGAAATACCTGGATGCCTACGACATCGTGCTGGAGAGCGACGAGACGCTGGATGTCGTCAACGGGATTCTCCGGTACGTCCTTATCGAGACATGAGGTGGGAAGGCAATGTCCCAGCTCCAGCCCCGCGGCGAGACGCCTGGGCAGCAAACATCCTTCCCTCGACAAAGCTGGAGTGGATCTTCTGGTACCTGCTGGTACCACCCTGACACTGGGCAGGTTCCCTGCCCCGGCTCTCGTGCGTCGTGCACGTCCCGACCCCCTTCGGCCACCCCTGGAGCAGGAGGGGTGAGGTGGAGGAAGCTTCTCCGCTCCCGTTACCCACCCGTGTCCCACTCTGCTGCTTCGCACTCGGACTTCGTCCCGCTCGGACTTCACCCCAGCCCGGGCACGCAGGGACATTTCGTGGCAAAGTAACCTGACACGAAGGCAAACTCCTTGGGAACCAGTAGGAATTGTTTATTTGGTGGAAGGCAGAAGTCACCGTTTGAGGGGTTCGCTGTGACCCTTGGCACTGTTCTTGCGTTTCTTTTCTCTCCGTCTGCAAGACGTGCTGTGCAAAAGCTCTTAGGGAGCCGTGACGGAGCCGTGCTGGGCACAACTGGCAAACCCGAGAGCGCCCCGTTAATTAGCTGCATTTAGGCATCAAAATAAAATCGGGCTGATTTTTCTCAATCACGGAGGACTGTTGCTGTGGGGGGTGAGGGGGGGATGCGGATGGGGACGATGCTGCTCCCCAAGGACTGGGGTGGGACAGGTTTTGTTTTCCTTCTCCCAGCTGACAAGGGCTTTGCCAGGTCCCATCCCTGCTGTCTCGGGGCGTCCGGGCTTTCTGGAACGGTGGATCCATGTGGGACACCTGGGTTTTGCCCGGGGAACCTGAGCCCCCTCCAGCCCCTTGTCCTGGGAGGACAGCAGCAGGGGACTGCATGAAAGGCTTCTCTTTATTTCTCTTCTCCTTTAAAGAATTTTATATGTGTATATTAAAAAAAAAACCAAACAAAAAACCAAATCTAAATTACAAAATGCTGCAGGAGGCTGGAGCAGGACGTGCAGTCGCTGGCTGAGGAGGAGGGGGCTCGGGGAGGGGACCCCGGCCCCAGCCCTGCCGTGGGGAGCTGAGAGCAGGGGGGCAGAGTGGGGTTTGGCAGCACAGAGGGGCAGGGCAGGGCTGGATCTGGCCCTGGCACCCTTGGTCCCGCTTGGTGCCAGAGGTATCGTTGGGAACACGAGGGGATGGGCAGCATGTGGGAACACGGGCGCTGCCGTCCCCGCGGGGTATCGAGACTCCCGAGAATGTGGGTGTTTCCCACCTTCTTGCCTGGGTTTATTAGCTGGGGGTTGGCCAGTTTTCCTGCCCAGGAGGAACACATCAAAAAAATCCCAATTAAATAATAGGAGGTGGAATGAAAACGAAAAATGCCCCGCCACAGGGTTGGGGAAGGGCAGGGCAGCTTCCCGGGGCAGCCGGTGGGGGAGACTGGCCACTGCACGGCCAGGATGAGTCCTGTCTCCAGGGGAGAGTGGGGTCCACTGCTCAGAGCTCCTCGTGGATCTTCTCCTGGTCCTCGTCCGACTTCAGCTTCAGCTCCTCGGAGGTGATCTTCCCGTCCTGGTTGCGGTCCTGGTTCCTGAACATGTCGGCGATGACTTTCTCCGGGTCGGAGCTGGGCATGAGGCGGCCCTTCCCTTCCGCCACCTGCGTCTTGATGAAGGTGGAGAACTGCAGCGGGGAGAGGGGGGAGATGCCGCTTTGCTCCGCGCAGCGCACCGGGCACCGTGCCAAGGGCAGCAGCCTGGCTCCACAGCCCTGCCCGCAGCCCGCAGCGATGCTCTGGGATGGGGTGTTTTTCCCACACAGCTCTTCAGCTTCCCAAGTGCCCTCTGGGTGCTGCTCCCCAGGGGAGTCCCCTGCACCCTCCTTTCCTCCCGCACCCCAGGAGCCGGCGGTCGGGTGGCACTCGGGGCCCCCTCACCTCCTCAGCCGGGATCTCCCCGTCCTTGTTCAGGTCCATCTGCTCGTAGAGGTTCGCCGGTGGATCCCCGTGCCAGATGAAGAGGTACCCCTCGGGAACCCCCTCCTCCATGGAGATCAGCTCCACCTCGAAGCGGAGCACGGCGCTGCCTGGCACCCCCCGGGCTGGAAAGTGAGCGGAGGCTGCTGCAGCGGGGGTGCCCAGTGCAGCGCTGGCCCCCCATGGGCGAAAGCCTCCCAGCCCCCAGCTGGGGCGAGGGGGTGAAGGAGCCCAGCGGCAGCTCAGCGAGGCAGAACCCCCCGCAGGTTTGCCCTACCTCCGCTCTCGCCGTGGCCCAGGTGGGGGGGGACGATGAGCACCCGCCTCTCCCCCGCACACATGTTGAGGAGGCCACTGTTGAGGCCCTCGATCACCTTGTTGGCCCCCAGGGTCACCTCCTGGGGCTTCTCGTAGTCGTGGCTGCACGGGCACAGAGACCACGCGGCTGAGCAAACCCCTCGGACCCAGTGCACAGCCCCGCCGTGCCCCAAAACCCCACACCCTCCATCCTGCCGTGCCCCAAAACCCCACACCCTCCGTCCCCCCGTGCCCCAAAACCCCACACCCTCCGTCCCGCTGAGCCCTGAAGTCCCCCACCCTCCGCACCCCAAACCCTGCGCCATCCGTCTCGCCGTGCCCCAAAATCCCGCACCCTCCACCCTGCAGCAAACCCCCTGCTGCCCCGCGGCCAACGCTCCGGTGCCGCCCGTTGCCAAGAGCCGGCGGTCCCAGCCCTGCCCGGCTCAGCGCCTGCCGGGATTTGGCCCCGCGGAGGAAGGCTGTGCCCGGCAGCCGCGGGCACACACGCACGAGGAGAAGAGGCGGGTGCCGTCCAGCAGCGAGCAGTTGTAGTGGTAGCGGACGAAGTCCCTGTCGCGGGTGGTGACGTTGCAGCCCTCGGGCCGGTACAGCGTCTCGATCTCCACCGGGTCCGCGGGGTTGTGGAAGTCGATGATGTGGACGTCGAAGATGAGCACGGCTGAGCCGGGAATTTTGTTCCCTGGAAGAGGAGGACAAGGAGAGCTGCTGGAGTGCTGTGGGGCCGGTAAAGCCTCTCCCCGCTTTCTCCTGTGCCCCGCAGTGTGTCCATCCCTCCGAGCCCCAGCTCTGCCCATGCTGCCACCAGCCAGTCCCCTGCCCACGATGCCCCCTCCCAACCCAGAGATGGAGGTGGTCCCCGGGGTGAGGAGCTGGCCCTGCTTGGCCAGCGCTTTCCTGACGTCGGACCAGCGGTGTGCCGGTGCGCGGGGCTGGAGGAGGGGGTGCTGCGCCGTGCAGGCATGCCGGACCCCGCGGGCTGCCGTTACCTGCTCCGTTCTCCCCATAGGCCAGGTGTGGGGGGACGACCACCCGCCGCCTCTCTCCCATGCAGACCCCTTGCAGGCCCTGGTCCATGCCAGGGATGATGTAGCCCTTCCCGATGTAGGTGTTGTAGGTGTGATTGCGGGAGTAGCTGCAGCGAGAGAAGCCCCCGGTGCCACCATGCAGGAGAGGGCTCGTCAATCCCCCCACCCACCCCTGCACCCCAACCCACACCTGCACCCAACCCACACCCCTTCTCCCAGCCTCTGCCCTGCTCCCCCAGGAGCCCAACCTTGCTCCTGAGGATGCAGCAAACAGGTATTGTCTTTTTTAGCCTATTTCATGCCCGTTACCACTCTCTCCTCCACCTCCTCCCGATCCTCCAGCCTCTCCTGGCTGAGCGTGGGGCAGGAGAGGACATCGGGGGGTCTCCCCACTCAGCTGCTTCCCTGCCCGCACCTGGAGTCGAAGAGCGTGCCGTCCATGAGCGTGCCGTTGTAGTGGTAGCGGACAAAGTCCCCGGTCACAGCCCTGCGATTGCAGGACTCCGGCACCTCCAGGAGTTCCAGGAAGACGCCGTCCTTGGGATTGTGGAAGTCCACCAGCAGCACGCTGAACACCAGCGAGGCCTGTGGTGGGATCACGGTCCCTGGGGAGGGGACACGGGTCAGCCCAGATACAGCTCCTGATACACTGTGCCGAGCTGGGAGGGAAGGGGCCGGGTGTGACAGGGCGATGCCCAACTCACCGTAGCCCTTCTCCCCGTAGGCAAGAAATGGTGGGATGATGATGCTCCTCTTCTCCCCAGCGCACATGCCCAGCAGCCCCTGGTCCATGCCCTTGATCAGCCAGCCGGTGCCCACGTAGGTGTCGTAGGTGCTGTCCTTGCTGTAGCTGGTGGGGAGGAATGAGGGGGGCACGGCTCCGGGGCCACGCCAGCTCCCCCAGCCTCAGCGGTGCCACGTGGGAGGCTGGTTTGGGGGCCACGGAGCTTCCCCCACCCTGCTGGGGTGCAGGGAGGGAGAGCACAGGGGGAGGCTGCTCCAACTGCGGTGCAGCGTGGGCCCCGTGTCCTGCCCCAGGCAGTGACTCCTGGTCCCTGCCATCCCTGGTGCCCCCAGCCCCGAGGCGAGGGTGCATCCCAGTGCCGGTGCCCTGTACCTGGAGTCGAAGGGGGTGCCATCCAGCAGCGTGCCGTTGTAGTGGTACCGCACGAAGTCCGAGTTCTCCACCGTGCGGTTGCAGCGCTCCGGTTTGGAGAGGGTGGTGATCTGCAACTTGTCGTTCTTGTTCCAGATGTCCAGCATGATGACGTCGAAGTACAAGGTGGCATCTGGGGGGATCAGCCCCGCTAAAGGGGCAGCAGCAAGGACAGAGCACCTTAAGTGGGAGCAGTGCTGAGGCTGGGCAAACCAGGGGCTCTGTCCCCTGAAGGCCCCCTGAGCCCAGGGCTGCTCAGGGCTGCTGGCCACGCATGCCACCCCCCAGGAAAGCAGCAGAGCCCGGGGGGGCAGGACCCCTCCTTCCCTGCTCAGGCACTACCTGCCTCGGCTATTCAGTGCCCTGGCAATGGAGCCGCCCTTTGCCAGCACCTGCCACCTGGGCACCCGACCTCCATCCCTGCCAACGCTGGACCCGGGGGCTTCGTTCCCTCCACTCCGCCCCGCCGCAGCCCCTTACCCACGCCGATGCTGCCGTAGCCCAGGTGGGGGGGCACGATGAGGTGACGCCGCTCGTTCACGCACATGCCCAGCAGCCCCCGGTCCATGCCGGTGATCAGCCGCCCGACGCCCACCACACCGGCCACCGTGGCCCCTCGGTCGTAGCTGGGGTGAAGGGACAGACCCATCAGCGAAGCCCCCAAAGCCGCTGGTGCTGGGGGTGCTCAGTGCCAGCGCCAAGGGCTCAGGGGGATCCAGAGCCAAACTGTGAACCCTGCAAACACGGAGGGATGGTGCGGAGCTCCGGGGTGCCGGCCCGTTGTGGGGGCAGAGAGGGGGACAGGGCTGCCCCCTCCCTGCAGGTGGGTAACCCCCGGCAGCCAGCGGGTCCCTGTTCTGCGGGCAGAGCTCGCAGCTCACAAACACTGATCCCGACGGGATCAATCCTGCACTGCCCAGGGTGGAGCTGCCTTCCTCAGCACCAGTCAGGTCTCTGGCCTCACCCTGCATGCCCAGCACCCTGGAGGCAGGGGAACACGGATGGAGCCCTCTGGCCACAAAGGGGGCAGGGGATGCCCTCAGCTGGGACGGAACCCACCGACACCCACCCAGATCTCACCCAGCACCCTGGGCTGGAGGCCGGCAGCTCTCGGGCTGTCTGCTGCTTCCAAATCATTTTGCATATGGCACGTTTGGAGCTTTATGCAGCGAGGAGGAAAGAAGACGTCCCAGGCCTCGTTTTTAAACTACAAATTTGTTTTTATTTTTAAATCTTAAAATACTCCAAGAAGCAACTGGGACCATTTCAGATGAAGAGAACCCCTTCATCCCCCGGAACGTGCAGCTGACGCTTTCTCCTGGCAGCGCACTGCGGTCGTCGGGACAAGGAATTACTTTTGCAGCGAACGTCCCCGGCTCCCGCTGCGCCTGGGGTGCAGCAGCAGCAGCAGCGCAGGGCTGTTCCGTCCCCCCATCCATGCTCGCAACGTCAGACACCTTCACCCAGAGCAGAATCCCTTTGTTCTCCAGGGCTCTGACAAACGCCCATCTGGAAAGTTTTTGTTCCTGCACGGAGCTGAACTCTGTTTGTTTCTGCCCCTTCGCTGCGTCCCCGATTCTCGCCCTGCTCACGGTGGTGCAAACTGGGGACCGCACCAGCGTCACCACCGATCTGCAGCCTGCGAGAGCGGAGCAGGACGGATGCAGGGGCCGAGGGGAACCAAGAGCAGCGAGAGCGGAGAGCGAAGCCTCGTAGGTCCCGCAGGGGTTTCGCCACTGCCACGTCTCACAGCGCTCCAGCCGCTCTCCCTGCCCGCGCGGCACGTGCAACCCCACGGTCCTGAGCGCTGAGCCTCACTTAGGGCCACATCCTGCCCAGGCTTGAGATGGGCTTCCCTGCACTCCGCAGCACCCCGGCCCTCAGGGCACCCACTGGGCGCTCAGGGCACCCACCGGCCTCCGCAGGCGCCCGGACGTGTGGGGGGCTGCGCTGGGAGCCGCGCCGGGGCCGCCGGGCTGACACGTGTACGGGGCTCCCGGGGCTCGCCCCCAGCCCCCGCCGCGGGCGCTCGCCAAAAGCCCCCCTCGGGGCCGGAGCTGCGGGGCCGGGGTGGCCCGAGCGGGCACCTGCCCGCTCCTCGCCGTGCTGCCGGTGGCCCTCGGGCATGCGACGGGGCGGGGGGGCATGCAGGGGCCGCATGCACGTGCCAAAGAGCCGAGGGCGATACCTGGAGTCAAACTTTTTGCCATCTTTAAAGGTCCCATTGTAGTGGTAGCGCACGAAATCCCCCATCTGGACCTCCCGCAGGCAGATTTTGGGGATATAGTATCTGTCTATCACCACGTCTTCCAGCGGGCCGGGGTCGCCCCGCGCAGGGGCCCCCAGGGCGCTCAGCAGCAGCAGGACGAGGCTGCGCGGGGCCATTGCGCTGGGAGCTGCGGCGGGAGAGGGGGGGGGTGCGGGAGCGGAGGCGGGAGGAGGGGCCGGCCCGGCCCGCCCGCAGTTCCTGTACACGTGGAGCCGGGGCCATGGCGCGGCCCCGCCCGCCCCGTCCCACCGGGGCCCCCCCCGCGGCATCGCCGGGGCACCCCCGCCCCGTCCCCCAGCCGGCGGCACCGGGCCGGGCGGGACCGGCGCAGCTCCCCGCCACCCCCCGCTCCTGGTTTTCCCCCTTTCTCGCTCTTTTCCACCCTTTTCCCCCCGCAGCCCCCCCGCAGGAGGAAGCGGCCGTCGGGGCCGTCGGAGCGAGTCTGTGCGGCGGGAGGGCCCGGCCCGGCCCCGGGTCCTAGTGCCCGCTGCCGCGGCTCGGGGTGCTGCTGGGTGCCCAGCAGCCAGGCAGGGTAAATACAGGGAATTAACTGGTTTGATAACAGCTACTGCTCTTCAGTCTGCTGCTGACAGATCTTCTACCGAATGGCGAGGATTAAAAATGTGAAGCGGCCCCTCTGACCGTCTGACACAAATAGGAACAGCACTAAATGTGTTGCCCACACACCCCCGCTCCCCCAAACCCATTGGCAAGAGATGGGCTCCGTGGCAAGAGCCCTCGGCAAGTCCCAGTTGGGAAATATGACAGTCCATAAACTCACACTGACACCCCAGTTCTCAGAGCACAGCGGCACTGGTGAGAGCAAAAGCCCAGGCAAAGTGCAATCAGCTCCCTGGAGCCCGGACCCGGGGCGCTCCGCAGCTCCCGACACACCGTGTTGCAGCTCGGGCATCGCTCGCAGCGGCTCGGGGGCACTCAGGGCTCTCCCCACAGTGCAGTGGGGTCAGGGCCCGATTCTGGGATGAGTGAGCGCTTACGTAGGCGCGATGGCGTCCCAGCCTGCGCCATGGCGTCCCAGCCTGCTGTCCAGCTGCTCCTCTGCAGGGAGGTGCCGGGCACTGCTAACGGCCTCTGCTCCGCAGGAAGAAACCTCAGCAGCGTCCTGGCTCCTGCCCACGCTGTGACATCCCTCAGTGCCACTGTCCAGCCAGCTACAAAGTGTTGAGCTTGGGCTGGGGCCAGTGTGGCCGTGCCGAGGCCTGGCATGGTGCAGCCCTGGAGCCTGGGATCTGGCACAGCGCAGGGTGTGTGGCCTCTGGCTTGGCACCAGACAGCAGCTCCGGGCACGGCCAGGCTGGGAGGTCCGGCCGGCTGCCCGGGCAGCACAGCGGGATACCGAGCACCCCCCGGAGTGCCCTGGGGGCTGCAGCACAGGGCGCACCCCAGCACACCCTGCTCTGCAGCATGCAGCGCCGAGCACATCCCCGGGGCCGTGCAGCTCTGCAGCCCGCAGCGCGGGGCGCACCGTGAGGGCGCGGGGGACGGAGCGACCCCCCGCAGCAGGTCGCGGGGAGGTCGCAGCGCTGCGCACCCCGCTCCGGGAACGCACCGCGGAGCGCGCAGCCCCGAGCACCCCCCGAGAACACGCCGCGGGCGCTGCGCCAGCCGCGCAGAGCCGCACTAAGACCCTGCGCGCCCGCCGCGCACCGCCCCTTCCCCGCCGCCCGCCCCCTGCGCGGAGCGGTGCGCGGGGCTGCGCGGGCAGTGCGCGGCAGCGGCGGCGGCGGCGGGGATGGGCGGCGCGGCGCTGGCGCTGCTGCTGGCGGCGGGGCTGTGCGCGGCGCAGTACGAGGAGTACAGCGTGCGCGGGTTCCCCGCGGCCGCGCTGGAGCCGCTGCAGCGTGCCTACGCGCGGGCGCTGGCGCAGTACGCGGGGGCGCAGTGGGCAGAAAGCGCCCGGGCGCTGGAGGCCAGTCTGCGCCTCCACCGCCTGCTGCGCGACAGCGAGGCGCACTGCCACCGCCGCTGCGCCGCGCCCGCGGAGGGGGACCCCGCGGAGGAGCCCCCCGCGGAGGGGGACCCCGCGGCGTGGGAGTGGGAGTGGGAGATGCAGCTCTTCGGGCGGCTGCTGCGCCGCGCCGGCTGCCTGCGCGCCTGCAAGCGCGACCTGCCCGTCTTCCAGCTGCGCTACCCCCCCGCGCAAACGCTGCGCGACTTCCAGCGCCGCCTGCCCTACCAGTACCTGCACTACGCGCTCTTCAAGGTGAGGCGGCGGGGCGCGCAAATGCCGCGCAACGTGGCTCGTGGCGGAGGCGAGGGGGGAGTGAGGGGCTTCCGTGGTCTGAGGGGTGGTCGGCGTCCTGCACCTCCGTCCTGCGCCGCTCTGGTCTGCACTTCCTCTTCTGCCCTCCACCGTGTGCCCCTCCACTCTGCCCCGCGTCGGGCACACTCCCATCCCCTGCTTAATCCTGTGCCCCGCATCCTGTGCCCCTCATCCTGTGCCCCTCGTCCTGCGCCCCTCATCCTATACCTCCTCTTCAACACGCCCATCCCACACCACCAGCCTGCACCCCCTGACCTGCACCCTGCTGTCAGGTACTTTCCTGTCCTGCACCCCTCTTCCCGTAGCCCCCATCCTGCACTCTCCATCTGGCATCCCCCCGTCCCGGGCTCCTCCATCCTGCCCCAGCGCCGTGGCACGTCAGCATCATCTGGGACGCATCAGGCAGGACGTGAGGGGTGCGCCCGGGACTGGGGGCCCCTCTGGTTGTGCACCACCACCCCCCCCCCCCTTGCATTGCTCTGGTCCCCCAAGGATCCCCTGGCCAGACAGAGCAGCGCCTGGGGAGGGGGACGCAGGAGCTGCCCCAGCCAAAGGGCCCGAGCTGGTGGGTCTGGCGCTGCCGCGATCGCTGCGGGACACGTGTCTGGATGCTCCGGTGGGAAGAAGCACTTGCTTGAGCTCACGGTGCAGACGTGGAAGGAGGTTTTGTAAGGAATCGTCCTGGGGTGACCCCCCCCCCTTTGGCCAGAGCTGCTCTGGCCCTGTGCACTCCCATGCCCGGGCAGCGGTGCTGGTCGGGGTCCCGGGCCGTGCCACTGGCCCGCTGCCGGGGCGGATGCTGCTGTAGCGCTTAGCGCTGCTGCCCCGCTCACCTGGCAGGGACAAAGGACAGCCTGCCCCAGATCCTTAATGCCTTTTCCTCTTGCCTGCTCTGGCCAAAACCCATTTCATGGACAGTTCATTCAGCCCCCCCAATCTCACCCCCCCGAAGTTGCAACCTGAGAGCTCATAAAGCAGCGGGAGTGGGGGCGGCTGGCCCGGGCTGGCGGCAGTGCCCGAGGAGAGAAAACGTGTGGATTGAGCCCGTGCCACGTGGATCGCTGCTGGCTGAATGTGGGGGTCTGCGGGGGGCTGAGCTGTTCCTGCTCCCACCATGGGCACGGAGGGGGAGGTTGGTGTGGGTGGGCACAGCTGGCTGCGATGCGTCGGCTGGATTTATCTGCGTTGTCCATGATCCTGGATCCTGTCTGTCTGTCGTTGTCAGTGGACGATTGGGCTCAGGGCTGGCACCACGGGTGCCGGGCTGTCCCCTCCTGGGGACCAGCCTTCTGCCCTGCAGCCCTGGGGTCTGGCTGGGTGCTGAGCCTCCCACAGCCACAGCGTCAGCCCCGGCTGCCCCCACGGCAGCCCGGTGCACCACTCGTCCTCCCTCCCCAGTCAAATAAGATCGAGAAAGCAGTTTCGGCTGCCCACACCTTCCTGCAGAAGAACCCCAAGCACGAGATGACCTTGAAGTACCTGAACTATTACAGGACAATGCTGGACGTGGATGAATACCTGGTCGACCTGGAGGCTCAGCCCTACGAGGTGAGGAGGGGCCAGGGCTGGAGCAGAGAGGGGCTCCCCGGGGCTCGGTGCACGCCTGGCTGCCAAAGCCTGGTCCTGCCAAACCCCGAGGCAAGCGGCTCCCCATCGCTGAGCCCTGGTTGCTCACCTCCTGCTCCCAAAAGAGCATCTCTGCGGGGCCCGTGCTGGGGACGGAGCTGCCTTGGGGAGCGCTGGGCCGGTCAGCGCTGCTGGCGGGCAGCGCCGGGCCGCGGTGCCTGGCGGGGAGGTGAGCGGTGCCCGCTCGGTCCCCGGCAGCCGATATTCGTGCGGTCAGTGAAGCTGTACAACAACGGGGATTTCCGGAGCAGCGCGGCTGACATGGAGCAGGCGCTGGCTGAGTACTACAAGGCGTACGAGGACTGCCTGGCCGGCTGCGAGGGCGCCTACGAGCTGCAGGAGTTCAAGGACTTCTACCCCGCCATCGCGGGTGAGCGGGCACGGAGGCTGGCGGGCTCGTGGTGGGGGGCCGGGGGCTGATGTGGCGCATCACCTGACACCTCCCCCCAGACCACTTTGTGAGCGTGCTGCAGTGCAAGGTGGACTGCGAGACCGAGCTCACCCCCAACGTGGGCGGCTATTTCGTGGAGAAGTTCGTGGCCACCATGTACCACTACCTGCAGTTCGCCTACTACAAGTGTGAGTGCCGGTGGGAGGCCGTGCTCCTGGGACGCCCTGGGGTGCTGCAGACCCCTGGGCGGGGTGTCACCCCCCGCATCACCCGGCACTGCTCCCTGCAGTGAACGACGTGCGGGACGCGGTGCGCAGCGTCTCCAGCTACATGCTCTTCGACCCGGGCGACGCCGTGATGCAGCAGAACCTGGTCTACTACCGCTTCCACCGCGAGCGCTGGCGCCTGCAGGAGCAGGACTTCGAGCCCCGGCCGGTGAGGACCCCCCAGACCCTCTGTCCTGCAGCTCTGCTGGCAGCAGAGGGGCTGACGTGGCTGCACTCCCTCCCCGTGCCCAGGAAGCCGTGCGCTACCACAACCGGACAGCCACGCAGAAGAAGATGCTGGACTTCGCCAGGCAGTACCTGCAGGCTGATGATGAGGTAGACGATGGCCCCGTCACGGGGTGCAACCGGGTGCTTTTGGGGGTTCTGGGGTGATGCGGGTGGGTGCCATGGATTCCCCGGGGCAGGGACCTTCCTCGGGCAGGGGGTCCGGCCCCTAGACCAGCCCTGGAGAAGAGGCTGTAGCTCGGGGCCGAGCTGCGGACAGGGCTGCCGAGCCCCGCTGCCTCCTCCTGCCCGTCCCGTGCTGCAGATGGAGGTGGATGGCGACAAGGGGCCAGAGGCGCAGGACCTGCCCTCCGATGGCGAGTTCGAGGGCGAAGGCGACTACGAGGAGGGCTTCTTCGCAGAGTTGGTGGCAGGAGCCCAAGACCAAGGGGGACAAAGCCGACCAAGGTTCCTGATGCTGGGGCTGGAGGCTGTGCCATGGGGCAGGGGGTGGCTGCTGCCCCTGCCCCGGTGCCATCGAGCCCTCCTTGTTTGCAGAGACCCTGTGATGAGCTGGGCGAAGGGGTGCCCGGCCCCGACAGCGCTGGATGGTGGTGGCCCTGCGACACCATCCCAGGAATGTCGGGCTTTGGGCTCCTGCCTGCCACCATGCAGAAGCTCAGGCTTGCAGGGAAGGGCTGATCCTGCCCGGTGCCCAGCGGCGGGGCTGCCTTTGCCGTCTGGACATCTGCTGCCTTGAGCGCAGCCTGATTCCCGTCGGTGGAGCACCAGCACCGCCGAACCTCCCTGCCTGCCTGGGAGCTCACCCCAGGCCACCTCTGTCCCTGACATCCCTGGGAGCCCTGGCCAGCGGCGGTGCCCCGTGGCACAGGGGTTTACTGTGTCCCTCAGCTCCTCCCCCGGACCGGTGGATGGAGCACGAGGACTGACCCCCATGTTGTCTCAAGGGGTTTGGGGGGCTGCCCCTGCTCTGGGAGCGATGCATGGTTGCTGCTGGAGTCAGGCGTGCATGCCAGTCCTGCCTCTCCCCGAGGCTCCTACCCTGGTGCCTACAGCCTCCCATCCCACCTGCCAGCCCCCAGAGCCAGGGGTCCCTTTGGACCCCACAGCTCGGTGCTACATTGGGGCTCCTGGTGCACGGGCGTCCCCGTGCCTGGCGAGGCTGCATCGCCCGTGCCCTGCGTGTGCCTTGAATTTTCACCACACCAGCCCTCTGTAGCCTTAAGCTCCGTTAATTTAATACTTCCCGACTTGCACAGTCGCTTTTTTTTAATGTATTTACTGGTGCTGAACTTTTAATAAAATCTGGACCAGTCTTTTCATGGCTGCCTCTGCCTCGGGGCTCCCTGGGGCCGGGGTGTGCTGCTGCTGGGGGAGCTGGTGCTTGGGAGGTGGAGGTACAGGTTGGGGTACTGGATGTCCCCATAAAGTGAGGCAGACCCCATAGGGGGCTGGGAGGGGTGTTGTGGGGCTGGGGAACCTTGGGGGCCATAAGAGCAGCCAGGCTCATGTGGGGCTGGGGGGTCCCTGAGGAGGCCACAACCACACCGGGACCCTTACAGGGATGTGTGACCCCCACGTTGTGCAGGGGAGGCTGCCAGGTGGCATGGGGGGCTGCAGGGGGGGTGGGGGCAGCATGACTCACCCCCATATGGGTGTTTGGGGTGTGATGGGTGTCACCTGCTCATAGTTTTTGGGGGCGGTGCATCACCCTGACACCGGTCCTTGGGGGATGCATCGTCCTGCTGCTGGTCCGGAGGGCGCAGCCTGCGTCCCCCGACGTTGGTCCATGGTGGCAGCGTGGGGTGACCCCCCCGCCCCGCATCAGGGTGTTTGGGAGGCCGAGAGGGCCCGCGCCTGCCCTGGGCACGGGGCGCCGGGCAGCGCGCGGCCGCCCCGCTCGTCCCCGCCGCGCCGGGCGCGCTCCCGCTCCGCGGGGAACTTGGCGGCGAGGACTGAAACCGAGAGGCTGAATCACCGCGTTCGCCCCGGGGGAGGGAAGGGGGCGGCGGGCGGCGGCGGCACCCCGCCCTGCCTCGCCCCGGAGCGCCCTGCGCGGGGCCGGGCACCGGGCCGGGCACCGGGGCTGAGCCCCCGGACCCCGCGGGCAGGGCTCGGGGCTCGGGGCAGAGCTACGGGGAGGCGGCGGCGGCGGGAGCCCCGCGCCGGGCAGGGCTGCCCGGTCCCTCGGAGGAGCCGGATTTGCCACCGATGGGTCACGGGCACCCACGGGCGGGGGGCGCAGCCCGGCGGGGCGCGAACGGTGGCACTCGTGCCCGGATCAGCGGGAAGCGATCGGCCCAGCGCGCTGGCATCGTGACTGGAGGGCAAAGGACTCCTTTATCTTCCCAACAAGCTGGGCGAGGGTGGCACAGGGCCCACAGGGCCTCTGCCCGCTCTGACACACGCCCGGGCACAGCATCCCCTTGCCAGCCCCAAACACATGTTGGGGCACACGGCTCCTTGGTCCCGCTCCTCTGCCAGTTTCGGGCGAAGCGCCCCAGGCCGGGGTCGTTGGGGTCCTTTCACTGCTGCCACTGCAGCTGCCAGGTGCAGAGGTGCCACCTGGGTCCAGTGCTCCCAGTAGCACCGGTCAGGAGTAGCAACTCTGCGACCAGCAGTGTGACCCAGGCGGTGGCCAGGGCTGCCAGCACAGCCACTGTCTTGTGGCATGCCGGGCTGGGTAGGTGGGGTGCAGGGGCACGAGCAGGGCTATGGGGGTGGGGTGCAGGGGGGTGAGCCTGCAGGACTCCGTGGCTTGATGCCATGAAGGCAGCGCTGTGCTCCCCTGACTCCCCTGACCTTCACCAAGAAGGAACATAAATGAGGGCTTTGCCCATCATCTCAGCTGTGCTGCGCTCTGCCATGCCATGCTGTGCCCTGCTGTGCCATGCTGTGCCCTTCTGTGCCCCGCTGTGCCCCACCATGCCGTGCTGTGCCATGTGCTCCTTTCCTCCTCGTGCTGGGGGGCTCTCTCTGTGCTTTGGATCCCCGGTTCTGCGCACAGTGATGAAATCCCACTTCAGGAACGCAGGGGCTGATGCCGGGGGGTGCAGAATGCGTCCTCTTGCCCCAGTCTTGTGATCCAGGGAGCAGGAGGCCCAGGGATCCCCACTGTGGGCTGGGATGTGCCCTGGCACCGGGTGCTCATTGGTGACTCGGGTGCTGGATGACGGAGGCTTCTCCCAGGGCTGGTGGGAAGCGGGTAAACCAGGACGCGACAGCAGCACCCAGCTGGACCAGTCTGGCCAGGAACAGGGTGATGCAGGCTGCTGTCAGCCGCCCGAGCCCTTCCCCAGCGCCTCTTGCTGCCACTGCTGGGCTCCTGCCTCAGTTTCCCGTGTGGAGCCCCTTCCCGGGGCTGGGTGATGCTCTAGGGCCCGACCTGCCCCGCTGCTGCCGCACTGCCGGCTCCGTGCCCAGCACCGACCGATGCAAACACCGTCCCTGATGCGGGGGTGGCCCACGCAGCGCCCACGGCCAGACCGGGGCAACCGGGGGGCAGCCCCGGGCCCCCTGCCCACGGCGGGCCGGGGGGGGCCGCGCCCCCTCGCAGGGGTCCCGGCACCGCGCACCCCGCGGGGTCCCACCGACCCCGCCGCCCCCGGGGGTCCGCGCCCCCCGCGCCCCGCCCCGGCCCCGCCCCGCCTTCCGCCCCGCCCCGTGACGTCACCCAGGTGGGTCCCCTCGCGGCCGCGCCCTTCCACGCCCGCCGCCGCTCCCTGCCCGCCCCACCCGCTGACCAATCGCATGCCGGCGAAGGGCGGGGCGGCCGCGCCCCCGCCAATGGCGAGAGGATAAACACGTCCGGCGGGGGCGGCTCCCGGCCTGCCGCGGCGTTGACGGGCGTGCGAACGGCCCAATAGCGATGCGGAGGCTGCGGGGCGGGGCGTGTGGAGGGGCGGGGCGGAGGCGGGGCGGGGCGCGGGGCGCTGCTCGCCTTTTGTTCGGGCAGGAGCGGGGCGGCCGCCAGTGTCCGCGCAGGGGGAGCCGCCGCGCAGGTGAGCCGGGACGGGGCCGGGCCCGGAGCCTGGGCGGGCCGGGGCGTGGGGTGCGGGGGCAGCCGGAGCGGGGGCCGCGCGTCCCGGGCTGCGCGTCCCGGGCTGCGGAGCGCCGGGGCTGGGCGGGCTCCGCCGTGCGGGGCTGGGGAGCGGCCGCGCTCGGGGCGGGGGGGAACCGGTGGGCCGGGCAGTTCCAGCCGCCCCGGGTCGGTACCGTCGCCGCCCGGGGCAGCGCTCCCCGCAGGCGGCAGAGCCGGCGCGGAGCTGTGCGCCGCCCGTGAGCCCGGCTCGTCCCGCCCGGGGCTGGGGCGAGCGCCGCGGCTGTCGGTGGCCGAGCCCAGCCCGCGCGGAGCCGGTCGGGCGGGTCCCTGGGGCGACGCCCCCGCGGGCGGTCGGGCTGTCCCGGCCCCCGCTCCCGCCTGGCGCTGCAGGAGCGAGTTTGCAAGTTGCGCCCCGGTGCGAGGCGGCGGCTTCGTCCCCGGCACCGCCCGGGCGAGGCCTCGGCACGCTGCTCGCCCCGGTGGCCGCGGGGCTCTTACGTAAACGGCGGCTGCTGGGTGCCGCGGCCGGTCCTGCCCGGTGCCCGCTCGAGGCCCCGGCGGGCCCCCCCTCACCTTCAGCCGCGGCCGCGAGGTGCGTTCCCAGGCTGCCGGGGCTGGGCGTGCGGGGGGGTCGAGAAGGAATCGGGCGGCCCGGTGTCACCGGGGCAGCCCCGCCGTGGGGTGAGTGGTGGGTGCTGCTCTGCCCGGGGGCGGGGGGGTCCCAGCTGAGCCCCCCGCGAGCGGCTGACAGCGGATATCCGTGCGGGGAAACATGGGGGGAGCGGAACTCGGCTGGCGTTTTGTCTGCTAATTGCGTTAGCTGAGTGATTAGCTTAATTAATCGAGTTTACAGTGCAGATGAAAGGATAATGCTGAAATATTGCTGGGAGTTGCCCGGAGAAGGGAAACGCGGGCTGTCGTGTGAGCAACTTGGGGAGACGTTTGTGCCGCGAGAGGAGCGTGAACGCTGCCCAGGAGGGCACGGCCGCCTGCCGGGGACGGTCCGAGGTGACCTGGTGCCACCGCCGTGCCCGCACGGGTGTGAAGGCAGCAGCTGCCCCTGCCAGGCTGCGGTGCCCCTACACCCCTCTGGCTTTCCCGTGGTGCTGGGGCGTGCCTGGGTCAGCCCTGTGTCTGGGGCGATGTTCCATGTCGGCTTCCTCATGCTGGAAGGATGGTGGGACCAGGGGTGCCCTGTGACCCAGCTGGGTCTGGCCCCTGCAGTCGCTGCACCTCCTGCTCCAGCCCACGTCACCCTGGTTTTGGTGCCAGTGCCACTTGCCAGCTCCGACACCTGGCGGTGTCGTGTCCGTCTGCTGTTGGGGAGCCGGGGGCGAGGTGTCTCCCTGCCAGCTGCCGTGGGGCCAGGGCTGCTGTGGGTGTTTGCTCGGGGCTGTCATCTGCAGCCAGGGTGGGCGCAGTGCCTGTGGGGTCTGCTCCTGGCCCTGCTCTCCCGGTAACAGGGCTGGGGAGGTTTGAAGGTCCCTTTCTGTGTTATCAGAGTTGGCTGGAAGGGTGCGGGGTACCCAGTGAAACAGGCTTTGCCCATCTAAAGCCTGTAATTGTTCATTGCTTTGGAGGATTTCCACAAAGTGTCATGAAAAACTCATTTTCCTGCTAATTTGGCTTAAACAAGTTGGCCATCAGGACTGGAACGCTCAGAGCTCCTGGCATCGGTGGCGGAGGGGTGTTTTTCCCCTCCAGAACTGGCTCCTACTTGGGTGCTGGGGGAGACCTGGGTCCCCAGTGCTTGGGGAGCTCACGGGGCGCTGGGGGAAGGTGGGGCGGCCACAGCGGGGCCCTCGCTGCCAGACAATGACGTTTACAGTCTATTGTCTGGGCGATGTGGCGCGTCCTCGCCGGCTCCAGGAAGCGCGTGCATCCCCGGCGGGGCGAGGTGGGCTGCTGGGAGGGTCTGCCAGGGCTGGGCACACGAGCGATCCCCGCACCGTGCCCGGAACCTCGACCACCTCAGCACCGTGGGCGGCTCGTGGCTTGGCTGCAGCTGGGGGCCTTGGGAATTCCCCCGCTGGTCCCGGTGCTGCATTTCGGTGTAACATTCAGTGCTGTCCTAATCCCATTAACTCTCCCCTTTGTTTCCCCCACCTGAAATCCTTAATCGGCGCTGGCAGCCGGGGCAGGCAACTGCGGCGCAGCTGCGCGGCTCTTTCGGCGGAGGCTGTTCCTGTGACGGTGGCTTCCCTTCCAGGCTGTGGTTTGCTGGGGGAGCACTTGATGGGATTTGGCTTCTTATCGCACTTCCAGATCTCCGGGGTTTAAGACGGCGCTTCTGCAGATGGCGGAGCCTTCGGGAGCGGAGCTGCCCTTGGCCTCGCTTTGCCAAGCTGGGGAGGCGGAGGCTCTTTGCAGAGAACTTGCAAGACTCTAATTGCAGCATCTGCACCGAGGCTTGTGCTAGTCTTGGAGGTTCAAATTAGACTGGCTTCTAATTAGCAGAAGTTAAAAAGAAATTTAATTTCTATTAAAACAGTGCAAGTCTAGCTTTAACCTTGATTTCAGCTGCTTTCCCACCTAGACAGGCCCCGTGTCGGGTGCGTGGGGCACCCGGTGTCACCCAGCGCCGGGGCTTGGGTGGTGGTCTCAGCCCATGAGACCATGGGGTGTCCCAGGTCGGTCTGTGTGGATGGAAGCAGCTGGGATGGCAGCTCAGGACGACACCAGGGCTGCAGCGGTGCCTTGAGTCACCGCAGCGTTCTCCGATTCGGGAGGGTTTGTTTTCCTCCCCTTCCCCACGGATACAGTTTGGTGAAGCAGCAGAGGATGGCGGGGCCATGATGGCACAGGTACTTCCTCTCCAAAAAAGTCTTAAAACTTGACCTAAGGAGCTAAACCCCACATCTGTGCTTAAACTGGGTTGGCTCCGGAGTCGTGCAGGTGCCTGGATGGGCAGAGCCCCTCGCCCCCTCCGCGTCCCACCTCTGGCACGAGAACGCCGCACGGCTCGTCGACAGCTGCGGGGGAGGTGAAGGTATTTCTAATTAGGCAGAGGTTTGAAATACCCGTCTAAATATGCCAGCCCTGATGGGTTTTGCTGTGGCTGCTGACAGGCCCGGAGGCATTTCAACGCGCCTCCGTCGCTCGGCTCCGAAATCGCTCCGTGAACGGGGCGAGAGCCTCGCGCGGTGCCCGCGGGTGCTGGGGCTGGTCGGGCAGCCCGCGCTGTCTGTGCTGGTTTGAACCCCGCGAGTCTCGGGCTCCTGCCGAGACCCCGAGCAGGAGCTGGGAGCAGGGTGGAGGTGGAACACTTGGTGTTTTCCGAATATCCACGCCTGGGTGATCGCGGTGCGGTGGGTGGTGAAGGCGAGTGAGCAGCAGTGCCCTCCTGGGGGGAACCCGCTCCGGTGCCGGAGGGGGGCACGGACCCGGGGTGTGGGCTGCGCTGTGGTCCAGCATGGCTTTTGGGGAGGGGCGGGGGGGGATGGCTGGATGAAGCGCGTGTGCTTCCCTGGTGGGGGAGAGACCTTTGGCCGCCGCAGGGAGCCCTGCCGTAATCGCGGTGACGCGCGGGCAGAGCCCCGGTGACAATCATTAACTTGCTCCGACAGGCCGGGCGCTGACGGGTGTTGGTGATAATTTCTTGTGAAGCGTCTGAACTTTACAGATGCGATGCAATTGGATGCAGAAATTAAGCCGGGGCTCAGCAGCTCCGCGGCCCTCCCCGCTGCCTCGGCTCCTCCGGCAGCGTCAGGGCAAGGCGGCAAAATCCCGCGTTTCTGGGCACCGCGGCTGGAGCTGGGAACAGCCCGCGAGCCTCAAAGCCTGAATTTAAACCCTGCAATTACCATGTTCTTAAAGGACGACTTGTTCTTCGCGCTCTTTAAAACAAAATAATGATTTTCTTTTTTTTGTCCAGATGGAGTTATTGTGATTAATTGCACCGTGCCAGTTCTGCTTTCCACGGACAAGTGGCGAGTTCCCATCTTTCCCAGCAGTGTTTCTAATGAGATCAGCAAACTGTAATTGAGGAGGGGATGTGCCCGCGTGGGTCCTCGCGATCCTGGTGCCTCCGTGGGTGGCAGCGTCTGCGCCAGCAGCTGGGGATGTGGGGAGGGAAGATGGGCTGCCCGAGACCCTGTGATGGGTCTTTTGGCATGTGAATGTCCCTGGGAAAAACCTCGTGGGTGGGGTTATGCCATGGGGCTCGCCCCATGTGGGCAGAGCCAGCCAGACATGGCACAAGAGCTGTGAGAGGGGATCTGATCCCAAATCAGGCTGCCAGCTCCATGCTGGTGCCCAGCAGTGCTGTGCATGCAGGGCAGGGAGGTGACACTGGGCGAGCCGGGGCTGCGCAGGGCACGGCGTGGGCAGCGGGGCTCCCCCGGGAAGCTGAAGCCGTGGTGCTGCAGTCAGTGCTTTGGCACAGCTCTTGCCCAAGTCCCATCGCCCGGCGGTTCCTGGCGCCGTGGTGCCCGTGCGAGGGCGTGGCCGTGCCACGGTGTGCTGCAGGAGGTGGGTGTCCTGCCCGGCGCTGTGCGCGCTCTCGCAGCGGGAGAGCCCTTGATGGATAATACCGTGTCATTTTGCGGTGCCAAGTGCCAAAATGTTGCAGCCCGGACTTGGCGTGTGCTGGAGCTGTCAGGAGCTGTTAACTCGGGCGAAGGGAAGGCGCGGGATGGAGAGCAGGCTCTGCCTGATGGAGAGCATCAGCCAAGCGGAGCGGGTCGTGGCGGAGATGCCATGCTGCCTGATCTCACCGTGCTCGGGGGGATGCAGCACCCCCTGAGTAGCGGGAGTGGGGGCTTCACATGGGGCTTTTGGCAGCTCAAACAGCCGCGTTGGGAGCAGCTGGAAAATCAAGAGGGTTTTGGAGCCTCCCTGGGTGTGAGGAGCGGCTCTCGCTGCCCTCCCTGAGTGACCTGAAGTTGTGGGAGCTGGTGGGGTGGCCGGGAGCTGCTCCGCACACGCGAGCGTCAGTGAGCAAAGGCCACCGGCTCCTTTGTGTGCGGGGGGGGCCGGGGCTCCTTGCGCCGTTACTCCCCGCTGTCTAACGAGGGGCCGATCCCCCGTCACCCGTCTCCTCCTCATTCAACTTCCAGCTGCTCTCCTTCCCCTTTGAATTCTTCCACCCACCATCACTGTAGAGCTTCGTTAGCTGCTGCCCCGGCTCCATCAGCCGTCAGTGCCGTGGTGTCGCTTCCTGGGTGCCCCTGGGCACGGGGTTGCAGGCGGTGGGCGATCCTGGGGTGCAGCCATCCTGGGTGCCCTTGGCCCTGGGAGGGCTCCGGTGCCGCACGTAAGTGCTTCTGAAATCGTCTTTTCTCACGTTGCGTTTGCAGAATTGCCTTAACAGCCCCTGCCTGAGACTTGGCATGTGGAGGGGTGCTCTCTGCCCCCCACCTGTCACGCAGGAGTGACCCCCGCTGGGGGTCCCTGTTGCCACTCCCCAGGAAGCCCCTGGGCAGCAGCTGTTTCTGCATGAAGCAGCGTTCGTGGTGTCCCCGGTGCTGCTTTGGGCAGCTCAGCCGGATGCCTGCTGGCTGCATCCCGCCTGCGTGAGGCCGAAGGCTTCTCCTGGCAGCCAGAGGGAAGGGCTGGTCAGGCTGGGGGCTGCGTGTTTGCCGGAGACTTCCTCCGCAGACGGTGTCCCGGGGGGGCGATGCTGCCTGGACGCTGATCAAATGGCTCTGGGGGCGGACGCACCACTGGCTGGTGCCTCGCAGCTGTGGGAGCTTCCTCTGCTTCTCCCGGTGTTCCCGGCTGCGGGAAGTGGTGGGAGGGGGATTGACCTCCTGGCTCTCCGCTGTGTGGGGGTGGCTGAAGCCCCCTGCACCACTCGGCCCCTTCCCCGTCGTGGTGCTGGGACAGGCTGCAGCTGCTCCTCAAGTCGCGCCATCCCCTCTGTGGGGTCCCCCACCTCTGCCTCCCTGTTTCTTGGGGGGTTTCTTGCTGTTCCTGGCATTGAGTCCCATTTCCCTGGGGTCTGTGTGGGCAGGGGGGCTCAGCCAGGACTCGGTGGTGCCATGCTGGTTAGTAGCAGCCAGGGAGGCAATGACAGGAGGGAGATAAGGACGGGCTCAGCAGCGATGGTCCTACTGCCGTGCTGGGTTGTGGAGGGAGCTGGATCCCACCCGGGCATCCCTCATGCTCATGGCTGACCCCTCCAGGGCTGGTACTTTCACGTGTGCCCCAAATTCCCCCTGCTTCTCCCTCTTGCATGAGCTGCTGCCCTCCCTTCGCTGCCGACGGGGGTCCTGCCCGCTGCAGCCACTCACCACCAAAAGCGTCGCCAGGGAACGGCTGCTTCTGAGGGTGAACCCAGGCGTAACCAGCGTCCCCCGCCTTGGCGCTGCCCGTCTCGCCCTCACCCTGCTGAAGAGGAGGACATCTGAGGACAGAGCCCAGCCGTGGAGGATGGCGGAGAAGCTCGTGCCAGGCGTCTGGCCTGTGCGGAGCAACAAGCAGAGGACGTTTGACACAGGGTTCAGAAAATGCCACCGTCTGCCGCTGCGGCGTCTGACATTTGTGCCACTGACCCCGTCACCGCGGGTGCTGCTGGCCTTGCCAGCTGCCCGCGGCGCTGAGCGGACCCCGCAGCTGCGGTGGGGTGATGCTCCAGGGGCAGGATGGGCACTGTGTTTAGTGTGGTGCCTGTGGTCCCTTTTGGGTGAGTCCTGGGGATGGAGGGTCCCCTGAGCCATGTAACGCCTGTCCCCGCGGCCCCTCTCCTGCGGCTGCGGGGTGCCATGTGCAGGTGGGTCTGGCACGGTGCTTGTTAGTGAGGGAACCTCCCCTCCTAGCTGGAGGAGCTGGTCTGGGGCTGATCCTGAGCTTGTGTGCGGGCTCTGAGGAGCTTTGCTGGCTTTGGATGTGGCAGGGGGGTGGCTCGTGCACGATGCAGGGCCCCGGGAGAGGCGATGTCTGAGCTGAACTCATGGAGGTTTGAAAAATTAAGTGCCCGTCACGCACATGTAAATTGTAGAGCAGCTGTTACCAGTCGACCAATGGTGCAGGTGGCACCGGCCCCTCCTGCCAGCTTTCTGCTGTCCTGAGGTCCCTGCCCAGGCTGGAGTGGGTGCTTGGGGTCCTTACACCCCCGTCGCTGGTGCAGGGAGCTTTCCTGCCCTTGGCTCTGCTCTCCCCTTGCCCACCCTGCCAGGGCTTTGCACACCATCTCCTGGTGCGATGGCTCATACCAGTTCCTGCACCGTGGCGACTTGCCCCACCGGTGCCTGCCGAGTGTGTCCTGCCCACCATGCTTCCTTGGGCATCGCTTGGCTTTGCTCTTCTCGGGCTTCCCGATGCAATTCGGAGGCTCTGCCACCGCGGCCGGCGTGACGCAGCTGGCAGGACTCGCTCTGCAAACTCGACAGCTAATGAACGCGTGCAGGGTGTGCAGCACCATGGCACTCCTGGCGTGGCACAGGGGCTCTCCAGGCCCAACCCTGCTCTGGCGCGGGGTGGGGAGCGGAGCCGGGCTCACCCCTCGCCCCCAGCACCGTGCGTCACGCACCGCCCTGCCGCGCTGAACGGAAACCCCGGCTCCCGCCCGCGTCCTGCCGTGGGAACGGTCTGCGCCCGCTGCGCTCCGTTAATGGGTCCCGCTGCCGTATGAACATGCATTATGCACAGCCCATTGGAGCCGGAGCAGCACTTAGTCTGCGGGTTGCTGCTCGACAGCTCGAAATCTATGGAATTGGCGGAGCAGTGCCCTGCCGTGGCTCCGGGAAGGTGGCGGGGGGGATGGGTGCGGTGGGATGCAGGATGTGTCCAGCCAGGGGGATGGGAGCGTGGTGAGTCTCCTGCCTCCCACCCAGCCTGGGAATGGGTATTTGTGCCCGGGCTGGGATGCTGGCCTGTGCCACTCGCGAGGGCTCGGCTGCTACTTGGGAACAGCCAGCAGCGCTGGGGCGAGCCGTGCCAAGCCCGTGCGTGCTGTGCCCTGCCAGGCTGCCCCGCACATGCCGTGTCCTCAGCTGCCAGCACAGTGGGGACCAGGGGCTGGCGGGGGGTTCATCCCCGTTTCCTGCACTTCCCCGAGGAGGGTGCTGGGGCCCGAGGCCGCCGCGCCAGCCTGGCTGGTCCCCGTGAGCCCCGAGCTGTGCCGGGCGCTGGAGCGGAGCCAGGGGTGCGTGGCCGCCCCGGTCCAGCTGGCTACATGAATCAGTGCTGGTGGAGGTGGTAATTATGGCTCTGGCAGTGCGGTTGCTGCTGCACCCAGCTATGCCGGGCGGCAGCTGCTCCTGCGCCTCTTATCGCCTCTGAAACTCTGACTCATCCCCGCTCGCTCCTGCGCGGCCGGAGGAAGGGGCAGAAATCCCGGTGGGTGCCATGGCAGTGGAGCTGGCGGGGCGCTGCCTCCATCCCGTGGATGCAGGGCTGGTGACTCAGAGCCCCGCAGCGTCCGCCTGCCCCGCTGAGCTCCGGGCTCAATCCCTGAGCCGGCCTCCCTCCCCAAATTACCGACGAGGGAAGCCCAGCCCTGCTCGCAGGCAACCTTGGCTTGTTTGTCCTGAATTCTGGGATGTGCTGCGCTGCCCTGTCCCGGCACCGTGTAGCTGTGACGCAGTGCTTGGCACAGCGCGGGCAGTGCCTGGCCCCCGCCCACACCGTGGGCGCTTGTGGTGCTGAGCACCCATGGGAGAGCTGAGCTGGTGGCTTTGCCTGGTTGTTTTTAGGTGCTTTAGGAGTGTCCCAGAGAGCTTTATTCCCCAAGCCCCGGCACTGTGGCTGCCCCCAGCTCTGTGCCAGGTCCTGCCTCTGGAAACTGGGCTTCGAAGAGCCCATGGGCAGCCTGGATTGGGGGGGGCGATGGCTGCGGGGTCCCTGCGTGCCGGGCAGAGCCTGCTCACGCCTTTGCCGACGAGGCGGTGAGACACGGCGTGGTCGGCTCAGCCAGCCGCATGCGGTCTGTGCCGGTTGCAGCCGCGGTTCGTGTCTGAACACGAGCAGCAAAGTGCTGAGCTGGGGGTTCGTCATCCCGGTGCCGCCTTTCATCTGGCGTGGGGGTGGAGGGCAGATAGCGATCTGCGCCAGATCTGCGCCATCTGCTCGTGGGCTGCGCAGGGGCCGCCACGCCGGGGGCTGCCGCGCGGTTTGGGGCAGGAGAGGGGTCGGAGGGTGCCCCAGCGACCTGGGCTCTGCCAGAGGCATAAGTTCTCCCCTCCCCACCCTGCAGAGCAGCCATGGAGGTGATGAACATGATGGAGCAGCCGATCAAGGTGACGGAGTGGCAGCAAACCTACACCTACGACTCGGGCATCCACTCTGGCGTCAACACCCAGGTGCCCTCCGTCAGCAGCAAGTGCCTGGGGGATGATGACGAGGTCTATGGGAAGCAGTACACCATCAAGAAGACAACCACCACGAGCTACTGCCCGGGAGGGAGCCAGGGCCAGAGCCAAGCACAAGGTAGGGGCTGCGGGGCCGGGCACGTCCACGAGCTCGACTACTCCTCTGCTGCCTTCCTGTGCCTCCCCCAGGAGCCGTGCTCCTTCTGGGCACTCCTCCACGCTGCCTTCCACACCCCAGGAGTAGTTGCTGCCTAAAATACACTCCCTCCTGTCCTCCTCACGCCGAGAGGCTCTGGCGTAGGGGCGGCACGCAGCCAGCCCGCCCCGGCGCTGAGCTGTGCACGCACATCCGCGCGCCGGTGGGTTGGCTGGAGACAGGAACAGCTGATCCCAGCCCACGGATCGGCCGTCTGCTCCGCTGCCTGTCTGCCTGCTCGGGAAACCTGTCTCGGCACGGCTGGCAGAGCTGCTGGCATGTGCCGCCGAGCCCTGCGGGCTGGTGTGTCTCCTGCTGCTGCGGGGGCGAAGCAGGACGAGCCGCAGCCCCCACAGCCAAAGGAGATGCTTCCCCCAGCTTTGCCCCTTAGAAGAGGGCAGGTTTGCTCTGCTCGCCTTGGCCGTTCCGGGCCCTGGAGGGTTGAATCCCCAGCTCCCCCGGGGGGGCAGAGCCCCATGGAGAGGGACGAGCCCTCCTGTGCCCCACGCGGTCCCTGTGCCGCAGAGGTGGGGACCGCGGCGGCTGCTGCATTATCTCTGCCCCTCGGGTCACACTTGTGCCCATGTCCTCCATGGGGAAAGCCTCCGTGTCCTTCTCCTAATCCCCACTGCTAGCTGGTCCCAAGTTGCAGATATCTTTAATTTTTTAATTAATGGGCCGTGTGTGACAACTGTCTAATCACGCTGCCTAATTGAGCGCCGTCTTATCTCTGCGCTGCCGTATCTGTCCGCGCTTTGGAGCGCCGACTCCCCGCGGAGCGCGCCGGGACTGCTGACGTTGCCGGTGTCGGTGCGCGAAGCTCTTGCTCAGCTAATTGAAACAGGAAAGCAGAGCTGGGAGCGCTCCTGGGAGCGAGCCTGAGTCTGACGCTGCCTCCACGTCTGCCCCCGCAGCGGACATGGAGGCTCAGCTGGCCATGACCCGTGCCCAGCGCGTCCGCGCCGCCATGTACCCCGAGACGGTGGAGGACCGCTCGCTGCTGCTCACCACGCAGCTGGAGGGGCAGCAGACCAACGTGCAGCGCCTGGCCGAGCCCTCGCAGATGCTGAAGTCGGCCATCGTGCACCTCATCAACTACCAGGACGACGCCGAGCTGGCCACCCGTGCCATCCCAGAGCTCACCAAGCTGCTCAACGATGAGGATCCGGTAAGGAAGCGTGGTTTGCCCGTGCGTGGCTCTGAGCTGTCAGCTGCCAGGCTCACGGGACGTGCTCCCCCAGCCGTGGTGGCACAGCTGGCACCCATCCTGGCAGGGCTCCGTGGCCACCATCCGGCTCCTTCCTCTTGACAAAGCTCTGTGGTTGCCACTGCCCCGTGGCAGGACAGAGCCCACCACTGCCCACCGCAGCTCCTTGCAGCCCATCCCTGCTGCACGGGCACGGCGCTCCTGCCCTGGCCCTGTGCAGACACCGAGCGTTTCTTGCCAGCTCTCGGCGCTCCAGCCCCCAACCCGCAGCACGTCGGTGCTCCGTGGCCCGACCGCACGCTGCCCACTGCTGCCAACCGCAGCGTAGCTCCGGGAGCGTCGCGGATGAGGATCGTTTAAAATAACAGTCCTGCCCTGCACTGCCATGCTGGCTCTGCCACCCCAGCACCGCCCTGCCTGGCACAACGCGTGGCAGCGGGATCCCTCCTGTCCCTGTGGCTGCGGGTAGCGGCAGGACCCCCTCCCACCCTCCGGCTTCTCTCCCCGCCCCAGGTGGTTGTCAGCAAAGCGGCCATGATCGTCAACCAGCTCTCCAAGAAGGAGGCGTCGCGCCGCGCCCTGATGCAGTCGCCGCAGATCGTGGCGGCCGTGGTCCGCACCATGCAGAGCACCAGCGACCTGGACACGGCGCGCTGCACCACCAGCATCCTGCACAACCTCTCGCACCACCGCGAGGGCCTGCTCTCCATCTTCAAGTCCGGCGGCATCCCGGCCCTCGTCAGGATGCTGAGGTACGGGGGTGCTGCCGGGGGGTCCCCCCGAGGCTGGAGGCAGAGCAGGGGAGGGCTCATGCTGCCCCTCGACGTGGGTCCTGCATCTGCCCGTGCCGAAACGAGGGAGTGGGAGACCTCGAGCCTGCCAGCCAGTGTGGGGGCAGGAGGAGGGGAGCAGCCCCCCGCGCTGCCTTCTCCGTGGAGATGGGGCTCAGTCTGTGCCCTGCCCTGGGATGAGGTGTGCCCTCCCCACGGGCCGCCCCGGGGTTGTGTGGCACGGCGCCTGCACACCGGAGGGCGCTGGGGGAGAGCCGGGGCTCAGGGCAGCCCCGCGGGGCTCCTCTGGCAGCCGCCTGCGCCGACGTGACTCTGTGCCGCCCGCCCGCAGCTCGCCCGTCGAGTCAGTCCTCTTCTATGCCATCACCACCCTGCACAACCTGCTGCTCTACCAGGAAGGGGCCAAGATGGCCGTGCGCCTGGCCGACGGCCTGCAGAAGATGGTTCCCCTGCTGAACAAGAACAACCCCAAGTTCCTGGCCATCACCACCGACTGCCTGCAGCTCCTCGCCTACGGCAACCAGGAGAGCAAGGTGGGCACGTGTGCCCCTTGGCCATGGCCGGCAGCGGAGCGGTCGTGCTGTCGGCATCGCTGCTGCGTCCAACCGCTCGCGGGTGGAGCGTCCCCGACAGCGCAGGCTGTCGTGGTCCGGCCGGTACATCCGCTCGGATGAGTTTCTCCCCCGGCTGCTCCGGGCGATGCCTCTGTCGTTGTTCTTCGGCCGCTCCCGCACACCAGTTGCCCCGACCTCGCGCGGAGGTTCGGTCCCTGCTCCTGCCCCAGTGCTGCCCAGCCGGGGGGCTGCTGCCCGTCCCACCCATGGCGTGGGGCAGGGGACTGCAGTGCACAGTGTTGGGGTGGTGGTGGCACTGCTGGGTGCCAAGGGCTCGGACCTCCTCCTGCCTGGCTCGTGTCTTTGTGGGGAAATGGGAGCGGTGGTCCCAGCAGCCCCGAGCTGCCACGCGCCCCGACCCCGGCCCTCCTGTCTTGCAGCTGATTATTTTGGCCAACGGAGGACCCCAGGCCCTGGTGCAGATCATGCGCAGCTACAACTACGAGAAGCTGCTCTGGACCACGAGCCGGGTGCTCAAGGTGCTGTCGGTGTGTCCCAGCAACAAGCCCGCTATCGTGGAGGCTGGTAAGGGGCAGGGGGCTGCGGCAGCGCGGGTGGCAGACGAGAGGAGGGGGGTGGTGGCAGGATGGCGGAGGTGATGGTGCCATCTTGAGACAGGCAGATGCCTTGTACAGCCGGGTGAAACCTCCTGCGCCCGACCTGGGTTCCTGCTCTGAAAGGCTGCCGAGGTGCTTTCCTGGCACCGTGCATGGGCAGAATCTGGCCCAGCTGGCTGGGAGCTGTCTTTAGCCCGCGCCAAGCCACCAGCTGCATCATGCATTAGAGGCGTGGGGCGGATGGTGCCCAGCTCGTGCTCGCCCCACAGACCCTCCATCTCAGGTGGTGCCCAGCCCGCACTCACCCCGCGGACCCTCCAGCTTGGGTGGTGCCCAGCCTGTGCCCGCCCCGCGGACCTGCCAGCTCTCCCTTCCCTGCTGGGGCAGCTTTGCGTGTTTATGGATGGGCTGGTGTCTCCTTCCCTGGCAGGTGGCATGCAGGCACTGGGCAAGCACCTGACCAGCTCCAGCCCCAGGCTGGTCCAGAACTGTCTCTGGACGCTGCGGAACCTCTCTGACGTGGCCACCAAACAGGTGAGTCTGCGGCCCCCAGGTCGTGCTTGAACTCAGTGTTTCGGAGGCTCCTGCGAACCAGCTGCCGGGCTGCCCCTCGCCTCCGCCTGTGCCACACTGAGTCCAAAGCCACGTCCTTGTGCCTTTTCCAGCTGCCATGAGCCGTGTGTGCCTGGCAGAGCGAGGGGACGCCCCGCTGTGCCCGAGTCGTGGGAGGCTGCTTACAGCCCACGGCCCATCCCGTGCCAGCCGCCTGCCAGCACTCATGCTGCATTGGGGCACTGAGACCACCGGCAGCTGCTCACCCGCTCAGCAGGGCATCGCTGGGGCCGCTGATTGCTCTGGCTTGGGGAGCCCCTGGCAGCCACCCTGGTGCTGCCACTCACTCGGCTCCTTCCCTGCGCGGGAGCTGCCGCCGGGGCGGTTGTGCCCAGTGCGAGGGGGACCCTGAGCTCCGCTCCGGGGTTGCTCTCTCCAGCCCTTCACCCGCTCCCTGTGTGCTGGGGCGGCCTCTCCGCGCAGATTAGTGCCTGATGCAGCGTGGAAACTATTCGGGCTGGCGTGGAACCATCCCCGGCTCTGCCGAGCAAAGAGGGGACGCAGCCGTGGTGCCTTTAACTCCTTCCTGCCCGCTGCCTGCAGCTCCGGTTCCCCACGCTTGGGCAAGGGGCACGGGATGGGTGCAGGACTGCCGCTGGCCGAGCCCGGCTCCGGCTGTGCGGGATCGGGTCCAAGCTCCCGTCTCTGCTCCCGCAGGAGGGTCTGGACGGCGTCCTCAAGATCCTGGTGAACCAGCTGAGCTCTGACGATGTGAACGTGCTGACCTGTGCCACCGGCACCCTCTCCAACCTGACCTGCAACAACAGCAAGAACAAGACCCTGGTGACGCAGTCGAACGGGGTGGAGGCCCTGATCCACACCATCCTGCGGGCGGGCGACAAGGAGGACATCACCGAGCCGGCCGTCTGCGCGCTGCGGCACCTCACCAGCCGACACCCCGAGGCCGAGATGGCGCAGAACTCGGTGCGGCTCAACTACGGCATCCCCGCTATCGTCAAGCTCCTCAACCAGCCCAACCAGTGGCCGCTGGTCAAGGTGAGGGGCCAGGGGGGACGCTGGCGGCCAGAGGAAGGCGGTGGCTGGGCTCTGGCTCAAGGTGGGATGTGCTGCTGAGGGGTCCGCAGCCGGTGTGATGCACGGAGCTGTGGTGGGCTGGTGCCACCATGGCCCCTTGACGGCAGCTAATGGAGGAAACGGCTCGTGCCGGCTGCTTGGCTGAAATCGATACTCTCCCGGCCTCCCCCGCGGGGCCGGGGCCGGATCCGGTGTGGGAGGCAGCTGAAGTCAGTCTGTGCCACAGACGGGGATGGAGTGGGACGGGCAGGAGGAGGGGGGCCCGGCTGGCGGGGCCCGCGGGAGCACGTGCTGCTGCGATCTGTGGTCAAGACGACTCTCTCCTTCCCCCCTGCTCTCCTCCAGGCGACCATAGGTCTGATCCGCAACCTGGCCCTGTGCCCTGCCAACCATGCCCCGCTGCAGGAGGCCGCCGTCATCCCCCGCCTGGTCCAGCTGCTGGTCAAGGCTCACCAGGACGCCCAGCGGCACGTCGCAGCCGGCACACAGCAGCCCTACACGGTGAGTCCCCGCGGCAGGGGCTGCTTGGGCTTCCCCCTGCCCTGCTCCTGGCACCCCCAAAGCCGACCTGTCCCTGGGGGGTGGCCCGTGCCCACCCTCAGGGCGGTCGTGGGTTACCCCGGCTGAGCGCTCGTCCCCTGGCAGGACGGCGTGAAGATGGAGGAGATCGTGGAGGGGTGCACGGGGGCACTGCACATCCTGGCCCGGGACCCCATGAACCGCATGGAGATCTTCCGCCTCAACACCATCCCTCTCTTCGTGCAGGTCAGGGGCGGGGGGCACGCGGGGGCTGCGCTTTGCCCCCTCCTGCCCGGCTGGCGCAGCCCCATGGGGCTGGGGAGCCGCAGTGCCCACGCGCGTCAGACTGTGTCGGGAGCCCGGCGGCTCCTGGCTGGCTGCGTCACGTTGCCACTGATCTCCTCTGACAGCTCCTCTACTCGCCGGTGGAGAACATCCAGCGCGTGGCAGCGGGCGTGCTGTGCGAGCTGGCGCAGGACAAGGAGGCAGCAGATGCCATCGATGCTGAGGGGGCCTCGGCCCCCCTGATGGAGCTGCTGCATTCCAGGAACGAGGGGACGGGTGAGTGCCACCGTGCCAGGCCCTGTGCCGGGTGCTCTCCACTGCCTGGCATCGTCCCAGCTGCAGCCGCTCTGGGGCTTCTGGTGCTTCGGAGCCACGTGGCACCGGGAGCTGAGGCCGCTGCCCTTCTCCCGCAGCCACCTACGCGGCCGCCGTGCTCTTCCGAATCTCGGAGGACAAGAACCCCGACTACAGGAAGCGCGTCTCCGTGGAGCTCACCAACTCCCTCTTCAAGCACGACCCGGCAGCCTGGGAGGCGGTGAGCATCCTGCTGCGCGCCGAGACGAGCCCTCGTCCCGCGAGAAGCCGGGACCTCTCGGGGTGGCCCCATCCTCCTTCCAAAAGCTGCCGCCTCCGCCTCTGACCGGAGCTTGGATGGGAGCGACTGGCTAATGGGGGGTGGACGGGCCGTGGGCTCAGCTCTCTGCCAGCCCCAGGTTGTGGTACCGGCTCCTCGGGATGGGGCTGGGCACCGCGTAGCCCCGGAGCATCGTGCATCCCCTCTTCAGTTGTGTCACCTTCTTTCGTAGGCTCAGAGCATGATCCCCATCAACGAGCCCTACTCAGACGGTGAGTGCGCCACGGCTCTTCCTGCGCCGTCCCCCCGTGGGCTGTGCTCTGCTGGGGCAGGTGCCCCGTCTCACCAAACCAGGCTGGTTTTAAAACCTCTCTGGGGTGGCTGTGAGCTCAGTGCCAGCCCAGCCTAGGAGTGCTCAGCCCCTCTGTGTGCCAGAGCTGACCCAGAGGCTTTGGGGCAGGCAGGTGGCCAGTGACCCTCGTGTCCTTTGCGGCACCACGTGCCACACGCTGCCCTGGGCAGGGGGACCAGGCGGGTGGCGAGGGTCTGGAGAAGTCTCTCACCAGTGGGAGCTGAGGTTGCCACGTCCCTTCCCTGCAGAGCTGGACCCCGGCTACCGCCCCCTGTACTCGGGTGACATCCCCCTGGACCCCATCGACATGCACATGGACATGGACGGGGACTACCCCATGGACGCCTACAGCGACGGTGTCCGCGCGCCCTTCGCTGACCACATGCTGGCCTAACCCGCCCCGCAGCCCCCGCGCCAGGTAGGCGCTGGCGTGTGCCCGGGGTGCGGGCACTTATCGAGGGTGCGATGGGCCGTGGAGCGGGGCGGGTGGTGGGAAGAGGCAGGGCTGGCTGCTGGCACCCGGCGTGCCGCGGCATCCCTGGCACTGCCGTGGGTCTGTACCCCCATCGCCCCGTGGGCTCGGGGGCCCCTGGGCTCTGGTCTCCTCCCAAATCCCCCTGGTCGAGTAACGGGAGCTCTCTCCTGCCTGGCACAGGTGTTTTCTCCGTACAGAAGAGGGTGGCCCCAGAGCTGAGCGTTCGCAAGAAGGACTTGGGAGACAGAAGTGCCTGAGAAGACAAACTTTTCCATTCCCACGAGAGGTTTTATTTTTCCATTATTTTTTTTTCTTCGCTGTGGGTCTGTGGAGAAGGTCCTTCCTCCTGGGACTGCTTCGAGCACCTACTGCCGTATCCAGCATCCAAGATACTGTTTCTGAAGCTTTAAAACACACAAACCCTGCACCGTTAGCGACCTTTCATTGGCAAAATAGTCTTTTCTATGAATATATATTTCTTTTTTATTTTTAATATGGTGCCAACGGCTTTCGCCATCTTTAAGTTCGTGCTTTCTAACTTCCCCACTTCCCTTTGTTCTGCGTGTTAGTGTTCTAGGAAAGGAATCTAACACGGGAAACCCTTTGCTTTCCGCGAACTCGAACTTAATCAGGCCGACCCAGAGTTTGCTGAAAGCAAAGGGCACCGTGTCCCAGGACCTTCGTTTTAGCCATCGGGATGTCTGCGGTGTAGTTCTTTCCGATCAGCCGTTGGGGAGCTGACTTTGTGTACCTGCCTGTCCTACCAGTGCCCATAGAGGAGTGACTCCAGCATTAGGAACCGTGTCCTTGTACCGATCTCTCTTGCACATTTTAACCCGTTTCCCTTCTTTTTGGTGAGTGGTGTGTTTCCGTCCCCTCCTCCCTCATCTAAACCATTTTTCTAAAGAGGCTTTAGATCCGATGGTGGTTTAACACTTCCACCGCCAAGGGATGGACAGTTACTGGAGTGTGGTTCAGGAATGGGAGATTTTATTATTTCTGTAAGTTGTTTTTGTATAGACCAAAGCAAAGAATAAAATAACTCCCCCAGCCCTGCGTTGCCCTGAGCCTGTTCTTTGTTGGGCTGGGGAGAGTCAGTGAGTCCCCTCGGGGCAGCCGGGGTGAGGATGGCCATCACCTTCCTCAGGCCTGGTGGTGGTGGTTCGGCCTCGGATGTGCTCATCCACGTGCTCTGCACCCACTTTGTCCGGCCGGGGGCTCAGGTGGTGGCCGAGGGCTGATGCTCCCTCTGTCAGCCCCGCGCCCGGACTCACCGCCAGCCCTTCCCCTCGCTGGGTCGTGGGCACCCTGGCTCCGTCAAGAGGCAAAACTCCCAGTAATAAGAAGTGTGTTCATTAGGCAGCGTCACCGGCGTGTCCTCTGTGCTGCTGCTCAGAGCTCGCTTTGACGAGCTCCGGGGATCAACGCGTTGCGGGAGCGAGCGCTGCGATGGACGGAGCGAAGCCGGGATGGAGCTGCAAGAGGCTGGCTTGAAAAAACGGTTTCGTCCATCCAGCCTGGCTGCTCCTCCTGCAGCATGGCATGGCAGGAGCAGATGGCAGGAGGAAATACCCTCAGCTGAAACGCCGACTCCGACAGCTGCGCCCGGGGAGGGCGATGGGAAGCGGCACCGCGTGGGGATCGTGCTGGGAGGTGGAAACTGTCCGCGAGTCACCCACCAACGTCGGGGCTGCCCGTCTGCTCAGTGGCCTCCTTGTCCCCTGCTGCTCTGCCAGCATGTCCCAGGGCTGGGCCTGGGGACAGCCACTGCCAGCAGCCGCCCACCCCGGGCTTTCCCACGGCACCTCTTTGGACACGAAGGTGCAGGCTGAGCCCGGAGGCCGGCGGGTCTGGCAGCGGCTCCGTGCGAGGGCGCTGGGTTTTGGGGTCGGGTCACGCAGCGATGTCTGTGCTGTGCCGGTGGCTCGGGGTGCCGCGATGGCTGCGTCAGTTCGGTGAGATACCTCCTGCCATGACACGGGGAGGCAGCTGGAGAGCCAGGATGTCGTCCCTGACCCCCGGCTCCACGCTCTGCTGCTGCAGCACAGCTCGTTCCGTGCAGCCACTGGCAAGACACTAATCAGCCCGACACGGCTGCCGCGGCGCAGGGAGAGGGGGGGACGTGATCAAAGGGAACAAAGTCGCAGCCGTTCCCGCTCGCTGTCAGCATCGACCCCTCTGTCCTTGTTCACTCGGCTGTGCCTCAGCGCCCAGCATGGCACAGGGGGACGGGGAGGTGGGTGTTCCCCACGCACGGGGCCCAGGCAGGACGTGAAGGTTTGCACGTCCGTTGTGGCGTGCAATGGATGGTCCCGATAGCTGGAGCAGGAACAAGCTGAGGACAAAAGCAGCAGGAGTGGGTCTGGGAAGCAGGGCTGGCTCCAGCACTGTCCCACCGGCTTTGGGGAAACATCCTGCCCTGAGCTCAGCCCCACGGCCGCGGCCAAGCCCCGGCGCGGCAGGGATGCGGCTGTGCTTCCTGCTGCGGCCTGTGCCAGGAGCGGGGCCGAACAAAACAACAGCTGCTTTCCGGGCAGCCCCGGCAGAGCTGAGCGCGCTTCCGGAGGGCAGTGGGGCCAGGGCAGCTTGGTGGCTCACGGGATGAAGCTGGGGGGCCAGGCAGCCCCCCGCCTGCTGCAGCCGCTGCCAGAACAAGAGACAGATCGGTGACAGGCAATGGATGCTCCTGGTGTCAGACCCGTTTTTTTCCAAGGTGCCAGTGAGACCAGAGATACCGCAGAGCATCTGCCCCGGGAGATGCCCAAGGCACGGCCGCGGGACCCGGCACCTCCCGAGGCTGTTGGTAGGGATGTGCCCCTCACCGGGGCAGGCTTGCAGAGACCCCCAGTCCCACCGTGACAGGGCTGCTAGGGGGCACTGCCAGGATTTTGGGGCACAGGACACCCGGACCAGGACAGCCGGAGCCGGTCGCGGGGTGCCCCAGGGAGCTGCATCTCCCGGGAAGTGGCGGGGGGGGGGCCGGGAGGCGGCGGGGCGGACTACAGGTCCCGGCATGCCCGGCCGCTCCGCACCTGCCCGGGGAGCGGCTTTTGTTATCGGCGGGGCGGCGGGAGCGATGTTCGAGGGCTCCGCCACCGCCTCCGCCGGGAGCTGCGCCCAGCGGTGAGTGCGCCCCGCACCCCCGGGACCCCCCCCCACCGGTACACCGAGACTTATCGCCCCCCGGCATCCTCCGGTGCACCGAGCTCCGGCACTGCCCGCACCCCCGGGTGCACCGAGCCCCCGGCTCTCCCAGTATCTCGCCTTCGCGCCGGGGTGCGCGGACCCGCGGTCCTCCCCAGTCCCCACTGTCACTGGGTGGGCTGTGCCTCCGGCTCCCCCCGTGTCCCACCTTCCCCCGGGCACACCGAGCCCTGGCACCTCCGGGCACCCCGAGTCCCCGGGCTGTGCTGTGCTGGTACCCCCCGGGGGTGTCACAGGCAGCCGCTGCCGGAGCCCCCCGGACAATTTGCCTCGTCTCATCCCTTCCCCCGGCACGCGGCTCCTCCCGCAGCCCCACTCCCACTCGTGGGCTCTGACACCACTAACATGTTTCCACACTTTGCTGCCGAAGCCTTTGCCCCTCACCCCAGCGGGATCTCCCTTGGCGTTAGCGGCAGGGACGGGGTCCCAGGGTCCCGGGGGTCCCGGGGGTCGGTTTGGTGGCAGCAGCAGCTGGCTGGGGAGGGGGCTCAGCGGTGGCAAGCAGGATCTGGCTGCACTTCATGGCCCCCGATGCCTGAACCAGGAAATCTGTGCCAGAGCGGCGAGAGTTTTCCTGCTCTGCGGGAAGACGCTGACGCTGCTGAGGGTGTTTCTGGAGGGAGAAGGAAACGGGGGCAACATGGCACATGTCCCGTGGGCACGTGGGACCCGCGGTGTGGGCAGTGTGCAGCAGGGGTAGAGCGTGAGGTGCTGGGGATCATGACAGAGCAAAAGTGACGGAGCTGAACTCTGGGCTGGGGAGCCGGATGCAGCTGGGGAGCCGGGCAGGCAGTGGGCAGGGTGCAGTGCCGGGGCAGGAGTCCAGCCCCAACGGCGTCGAGGGCACGGAGAGACCCTTTCCTGAGCACGCTTCAGGCAGGTGCTGCCTCCTGGGGTCACCTGAGCACCCGGATGGGATGGAAGGGGCTGTGGGAGCCGCAGCCTGGCCGTGTCCGTATCCCTCCCTGGATGTTCCCAGGCTGGGGGCCCTGCAAGGACCCCTCTGGGAATGTCCCCTGGGCTGGGGCAGGGCAGGACCACACTTACCCCCACCCCAGCTGTGGGACTGAGCCACCACCTCATCCTTGCCCTCACCCCACACGTTGGCCTTGCTGTCCCGCCACCCCCCCGACCCGGGCACTTGCAGAGGCTCCCTGCAGCCTCCCTTCCCCAGCCGCAGGCTCCTGCCACAGCAGCTGAGGGGAAAAAATAGCCCAGAGCGAGCCCAGCCGCCCCAGCACTGCTCAGCTGCTGCCGAGCATCGAGCGTCGGCACCTGGGTGCAGGGTGGGGAAGGGGCTTCAGGTGGAGCCCAGCCCCGCCGCGAGGCTGCGCAGGCAGGGAGGTGCCCGGGCAGAAGTTGCATGATGCCATCACGACACGGCATAAAGCAGCGAGCACAGGTCTGCACGTGCACCCTGGTGCGGGCCGAGGCAGAGCCGCGCTTCTCCTGGCCCACCGCCGCCAGCTGGTGCCCTGGGCACACCATCTCGCCCAGCTCCCTGCCAGCCCCCATGGAGCAGGTCCCCAGGTCATCCAGCAGCCAAACGCTGGTGGCTGAGGCGACAGTGGGGTCCAGGGCGATGAGCTGCTCGCACGTGTCTGAACAAGGTTCCCCACGGGGAGAGCTGATGTACGTGCAGGAGCTGGGCCAAAAGGCTCTGGCAGCCCTGGCGAGCGCTGACTCACCGGCCGGGCTCCCTCCTCGGAGCCAGCGGCAGCGTGGGGAGCGGGGCAGTGGCAGCCTGGCACCTCGGCACGGTGGGTCCCCGTTCTACTCTGGGGAGAAGTGAGGAGGGAGAGGGTCTGCGGGTTTGGGGCTTGGGAGCTGCTCTCTGGGCAGCACAGTGCAGGATTGGGCCGCCCAGGTCGGGTGGTCCTGGTGCTGTGGGGCAGAGGGCTGTGAGGCTGCGAGGGTGCTTTGGGGTGTCCCTGCTGCCTTGTGCCTGTCCTGTGTGCCAGGGAAGATCTGGCTTCACCAGAGGGAGGTGCAGGGTGACCTCAGCTGGGTGCTGCAGACGTGACAGCAGCCATGAGCACGTGCCAGGTGAGATGGCAGTGATGGCCCGGCATGACGCTGCTCCCAGGGACGAGGGGCTGCTGGTGCTGCAGCCCCCACTGCAGTGGAGGTGGGAGCAGGGGTGGAGGTAGGAGCATGGGGCTTGTGCGGAGGGCTCCTGCCCCACAGGGCAGAGGGGCAGCAGTGCCAGCAGTGGCTGCAGCCTGAGCCTGGGCCACTGGAAGTGGCAAGAGAGCAGGAGAGTGCGGGTTTTATGGCCTGTCTTGTGATGTGTTTATGGCTGGGATGGGATGGCCATGGATGCTGCCCAGCCCTGCCCTGGGCAACACGGCATGTCCCTGCTCCACATCCTGGTGCTGATGGGGTGGAGGATCACAGCTGAACTTTGCTCTCCAAGGTGGGGCTCCCGAGGGCTCCCATGAGAGCTGCCAGCACCACGGCCGTGTCCACCCGCTGCAAAGCGGCTGTACGGCTCCTTCTCCTGCCAGCTCCTGCGGGCAGAGACCCGGCTGCCAGCATGGGGGGAGCAGGGTCCTGACCGGTCCCTTCTGGAGCATCCTCTCCCCTGTCCGGTGCTAATCCGGACATCACCAAGTGTTTGCTTTGATGCTGAGCCCTCCCGCATCACATAGCGGCTGGCGCGGAGGTGATGCTGAGCAGGTACGCTGACCCAGTGCCATCCCCAGAGTTGCTCCACGTTCAGCAGCAGGCAGAGGCTGAGATAGGCCCAGCCTGGGCACTGCCTGTCCCCGCAGTCCCCCCTGTCCCCACAGGCGAGTGGGGATGCCTGAGCCCTGGCCCTGCTGTCCGTGGCCCTGCAAACCCCCGGGCCTGGCAGTTGCTGCCCCTGAGGAAGGGGTTCTGGCCACGGCAGGACACCAGGGGACATGCAGATGCTCGAGAATGTGGCTAGGGTGCAGGATGTGCCCCCCGTCCCCAAAACATCACCCTAACGGCTCCTTCTCCCCAGGCAGGGGCCGGAGAAGGGACTCCGTTGCCCTGCGGCGCCGCTCCAGGGAGCCCGGGAGGAAGGTGCTTCTCCCCATGGCAGCCGCCCCTCCCCGTAACTCCAGCCAAACTGGACACCACGGGCCCGCCAGAGACCCCCCCCGGCCAGTGCCCGCCCGCCCACCCCGTCCAGCCCGGCCCGGCCTCGCCCGCCGCTGCCCGGCCCCACGCCGGCCCCACTCCCCGCGGCTCGGTCGCGGCTGGACGCCGCGATGCTGCGACCATCACCGGTGCGTAGAGCCGGGAGGGGGCCGGTGGCGGCCCCGGGGACCGGGGTGGCGGGGGGTGAGGGGCCGGGGCAGCTCCGGGCTGGTCCTTCCCCGCGTCCCCACGACGTGCCCGGCGGAGCGTGGCCGGGAGGTGGCAGCAGGACCCCGCAGGAAGCGGGGGGGTGAGAGGGGGGCTGGGGTGGGGGTCCTGCATGCCATCCTGCGGGGGATCCCCCAGTCACCGCACGGGTGGCTGCGGGGACAGACCCAGCCCCGAGCCCCGAGGGGACACACTGGGCTGAGGGGTGCAGGAAGCGCCTCCCTGCACCCCCCCCTCCCGGGTGCCCCCCACCCTCGCTGACACCGTGCCCCTCCGTCCCCAGACTTGTGCAGCGGTGACGTCCCCGAGGTGGAGATCATCAGCCTCCTGGGCGAGCAGCTGCCCCGCTACACGCTGCGGGCTGACACCGTCTTCGGCTACGACCACGACGACTGGCTGCGTGCCCCCTCGGGCCCCCCAGAGCCCCCGGCCCCCCTCACCCCCGAGCAGATCGAGGGGACCCTGCAGTACTTTCCGTGAGTGCCGCATCCCGCGCCGTGGGGCTGGCAGGGGCCGCGGGGCGCGGGCAGCACAGCCGGGGCCACGAGGGCAGCGCGGGAGCTAATCGCCGCTAACGGGATTGATGGGCTGGATTTCCTCGCCTGGAACATCCCGGGCTAATTCTGGGAGCAGCTTCCGCTGAGCTGAGCCGGATGCTCGGAGAGAGCCTCTGTCATCTCCCGGGACCCCCTGCGTGTCCCCGCTCCCCCTGTGCTGTGCCAAGGCTCCTGGGGCTGGGACACAGGGGAGGGATGGTGGAGGTTGCGCCAGTGGCCCCCACTACTGCTGCCCCACCAAACATGACAGCCAAGGGGGGTGTGGGGCTGCTGCTGCCAGAGAAGCCGCTGGAACTGTGGGGTGTGGATGGCCGGAGGGAGGCACTCACAGCCCCCGTGGTCGGGCAGGGGTGATGCCTCACAGTGGTGCAGCGGGGCCCGTTCCCAGCACGGGGTCGGGGTTCAGTGGGGGGCACAGATGGATTATCTCTGCTTTGCTTCTGTCTCTGGCCTCTGTGTGTCGGGGCAGGATTAGAGCGAGGGGCTGGGGGATGGATGTGGGGCAGCAGGAGACAGATGGGGCTGAAGGCCCGGCCCCGCTCCCATCCCCCTGCCTGCGACAGGCTGGGGACAAACCCCCCATCGTGCCCTGCCCGTGCTTCCAGCCTTCTCCATCCAACCGCTCCCCTCCCTCTTCAGCAGGCAGTGGGGTGCGGTCCCCCCGGCCGTCAGCACCCCCCTGCCCTGCAGTGACAGTGAAAGGGCTTGAGCCCCAAACCCCATCTGCATGCTACAGGGCAGGGAGCACCCAGCTCAGCAGGACCCCGAGCACCCCCATCCCCTCTCCACGGGGACAGCCATGCTTGGCCCCAGGAGCCCCAAGGTCATGTTTCTCCGTACCTCCAGTGCCACTTGCATGTGCCAGTGTGGAGGGGGCTCACGCTGCCTCATCCCTTTACCCAAACCTTTAAGCTGCCGGCAGAAATAGCCCCCTGTAATCTGCTTGTGCAGACGCAGGGGACCTGCCCAGAGGAGCAAATCCCCGCGTGGGGGATTAGGAAGAAGCGGCTCCTGCCTGTCCATGCCCAGACACGCGCTTGTGTCCTTGGGGTCCCTGGGGGTGGGTGCCCGGGTGAGCTGGTTGGGCCCCTGCCCTCACGCTCTGCCATCACCGGGAGAAACATGGGTGCAAGGAGGAGGGAGAGGCTGGGACCGAGGGTGCCTTGACTCTGGCCCCAGCTCCAGAGGGGTCCCAGTGTTTACAGCAGGATGTGGTTTGGGTGGGGATCCCAGCGGGTGGGAGTCCAGCAGGCAAATAACGGCATCGTGTGTTGCTGAGGGGCAGCTCCCGCCCCGGCCTCATCGATCCATCGATCTGTTTGGTACCAACGGGGGGAGCAGCACTGGGGCAGGCGATGGGGGGAGGCGGCGTGTACCTCGGCAGTACCGGCATCGCGCTCAGCGCACCGCGGTGCTGTGGCGTGGGGTCCTTGGCACGGCCCCCCACTGCCCTCCCGCCTGCCAGGCTTGTGCTACGTGCCAGCCAGCTCCTCCATAATTCAGCACAGCATGATTTATTCAGCTCTCTTGCTTCGGTGCTGCCTCTGCGCAAGTGGGGTTCTGGGGGTGTCAGCCAGGATGGGGCAGGGGGGACCAGGCTTGTGCCAGCCCATGCTCTGAGTAGGGGTGTGCTGAGCTGGGCAGGCTGGAGGTGGGGGGGACAGAAAAGCCCCTTCCCCATCTCAGGGACCTGGCAAGTCCCAGCGCTGCGCTGGGCACCCAAACGTGCAGGATTTGCGATGGGGGGGACACACACGACACCCAGGCCTGGGGACAAACTTGGGGTGAAGAGCGAGGTTGGTGTGACACGGTGTGACCATCCCGGGGACCCCAAAACCTCTCCTCGTTCCTCCTAAGGGGCAGCGAGATGATCCATGCGGGGGCGGGGGCGGAGGCGGGGGGGGGGGGCCGGGGGCTGCCCGTTCGGGCAGCCCCCGGCCCCCCCCCCGCCCCCGGCCCCGCCTCCGGTCCCGGCCTCGGTGGGATGCGCCCGGGCAGGTGCGCGCAGACGGGGCGACCCTATAAATAGGGGCTGGAGCGGGCAGCTTGGCACGGCTGGGCTTGGCACGGCTGGGCTGGCCGCGGTGGGCTCGGCACGATGGAGATCTGGAGCAGCCCCGCCGCCTACGACGAGCTGAACGGCAACGCGGAGCGGGGGGGGCGGCGGTACCGGCACCACCACCGACCCCATCGCCCGGGAGCTGGAGGAAGGTGAGGGTGGCCCCGGGCACGGTCCCGCCCCGGGGGGCAGCGCGGCTGCGGAGGGTCCCTGCGCGGGCGGGGGCCGGGGTGCGCGGGGATGCGGCTGGTGCGGAGCAGGGGCCGGGGTCTCTCCCCCGCGGTGGGTGCTGTCGCCTTTCCCGTCCGTGCGTTTCCCTCTCCCCGCAGCCGCCGCATCCCCGCTCGCAGTGCTCCATCCCGGGGAAGCTGCTGCCCGGTCCCTTGGGGACCCCCTGGGTCACCCTGACCGCAGGAAGGGTTGTCCCCACTCCGGTGGTGGTGGGAGTGGACGGATGGGGCGAGGGGCCCCTGCCAGGTCTGTGTGTGCCCATGGGGGTGAGGGTCTGTCCTCCCATGGGGCGCTGGTCCCCGTGTGGCGCTGGATCAGGCCCGCGGACGGGGTGGGTGTTTACATGTTTGCCAGCGCTGCGGCCCCCAGTGTCTCCAGGGCCTGCCACTTGCTCGGGCTGTAACGATGCTCATGCTCTAATTATTTCCAATTAACGGCTCAGCGGCCTGATGAGGTGCAGTTGGGGACCCCTGCAGGGAGCAGGCCCTGTCGGGCCGTGGGGAGGGGGACGGGGCTGGGGTCGGGGTTGGCCCCTCTCTCTGCGGACGTGCCTGCCGGAGTGTGTGCCCGCTGGGGTGCGGGACCAGCACCCGGGGCAGTGGGGACCAGACGGGGGTGGCAGGTGGGGGCGTTGCCATGACAACGCGCCCACCGTTACACAACCCCAACTGGGGCGGCGTAATGGGATTTGTGTGGCTGAGCCTCTCCCGTTAACCCACTTTGCTTGGCTGGGGAGTGTGGCCGTGGCTGGGGATGCAGGTCGAGGCCCCGAGTGCAGCCGGTGCTGCGCTGATGGGGGAAACTGAGGCACACGCTCCTGGGGCAGTTGAACATCAGAAGGGAGCATCAGCAGGGGCTGTGGGGTGCAGGTAGGACCCGGGGCTTCGTACTCATTGCCGGCTCCCTCCCACCGCGCGGCTCCAGCACTGCCATCTGGGTGGGTGCCCGGCGCTGTCTGGCAGCTTCTGCAGGCGCAGTTGGCAGGATCGGTGCCACGGGGACAGACGTCCCCGTCCTCATGCCACTTCTCCCTGCCAGGGACCCAGAGAGCGGCAGGGGAGGAGGCAGGGCTGGAGCTGGGGCCCAGGCGATGCGGTAGCGCTGTGCGGCGTTGGCGTGGCGGGCAGCTGCCTGGTACTGAGGCAACCTGCCCACGGCCGCCCGTGGGCCACTGCAGCCGGAGGGGTGTCGGGGTGGGTGCGGGGTGCAGCGTCCCGAGAGGTTGGGTTTGGCTCTGCCTCGGCCGGCGTCTCCGGGGAGAAACTAGGGCAGCGCTGGCTTCTGGGGACAGATTGGAGGGGACGCTGCCCGCGAGTCCGGCTCTGTGTGGTGCCGCCCGCCGCTCTTTATACTGGAGCTCCCAGCCTGCTTCTGCCGGAGATGTCACCTCCGATCGCGTCTCGGCTGCCTGCCTTTCCCTGGGCCTCCTTCCCGCTGGGTGTCCTGTGGCGGGGCTGGCACCCTGTCCGGGCCAGGGCGGTGGGTGTGGCGAGGGATCTTGGCATCTTTCCTGCCGCCCTGAGACGCGGGCAGGGTCAGGGGTGAGGTGGGAGCACCCCGTTTCCCATGGTGCTGCCATGGCTGTGGGCGTCCCTGCCTGCCTCTGCCCCGCACCGTGGCTGATGCTGCCAAGCACATAAAAGGTCATTTTTGGTGACCAGCGTGGAGCAGCTTTGTGCCGCCTGCGGCGGGCACCTCCCAGTCCTCCACTGTGCAGCCCTCGGGGCAGCGACATGGGGCAGGAGGCCACGGGGGACGGTGCTGAGCCCCAGGGCTGGTGCTCCCGCAGTGCAGGGGTTCATCCTTCTCCCTTCCCCCCCAGTCCTGTGCACTGAGCGGGTGGTCAGGATCACGAAGACCTACCATGACATTGATGCTGTCACCAACCTGCTGGACGAGGTACGTCGGTGCCCACCCCGCACATGGGCGAGGGCTGGGGTGAGGGCTGGGGGCTGGTGGGACTGCGGGGATGCTGGGGGAGGGGGGGCAGAGCAGGGGATGGGCCCTCGCTGACACGGACCTGCCCCTTGCAGAAGGAGCGGGACCTGGAGCTGGCAGCCCGCATCGGGCAGTCCCTGCTGAAGCAGAACCGGAGCCTGACCGAGCGCAACGAGCTCCTGGAGGAGCAGCTGGAGTTGGCCAAAGAGGAGGTAACGGCCCCTGGGTGCGCAGTCCTGGCTGCCGTCCCGTGTGCCCGGCCTGGGGGCTGTGGGCAGCTGCGGTCCCCTCGGCCGTGCCCTGATGCCCTTTCCCCTCCCAGATTGCGCAGCTGCGCCACGAGGTCTCCATGCGGGACGACCTGCTCCACTTCTACACCACCACGACGGAGGAGAGCGAGCCCACCTCCGCCACCTCCACGCCGTGAGTGGGGGGTCCCTGTCCTGGGGGGCTGGGCAGAGGTGCTGGGCAGGAGCTGTCACCGTCCCTGGGGCAGCACCAGGGCTGACCCCCCCCCTCCCCTCCTACGGTCCAGCCCTACAGAGCTGGGTTGCTGCAGATGCCTGCCTGGGAGCTGTGGGCCATGGGCAGGGGGCTGGGGGGCCAGCCCCATCCTGCCCGCACTGGGGGTGCTCAGCGCCCTCCCTGCTGTCCCCAGGCTGCGCCGGCACGAGTCCTCGTTGTCCCTGCAGCAGTACTTCCAGTACGACACCCTGCAGCAGAAACTCAAGTGCCTGGAGGAGGAGAACCAGAAGCTTCGCATGGAGGTCAGCAGAGGCGGCCAGTGGGATGCCCCTCTTTGTGCCCACCTCTGCCCCACTCACTGCCAGGGGACCCAAGCTGGCCCCTGGGGAGGCTGGAGGTCCTGTCCATCCTCCTCAGCCCCTCCGACCCTCTCCCCCAGGCCACCAACATCACCACCGAGACGTGTCAGTACGAGGACCAGGAGCAGCAGCTGATGATCGACTGTGTGGAGCAGTTCTGTACGTGGGGCCGGGCTCACGGGGGGCGGCTTCTCTCCAGGCTTGGGGTGGGGGGTCTGCAGGCACTGCCCGGCGCCACCGTATGGGCTGGGGCTGGGGGGCTGTGCCTGGGTGGTGATGGACCCCGGGCCTTCCGCAGCCGAAGCGAGCCAGCAGGTCGCTTGCCTCTCCGAGGAGCTGGCCCGCAAGGCGGAGGACACGGCGCGGCAGCAGGAGGAGATCAGCCAGCTGCTGGCGCAGGTCGTGGATCTGCAGCAGAAGTGCCGCACGGTGAGTGGGCATCCCCTGCCCGTGCCAGGGGGTTGCGGGACGCAGCCCCCTGACCTGCCCGCTCCCGCCCGCAGTACGGCTCGGAGGTGGAGGAGCTCCAGCAGCACCTGGCTGCGGCGAAGGAGGTGCAGGAGCAGCTCCGGACAGAGGTGAGCTGGGGAGAGCCTGGCTGGGTGCCCCAGCTGGTGGGGGGTCCTGCCCTGCTGCTGCCAGGGCCGTGCCTGAGTGGTGCCCCTGCCCGCAGCTGCGGGACCTGCAGGAGAAGTACGCCGAGTGCGGTGGGATGCTGCAGGAAGCCCAGGAGGAGGTCAAGAGCCTGCGCAGCCGCAGCCTGCCCAACAGCACCGTCAGCCGCTATGGCGCGCCCAGCCTCCTGCCCGTGGTGAGTGGGGGGCATGGGGCCGGGTGGCAGGAGGGTGGGGGTCAGCAGGGGTGAGCCCTCCTGCTGACCCTGGGTCCCCCGTGTCTCCAGGACTCGCTGGCGGCTGAGATCAAGGGGTCGATGCGGAAGAGGACAGACAGCTCCTCCTCGGACTACAAGTGAGCGCTGGCATCGGTGGCTCGTGCTGGGCCACGAGTCGGGGGTCCCTGGGGGGCTGGCTCAAGGGTCCATCCCCCCTGCTTCCCCCCCGCAGGAGCTACCTGCGTGTCTTTGAGACGGTGAAAGCGGTGAACCAGGCGGCCAAAGCCAAGTCTTGCTCCGAGTCTCCCCGCACCGTGCCAGGCTCCAAGCAGTTGTCAGCCGCCCCATCCGGGGGGGCCAGCACCCCCCACACCAGCTGCTCCGACTCAGAGGGCGCCCAGTGAGTGCTGCAGCGGGGACCGGGGCCGGGTGGGACGGAACCGCTGCCCCTAAGCGGGAGCCAGGCTGGTGGCGAGATGTTGGTCACGCTGGCACGTCGATGGATGCCGCGAGCCCTGGGCAGAGGGATTGCAGACGCAGCTGGAGCTCACTGCCAGCTGGGGCCCGGCACAGCGTGGCGGGGTGCGGTGCAGGACCGTGGCCCCAAGCACCCTAACGCTGTGCCCACTGGCAGGGGCGAGGGGGCCGTAGCGGAGCCGCGGGCGGCCCCGGGACGGCAGGACCTGGAGGCGGCGGTGCAGCGGCTGTCGGCGCGGCAGCAGAGCCATGCCTCGGAGGAGCGCTCCTTCTTCGAGGCGGAGCGGGAGCGCAAGCTTTGGCGGCTGCGGGACGGGGAGAGCTCCAGCGGCTTCCTCACCCCCAACGAGAGCATCGTCTCCACTGGGACCAACTACTCGGTGGCCTCGGAGCTCACCACCGGCTCCGGCTTCTCCCTCAGCTCCCTCACCTACTTGCCAGACAAGCTGCAGATCGTGAAGCCCCTGGAAGGTGAGAGGTGGAGGGGGCTTCCCGGTGCACAGAGCTGGAGGTGCTGGGAGGGTCCCACGACACCCACTGAGCCCCCCTGGCTGTGTTCCCCCCCAGGCTCTGTGACCCTGCACCACTGGCAGCAGCTGGCACGGCCCAACCTGGGTGGGATCCTGGTGCCCCGTCCGGGGGTGCTCACCAAAGACTTCAGGCAGCTGGACATTGACCTGGAGGAGGTCTACAGCCTCAACGACCTGGAGGAGGACGACGTGGATGCCAGCTCCTTCCAGCTGCTCCCTACCTCAACGCCTGCCAAAGCCAAGGAGCGCCCCGGGGGTGAGCGTGGGGCAACAGCGCGGAGGGGACGCAGCCCCCAGGACGTCCCTGCCCTCCTGCCCAGGCTGCCCCTCGCTCCCCCCTGCACTCTCCCAGCCCTGCCCCCCGGCCCTCCCGGTGCTCCATCTGCAGCTGCACAAGGGCTGTTCTCCGGCAGCCGTGCTGCTGCCGTGAGCCCTCGCCGTCACGCTGGGCTGCACCCGCTGCACCCACCGCACCCGCTGCACCCCGGGCGTGCGGAAGGGACAGGTCCAGGGGCAAACGCTGATGTTTCTCCCGCTTGTGCTTGCGGCCCCCTCCTCTGAGCAGGCGCTGTGCCCAAACGCCGCTGGCGATGTGCCCCGTGCATGCAGCTTTCTGCTGGCGCTTGGGCTCTCCTGTGTCTCTCCTCTCTGCCTGTGTCGTGTGTCCGTCACCCCCCCTCCCCGTTAACCCAGTGTCTCCTGTCCCTTCCAGTGTTCCTCTCTGTTAACAACCTCCCCCAGACCCCGTCTACCTTCACCATCACCACCTGCCACATCCTCCACCCCACCACTGAGATCACCATAGTGACACCCAGGTAAGGCGTGTGGCCCCCCCCACGCCTGCACCGCCCCCCCAGCCCCCTGTCTCCCCCCCACCCATCCGTGTCTCATCCCTTGCTCGGCTCTGCGCAGCTCGAGGAAGTGGGGGGGGGGAGGGGGCACCTGCAGCCCCTGATGCTCGGAGAGATGCTGGCACTTGGGATGGCCCCGGATGCAGCTGCTCATGGGGCTGCGTGCCGGGGGCTGCGCACCCCCCGGGAGCCAGGACCAACCCCCCCGGCCACTTGTGCTGCAGCACCTTGATGGGAAGAAGAGCTTTCCTCGGGGTGGGCGATCGGCTCTCCCTGGCACAGCTCCTGGGGACAAGAGCAGCGTTTGCCTCTGGTGCCACAGTGGAGCTGCTCCGGTTCCTTCCTCCCTGGGCTCTGCAGACCCCGGGGGACCCCAGCGCTGGGCTCTGCAGACCCCGGGGGACCCCAGCGCTGGGCTGAGGATGGGGCCCACCTGCCCCTTAATTAGTGAGCGCTGTTGCTCGGCTCTAATGAGCCCTCCCAGGCTTGGTGGGGGTCGGTGTGAGCCGCAGGTCACTGCGCACTGTTAGACAAAACCCTGCGTGTTCGGAAAACGCCTGTGGAGCAGCGACCACGTCCCAACCCCTCCTGGCTCCCTGGGAGCTGTGGGGGCCATGGCTGAAGCCCCCCCCATGGTGCCACAGCCCTTGGGGTGCTGGGGCAGTGCTGCAGTTACCGAGGTCTCGCACAGCCTGAGGCTCGTTAGCTGAACGAGCAGAGGGGAAGGAGAAAGGGGGTCCTGCTCTGCTCAAGGACCCCCAGCCCCTGCAGCAGCATCCCCTGGGCTGGAGGCCCCTGCTGACCCCCCTCCTTTGCTCTCTTTTCCCTACAGTCTGTATAACGCCGTCGTGCCTTCTTGTGGGCCCCTTGAGGGGCTGAGCCTCTGCAGCCCCTCGCCGGAGCTGTCTGCCCGCATGCTGGCGCCTGGCCCCGGACCCCCGAGCACCCCCGTGGGACTCGCCAGGCTCTTGCTGGTGCGGGGCATCTCTGCCTTGGTGCCAGGGACTGGGTCGTGGTGCGCACCCCTACTCTCCTCCCGGGACCCCCAGCATGTCACCAGCCGGCCCTCGCCTGTGGGCGGGGGGCAGGACAGACCCCCCGCCAGGAGCAGCATCTTCAGCTTGAACCTGGTGGAGAAGCTGCGGCGCCTGGGGCTGGACAAGGTGGTGGCCAGAGGGGAGATGTCGTACGCGCGGGGAGAGCGCCGGGGGGCCCGGGGCGCGTTGACGTGACGGCGCCATGGAGCCCCCCAGCTCAGGACAAGACGTGTCCTCCGTCCTCTTCGCCGCCCGTCCATGGGGAAACGCAGACAGGACGGACTTTCCGCCGCAGCCCCGGCGATGTCCTGGCACCGCTGCCGGCACCGGCCTGTGGAGCTTTGCCCTGGCTGCCCGGACACGACCCTGCGGTGCCGCATAGCTCTGGCCCTGCGTTACGCTGCGGCGGGGGTCCCGTGTGCGGGAGCTGCGGGGGGCGATGCTCGGGGCAGGGGGTGCTGGCTGACCCTGCCCCCACTGGGGGGTTCGGACCCTCCGCAGGAGCCAGTTGCCAGCAATAAAAACTGTTGTGCTTCTGCCGAGCCTGTCCCCGGAGCGAGGGGCACTTCGGCCCTTCGGGGCTGGCCGGGCGATGCTCGGGTGCCAGGGGGACCCGCGTGTGCCAGGGTGAGACCTCCCACCCCGGGCTGGGCCCCTGGCCGGCACCGGGCTGGCTTTTGCAGGGAATGCTGGTTTTGAACACTTTCCTGCCCACGGAATAGCGGCACAGCAGCACCCCCGGCTATTCCATATTCCGATGGTGCAGGGAAGCAACTTGCCGGAGCCGGTGTGTGCCAGCCCAGGCTGTGCCCTGGCCCCCGTCAAATAAACGTGAAGTCACGAAGCAGCTCGTGTGCGCCGCGTCTGCCGCCGCGCGCCATCGGCTCTCTGCCCTGTGCTGTGCGGTGGGGCTGGGGGCGAAGCCCACCCCCCTGCCTCCCCCTCCCTAATCTTGCCAGTTAAAGACGGGAGCAGCAGCGGCCGTAGTGCCAAAGCTTTATTGCAAGCGGAGGCATGCACCGAGCATGCCGGTGCTCTGCGCGGCGCAGCAGCTACGCAGCGTCGGCCGAGTCCTCGGCGCTGCGGCGGCCGAAGTCCATCCAGTCGGGGTAGTAGTGGTCGTGGAGGGCCTCCAGCCCCCTCTGGTCGCTCAGCTCTGCTGGGGCGAGGGAAAAGGGTTAGAGCTGCTGGGGGCTGGCGCAGGGGCCGGGCTGTGCCTTACGGGGACCCCCGAGTGCTGCCCACCCCACACCTCCCAGTACCTGTGAAGACGTGGGGCAGGAACCGGGAAATGAGGTGCTTCTGCTCCTGGGACAGGGACTCGGGCCAGTCCCGCCGGACCAGGCTGGTGGGGAACCGGGGAGGGTCCTCTGCAGCACCCGGTGCCTCCGCTGCGGGCCGGCACAGGCAGGCGGTGGCCACGATGGTGAGGACGAGGCCGATGCACACCTTCACCTTCATGGCTGCGGAGAGATGGAGCGGGGAAGGGGGGCTGCAGTCCCCAAACCAAGGGCACGTGCTCAGCCTGTGGCCAGGGCGACCAGAGCGGGGAGCGGGGTGCTCCTCCCCAGGGCACGGCCAGTCCCCACGTCCCTTCTGACCCTCCCGACTGCTCCCCCCAGTCCCTGGGAATCAGAGACTCACAGGGTATCTCAAACTGGAAGGGACTGGTGAGGATCACCACATCCACCCTGTGCATCTCGCAGGGCTTCCAAAAACCCAACCACGCGCCCAAGAACCTCGTCCGGATGCTCCTGGACCTCCGAGGAGCAGGGAGCGGGTGCTCTTCCCCAGGGCGTGCCTGGTCCCCAAGTCCCCTCCATCCCTCCTGGCTGCTCCCCAAGTCTTCCCCATCCCTCTCCCAGTGGGTGCCCAAGCCCCCTCCAGCCGGGACCCCCGCCATCCCACCGGGACTCACCTGCTCCGGGGCTCGCTGGGCAGCTCAGTCCCGGCCAGCGGCTCGGCCCCACGTTTAAAGGCGCTGCCACGGCTGCCCCACCCCGGGGCGGCTCCTCGGGCGCACACGTGTGTGCACAGACACACACACGGGGGGTGTTGTGTGTATATGTACCTATATGTGGTTGGAGACAATGGGCCCTGGTTGTACGTATGCACAGATAAATACAGAGCTATTTTATCTACGCTCATCTATCTGCAGTTGTGGATTTTATACATACAGATACACAGATCAATGTATACACACGTACAGACACGTATGTGTATAGACACATATAAATATAGACGTGTATAGCTGTAGATACAGATGTGCGTGGGCACATACATGTATAGACACACATATAGACATAGAGTGCAGGCACATATACACAAACACATATACATGCATAGGCGGAGATATATACACACAGACACATACGTGTGCATACACACGTGCATAGCTATACATGCACATATGCAGACACAGAGGAGTGCACACTTATAGCTATGTTCCTATATAGCCACATACAGGTGTGTAAATACAGATGAGGCAGAACTGGCTACAGGGTACTTGTCCGTGGCTGCATGGATGTATATAGAGTATAGCTAGTTATCTAGCTGGCCATGTGCACACACTTATACATCCATATCTACACAGCCACACACATGTGTATACAAACATACACAGTTATACTCACATATAGAGCCCTATATATATATATATATACACACGCAGCTATTTACGCATGTAGATATAGAAATATACGCATATAGCCCTCGCTAAAAGATACAGCTGTAGATGCAGAGCTCCATATAGATATATACAGAGGTGTAACGCCAGACAGAGGGGGGGGGTGTGTGTGGGGGGGGGTGTGTACACACGTATGTACATACGTGTGTGTATATGAGGCAATTGGCCCTGCTTATGTGCATACAGCTATAAATGTATGTCAGTGTGTGCACACACATGCATCCATCCACATACATGTGTAGCTCTGTGTGTGTATATGTGTACATATCAATGTACACGTGTATATGTGTATACACACACACACACGTGTGCGCACACACACATACCACTGGGACCAATCACCCTATATAGTCTCCATCCACTTAAACATACAAGTGCACACGTGTGCCTATATGTGTACATATGCACATATATATTGAGATAGATACATAAGGCGCATCCATGTGTATATACATGTATGTGCCTACACCTATATCTGTGGGTGTATCTATCTATATCTGTGTAGATATATGTACACATATATGTAGATGTACATATAAAGACATACGTGTGTGCATGTACAGATGCGTGTGCTGACCCTGATTGACAAGTGCTGAGGCCATGGTCCCCGTCAGCACATACGTGTGCGTGTGCCATCGCTGTCATTCGCGTGTGCCGTGCCCTGGCTGAGGTGACCTCAGTGTTGGGGCTCATGAGTATCTGGGGGGGCTCACAGGATGGGGGGGGCTCACGGGGTGTCTGCGGGGGCTCACAGGGTGTGGGGGGGGTCTCACAGCGTGTCAGGGGGCTCACAGGGTGTCTGGAGGACTCACGGGGTGTGGAGGGGGCTCACAGGGGGTATGTGGGGGGCTTACAGGGTGCCTGGGGGGCTCACAGGGTGCCTGGGGGGCACCCAGACAGGACTGGCGTGGCACTGGGGGCTGTGCCCTGTGCCAGGACACACACCCCGGAGCTGCTCATTTCTGCACTCTGTTTCTCCCCCACCCCAAAAAGCTCTGGGGCATCATGGACGGGGTGGGCACTGCTCACTGCCTCCGCCTGTGCATGGAGACGGATCCCGGAGCTCCAGCTGGGGACACACAATGCCCACCCCGATGCTCAGGACATCCCGCTGCCGAGCACAGCCTGCCCGAGTGCCTCCCCCCCAAAATCCATGTCTGCTGCCGCTCATCTCATCTTTCAACATCGATAGTTCCTCTTGCCCATATTTACCCTCATCTCCTCACGTTTGTAGAGGACATTTGTCTCACTCCATCGATAAAACACGCATGAGCGACATGTCAGGGACCGGGTGCCCGTCGCTGTCTGCCCGTGCCAACGGACGGTATCGGTGCTCCTCAAACAACCCCCAAACAAATGGGCTTTGAATGGGCAGGAAGGCAGCAGTGCCCTGGCACCTCCTGTGCCCCGCAGCGATCGATCGCCCGCTCTGCCGAGCGGCTTCCTACGAAGAACAAACAAATTGTTTTGCAATTTCTGGCTTTTAATGGCTCAATCGGGGTCAAATGAGCCGTCGGGGTGACGGGGACAGCGGCCGCTTCCTCTGGCACGACGGGCTCGGCGTCCCCGTGACGCAGGTTCTGCAGCCTGACCCACCGGTGTTCGTCTGGAACCTTCTCCCAGCCCAACCTCCTCCTTCTCCCAGCCGGACCCGGGAAGGCACAGCCGCGCTCACAGCACCCCTCGCCCCAGCTGTGCCGGCGCTGGCTCTCCTGGCCCAGCCTGGGCCGTGCCAACAGAGCAACGCTGGGCCGAGGTGGTGCCCTGAGCCGCCTGGCGAAGCCCAGCGGGCAGAGAGCCCGGCTCGATGCCCTCGGAAAGGCCCCGGCGCAGGCAGGGGAAGTTGAATTTTTGGAGCAGAAGCAGACCAGCGCTGGCGCTGTGTCGGGCTGCAGGCACGTCCACGCAGTCCGGTGCGGGTGCCGGCTCTGGCGCTGCCCGTGCCTGCTGCCGGAGGAGCAGGCAGGGCTCGAGGTGACCCGGGTCAGTGCTCCCGTAGGTGCTTTGCGTAACTGCAGCAATTCAGTTTCCAAGAGCAAAGTCTCCCGGGAAAGTGAAGGGCAGCGAAGTGACCCGAGTGCTCCGCTGCAGCGCTGGAAGTGGGGCTGGCAGTGGGGCTGGAAGTGGGGATTGTCACGGGCAGCGAGTGACCAAACCAGACTGTTCTTAGAAAGCTGTCAGAAGTGCCCGCAGCAGCCAGGGCAGCTCCCGGCCTTTCCGTCGCCACGCAGGGCATGAGCCAACCTCGCCGTAACGCACCGGCCCCGGCAGCCGCGGGACGGACAGGGCCGGGGGCACCCGGGGGAACCCACGGGCTTTCCGTGCGCATTCTTACGATCTTGGTCCGTTTGATGCTGCCAGCCCCACGACCAGGGCTGCCCTACAGTGGCATGCTTTACCCAAGGTGACCTCCTTTGTGTGCTCTGGGGGGCTCCTAAGCTTAAGAGAGGTAGAAAGCCCCTCGGCCCATGCCCAGGCTGTGGCAGAGCCTAGGCAGGGTGGCAGAGGCCCCCTCCTCTTCACCGCAGTGGCTCAGCCCTGCCGGAAGCAGAAGCGCTGCCCGCCAGTCCCGGCCGGGCTTGCGGGAACACAAGGAGCACAAGACTCGGTGCAAGGGTTAACGAACTCTGGTCCGGGAAGAGAATGACTCAGCACCCACCCCCTCAGCCTGTTTACTCCAGTTCCCATCTGCTCAGTCTTCCCATTCCCACAGCGGGTCACGCAGGGAGACCCTCCCCAGGACCCGCAGAGCTCCGGGGGGCTGCACACCCCACCCCACCAGCGAGAGGGAAGCCCACTCGGCTCCTGCTCCAACAGCACCAGACGCTCTGCTTACAGAAAGCACTTTGGCCGTGGAACGCAACGAACCCACCAAGCAAATGCTTTTGAAAACCATTTTTATTTAAATAAGACTTTAAATACATTACATAAAACATTAAAAATGAAACCAAAAGTCTGTTACTTCACAGGGCATGAGGCAGCAGCTGGTAGTGACACGGAAGCTCTGCGGCTCTAGCTACACTGATACTCGTTACATTAGTCCAAAACTGATCCCTTGTCAGAAGTTTAACCCAAGGTCACGATTCCTTCCAGTATGCCACCCAGTTTGTATGCCACTGGGGTTTGTTGGGTACCAGCACCCGTCAGGCCTGAACTGCAGACATCCAGCCTTGAAGCCACTCTTCAGTTACTCCTCTTGCTCACAGCCAAGCTTCCCCAAATCCCTCCGCCACCAGGAGCCAGCACTGCCTAGAGGGAAGGTGGCATCTCCCCGTGCCATGTCACAGCTTGTGCTCAGTGCCTCGCTCCGTGTAGGACCGCAGGAGGCACCGCAAGGATTACCGTCCATGGGATGGAAGAGCAGCTGGACTGAGGAGCCATCCGGGCAGTCTCTGGACTGACAGGCCGAGTCCCTTGGCTTAGCTTGGACCATCTGGTTACTTTTAGCTGCAGGCTGGACCGTGCCGAGCGCCCGATTTACCTCTGTTAAATGAGGGACAGCAAGACGAGACAGCATGGGCTCTTGTCAGTTTATTACATCACGGAATTACACTAGTCCAGACTGAACAGTGGACCCAAGATGGTTACATTACACAAATCGGCTGGTCTTAAACTTATGACAAGGGACAGGTGGGAATTTCATGGTAAAGAAGTCTTCTTGCATAAAGCTTCAGTGACCCACAGGCACTTAAAACCCATGGACTTTCAGCTGGTCGTCTTTAGCCAGTCCAATCTGCAAGAAAGAAAACGCACCTCACAGCACACTGCGGCCGACGGGCCTCTGCGCCATCCACGCTGCAGACCTGTCCCATTCCCGCTCCCCCTAAAGCATGGCATGAAGATTAGGCCGCAACAGCAAAACCTCACGTTTGCCGAATTCAAGCAAGAATTTCAGGAAGAACAGAGTGAGCTCCCTCGGTCAGCCCGCTCTTTTAACGCTAACGAACGAGAACTGCGTGGTTATTAAACCAGAGCCTCACGTTCCGTTCAGAACCGAGCAAGCACACACGGCAGGACCGAGGGAATCCTACCTCCACGAGGAACTGGCAGATGTTCTTGCGCTGGTCACCTTGCAGCTGGATCACTTCTCCATACTCGGGGTGTTCGATTACAGTGCCATTGCAGGCAAATTTCTGCAGCGGAGAGGAACATGCCCTCAGCACGACACGGGTCACAACTGCTGCAGCCCCCTGGCCCCTGCAGCACCCCTGGCCCCCCGCAGCACCCCCCCGGGACCCCACCTTCTTGAAGGCCTTCACCAGTTTCTTTTTATCGTAGTCATCCGCGATGCCCTGGACTGTGGTGAGGGTCTTCCTGCCGTTGCGCTGCTGGATCCTTATATGGATGTAGTCCTCAGTGCCGGCCGGGAGCAGGTCATCACCCTTACTTGCATCAGCAAAGGGGTCTGCGGAGAGCGCCCGTCAGCCCGCCCCGCCGCGCTCCCCATTGGCCGGCCCGCCCGCCCGTCAGAGCCCAGGCCCCGCCCCCCCCCCCCCCCCTCGCGGCTGACGCAACCGGCCCCGGAATAGAACTGCGCCACGGGGCGGGGCGGCGCAGGGCGGGGCCGCGCGGCCGCTCCCCCGGCCCGGCCCGGCGCGGCGCCGCACAAAGGGCCTCACCGAAGGGCTGGAGGTTCTGGATAGCGGACATACGATACGCTTCCCTTCCCTTCCCTCGGCGGAGGCGGCGGCGGCGGCGCGGCGGGGCGAGCGGCTCTCGGCGGAGGATGCTCTCGCGGCGGCGGCTCCAGACGCTGTCAGGGGGGCGGGACTGGCGCCGTCCGCTTATATAGTGCCTCCCTGTGACGCCAGCACGCACGGGAAGCGAGGGCGGCGATTGGCCGCTGCGCGGGGGCGTCACGCCGCACGGGTGAGCGCAGCCGCGCCCCGGCTGCCGCGAGAAGGGCCGGGCGCATGCGCGATGGAGGCCCAGCCCGGGGGGGGGGCGGCCTCGCGCGGGGCGGCGCATGCGCAATGCGGCCGGGGCCCGGGGCCGCGCTGTGCCCGCGCCGCGGGGGCCCCTCGGGGCCGCGCCCGCCCCGGCCGCGCCGCTCCCGCTCCCCGGGCCCGGCCCGCCGGGCCCCGCTATGCGGCGGCGCTGCAGGAGCCGTGCCCGGTGTGGGGTCCCCGCCTGCCCCCCTCCCGGGCCCGCTCTGATCCCCGCGTCCTCCGGACGGAGGCGGGGGCGGAACCGACGGCAGCGGGACGCGACCCCCCGTCCCTTCTGTCGTAGAATCACGGAACGGTTTGGGTCGGGAGGGACCTCAGAGACCACCCAGTGCCAGCCCCCCGCCATGGGCAGGGACACCCCCCGCTGCACCAGGTTGCCCAAAGCCTCATCCAGCCTGGCCTTCACTTCCAGGGATGGGGCAGCCACAGCTTCTCTGGGCAACCCGTGCCAGTGCCTCACCACCCTCAGAGGGAAGAACTTCTTCCTTAGATCCCATCAAAATCTCCCCTCTTTCAGTTTAAAGCCATTGCCCCTTGTCCTGTCACTGCACACCCTTGTCCAAAGCCCCTCTCCAGCTTTCCTGTAGCCCCTTTAGGCACTGGGAGGCTGCTGTAAGATCACCCCGGAGCCTTCTCCAGGCTGAACAGCCCCAACTCTCTCAGCCTGTCTCCATAGCAGAGGTGCTCCAGCCCTTGGAGCATCTCCGTGGCCTCCTCTGGCCCCGCTCCAGCAGCTCCATGTCCTTGTGCTGGGGACCCCAGAGCTGAACGCAGTGTTCCAGGGGGGCCTCACGACACTGCACCACGGCTGAAAGCTGCCGGGAGGCCGAACAGGTGACGTCGAGGCCTGTGGGGCTCCCGTGGGCACACTGGGTGTCCCGTGCAGGGGGCCCAGGTGTCCGCCAGTTGGGCAGTTTATCTCCCAGTGACCACAACACACAGTAACCCCCACGCTGCCAGCCCGGGGTGGCATCGCTGCATCCCACTGTATTACCCTGTGCGGGCCCCGGCAGCAGGTCTGGCCTCACTGCACCCAGCACAGCCCAGTCAGCCCCCAGTGCTCCACAGTGGCACCACTGCAGTGCTTCGAGGGTGACTTCCCCACGAGCTCCAGGCTGGGAAGACTCGGACAGATGGGAAAGCTGCCTGTGGAGGTGTGGTTGGCACTCAGCAGTGCCATATGCAATCAGGCTCCCGCACTCGCTTTCCGAGGCTGCTTGGCGGGGAGATGCTCTGAGGACATGGGTGCTGCAGAACGCGATGTTCCTGAGAGAGGGCCTGGGCGCTCTTTAGTGCCAAGGGGAGACACCTGAGGCATCACCCAAATCTGGCAGCAAAGAAAGCTTTTTTCTCTTGAAACACATGGAACAAGTCCCCTTGCACTTACTGTGTTTCGGCGCAGACAGTCAGACCTTGGCAAACTGAAGTTCTCCGTGCGTGGTGAGATCAGTCCCTCTCCGCTGTCCGTCCCGCATGGCTGGTGCAGCATGGCTGGCTTTGGCTCATCCCTCCCCAGTTCCCAGCTGTGCTGTATGGCTCAGGGATCATGATGGCCTGGCTTGATCGGGACATCCCAGGAACCCTGGTCACGGGTTGGAAAGGAGCCGTCTCTGCCCTTTCGTGATGTGATGGGACAAAGGTGCTTTCAGGAGTCAGCTCAGCAGAGCAAGGAGCCCAAATGTGACCTGGAGTGAGGGTCCCTCAGGGACCACGTTGGCTGCTGCCACACTCCGGGACTGCTGGGCGAAGCAGCTGGTCACCGCCTCAAAGCCCTGGTCGCTGGTCAGCAGGAATTGGCCATCTCAGGTCTGGTCCTTTCCCCAAAGCCCTGCGGATGGAGACGTGACCGAACACACTTCAAAACCAGATGTGTTTAATCCTGCTTCCAAGTCCTAACATGGGGGCCAGGAAGGACCTGGTGTTGAGCACGAGCTGCTAAAGACAGACAATTTCTCGCTGTCCTGGTGCCTTCTGTGTGGCTAAAACCACGTCACAAGCTGACGAGTGTCTCCCAGCGCTCCGCAGTGCGGAGCGGGGGCTGCTGGCAGATGAACATCACATCCAGCTCAAAGATGTATGATGTGTTCTAAAAATACACTGAAACCCCAGATACGAAGAACAGGAAATCTCCTACACAATTAATGGGGTCAAAAGCCATAGAGATGCGGATGGAGCGTAAACTCTCCTCTGGGAGCCAGTTAGAGCTGCATACGGAGCGGGAATATTGTCCCCAGGGAGACATGGGTGTATTGCATTGCATCTGTTGCGCTGCGGATTGTTTATCCCGGAGCTTATCAGCTCCTTTTAGATCTCCTGCGGCCTCAGCTCCCACTGTGTAGGTGTTCCTGCCCCGCTTCGGGAGCCAGCTCTCAAATACGACGGATTTTTGACAGATTATTGGCGTCTGGGTGTGCTGCCATCTGTGGGTCCTGGCAGCCACTACATGGTTTAGATGTTGCATCATTCGTGGGGGTTTTAAGATAAAGGAAAACTGTTTATCTTGCACTAGGTAGAAGGAATAATTTGTGTTGCTGTATTTCAGTGTCTCTCCGGTGTTTCTAAAGCATCTGTCACTTTTGTATGTCCATATGTGACAGATCAGCTGGAGAACTGGCTTAAATTTTCATTAAATTGTGAATTTGCTCCACAACCATTGTGAACAAGCAGATGGCTCTTCTCTCTCCTCGTTCTCTGATCAGATTTTTTTTCTCTCCCAGAAAAGGAACCATCTCTGGCAGCTGCACGGTGGTGTATCCAGCCAGCAGAGAAGCAATGAGATGTTTACACCGCATCCTTCTGCTGGAGGCATTTCAAAGTCTTTACTCCAGCAAAGGGACTGTTTATTGTGTTCACTATCAAACACTCGAACGGAGCCACTGGTGCCTCCTGTCTCACGTCTGCTGGTGGCAGACTGCTGCCAGGGCTGGGCCAGGACACCCAGGATGCCCCAGAGAGTCAGTTCATCAGTGTCGCTGCAGATTCACAGTGCCCATACGATATGTCAAGGTTTGTATCGTCGCCACTGGACCCCCAGAGCCTTTGGTAAGATACCAGAAGAGGAGAGTGGCAGACACGAGAGCTAAGCCCGTTGCTGGTGATGGGCTCAACGCTGTCTGTGAAACGTAAACATCAATTTTTCGTCCTTCAGAGCAGGATTCAGAGCAGGCATCGGCAGTCTTGGGTGGCTTCGTGGTGCTGGTGCGCAGCTGGGTGCCCTCCTCACCTCTGCCCACCCTCGGGTGCTGGGTCCCGACCTGCTCCTGGCCCCTGCCCGCCCCAGGAGGTGCCTCTCCCGGCAGCCGTGTGTCCGGGGCTCCACCAGGTGGCAATGCTGATCTCTGCGAGAGCAGCGCTGGCGAGAGGTGGCACCGAGCTGCTGCCGTCGGGTTTATGCCCAGTGCCTGGCAAATAACCGCCTCCCGCCGTCCTCCCCAGGCTGCACGCTGGCTCTGCGCACAGGACAATCCCCGTGCGGGGGGAGCTGCCAGGTTTGTCCCAGGGTCAGCAGGAGCAGAGAGGGCCCAGAGCAGCCCGTGTCCTTTCGGCCCCTCAGTCAGACACGGCTCTGCGGTCATGTTTTGGGCTGGGGAGGCATCTGGAAACCAGCTGGTCCCGTAGCAGCGAGCGGTACACACGGACCGCAGAGGGTCCCTGTGGCGAGGAAACGCGCTGACGGCGCGGGCAGGGGCTGCCCAGCACCCGTGTTCCTGCTAGACCCCAGGATTTTGGGGGGAACGCTCCCACGTGCACCTGCGTGTGCGTGGCACGACGGGCCCAGCGACCCTGGGGCGATGCGGCTCAACCCTGCGAGCGGGGCTCCGGCAGTGCTGCTTCCAGGTGCTCACAGCCGCGCTCGGGTGGGCGACCAGCCCTGGGTACTGCAGGTCTCTCCCTTCTGAGTCCCGCAAGGCCACTTCGCCCCGTGCTCTGAGGGGGGCCCTCGGTGCCCCTCCGATACCCCTGTGAAGTGTAGCAGAAAGGAAGGAATCATCCCTAAATTTTGCTTTACAGCAGCACAGAAATGCCCTCTGGGCTGGGACATTCCTAGAAACCAGCTTTTCTCCTCTAACATCCTTCCTGCAGCCTCCCTGTGACTGCACAGACTTGGATTCAGGACGAGCTGGATTTTTGATGCACAGTATCGCCACTAATCAGCGGAGGCAGCGCTGACAGACGTCAGCCCTGGTGATTAACCTGCTCCTGGAAAGCGCTGCGGCACGGCCGGGCTGAGCCTGGCTGTCGCGGGGCCAGAGGCGGCAAGGGAATCCCAAACTGTTTGCTCAAGTACCACATGCCCTTTCCTTACACAGCTATTCCTGGCAATTCCCGTCCCGAAGTTTGCAAACCCTCTAAGTGTTTGTTTAATGAGCCAGCGAACGGATCGGTGCCCACCCGAGGCGGGGGCCGTGGCCTGCAGGATGCTCTCCGTGACACCCGCCTTCGGATGCTCCTGGGATGGAGGCACCGGAGGAGCTCTAACACGGACATTCAACGGAGGGTTCCAAACACCTCCTCCCCACACCACAGCGTGTCCCGGCGCAGCCCTCTCCCCGCGACACACATCAGGGGCTGTCCGTGGGCATGTCCCGATTCCTGTCTAACCCAGGACCCCTCCGCTCACCAGTTCGGCTCCTGGTGTTACAATTAATGCTCTCTAATGGTGTCTGTTCACCCTCCCTCCCTCCCACTGCTCAGCTCCCCCTTCCCCTGGCAGGAGCCTTCCTCCCCACTGCTCAGCCTTTGTCTTTCCCAGCGCCAGCTGTCAAACCTCTCCTCTCCGCGAGGTGCCAGGAGAGCTCTGAGCACCGGGGCTCAGCCCAGCCCAGCCCAGCTGCTGGGGCTGCCGAGCAGGCACCAGACGGCCTGGCTCACATCCCAGCTCACATCCCAGCTCACATCCCAGCTCACATCCCGACTCACATCCCAGCTCACATCCCAGCTCACATCCCGGCTCACATCCCGGCTCACATCCCGGCTCACATCCTGGCTCAGCCTCTCCCTGCCTGCACTCGTGCACGAGCACCAGGGGTGATGCAGCTTCCCCTGGCTGGGAGCGTCCTCGTGGCCGCCCTCATGCCGTGCCCACCCGGTGGGCACTGGGAAGCCCCAGCAGGGCAGGAGCCTGCACCTGAGCTGCTCTGTCCCTCCAGGCTTGAGCCTGTACAGGGGTGCTGGGGGTTGTGCCAGGGAGGGTTGTTCAGGGGCTGGGGGATCCATGGGTTTCCTGCAGAGAAGGGCTGCTCTGCCCTCCGCTGCAGCGCGGGACGGTTCCCGTGCCATTCCCACGGGGCCGGGATGAGGCCTGTCCTGCACCCACAGGGATTCCCCTGGCCGAGGTTCAGGTCCCCGTTCACACATCGCTCAGCGCTCACATTGCAGGGAAGACATCAAATAAACGTCTGCCGTGTCGGGGCCACCAGGGCCCGGACAGCCCCAGCCCTCGCCTGGGGACTCGGCATCAGCCTGGAGCAAACCTGACACGGGAGCAGTGATCGCAGGGACTGGGAAGGCTGGGAGCAGCTCCCCCCAGCCAGCGCCCTGCCCGCGCTCGTGCCCAGCTCCCCGCGTGCGGGCAGCCTGTTCGGCTCTGCCCGGGCTCGCTCTGCCATGGGGCTGCCGGAGGTTTGCACCGGAGCAGACGCCTGCTGAGGGCCGGGCTGCTCCTGCGCAGTGCAGACCCTGCCAGGGCTTCCCGGGGTCCCCAGCGGCTCCGCGGGCTCTGGTAGAGAGCAGAGCCGCTGCTCTGGGACACGGTGACCCCTGTGCATGGGCCACACTGGCCCCAGGGACACCTCTGCTCTCCCCATTGCTGCTCTCCCCATTGCTGCTCCCCCCCTGCTTAGTCACAGGGAGCAAGTCCGGAGGGTTTGCTGCAGTGGAGGAGCCTGGACCAGGCGGTGAGGGCAGCCCGAGGAGCCGGGACAGGCAGAGCCATGACAAGTTTTTGCATTCAGGCTCTCCTGATGGAGGATGGGAGCATGGTGCTGCCGGCACCAGGCACAGCCAGCGCTGGGCTGACTCAGAGCCGCGGCATCGGGCCATGCCGGGCAGAGGGAGGGATCGCCTCTGCACGGCGGTTCTGCCTGTCGGCCCCGGCGCAGACTGTTGGCACACACCAGCAAACGTGCTCTTGCCAGGCACGTCCTGCTTTGCTGCAGGTTGTCAGGCCTGGCCACGCTGCTGGGACAGAGAGCTGCTCCAGGGGTCGTGGGAAGGGGCGAAGGTGCCGGGTTTGGCTCCTGGCTGGCTCCTTCACTGGGATGTGGGGGGGCTGCTCAGGGTGGCAGAGGAACAGCCCAGGGCACGGGGTCCAGCCGGGACGTAGCACATCTCCAGCTGCCTCTGCCCCGCACGGCTCCAGCCCTGCTGTCCCCAGCCCGGGGGCAGGGGCAATGTGGCAGCCCGGCCTCGCAGCCCCCCTCGCAGCCCCCCCTGCTCACGTCTTCCCCCTCTGCTCTGGCTGAGCCAGGCAGCTTCCCCGAGCCTGGAGGGAGCTCCGTGCTCCGGGATGGAGGGAATCTGGGCCATGGAGAGACTGTGGGAAGGGCCTTTGCTGGAAGTCTCGCGGGCCAGGCAGGGCCCTGCCGAGCTGGGCTGCCAGCCCGTGGGCACTAGCACTAGCACCTGCACTGGCAGGGTCTGCGGACACAGGATGGCACAACCTGGGCCCTTTCCTGCCGTGCTGGGTGTCTGGGTATGAGGATACCTTGAATGCACCGGGAAGAGCCCCATTTGCACCATGGGGATCACAGCAGAGTCCCCCATTACGGCACAGCAAGGGCAGAGGGGAAGAGCCTTGCGTGCAGCTCTGCCCGTGTGTCCGGGGGGTCTGAGGCCCATGAGAGGAGCAGCCCCTTCCCTCCCTGGAGCACTGCTGCCCGCTTTGCATTACCCCGTGCATCTCAGCCCAGGCTGGGGGTTACCCTCCTGCTCCTGCTAAGGGAGGAACCAGCTGTGCAAACAGCTCAGGCATCCCACCCTGCCCTGGTATGGCAGGGAGAGGGCACCGGGCTGAATCCACCTCCGACTGACCCAGGGTAAAGCAGACAAGAGACTTTTTGGGGTACTGGCAGCAGAAATGGTGAGCACACGGCAGAGCCCGGCTGTCCCCGCTCTGCTGACTCGAGCAGAGAGAAGGGGCAGGTGAGGCCGAACCCCTTGGTCAGCACCTGCCTCGCTCCAGTTCGCGTTTCCCTTACGAGGCAAAACCTGGGAGGGGTGTGAGCACGTCCCGCACCCCTCCAGCATCAGCCCTGCCCCGTCCCTGCCCCACGGCCGGGCACACTCATCGCTGCCTACACACAGCAACTCCCCGAGGGCCAAACACTGGCCGCCGGCCAGCCCTGCTTCCCACCAGACTGGCAGAGCCCAGCCCTGCCTGCCCCGGCACAACGCCCGGCGCTGCAGAGATTTGCCTCTTACGAAACACTTGGCCATGGCACCCACCCTGCTGAGCCGGGATGGGAGCCGGCAGCGGGGCCAGCCGTGTGCCGGAGACCCAGTGCCCTGGCTCCCAAAGCCCGGACCTGAACGGGGACAGACTGGTGCTGGGGAAGGGGGAGATTTACAGGCAGAGCCAGGCTGCAGAGAGTACAGGTGGCACTTTTGGGGGCGCCAGGCCCTGTGGTGCCTGAGCTCCTTTGTGGCGTTGTGGCTGCAAAGCCCGGAGCTGCAGCTCATGTTTGCTGCACATCCTGCAGCCACCTGGCCCTCTCGTGCCCGCTCGTGTTGCCCAGGACTCTGCTGGCACCCCAGGGGTGCAGGGGCAGTGTGTTTAGGTTGTCCCATGGCACCAGGCAGCACAGAGCCACTCGGGCCCCTTATCTTGGCCGGCCAGTGTGTGCCAGCCTGGCAGGGGGGACAGGGAAACCCTGGCAGGCTGTGCCTTGGGTGTTCAGCTGGCAAGCAGCTCGGCCGCTGCCCCTTCTTTTGGCTACGAGATGTCAGGGAGCCTGGCACCCATCTGCCTGCAGATCTGCCAGGCCTCACCCAGCAGCAGCACCCCAGCAATGGCACCAGGGATGTGCCCTCCCCGCAGACCCTGAGTCCCCCCAGCTCCCCGCACCGAGGCATTGCCGGCAGCGGTGTGGGCTGGGGCCTCCTGGCTGCTCCATCCCAGCTGCTCCATCCCGGCTGCTCCATCCCTACCTGCCCCCAAAGCCCCTCTCTCTGCAGGGGGTGTTTTCTGCCGCCCCCGAGCACAAGCATTGCCATATTGGCACTGCTCAGCCACCGTGTGCTCGGCCTTCCTGACAGCCACCGTGCTCACCCCGTGGCACGGGGCTTCCCTGGAAAACCAGATCAAGATGGAGCCGTTGCCTTTCTGCAAGCGGCTCCACTGCAGATTTTGCTGCCCTCGTGCCACGGGCTCAGCCTTGCGCTTGCCGGGAGGTAGAGCTGTGGCACCTGGTCGGGCACGGGGCAGGAAGGGCTGGGGGATCGAGCAGGTTTTGGGGGCGCAAGAAAGCCCCCGGTCCAGGTGCCAGGGCTGGTGTTGGCCCCAAGGCCGTGGCACGCCGGCCTGGCAGTGGGTTCTCACCAGACCAGGGCTGGGTTTGGGTGAAAGCCTGTGGGGCTGAGGTTGGAGGTGGAGACGCTGCCCTGTGCCGGGTCCCCCATCGCTCTCCTGCTCCAGGACAGGCTCCGGCTGAGTTTCAGTCTTTGCCTTTGCCCCTCAACCAGGAGCAGGAATAAACCCCCCCCGCAGCCTTCCCGAGCCCGTCGGCCTCGCTGGGAGCAAACACAGCCCGGGGGCCGGGGGCTGCACGCAGCCGCAGAGCAGGAGACCCCGGGGCCGGTGGGCGAGGGGGTAAACTGCCGGTGCGTCAGTCGGTGTCGTTCCAGCTGACACGGCCGCCGTGCCACGTCCCCGCCGCGGCGTGCCCCCACGCCCAGCGCTGGGCTGTGGTTAGCGAGGTGGGGGCCTGCCCGCGCGTTCCCATCTCCCGTGTCGGCGCTGCCGCCCTCGCCGGCGCTGCCAGCGGGTGTGCCGCCCCACCGCCCGCTCGCCCCGCGGAGACGCCGAATAAGGAAACCACCCGCTCCCTCCTGCTTGCAAAACACCGAAACACCCTGGGCTCGGCGCTGCGCTGACACCGCCCGTTCCCAGCAGCTCCCCAGAGGTGGCAGAGGCCAAAATGGCCTCTGTTACCCCCAGCTGGGGTGCGGCCAAGAGCTGCGGGACCCTGCAGAGCTGACGCTCCAGACCCCAGCAGGGTCGGTTGTTGGGGTGCCAGGACCTGTCTGCAGAGTGAGTTGGGGAACCGCAGTCCGAGCGCGGAGCAGCCCCATGCCGTGGGACCCACGCATGGTGCCCAGCGTGCCCAGAGCCCCAGCTCACAGGCCCTGTGCTGCAGGACACGCAGGGCTCGCTGCCTGGCTGGCGGTGCCGGCTCTGCACCGTGTGCCGTGCTGGCCTGGCTAGTGTGAGCCACATCCCTGGCCTTGCCAACGAGCCGCAGCGCGGGGTGCAGCAGAGCCTTGCTGCAGTCATGTTCCCATTCCTGCGACAGCTTGTGCTGGTGCTCAGCGCAGGGCGCTGCAGGCACCAGACGGGGCCAGCGGCGGGACAGCAGTCCCGGTGTCACGGCGATCCCATGGTGGCCTCAGCGCCGCATCACTGGCACACGGTGGGAAACACGGCGGTGGCCGGAGGACAACGCAGGCGGCTCCGGCCAGGGCTGTGCAGCGGAGCTGGCTCGGGGAACCGCCTGCCTGCGCCTCTGTTCATGGGGCACAGGGAATGGCACAGGGGACAGAGAATGGCACAGGGGACAGGGAATGGCACAGGGGACAGGAGGACCCGGGTCCTTCCTCACTGGTTTACCAGCCAGCTGGGATGCGATGGGGTGTCCAAAGGGGCTTGGCGGGTCCAGCCGTGTCTGTAGCACGGGCACGGCCGGCTGCCGGCTGCATGCCAGCAGCAGCTGACATGAGTGCCCAGAGCAGCAACAGCCCCTCTGCCCCAGCGCGCCCCACGAGCCCTCTCGTCCCTCCCAACAGCCCTGGGTCCGAGCTCCAAGTCCCGGGAAGTCCGCAGGCAGCCGTCTCCAGCTGAAGCGAAGGTGAAGGGCCTGGCTGGCTACCCGTGCGGCTCCGATCTCCTGGGGACACTGGTGCAAACCCCCCCGGCTGCCAGTCACCAGCATGCACAGGCTGTGACCCTTCGGGGCAGTGTGGTCCGGCCCCAGCGTGTCGGGGCACTGGGCTGCACTGCACCGCGCACAGGGAACGAAGGCACTAGCCGTGCCCGGAGCCTGCGGGAGCTCCCGGGGCAGCAGGAGAGGGACGGGGCTGCCTGCAGCACCCAGGACAAACCCGAGAAGGGGCTGACGGGAGCCCCCCCTGTCCCCTGAGCCCACCGGGCTCCCTGGGCAGGGCTGCGGTGAGGCTGCGCAGGTGGAAAGTTATTTCTCAGGAACTGGCTGATGGTGAAAGTTGTTTTCCAGGTGCGGCCCGGGAGGAATGTAAATGCTCTGAAGTCCTCAGCTCCCCTGTAATTAGACAGGCAAGTCGCAGCTTGGAGCTGGGCCGCCCCAGCCCCAGGCGTGGGAGCGAGCGGGGGTGACGCAGCCGGCCCGTCCCTGCAGCACACACGTCCCCTCCTGCCCCAGGAACGCGCCCGCTGACTCACCGGGCTGCGGGGGCGGCGAGGCCGGGCAGCGCGGAGGGGAGCACCCGCCATCAGGGTGCTAGGTGGGTGCACCCCAATGGGCTCGTGCAGGTGCGGGGCCCCCTGTCCTACAGCCTGGATGTCCCACCGGGTGACCGAACACCCACGCGATGCCCCGCCAGCCCTCACCCAGGGGACAGGGTGTTCCCCACGCTGGAGCAGGCAGTCTCCCAGCCCCGGCGTCTCAGCAGACCCAGGAGAAAGGTGCCTCCCTGGCTCTGTGGCACGGGTCTGGCCACGCAGGACACAGGCTGGGCTGTAGCCTGGCCTGGCCTGTGCCCCCAGCATCCCTCGCCCTGACCAGCTCTGCACGCACCGTCCCTGGATGATGCCAATGGGTCAGGGGACGTATTTCTGGCAGCTGTGAGCCAGCAGAGGCCAAAGGGCCTCGGCTTACTGGGTTACCAAAGAAAAAGCCATTGCATGGGGCTGACAGTGTCTGGCCCATCTCAGGGGAGGCCGTGCAGCCGTACAGCTGGAGCCGGAGCAGATGTCGGGGGCCAGGCTGCCTCGGGCCCCTGGCACATGGCTGGGGGCCAGGGGCTCAGGGTGAGCACGCTGAGGGCATCCGCAGAGGGGAATCACTTGGGAAGGAGCCATGCCCTGCTCCTGCACACCACAGCCGCGTCTCTGGGTGCTCATGGTGCGCAGCTGGGGGTCAGTAATGGGTGTGTGGCCGAGGGCCGTCGGCTGCAGCAGAGCAGAGACGGCAGCCGCCGAGAGCCGGTGTCGTGACGGCAGTGCAGGGCCTGCCAGCAGCGAGTGGTGCCATCTGTGGCTCCGAGTCAGAACTACGTACAGTGCACGCACATGCGTGTGCACACCCTTACACACTTGTTCACGTTCGCCTCCTCCCCTTTCCGCCCGAGAAGGGCGAGGGCCCAGCTCTGCCTGGCAGGGCGCAGGTGCCAGCTCAGTGCCTGACCCAGTGATGTGGTGGCTCCAACCGAGGGCCTGGCTCTGCCTGCACCGGGAGCGGGAGCAGGAGCAGGGGCTGCCTGCCTGGCTGTGGGGCTGCTGGGGTGCAGAGTGAGGGCAGGACCCCGGGGTCGGGCTGGGGCCAGGACCCAGTGGTGCGTCCAGCCCCAACGGGATGCACGAAGCCTCCCTGGTGCAGTCCGTGCCCCGCCGCGCTGCCAGGCACTGTGGGGGGCTCTGCACAGTGTGCCCCACGTGCCCCGCTGGAGCTCTTCGCAGGGAGCGGCACTGGCAGGAGGCAGGCAGCGAACGGCTGCCCACCATGAGCACTCCCCCCCCGCACCCCCCAGTACACCCTCTGCACAGCCCAACGCACCCCAGGACCCTCCAGCCCCCCCTTGCACCCCCTTTCACCCCCCAGCCCCCCCTGCACCCCCCTGCACCCCCCCGCACCGCGCCGCCGCCCGCCCGTCCCCGCCGCGCCGCCCGCCGCCAGCAGGGGGCGCCCGTGCGCAGCGAGTGCGCCCCGCGGCGCGAACCGGCGGCTCCCGGTGCGGGCAGCGCTCGGTGCGGGCAGCGCTCGGTGCTGGCGCCCGGTGCGCGTCCCCGGCGCGGTCCCGTGCAGGGCCCGCTCCCCCCCCGCGCACCCCCTCGGCGCGGGGCCCCCCCCGCCCTCCCCGCGGGGCCGGAGGCACCGGCCCCACCGGGTCTCCGGCCCCACCGGGGCTGCCGGGCGCGGCGGCAGCTTTGCGCGGTGGGGGGGTGGCGGGGGAGGTGGGGGTCTTGTCCCGGCCAGGCTCCGCCGTCGAACCGAGCAGCATCCGCCGCCCCGGCCCGGGCCGCGCAGCCCCGCGCCTGCGCCACGCGGTGCCGTGGAACAGGCTGAGGTTTAATCCCACGCGTTTGCGCTTCCCTGCAGCGAGCGGGTGAGCGCGGTTATTTGGATTAAACCAAAAAACAATAACAGAGGCAAAGAGCTGATCGCAGAGCCGCGGCCCGTAATTACTGTTGCACATCAGGAGGATCGGCCGCGCTCCAGGCGAGAGCAGAGCCGCGCGGTGCCAAGCCCGGGCGGGCAACGCCTCGCGCCAGACACCCCGCTGACGGGCAGCTTTGGCTTTTCTCTTTGAACTCATGTACGGAAAATCATTAGTGCTTCGAGGTGGAGCTGTGGCCCTCAGCCAGCAGAGCTGCGGGGCACGGCGTGAGGGCCGTGCGGGAATGGGGTCCCGGTGGGTGCTGCAGCGGGGGCTGGTGGAGCTGCGAGGGCGGGCGGCGAGGCTGGGGGGCTTCGGTCTTCGGGGGGGAAGCCAGGAATGGATGGGGGGAGCTTTATGGCCAGGGACCTCTGGTAGGAACGGACTGTTTCAGTCTTGTTAATGACTTCAGAAACCTGCCTGCCAAGCACGGATTAACGCGCGGCCCAGCAATTACATCGTGTGGGAAGCGGCAGCGCAGCCCGGTTCCAGGGACAGCTTTGGGGCAGGGGGTGCATCTCCCCAGCGCAATGGCTCTCACGGCTGCGCAGCCCCTTCCCATCCCAGCAGGCGCCGTGGCCTCTGGGGAGGGCTCCCCCCCTGTCCCCCCGCGTGCACAATGTGACCAGACCCCGCTGCACCCGGGCCGCGGCGGGAGCCTCTGCCGTCGCACGGGCAACAGCCACCGCAACCGTCAGCCCTCGAGGAACCGCAGAACGGGAGGTTGGGAGGGGACCGGAACACACGGCAATTCCTACCGGAGGGGCCACACCAAAGCCCTGCTCCAGAGGGGACCAAGCCGAGAGCCAGGGCCCACCAGGGAGAGGGGCCTCCCCTGGGACAGCGCAAGACAAGCACAGTCCGTGGGGGCTGTTTCTATCACTCGTGCCCATCCACTGGTGTCTGGGCTGTGTGCGTGGGGTGGGTCTGCACAGAGGCCAGGACAAGCCCTGGGAGCGGGAGGGCACTAAATGCCAGCAGAGGCGGCCGTGGAGGAGTCATGGGGGCTGCTGGAGTCCCTGTCCCCATCGATGGGGTTGGCACATCCACCCGGGGTCCTTTGGCGTGACTGGCACATCCCAGAGCAGGGAGAAAAACGTGATTCCCGCCCTCCTGTGAGTGCGAGTGTCTGCAGGCTGGTGCCAGTACCTGCCTCACTCTGCTGCCAGCATCACGGGTGTCCCCATGCCAGGATTCCCATCTCTGGCTTGGAGACCTGGCCTGGAGTCACTGTAGGTGCAGCGGGTGTGGGCACAGAATGAATTCAGGGGCCGCTGGTTGCTGCCTACCGTCAGCATGGGAAAGTGCATGTGCAACTCCCTGCCTGCTCTGCCGTGCTCAGCGAGGGGAGAGGAATGAGCAGACAGGGTGTGGGCGTATTTCCACACCGACAGAATGAGACATGAGGAAATGCAAGAGCTGCTTGCTATCTGGGAGATAGACACCGAAAAACTAACGTGGGAAACTCCAAAGGCTGGCGTTTGCTGTGGAGATAGAGCTAAAGCAACTGGTGACAACTGGGCAGCTCAGCTCTGCTCAGACACAACAAACATTCTTTTGTCTACAGCAAAACAAGCACTGAGTTGTCCGTCTGTCCCCTCTTCGCCAGCTGGAACGACTCTGGTCGCTCCTCTGACTACAGCTCAGAGACATTCACAGGCAGAGCCTCGGTGCCCCCCAGCGCAGGGCAGCTCCCCCCTGGGGCTCCAGACCAGGGAATCCCCATCTCTCGTCCATGGCTCTGCGCATCGGTACTGGCCCGAGCCCTGACGCGTACGAGCCGGGATGTCGCCGGAGAGCCGGTCAGGGTGAGAGGGAGCCGAGTGCTCACAGTGCGAAGCTCCCCGGATCAGGTTCCTGGTCCCCAGGCAGGGGCAGAAGGGCTGAGCTGGGCCTTGGAGACAAGACCAGCTGTGATATCAGAAGCCATTCAGTATCTTTATTGCTAAAACACGCCAGCAGAAAGGCTGGCAGCCAGCCTTGGGTTGGGTGAGCTGCCAGCATGACGGGTGGTCGCAGCGCTTGGGTGGCTGCGAGGATGGATAACTGCAGCAGGACCTGCGGGAAGAGCTGGCACAGTCTGTTCGAAGACCATCTAGTGCCAGATGGGTCTGAGATCCCCGAGCAAAGCGGAGATAACCGCGTGGCTCCGTGCTGCCCAGCCCCGTGGCTGAGCTGCTCCCACAGCCGAGCAGTCGAGCGTGTGAACTGGCTGCGCTGGCAGCACTGATTCACTGGGCACCGCTCCCCGAGGGGATCCCCTTGGCACATGCTGTGCCAGAACGGGCAGAGCGGGTCTCAGGCCGGGAGCAGCTCTGTGCTCCTGCAAGGTGCTCGCTGGTGGAGGTGGCTGGTGGAGCACTGAGTGACGCAGGGCCAGGACCGCGCCTGGTGCTCGGCACACAGCTTGGGGCACGGCCCAACACGGCAGAGCATCACCCCCTTCCCTTCACTGAGAGGAGAACGGGGTGCGTGGAGGGCCCAGCGTGGCCGTGGCACAAGGCTGCCGACGGAGGGTCCCACGGGGCAGAGCAAGGTCTGGCTCCTCTGGTGGTGGGACCCAGTCTGGAGCCCAGAGAAGGACAATGTAGAGTCACCCCCCATCAGTCTTCCCTCCCGTCAGCCCTTCGCCCTGCTGCCTCCATTGCTGCCTCCCCCTTCTCCAGCGGAAGGGGACAAGGCCGTGCTGCCCGTCTCTCCTCCATCCTGCCAGCAGCCTGGGATCAAACGGGGTGAGCATCACCCATCACCCCGCAGTGCGGCCGGCCGCGGCTTGGCCCGCTGGCGATGGCTCAATGCCCTGAGTCTGCCCGGGGGGGTTTCCATTGCACACATCCCGAGAAGTTTCCTTTCATGGTAACAGATCTAGGATCGCTTTTTTCCCAGATAATGTGGGGGGGCTGCCGGGACATGTCCTGGCAGATGATAGAGAAGCAGCAGCTGAGATAGAAACAAAGAGCATATTTCACTCCACACCTTGATGTATTTGTTATTCGTTTTGGTGGTGTGCAAACTTACAGAGCAAAGCTGGCAGCAAGGGCAGAGCCTGTGCCTGCCATTCCTTACGGGCAGGACATCTCTCCCAGGGCTGCATCCTTCAGCTCCTTTCTACTGAGCCGTGAATTGCTGTGAAAGGCACTGGGGAGAAGCTGGCCCAGGGGGAAACCCAGTGAATCCTAATTAGCTCTTATTCATGGCATTAAAGCACAATTAAGTGCTATTGTCAGAGGCAAAGGCAACATCCTGACCCCAGCCGTTTCACCCCAGCCCTCACCGCACTGGGATACCGTGAGCGCTGCGTGTCCACCCCTAACGTGTAATTTCCCCTCCCTTCCTATGCCGACCGGAGCTGTACGGATCATTCTTTCCCCCTGCAGCACACCTGAGGGAGAGATAGCATCTCTGGCACGGCATGCTCCTGCTGGAACAGACCCTGATACCATCTCCTGAACATAATGATGCGTTTTTGTTTTTTTGTTTTTTTTTTTTTATCTCAAGGGAATTTATTGTGGGGGAGTGTTTCAGGAGAGCCTGGGAGATTGAATTCTTCTGGTAACATGGAAGAGCTGCAGTGGTGCGTTCTGCTCTGCAGAATCGTGTCCCGTCGACGGAGCCGGCGCGAGGGGAACTTTGTGCTAAGGGTTCCTCTTGGAAGAGTGGGGCCAGTTTGGGGATGACGGGTCAGGAGCTCAGGCCGAGGTCAGGGCAGCAGCTGACTGGCAAGAACGTTGATCAGAAAAGACCAGAAAAAGCTGATAACACAGGACAATCCCCAGATCCCTCTTAGGCTCCTGTGCCAGCTGTAATAAAAGAGCTTAAATATCGGCTGAGGTCGTGATAATACAGAACGACGGGCCCTAAACGTGGGCATTTCCTGCCCATGAGGCTGTGGCAGGGCTTTGCCTCGTCTGATTGTCACCTTCGGGCTGACTCATAACTTGGCCTAAAACATGGGGGTGACCTGAGCAGGGGTCGGAGCTCCCGGCACAGTTTTTGGCCCGCACGAGGGGCTCCTGGCCAACGCGGGGATCACCTGGAGCAGGAGGGTGTTTGCTGGAGCAAAGCGAGTGCACCTGGCGGAGCTGGGAGCAGGGGTGGCCGACGCACGGCTCTGAGCACAGCTCCCACACGACGGCTGTTGGGTAATCCGGCACCCCCCGCCACGGAGGGCAGCGGGCCAGCAGGAACGCTGATCCCCACCCTGCTGGGATGCCCCAGGACTGACGCCGGCTGAGCACCGCCATCCGCACGCTCTGCCCTTTGCCAGCGGTGGGTGGCTCCCAGGCCCCCTGCTTTCCCCCGCTCTCGGAGGGACGGGGCACGCGTGCATCCCAAACCCCTGGATTTTGCTGCCTGGGGAGTAAAAATGCCAATCTGAAGGCAATCGGCTCTCGGGCAGTGCTGCCCAGAGATAGAGCCCTCGACTAAGAGGATCTGGAGGCTGTTTCTGGTTAAGCTGCTTCCTTGGTGGCCGCCCAGAAAAATCACACCACCGCTCCCGGAGCTGCTAAAGAAAGAGAACGTGACTCCCTATTAAGTCCTTGAGATCTAACAGCGATGCAGATAAAGCCTTGTTGTTATTGTGTCCTTCAGGGAAGAGATGAAAGAAAGGAGGCACTCTGAATTACCGAGGGTGAGGCTCTGGGAACGTTTTAGCAACTCCAAAATCAGTTAAGTGCATTAGAACGTGAAAACAGCCAGAGGGGCCTGGGGAAGGAAGGAGATCACCCCAGGAGAGAAAGCACAAAAGGGTTCCTAATCCCTATAACCCTCTTTCACTACCTCACAGACACCTCTGCTAAAAGGAAAAATAACTTCTCTTATCCGAAATGACATCGCTGGAGCCAGGCTGGCCAGCAGGTTGGGTGTGCGATTTTCCACTGTACAATGCAAGACCTGGCGCCACATCAGTAAAGGGATTTTTTTTTTTTCCCAACAGAGGATAAAACAGTGCAGTGTCTCCATTCTTGGTTCTCTGCTGCTTTTTTCAGGCTAATACCTGTCCAGCTGCATTACTGTGATCGCTGTGCTCAATCCCTTCATAGCACGAGGCAGGTGTGGCCATCGGGGTGGCTGCGTTGCCTCATCTCCAGACGTCTCTCCTGGGTTGTCCTGTTCAAACCCTCTGCCTGGCGGGGGGTCACAGCGTTCCCGCTCCTCGCTGCCGACCTGCCCGTCGGGACGTGTGATAGAAGCACTGCTGGTCCCGCTGAGTTACGTTAGTGTTGTGTCTTGCAGCTGCAGATGTGTAGGAAGCAGCACATCTGCACGCAGGCATAAGCATGGATAGGGATTGATCACACTCCTCCTCTCAGGAATTGTGCGTAACGTGTCCCGGCACTGGGTGTCTAATGCAGCTTCAATTCTTTTTCTCTGATTTATTTAAGTGTTAAAACCTGCCTCAGCAACGAGACAGAAGAAATTGTGGCACAGAAGTTTTTAGCTTCTACAAAGCTCTTAGAAGTCACAGGCTGCTCCTGTGGAGTTTGTGGAAGGGGATGCAGCAGAGCAGGTGCCACTGGGAACCACCAGGCATCTGCCTTGCAAACTGCCTGAAAACCCACTGCTGTGGGGACTTTCCAGCCTCTGCAGGGAGATTCACCCCAGACCGGTACGTAAGCAGAAATTACTGGAGTTTCTTTTCTTTTGAGCTACAAGATTTCTGCCAAATACGGTATCAGCCCACAAACACCGCCAGGTCTGTGCTTGTCCTGGGACAGAGGTCCTGACGGGAAGATTTCCATCTGGCTTTGGGTCGGCCCATATAAAGATTATGGATGCGCAGAGCTCTGAAGTCAGCAGCTTTCGTTGGCTTTAGACTCTTTAAAAAAGCAAATAAATAGATTTGTAGATTTTTAATGATATAAGACACTTGCGGGCGACTTGGCACATCACAGAGGATTCTCTGGTGTTGCTTCACGGAGCAGCAGCGGGTGGAGCTGGAGCGAGCACCGGCGTCTCAGGTGCAACGGCGAGACGCGAAAACGTAGCCCTGAGCGAGGAGCTTCGGTCTGAATCACGCCGGTGCTGGGAACCGGAGTGGAAGGAGAAGATCCCGCGTGTGCCGCAGTGCTTCTGGTGGGATGTGACAACAGACGTGAAACTGGGGAGAGAAAAATGATGATTCTGGAATTTGGCTCTGGCTGTCAGGGGTGACGAAAAGCGCCGGCAACGCCTCCTGCCCGGGCTATAAAGGGCCCCGAGCCGGGGGGAAGCGGCACTCGCTGCCGGGACTGCCGAGCCGGTGCCTCTCTCCAGCCCTCCAGCCTCCGCCAGCCTTCGCCATGAGCACCACTGTCCGCCAGTACTCCTCCTCCACCTCCCTCAAGGGCTTCGGGGGCCTGGGGGGAGGCTCCAGCAGGCTTTCCTCCGTGCGTGTCGGGGCAGGAGGCTACAGGGCCCCCAGCGTCCACGGCGGCTCTGGCAGCTACTCGGTCTCTTCCCGCGTTGTCTCGGGGCTCGGAAGCGGCTACGGGGGCAGCTACTGCAGCAGCGTAGGAGGGGGCCTGGGCAGCGGCTTTGGGGGCAGCTATGGGGCTGGCTTTGGGGCTGGCTTTGGGGCTGGCTTCGGAGGTGGCTTTGGAGGTGGCGATGGCATCCTCCCGGCTGGCGAAAAGGAGACGATGCAGAACCTCAACGACCGCCTGGCTGCCTACCTGGACAAAGTGCGTGCCCTGGAGGAGGCCAACACCGACCTGGAGGTCAAGATCAGGGAATGGTACAAGAAGCAGGGACCTGGTCCAGACCGCGACTACAGCCCCTACTACAGGACTATCGAGGAGCTCAGGAACAAGGTAGGATGCTGTGCTTACCACAGCGGGATGTCTTGGTATCAGAGAGGAAGCAGGAACACTGGCTGCTCCCTCTGTAATTAGTAAGCACTAACGATGTCGTAAGAAGTGTCTCAGCTGCACGTGCAAAGCGCCAGCCTCGAGATTCCGAGGTTTCTCAATGCCAGGTTTTGATTGCATCCTCCTAGATGGAGCAAACGGCAGTTTTCACTGGAAGAAGCAGATGTAAAAGGACATAATGCAACAATGAAGAACAAGAGACAAGTCTGCGTATTTTTTGACAGTTTAAAACGAGGGTGCAGGGAAAGCTGCAGGTGTGCTCAGACTGAAACATTGATGTGATATTTGTAAACATTCAGCCAAAGAATTTACAAACTTCTTTCAGCTCCTCGGTATTGATGTGATTTAGATGCTAAAGAGAAAAAGATGGAACTGATCTATAACGAGTTTTTCACCTCCTTTTGGCAGTCACTGCCCCAGGGCCAGGTTTGCTGCAAACCCACCAACCCAGGCAGCGCTGGGGGGATTTCTCTCAGTTCTCATTTCATTCCCACCACCTCATTTTGGAGGAAATACTCAGGAATTGACTTTGTTCTTCTCTGTTACTTCTTACGTATGAATTGCCTCCAGCAAACACGCAGGAAGGCTGTATCCAGCCGGAGCTGCGGGAGCGCTGGCAAGCGATGCAGGGAATCCGTTTGTGACGTCCTCCCAAACCGACTTGAATCTTCTCCCAGTGTGGATTATTTGCTCCTGGTTTCGCAATACCAAAACCAGAAGCTGTAGGCATCTGCTCACTGCATTGTGCTCCATCTCTGCAGTCAAAAAATTAAATCCACCCCTGAAGAACTGGGCAGAAGGTTTGCCAAGCACAAGCAGCCCGATGGTCCGTCTGCCAGAAGAACCGCACAGTGATGTGGATGGGAGAGCAGGTGATTCCTCCTTGACCCTGGCACCATGGGCACCTCCCCCGCAGCATGGGAACAAATGCCATCATCAGATCTCACACACCTTACGTGGCTTGGTGCTGCCTTTTGAAATACTTACTGACAGATTTTTGGAAAGGGAGGTCACAGAGTAATCGGCCCCTGCCTGCAGTCAGTCTCAGCTGTGCCTCACTTGTCCTGATTCAATACACACTTCTGCAAGGAAACTCCCAGCTTCCCTAAAACTATTCTTGTCCTGATGGTCTGACTTGTGCTCCCATCCCTTGGTCAGCCAGCAGGAGTTCCTGACACTCTTTTTCTTTATCCTCCATCCTCCAGGTCCTGGTGGCCACCGTCGACAATGCCAACCTCCTTCTGCAGATTGACAACGCCAGGCTGACAGCTGATGACTTCAGGACCAAGTAAGCCACGTTTCCTGGAAAAATGGAAGGAAGTCTGCGGAGATGTTTGATGAAATGAGAAAATCCCATCCAAACCCCAAAAGGGCAATGTGAAAACAAAGCCTTCAAAATGGAGGTGTCATTTCCAAAGCAGCTGGTTGTCTAAATCTGTAGGCATTTAGGGATTGTTTTGCTTCCACCCAAAACATCACTGTTTTATTCCCGTTCCTCGTTCCTCTGCGGTACAACCTCCCCTGTGCAGAGAACTCGCACTGTGCCTCCGCTGTGCACTTGACCCGAGTGTGCACAGCTCAGCAAAGCCCAGACCCAGTAACGGCCCAGTGATGCCAGGAGCAAGGTGGTGGGAGGGAGTCAGATGGACACTGTTTGATGAGTTGTTCCCCTGCATTCACCACCATTCACCGTCAGGATCGTGTCCATGCACCATGGGGGTCCTGCAGTGTCGGCACGATGCCAGTGGCAGACTGAGGGGCTCTGTTCCTGGGAAGACAAGAGCCTGCGCGACTGTCACGACTGTCGTGACTGTTCTTTGTCCTTCCAGGTTCGAGACGGAGCAGGCTCTGCGCCTGAGCGTGGAGGCCGACATCAACGGCCTGCGCAGGGTCCTGGACGAGCTGACCCTGGCCAGAGCCGACCTGGAGATGCAGATCGAGAGCCTGAAGGAGGAGCTGGCCTACCTCAAGAAGAACCACGAGGAGGTGAGCAAAAACATTCAGCCTGGGACCAGAAATGTGATCTCTGGTCCCACCTTTAAGACTATGATGAGTTTTGAATTCCTGGGAGGGAAGATGAGAAGTGCTGGTGAGGAAGTGGAGATGATCCATTCTGGATAACAGCGCATCCTCCCCGGAGCCTGTACAAAACCATTCACCACTCGTTATTTCAGTACTGTCCACTGTAGCTGTTGGAGAGTTATCATCCATCCTGGCAGCTCCAGGCCTGGAAGGGTTGTCTCCAGAGAACTGAAGCCAACTACAGGCCCTGATTTATTCTCTGAAGAATTAACTCACATGGAGATTTCTTAAGAATTTGGATTATTTTATTTGTGATTGTGGAGCAAAGACCCCAGTTTGCTCCCTGTTGATGTGTCTCAGAAATACCTGCTGAAGGATGCTATCCTTCCTGAAGTACTCCGTGTTGGGAGGAACATCCTTATGTGGTGATTGTTGGATTGCACAAAGATGTCTTTCTCTTTTCTGCCAGGAAATGAACGCCCTGCGCGGGCAGGTGGGCGGAGAGATCAGCGTGGAGATGGATGCTGCTCCTGGAATCGACCTCACCAAGATCCTGGCTGAGATGAGGGAGCAGTACGAGAGCCTGGCGGACAAGAACCGCAGGGACGCCGAGCAGTGGTTCTTCAGCAAGGTGAGCTGGCACGCTGGCAGTGCCATGGGCACGGGACCCGAGGCTGCGCGCGCTCGCCGCTGCTGAACGGCACGGTTTTGCCTTGTTGCAGACGGAAGAGCTGAACCGGGAGGTGGCCATCAACACCGAGCAGCTCCAGAGCGGCAAGACGGAGATCACGGAGCTGCGACGCACCATCCAGAGCCTGGAGATCGACCTGCAGTCCCAGCTCAGCACGGTACGAGGGGCCGGCTCCCCGTGGGCTGGGGGCTCGCAGGGGCGTGGGCCAGGGGACGCACGGGTGCTCCCATCCCTCCCACCCTCTGTGCCCCCCTGAGCCCATCCCTCTCCTCTGCGTGCAGAAAGCGGCGCTGGAGGGCACCTTGGCCGACACAGAAGCCCGCTACGGCACCCAGCTGGCCCAGCTGCAGGGGCTGATCACCAGCGTGGAGGAGCAGCTGGCCGAGCTGCGCTGCGACATGGAGCGGCAGAACCACGAGTACAGGGTCCTCCTGGACGTCAAATGCCGCCTGGAGCAGGAGATCGCCACGTACCGCCGGCTGCTGGAGGGCGAGGACGCCCAGTACGTAGAGGGGCTTCGCTTGGGAGGGCACGTCGGGAGGAGACGGGAAACAGCAAAGGAAATAAAAACCGAACCACATGTGTTCCCTGGAGGGTCCGGTGAGCCCGTTCCCCGACCCCGGGCGTGCAACAGGCTCTCCCGTTTCGGGGCTACTAGTCCGAACAGCCCCGTGGCTATCGCAGCGCTGCCCGGGATCCGCGTCCCATCCCCCCAGTGCCTGTGTGATCCTGGGCAGGGGCAGGTGCCACTGCTGCTGGGATTGCTGCTGCCTTTATGCCTGCACCCCCCGGCACACAAACATCCTTGCCATTTTTTTCCTTTAAATTTTGACACTCTGCAGTTTCCAGAAGGCGTTTTAATCATGTACTGGTGCAAGAAGAAAGGCAGGATTTTAAATAATGATTTTGTCTTAGAGACTACTCACGTTTTTTCTGTTTCTGACCATTCTTTCTCTTTTCTCCTCCTCCAGCATGTCTTCCCACTACATCTCGCAGCCTGTGAAAGAAGGTAAGAACATGTCTTGGCTGAAGCACTGATCACACCGAGCTCTGTCATATCCTTTACCACCTTCTTAGCACAGACTCTTTTTTACCAATTTACTAAAATTATTATTTTATTATACTTTCAAAATGTGAATTGACATAAACCTTTGTTATGATATACCAAAACCTGTGCCAGAAGATTGTCTGCACAGACTGAATCTGTATAATGCAGTATTTAGGGGTAGGGATGTGGTGGTTACATGTGGTTTCTGAGGCAGTTTTGGTAATAACAAATCTACCCATGAGAATCTTTCAGACGCTTTCTCCTGGCCTCGCCATAAATAACGGCTCCTTCTTTCTCTGCTGTAGCACCTGTAACGACCCGTCAAATCCGCACCATCTTCGAGGAAGTGCAGGACGGGAAGGTGATTTCCTCCCGCGAGCAGATCACCCAGGCTGCCCTCTGAGGCGGCGCCGCTCTGCTGCAAACCGCGCAGCGAAGCGGCGGCAGATCCCAGCTGATGTGCTGCGGCCGTGCAGACCACGAAACGCATCTTCTCTTTTCGCCCCACTCCTGCATCCCCTCACCCTTCCTCTGAGCGCTGCGCCGTGCTGAGGAATCAAATAAAGCTTTTCTTCGCGCTCGTGCAAACCAGAGTCTGGTCTCATTGCTCCGAGGAGCCGGGCTGTCCCACCCCAGGAGCTGCAGGACAGAGCTCCTCCCTGGAAGGAGTGATATTCTCCATCTTTGGCACCCTGACGGCGGGGCTGGTACACCCACAGCTCCGTAACACCCGAGACCCGGCTGCTTCCGTGCAGACAGCTGATGTGGGCGGAGGAACTGGTGAGATGGTCGCGGGAGGTGAAACCTGTGACAGTCTTTGTATTTCAGCTCAGATTCGGCACTGGGGATTTCGGGTCGGGGCAAAGTGCTGCCTCCGCGCCTGCAGCGCGCAGCAACAGCGGAGCCGCAGCTTTTACCGCAGCGGGTCCGGGCGGGAAGGTGAACCAGAGCCAGGGCACGCAGCCGGGACCCGCTGCCGGGTCCCTCCCCGGCTCTGCTGCAGCAGTTGCCGTGCAGTCTGGGGAACAAGCTTTGAGGGAAAATGGGATCAGCCGTAGAGGCGGCGGGGACATGCTGGCTGACACCCCTCCAGCAACACAAACTCAGCTTAGTTTAATTCCCGCTTCCCAAGGCACCGCTAACGGGGCAGGAAAACACCGACGGCAAGTGGTGGGAACGGCCCGAACACGCAGAAGGATGCGGAGCAACCTGGGGAGGGAGTTGTGCACTCCCGGGCTGCCAGCGCTGCTCCCGACGCAGCGGTTCCCGTTGCCGTCAGCTGCCCCTGCCGTTCCTGGAACGCCGGTTCAGACAAATTCTTGGCGGGATTGTGCCACATTTATTACTTCCTAAACCCAACCTCCAAATCGATGGTGTGATTCAGAGAAGTGCTGCTGAATGTGGGTAAGAACGGAGCTGACCAGGCAGTTTTAAGACCCCTTTCAAGAAAATCCGCCCAGAGTTTCTGGGGAGATAAGAGAGAATTTATTTTTCATTCCAAAACATGGAATGCACATGGATGCACAGTGCATCACCCACAGCGCAAGCGGAGGCAGCAGGCGCAGGGGCGCACGGTTTGCAGGCAGCCCGTGCTGCAGCCGTGCAGCTCTGCCCGCTGCCACTGGGGCTGTGCCCCCGGCCCTGCAGAGCCGCTGCAGCAGCTGCCCGGTGCACCCTGCAGCAGCCCCGGGCACCACAGCCCCACGCGACCCGGCTCGCAGCTCCCCCAGCACCCACTGCCCTGTGGTAGGCATGGCTTTGGTTTGGAAGCTCACAGCCGATGAACAGCGATCCCATTTCCACTCGGATTCCACCAAGGACACACAGACACAGGCAGTGAACAGCTGCTGCTGCTCTGCCCCTGCGTGCCCGCATGCTGCATCGCGGATGGGCCACCAGGCCGGAATGGCACCGCTCCTTCCGGTGGCACTGGCTTCCAGCCACAGCACCTCTGCCATCCTTTCCGCTCCCGCACCCTCACAGGGGGCTGAGGGGTGCCCTCCAGGGGTGCCCCATGCCCAGGCTGGGTGAGGGCAGGTGCTGAGCAGGGCAGGGACAGACCCCGCGCTTGGCACCGGGGGTCTCCGGGACCCCCCGTTCTCCCGAGGATGGCACAGGGGCTGTCACCATCTCTCGCAGCCCCTCGGAGCCCCCGCAGCGGCCGTGTCCCTCCGGCTCCCGTCCGTGCGACACCAGGGGTGGGGATGCTGAAGGTGCCTCCTCGGAGTTCATCCTTGCTTTGCGTTTTTCTCCTGGAAAAGTCTGGGCACAGCCGTGTTGCTACAGAAACAACAAATAACACTTTGCTAACGAACCCCCCTGGTTTAAATACTCCTGCCACCGCAAATGGTGAGGGAGGTGTGGAAAACAGACGTTAATTCTCTCCTGCCTTCAGCACTAATAATTAGTCCCGACCGTCAGCAGCCGCCGAGGAGGGAGCCGCGGGTGCCAGCTCATGCCGACGGGCAGCGGCAGAAAGTGGCATTTTACTGCAGAAAGATGGTTTGACTTCTCGGGCTACGCGGAGCGAGTGTGACAGAAAAGGCCACTTTAGCAAGAGACACGAAGGTGTGGCTTTTCGGCCCATTTTAGGGAACTTCCCTGTGACAACCCGAGGCGAGGGCAAACCTTGTGGGCACACTGAAACACACAGAGGTGGTTTTGTCCGGGTGGTTTCACCCACCGGCTCTGCCGACACGTGTGTTTGGAGCCAGAACTTCCTCTGCACTTTCCTCCCGCAGTAAGACAGAATTGCACGTTTAATCACCACCGTGCCAGCAGGAAATCACTGCTGTGCCCGGGAACACGCTCGGGTCTCGAACCGGCTCGGTGTGCGCGTGCTCCCGACTGATTAATACTTTTTTATTTTAAAGAGAGCGCGATGCAAACAACACACAGTCATTTGTGGTTGTGTTCAATGGGAGGGCATGTAAATAACATCTCAGAATTTTTAGTATGTTGTTTTAAGTCCTAATTAACACTTTGTGATTTTAATTGCTGCCTTGTGGTATTATCACAATAGCGTAGCTGTTTGGAGCAATGTGCATTTTTATGTCACAGCGGTTAAAATAGGGAACAAAAGATGGAAGAAAAGGCAATTTCATGTAAAGAAAGAACACGCTGTGAACCTTGTGATGTCGTGACAGTTCCTGCTCCTGCAGCCGGCTGGCAGGAAGCTGATTATTCCTTCTGGCTGCCAGGTCCAAAAGGCTTTGCCCAAGTCAAGGCTGAGGGTTTGGACCCGCACGAGGGCTCCGTACTGGTGTCGCCGCCGACGGTGCCCTTCCCTGTGCCACCGCTGCAGACAGCGGGGACGGCCCACGAGTTCTGCCCTTTTACATCCCCTGGGGGAAGGTGAGGAAATGAAGACGGGAGAGAGCACATTCCTTGGAGCCGCCCGTCCCGGCCGCCCCCGCGCTGCTGCGCCTTCGCCGGCTGCACCTGGGGAAGCCGAGCGGAACGTGGGTGTCCGCTGGCCCCGCGCCCCGACTGCTGGTGCTCACGCGACACCAAAACGCTGCTGCCAAGAGCCTGAACCCGTCCTCTGGCCAGAGCAAACACGGGGCAGGTTCCAGTTCTCCAGCTCTCCGAGCCGTACAGACTTGTCTCCGGTGGCAAACGGGAACATCGCTGGCTGTGTTTCTCCAGAGCAGCCAACTCCTAATATTCCAAGGACACATCCCACTCCTCTATCGTTTCCAGCTTTCTTCAGATAGAGGGGAGGGAGTCATGCCCTGGAAAGCTACTCAAAACGTACCTTTGCTGCTCATTTCCAAACTCTTTCCCCCTTCCTTTGGCAAATGATCTAAGGAAGAACTTGGCTGTTGGGAAGGGGTTGTTGGGGCCTGTCTGTGAAGACAGTCGACCAATTCCACCATGTAGACACATGAGAAATATCTTCTCCTCCACGCCCTGCGTTATTAGCTGGTGACACTCAGATTTGTGGTTTCTGCCCGTGACGCAGGTCAGCGCTGAGACCAGACAGCGGAGCTTGACCACGTCTGGTGCACTCGTGTTTGGAGCCTTTTTGCTCTTCAGAGGCAACTGGTACCGGTCCCGAAGCTCTGTTTACATGGGAGCTGCAAACTCCAAACTCTCACTGAAGTTGTCCTCTCTGGTCGCAACTGATAAATGTTCGTCACAGCAAACCTCACCAGCATTAGCTGCTGAGCTGCAGTACCGTCGATGTTGAGCTCTTGTTCACAGTGCTTAGAGACCAGGAGCTTTTCTCCTTACATCCTTCATCCACTTTATGCTATTCCACATTTTTTCCTGGAGCATCTCATAATTTTTAAGTTATGCCAGCTAGTAGCCATTCCCTGCCCTTTCTGAATGGGTCGCCAGGCTCTCGTTCACACAGAGCAAGACAGAACATCCACTGCTTGTTGCCTTTTCATATTCTTCCACTCTTGGGTGGTCTGTCAAGCGAAGTGAAGAACTGAATGAGCCCTGAAGCATGAACTCCCTTTTCATTGCTTTTTCATCACAGAACACCCTTCCCTCTGTGGATCAAAGAGAGGACTTGTATTTCCAGGACCAGTAGCCAAGTTCCTTCTAGCACCATTGTACGCACGGGACTGCAGATGTACGTTCAGGGCTTCACGACACGGCTGTCCCTGCAGATGTGCCGCGTGAACAACGTAAGGAGAGACAGGAAACTGGTAGCTGGGACAACAGGACAGAGCAAAAGAGATGCTGACTTACTCCATCAAAACGCTGTCTGAATAGCTCCGTTTCAGAGCTAAAAGTACAAAGCAGAATTAAAATGTAGCCCTGAGCAAAGGAGCCTCCTACTTTGAATCACACCTGACTATTTACTTGGAAACGGAAGAAGCATAAAGACGCCCTTTGTGAGATAAACAGTTTCCCGTGAAATATGACAAAAAGCACAAATAGAACAAAGGCAAAAATGACGATTCTGGAAGTTGGCTCAGATTTTAGGAGTGATGAAAATCATCGGGAATGCAACAGAAAAAAAAATGCGCCGGCAACGCCTCCTGCCCGGGCTATAAAGGGCCCCGAGCCGGGGGGAAGCGGCACTCGCTGCCGGGACTGCCGAGCCGGTGCCTCTCTCCAGCCCTCCAGCCTCCGCCAGCCTTCGCCATGAGCACCACTGTCCGCCAGTACTCCTCCTCCACCTCCCTCAAGGGCTTCGGGGGCCTGGGGGGAGGCTCCAGCAGGCTTTCCTCCGTGCGTGTCGGGGCAGGAGGCTACAGGGCCCCCAGCGTCCACGGCGGCTCTGGCAGCTACTCGGTCTCTTCCCGCGTTGTCTCGGGGCTCGGAAGCGGCTACGGGGGCAGCTACTGCAGCAGCGTAGGAGGGGGCCTGGGCAGCGGCTTTGGGGGCAGCTATGGGGCTGGCTTTGGGGCTGGCTTCGGAGGTGGCTTTGGAGGTGGCTTTGGAGGTGGCGATGGCATCCTCCCGGCTGGCGAAAAGGAGACGATGCAGAACCTCAACGACCGCCTGGCTGCCTACCTGGACAAAGTGCGTGCCCTGGAGGAGGCCAACACCGACCTGGAGGTCAAGATCAGGGAATGGTACAAGAAGCAGGGACCTGGTCCAGACCGCGACTACAGCCCCTACTACAGGACTATCGAGGAGCTCAGGAACAAGGTAGGATGCTGTGCTTACCAAGACACCTTCTTTATAGTCACATTAAAAAAGACTGCCCTGTTCCTAAAAGCTGAGGAGTATTAAAAGTGACAGGTAATTGGGGTGCGATGGGAAAACTGCAAGAGCATGCTTGGAAATGACACAGTTTATCAACAGCAGTTTCTTGGTCATGTCCTCCACAAGGCACAAAGATGGGTTTTCTACTACCCGTTTCAGGGTAGGGAGAAATACGGGGCAGGAAAGCAGGAGCCAGGGGCTGCCGGGCACGGTGCGGGTACCTGATGCTCCGAGGTTCTCCTGGCCACGCCAGCGTTTCCTGCCTTTGCTCAATGCTACTGATGCCCCAAGTATGTGCTCCCTGTGCCAGGCTCCTGACCGAGCACTCTGCAGGCAGGGACACGTTATCTCTTTGGCACCAATGACTACTGAACGATATGCAAATGGAGATGCAAGTCATTCTCATAAATATCCTACAAATCGGATCTTTTTCAGCCCGACAGGAGGCTCAAGGTAGAGGTTAAAAAAGAAAGAAACTGCCCAATGGGATGGTTGTTCTTTGGGAGGTACAAACACAGACACGAGTGAAATCCAGGAGTCTGAACGTACTGGGCAGTGGTGGGCGGCTTCAGAGGTGCTGAAGTCAAGTGCATGCCCTGCTCTAAAGTGCAGTAGATGAAACCATGGCCAAGCTTGTTTCTTTACTCCTAGCAGCTCCCTGGCTGGTTTTAGGCAAAAGTCCTTGAACAAAAGCACCAGAACCTGTCCTTCCTCTCCTACCCCCCATCACCATCCTCCCTCTGCTCACATGACTCATCAGGAGCTGATTGCCTGGTCCCTCACCACCGCCTCCGCGAGGTGACAGCAGCCTCAGTCAGCGCGGGCCCCACGGAGGGACGGTGGGGCGGGCGGTTGGGTGACGGCAACGCCTGGTCTGTGAGAGCAAATGCCAGAGAAACGGGCAGTGGCGCTGCCAGGCTCAGGAGCCAGTCCCTGGGAAATCACATACCCAGAATTTGGCAGTTCTTTTCCCCTTCTCTTGGGCTTCACCTGGGGTGAGGGGCTCTTGCCTCCATAGAAGAGACAGAGGAGAAGACAAAGCTTCTCTTCAAATTCCAGCGCGTCAGGAGCTGATCCGGAGCACTGCAACATGTGGAGGCAGAAGCTGCCTCCGGATTTGCGCAATGACGCGCTGGGTCCCACGGAAACCCTCTGCTCGTGCCCCCGAGGCAGCCGGACCCTTCCCTCCCCTCCCGCTCCACGGCTGGGAAATTGCCACCTCAATATTCCTGGATTATTGCTTGGATATCCCCTGAAGCGTCAGAACTCAGCGAGAGCTTTTCATTAGCTTGTGGCTACAGAAATTACTGCTCATTAAATGGCCAATCGTTTTCAAAATCCCAGCACAAATATTTGCCCCTCAGGTGGAATTAGGAAAGCCGGCCGATCCAGGCACCAGGCACTCCTTCCTCAGCCCTTTCTTCCGTCTCAGCTGGGCGGCTCAGCGTTGCCAGGCAAAGCCCAGAGGGCTGCCAGGACTCGGAGCGTGGCGCGAGTGCCTGGAGATGCCACTGCGCAGGGGCAACGCGCGGTGGCACGTGCGCAGGGCAGTGTCTTCACACGTCTGAGTCAGTGCCAAGGAGAGCCCCAGCAGCCTGTCCCTTCCTTTGCAGAGTCCATGGAAGTCCAGCCCAACGGGCAGGAGGTTCAGTGCTGCTCCAGTCCCTCTCAAAGGGAACTCAGGCAGCAGCATCCACTTTTTGGAACCACGTTTTCACTCTTTTGCTTTATTTATCCCCCCAGATTCTTGCAGCAACTGTCGAAAATGCCAACATCGTCTTGCAGATTGACAATGCCAGGCTGGCAGCTGACGACTTCAGAACCAAGTAAGTCCAACATCTGCAAGAGTTCTTACAAGAAGGGAAGGAAAAGTCAGTCTGTTGAAGGCTTTCCTTTGCCTTCTGCAACTGAGGTCGCTCCACCAGGTCACTGCTCACTGGAGTGTGACATTTGGGACATGCACATCCCTTCCCGGCCACAGCCTTGCCTTGCCGTTCCGTGCTGTGAACGTTTCATGACAGATGCTTGGCAGACGTGTGCCAAGCTGGGGATGGAAACAAGCTCAAGCCTGTATTGGCTGGGCCCCGCGGTGCAACCGTGTGCGTGTTCCCAGGTTCGAGACGGAGCAGGCTCTGCGCATGAGCGTGGAGGCCGACATCAACGGCCTGCGCAGGGTCCTGGACGAGCTGACCCTGGCCAGAGCCGACCTGGAGATGCAGATCGAGAACCTGAAGGAGGAGCTGGCCTACCTCAAGAAGAACCATGAGGAGGTGAGCACAGAGCAGGGCTCAAACTGTGACCTACAAAATGTACCCAGGGCACAAGGGAAGGTGGGTCAGGTCAAACGTGCAGGGGAGTCTCTGCAATTAGGGCTGTCAGGAGACACTTGAGTGGGTAAAGGGGAGGGAAACAATCCCTTCTGACAGAAACTCCAGGAGAAGGTCTGTGGGGTTTGTGTGCTGGGTGCAAATAAGAAATTTGTCATGATGGGAACGTACCGATTGCACCCTGATGTGTATCCTGTGTCTCCTCTCTGCCAGGAAATGAACGCCCTGCGCGGGCAGGTGGGCGGAGAGATCAGCGTGGAGATGGATGCTGCTCCTGGAATCGACCTCACCAAGATCCTGGCTGAGATGAGGGAGCAGTACGAGAGCCTGGCGGACAAGAACCGCAGGGACGCCGAGCAGTGGTTCTTCAGCAAGGTGAGCCGGCACGCTGGCAGTGCCACGGGCACGGGACCCGAGGCTGCGCGCGCTCGCCGCTGCTGAACGGCACGGTTTTGCCTTGTTGCAGACGGAAGAGCTGAACCGGGAGGTGGCCATCAACACCGAGCAGCTCCAGAGCGGCAAGACGGAGATCACGGAGCTGCGACGCACCATCCAGAGCCTGGAGATCGACCTGCAGTCCCAGCTCAGCACGGTACGAGGGGCCGGCTCCCCGTGGGCTGGGGGCTCACAGGGGCGTGGGCCAGGGGATGCACGGGTGCTCCCATCCCTCCCACCCTCTGTGCCCCCCTGAGCCCATCCCTCTCCTCTGCGTGCAGAAAGCGGCGCTGGAGGGCACCTTGGCCGACACAGAAGCCCGCTACGGCACCCAGCTGGCCCAGCTGCAGGGGCTGATCACCAGCGTGGAGGAGCAGCTGGCCGAGCTGCGCTGCGACATGGAGCGCCAGAACCACGAGTACAGGGTCCTCCTGGACGTCAAATGCCGCCTGGAGCAGGAGATCGCCACGTACCGCCGGCTGCTGGAGGGCGAGGACGCCCAGTACGTAGAGGGGCTTCGCTTGGGAGGGCACGTCAGGAGGAGACGGGTACCAGACACAAAACGTGCTGTCCAGGGACTCAGTCCAGTTGCAGCCTTCAGGGTTCATCCTTATGTTCAGACCAGCCGTGGCTGCCCAGTGACTCTGTCCCTGGTGTCCACCTGCACTGGGATGCTGTAATGGGCACCCCCCGCTACTGGAAGGGGCTGTGGTCCCTCTGCCCTCCAGGAGACGCTGAGCAGAGCTGTGGTTTTAGTCACCTCTGTGAGGCTTTTCTGTTTTCCTCCTGCCTGAATGCAGACCCTGCATAACACCAAAAAAAGGACTTTGTCCGTAACTTCGCTTTGTTTTTCTCCGTCTCTTGCAGCATCTCTTCCCAGTACTCCTCCGCCATGTCCTCGCACTCGGGCAGAGATGGTAAGGACCAATCTTGCCGCGCACATTTATAAGACACAGGTTTGAGATCTGCTCTCGGAGCAGCTGTTGAACCGACGGGGGGGAAATGCCCCCTCGGGCTGTGCCCCGCGCCGGCTGCGTCGGGGGCAGCAGTGGGGAGAGCTCGTGCGCGTCCTGCAGCTGCCAGCCGCAGGAAAACGCTGTCGGGAAGGGAAGTACCTTGTGCTCCTTCACCACGAGAATGATCTGCCCTAAACGGGCCTCGTGACGGAGCAGCCGCTCTTCCAGCTTCACGCAGGCCGGAGCAATCCCACGACAGCGCCCGTTCGGGGCGCGCGCCTTTGCCTTCCTGCGCCCTCCCACTTGCTGGGCTCCCTCCTCCTCCTCGCCACCGTAGGGCTGCTTAAAACAGCATTTTCTGGGGCTTTGTGGCATTTCCAACGTCTCCCCGAAGCACATGCGATATCTGATAATGTGTTAAGAAATTTCCCTCCTTCCTGCCCCCGGAATAATTGTCCCCCGCTTTCCTTTTGCAGCCATGACGTCTTCCCGTCAGGTCCGCACGATCGTTGAGGAGGTGCAGGACGGGAAGGTGGTCTCCTCCCGGGAGCAGGTCGCGCTCACCACTCGCTAGGAGGGACGGTGGCTCCGGGGACCCTCGAGCCCAGGCTCCGACGTGGTGAGGTCGTGTCACAGACCGCGGCCACCCTCGTTCACCTGCTCCCCCCTCCTCTTTTACCCCAGTTTCACGCGGGTGCCATCGTGCACTCTGTACACATTTAATAAAGCTTTTTTTCCTCGTTCATGCAACTGCAGACTTGTCTGTCACTGATACGTGATCTGTCAAAGCCTCAGGGTTGTGTGTTCGTGCCAGGGAAAGTCCTAACAAACCACAAGAAGCAGCCAGCGGGAGGAGGGGAACGGAGGGATATGGGTTCCACCTGGAGCAAACAGAATTTGAGACAGCTTTTTCCACTGAAGCCATTGCTCATAAATACATGGGACTGACAGAGACATAGAAAAGTTTGATATTTGATATGAGACGGAGGCAATGACGGAAGGGTGATGTTTGAGGTCAATATGCCACACGACTGACAATTAAAGCCAACAAAATAAAGCTCAGCTCTCTAATTCTTGGTGTCATAAAGAATCACTTTCTCCTGTAGGTTGAACTTAATTGACTTCGGCAAGACTCCTACTGTCATGTGCACCATTCTGAGACACGAGCACAACATCAGACTGGGTGGCAGATCTGATACGTACGTGCCTTCTGTCTTATTTGCCTGTCTCTAAATCACACTGCTACGCACATCGTACCAAAACTTCACACAGGTCTTTTCATGCTGCCCGAGGGCTGCACTTGCCAGGTTCTGGAGTCGCCATTGCTTAATCCGCAGAGGGATGAGTAGCAATAACGTTTTATCACTATGACATCTCGCAGATGACTACTGCAATCCCTCTCAAAACACACGAGCTGGTTGCCGTATGCCAACAGCGTCTGCAGGCACGCTGCCGCTCAGGATGAGGTGACGCAGCTCCTGCGCCCGCAGCCAGGTAAGCGGGTTTGCCTTTGCCCACTCACCGCCCGGAGTGACACAGGAGCCAAAGGGTGCTACGCTGGTCGCACATCCACCCAACGTGTCTTGTGGGCCAGATGGGAGAGGGGAGCCTTTCAGACCCAAAAGCCTGATGGGATCACTTTGATCCAACTTCATGCTTTCCAGCCAGTGGTACTCGGGATGTCCAGTCTTGGCCTCTTGTTCATCACCCCCCTCAACAAAACAGTCTGGGCCTCAGACAAAAGGGAAAGGTCTGCAGTAAGTCAGCTTCCCTCTGCTCACGATGGGGTACAAGGGGCTTCTGCCGCTGAAGTTGAGCACCTTTCTTGCTTGGATTATTATTGGTGATTCATTCTCCTTCAGCCTCCACAGAAGTGTTATGATCCTTATTGAACAATTCCAAAGGCATGCTCCCGGCCTGAACAGACTCCTGAAAAGAGTCGATGATGTCATGCTGGGCATGACAAGACAAGCAAAGGGGAGGGAAGGTGATCGAAGAAGTGGGGAACCTGCCAGGTCTTTCCAGAAAAGGGAGTGTGAAGACATGTTATCGTTCCGAATTGTTTCGCGGTTAGACAAAAGGGCAGGAAACGAAACGCAGACCGGAGTGCAGAGTTCATTGGCTGCATCAAGATTTTCTCTTTGCTGGAATAACAGACCTTCCTTGCAGGAATAGGAAGTCTTCTAACCCAAGTGAGTTAGAGCCATCTCAAAATTAAAAACTGGATTGAGCAAACGTGCACTTTAGTGTCAGGCTGTCTGACACTGCACGGCAATGGGCAGGGGTGCAGGCTGGAAACCCCGATGACACTGCAAACGTGCTGTTCTTTTGGCCATCACAAGAGAGTCGCTGTATTTCAGTTGCAAATGCAGCTTTTTTACTCTCAAGCCATCTGCAGAATGCCCCAAACATTATGGATTAAATACAAGTGGGACGCTAAAAGAAGATGTCAGTCCAAGCGTGTCTGGCTCTGCCAGCAGCACTTGGCATGGCCACTTCTGCAGCCAAAAGGACACAAGGGAGAGATTTATCACGCAGCTAATCGAGTTATCTTTGACATCTGTCACCCTGTGCTGAGATACCCATTTACATCTGTTGGCAGGAATGAAACGAACACCTGGGAAATGCCGGGAGAACAGCTGGGGGAGCTGATGGACAGCCCGGGTTTGTCATCAGTTGATTCAGTTCCACTCGGAGGATCTTATCAGGAGTTTTCCTCACTCCACTTTTCATTTGCATCAATGAAAAGGCTTAAATTCTGCATACGGCTCCGCGTAACCCTGTTATCACAGCCCAGGGAGGAGTCGAGGCTCAGCGTAAGTAATCACGGTGCAAAATACCACCTAAGTGTCAGGCAATTTTTTTTTTTAATTACTACTCTGCGCTACACAGTTTGCATTTGTGAAACATGGATGAATTATCACATCCAAGAGATGGACAAACACTGGCTTTGGAGAGCATTTTTCAGATTTTCTGCAAGATGTCAGCACAAGAAAAGCCTCGTTAGGATTCAGCAAGGAGTTGTAGCAGCAAGTCCTCAGTGAATAATGGTGAAACTTTAGTGGACAACAAAACAAAACAGGAAACCAATAATGTCCTTGAAAGGTATTTCATCAGCTGAGACACAGAGACAAATATGTAGGATGTGCCGGTGTCAAACTTCATATATAATAGCAGGAACACCTAAAATAAGTGACGCCTACAATGAGCATCATGCTTCCCGTCTTTGAAACTCCATGTTCACATCAGACGGTCGTTTCTGCAATGCCCCGAGAAGAAGGATTGCTGTTATTATTGTTTCCACCCTACAAAGCACGGAATTGAGACTCGGAGAAGCCGAGTGATTTGCCTGAGTGATTTGCAAAGCTGGGATCAGAACCCTGGAGCATCTAGTGCCATCAGCGAGACGCAGACCAGTTTCGGTACAGCCAGAAACACGCAGAAAAGAAGTGGAACGACAATTACCTCACCAGCTCGATAAGAAAATACTTTGCAAGTGGCAAACACCAGACTTTTCCACAGGTGAAACACTGAGATTCAGCAGACAACGAGCAGCCAGGAGGTAGGGCTGCCTGCAGCTCTCACTGCTGCATCGGGGCCTCCTGATGAGGCTGTCCAGCCCTCGGAGCCGGCGTGCTCCGAGTGCCAGGCAGTGCCTGGCTCTCAGCCACTCACCCTGGCACTGCCAGGTGTTGCTCTGAGCCCGGAGCTGAGCTTGGGCTGGCGGTCAGGCAGGGTGAGGGCAGCAGAACTCGGGGTTGGGTGCTGTGTCTGAGTCACTGAGGCTCCAGGGAAGTTCTCTTGAACTTGGAAACAGGCGGTGACTCAGGGAATGTCTGCAACAACACAAAATGCTGCATCTGCTTCTCGGGGGCATATTGCACTTTCTGTGCATCAGCTCACATTAGCTTACCCAGTCTTAAGCCTAAAAACATCCCGCGACTACCAAAGGAGTTTCCTCCGGGGAAATCTAATCTTTTTTCTCCTTTTCCTCGCTCTTCGGAACCCGATCAGTTTGTGCAGCAGAACAACCCTCGGGAATAACACCGCGGTGCCCATCCTCTGCCACCATCCCGCTGCCCCCTATGAGGCACAGTGCGAGACGCAACCGTAAAGCCGAAATACGATTCCTGTCTATTTTTCACCAAGCTCATTAAATGGGAACAGCAGCTTTGCCTCGGGGAGGCTTTTCTGCTCATTTGTTACTTGAAGTAATAATCTTTCCTTGTCAGCCCTGCACTGCTGTTCCCGAAGCGCCCACGGGAAACCCTCGTGAGCCGTCGTTCCTCTCCTCCGCTCGCCCCGGGCGCAGCGCTGCCCGCGAGGGGTCCCAGGACAGCCCGGGACGGCGCGGCAGAGGCATCGCCCGTGGCGGGCTGCACGGCTGCGGTGAGCAAAGCTCTGTCTGTAGACTCCAGTCTGGAAGTCAATGAGAGATAATTCTGCCAAGAGCCGCCCATTATGCATGTAGATACTGTCATTAGCACATCTCCTCATCAAAAAATGAAAATCTCTTTTAATAAAATGAGGACTGAAACTGCTGGCAGGTCTTGACGTATGCTGTGGTGTGAAAACAAGAGCTGGTTTTAATACAAATATCAAATTTTGGAAAGGAAAAAAGCTACCATGAAGAACACAGATCCAGTAAAGTCAAGAGCAGATTATTATTCTCCTTTACAAAAGCTGTATAAATTCCAGTCACCTTTGGCAAGGTCTGAAGTTCGAAAGGTGAGGGAGAAACGTGGACACCTCTGCTTAGTTTTCAATAATTGTAAAAAACTCCACTCACTAACATTTTATTTTTTCTTATTGAAAAATGAAGTACCATACATTTATCAATTAAATTCAATGAAATGTTAGCGTCACAGTATTTTTACGGTTCTGCTATGGAAAAAAAAGACAGATTCTGACCAGTTCTTCTCCTGTTTCACTCCCGCTCCAGCAGCGAGAGCAGCTGCTGGGCTCCACGACGGGGGAGCCTGATCCTGACCGTGCTGCAGCCTCCACCGAGGATCTCGCCAGCCATGAGGCATCGCGCCATGGCACCATGGCACAGGCTTCGCTTCCTAATTACGGATGTACCAAAGGATGGACATACACAGAACCCACACCACATTTAAGGGGTTCTGGATTTGCAGCGTCAAGATAAAATCAAGACTAATGAAGGTGCCCAAATGGCATAAGCAATATTTCTGAGACAGGCTGCACCTGACGCGTCCTGTATGTGATGTGTCCAGGTGACCTGGATGCCAAAACCAATGCTGAACAACACAGGGTGAAAGTCAGCCAATATTAGCATGGCTGTATTAATATTATTAATAAAATGAAAGATTCAGATGACAAAACATTTTAATTATTTCCCTTCTTCCTCAATTCAGCGCTCCAAGACTGAAAAATAGGCTTAATATCTTTTATTAAATGATCTGTTCTAGCATCTTTTCTAAATTTAATACATTTCCCCTACATTATAGCTGGAAAATTTCCATGGTGCTGGTTGGAACTGGGTCAGAACTAGACAGGATGAGGCTGCTTCTGAAACTCTCCGTGTTACTGTTTTAGAAATCTCATGAAACATCTTATGTAGCTGCTCCCTCTTGGCAGTGAATATCCCTAGTTAACTGCAACATTTGGTTCTCAGGAAATATTCTTTCTTCTTATTTTGGATAAATATTTGAATGTTTTTTCTACCCTTGAAAGCAAAATATCTCCTTCGAAAGGGGATGTTTTGATGCACGCAGGGGCAAGGGAAGTAACAAACACTCCCTGGTAGCTCGAGTGCCACGTTTTTCTGGGCACTCCAAGACAAGCGAATTCCGAGGTCGAGCGACCCCGACCCCGGCAGGTTCTCACTCATCCGACGGCCGCGTGGAACGGCCCGGCCTCTCGCCGCGGTGCGCGGGCGGAGAGGCGGCACGGCCCAGGGGGCTCTCCTGGCTCCGGTCCCAGGGACCGCGGGGCAGCCGAGAGAGGGGCACCCCCGAAGGGGCCGAACAGGCTCCGTCAGACAGGGGACGGCTTTCCCACAGCTTTCACTTTCCGGGTAGACTCGCCCACGTCAGGGATGGATAATTGCTCTGATGTTTAATTCCCCGGGCGCTCTCGGGTATCGTCGTTTTTTGTGTCACTGTTGTTTAGTTGTCATCACAAGTCAGACCTGATGATTCAGGAAGTAACATTTTTGATGTAGTTTTGAAACACGCTTCTGTTAACCAAAGCATCTTTCTGTTGTGGGATTTCTGGAGACAAACGCCTTTGGGGAAATATTTCCGGCTGAAAAAAAAAAAAAAGTACTAGCCAGGTCACAAGGAGGAAGAATAAACAGCCCTTCTCCGGTGGCAACATCCAGGAGGAACGGTATAAATAGAGGACTGCGGGGACAGCGCGGTGGCAGTCGGATCGCGCAGCGCTCTGTGCAGCTCCGAGTCGGATCGCGCGCCCTCGCCATGAGCTGTGCCGTCAGGCAGGTGGTCACCGCCTGCTCCCAAGGCAGGAGCAGCGCCGGCAGCTCCGCGGCTGGCAGCGGGAGAAAGGTCTCCACCGCCTCCTCGGGAAGACACGCTGCCTACGACTTCGGTGGAGTGGTCGGCAATTTCTCCGGCGGCAGTTTAAGCGAGGGATTACTCGGGAAGCAGCTGAGCGCCGGCAGCGCGACCGGCGGGAGCTTTGGAGCTGCCCAGCGGGCTTGTTCTGCCCTGGCGTTCGGCGGCGGAGGCATCTGCGCTCGGGGCGTCGGCGGCGCGTTCGCCAGGGCTGGCTGCGGCGATGGCATCTTGTTCGCCAACAACGAAAAGGCGACGATGCAGAACCTCAACGACCGCCTGGCCTCCTACCTGGACAAGGTGCGGCTGCTGGAGGGGGACAACGCCGACCTGGAGTGCAAGATCCGGGAGTGGTACGCCAAGGTCGGGCCCAGCTGCGAACCACGGGACTACAGCTGTTTCCATAAGGAGATCGAAGACCTTCAAAACCAGGTAAATCATTGTTTTTCAAGAAAATTCTGATGTTTCTTTGGGCTCTGCTCTCCCATGTGGATGGACCAATGCCAAATGGCGGAGGCAATAGCCATGTCTCTGGCTGTGCCCACACAGTGGTAGTTAATATGAAACGGACGGTTCCAGGGAGGAGGACACTGCATTTACAGGGAACTGAAGTTCCAGCACAGCTGCTCCACCAAGCTGACACGCGGGTTTCCCCGCTGTAATGCCCTCTAACTGCTTAATAATCCCAATATACGGAAACATAAAACAAATGGGTTGCATCACCCCAGGTGGAAGCTTCCTCCAGGGCCTTCTGTAGCCAGAGGAAGCCATGAGCCCAAATCTCTCTCCTGCATCTTCTTTTCCAGATCCTCTGTGCAGCCATGGAGACTAACAAAATCCTTCTGAACATCGATAACAACAGGATGACCGCTGATGACTTCAGAGTGAAGTGAGTACGGTCCTGAGCTGGACTGGGGGTTCCCACTGCCCGCGGAAGGGCAGGTGAGCGATGGTGGTGGGCAAGCCCTAACGCTCTGCTGGCCACGCTGCCGCCCTCAGAAAGGCCTGGGTACCATCGACCATGGTCATGGCATTGCACGCCTGAAGCCAAAGAAGAACTTGTCCTGAATTTTTTCTCCCCAAAGGCAATCAAGGGCTCACGGTGGTTTACTGACATGCTGACTTTTCTTTATCGCCCGTGGCCGAAGGTACGAGACTGAGTGTGGTCTCCGGCAGAACGTGGACGCAGACATTTGCAACCTGCGCCCTGTCCTGGACCAGCTGGCCAGCTGCAAGACCGACCTGCAGCTGCAGTGCGAGGCTTTGACCGAAGAGATGTGCTGTCTCAAGACGAACCACGAGGAGGTTAGACTGCCCCTTTCTCTGCGAGAAATACGAGCAAGAAGAAGGAAAGTCCCCTCGAGTGTGAATATTACTGATGTGCTGCACGTGTTCTCTGCAGGAAATGAACTGTCTGAGGAAGCAGGCGACTGGAGATGTGAGCGTGGAGGTCAACGCCTGTCCTGGCCCAGACCTGAGGAAGATCCTGGAGGATCTGAGGTGCCAGTATGAAACACTGATGGAGCGCAACCGCAAAGAGACCGAGCAGTGGTATGCCTGCAAGGTACTAGAGAGGTGCAGAGCTGTTCCCTGCTCCGCCTTTGGGGGAAAAGGGGAAAACGTGAGATTAAGAACACTTACTGGAGATGTCTTAATATCAGCAGTTGTGTCACAGATGTGCCCAGCATCTCATTGTACTGCCCAATTTCAGTGCTCTGCTGCTCACGGCAGAGGGGCCACTGCACGCTGTTACTGGGCCACATGGAATAAATGGGAGGGGTTCAGATTTGGAAATGCTCCGGTTCGGTGCAGGGCGCGCACAAGCAGCGTGGGGAAGCCCCCGGCACGACGAGATGCTGCGGCAAGGTGAGGAAAGGGCTGCTCTTCTCTAACTTTGCAGGTGGAGGAGGTGAATCTGGAGGTCATCACAAGCAGCCAGGAGATAGAGTCAAGCAACAAACAGGTCACTGAGCTGAGACGTCAGCTGCAGGCCCTGGAAATCAACATCCAAGCCCAGCTCACCATGGTAGGTGACGCCGTAGGATCCACATCTCAGACTCCCCAGCTCTCGTTAGAAATCCACGCGACCAGAGCGGCACCCGACGCCAGCCGGGCCGAGCGTGCAGCACACCCAGGTACCTTTGTGTTGTTTCCCTCCTCAGAAAGAAAACCTGGAAGCCTCTTTGGCGGAAACCGAATGTCGCTACAACAAATACCTGGCGGAGCTGCAGAGTCAGATCTCCTGCGTGGAGCAGCGCTTGGCTGAGATACGCGCGGAAACCGAGTGCCAGAACCAGGAGTACAAGACCCTCCTGGACGTCAAGTGCCGCCTGGAGCAGGAGATCCAGACCTACCACTGCCTGCTGGAGGGCGGACAGCACGACATCATGTACGCAGCCCACGGACGGGCGCGGGCGCAGTAAAACCTCTCTGCTTTCACTTACAGGGATAGGGAAATTCGGGATACAAGCGGTAAAAGCAACACTGTGGTGAGGAACCAGTACAGACCTGCTGCCAGACAGGGAAACCACGTGGCACTTGAGGATTTGGCTCTGCTGCACGTCCAGGGTACAAGCCAGAGATCATTGCCTCATCCTGGGGGACCTCTGGGACCCCCAGAGCCGTGGCAGGCACCGGGCAGGTGACAGGCAGGTGGCACTGCCAGTGGGGCAGGGGCTGTTACGGAACACCGTCGTTTAACTGAGTTTTACGGGCTTTGCCACAGCCAGACAGGATTAGGGACTGGCAGTTAAATAACCGAAACAATAAATTATCTAAACAGTCTCAGTTTCACACAACAATTTTAATTAAAGTTTTGGGAAATTTAATTTGTATGCAAAGCAGTTGGCTCTTCCCCGCCTCCCGTTGACGGGGGTTTTGAAGAAGCGAGGCACGCTGTTCATCTGCTAAATGGCTGCACGCACACAGAACCAGCCTGAGCACCCACCCGCTCCATTAGCTTGGAAAAAGAGGTATTTTAATGGTGGGGCTCTCCTGGACTCTCCAGTCCTAAATTAGTTAAATGAAAAATCAGTTCTTGTTCCAAACTGCCAGCTGCAATGGATGAAATGCCACTGTGGGAGCTGATCTCAGCCCCGGGTAACCCCGAGCACGTCAGGATGGAAAAGCACTGGCTGCCCGCAGACAGGCGGGGGGAGCTCGGGCTAATTGTGGCTCTTAATGACCCTGGTGGTCCGGCGGGGAAGGGGCCAGCAGTGACCGCAGAGGCGCAGCGCAAGCCAAGGCTCAGGTCCCGCGGCAGATCCCCCGGGCGGGACGGCGGTGGCTTTGGTTACTGGAGCTGTCTCCTTTCCGCAGAGGGCCAGTGGGAAGAGGAGTCCCCGCGACATCCGCTGGAAGGAGCGGTGGGATTAAAGCCAGCCTGTGCCAGCCGTGCCTGCCCTAGGCTGGCACGCGCCGGGGGAGGACGCGGAAGGTGAGGAGTGCCCGGGAAGCCTGCGAGCAGGACCACGGGTTGCTTCTTTACTCCTGCCATGTACCTGGGGAAGAGGAGCACGAGCGGTCTCCAGGCTCTTCTAGGTGGCAAAGAGGGGCTGGGGGAGGCTGCTTTTTCCTGGAGAGCAGCAGTGCAGGAGTCGGACGTGCAGGATGGCGGCTGTGACTGCCGGTGGGAGCACGGAGATGAACCGGGCGATGGCGGAAAGCAGAGGCAAGGGATGCAGCTACGGGACACTTACAAACTTATGCACAGAAAACGTGTTTGACACTGGGGTGTTACTGGTAGTAAATGGGTTTAAATAAGACTTTCAGCACAACACAAAAATGAGGAGCGGGCAGGGGGAATCAGTCAGTCACGAGTCTCCATAAGTATATAAAATTAAGCAAGCTGGGGAGAAGATGGAAAAGAAAGGTTGGTTACAAGAGCAAGGGGATGTAAGAGAATGGCATGGCATGCAGAGGAAGCCCCCAAAAAGTAATGCCTCCTGCTCTCCCTGCAGGTCCCTGCAGAGCAGAGAGCTCCCTGCCAGCCCCGCCGCTCGGCCCCGAGGAGGCCCCTCGAAGAACCAACCGTTTGGCAAAAGCAAGACACAAATGACCTGACAGTCCTCAGTTCTGCTCCCGGCACCAGGCGGAAGGGCCGTGGCAGAACAGCCGCCTTCCTGCCCCCCGCTGCCCGCTGTCCTCGTCCTCTGATGCTGCTTCGCCCCGGTCCCTGCTCTGCACGTGGGTTCATCCGTTCCGCAGTCAGTTCCCTACCAGCTGCCAAAGCTTGCCCCTAATAAAGCTGCTGCTACTGACACAGCCTCCAACCTGAGAAATAACTTCTGCAAGTACATTAATACACGAGTATTTAAAAAATGCTTATGCTGCTAGCTATATTTATCATACACGTTTGGTTAGAAATCCACCTTCGACCCGTACCCACCAAGCAATCTTTACAAGGGAAAAAGAAAAATAAGGAATGTTCCCACCCGCCGCACTGCTCCTGCTGCATTCAGCGGCTGCGGGACGGGGACGGAGGGGCGGCTGCGGGAGGAGAGGGACCACCAGTGCTGTGGAAAGGGACGTGTGCTGCCAGAGGAGGAAGAGTAAGCTGAGGCATGAAGGAGAAGGTGATGAGGACAGAAGCATTCAGGGAGGCTGGACAGAGCGCAGGGAAGGGGTTTCGAGGCAGCCTGACTGACCATCTAGTGAAAGAGACTTGCAGTGAAAATCGAGTTTTCATTAAAGTAGGTGTGTGCTAATATAATATAATATAATATAATATAATATAATATAATATAATATAATATAATATAATGGAATACCCAACAACTTTGAGTTATTACAAATGTGCAGTAACAGGATAAAATCAAGAACAACAAGTTTTCCCAAATAATACCGCAGCAGTCACTTTGAAAGCAAGGCTCTGCTGGACTCGACACTCCCTTCTGGTGGAGGAAAACAATCCCCAGAGAAAATGCTAAATAAAGAACCTCAAAATGAATTTTAAAAAAAGCAAACAGGAAGAACCAGCTGGCAGCATGTGGGAAGATAAAAGGGTGAGACAAATTAATACGTGGGAGAGAATTTTTTTAAAAGTAAGATACAATAAACAGCCAGGACGAAAAAGATGCTGGTATTTTTTTACCACTGAGCAAGGAATTACAAACACATTCGGGAACACAACTGCACTGTGCTGCTTGTGCAAGCAAAGACTCGAGATCCTGTCCCTTCTCACCAGCCCCGTATCCAACGGACGCGTCGGGCTGCGAACGGTCCAGGCTCCGCTCCTCACTGCGGAGCCCTTTTGCTTTTTCCGTCGTGAAACATCAGCTGGGCTTTGACAACTAACCCTATACGAGCTCTAACGTGAGGGCTTCCAACACGGAGACTTCAGGCAGTACGATGGGTCCTAACGAGCGTTCACTTCTAAGGAAAGAAACAGCTCAGGCGTTTCAGGAATGACAACGTGGGACAAGCCAAAGCTGGACCACAGCCAGCCACAAACACCACAGCAAAGATGGTTTTTTTTGCAGCCAGTTTTGTTCCTTGCTCCGAGCCTCTGCTCTGCAGAAGGCCGTGTCTGCTCGTGTGCCACCTCTCCTGCTCCGAGCTCCAACGCCAACTCGCACGTCACGTCTCCGTGGTGGCCACTGCACCAGCACGGAGCGGCTCCGGCTGTCCCGCTGGGGACGGCCTCTCCCCGCTCTGCCTGGGTGACAGACGCTCGTTAGCCCTGTGGGGGTGATTGCTCTAACGAGCTTCTGGACAAGGCACCATGTTAAATACTTTCTCTGCTACGTTCAGTATCTCCCGTTGCTGCCACACTAATTGTACTGTGCATTCCAGAATCATTTAACCTCCCCAGTGTTTACACAGCAGCTCCACGGTCGCCGCACTGCCTGCAACGCGGAAACCAAAAGGTGTTTCCCTGCCCAGTGAGTTCATAAGCTGGACAGTGATGGGAAACGATGCCTGTGGAAACAGCAGAGGAAGAGACGGGGCGGAGAAGATAACTGAGATGCAGAGGACGCAGTGCAGGGGGCAACAGGACCACCAGTGACCCGGGCCACTGCCTGCAGGCAAACTGCTGCCACGTTCCACACACCAGCGCTCGCACTCGCACCAGTACTGCAGCTTGCAGGAGCTCGTCTCCTATTTTCTAACGTGCAAATCTTGTACAGGGAGAATGAACGAGCATCTCAAAGACAGACAGAGACTTAGAGTGCAGATATAAGGTTGGAGGAGGAATCCAAGGATAAAAAGAGCAAGGGTGAGGGTCCCGGGGAGCGGTGGGGAATTCTGTCAGCACTCAGGCTGGTGAGCAGAAGCTATCAGCGTCATGACCGGTGGCTGTAGACGAAATGTACTGGGATTGCTCCACCAGGTAAGGTGTGTGGCTTACAGAGAGAGCAGACACGTGTGAATTACACCACCATCAGAAAAAATCCCTGAGGAGTGAACATGCCAGAGGTTTTAAGACATCAGTGAAGAAACAAATAAAACAACTAATTTTGCAAATTACCAATGCTGGGAATGAGCCAGGCGCTAAGGACCACACTGCACAGGCAATTACACCTGATTACAGGCACTGCGCTTTTTTAATAGCAGGCCATATTCTGGCGTGATGGATAAACTATAATTTCTCTATAAAAGTCTTTTTTGTAAAATACGCAGACAGGCACAGTCTCACTCACACCCACAGTAACTACCTGTGGCGGTTGTATTTTTGTTTCCTGGCTTGTGTAACATTCAGGAAGAACTACTGCTAAATCGAGCAGGAGATTTCTCTGCTCAGTACGCTGAATAATATCATTTAAACTGCCGATACGAGCCACATATTGAAAGTGTATTGAAATTAAGAGACTTTTTAGTACAAATATGAAATAAAGAGAAGACGAAGACACTCTGGGAGGTGCTGGCTGTCTCGGTTGTACCACCGTGGGGTGTCTGACCGCAGGAAGCCCCTGAAAACTCCAGTTCTCCGTGTCGGGTTCTGGTTTGCCCCAGGTGGCTCTCTACAGCCTTGTGTTTGCTCCCGACCCGCGCTGCACGCGGCCGTCCGTGCGGGAGTGAAACTGCCGTAGTTTTCAGCTCCCATCAGTGTTCCCATCTGTCCTAACACACATTCTCTCAGACCCTTCTTTGCTGGGATAACCAGTAGTGCTCCCAGAGAGGCAAATACTGGAAGTCGGCTGCACCGTCATCATCGGGGAGGCGCTGGAAGGAAATGAAAACTCTTTGCAAAATGAATCAGGGAAGATTGCGGGCTTCAGCAGGAACAACTCCGGTTCTGTCCACCTCCAAGTTCTGCTGAACTTCTACTTCAGCCCCAGCAAACGTTCAGAGGTGGTTTGAAGATGTGAACAGTCAGCAAGAAAGAAACTGAAACAGTAATCCCCTTGGGCTCTGGGGCGTTATTTAAGACCCAGAATCACGCTGTTACCAAACTCATTGTGATAATTATTTCACCTGGCTTACCGGAATTTTGCTAAACACAGTGGTATAAAGCAATGAGTCATTAGCCAGAAAAAAAGTCATGGTCTGCATTTGAAAGATGGGAGCATGAGGTCTGGAGCCAGCTCTGTATCACATCAAAGAAGTGTTTAATCAGTGATGTCTAATGGCTATTATGCAAATTATTAATGGGAATTAGAAGTGACAAGATAAAATCATATTCCAGTGTGGTTGCACAAACATCACCGAAGCGATGCTTATGAAAGCAAAGTTCTGTCAAATTAGACACACCCTTCTTGTAGCTGACACAAGAAAACACTATCAACTTTGATAAGGAAAGGGAGCAGAGCGCGGAAGGGACAGGCGGACCCTTTGCAAAAGGGCTGGCACTGGGACGGGCACAGCTCCCACAGGACCCCACTCCAGCGCCCACAACATCACTCGAAAACGTGACATCCTCCTGCGGAGCTGCCCATGCCCGTGTTGGTGCTGACAGGTGCCACCTCTCCACCACGTTTGGAGCTCTCGGACATCGTGCTGGGACCGCTGCGGATCGCGCTGCCTAACGGCCTGTCATCCCTTCCTCTGCTTCCATCTACCTGAAACCATTTGTTTCCTCCTGTCTTACAACTGGGTTCCAAACCCTTTGGGGACATTTTTACGTCTTAGATGTGCACAGTCCTTTCCTACACGTTGTTCTGCCCCAAGGCCATGCTCCGGGCTGCAGGAATGTGAGCAGTAACACAAGTGGAGGTAAAGAAATCACTTTAGTGGGGAAAAAAGCCGCACTGCTGGATGTTTCGGAGCAAAATAATGGCTCACAGCTAGAGAAAGCAGAGAGCTGCAGAGCCAGCAAACACCCCCCCTGCCCGACCTCTGCGAGGCCCCAGCACCGAGACACCCAGTCGCCGAGCATCGGCACGGCCGCAGGGAGCGGGGCAATGCCAGGCTGCTGGGAGTGAAACTCCCAGGCGGGCGTGCGAGCTGCCTGCTCGCCAGCAAACATCTGCTGCCCAGCACAGAGCAAGAAAAAAATCTAACTGGTTTTAAAACACAGTCAGGTTAGTCAGGGACTGGCCTTTGGATGCCTTTGCCATATCAGTCCTGTATTCCATGTCCCCGTGGACATTCCATGTCCCCCTTTACTGGCAGGAGCCCAGTAAAGCTCCAAAGAACATAACTCTATCCCCAATATGAGTACTTTGGAAGAACTGTATGATTGTTTCTAACCTTCCCTGATGAAATGGGATTCAGCAGCCTGAGGACCTTTCAGCCAGGACACATGTAAAAGGTTGTTCAATGCTGCAAACCGAGTTGCTCTGTAGAGCAAGACCTGGTCCTTCTTCCTGCTAGGGAACTGCTGAAAGGAGCAGTTGCAGATGCTCCTCGGCCACCCGTAGAGAAATGTCCAGTATCTGCAATGTCTCTTCTCAAACCAAAGACTCTGAAAGGGAACGAAAGGCAACCTCAGCCCAGAGCCCTGCTCTCTCTAGACTATTAGGTAACTACTTCTGAAAACCTACGCAGCAGAAGCAAAGCTCCAAGCAATCTAGACATTATATTAATTTCTGTTGGCTCTCACAGCCACACCCTGTCTTCAATTATATTCCTCAAAACGACGGATGAAAGGCAAATTCACTCTCTATCCTCCTTTTTGCTGATGATTTTCACTGGCAGTCGAGGCTGTGTGGGGAGCACGGGGACGTGTTTCTGGGGCGAGGACGGACTCGTATTTCAGGCACTGCAGTCGTAGCAGGAATCTGAGCTCTGACAGACACCAGCTCCGTCCTTGAGCAAGTTATTTCACTGCACCATACGAATAATGAATATTCTAGGATGCTGCCAGCCTTGGGTAGGCGTCTTTTGATCATTTCTGATCTAAGTAAAGAAATAAATCATCTCACTGGAGAGCAGAGCCCTAACTTATGCTGGTGAGAAGACAAGCACATCTCCATGTGCCTGGGGACACTCGTAGCACGGGACAGGAGCCACCCGCCTGCACACACAGGACACCTCCCCAGCAGTCCCTGAGCGGTGGCTCAGCGTACGAGCGTGGGTTTTCTCTGCCCTTCTGCCCGGAGGTGGCGGCTGCTCTCGGGGCTCCCGGTCAGGTGTCACCTCACCGGCAGAGAGGATTTATCACAACTGCTCCTGTAAACATGGACATACTTGAGTCAAAGGTTACTTGTGAGTAAGAGTTGCTTGGAAATTCCATCCTGTAGGGAACAGAAGCCTCCATCCCCTGGAGAGCAGAATATCCTCTCATTACAGCAGGCTGCTGGAGAAAGATACTGGCACTTGGTGGAGCCGGGTCTCCAAACGCTCCTCTGGCTGTTGCTTACCAAGTTTTGGAGATGGTGCTCCCATGGCCAGCCCAGGCTGTGCCAACACCTGATACTACTCTGACAAACTCATTTAAAAATGTGGAAAGCTTTTCTCCTTATTTTGTGCTCAGCACAATCTCAGTGGTGGCAAAGACCTGCAGGATCACATCTCAGTCCATCCAGGGAACTGCACGTATCGCCCATGGATACTCCCTTCCCTGTCATCTCCTTTATCTACGACCACCACAGCTGAGCAGCATGGACAGCAACTAAAGCAACTGAAAAACAAATTCAGAGAGGTACTTCGTACACTTCAGCTTACATCAATCTGTGCAACATCTCGGCACGGAGACAAACAGGGACTTCCAGCGCGTGGCAGGCCTGATCTTTGCAGGCTGGGAGCAAGCTGATGTCTTGGGCTTGCACGACCAGAGAAATACGAGCCACGAAAGGGGAACTGAACCCACGGGGGACCATGTCAGCGACTGAAAAACTCTCACCTACTGCCTGTCCCTGTGCCAGGTGACAGACATCTACACCACCACGTCCCTGGTCTTTTCACTACTACAGTCACTATTATTCACGCTTTTCAGAAGTGAGAACTTATATTAATTTCCCCTTTTTGTTCCACAGACTCTACCATAACATGTGATATAAAAATGTTTATTGGACTAAGAATAAAATAAATACAAATTAATAAAAGATAAAAGGCACTTTGATGTTATAAATACCAATGTTTCTTCTTTGTACATAATCTAGGGCAACTTTTTTTCTCGACTTGTTGTAAAGTTTGCATCATACAAAAAGCTGATGACTCATAAAACATTATTTTACTTTTTGGAATAAGCTGCTGACATGTAAAGTATCTTCCTTGTGAACTGGGATTTCTAGAGGGAAACTGCCTATGGGCTATTTATTCTTGGCATAAACAGCAAGACTAGCCAGCCCCGTGGGAAGAAGAAACACGCTGTAGGTGACACCCCCTTTGGAAGGTATAAATAGAGATCTGTGGCAGCAACCAACCTGCAGTCTGATTCAGTATCAAGCTGTGCATCTCGCTTTGGGCTTTGGGTTGGATCTGCAGCTGTCCTCAAAATGAGTTGTAGTATTAAGCAGACAACTGGCTCTCTCAGGGGCAGGACCAGCGGTGGCAGCTGTGTTATTGGTGGTGGTGGTGGTGGTGGAGGAGCACGGATCTCCTCAGTCTCTTCTGGAAGATACGCGACTTGTGGGATAGGTGGTAGCCGAGGGTTTTCGGGTAGAAGCTACTGTGGTGGTGTGAATTACGCAGGAGGACTGAGCACTGGCAGTTTGGTTGGTGGAAACTATGGAGGCGGCTTAGGAGCCGCTGTCCTCGGAGGATGCTCAGGCATCGGATTCAGCGGTGGCAGCGCTCGCTTTGGCGGTGGCATTGGAGGTGGCCTTGGTATTGGTCTTGGTGGAGGGGTAGTTGGAGGTGGTTTTGCTGGTGATGGCATTCTTCTTTCTGGTGACGAAAAGGTCACCATGCAGAACCTTAACGACCGCCTGGCTTCTTACCTGGACAAGGTGAGGTGCCTGGAACAAGAAAATGCTGACCTGGAGTGCAGAATCAGGGAGTGGTATGCCAAGCAGGGCCCTTTTTGTGAGCCACGGGACTACAGCTGCTATTATAAAGAAATAGAAGATCTTCAAAATCAGGTAACATCATTTCTCAGCTGCTTTCTCCCTTGTAAGCTTCCCCCACGGTGCTGGCTCACAATGCAGTTATCACGAGCAACATTTCGTTGTTGTAAAATGCTCTTTGTAAACAGCCATTAAGACAACCGTCTGCAGAAAGCCCTGGAGCTCAGAGGTAAAAACCTCGAGCGTTTGGACTGTTTCCATTGCTTTTATTCATCAGATATATTTGAAGGGGAAAATGTTATCCTCGTGGAATGCATCTGGATCGGCTCACTACTCTTTCTGAATTAGGTTTGTGCCAAGGTGTTTAAATAGATATATGCCAAGAAAGCAACTAAAAGAGAAATAAATAATGAATCGCATTAATTTGCCCGAATCTATTTTATTCTGTCCTCAGTCTTGCAAAATTCCAGTTAAATGTTATTTCCTTTTTCTACAAGTTTATTCTTTCATATGGAATTGGGAAACATCGGACATCTAATTAAAAATAAGAACAAAGAGAGCACTGCCATAACACACTTGGAGTATGCAATTTAAGATTAAAACCATTTGTTTGCAAAGTGCGTTTGGCAAAAATTCTGGGATGTCAATGCACAAAGAAGCAGAAAGTGAAAAGAATCCAGGAAACAGACAGAATGAGACAGACTTGTAATTAAGACTCGAAACAAAGCTCTTACATCTCTTATCCGTGACAGTAAGATTCAGCTGTACAGGGCTGGGGACTGTGGCCGCCGGTGGACAGCACTGATCACACCTCCCTGTCTGCACTTGAACCACGTGTTTTAGCACTTCGGTGCCTCCCCTGTCCTTCACCGGACACTCACCCCCACGACTGCCACGCTCCTCACTGTCCCCGTGTCTGCTGCCCAGCATTAAGCCAAAAAAAGCAGCACCGTCAGTGGGTACACTGGAGCCTGCGGATACAGGGACGGGGCTTCAGGAGCCAATATTCTTTTTCCAGATTGTCTGCGCAACCATAGACAACAACAAGATCATTCTGAACATCGATAACAGCCGGATGACAGCCGACGACTTCCGAGTGAAGTGAGTACCCCTGGGCACGCCGCTGTCCCCGGCCTCGGCCACCGCGCTCCTGCGTGCGGAGCTGCTGGGACGGAGCTCTCGGACGGGTCTCCCGTGATCCTCTGGTGGGGACAGGCTGGAGGCTCTGCAGAAAAGCTCTTTCATCCATTGTCTCCAGAGCTGCCTTAATTAGTGGCAGCCCGGGATGGAAAGTTCGGGAGCACAAGAGGTTTCTGAGTGGAGATTGGAGCTCTTCAGTGAGCAGAAGGGACAGGCAGACAGGAGCAGCGCGGGCTCACCCAAGCTGCCATTCTGGCACGTGCTGTCGTTCAAAGGGGAAGCTTCTGGTTTTTCTGGCTGGAGCGCAGAAACGCGGTGCGTGACACCTCCGCCCGTGAAAAAGCTCCGGAGAAGGCGGACAGAGCAGGTTTGACGGAGCAAGGCCCCTCAGCATCCTGTTGGGCTAATGAGGAGAACACTATAAGGAAGGCGGATGGTCAACCGAAAAAACAAGAGAGCAAAGGGTGGTGCCAGGCACTGACTACTCTTTCTCGCGTTCTCTCTCCCTCCCAGGTACGAGACGGAGCTGGCCCTTCGCCAGAGCGTGGAGGCCGACATCAACGGCCTGCGCCAAGTCCTGGACCAGCTGACGCTGTGCAGGTCGGACCTGGAGGCACAGCTGGAGTCGTTGCGGGAGGAGCTCTGCTGCCTGAAGAAGAACCACGAGGAGGTGGGTGGTCCTGCCCCAGGCGTAAAACGCGTTAACTCATGGAGGATCCATCCCCCTCCCTCTGCGAGGCCCCCGCCCTGGGGTGCTGGCCGCGGAGGGGTGAGTGGTTGATGGAGACGAGAGGTGTGATCAGCAGACGGGGTCTGCCGGCGCCACGCGCTTCCCGACAGGGGAACGAAGCTCCCTCGTTTTTTCCCTTCTTTTTAAAAAATGACTCGATCTGGGTGGTGTTTCCAGGAAATGAACTGTCTGAGGAAACAGTCGACTGGAGACGTGAGCGTGGAGGTCAACGCCTGCCCTGGCCCAGACCTCAGAAAGATCCTGGAAGAGATGAGGTGCCAGTATGAGACGCTGATTGAGCGCAACCGCAAAGAAGTGGAGGATTGGTACGAGTGCAAGGTGAGCCAGTTCCCACAGCTCCGGCTGCCCCGGCTACACCCGGGCAATGGCTCCACAGTGATTTATTACTCGTTAAACCACACAACATACCGTAACAGCGTTCAGCATCGGTTTAAACTGGCCGAGTGACACAGGGGACACTGCTACTCCGCATCCTTCTCGTGGGGTGATGGGAATTGCTGCGTGTTAGTGAGACTTGAGGGGGGAACCCTCGACAACGCAGCAAGCAGTGAGAAGCGCTGGGCAGTGGTACGGTTAGAAGAACAAGAGGAATGGCGAGCAGGGTTTACACTCCCCTAGGATGACAGAGCTGACCCAAACCTCCCTCACTTCACGTTTGCTGCTGGCTTCTCTGCTCTTTCCTTAGTACTTAACCTGGCTGACATTACACATTCCCTGAGCCTTGATCCTGGATTGGTGTTTTGCAGATTGAGGAGGTGAATCGGGAGGTTATTACGAGCGGGCAGGAGGTAGAGACGTGCAACAACCAGGTCACCGAACTGAGACGCCAACTGCAAGCCCTGGAGATCGATCTCCAGGCTCAGCTCAGCCAGGTGGGTGCTGAGCTGGCGTAGCGCTCGGCTGTCTCACACTTATGCTTTGACGTAAGAACGCGTAGTTGAAGGCAGTGCTCCTCATGCCCGTGTTTGTGCTGTGCCACATGTCACTCTGCAGAGGGACAACCTGGAATCATCGCTGGCCGAGACAGAGTGTCGCTACAACAACCATCTTGGCGAGCTCCAGACCCAGATCACGTGCGTGGAGCAGCAGCTGGCTGATCTGCGCGCAGAAATGGAGTGCCAGAACCAGGAGTACAAGATCCTGCTGGATGTCAAGTGCCGCCTGGAGCAGGAGATCCACACGTACCGCTGCCTGCTGGAGGGCGGACAGCAGGACCTTATGTAAGTAGGCCAGAGACGCACCAAAAGTCAACAAAATACCTGTGTCCTGCGTGTTTTAACACCACAGCAAAGAGAACAAGAAGTGGAGGACCTGCACAGCTCCTTCACCCTCACTGACCTATTCGGGCTGCCTGGTAATAATGGTGATAATTTGCTTCCCTGCCCTGTGCCAGCCATTGCCACAAGAAGGTCACTGCAATACTCTGCCAACTTTCTGCCAAAAGGGAAAACAGATTGAGAGCGGGAGGGACAATGAAAAACTGCAGTTCTAGTTATGTTGTCATTTCCTTCACTGAAATGTTGTTTTCCTGTCCCCTTAGTCAGCAAGGAGGAATTGGTCAGTCCTCGGGTCTAGGAGGAGGAGTTGCAAGAACAAGTGGAATAGGAGGAGGAGGGATCATTAGAACAAGTCACACTTACACTTCGTCCTCCCAGATGCCATCCTGTGCAGCTGCGGAGATACAAGGTAAGAACCACAACGCTCTTCCAGAACCTTCTCTCTTCTCATGCAACAAGGCCCAGGCAGCAATGCCCTTCCCCATGTAACGTACAGGTGCTACTTGAAAGTTTTAGTGTGAAGATACTGGGAAATACAGGAGGGGAGGCCACAGAGGACTGGCTACAACCAGGGCTTTCAGGACACTGTGACAGCAGCAGCTGTGGCTCTGCTGGGAAGCACGAGAACTGCAAAAGGGGAGGAGGGGGAAGAGGGATAGAAAGGAGAAGGAGAGAGCCAGCAGGCAGGCAAGGCACAGAGAACATGGAGGAAGGACTGACATGATATCTGGGACAAAGCAAAGAGCGAGAGAAAGCAGAGTGTCCAGAAATCACAAAAAAATGCAGGAATCATGGGAATACTGGCTGGAAAACACCTGTACGATTTCAGGGGGAAACTTCCAGCCAAACTGAAGAGAAAGAAAGAAATATGGTGACAGTTGGTCCAGGAGAATGAGTGTGAGAAGGGGCATGGTTCTGGCATGGTTCTGGCAAGGGCCCTGGTGCCACTCCCTCACCCTGGTTGCTGCTGGTGCCATGTCTGCAACATGCACAATGCACAGTTGGCATTGTGATTACAGGGGCAAAGCGTGCTCCAGCTGGCAGGCAACAGTCAGATCTTTCCAGGAAGGGACAGAATTTATCTGAAATTCTAATTGAATTGGCTTGTGAAATGATCACGTGTATGGAATGACAGTATGGGAAAGAATCTATTTTTGCAATAAACAAAGTCACGTTTCCTTTGATCTCTCCAGTGCCTTGCAGAAGGATTTGTGATTAAGCGGAGAAAGGAGAATACCCAACAAGAGAACCCCGAAGCAGAGCCACGGATAAAGAGCGGAGCGTTTAGTGTGTGCCTCTGCGGAGAGCGAGGAGCGTGCTCCTTTGTATTACTCAGCAACGCTAAGCAACGCGTCAGAGGGACGAGCAGAGCGTTGGGCCACATTCTGCTTTGTTTTGCTATTTGCTTTTTCCAGTCTGTAGTGATTGCTGCGTGTGCCCAACCACCATGACTATTGCTGGAGTTAACCAGTAGTGTGATCACTAATGCACCTGCTGGTGAAAAAAATTCTCTAATAAAACTTTGCTTCTGCCTGATGCAATCAAGAAACTTGTGTCTGGAAACTGAGTGCCTTAAGAAAACCTGGTGCTGATCCCACAGGGGTCACCTAAACTGGTCAGGATCATACTGCACTGGGAACAAAGCTGCTTTGCCAGCAGGAGTCAGGGAACGGCCTGGCTGACCTCGTGGGTCTTGTCCACCTCCTCCCTGCCAATGCCTGTAGCAGAGGTTGCCCGCTCCTGCGTGACGCCTCCCATGACCTGCACACGTGGCAGCTGCCTGTGCGCTTCCCACAGAACATTGTGCTAAAACACAATTTTAGAAAAGCTTTGAAAGTCAGTGGCGGCACATCTGGCAGCAGCTTGCCTCGGCCCCAGCCTAGTGCTGACACATCTGGGCTGTGCCCTCTCATTGCCCATCAGCCAGCCTGGGGACTGTGGTTAGGTTGAAGAGGAAATCTTGGTCTCCACAACTGGTTCAGTCTCTGCTGACATGGCTTTTCCTCTGACCTATCCCTTCATTCTACAGGAATCTTGGGAAAGGACTGGGGGCAGAAGGTTTATTTCCTATCTGTGTTCACACAGTGACTGAGTCATTTACTGGTCATCCTTCTATTTCAAGGAGTTTCAGCCTGAACATCAGGAACGGTCAAAAGCTCATACTTCCATTAAACATACCGTCTTTGGAGAACTGGAGAGGGCAGGATGGGAGCTGGAAAAGTGCAGCTCAGCAGAGAACACAAGGGAGAAAAAAGCCAGCTGGGGCCTTTGCACACACAGAGCCACTCTGTCTCAAAGCTCACCAGCACGGCCAGGATCCCTCCTTCGGGCCTCGAACCGCAGCCGCGGAGCTGATGCTGAGTCAGCACGGACTGGCCCGGAGAGGCGAGGGCAGCAGTTGGGCAACTCGGCGCCCTGCAGCACCGCGGTGGGTGCAGCTGTGGGAACCAGCCGTGGTGAGCGTGCAGAGTCCCTCTGCGTTTGGGGAGTTTCCAGTTAAAAGCCGTGATGAGCCAGAGGGTGTTAGAGGATTAAATGGTCTGTTGGTCCAGCAACTGGTGCAGCGATGGGTTTTACAAGCCCTCTCCACCCCGCGGGTTCCCAGCTCCCGCAGCAGCAGTGGGCACGGCTCCTGCTGCACCGCCATGTGCTCGCTGCAGAACAAGGCACAGTCGGGCACGCGGTGAGCTGGCAAAGCAAACTCCTGGTTACTCCTTTCCCGTCAAAAGCTGGAGGTTACGGGACAGTCAGCCTCGAGGGGGGAGTAGGAAGGGTGTAAAGACAAAACCATTTCAGGACCTGCAGTACAGCGTGGCATAGAGCTGTAGTGCCAGCTCTTTCATAGAGACACCAGTTTCTCTGTTGCTATGGAAACAGACTCGACCTGAACCCCTCCAGGAACGCAGCACCTCCAAGGCCCGTTGGCAGCAGTGTCTGAAGAATCAGTTGTTAATGCATGAGGGAGCAGGTGAAAGGTGCCCTTCTCCTGCCGTACAAGACCACGGAGAGAACACGTCTCAGTGGTGTTTATTCTATTCCATCTACCAGACACTAAAGCCACCGGTTTCCAGGGCCAAGAGCACAAGCAGAAAATGCAGCGCTGGAACAACTGCAGCTGTGACTCAGGACAGTGGCCATGGGCAGAAGCTTTTAAATCAGGACTCTAAATCAAGTTGTCTGGAAAGATCAGCTCCAGCCCTACAGAAAGTCCCAGACTTGGTGCCGAAAGCCCTCGGTAGATGTGTAAAGCCAGTGCTTCACGAGGGATCTAAAGAGATACTTGTCATGGTCATAATGGGCAATTCCCAGCTGGACTCCTCTGTGTATACCCCAGTCGTTCTCAGAGCTCTGGCTGAGACGTTGGAAAGCAAATCTTTCCTATTTCCTTTCCCATTGTCTTCTCCTGCCTTGTTCAGTGCAAAGACAGACAGTACGACAACCCACTGCTGCCCTTACTGGCCTCAATCCTTCCCAGTCTCACACTCTCATTTCTAAAACTGTAAAGATACTGGACTCTTCCAGTTCCGAGTCTTCTGGAAACTTCGGGCTACCTCCACGCCATAAAAGCTTGCCACTTCCTTCTGGAAGCCCCAGCTGGTTCCCACCAGGTCTGGGCTGTCTCCTTTCCTTGCGAACTGCTACTGACATCTACTGCTGCACCGCATTCCCTGTGTTCCCATCAAAGGCCTTCCCACCCTTCCCACCCTTCCCACCCTCCCCACCAGGTCCGGCAGGCGCAAAGCACACGCTTTCACAAAGGAGCTGTCCTAAATTCCTGAGAGGTGAACGAGCCCTAATGACACGGCCAGAAGGACTCTGATGATCCAGACGTTATGAACATGCCCCTGGAAGGCCCCCGGGCTGCTCAGGCTCAGCTCCTAAGACACTGTGATGTTGTTTGTGGACCTGCAAGTTGGATGCGTCTGGAAAGCAGCTTATGAGAAGGTACCTTGTGATAAACAGTTCCCCAGCAGAAAACATCCTGCAAACAACCATATATTAAATTATGCAGCTGCAAATTATGGAGCTGCAAACCTTGGGCTGGAAACTACATTTCCATGAGATTTCCATATTTATTTGTGCTAATAAGACAGATCCAGGAAGCTTATGAGTTCAAATAACTGAAGGAAAATAGAAAAGAAAGCTTAATTGATTTTTTGAAGGTCTTCAGAACGATTATTTAATTGTCTTCACTTAACTAGTGCACTCATTTCCCAAAGACAAAAAGGAAAACTGGCAAGAAAGAGAGTGTGTGCCATGCAAGGACCTGGGCAACGGGTGCCTGCTGAAGGCCAGTGGCAGAAAGAGGTGGATACAATGGACAAAGCTACAGGCCCACAGAGGACCAACGTGTCCCAGAGGACGGACTGCTCTCCGCAATAACTACCGCAAGAGGCGTGCAGACATCCTCCACTCCCCAAAGGAGCAGGGCATTCCGTGTTCCTGCCTGCCTTATTCCGATGTGCCAAACGATAACGGCGGAGCAGGGGAAGGAATGTGCGCTCACTCCGAAAGATGCTGCAGACAGCTCTTGGGAAACTCCTGCCGAATCGCACGCGGGGCCGGCACAGCTCCCAGCGAGGCCGTATGACATCAGTTTCGGCTCATTCCTGCCACCACACCCTGACTCCAATTATGTTCTCCAGTCCCAGTAATGAAATCCAGGTATTTCTCCCGGTACACAAGGACTTTATTAGAGCTTTTGCCCATTCTGAGCTTTGCTCCTTGGTACGCAGGGGCTGAGCGGAGCCCCGCGGGGAGGAAGGGCTGGCTGGTGTCCGGGCTCGGCAGCCTCCTACAGGAGACCTGGGTTCGACTGCAGACTCTGCCAGAGGCGTGCTCCTTGTCTTGGAGCAGATCACTTTGAGCAAGTGTCTCCACACCTCTGTCTCCAGGCTGCTGGAGATATCACCGGAATGCTGCTGGCTTTCATTGCGCTGGATAAGTAACATCCAAGGAAGCAGAGATAAGGGGAGGCGTCTTTTCAACAGAAATAAGAGTTAGAGCAATAAAATGATGGGCAAATCCATGACTACTGGGACACTCAGTCCTTCACTAAGTGGGATTGTTTATTTGCCATAACAATAGCTGTTCCAATCCGCAATCCTGACACGGAGTGAGGATTTGAGAAAGAATTTGAGCTCACTTGTTCTCTGGGGAAGCAGACTTGGAGAATTTCTTACAGTGAACGGTGAGTCTCAGAAAGCTGTGGAACGCCTGTGTCTTGCTCAACAGCCAGTGGAAACAGGTTCTGCCTAGAGAGAAGGTCATTGCTCTTGAGTCTTAGCAAAACATCTCATGAAAATGAGCCTAGCCTGAATTTTGATGTCAGAAGAGTGAAAGGATTCTTACTCTTTAATTTCTCTGCCTGTAGTTTGTACTTAATCCATCTTCTCCAAGCCAGTGTAGAACTGGATTGGGCAACGATTGCTCTGCCAGCTGTATGAGCAATTCTGTCTTTTTACTTCTTAGGACAGCAGTCCCAAACCTCTTATTACAATGCAGCAATATTGACAGAGAAATTGCCCACAGGATGTTTCCACTCCTGTTCCCTGTTCCAAAACACTCACCCTTCCCCAGCAACAGTCACTATCCAGAATGATGAAAACTGCAGAAAAACCTTTCGCAGCACAACAGGAAAACCTGAAGGACTTTTGCCTTACTTTATGCTCTCCCCAAAAAGGAAGAAATTTGTGAATTACTGGAGAGCCATGGTCATACACGAAGAACCTTTCACCCGTGTCCATTAAGAGATCACTCCGCGGTCTCGCTTGTCTGGCAGCAGGGTTCTGGGTTGGCATCTTGCCAACGCAGAGACTTAAAGGTTAATCTCTGTGTCTCTGATCTTTCCACAGAGCTCTTACATCATTCCTCATACATCATTCCAGAGTCAAACTTCGTATTTAGTCTTTCTTTTTCATCTCACATATTCCAGCATCAGCACCTTGCATGAAAACTGCTTATTCAACTCAAAATAGCATGAAAATAAATTAATGAGAGATAAAGAGCTCTTTGATGCAATAACCTTTAATGATTTCTTCCTGGTATATAATTTAGGACAGTGTTTTTCCTGGCTTAATGTTGTAAAGTTTGCATCATAAACAAAAAGCTGATGATTCATAAAACATTACTGCTAATGCATTTTTGAAATTAGCAAGAGACATGTAAAGTATCTTCCTTGTCTACCAGGATTCTTGAAAGGAAACTTCCCTTTGAGAAATTATTCTTGGCACCAGTGCCTAGAGTAGCCAGCCTTATGGGAAGAAGAAACAGTGGTGACACCCACTGTGGAAGGTATAAATAGAGTTTCACGGCCACGGACAACTCGCAGTCTGATTTAATATCAAGCTGTGCATCTTGCTTTAGGCTTCTGCTTGCATTTCCAACTGCTGTCGCCATGAGTTGCAACATTAAGGAGACTATTACTGTGTCTAGCAAAGGCAGGAGCAGTGGTGGCAGCTGTATCATTGGTGGTGGTGGTGGAGCACGGATTTCTTCCTACGGGATAGGCAGTGGCAGAGGTTTTTCTGGAAGGAGTTACTGCGGTGGAGTGAATTATGGAGGGGGACTGAGTGTCGGTAGCTTGGCTGGTGGGAGCTATGGAGGTGGCAACTGCTATGGCAATGGCCTTGGTTTTGGCCTTGGAGGTGGTGTGGTTGTTGGTGGTCTTGGTGGCGACTGTTTGCTTTCATCCTGCGATGAGAAGGTCACCATGCAAAATCTCAATGACCGCCTGGCTTCCTATCTGGACAAGGTGAAGTGCTTGGAGAAGGAAAATGCTGAGCTGGAATGCAGGATCAGAGAGTGGTACGCTACACAGGGCCTCTCCTGTGAGCCCCGGGACTACAGCTGCTATTACAAAGAAATCGAAGACCTTCAAAATCAGGTAATCCCCTTTTCCAGTTGTTCCTCCTCTATTTAAAGCTTGTTTCTGAATTTGTATTTCGAACCTACTGCGATTGTTAGAGGTGACTTTGGTGCTGTTAAATGTCTTTGCAAACATAAATCGTGGCGAGCTGCCCTACGACATTGCGGGGTGTGGGTGCTTATTTGAGACACATTCTGCAAGGTGATACAGGTGGGACAATACTCTTAAAAAGGAAAAGGATGTTTTGTTACATTGTGTTTTGACTAGACAATTACAAATATGGTATTACCAAGTGTGCTCTGGGGAAATGTAGTGGTGTCAGCCCAGTAGGGAGAGCAAAGCACAGAGAACTGTAGGACAAGAGCAAAACATACAGATCAAATGCTGTATCAGATGAAGCATTATAAATTCTAAGTTTAAGAAAAGTTGAGTATTTAAAATTGATTGCTGCAGTGGCACAAAGAGCCTCATACTAATGTCCACAGTGAAAGTTATGGCTGATCTTAAGGCTTAAAGATACCTTCCAACTCTCTTCCCCGAAGATCCTTAAGCTTGAAGTCAAGGACAAACCAGCCTGAACATCAGCTGAGACTTAAGGTCTCAGGGAAGGTTCTTTAGGTTCACTTCTTGGTGAAGAACCTTTAGAACTTGCCTGCAGACCTTGAAACTGGGGAGTCGCAGCTGACGACTCTAACTCCCAGCCTCTACACAGCCAACCTCTTTGCTTTACTGACTCTCTGGGAGGCAAAGTCACCTCCTGCATCTGCTCTGCTCAAGGAACGAGGTTACTTCAGTAAAAAGGCAACAGAGAGAGGAAGTTGTGAAAAATTACTGCCTAACTGCAATCTAGACACAGCTACAGACTGTAACAGCAGGGAGGAGTGAGACATCTCTCATGGTCTGCTCTTTTCCAGATTGTCTGCGCAACCATTGACAACAACAAGATCATTCTGGACATTGACAACAGCAGGATGGCTGCCGACGACTTCCGTGTGAAGTGAGTGCCCCTCAGTGTGGATGAACCCCCTTTCCCCCTCCCGCTCCTTTACATCCTACTCGTGGCGTCTCCGTGCGCCGATTATGGAGACCACACGAGTCTCACTCCAACACCACATTAGGACGGGACGCAGTGATGACACACATTTTGCTCTTGGCCACCAGACCTCTTTTAATTAGTGTTCTCGGGTAAAATACTTGGCAACAGTGTTTGTTGGGGAGAGGTGGGGACGAACACGGAGGGCGCGGTCCTTTGCGGTGGAGTTGGGGCATTTCCATCACAGACCAGCGCAGACTGGGATCAGCAAAACAGAAACGCAGCTGAGTAGTACCAAACACACAGTGACCAGGAGCAGAAAAAAGGCAGATGAGGAAGAAGAGCTTTCCCAGAACAGCCATGAGGTGCAGTGCAGAACTCTGATGCACGGCGCATTCAGCTTAGGCAGCAAAGTGCGGTTCTGAGCGGGTGGGTGGGAAAGATCTGTCCATAAACTGCACGTGTGTGAGACGTGACCGCTCTGAATTTCTGTCTCCTTGCTCAAACCAGGTACGAGACGGAGCTGGCCCTTCGCCAGAGCGTGGAGGCCGACATCAACGGCCTGCGCCAAGTCCTGGACCAGCTGACGCTCTGCAGGTCGGACCTGGAGGCACAGCTGGAGTCGCTGCGGGAGGAGCTCTGCTGCCTGAAGAAGAACCACGAGGAGGTGGGTGGTCCCCTCGCCCTAGGAGCACCGTGGCCCTGACTTAAAACTTTGCCTACACGGTCGCGCTCTAAATTTAAAAGTAAAGATCCACCACTGTCCCGCCACAGCTGTCCCATCCAAGGGTTCCGTCCCGTCTGCCTCGGGCTGGTGCGGGGGCTCCGGCAGAGGTGGCTGCTGCTCCTGGGGCTGTGCTGGCCCTGGGAGCGCCGGGGGGGTGAATGTTGCTGCTGACTCCAGCAGATGAGAAGAGAAATTACCCAACAGACTTGCTGGGGAAAACACTTGCACCATCTCCCAGAGCTTTACAGCCGCAGCCGGTGGCAGCCCCCGCGGGGAGCACGTCTCGTGGGCACCGAGTCTGCTCTGCCACGTCGTCTTTCCAAAGCCACCGTGCGTCTGATCTGGGTTGTATTTCCAGGAAATGAACTGCCTGAGGAAACAGTCGACTGGAGACGTGAGCGTGGAGGTCAATGCCTGCCCTGGCCCAGACCTCCGGCAAATCCTGGAGGATCTGAGGTGCCAGTATGAGACGCTGATAGCGCGCAACCGCAAGGAAGTCGAGGATTGGTACGAGTGCAAGGTGAGCGACACGCCTGCTGCGAAACACACTCACACGCACATTTCGGGGCACAGGAGCGTTTCAGAAAACAGACATGGAGACAATCTGCAGTTCTTCCCTTACCGGGAAGCCCGAGGTCAGCACTCGTTGCAGCCTGTGTTCCCCAGGAGACACGGGCCTGTCTGACCAGTTTGTTGTGTCCCATCTGCAACGGCAGCTTTTGCCGCGAGGCCTTGTGGTGTGTTCTTGGAACACTTGGATGAAAGGACTTAATAGCCACGAGGTGAATATGATTTGCCAAAAGAGTAAGCGCTCGGAGCCGGCGGTTAACGCCCAGCGCCCAGAGAACTCGCCCCGCTCACTTCGCGCTTTGCCAGCTGCTCAGTGCGCGCTGCTGCTGCAAAGCAGGTCCCATTGACCCAGACATTCCCTGAGCCTTGATCCTGGATTGGTGTTTTGCAGATTGAGGAGGTGAATCGGGAGGTTATTACAAGTGGTCAGGAGGTAGAGACGTGCAACAACCAGGTCACCGAACTGAGACGCCAACTGCAAGCCCTGGAGATCGATCTCCAGGCTCAGCTCAGCCAGGTGGGTGCTGAGATTGTTACAGCTGGGACGTGGGTGCTGCCGGGTTTCTTAGGGTGAGCAGCCGGACCTACCCATCAGCGTGATGGCGGCGAACAGCTCTTTCAGTTTTGCAATGGGAATAATAAGCACCAGGGTGACACTTAAATGAATGTTGTTTCTTTGGTTCTCTTGTTTATCAGAGAAATAATTTGGAATCCTCTCTGGCTGAGACTGAGTGCCAGTACAACACCCTCCTCGGTGACCTACAGAACCAGATCACGTGCGTGGAGCAGCAACTGGCTGAAATACGAGCGGAAATCGAGTGCCAGAACCAAGAATACAAGACCTTATTGGACGTCAAGTGCCGTTTGGAGCAGGAGATTCAGACCTACCGGTGCTTGTTGGAAGGAGGACAGCAGGACCTCATGTATGTAGCTCTCTAAAGAATAAAAGAAAATATGAAGGATCTGTATTACGGATTGGGACGCTGAGATAGTCTTTAGTCCATCTTAATGTTTTCACTGAGATGAAAAAATTGTCCCATCACTTTTCTGGGATGAACATTCAAATCTGAACTAAGTGTCACTTTTGGGGATCTGCAAAGCAGAGAAACCAAATCTGTAAACTGCCAGTTACAACACTGCAACTACTAGTATTATGTCAGCATTCGTAACAATCTCTTTTATAGTAAAACAGGTGAGAATTGTGAAAATAAGAACGAACTGCAGAGCTCTGCACTGCATTTTCCTGCCAAAGGAGGGCGCAAAGCAAAGCGACTCTGAAAATGAAAAAAGAACGCGATGTAAAATGCCACAACCCCTATAAAAGACATAGTTTGAGCCTTCGTGTCGTGGAGTCAGTCAGCAGTATCATGCAAAGTTCTAAAATTCCCTATTTCTCTCACCAAATTTGTCCCACTAGTCACGGAGGAGGAATTGGAACTGGTGTAGGAGGAGGAGTCATTAGGACAAGTCACACCTACACTGCAACTTCATCTTCCCATTGCCAGCCCCAGGTCCCACCCTGCAAGACCGGAGATATACAAGGTAAGAGCCATGTTTCCACAGAAGAAAAATTGTTTTTTTCAGTTCTTTCAGCTTTTTATAATAAGGCCAGGAGACAACACGCTCTCCCAGGACGCGTTACTGGTATCCCCTCAGAGAGATCCCATGCTACAGGTGTGGTCTGTGACAACGGGTCCAACCACGGCGCAAAACTGGCTGTCACCACGAAGCAGGTTCAGAGAGCTCCGGCTCTGGCTGAGTGTGGAGTGGCAGAAAGAAAATGAGAGACAAGAGGGAGCAGTAGGACTGAAGGGAGAAAGCTGGGGAAATGAGGAATAAAGAAAAGATCTGGAAGTAGAAGCAAAGAAGACGACAGACAAACAGAGCTTAGCAAAAGAGTCTGGGAGGAGTGAAAAGAAGAGCAAATCTACAACTTTACAAGTGCATATTCCCATTAAAACACAATTGTTTAGGGAGTTTCTGGGAGTTCCTGGCTTGTCTGCCAACCGCTCTTCTTAAACAGAGGGTATTCCTGAAATAAGGGCACTACATAAGTCAAATTCTTATTATTTGAAGAATTTTATCTCTGTTCCAATCAAATAATGCTGCTACATTTTTTCTCCAGTGACCTGCAGGAGAATTTGTGATTAAGGAGGAACAGACTAGAAGATGACACGCAGAGAAACCCACAGACAAAACACGAACACTCAGTGTTCACCGCACGCCCCTACGCAGAGAAAGTAGAAGTAACTCAGCGATGCTTTGCCGCGTATCTCAAGGGGCTGCTGAGGGCCCCCTTCTCTGTTCTGCTGCTTCTCTTCTCTAATGCTGGAACCTCTAGTTACTTGAGTTAGTCAGGATCACTAATGTACCTGCTGGTGAAAAAATTTCGCTAATAAACTTTGCTTCTGCCTGATGCAATCAAGAAACCTGTGTCTGGAAACTGAGTGCCTTTAGAAAAGCTGGTGCTGATCCAGGTGCCAAGCACAGCCTCAGCCAGGCTGGCTGGCTCTGCAACGGCCCCAGCAGGAAAAGCTGGAAACCCATTCACAAGGGTCACCTAAACTGGTCAGGATCTGCACTGGGGGCAAAGCTGCTTTGCCAGTGGGAGCCAGAGAACGGCCTCACTGACCTTGTAGGTCTTGTCCACCTCCTCCCTGTCAAAGCCTGTAGCACACATTGCCCGATCCTGCGTGACATCCTCCACGATCTACACCAACAGTTGACCCCGGCAGACGCCTGTATGTTTCCCACAGAGCATTTTGCTAAAATTCATTGGAGAACACCAGAGAAGGAAGTGAGTGGAGCTGGAGGGTGTCAATGAAAAGAGAGCAGAGAGATCAGTGACAGAAATTTCCGAGAACAAGCAAGCTCAGGATGGTTTATATCCGTGCACTTTTATCGGCTTAGTAGCCATCCCTGGTGCACATCTCCAGCTGCTCTCCAGATGTGTCAGGCATTAAGCTGTGAGATGCGCTGGCTGCTGGGGAGTACGATGTCAGTCATATCTCAGCAGATCATTGTTGCAGTCATCTGGGGGGAAGGAGGTGTCTTCTGACCTCACCTGTCTTCTGGACTTGTGCCATGCAAGCGTGTCCGAGCGAGCCTGCAGAGCAAAGCCCATCCCTTGTGGGTCAGACCTCTGCCGGGAGAGGGACCACGCAACGCAGGTGCCTCTTCTCTTGGGTGCTGTCAGCAGAGCGAGAGCAGGTGCCGAGATGGCAGCACCCAAATTTTATCGTGAATCTGCTCTTCTCTTGAGACAGCAAAGGGGTGGGTGGGCACCCGCAGCCGTGCAGAGACAGGATGGAAAAAGCGGATGACCTGAAAGCCCTTTTTATATACAACATGGCACAAACGCTCTCACAAATATTTGGGAGTCCTTTGCTGAGAAATTAAAAAATATTTGAAGCATAAAAGCAAGTGCATTTCCCCAAACCCCGCTCCTGAACACACCCCACCCCTGAAGCCCAGCGCTCCTGCCTGTGCTCGCGGTCGCTTTACGCACTGCAAGGAGCGGGAGACGGATGGGCGGGAGAGGCAGGATGGAATTCGGGCTTGGAAGCACAGAAGAGCAAAGGCTGATCCCTGGCGGACAGGGCTGCGAGGAGCAGGGGATGCGGAGAAGGCAGAGGCAGGAGAGGCACCGCTGCCGCCCTGGCCCAGGCCCTGGCCCTGACCCTGACCTTGACCTTGACTCTGACCCTGACCCGTGCCCGGGGCAGCCCTTGTGGCGCCCACCAGTGCTGGGAAAAGCCATGGGGGCAGAAACAGCTGCCGGGAGGTTTCCAGCTGAAGTGCTCCAGGGGAGGAAGAGGTTAATGGCAGCAGCACACACACCTGCCCGGGGATGGTGCCAGGTTTGCCATGTTGCTCCTACTAGCCTCTGTGCAAACCCCTGTGCAGAGACCGGGGGTCCGACGTGCCACCCCCACTCGCTACTCGCAGCTGAGGATTTCAGCTCAGCAGGATCAAACCCTCCCCGAAGCGAGACAGTTTCTCATCCAAACTAAAATCCCGGGAATTTGGCGCCTGAGTTTTCACTTTCTAACTGTCACCACGCTGGTGTTTCCCTCTGGCCAACACATAAGGAAATACCGACCTGAAGCACCTGTGAAAATATTTATATTGGGTTGGTTTTTGTTTTTTTTCCAGAGGAAAGAGAAATTGCACGTGTTTGCCTGGGAACAAAGGGCAGAACGGGCAGCCCGTCCGCCTTGTGCCAAGACTCGAGCAGAAGTTTTTCACGAGCACCGTGTTTGATTTCAGATAAACGCTTCAGAGATGCTGGAATAATAAATCACCATGAGATGCAAATGCTGCTTGTGCCAAAGAACCAGGAAAGGGAGAAAGTGCCCGGTAAATACCGGCGAGCAGACAGACATCCTGGTGCTTTCCACATCTCTCCATAAGGTGTCAGCTGTTCTTAACTGGTGGATCCAACCGAAATGCCGACCTGCCAGTCTTCTGCTTCCGAGGGCCCGGTCTGGCACAGCCCTCCTGCCCGTGTTCTGCCCACCCACGGCGGGTGAGCAGCGCGTGACCGCGGTACGTGAGACCGAGGGATGCCCTGCTTGAAGCGGGACCTGCACTAAGAGGGCAGGAGAGGCAGAGGAGTTGGGCTGACACCGTCTGCGGCTAAATGGAAGTTGCTGTTCGACTCTGAAGTACAGGAATATGTAATTCAACCAACATTATATAAAGACGTGACGATACGTCACACACAGCGATCTCAGCACTGCCCAGGCCCACTGGGGGGACATCAGTGTTCCCTCCTGCCGCTGCGGATCCCTGTGCCCGCGGTGCCGAGAGATTCGGACACATTTCGCCTGTCACTACATGGGATACTGGGAGATGGAGGACACCACAGCAGAGGGCACTCGGCTCTCAGCAAGGCTGCCCGGGGTGCCCAGGCAGAGGCGTGCAGCACATCGCTGGGTGATTTCCTTCCAGCAGAAACAGCCAAACAGAGGCAGCAGCGTCGGCGCTGTGCGCTGGGGAGATCCCACGAGCGGAAAACACAGGACAGGTGTCAGTCCTGACGTCTCGCTCGGCTCACCCACCTCCATGTCATGGTCACGTTGGCAGCGAGGTCGGCACAACCCGACCGCTGTGTGACTGTCGCAGGACCCCTCCGTGCAGACCCGTCTGTGCTCTCCCGCGTGCACGGGGTGCAGCACCCTGGCCGAAACTCCCTGCACCGGTTTGCCGAGGCCTGTTGATGTTTTTCAAACAGCCCTGGAATATTTTGCGTCGTGTTGTTGGGCAGGAGCACAGTGAGAGCCAGGCTCTCTCGGGGTGGGAGGTGGGTCACAAGGACCCTTTGCTGGTGAAGGTCTCGCAATGAAGCAGCGTTAGCTGAGACCCCAAAAAGTCAGCTGTGCAAGGGGCTGGTTGGACCCAAACCGACCAACTCCCCCCCAAAGGGTTTGTGCTGTGAAAGTCTCCTACAGCTCTGACTCACCTAATTACAGCTCCTATCGTAATCACCATCGTTCCATTGGGTGGGGGATCTTCTGAAGGTGCCCTTTAATGTTTCATCAGTTCCAGTCTCTGCAACACCGAGTGAGTAATCTATCCAGTAGGATGTAAGCAAGAATTATTTTTTTTCCTGGAGGAGAGGGATTTGCTGGATTGGCCACTACCGACTGCGCTCCCACGGAGGCAGCAGATGCCCCCCAGTGCTGCAGTCCACTTTCAGCGGGCGGAGGGGACACGTGCAGTGTTGGGACCACCAGATACTGTACGGATACGTGCCAGGGATACTCCCCGTGCCCACACACCTTGGGTGTGCCAAGACTGACACCCTGTCTTGCAGAAGAGAGTGGGAGAGGTGGGGACTGACTCGCTTCAAAACAGACATTTTAAACACCTTCGCTTCAAAAAAGCCTCCGTATGTTTCGGCAGGCAGGGAACGATCGTACGCAGATGGTTCACACGGAATTTCACGGAGCTCTAAAACCCTACTGCTTTATTTTATTAGATGTGGCCATAAATACACACAGGAAGAAAGAGAATGAACAATACACCCTGGGTGCTCTTCCTCCAAGTAACGCTGAATATATTTGCAGATGTTCCCACTGGGCACTGCGGGTTCACGACAATTGTACAAACTGCTGTGGGGACAAAGCGACGTGCCCTGGTTGTGTCCCACTGCCAGGAGGAGAACGGGGCACAAGTTTTGGACACAACTCTTTCTAATTACAAAAATACATTTAGAGAAAATGAAACTTTTCACTGGAAACGATACTGACAACACTTTCACCCCCAAGTATTTCTGGATGGAACTGCTGCTGGGCACCAATGGCTGAGTTAGAGGGAAAAAAAGATTCCAAAGCACATTGTGGCCTCATTACAGAGTAACCAGTTGGGAATTCCTTTTTGTTTACAAATCTCAGTTAATGCACTACTAAAATAATAAACATGATGGAACTCTAACATGTTTCAACTATTCTGAATCAAATTTTCTTAGATTTTTCACACATCTAGCTTTTTACTGAGATAAGAAAAAACCCCTCATCATTTAAATTTTCGTGGAGAGCAGAACAGTTTCATGCCAAGTGTTGGGCAGCCGAACCGCAAAGGAAGGAAGAGCAGCGCCAGAACGAGAACAACGTTCTCCCTCCAACACAGTCATACTTCAGGGACTGGATTTCTTCTTCACGAAGGAGAAGTATTGTTCTACGGGATTATCTAGTGTTAATAAAATTGCTTGATGATTATATAATGGAAGATAGTTTACAATGTATAATTATGAGAATGAGTCATATTCCCCAGATAGATCTTCCCCAGCTTTTCTGTGTAGCAACATAAGTAAATTGAATTTCCTTGACAAGAACTGACCAGAGGTAGGAGGGATGGACGAGGATTCGTGACCACTGAAGCCCTGAAAGGTACGGAGCCATCCAGTCGTCCCCCACAGATGTGCTCAGCAGCTTCGGCGGCTTCTGCCCAACACGTCACCCAAAGGCTGTGAACGCAGAGCTCCCGGAAGGCCGTGCCTCGGGGGCGGGCAGCCCACGCACCCCACACCGTGCCATCACCCCAGCCCGCCACGGAGCCTCGTCAGCCTCCCCCCTCGCTGCTGCCACACACCCGAAGGAAAGAGACGTCCTTCTCCCCCAGCCTCTGCTTTCAGCCAAGGCGCGTGGGCGCTGCCGCAGAGCACGAGATAGCTGCGCCGTCTGAGCGGCCGGGGGCAATTCGTGCCCCCTCCACGTGAGCCTTTCAGCATTAAACAGTCCACTGTCCTCTTCTGGGCAGCAGCTCGTAACAGCTTCATCACAGGAAAAGGGAAGAGGCCTTATTGCAAACAACTATGGTGTCATCCACCCCCAAGGCATCTTCCTCCTCCTCCTCGTCCTCCTCCTCCACCCTGTCCTGTTTCGGCTGTGACCCGAAGCACGTCAGTCAATGCACAAGAGCAGGTTGTCCTGAATGCCGTTAAACGCTCAGCTTTGAGGGCACATTGTGACTCTGTGTTCTCTCCATTAGTTACGCCCAGTGCAAAAAATAATAATAATATTTGTTTCAAAACAAGTCTCATGTTTTAAATCTCACCTTGCAGTTCCATTCACTTTTTTTTTCACACCAGTGTGAGAGGCACAGACGATGGCAGCTTCTCTGGAGAAGCCTTTCAGAGGTCTCTCAAGCAGAATGTAACTCAAGAGTTTCATGAGCCACAGTAGCTGCTCATGTGCTTCAAGAGAAAAGGATTTCTCACTGGAACGAGCTAAAGTTCTGACTTAGACTCCACCAATGTTTGCAGTGAACCATGTTAGTCTCTGCAAGCGGGAAGGCCTCGCGCGGCCGTGTCAGAGATGAAGTCTAGCAGAGGATGAAACTTGAGGTGTGTCCCGCTGCGGGGGCGAGGGTGTGCTGGGAGGGTGTTTATAAAAAGAAGTTTCTACAAACACGTGCTATAAGCCACAACAAACAAACGTCTCAATTAGCAACAACCAACACAAAGGCTGGTGAGCAAAGAGCACCGAGCGCATCACTGGGGGAAGCTGGGCACCACGCAGCCAAGAGACGGCGTCTGCCAGGGATGCGCCTGGGAAGGAGCATCTCTCCTCCTGGGAAGGAGCAGCCACGAGCGGCAGGAAAGAGATTTCAGATGTTTGAGGCTCAGATGGCTGTAAGAGCTCCCAACACGGACGCCCAGCTGAACTATCCGTTGCTATGTAGTTGAAAAAGATTCCATCTTGAAAGAAGGTGATGCAAGACAGCAAATATTTCCTACTTTTGCTCACGCTGTATCCACGAATGGAAAACACAACTGAAAGGAAAATGCTGTTTTGATGTACAGCTCCAATTGTGTTGACTTAATCCCAAACCCAGGAACTTAACCTTTCTCCTCCGAGTGAGTAAGTTTGTATTTGCACTGCGGAAGGAAAACATCCCGACTGAAATTTTGAAATCCCTTCAGGAGTGAGAACATTACCTCTGAAATCCACAGACATGCCACGGGACACCCGCCCAGGGCCCGGATGCTTTCCCAGGTCTCTCGACCACCCTGTAACTGCATTTGGTCCAAGCACATGAAGAGTTATTCCCTCCAACAACCCATCCCGCTTCCTCTCCTTACAGTCTTACACAGAGCTATTTGCCAGTTGCTGTCATGCAATTTTTCATCATTAAATTGTAATTTATAGAACATAATTGTAGATGTATGTTTGGAATAAATTGCCAACACACGATATTTGCCAATGTTGACTAAGTTTTTATGAGGAATTACAAAGATGTCAGAGTGGTTCAGTGCCCAAAACACATCCTGTGATACCTTTTCAAAAGGCATAGAGCAATAAGAGACTAAAAATAAGGAGCATACAGCATAAGAGAACCATAAATCAGAACCTATTAAAATATTTTTATACTGAAATATAAAAAAACAGCTGGGATTCCTTGACAAATATGTGAAAGGGGAAAGAACACAAGGAACAACTCCATTAGAAGAGAGACAGTACCATTCTTTACTGTCCCGTATCGTGACAGCTTATTGTTGCTCTGAAAGAGAGGTAAGCAGGATGAGGTGGGTGGGATGAGTTTAATCCAGATGACTGTAAGCCAGTGGACTAGATCACAGAGAAGATCCACCTAATTCAGGGCCACCCAACAGAAATTACATGTTTTGTATTAACAAACAAACGGTGGTGAACACTCTGCGTATGGGTGATGCTTCCTGCCACTGTCAAACATCTCCCCTTGGCAAATTACCCTTGGCAGAAAACCTACGGCTTGTAAACGCACTTGGGAAGAAGGTACTCCCTTCGGCGGTGACACCCACGAGCCTGGTATAAATGCGGCCCAGGCAGGGTGGAAGTCGGAGCTATGATTCCAGAACAACTGTAAGACCAGCTTGGAGCTCTGACCCGGATCACTCGCTGCTGCCACTATGAGCTGTGGCTCCAAGCAGACCTCTAAAAGCTGCCTGCGAGGGAGCAGCGGTGGTGGTGGTGGTGGTGGTGGTGGTGGAGGGGGCAGTAAGTATTCCTCTGCCTCCTCAAGAATCACCTCTAGGACAAGCGGTGGCAGCAGGATTTCTGGCAGCAGTTGTGGCGGAGGAAGCTCCAGGAGCAGCTATGGTGGAGGAGCAAGCGGTGGTGGTTACGGAAGGATGCGGCGCAGCAGTTACGGAGGAGCAATGAGCAGCGGTTATTACGGAGGGGGAATGAGCGGTGGTGGTTATGGAGGGGGAATGGGCTGTGGCAGCATGGGAGTAAGCTTTGGATCAGGGGGGAGTGGGTTTGGTAGTGGTTATGGAGGAAGCTTTGGTGGAGGTGCTGGTTTCAGTGGTGGCAGCTTTGGCAGTGGTGGCTTTCCTGGAGGGCATGCGGGAATTCTCTCCAACGATGAAAAGCTGACCATGCAGAGCCTTAACGAACGCCTGGCTTCCTACCTGGCTACGGTCAGAAATTTGGAAATGGAAAATGCTCAGCTTGAACAACTAATCAGGGAGTGGTACCAGAAGCAAGGCCCTACTGGTACCAGGGACTACAGCCAATACTATCAAAAAATTGAAGACCTTCAAAACCAGGTAGGATGTTCTTTGTCAGAGAAGTTTAAGCATTGACAGACTTTTTTGTGATTGAGCAAAATGTTTGAGGCAGCCAGCATGGATACTTCTAAACTCACTAAGTGTCTCTCCGAAAGTGCTTCTTGCACTTGAAATTCTGCCTTCTGCGCCTGCCTCCAACTACCTCCAAGTAGAGGTGGAGAAACGATGCAGATCCCCTGCAGCACACCCCACAGAGCGGCCGCCGGCAGCACGTCCAGGCTCTCAGAACGTCTGTGGTGGGTTTTAAAGCACAGCAAAAACGGTAACAATTACCCGCTGGGATGCGCAGTGTCGACGTGTGAGTACAGCCCTCGGCCCGTGGGCATGGAAGGTGAGGGAGATCCTTGGCGGTGACACCAGCCTCGAGAGGACTCCTGTACTCACACAACAGTTTTCCTGTGCTTTTCCCCTCAGACACCCGGCGATCACAACAAGATCACATTCATATTTTTGTCCCCTGTGAAAACCTGAGGGATTCACAGGGAAGATCTTCCTCAGCATATCATTTTCTCTTCCAGCTTGTGACTGCGGCTGTGGAAACCAACAAGGTGCTTTTGGACCTGGACAACACCAGGATGACGGCAGAAGACTTCAGGATAAAGTAAATATATATTCCTCTTTTCCAGGCACTGACTTCCTTTCTCCTACTTTCCTCAACTTAGTTTCGTAAATTCATTCCATAAACAAGTGTCAATTCCACAGACTTGGGCTCCTCCTGGCTCCATGGCAGCACAACTGAAATAATTTATTATTTCTATAACGATCTTCAAGGGGAACACTCCCTATGGCTGTGGAGTCAAAGCTTAAAACAAGCTTTTTTTTTAAGGAAAGAAAAATTGTGATTTTCTCCCATTGAAAGTTAGACGAAGCAGACAGATGAAACCTGCACAAAGTCTACGGTAAGAAGAGACAATGAGAAAGGCCACAGAAAATATTTTAATATTGAGTTTTAAGATGAATATTAAACTTTGAGTAGTGGCTGCTGATTTCATAACTCTGCTGGTTGAGAGACGCGATGTGCCACGGAGCACAGAGACAAAAGCAGATGCTGAGACACTGGAATAGGTGAACTCAGAAATGACGTCAGCAGGAGCGGGGCCGAGGGCCCAAGACCAGGGCTGACCTCCTGGCACTGTCCTTGGCACAGGTACGAGACGGAATCTGCTCTCCGGCAGAACGTGGAGGCCGACATCAACAGCCTGCGACCCTTGTTGGACAATCTGACTCTGAGCAGGTCTGACCTGGAAATGCAATTTGAGTCCCTGAAGGAGGAGATCATTAACCTCAAGAAGAACCACGAGGAGGTAAGAGCCAGCTCCTCAAAACGCAGACGGCAAAGGAAAACAGGAGCACTTCCGATACTGGAAAAACGGGGAGGTTTCACAGGTAACATCCTCTGCACTGGGAAGGGCTCTCCGGAGCCCGGCCGACTGCCCGGCCCAGGCTGGCCAGGGCCCCCCAGCACAGTCCCCCAGCAACGACTGGGCAGTCAGGGCCAAATAATTGCAACACGAAATTATCTGCGTGTTGTTGAAAGGATCCGGGATGGTTTGGGACTTCAGAGCAAGTAACTGACTTCCAAACTCTCTCGCAAAGTAATTTCACCATTTTTGCGTGTTTCCCTGGGCCTGGGCTCTTTCTGCAGGAAATGGAATCGCTGCAGTCCCAGTCCAGTGGTGATGTGAATGTGGAGGTGAACGCTGCTCCCGGAGAGGATCTACTGAAAAAACTGAATGATATGAGACAAGAATATGAAAATATTATTCAGAAAAACCGTGAAGAGGTTGAAAGGTGGTACGAAAGCAAGGTACATGGTTACAGTTTGAATGTTCACATTACAAAAACAACCAACACCAACGTTTGGAAAGAACTTCCTGTAGATAAATGACACTTTAAACAACAACCTCCACTGCTTTCAGGATATAATGGTGGAATCTCTGTGATTCAAATAGAGGAAATCACCAGTGGGCTTGAACTGCTCTGGCAGATCCATACAAGCAGATTTAAGCAGCCCTTGCATTACGAGTGGTCCTGCTTCCACTCGTGCTGCCAGATGCTCCCGTGATAATCCACCATCCTGGCATCGTAAGCAAAACCAAAAAACTCCAATTCTGTGCATTAATTTTTCAGATGGAGGAAGTGAGTCAACAAGTCCACTCCAGTGGCCAGGAAGTGGAATCCAGCAACCAGCAGATCTCCGTGCTGAGACGTGAATACCAGGGCCTGGAAATCGAGCTGCAGTCGCAGATCAGCACGGTAGGTGACCACTTCTGATCCCCTGATACGCAAACAACACTGGAGTTGCCGGGATGACAGGAGGTCAGCTGTAGCTGCCGCTCCATTGAACGGAGATGCCTGGTGCTTCTGGCACCACGTAAGATTTTCTCGTTTTGGGTGTCAGAATGATCTAATCCTGCCAGATGCCCATAACCTGCCACGTTCCCATAAACGCTGTATTTTTTCTTTTATTCTCAGGCACAGTCTTTGCAATCCAACCTGGAAGACACAGAACGTCGCTACAACATGCAGCTGCAGCAGATCCAGGGCATGATCGGCCCCTTGGAGGAGGAGCTGGCCAGCATCCGCTGCGAGATGGAGAGTCAGAACCAGGAGTACAAGATGCTGCTGGGCATCAAGACCCGCCTGGAGCAGGAGATTGCCCAGTACCGGGCACTGCTCGAGGAGGGGCAGCACGATATCAGGTGCGTACGTTCAGGGTAATTAACATGCCATGGGTGCAAAGGGGTGCAGATGAAAGCAGCAATATTTATATGAGGAACTAGAGCAATTGATTCATCATCGACATATTTACTGGGATCCCAAGAATTCACACAGAGTCTAAATCTTAGCTGGCAGAGTACAAAGCTGCATCATTCGATACTTGTTATGAACTGGACAAAAACCTTTCAAAAAGTATTCAGCACTATAATATGCCATTTCTTCTCCTAAGTGCAATGAGGAAGTACAGCTATGTATGAAAATGAAAGATAAGCAAGGAAATAACTGACTACTATAAATACTCAAGGTACATATTTTAAAAGACATCTAAATCCATTCATTATCTTTCTTTTCCTTCTTCTGTGCAGATCAGTTAATTGTCCTCAATTAGAATAGTTTAAAACTAGTTGTCTGGAACATGTTTCACACAATAGGACCTCCTCAGTCACACGAGTTGGCCAGAGGGAGTCCGAAAGTGGCCTCGATACATCTGACAGGATGACAGACACTGGTCGTGTTGCTATAGATCTTATACACACAGGCCCTTTCGTCCTTACAGCATCTCCCAGGGAGGAGCTGGTGGTGGATCTTCAGGAGGAGGAGGTCATGGAGGAACTAGCTGGTCTTCTGGAAGAGGAAGTAGTGGAGGAGGATGTAGCTGGTCCTCAGGTGGAGGAAGCAGTGGAGGAAGAACTGGAGGATCCTACGGAAGAACTTCCTCTTCTGGAGGTGGAGAAGGAGGGAGTGGAGGAAGAACAGGAGGTGGAGCCTGTGGGAAAACTTCAGCTGGAGGAAGTGACAGTGGCGGAGGAGGAGGGAGCAAATCCTGCCTCTCCCGCTCTTCATCTTCCCACTCCCAGTCTGGCAAGTCTTGTGAAAGCCAAGGTAAAAATTGGAATAAAAGAGTACGTTCTTCCCTTAACTTTTTGCTCCGAATAGCAGGAAAGGATATGACGACTTCCTTCCTCATTGGGAATCTGGAGATATTTTTGCTATTTTTTCTGAACCATTTTTTAAGTCCACCCCGATGTTTGTTCTTACACAGTAACATGGCAACGCGGTGGTATTTTCACAAGCGACTCGAAGGAAGGAGATGTTACGAAAAGTGGTATCAGAGGACGTGTAGAAAGAGGAAATGAAAGTAGAAAAGGAAAAGTAATGCCCAACCCAAAGCATGGAGGGAACCAGAGAAGTCGGTAGTTTCGGAATGAAGCCAAATGTTAGAAATGTAACTGGTATTAAGGCGGCAAAATGGTTAAAGCTGGGTAAAATCTTTGGAACACTTCTGACATTTAAAATATAAAGGGCATTAGCTGAAAAATCCTGAAGTAGCAAAAGATGGGGAGTGGCCAAAAGACCTTTTCCATATCTAATTCCATGGCTGTGATTCCAGGAGGTGCTGAAAATCTGAAGCTCTGCCTGGAAGGAAATAAAACATTGGAGAGAGGAGCAACAATGGAGGAAGTGTCTGAAGCCATAAAAATGATCAGATCGGGTAAGGCTCCAGGTCCTGACGGCATCTCAAATGCCTAAAAATGCTGAAAATGAACAGGAGGTCAGAATTTTTAGAAAGATTCTCTTCCACTTCTGATTTAAAAAAAAAAAAGAAAAGATGGAAAATGATCCTGCTTTGAGGATTTATTCCTTCTTACCAAGGAAGTATCGGGGATATTCAGCTTCCTCAAAAACGTGGTCTGTCTCCCAGCCGTGCTGTTTCCACGGCAGGCTGGCAGTTGAGCACGGAAGCCCTGGCCACAGCCCCCAGGCCTGACGCCGTTCGCACAGGCAGAAGAATCCCGTGCGCAGACTCTTGCTGCTGAAAACAAAGGCGGTGAATTCAGAAGGCTTTTGTGTAACGAGGAAGATCTGTTTGTAAGATTTGGTGCAGATGAGATCTAGTTTTTAAAAATTAATGGGCTTCACAAACTCCACCATAAAAATTTACTCCTTTGATCAAGCATGTAGATGAGACAGGGTGTCTGACTCCAGCAGTCCGACATCCACTCAGGTTTGGTAGGTAGGTTAAAGTATATTACGTGCCATCCGACTTCAACTGTTACAAGTTTGTTGTAAATACCCACAGACACATAAACACAGATCCTGGGTTCAGCTGCGTATGATTTGTGCTGCTACAGTCACTCTAAATTTAAAGTGTGATTTACACCTGCACAGTTGAGAATGGAAGCAGGTCCAAGTATTTAATACAATAAATCTGCAAACCCACATGCTGGTACAAATATTGAGTCTGACACTGTTTGAACCTTTCCAGAGTGCTGGGGAAAAATCTAGTTCTCGGAGAACCTCATAGTCTATAATTATGAAGTAACAAAACCATTAAAAATGCTGAAGGAGATAACACTTCTTTAAAGAAATTCTTGCTTCCCTTCATCTTCCAGCAGGGAGTTTTAGAAAGTCGGAGGACTGATGGAGAAAACCAGCAGCTTCCAGGCAGGACCTCACCGGTGGGCGCTTGGACCAAGCAGGAACACAGCGAGCGTGTCCCATCACGCCTCTGCCAAGCTCAAGTTACTCAACACTCTCCACTCCAGGGGCTCGTCAGAACTCTCTGGATGGCCGACCTGCTGCTTCCCTCTGAATTTCTCTGCCTAATCACTGCCACCCGAGTTAATCTCCCCTGTGATTGGTACTCTCATGGAAAAAAAAAAAGAAAAAAAGAAAAAAACAACCTCCAAAATAAATGCTAATAAATCTTTGCTTCTCTCTGATGCAACCAGAAAGCCGTGTCTGGCAGAAGTTTCCTTTAGCAGACATTTCTGTTTGAATCAGTTACAAATATCAAGCCCTCCCTTTGGAATACACAGTAACTTGTCAGACTATGTGCAAGACCCAAAAGTTTGCAGCGACACATTCACCATTTAAGAGTAACTGGGCAAAACTCTGAGCAATACACTGCTGGGCACAGTGCTCCGGTAATCCCTGCAACGGGAAAACTAACAGTCAAAAAACCTACTCGTTCCTGCTACTAACTTCTATCAGGCAAAGAGGCGGTGGGTTTAAGGAACTGACTATTCCCTAGAAAGTCTCTTAAAAAAAAATCTTCCTAAGGAATCACTAAAATGCATTATGAAATTTTTTTATAATGGAATTTAAAGATGGAAGTTTTCAGCTCCCGGTGCCAAAACCACCCCAGAGTGCAGAACTCAAATCGTGTACAATCGATTATCCAGAATGAACACATTTGGAGTGCCACCCGTCGGGCACACACGGGGTAACGTGCACAAAAGTTCAGCAACGGGCTGGCCCTGCTTTGTGGCAGCAGTTCTGTGCTGTAAAATAAATCCCTAAAGCTGGAGCACGACCAGATGCACCCATCTGGTGTCACAGAGGAACTCACAGGGCAGCTGCACTGCCCGTGCCCGTGCCGTGCCCTGCTGTCGGGCGGCTGTGCAGAACCTGCCCTCTTCTGCATTGCCACTTCAGGGCACTTCTCATGGTTACGTGTGACAGGTGCACATTTCACCAGAAGATTGGCAAATCAGTCGTATTTAGGATGTGATTTTACAAAACCCAGTGGGAGGTTGAAAGAGAAAAAAGAAGATATCCAAGGGAAAGGCTTCCCCGAACAATTGGAAGGTTTGCCGACGGATCGCACAGCACAGGGACAGCTCCCAGCGATAAGGGTGCAAATGCCCTAAAGAGAGACTCAAGTTTTTCTCTGTTTTAATTACACCCATGTTTCCCTCCGTTATGCCCCGGACGGGCACCAACTGGCCGGAGGGTTCTCCCTGCCCACTCCCCCGTGCTGGATCCCCTACAGTGCTTTCCATTCTGTTGAGGTTGGTGAAAGTGTGGGGTCTGTGTAAGCAGGAATTCCATGGGCTGAACTGCAGAAATGAGCTAATGGGGAATTTCACCTGAAACTTGTTCAGAGAACTTCTCAGGTGGCACCTGCCCACTGAGACACTCTCCATCCCTCGCACTGCTCGACTCACCTCCTTAGACACAAACAAAGGAAACCATTAAGTTTTTCTCTCTCTGTTTTGCAGTCCTGAGAGTTTTTTTCCACACTGAGAAAGGCATCACTCGCTGGAGGAGGTTGAGAAACACGGGTTGAGTGGGTGACCGTGGGAACAGGAATCCTGAGCGCCCGAGTTCCAGGCAGATCTGTGCCAGTGATTCACTGCGTTGCCTTATGCCAGGCTCTCAGCCAACGTGATTAGCATTTGAAAAGAAAAAAAAACTTTAGAAGAAAATTTTTTTCTGACCAGCATCTCTCTGGGGGCCTGAGGAGCTGGCTGACCTTCATGAGGGACCACTTCAGACACAAGCACGCGCCGACAGCCCTGACCTGCCACGCAAAGGGGCTGTGCTGATCATTTTGCAAGGACACCCCATCTCCCTCCTGTTGCAAAATCACCCACTTCAGTTCTAAAACCCTTCAGCACCGAGTCACACCTGCCTCTGTGTCGCCAGTAGCCCCACAGCCCACGTGGTCTGGGTGCTCTGCTGGTTTCACACCTCTTGCAGGCTGTGACAACTCTCTTCTAGACCTGTCTGATCAGGAGACTAAACCAACAGCCCAAATTAAAGAACGCTCCCAGTACAGCAGTCCTGCTCCTCGTATCTCCTCCAGGAGCCTGCCAAGTTATCTCAGGACTGTTTCTGCTGAATTCCTGCTTCATTCCTGCTTCCTTAGGGCTTTTGCAGGGTGATTTCCAGGCCATCCCCAGCCCCTGCCGGCCGGCAGCCCCGGGAGGCCGGACACAACTTGCTCCGAGGAGCAGCCTGTGCTGGAGTTGGCTGCTCCGCACCACCGGCGCAGCTCTGAGGACGGCAGACCCCTCTCGCTCCTCGGCCCTGTACTTCTTTCCAGAAATACAACTTACTTTTAGTATTTTTACTGCCAGTTACCTAATTATGGAGCACATCATATTGTTATTGCTACTTTTACTGCTCAGCATTGCTCATACTGTCTTCTTCCCTACCTAAAATCTGTACCTTTCTGAACAAGGTGTTCTTCTAATGTTCCTTGCATGCAATGAATCTGCATCTATAATGCAAATAAGCTTCATAATAAAATTTATTTGCTACATGATACAGTGTGTGACAAAATAAATATGAGCCACCAATAAACTTCAAAAAATACCAACTTAATCGTGGCACTAGTGCTCACTACAGACAAAAAGAAGACTGAATTTAGATGGTTTCTTACCATACCCTGGAAAAAAGTGCCAGTTTAAGTATTCTTTCCTTTTCCATTTTGTAGATACAAAATATCTTCTGGATTATCACCAGCATTTGCTTACTGAGAGTGGGCTTGTAATAACAACAGTGATCAAAAAAACTTACGTGGAGGAACAGAGCTAGAGAACCAAAACTAAAGCAGGAGTAAGAAATACACATACTGTAGTGTCAGGTGTCAAAGCTTAGGGCATGACTAAAGTGGGGTTCCAGAGACATTAAGAGCAGAGAGGAGAACCATGCACTATTTATTTGTGTGCATTTTGTTAGGGATTAATCGGCATAATAAGCTTTAATTTTATGAGCAAAAAATGTTGCAATTTGGATACTTATCTGGTGTTGCTATAAGTGCTCTGAGAAGAAAACTGTGGTACGTGTTGGAACAAGACTTTCAGAACAACCTGAGGCAAAAATAAATGTGCACACACGCTGCTGTGTGTTTGGCTTCAGCACTCCCAGAGCAATTCATCTGCCCATTCGAAGGCACGGATGTAATTTCAAAACTGCCTATGCATATATTTTGTTTAGCATTAATCGTGAGCCCCATTCATTGTCAAACACCCAGGCTGTATTCCTGGGCTCCAGAATCGGCGCAGTCAAGTGTGCCATTTCCCTGCCCTGGTGGGGGCAAGGCAGAAACCAGCCAGCCCTTCCGGAGCCCACCCATCTCGACGTGAATGTCCTGGTGGTTCTTCTTCCCTTTCACGAGCAGGTAACACAGGGTGCTTGGGCAGTCATTTGCTTAAAGCATTGTTTTTTTTGTGACAATAGCTCCTACACAGCCCATCAAGCAGGGGTCAGATCCCCAAAGGCAGTCGGCACAAACAGGATTTAGCTACACTTTGACAGGCTGAACTCCAGTGGCTATTTAACCCCCTTGAATTCCTACATTCACTAAATCTTACGTTTTGACTAACGAGTTCTCTGGGCTCAGAGTTCCTTTGCTCAGACCAGGCGAGCACCAGCCCCTTCCCCCTGGCCAGCAGGGACCACGCAGGCGGCCCCGAGGTGTGTGCAACTCCCCGCAGAGCTCAGCCCGGCCAGCGGCACCCTCGTCCCCGCGAAAGGCTGCGCGAGGAGCGGGCGCCTTTCCAGTTGTCCCGCACAGAAGGGTTTGTTGGAGGGTGCTGGAGGTTTTAAACTTCCCGGGCAAGCTCACTGCGGCCTTAATAGTCCTTGCTTCCTTCACTGGGTCTAATCTAAATTTCTTTGGAAATTATTGTGATTTCACTAGAATATTACAAGATGAAGTAGGAAGGAAGAGCGAGCACAGACTCCTAGGTGAAAACAGATCCTCTCTTCTTACACAAACTTCTGGTAAGAGCGATGGAAAGAGCTTATTAAATAGATCAAGAGAATAAACTGTAGCACTTGTTTAGTGCTACATCAGAATGGCAATGAATTAAGGGGAAAATTTTACTTTTCCGGTGCACAGGCTCGGAAGCAAGAACCCATTTTCTCCAGGTCTGCTTTGAACGCAGCAGCTCCGGCCCGTTGTACGAGTCTCTGAGTTTCGGTAAGACACGCAGCCGCGCGGGCTGCTCACGGTTTGCTCCGTTCCGACGCCAGGCGGGCACTTCTTCGGCACCACCACGGAGGCCGATGAGAAGGAAGACAAGAACAGAGAAGGAGAGTGAAAGCACGTCGGCCGTCCTTGAACGTGGCGTGTGCTGAGCTCAACAAGCCGCAGCACACGGCGCCAGCGCCGCCAGGCACCCTGCGAGGCTGGGGGCTGTGGCAATAGATGTCCCTATTCTGCTCTGGAGTGGAACCTGCGATGTCATAGGGCATCCTGGGTGCTGTATCAACACAAAACCACTGATTACTAAACTCTGTATCATATATAGGAAAGAGATAAGAAAAGGTCCTAAAATTGCCAGTTCCTTTTAGGTAATTCCGTAAATTACAAACTTTACAGCATCCATGTAACACATTAGTGGAAAGCATCAGAGAAAAAAATTTTTTGAAGGCTTTTTCAATGAGCTTAAAAAGGAAAAATTCATCCTGTCCACAGAATGGATCTTCTCCGGTTTGTAAATATTTGCACAGTTAAATATTTAACAAACAATAAATTACAATATGCCAGGAGGGAATTCCATGTGTGCAGCTTTACGAGGGGATGAAGCAGTCGTGGCTCACGCGGGTCTGCCAGGCCCAAGGAGACATGCTACATTTTTGAGAACATGGTGACCATGAAAGAAACCAAATACCGCACGGGAAAATTTTCAGCTGTTAAGAATACAGCACAGCCTAACAGCCAGCAGGATGTCTGTAAAAAGCACTAAGATTGGACAAGTAACAAAAATGGAATAATGGCAACACTAAAGACAAAAGGAACATCCTATGAGCACGTGGCTTAAAAGCTCCCAAAGATCTAAAGGCAGAATCCTTCATTTGTGTCCCTCCTTTATATATAAGTAGTGGTAATAATACAGAACTAAAACGAAATTTTGAGGCTATCTGAAGTTTCCCACCCTCAATGGCTTGGCTCTTTCTTTTCTTTCATTGTTATTTTTGAAAGTCTTTTCCAAGCACACGGTAAGATATGTCCCTATCAGAGAAACCTTCCAGGATGGACGAGTCCCTGCTGCGAGTAAGTACATGTAGAAAAGACAATCTATAAATAAAATAGGAAACAATGTAGCTTCTCAGAAGGTATATAAACAGATTAAAAGATCCTTTTGGCAAACGTTTTTACTCTTGTTTTAATAATTCCAGGGAATTTTTTGCTCCTTACCACTAACAAACCCATAGGGTGTTCTAGTTTGTCAAGGAAAAGCATCTATAAGGAATATCCCCAGAATCACTGATGGAAATTTGAACGTGATGATAATCAATTTTACTCACCGTAGTGGAATTTGGGAAAAAGGGCCCCCACTGACCACAACGACATTACCCCAACACAAAGGCAAAACTCCACTGAAAAGAAAAAACATTTTGCGTAGAGCGGGCGGCATCTGTCAGCACCGGTAACAGCCACGCAGAAGCCCAGAAACTGTGTTTACGCTGCTGAGGTGACACCACCATCCTCCAGCTGCCAGTCAAGGAGAAATTATCACATCATCACGCTGCTTCAGACCTGTCATCATCTCCGGGCCATAGAGCAGATCAAATAGCACGATAAAATCACGGAGCTTTTGAAAGAGGTTGCGTAAGCAGCAATAAAGCGACGCTGGCAAAAGCGCAGAGCGAAGGACAGGAGAAAGGATCCCGCCAGAAAACGTTCAATAAGCCTGAATTTCACATAAAAAAAAACAGCAGTTAAGAGGCAGAATTACAGTTTACAAAAGAATCGTCGTGCACATGGAGACTGACAGCAGAGTGCAAAAATGAGCAGCAACACCCAGTCAGCTTCCAGCTGAAGGTGGCCCTCGGCCAGCGGCCACTGCCCGCACCGCCGTGGCCTTTGGCCAGTGGGCACTGCCCGCACCGCCGTGGCCTTTGGCCAGCAGGGACTGCCTGTACCACTGTGGCCTTTGGCCAGCGGGCACTGCCCACACCGCTGTGGCCCTTGGCCAGCGGGGACTGCCCGCGTTGCCATGGCCTTTGGCCAGAAGGCACTGCCCGCACCACCAGCTGCAGGAGCTCTTTTGGAAGATGCTGAGAAAAGGACAGCAGACAACAAACGATTGTTCCTCAGCTCTGCCCTTCTTTGCTCCCTGCACCTGAGGTGTGGGGCAGATGCGCCATGCCATGCACACCTGGCAGCCACGAAGGGCTCAGGAAGCCAACAGGAGGGCGATGAAGACGTTTCGGGAACACGGAACGGAGCTGCCACGCACACTTTCTGCTGAGCAAACTGTAACAGTTTGGGGTCCCTCCACAGCAAGACCACAGATGCTGATGGTTTTGCTGTTGTTTGCAACGAAGCGGTTGGGACCGGCTGTTGCAGGAATGAAGGCCCTACTGTGTGAAAAAATAAGATGTAAATTTCTTCTAAAGGCTTGAAGTGCAAGAACAGGGCTAAGGGGTGCTGAGGAAACAAGATTCTGCCTTTGAACCAGAATATTCCGTTTCCCCCCGGGACAAAGCTGAAACATTCTAACCCGGGTGTATTTTTGTAGAGGACGGGCATCCGGAATCAGAGTCCGCCAGCACCGTTTGCCCAAACTCAGACTCTGATGGATTTTTCCCAAACATGCAGTTCTGCCCCAGCCACTCTGCGTCAGCACCGATCTAACAACGGAGGATGGAACCATTTACGAGTCCCCCTGGGGTGAACTTCTGGGGACCAGTGCAAGACTGAGGCACAGTGCAAGTTCTTCCATGGTCTCAACAGTCTGATCTCAGCTGATTTGTGTAAAAAAGCCTTTCCTTTCCTCTCAGGACACTATTTTAGAGTCTCAAGGATCTCTGCATTAAGAGCTGTACATACAATCACTCTATCACCTGTGCTATATGACACAGTAACAATGGAGAGAACGAGCAGTTTTATGTTAAACCATAAAAGGTCTTCCCACACAATAGTTTATAGGTCATTGTCTGCATTAATACAGCTCCTAATTGTGCTACAGTTGACTTTATAACACAATTAAATTATCCTTAATCTTCCTACTATTTTAGATCAACAGCTCTTTTGTGAAAAAAAAATCCAATTATTGTTTTCTCTTTGATTTCTAGGACTCAGCTATTCAGTGTGCTGCGCTGTCCTATCACTTTCTTCACAAAGGGAAGATTTTGGCTGTTAAATAAGAATCCCACTGCATTGCTTGAAATAGACTTCTCATAAATAAGTATGTTCTCTGACCAATGGCAGGGACACCCAAGTTGGACAATCTAAACAGACAAATTTATACAGTCCTATTCATAAAGCCCTTGCACTATCTCGTATAGTGAGAAGAAGAATATAAGCAGCGTAGATCTTGAATGCACAAAATAGGAAAGAGCAAGAGAACAATAATCTTTGACAACAGCAGCTACAAAAACCTGAGAAAGAAAGCAGGTTAATAATTGAACAAATAATCACGCAGTCCAACGTGAGACTCGTGCCTCATCTTCTTTCTTTTAGGGCAGAACCCAAACAAAAATTCTCTCTGTACAGTTCCATCAGGTACACGTTATCTCAACATGAGCTTCAACGGGATCCTGAACAAAGTGGCTTTTCCATCGTAAAGCAGATCCAGGCTGCACGAGGCAAAGGACACCTATTCCAGAAAAAGCTAACTGAAAAGAATGCCACCCAAAAGAAACGAAATGTTTGGTCTTAAACAAACACCATAAACCCAGCGATTGGACAGATTGTCTGAGATATCGGCACAAAAATATTGTTCAGCAAATTATTCTTGGCACAAACAACAAGGTTGGTAAATGCCCCGGGAGAAGGAAACACCCTGATGGTGACACCCACTGTCAAAGTATAAATAGAGAGAGCTGGGGATGAAAATTTGCAGTCCTGAATCTTATCAGGCTGTGCAGCTAAACTTGGGATTGGGGTTAGACTCCTGCCTGCTGTCACTATGAGCTGTGGCACTAAGTCTTCGACTAGTAGCACTAGAATTAGCTGTGGAGGTGGTGGTGGTGGTGGTGGTGGAGGATATAGTGGTGGAGGTGGTGGAGGGGGTAGCAGCTCTGGAGTACGTAAGTCTGGTGGATACTCCTCAGTGTCCACAAGAAAATACACCTCTTCTGGAGGAAGTGGAGGCTTTTCTGGGAGAAGCTATGGTGGAGGAGTTTCCAGGAGCAGCTATGGAGGGGGCTTTAGCAGTGGCAGTTGTGGAAGGATTAGCCGCAGTAGCTACGGTGGGAGAATAAGTGGTGGTAGTTACGGAGGAGGAATAGGCTGTGGAAGTATAGGAGGAGGATATGGATCAGGTGGAGGTGGTTTTGGGGGAGCAGGAGGTGGTTATGGAGCTGGTCTCGGTGGAGGTAGTTTTGGCGGTGGTGGATACAGTGGAGGTGGATTTAGTGGCTTTGGGGGTAGTGGTGGCTTTGGTGGTGGCAGCTTTGGTGGTGGTGGCTTTGGTGGAGGTGGTTTTGGTGGAGTGGGGTTTGGTGAAGATGGTGGCTTGCTCTCCACAAATGAGAAGCTCACCATGCAGAACCTTAACGATCGCCTGGCTTCTTACATGGACAAAGTGCGACGCTTGGAGGACGAAAATACTCAACTTGAACATCTGATCAGGGAGTGGTATAAAAATCACGGTCCCACTCACGCCAGGGACTACAGCCAATACTACAGAACAATTGAAGAACTGCAAAACCAGGTATGATGTCATTTGACTGACTTTGAACGGATTCTCATTAGGACAGCACTTGCCTCCTGCAGCACAACATCCCTCTTTGGGCTGTGCTATCGCTCGTTAGTCCTCGGACAGGGGATAAGACAATTGCTTTGCCGTGCTACTGGTGCCGTCCTAACTGCATCTTTTCGTGAAGGACGAGCCCACATGTGCACTTAGCCCAGTTCAGCCATTTAATAGTCCTGAATCTGCTACACGAATGTGGTTGTTGCCAAATGCAATGGTAAATGTGTTTTCCCACTGGTTTTGGAATATGAAGAGTTTATTTAGTTACTCTTTCCAACAGGTATAACATTTTTAATGGATATTTGTAAACCAAAATTGACAGCAAAGGCACTTTCTTTTAACTGGAAGCAAGAAACTCCTCTCTCTCTGTAGCTCCTGCAGCACTAGTCAGGCTTGACATTACCATAAACAGTCTCTGAAACGTGTTTCCAACAGGAATTCTTTCCCCTATCTGTGTGTCGGACTGAAAAGACAAGTGATCAAATAACATCTGCCCTCTCCGTTTCAGCTTATTGGTGCAAACGTGGACCTTAACAAGATCCTTCTTGACATTGACAACACCAGAATGACTGTGGATGACTTCAGACTGAAGTGAGTCCTTCCCTTCCTGTCTCACTCCCTCTTGCCTCCCTTTACCCCCCAGGAGTTCAGATCCCAAATTAATGTCTGTAGATGCTATAGCCTCTTGGTTCCGATGACAGAATAAATAATTGTTGAGAAAAGCATGCTAGGAATGGTTTTGTGTTAGTCTTTCATTATTATCTTTCTCTGGACACGTTACTGGAGAGTGCTATTTAAAGGACATTTTGAGTTTCTCCATCCTTACACGTAGAGTTCTCAGCATAATCCTCATCGCATACATCTCATAGAGAGAAATTCTACTGAAATCAAACAAACCTATTGGAAACGGAGAGAGAATTACGTCCTTTCTTTTAAGAATTGAGCAATGGAATTAAAGACCAAAAATGTACTGATGGGAACTGTTCATAATCAAGGTAACAAAGAAAGAGTTCTGGCAGCACGTTTACTATCCTTTTTGTCTGTTTTTAGATACGAAACTGAATACACTCTCCACCAGAGTGTGGCAAGTGATATTAATGGATTACGTCCACTTCTGGATCAACTGACCTTGGCCAAATCTGACCTGGAGACACAGTTTGAATCCCTAAAAGAGGAACTGATCTATCTGAAGAAGAACCATGAAGAGGTAAGTCTCTCCACTTTAAAATAGTAACTAATGAAAACTCAGCACTCGGAGAATTTCCTGTGGATTTCTTCCACTGGCAGTAGGCAGATTTTGGCTGCTGGGTTTGATCATCCAACTTGACACAATCTGGCTTTGGTTTCAGGAGTACGTAGCGTGCGTAGCTGCCGCAGGGATGTGATGAGACACTTAGGTCAGCATGTGGCAAAATGAGACCAGGGAAACAAATGGCTTTCAGCACAAAGCACAAGTTTGTCGCTGAACTCATGGAAGGAAAATTAGACAGACGATAGGCAGGAGTCAAAAGGAAATATTTGTACTATCTATCTGCAGTGATATTTGCCACGGAGAAGAAAAATACATAAAAGGATTTTTAGAAAGAGCATGCTGCATAGAATTCCTAGGACCCTGAGGAGAAAATGTCAGGGTGCGTGGTGCCTGGCTCCTGGTCACTGCGAAGTTTGGCTTAGGGATGGCAGAACTGGTCCCTTTCACGACTGGGCAGATGAGGTCCCTCTTGCAGGAGGAGTTGTGGCTCTTTCTTTTCCTTTATTTGAAACTGTGACATTTCTCCTTCACCCTTTGAGAGCCTGGTGCACTTTTTGTGTTTTTTTTTTCAGGAAATTAAAGGACTGCAAACACAATCTGGTGGTGATGTCAATGTGGAGGTCAATGCTACCCCTGGCATTAATTTGATGGAAAAATTAAACGAAATGCGTTGTGAATACGAACGGCTCATTGAGAACAACCGCAGAGAGGTGGAAAGCTGGTATGAAACCAAGGTAAAGCACAGGCTTTTTTCGGTTACTAAATCTTTCTCAAAGAACTGGACCTATTTCCACCCAGCAGAGGAAAGGCTCCTTATCGCCTATTATTTAAGGGACATGAACTTTAAATGACTTTAAGCAGTTTCCTGTAACAGGTCAGTTCTGGAGTACTAAGGTTGTGCAGTAAAGGACGTGGGATCTCTGTGTTCCAGCAGCAAAGTGAATTACAGAGTGAGCGAGCTGCGGGGCGCGTGGGAAATACACAGTCAGCCTGCACTATGTCTTGCTTTATTCTTATTAATTGCTTTCTCAATGCTTTCGTGATAACCCACAATGTTTTCTCATTATCAGAAATGTCTCAATTGTGTATGTGAATTTTTCAGATGGAAGAAGTTAATCAACAAGTCCACTCCAGTGGCCAGGAGATACAGTCCAGCAACCAACAGATCTCTGAGCTGAGACGTGAATTTCAAAGCCTGGAAATTGAGCTGCAGTCGCAACTCACCATGGTGAGTAAAGATGTTTGTTTCTGCTTCACCTGTGGCACAGGCTGCATGTGTCACTAGAACGAAAGAATGGCTACACCTAGAAAGCACTCCGGCTGCAGAGAACAGGATACCAGGTTACTTGTCTTCGAGGAGATGCTTTTTTCTGCTTTGTGAAGGTATCTGATTTTTCCATGCAAATGAGTTAAACTCGCCACGTTCCCAGTGTATTTTGTTTTCCATTTGCAGGCGGACTCTTTGCAAACCAACCTGGAAGACACAGAACGTCGCTACAACATGCAGCTGCAGCAGATCCAGGGCATGATCGGCCCCTTGGAGGAGGAGCTGGCCAGCATCCGCTGCGAGATGGAGAGTCAGAACGAAGAGTACAAGATGCTGCTGGGCATCAAGACCCGCCTGGAGCAGGAGATTGCCCAGTACCGGGCACTGCTCGAGGAGGGGCAGCACGACCTTGTGTACGTACACTGAGAAAAGAACACAGCGAAGTGTGAATCCCGGGGTGGCCAGATTAGTCACCCAGGCAGGAAATTAACAGTCTAGATTAACAGTCAGATTTCGTGCTGAAATGAGGCTGTTCAGCTGTCTTGGCCAACTGCCTCTCAGCTTTGAGGTACTGCACATTTCTTGGCAAACCTCTTCCGAATATAAATCATGTGAGGAAAAATTAATGCAGAAATTATGAACTACTGATTTGGGGCTGGAGAGGGAAACCCATGTGCAGAGCCTTTCCTTTTCCCTGGCTCCAGGAACGGAGCAGACAGAAGTCACCTTGGAAAAGACTGTAAACAGAAAAATGACCATAGTTTTCCAAACTTTCACAAAAGTCTCAGCGTGCAGCTCTCTGAAAGTTCCCGCTACTTTGGTTTCCCTTATGCTTTGAAGTGGCGCCCGAAAAAACAGCTAAAACTTCCTTTTCTGCCTTCCAACCTGGAGCGCAGCGACACCACACAGCAGCCATCCTAAACGTTGCAAGAAATGTCTGAGCAGAATGTGGGAAATGCTAAAAGTCTGCACTCAAGCCGAAACTGCGAGACTGATTTTTGGCACCGCGTCAGTTGTCTTGCTGACCTGTGCCAGGCTCTAAAGCAGAAGCACAGGCAAGAGAAGTGCAGGCTCCCGTGCAGTACCTGTAGACACATTTCCTCTGGAGATCAAAAATGCACGTGATTAACATTTTTTTCCCTTTTTTCTCTCTCTTTGCAGAATCCCAGGAGGAGGAATAGGAGGAGGCATAGGAGGTGGTAGAATAGGAGGTGGTGGCTATTCTTCTGGAGGAGGAAGAGGAGGAGGAGGAGGTGGTAGTAGCATAAGTGGTGGATATGGAGGTGGTGGCATTTCCTCCGGCAGCGGAATAGGAGGAGGAATCGGAGGAGGAGGAATTGGAGGAGGAGGAATAGGAGGAGGCAGTGGAGGAATAGGAGGGGAAAGCGGTGGTGGATGCAGTAGTATTGGAGGAGGAGGAGGAGGAGGAAGGATCTCAGGAGGCATCAGCAGTTCCCACTCCTACTCTTCATCTTCCCAGTCTCAGTCCTGCAGAGGTGGTGGTGAAAGCCAAGGTGAGAACTGTTTCATGGGCACACTGCTCCCTCAGTCCCATCCTTCCTAACTTACAGGCTGTATCGATATCCTTTTCCAGAGGTAAACAGCACCGAGGATAAACTAAAATTTCTGGAAAGTGTTAGATAGACTTTTAGTAAAAATTCTTTCCTATTTGTGTGAAAACAACCAACTCCGCTTAAGAAACACACGTCCAACTTCTATTCAGTTTTGTGGGTGACATCAGCTACTTGTGCCGTTAAAACCTCAGCTGTCATCTTCACCTCTCTCGCTCTTTGCAGAACCTGAAGTTTTCCTTTGTGCTTTTGGAATGCTTCTGGTCATCTATCCCATAATCAAGCTTCTTTCCAGTCTGGTAAACACTGCTGCCTCAGAGATCCAGTGCCAGTGCTGAAGAAATTAACCCTTGCCTTATTTCTAAACAGGGTATGGCAGAAAATCTTTTGACTAAGAATACACCTTGAGGATCCTACAGCGCAAGACCTTTCAAACAGAAACTGGCCCAAATCCTCTACGTTCCCCGTGCTCCTGAGGAAAGAGATGCTCTTAATAGTTCCTCAACGTTGCTGATGCCATCTATCCACCTGCCCGCCTGCCCCGCACGCTATGCGCCTCTTCTGCCCGGAATGCTCTGTGACTTCAACCACTGGCACTCGAGCTACTCGCTTGACGGAGTCAGCCTGTCTGTTACTGGGTTGTTCTGGATCAGGAAAGTGTCGCTAATAAAACTTCTTTTCTTTCTGATGCAACCAGAATCCTGTGTGTGGGTTTTCTTCCATTCTGTAGGAGTAAACACTTAAAAAGAAAATACAAAGCCATGCCAACACGTGCCTCCAGGTAGAAAAGTTGATGATACTGTTACTTAAAAACATTTCTGACTGCAGTTTGCCAAAAACTTGCTTGCTCGGCTGCTGCAACAGCTCGGAGCACCTCAACAACCAACCCACCAGAAAGCACTCCCTTGTTATGAGCCATCTTGTGGAGCTGCATTTGCTTCTGTCCAGCTTTTTATAGGCTTTTGTACAGTCACTATGTCAAAGAAATCATAGAATAGCTTTCTCCAGTAACTGGGACAACTTCGTCCATGAAAACAAACAGTAGCTTGTTCATCACAGCCCACCCCCATGGATAAAACCCATTTCCAGAGACTTAGTTAAAAAAACCCTTTGCCTTCTGGCACATAACAAATTCAGAGATCCAAGGAAATGAAACGTGTCGTCCCAGGCCTTTCGCGGCAGTCTCTTGTGTTTGAGGGATCTCAGGAATTTCTGCATGAGACGACAGAGGAGAGAGGGCTGCCACAGTAGGCAGATCGTAAACCACAGCTTAATTAATTAAGCTTAATTAACTTTAATGAGAAATTAGAAGCTGAATTCATAGAATCATAGAATGGTTTGGGTTGGAAGGGACCTTAAAGATCATCTAAAGATCATTCCTCAGGCTCGTTTGAAAATCTTAGTCCGCTGTACAGCCACCACCCAGACAACACAGAACTGAAGTCAGCCACAGGCTGTGCCACTCGCGGGCAAACCCAGCAGGGGCAAACCCGGGCAGGAACATGACAGCCCAGTGCCCACCTGGCATGGCAGCCTCCCACAGCCCCTCTGGGGCAGGCTCAGCTCAGACAGCTGTTTGCAGGAGGCTCCGTTGTCACCCGGCCAACATGGAATGTCAACGTGAAGCTGTTCTAACAGGCGCACAGCGGTCCGCGCTCCGAAGGCTGGCAGAGTGCCCCGGGCAAGCAATGGGCCACAATCACCCCACGGCTGCAGAAGTGAAGGGTCTATTTCCCTGGTGCATGGACTCGCAGGCGGAACCGCGACGGCAGGGCTGTGCCCAGGGAGCGGCCCCCAGTGCCAACGCGGAGTCACCGCCTGCGCGGGGCTGTGGCACAGGGGCCAACACCACCGACTGGAGGTGAAGCCGGTTGACGCAGAGGGGTGTGGATGGAAAGAATAGATGCAAAATTAATTTCAGAAATACAGGAGACGCTGCCATACAAACTTTCTCAGCACTTGCAAACCATTCAGGGAAACAGGAACACCCGACCTGCCCCGAACCGAAGCCTGTACTTGTGTGTGAACCAGGCTCCTCAGACTTGTGTCTACACAAATGCTCCCAGGGACACACGACAGGAAGAAAGAGATTCCCGCAGTGCTGATTTCTGTCTCTTTGCTTTACTCAGACTACACACACCATCCAGAAAGAGATGTGATGTTCCTCCTAAATGGTATGTGGATTATTTCAAAATAATCAACTGTGCTTATGCCAGAGCCCTCTAGAGGGTACTATCTTGTTACCTTTTGCACCTTGTGTCCACCTCCACAGATGTCAATCTACACTTTAAATCGACCTTTAAAGAGATTTATTTTCCTGTCTCGTAATTACCTTGCTTCCCAACAGGCACTGAGTGCTACGCACCAGTTCAGAAGAGGTTAAAACAGACAGAGTGGAGACAGGACCTAGTAGGCGACTCAGAGGGAATGAAGGATTTTCAGGAGAAAGCCACTGGTGTGGTTAAGGAAATTAAAAATTAGTATGAGAGAGGAATAAGGAATCTCACTGTATCTTGAACAAAGATTGAGGAAAACCCTGTGCATCTAGACAGCAAGAATATTTTGATGAATGGAATACAGCTGGGGTCTTCCATGGAGAACTGTGAAATTTGAGGATATTTCCTCCTGAAGGTTGTGGCCACAGAGATGCTTCTCCACTCAATACACAGAACATCAAAATGAAGAATGCCACTAACTCCACTGTCAGTTCAGGGCACGTAGACAGCCTGGGCTGTATTTCGAGTGCTGTAACTTTGGAGGCCCTGTCTCAAAAATAATATGATGGTGCTGGAAAAGATTCAGAGAACGGTGGAAAACGTATAGAAAAGATTTCTGCATGTGCACTAGACAGTATCCTGGAGCATTTCAGCCTCAGGAGGAGACACATCATGACCAACGACATCACAGCACTCTCTCTAAGCACAGCCATAGGCGAAATCACGACTGACATGAAGGTGTTTCTAATTAAAGTTAGTTGATAAAAAGTTGGAAAGTCATAATTTTGTAGATGATTTTCATAATTCAGTTTCGCTTTAAGTTCAAAATTTTGTTTCTCTCTTAAGGAGTATTTCCCACATAGGAAGTCCCTTTCCTTCTGGAGTCAGAGCTAACACCTCTCGGTTCTCGGGAAATCACCGGCAGTATCGACAAGGACATGCCTCTAGGCACCTGAACCAAAGCTCTGGGACTCAGCACCTCAAGATTATAACTCATCTCATATGCAGCCTTTAAGGACTGAGCACTTCTACAGATAGAAGTGGGAACGGTTCAGACCCCTCCCCTTCCAAGTCACCAACATTTTGTTGACAAGCCTTTCTGTATAATTCCTCGGATAAAGAACATCAGATATAAGGATATACAAAAGCCTATTGTCAAATCATAAACCTATTAAAAAACCTCAAACCAGAAGACTCTACAAGAGTATGGCTCCACCCAGGGCGAAGCTGTACTATTCTCAAGTAGTTCTCCGTCAGCTTCCAGAGGCATGGTGGGAGCAGGAGCCTTGCCTGTGCCCAGCTTTGTTCAGTGCCCGCGCTGCCCCGGGAGACGGGCGGGTAGGAGAGCTGCTTCACTGGGGCTTGAGAAGCTGAACGGCAGCACCCACGTACCACGGCCAACGCACCACCCAAAGGTGCTGCTCTTTGTACATCCGTGGGGCACACGCAGGCACTGTCCTCCAATTCAGACACTCCTGCTCCCTCCTCTGACGCGTGCCTTCATGTGCAAGGTGACTCAATTCCTTCTCACTCTTCTTTTGCTCATTTTAACGAGTTCATTTCTTCTTCGGTAATATAGAACCTCTTCCTAAAATACTTCTAGGTGGAATTCATCCTTCCTCACTGTGGCTACGTTGATTTCGAGGTGGTAATTCACAGCGGGTTCCACCAGCTCCTTGTGCTTCCTTTGCACCAGCCACATGACTCTTCTGTAGGAGTTACAGGGCCAGTATTCAACGCACAGCTGGGAACCCCAGAATTCCCGTCTGTCCAAGGCTTTCCTCAGTTTCACAGAAGGCTGATTAGCAAAGATGGAAAAAGCAGCTCACTGAACATCCCATACTGCACAGGCAGTGGAAAAAAATACACAATTGTTTCTTACTGTGTTTCGTGTTGCAAGACACTCTCTAACCATTGGTAAACACAATTCACTGTAACGAGCTCAGGTAATTATTATATTTTTTCAGATCTAATCTTTGGCACTGCATCACAGTTATTAATTCAAGGACATATTCTGAGGAATGGCTATTTTAGTATGATTGTGAAAATACAAAATATTTTCCTCAATTTTCTCTGAGTCCATTTAAAACAGCTAAAAAAAATAATAGCTGTTTGACAGGAAAAGTTTTAATATGTTTTCCCTTTCAAAATACTACTTCAGTGGTTGTCACCCCCTCTTCTTCAACAGGAAGAATGGCTGCAATCACCACCCTGCACTTTCAGAATGAGTTAAATGCCAGCAGGACCTTCCTCAACATAAGCAGTGACAACAGAGTAAAAAATTCAGTGGGAAGTTCTCTTCCATAACAGACATGGAAACGCGGTTTTAAAAATTAATAATTTATTAAAGCAGATTTCTAAATAGCTAATGTAAATTCCAAATAAATGAAGGAATGAAGAGTCCCCCGGAGGCTGCTGGCCCTGAGGAATCGCTGTCTGCGATCGGAGGAGGAAGGCAAAAGCTGAAATACCGAGTTGCGCCACAGAAGGCTGAAGGAGACAGACAAGCAGGTGGAGCCTCATTAACTCCCGTTCCTGGTGATAAATCGCCAGATTAATGGCAGCTGTGAGATATTACAGTATCCAACACAATACCCAACAAAGAGACACCCACACGAAATTAGAGCGAATGCTTCGTGTGAATCAACACAGACATACTTGAGCGGAACGGTAATGCGCTTTGCTCACCTCACACTAAATTTCCTTAGCACATCACTTTCGGCATGAGCACGAGGGCTGGCAAACTCCCTGGGAAGCTGGCCGGCCTTCCAGCTGACACCCACCCAACACGGTATAAATAGCCACCGGGCAGGACAGGAGGCTGCAGTCGGATTTTCTGTCTCAAGCTGTGCAGCAGGCTTTGCATCCGGGGCTGGATACCTGAGTAACCTCACCATGAGCTGCAGCGTCAAGAGAACGACATCCAGCACCTCGTACAGGAGCGGTGGCGGCGCAGGGGGCTGCGGTGGCGGCAGCGGCAGGAGCTCCTCCGTCTCCTGCCGGCGATACGCCTCCTCCGTGATCGGCGGTGGGAGCTATGGCGGGGGAGCGTGCGGCGTGGGCTACGGAGGGGCCGTGGGCGCCGGCAGCCTTGGCGGGGGCTTTGGGGGTGGCTTTGCAGGAGGCTTTGGCGGGGGCTTTGCAGGAGGCTTTGGTGCTGGGGGGGACCTCCTTCTGAGTGGCAATGAGAAGGTCACCATGCAGAACCTCAATGACCGCCTGGCTGCTTACTTGGACAAAGTGCGGCGGCTGGAGGAAGAGAACGCTCAGCTTGAGCACCACATCCGCGACTGGTACAGGAAACAAGCTCCCAGCGCCTCAAAGGACTACAGCTCCTACTACCAGACCATCGAACAGCTCCAAAATCAGGTAGGACAGCCCCCGCTAACATGGCTCCATCTCCCCACGCTATTCCCACCTGTAAGGGCTTCCTCCTTCCCACGAGCACAAGGGACGTGCTCTGGGGGCACAGCCCGAGGCACCAAGGAGCGCTCCACCAGGCCCCAACGTGCTGGGGCACGTACCTGCAATCCCACCTTGCGCCGGTGGCTCCACGCCAGGCGCGTGTGGCTTCCAGGCTTTCCCTCTGCTCCCACCCAGTTCAGCTGGATGGAGAGCAAAGCCAAAGCACCTGGACTGCAGGAGCTGAACTCCCTTTGCCTCTGCACACTGCTACGTACGCCTGGTGGAAGGACCAAGGCTTGCCCTTACAAGCAGCTTACATTGGGAAAAAATATAGAGTAAACACACTGTGAAAAAGCAAATTGCTGAAAACATTGGTTGGGACACAAGGAGAGCTCTAACTCGGGAAAGAAAAGCAAAGAGTTGTGTTTTGGAGGGATGGTCTGTGAGAGCCCGAGTTTCCTTGATAGGTAAATTGGGAGCATTACCCTCTCATATGGCCCCTGCATTACAGCAGGAAACAATTCCAAGACCTGCAATAAAGCCCCACCAAAGATTTGGGGTTTTTTCTCTTCTTGTCCTGAGTGCCTTGAACACAGAAAGACTCATCTGCACCTTCCCCTTTCGTAGATCATTGCTGCCACTGTGGACAATAACAAAATGCTTCTGGACATCGATAACAGCAAGATGACTGCTGATGACTTCCGAATGAAGTGAGTACCTCTCTGTGAACCCTACATGCCTTTCAAATCCTCCTCATAATCTCAGGAGACAAGGCAGCACTGCCCCGAGAGGTGTTACTGAGTCTCCATGTTTTATCGGGATACTGACCTTGGAAAGATGTGTGCCATTGACTGTCATCATCGCATTTCCCATTTCTTTGTCTCCCTTGTCTGTGGTACAGGTATGAGAACGAACTGTTCATCCGTCAGACTGTGGAGGCTGATATTAATGGCTTGAGAAATATCCTGGATGACCTGACTCTGGTTAGATCTTCCCTGGAATCCGAGCTAGAGTCCTTGAAGGATGAGCTGATTGCTCTTAAGAGAAACCATGAGGAGGTATGATCCAATGATAAGTAGCAAGTCCAAGACACAGTCCTTTGATTCTTCAGCCTTCCAAAAGTTACCTGTCAAGTCAATCCAGCCTTATGTCATGTGATTGTCACTCCTCTCTACCTTGCTACTGCTTCTGCATTGCCCACTGTCCCCAACACAAGAGATGACCTCTGCTCTTTCTTCCTCCCTTCGGACTCCGCAGGAAATAAGACAGCTGCAGTCTCAAACCAGCGGCGACGTGAGCGTGGAGGTCAACGCTGCCCCTGGCGAAGACTTGACAAAGATACTGAACGACCTGAGAAACGAATACGAGCAGATCATCGAGAAGAACCGCAGAGAGGTTGAGCAGTGGTATGAAGTCAAGGTACGGAGCACTGCACAGGGTGGAGTGTCCTTCTGGGGGAAGACCCAGACACCCTGGTGCTGGGAGTGCGATGCTTTGGCTAAAAGGAGGAGCTGCTCAGTGGGCCCGCACTTGCACAGCTGGGGAATGGGAAGGAAAAAGGGGGAGCAGGCCAGGTCTGATGGGCAAAGGTGGGTGGAACGACAGGATCTAGGGAGCAATGCCCAGGCTGTCCTCGGAGAGGACTCCAAGAAAGGGAGAAGCTCCCTGGCTATCTCAGTTCTCAGTCAGCAAACCTGCTCCCTGATGGGATCTTCTCACTCAGAACTTGTGTTTGGGGTTTCATTCCTGCAGATTGAAGAAGTCAATCGCCAGGTCACTTCCAGCAGCCAGGACATCCAGACCAGCAACCAACAGCTGACTGAACTGAGACGTGAAATACAGAACCTGGAGATCGAACTGCAGGCGCAGCTCAGCACGGTACGTGGGGCAGGATGGCTGAGGGCCCTTCCCTCCTCAGAAGGGGAAACTCCTGCCTTGGGCAGCAGCGGGTAGAGCTCGGGTCCTAAACTGCTGCGTTTCCACTTCCAGAAAAACTCTCTGGAAAACTCCTTGGCAGAAACGGAAAATCGCTACGGCTGCCTGCTGCAACAAATCCAAATGCAGATTAACTCCGTAGAGGAGGAGCTGGCCAGCATCCGCTGCGAGATGGAGAGTCAGAACCAGGAGTACAAGATGCTGCTGGGCATCAAGACCCGCCTGGAGCAGGAGATTGCCCAGTACCGGGCACTGCTGCAGGAGGGACAGCAGGACATTGTGTAGGTGTTCCATGTTAGAGTAAGGGAGTAAAAAGAGATCCTTGTGTCCTTAATTGCTAATAGAGACTTGCCCATAGAGCAAGCTTTTTTGACTGAATACCCAGTTGTTAGGTGTTTTGTGGTGAATTAATTATTCCCCTTTTACAGTGTCTCCCAAGGAGCTTTCCAAGGAGGCGGAAAATCCTCCCATTCATACTCTTCTACTTCGTACTCTCATTCCCAGTGTGGTGATGTGTCAGGTAAGACAACACTTTGTTCGGCTGTTTATGAGTGGGTTGCATCTACCCCAAGGACTACACTGCATTTTGTCAGAAAAAAGTTTTGCATTTTGGGCTGGGCAAGATTCCCAAGTCCGGTAGCTAAGGAGCGAGAGAATCTCATTGACTCCATCATGGAGGAATCAGGGGTTAAAACACAGCAAGTTTTGCCCTTCACTCCACCTAAATATAAAACACAGACTATAAACTTTACAGAATGGCATATGCTCATTGGAATAAAAACCCCACGGTTGCGAGGACGTGCTGAGGGCATCGCGGGGCTCAGAGCCTCTCAGCGTCCCCCCAGTGCCCTGTTGCTAACACAGCGTGTTGGGTGAAAGGATGCAGTCGAGCAGAACATCAGATCTCCCTCCCCCTTTGGCAACGCTTTGCTCTGCCTCTCCCCAGGCCAGTCCAGGGTGTGCTAGAGCCACAGCCGCGCCGCTGCAGCCTCCAGCCGAGACGCACCGACCACGGACGGCGAGAGACTGGACCGAGCGCTTCTGCAGCACAGCTGGTGCAACCGGGATGGTTTGGAAGGAGTGCCTGGTCACCACCTCATCACCCCCTTCTGCAATGCTTGTCTTACTCAACTCATTCTTTGTCAAAGGGCTTAAATGCTGCTGCTAACACTGCCTCTAATAAAACTTTACTTCTGCAATGCAAATAAAACCAGTGCGTCTGAGAAATTTCATTTACCAAACTGCGAACAGGTGTTTATCAAACTAACCGATCGAATACACCTTGTCCTGTCACACTTCGTAGCAGTCCAGAACGATCTCTTTTGCACTAAGAAAACAGAGACCACGCCGAGACAGTATCACTGAGGACAAGGTGACGTCGCTAATTCCGAGCACGGCTGCACGAAGGCCGTGCGACATGCGGCAGGGTCCAGGCTCTGCCTACGGGAGCTGTCGGCCAGGTGAGACCATCACAGCCCTCTGCTCGAAAGCAAGAGGCATAAGGTTGAAACCAGAAACCCATTCTTGACACAATTTTTCTCCTTCCTGGGAAATTACAACCCATTTACCATTTTGTTCTCTAAAGGCTGCTACCAGACTGCTTGCTGGCCCCTCGCCTTGCTGCTTGTTACTGAAGGCTCTCTGAATGATGGGAGTGAAAGGAGAAAGAAAGTGCCAATGATGGGTAACTCCCTGAAGATTATTTAGTTACCTGTTAATGCCCCAAACTGTGCTCAATTCCACTACTGTGACTCATGCGAGTTCACTAATTTTTGGCTTCACTCAGCTCATCACGGCTGGGGTTGCCCGGGAAGGTGTGACTCAGTACCGGCAGTTCCAGGACAAATGGGCTTCCTGACTTCAAGGATTTCTACACCTTTGACTACACAAAGGATGACGTACCGCTCACTCTGTTAGGAAACACGGCCACCAGGGCAGTGTGCCGCCTTCCTCCAGTGCCAGGCACCAAAAGCATTCCTATGTTTCATGACAGAAATCTCGATTTAAATGCCAGTATAACACCAAGAACCCAGTTTCCGTCAGCACACCCGTTTGGTTGATGCTGTGCCGTAAGAGGAAGGAGGGACTGTGGCGAGCTGTTTCTCTCACGCAGTCCCACTCCTCTCCCAGGTTGCAGGTTTTTCCCCCCCTTCTTAACTATGTCATTGCTGAGGCGCTACCACCATCGCTGATGGGCTCAGCCTTGGCCAGTGGCGGGTCTATCCTGGAGCTGGCTGGCATTGGCGCTATTGGACACAAGGGAAGCTTCCAGCAGCTTCTCACAGAAGCCACCCCTGTAGCACCCCTTGCTACCAAACCCTTGCCATGCAAACCCAATACACAGACACATTTCATCCACTGAAATTCTTCCCTATACTTTATTTTTCTGTCTAAGAAGATAAATCATGCAACAAACTCGGAGATGAGCAGGCGCTGCTAAATGAGAAGAGCTATTTTGTACCTGCTGTGCTTTCTGAAGATGACAGTGAAGCCCTTTTCCAATCTATAACTGTGCATCGGATGCACAAAATCAGTCAGGTTTCATTCAACTATAAGTGCCTGTTGTTCCCTTCTCCACTTACCAAATCTGGTCTCTAGTATTTGCTGTTTCATTTAAGACTGAGAGTGTTCTGTTAGGGAAAGATGAAAGGTTTTCTCATCATAAACAACTTACAAGAGTATTATTTGCATTAGGTTTTCTTCCAGTAGTCATGTGGCTTGGCTCTGCTATCGTAACATCGTAATTGCAGTCTGCAGCAAGAAGCCACAAAGAAGAGAGACCTTCTATTCATGTCAAAAAACTGGGTTTTCCAAACCAACTTTTTTCAGTTAGCATCAGGAATTTGGATGAAGAAAAGCCCTCCTCCAAAGAAAAAAAGGCTCATTTCAGGTTGAATCAGTAAGGAAAGTGATGTAAAGCAAAGGCAAACACTGCTTTCCTCTCCAAGGGCTGCCAGAATTCGTTCTTGTCTCAGCTGTACTTAACACGGGCAAAACAGCTGAAGAAGACACCTTTTTGGAGGCAGGATTATGGAAACTTGAACTACAGTTAGTGTATCTAAATAAGCACTGAAAGGTTGTTTTGCTTCCTCCTAATCTTCCAGAAGCACAGACAAGTATCAGAACGGTCAAAAACACAGTCTCCCCAGCCAGAGAACACACGGGAACACCAGAGCTGCGGTGGTCTGTCCCTGTTTCTGAAGGGTGTAAGGCGTTTGTGAGACAGGCGGCACTGAGAAGAATCTCACGTTAAATTGCAAACCCAAAGCTGTGCAAAATCTTTAGCCTGAAAGGAGCGGGCACGCTGCAAAACCACCTGCGGCAGGTCGGATCGCTGGCGGAGTCCTGGTGCTGACAGCATGGTGCCGGTCGCACATCCCCGCCGGCTCCCGAGGCACTAACCTCCATCCGCGTCCTGGGGAAACGCACGGAACACGCCGTGGGCATGGAAAGGCACAACGTGCCTCACCGCCTCCATCTGAGGCTGGCAGCTGCTCCAGAAACTGTAATATGTTCACTCAGGTATCCTGATACCCCTGTCTGCTCCCGGCACAGCCTCCGCTTCCGCCACGGTAGTTGGCAAAAGCGGTAACAGCTGCTTGTTGTTCTGAAAAGATCTCCAGGAAAGGAAAAACAGGGCTTTGGCAGGGAGGAACTTAGAATTCAATTCGTTAACACCGTTAATAACAGCAGCACATTGTAGCAGGTAGAGAGAAAGAGAAGAGGAAAGGATTGCTCTATTGGAAGAGCTTCACTTCCCTTGGGAATTACTGTTAAACTTTTCCTTTCTCAGTGGTAGGAAGGACTGCTGAGTAACAATTTGCACAGACTGTAGGACTGACACAGCTCACGTTTAATAGGATTTGCTGTAGGTCTCCATATGTGCAAGCTATAAGGGTCCGTCCCAGGGAGTCACATAAGAGAAAAATGAGAACAGGATCTGGGGCTGTGGAAACGGTTCCTGTCGGAACAAACTGAGGTGAGTGACGCTGGAGGGTGACGGGGATAGATGAGGAAAGCGCAGATGGAGCTCCTGATGAAACCGATGGGAGCAGCACTCTTCTTACCAAGACCACAGTTGACTCATTTGTTGAAGAACAATTAATTACCAGTAATTGTTTCTGAGGTTGTCCTCTCCCTCTTGCATGACTAAAGATGTATATCCAGTAATGGCATCAAAGCTTCTGTGAAAACCACTGACTGCTTTTGGTTCTTTTGCCAATTCGGAGTATCTGTTTGTGGCTCTGCATCCAGTTTCACCAGTGGGTAAACAGCACTTGGAAAGGCTTCACAACACTGTTACTTCAAACAAACTTTTCTGATTTGCAGAGGTTCATAAGGTGCATTATGAGCAAAAAGTCTTCCAGGATAATGTTCGATTTCAAAGCTCTAGCAGTCTCTTCACATGGCTGAGGAGCCTCTACACCCTACAAGAGCCAATGTCTGACCTTCCTGTCGTCACTGGGATTGTGACTGTCAAGGGCACCTCAGGAGACCTGGCTCTTCTGGCCTGTAAGGCAAATTGGAACGTCCGAATTGACTCACAACAGCCATCTCAGGCCAGAGAGCTGTGTCCACAGGGTGGGAGACCAAAAACACACAGGGGACATGGAAACACCCATGAGTTCCAGAACAGAAAGTCGAAAGTCAAAGTATTTGTGACACAGTCCGAGCAGTAAGCACAGTTAGATCAGCTATTCAACAGAAAGGAGAGAGGGACGCAGAGCCAGAGAAAAGGCATCTGATGACAGTATGAAATTTCAGCATTGGGAAATGTTTGAAATTGTTGGGTCAGACATTATGACGCAACAATGTCGAGGAGATATAAAATCAACACCTCTGGCATTAATGGCAATCGGCAATAAACATCTCATAGGGAAGAATAAAGGTGCATTTCAGCAATCTAATGAGGAAAATATGACTAAGGAATCACACCCTATGAGAAAATGATTTTTATTTTTTAATAATGATGACTCAGTCTCAGTAACATATGCAAAGCAACTGGTTCTGACGTGCAGATAATTAGAGAGCTACCAATAAAAGAACAATCATAATTATGAAGATCAAAGTATTATGTTATCTTCAGCATATCTATGAAAGTTTGTGTAGGGGTTTCAAGAGAGAGGGTAAACAGCTTGCCCTCATTCTTCAGCCAGCCACAATACGCATCAGGAACTCCTGTGGGTCTCATAATCCTTGTGGCTCAGAGACTAGATGTTGCTCCAGCCACAACTGCAAGCTCTGTATAAGTAAGACCATAAATGAAGAAATCACCAACAAAATGAACTCGCACTTTTTAACTTCCAAACAGAGAGGAATACCCATCAAAGTGTAACTCTGATGTAAAGAGGACCCTTGGCTTTCAGGTTTAAAATTTATGTCTTCCATAAGTTATTTAAAGGCAAAATTGCATTTCCAAAGAAGGGCTGATCACATCCTGCTGTCTTACAGAAGTGCTGCAACTGTGCAGCAGTGTTTGAGATCTCCACGGTGTCAGAGAGACAAAAGATAGAAGGTCAGGGGGACCTAAAGGGTCATCACAGCTGCCTCTACTATCCAAGGATGAAATCCCTACCATCAGTCGGTCGAAGCCAATCTCAAAACTGTTTCTCTTTTCCATCTAACATTCCCACAATGGAAGCACCTTCCAGACCCTTATACCTCCCAGAGACAAAAAGCTCCCCTTAGTTTCCAGTGCAAATACACTCAAAATCAGATTATGCCCTTTCCTATGTGGACAACAGGATCATCCTTTGTTTTAAACACCCTGGAATCTCCTTCCTCAAGAGCAAGCTGGTAACCATCTTAGCCTTCGTTTTGCTAAGTTGAAAAGCTGAATCCTTTTGCTCTCCTCTCCCAAGACAGAGTCAGTGATGCCTTACAGATTCTACACATCTATTTCATTTTAAAATAATCTTGGAGTGACTGAAAATTGGCACAAAATTTTAAAAAATCACGATTTTAAATTCCGTCACTGCATGTCCATCGCTCTGCGCAGGACATAGAATTATCTACTGGAAGTGATACTAGTAGAGTTTGGTGAAAACAGGAATACCATTGCTTCGTCAAACGTTCTTCTACTGAGATTTACTGCAGAGCATTCTGAAAGACAGCACCCAGCTGAGCCCCCTTTTCGGGAACGACCTGTTTCTTAGAGATTCAGTTTCCAGTGGCGCCAGTTACCAGCAGTTCTGAAGGCAAAACGGAACCGGACTCACACACGGGGTGCCTGGGTTCATACTTCAATTTTGGAACTAAAAAGGAGTAACGAGGTGGTGCTTTCACCACCTGTCTTCAAGACAAAAAAATGACTACAAAGAACAAAGAGCAACTAATAAAATGAGTCTCACTCACTGAGTAGCCAGCACCACACTATCTGAGACACAATCTAACGCAGAGCCACCCACCTGAAATGAGAGGCACGCTTGGTGTGAATCAGCACGCAAGCACAATGTCTCTGGGGAGGGCTGCCCAAAGCCCCACAAGAAATTCCCCTTACACATCACTTTCGACACAAGCACGAGGGCTGGCAAACTCCCTGGGAAGCTGGCCGGCCTTCCAGCTGACACCCACCCAACACGGTATAAATAGCCACCGGGCAGGACAGGAGGCTGCAGTCGGATTTTCTGTCTCAAGCTGTGCAGCAGGCTTTGCATCCGGGGCTGGATACCTGAGTAACCTCACCATGAGCTGCAGCGTCAAGAGAACGACATCCAGCACCTCGTACAGGAGCGGTGGCGGCGCAGGGGGCTGCGGTGGCGGCAGCGGCAGGAGCTCCTCCGTCTCCTGCCGGCGATACGCCTCCTCCGTGATCGGCGGTGGGAGCTATGGCGGGGGAGCGTGCGGCGTGGGCTACGGAGGGGCCGTGGGCGCCGGCAGCCTTGGCGGGGGCTTTGGGGGTGGCTTTGCAGGAGGCTTTGGCGGGGGCTTTGCAGGAGGCTTTGGTGCTGGGGGGGACCTCCTGAGTGGCAATGAGAAGGTCACCATGCAGAACCTCAATGACCGCCTGGCTGCTTACCTGGACAAAGTGCGGCGGCTGGAGGAAGAGAACGCTCAGCTTGAGCACCACATCCGCGACTGGTACAGGAAACAAGCTCCCAGCGCCTCAAAGGACTACAGCTCCTACTACCAGACCATCGAACAGCTCCAAAATCAGGTAGGACAGCCCCCGCTAACATGGCTCCATCTCCCCACGCTATTCCCACCTGTAAGGGCTTCCTCCTTCCCACGAGCACAAGGGACATGCTCTGGGGGCACAGCCCGAGGCACCAAGGAGCGCTCCACCAGGTCCCAACGTGCTGGGGCACGTACCTGCAATCCCACCTTGCGCCGGTGGCTCCACGCCAGGCGTGTGTGGCTTCCAGGCTTTCCCTCTGCTCCCACCCAGTTCAGCTGGATGGAGAGCAAAGCCAAAGCACCTGGACTGCAGGAGCTGAACTCCCTTTGCCTCTGCACACTGCTACGTACACCTGATGGAAGGACCAAGGCTTGCCCTTACAAGCAGCTTTTTTTATGAGACAAATTACAGCATCAGGGACAAAGACATTTCCTTATACACCTAGAGTGTAGAAACCCATAGGTGTTGGTGATATCCCATTATAAATGATCTTTTGTTCTTTCCTCCATCAAAGTAGTCTTTCACCAGAATGCTTGAGGAGGTCAAAATCTGGCACACACCAGTTCTTGAGGCATGGCATTTCAACAACTTTCTGTGGCCCCAGCATTACGGCAGGAAACAATTCCAAGACCTGCAACAAAGCCCTATCAAAGTTCTGGGTTTTCCTTCTTCTTGTCCTGAGTGCCTTGAACACAGAAAGACTCATCTGCACCTTCCCCTTTCGTAGATCATTGCTGCCACTGTGGACAATAACAAAATGCTTCTGGACATCGATAACAGCAAGATGACTGCTGATGACTTCCGAATGAAGTGAGTACCTCTCTGTGAACCCTGCATCTTTCATGTCAAGAATATTACGAGACTCATGAATGCAGGTGATGAAACCATTTCCCAAGACATATGACGAAGCCTATGCATGTTCGTGAAATGAATGTGAAATGCTTCTGTTTTCTTTGGTGCAGGTATGAGAACGAACTGGTCATCCGTCAGACTGTGGAGGCTGATATTAATGGCTTGAGAAATCTCCTGGATGAACTCACTCGCACCCGGTCTTCCCTGGAATCCGAGCTAGAGTCCTTGAAGGATGAACTGATCGCTCTCAAGAGAAACCATGAGGAGGTATGATCCAATGATAAGTAGCAAGTCCAAGACACAGTCCTTTGATTCTTCAGCCTTCCAAAAGTTACCTGTCAAGTCAATCCAGCCTTATGTCATGTGATTGTCACTCCTCTCTACCTTGCTACTGCTTCTGCATTGCCCACTGTCCCCAACACAAGAGATGACCTCTGCTCTTTCTTCCTCCCTTCGGACTCCGCAGGAAATAAGACAGCTGCAGTCTCAAACCAGCGGCGACGTGAGCGTGGAGGTCAACGCTGCCCCTGGCGAAGACTTGACAAAGATACTGAACGACCTGAGAAACGAATACGAGCAGATCATCGAGAAGAACCGCAGAGAGGTTGAGCAGTGGTATGAAGTCAAGGTATGGAGCACTGCACAGGGTGGAGTGTCCTTCTGGGGGAAGACCCAGACACCCTGGTGCTGGGCGTGCGATGCTTTGGCTAAAAGGAGGAGCTGCTCAGTGGGCCCTCACCTGCACAGCCGGGGGAATGGGAAGGAAAAAGGGGGAGCAGGCCAGGTCTGATGGGCAAAGGTGGGTGGAACGACAGGATCTAGGGAGCAATGCCCAGGCTGTCCTCGGAGAGGACTCCAAGAAAGGGAGAGGCTCCCTGGCTATCTCAGTTCTCAGTCAGCAAACCTGCTCCCTGATGGGATCTTCTCACTCAGAACTTGTGTTTGGGGTTTCATTCCTGCAGATTGAAGAAGTCAATCGCCAGGTCACTTCCAGCAGCCAGGACATCCAGACCAGCAACCAACAGCTGACTGAACTGAGACGTGAAATACAGAACCTGGAGATCGAACTGCAGGCGCAGCTCAGCACGGTACGTGGGGCAGGACGGCTGAGGGCCCTTCCCTCCTCGCAACGGGAAACTCCTGCCTTGGGCAGCAGCGGGTAGAGCTCGGGTCCTAAACTGCTGCGTTTCCACTTCCAGAAAAACTCTCTGGAAAACTCCTTGGCAGAAACGGAAAATCGCTACGGCTGCCTGCTGCAACAAATCCAAATGCAGATTAACTCCGTAGAGGAGGAGCTGGCCAGCATCCGCTGCGAGATGGAGAGTCAGAACCAGGAGTACAAGATGCTGCTGGGCATCAAGACCCGCCTGGAGCAGGAGATTGCCCAGTACCGGGCACTGCTGCAGGAGGGACAGCAGGACATTGTGTAGGTGTTCTGTTTGCCAATAAGGGCACAAATTCGGTCGCAATCTTTTCTCTATTGAGACTCAGAGAAGACAGAGCAGAATGTTTCAGCAGTCTGTAGCTGAAACCTAAATACAATAGGTTTTTTTCACAGCCTCTGCACTGAAATGTATTTATCATAAACTCAATAAGCACATCAAACTCAGAGGGAAACACGGAGCTTATAATTACTGGTGTATTTTCAGTTAAACAGTTCCTCTCGGCCTGTTTGTGCAGAGAGAATTCCGTCTCAGGAATCCCCATGCAAAGCCAAACGGTACCATACTGCCTTCTCTCCCAGCTGGGCTGTGAAAGTGGAAGAACTGCACTTCTACGGCCTTTTGTTATTTCTGCTTCTACAACTTTCTCAGAAAATATAGCTGAAGGGAATGAAATAAAAAAATATAAAGAAATATTTTCAAGGTCCAGGAAAAGCCAAGCTGTTACACGCGCTGCACATCGTGTCGCAGTATGTCTCTTTATGAGTGTTATTTGTCATTGCCTTAATTAAAACTCCTTTCCTTGCACAGGACGTCTCAAGGAGGTCTCCAAGGAGGTGGAATATCCTCCCACTCTTATTCTTCTACTTCGTACTGCCATGGTCAATCTGGTGAGAAGACAGGTAAGAAACATCTTCCAAAGAGGATCCTAATTTATCCTGCTCCCACGGCTTTCATATTTTGTGTTTCACCTCTTTTCCTGTTAATACTATTCCTTGTGTTATGGCTTCCACATTTGCCATTGCAACAGGGATTAAACTGTTCACAATCAAATCTCTTAATTTCAAGGTGTCCCAGCTTCAGGTACAGAACCAGGCTGAGCTCCTTTCCCACGCCTGTGCTAATGCAGACGGACATTTGAATAGTGGATACATCTGAACTGTCTGTGTTGCAAGAGACTCTTGATTTCCCCATCAGAGTAATGGTTTGTTCTTTCACTCCACAGGGCAATCAAGAGTGTGTTAAGATACCACCAACGCGCCGGTCTTCCCCGACCCACCTATTGCCGTGCAGCGCGGTAATTCAGACAGCACACGGGCTGCGTGCCCACCCAACACACCGACTGCTCTGCAAACGTTACTGCTGAAGTTGAGATGAATAATTTCTAGGACTCTCCTAAAATTATCTACTTCTTCCTTTTTATATAATTCTTCATATGCAATCACTGTATCTACACACACCTATCTGCAATGCAATCGGTGATCTACTTTCTGCTGATAACAATGCCTCTAATAAAACTTTTCTGCAATGCAAAGAAAACTGTGTGTCCAGCGATCTGTTTGGTGCAGTAATACTGTATTGAAATGTAGGCGGAACAAATGAGAGACACCTTCACAGAGAAATCAAAGTTAGGCATAGTATATAATATGGCCCCAAAGAAAATTGTGTGTCCTAACGTAATCAGGTGATGTCGGGACAAAATATAGGAGATGAAGGAATACATTCACATTAAACTCAAGAGTGACACCTATAGGGAAGAAAACAGGATGGCGAAACCCTTTTCCTAGCGTTCCCTAAAAGGGATGTGCGAGCGGCGGATCTGCCAGTTCAGCAGCTGAACTGAAACAATCAGGATTAACTAAATCCAAAACTTCGCGAAATTTTTGAGAAATCAAAAACATTTTCCTTTGGGTCACTGAATAAGAAATCAGTCATATTCAGGCAGCCCTCTCTTCCCAACTTTTAGATGAGGGATCTCTCTCTAATCTTGTTCAATAAAGGCAAAGGATCAGATCAGGAAATGAGTGATGAGTATGCCAAGAAGTTCTCCTTATAACACAAAGTTCAATTGTCAGGATTATTCCTCCTGACATGTTGGAAGATCTGGACTCAGGTCTTTTATCTGATGGTTCCAAACAAAGGAAGTGTGTTCCCTTATTTCATCAGACAGTATTCCCAGATCTGTGGCTGTACGGGGTTCTGGACGGAGGGTGGAGGATGGCAGGGCGGAGGGAAGGTTCAACCTTTCTTACTAAAACCCCCGTTTCATGTAACACACACTTATTATTTGGGCTTGACAGAGGAAGAAAAATCGGTGAAATATCTCCCTCGTTTAAAACTTACAAACCAGCCTTTGTTTTGCACTGGGCTGGGAAAGCAGCTGAACAGGGTCTGCCACGTACCAGGGGGGTGATTCGACGCTGCCCGTGACAAACCCGGTGGGTCTCACACGCCTTCACTGTTGGCTGGGCAGCACACAAACCACTCGCGGTTTTTATTCCGTCAAATAGCTCTGCACTTGCACTTTGCTTTGCAAACAGAGTCAGGTCAGGCCAAATACCACCTTTTTGTACAACAACGTGTTCCTCAAAAAGGCATCGAACCGCCTACGTGATACACCCCAACGCCGGATTCTCGGCCCATCATAAAGAAAAAGACAGAGGAACTCTATCCCTAGAAAACAAAGGAGCTTTGTAAAGTCAAAGCAAAAATACCTCTCCCTTGAGTCACAACAGGGCTGTGCTCCTCCTGCACCGAGACTCCTGCTCTGCCTCATGCTCCATTTTACTTCCCATAGCAGCCAGTGCTGACTACCTAAAAAAAAAAGCTCTAAACCTCAGCATTAGCCGGCTACAGCAGACTTTGGGATGAAACATCTTATTTGACCAGTTTAAACAGAAAGAATGTTTCTGATCCTAGAAAGGGCCCTGTCTGCCGGGAACATTCGAGTCTCCCGCTCCCCTTCTGCCATCTCTCTTAAGTGGGAGAGAAAGCCCCGTGCCGGGCGTGCTGCCCTCGATCTCTCCGGAGCATCTTAACGGCAACGAACCGAGGGTGCGCCCACCGCTGAGCCCGCACACCCGGCCCTGGCTCCCCTTTGCTGGATGGAGTTATGGGGCAGGACTCACCAGAGCATAACTCACCCATCGTGATAGCAAAGTCATCAGCACACGACGGAGCGAGCTGAAATCAGCCTGCTCTGGCAGTGGCAGGGCAAGGGAATATCGTACTCCGCACAGCTCTGCTCGGCGGGCGGGCGGCACAGCAGGATACATCCCGCACTCGGTACCAGGGGCACCAGGGCAGGCGGTTTGGGAGGTGCCAGTGCAGCGTGTGGGCTCTCACAGCATCCTCTAGTGGCACATTCAGAACACAGACCACAGCAATTGTGACAGTCCCAGAATTAAATCCTCAGTCGTGGGAAACGGTCAGGCCAAGGAAAGAACAGCTTAAATAATAATAAAATAGACACATCCACTGTGATACCAGATGGGTGAATAAACCAAATGAACAGACAGACAGCAAAAAGGTTAGAAATTAATTCATTATGAAGGACAGAGAAGAGAAAGAGAGGAAGTATGTTTCACATAATTCTGCCTGAAGGTTTTGAGGTAATTCCATATGAAATCAGCAAATTCAGATTAAGCCAAAACTCCTGGATTGTTCCTGCATGCGTTTAATTAGTGTTGAAGTTGGTTTGTCTCTGTTTTCAACTCATTTAGTAGCAGCAGTGGCTGCCACAGCCAGACGGGGAGCCTGGTATTGCCAAGCGAAGAGGAGGAGAACTTTGTCAGGAACGAGGTTCCATCAAAGGGTGCTGTGTCTGAGAACCAGGTCCGCAGGGGGACTGGGGAGATGCCGACGTTTCGTATGGTCACTGTTTCCAGAGGCAGCCAAAGGTGCATTCTCATCTGTGGGTGTGTTTGAGCTTCTCAGTTCTGGGAACTAAGAATCTCCACTTGCATAATATAACATTTTCAGAAGTTTGGACAAAGATGAGAGGGGAAACAGCTGGACAGAGAAGAATCCAAACCAAGAACCAGAAATGAGTGGACTGAATTCTCTGAGGGGCTTCATGCCAATCAGGACTGCCTCGGAGCTGCAGGATCGAGCCCCACAGCAAACGTGTTTGCTTGCAAAGGCAGTTGTCAGGTACAGACGGGTACCCCAGCCCATCGCTGCAGTCCCGCAGCTTTCTGCACACTCTTCCCAAAGTCTCTTACGCTCCTGGCTCCAAGGGAACGGCACCACTGAGACAGCACCTGCTGCCTGCAGCCTGCTCAGGCTCTTCTGCTCCGGACAGCCTTCTGCAAGGTGACGTTCCCTCCTGGCCCCCACCACTGCTTCAGGTAACGGAAAACGAAAACCTGTGCTTCACTGTGCCTCTGACCGAAAATCAGAGGAAAGTGTCGCTCACATTCACCAGCCTCCTGTAATCATGAAAGTAACAGCAGTCAAGTTAAGGAAGTACAACATTTCTTGTAGGAAAATCCTTTCTGTCTGTATTCCAAGCAACGCATTTCTATTACGTTGCAGTAATACACAACATTTTGGAGAGGTAATCCCAACAAACTTCGGAATGTCTTTAAGTATTCCCACCCTATGACAGATGTTAAGGGCAAATGTTCTCTTGTGGTTCACCCAGTGAACACGCCATTTCGGGTGCACTGGAGCTGACTTTCCTAACTGGTTTGGTACTGCCTAAAGAGAAGTTTATGCACACTGCAATTACTCCTAATAACCCTCATTCACGGGCCCACGCTCAGAGGCGCACGGCAAAGACTGGCTGCAGGGAACACCTTTCCGCTGGCACGAGCTCCTGTGCTTTAACAGCCCTGGCAGCCGCAGCGCGACTGCATCAAAGGCACTTGCAGCCTTATTAAACAACTCCAGTTCTTTCCCAACGCCAGACTGTCAAAAATCCCAGCAATACTAAAATGTTCATGGTGATCACACACACATAAAGATTTTAAACAAATGCTGACATCCCCTTTCTGGTGAAAATGCTGTTAGAAATCACGTCACCAGAATCTTAGAATTTTTAGTAGTTATTAAAGCTGAATCCATTGGAAAAGACTGAAAAGACACCCAGCAAGTATTTCAGTCAGCTTGATTTGGTGGTGGTAGTCTGCCCAAAACGTCTATACAGTCGGCACAGACCGCAGTGTTTAATTAAAAGAAGATTTAAAGCTGAATACAGTGTCAGGGGCTGCTAGAAAACCATGGCTCCCAGTTACAGTTAACAGCCAGGACTGTCCAGGAAGGGAACCTGCCGGATACACACAAATACTGTGAAACTTGCCCTTAAACTACTACTTTTTGAAAACAGAGCAAACTGTTAATTAGAAACACCCTTTTCCTCCTCTAAAGGTATGTGGTCATCTGGGCAGGCGCGATCAGGGCTGCAGAAGGTGTTTCCGTGAGCTGGTGGTTGCTGTGAGAACAGGCTGCCTGGAGAACGCCGCCCTGGCCGGAGCTCGTCAAACCAGCAGCTACAGGACCTGCCCTCGTAGAGCCGCACGGACTTTGATTTTCTCACTGAGCCTAAGAGAGTCCTGGAGACTCTGAGAAATTCTCTCAAGCAAAAAAGCTCCTCTCTCTCTCTGCGCTGTGAAACCTGTCTACTCTGTTTCTACCAGGTCTGAGATTTCTTTTTCAGTAGGAATTTTCCATGTGTCCTATGGGAAAATGCCCTCTGAATAGCTGCAGGCCTCCTCCTTCAGCGTGAATCACTGCAGAACCACGGCTGACGTGCCAACCTTGCAGCAGGAACTTTGTTCCTCTGAAGCCTGGGACAGGTTGAGTCTCTTTGGTTTTGGCAGTGCCCTCGAAGTTGCTTACTGCTGCTGCCTGCAGGAACTTGACTTTGGAACACATCCCCTCGTCAGTCCGACACTTGACTCTTAATAATAGTTTCCAGCCCATCATACTCTGCGGAGATTTGCCAACCAGATAACAGGTTAAAGGAAGTGCAAAATGTACTGAGTGACTTGTCTTTCGCTCGTCAGGGCTTGGGGTCCTAACTGATCCTTTCTTCCCACACAATTTTTGATCATACTCTAAGAAAATCTGTTTTGTTTTCCTGTCTCGGGTGCTGTACTCCCTGACGTGCGCTATCATTATAGTTCTGGGTTGACAGAGAAGTCTACTCCAGATTTTTAAAGCTGTTTATGTTTCCAGGGAAGCAGAGACAATAATGAGGTATTTCCAAAAGTACACACCACAGCCAGTTTCAAGTATTTGCCAAGTTTTACATTGCTCCCAGTTATTTAAGTATTCCAGTTCTTCAGGATCTTGTACATATTTTCCTCATACTAATTATTTAAATACTATATAAGTGATAACACTGAGAAATTAAATTATGTGTCCCAATATCGCTCCTGTAGCTGAACAGGAGTTCATACCTTTCAAGCTCAGCTCAAATCACTGAGTTATTGTTTCTTTTCTGCCATGAAAGAACTAGACCCCTGGACAAAACTCAGTTGTCCTGTGTCTTACTCTCCTAATTTCTTTTAAAACAGAACCCTTACATGACTTTATTTCTCATCTCCTTCAGTGCAGAAAATCAGGGCACCCACATGCATTTTTCACCAAATCACATTCCCTCTCCTTTGCAAAACCAGTAATTTTGAGAAAGTGAACCCTCTTTTTAAACAGCTAACAGCTGTGTGTGCATGTGCTACAACCTGCCTGTGCAGCACGTAAACATTCTTGTCTTTGAATCTGTTGGCACATTCAGTGAGTATGTGGCAATGCAAGGTTTGTGAAGACTGAAAAAAAAAAGAGCAATGATGGGATATAAAAGCAAGAAAGCCAAGAATTGTGTAGTGGGCAGATATTCAACACAGTCAGCTGCAAATCAGTTCTTGTTATCAGCGGTTCTTCCCACAAGGAAGTTTAAAGAACAAATAGAAAAGTTTGTGTTTGGATTAGAGATTCAAATGTTTTACGCCTATGATCTTCAACAGAAGAGAAACACATAGAAAGTTGTGATTTTAAGAGGGCATGTGCCAGGATCAGTAGGGTGGGGTGACCAAAGTTTTGATAAGCAGGAGATGAGATGAAGATCAAAAATGCGCACACAAAAGAGTGAAGAAGCACATTTTCACTGATGGAAGCAGAGGTAGAAAGGAAAAATTATCAGAAGGGACAAACACTTAAAGATTTGGAAGGTAAATTCAGAATCACAACCTGACTTGCCTCATTCATCCACGGAAGCATCTGTGGAGTTGCAGGCACCAACAATGTAGGTTAAAATGCTCACAGAGTTTATTTAACTGTAACTGCATTAGCAATCCCTGGAAGCAAATTTAGCGGGATGTGACAAGAGTGAAGTATACGCCAGTGTTGCTTAAGGTCAATAAAAAATGGTTTACAGGACAATTCATAAAAATACCCTGAAGTAATACGAGCAATTCTATAAAGCAGTGGTGACCAGTAAAGCAGAGCAGATAAAGGTAAAGCAGAACCAGGTCTCAGCCAGGAGCTTGGGTGTGGGCTGTTTCCACCAGTCTCTGCACTACTTCACTTTACGAAATGTGGCTTCCTTACCCTCAGATAAGTTGCAGATAAAGCAAATTCCCTTTGTTGTTACGTTTCTTTCAGGGAAAAGCTGACCCTACGATAAATTCCGTTTATTGTAGTGGGGGGAAAAAGGACCGGTGCAGAATGAGAAAAGCATCTTCTTTCTTGAGCAATACTTTGCCATACTGAAGGCTTTTCCAAGTGTTTAAGTACCTGTTACCACCTTAAGGGAGTCCCAGCAAAAACAAACACAGGCAGCCACTGAGGTGAAAGAGAGATGGAAAGTTAAAAGAAAATCAAACCCTTTCTGGAAACTTTGGATGCAGTTTAGTAATTACGCTGCTAATATGATTTGATACTAGAGACTTATGATCCACTTGGTGGTACAAATCAGATTAAACAATTCCTTCATTTGACAGTGTATCCCAAGCTTTTCCTCTCCTGACACTTTCAGAGGTACTTCCAAACTGCCACCAAGAGCTGCAGTTCTTTGGGAAGTTTTTCCGCGCGTGTTGCAGCCAACCTGACCTGCCCGCAGTACGTCGACGTTCGAACGGTGCCATGTGTGATGATGGCAGCTTTTCCTCAGGGGCTCGGAGGGAACACAGAGGCCTCCCAGACCCCAGTTTTCATGAACTGGATCACAAAACATTATGCATGCAGCATCATAAACAGGCATTTCATTTTGCAGACCCCCAAAATGCACTGCTTCGAGGTGCTGCCAGAGGAGTCTGGAGACAAACCAGAATATACCAGTATCTCATCTCCTTTAAGCTTGCATTTCTGCTCAGTGAAGAAAAGCACATAGACTTACATTCTTTATGCTCTAACTATGGACTTTAACAAAAAAATAATCATTCTGCAGCTTTCTTTTTGCCTGCAGGCAGACTGTAACTGCCCAATACTATTCTTTCCCCTATCCACAGGACTTGGAACAGGCACCTGCTGGGCAGGTTTTTCCTACCCAGAAAGGTAGGACATTCAGATCTACAGAAGGAACGAGCAGTGTGCCTTTGGCAGGCAGAGGGTCCTCTGTGTCACTTAGGAAATGCTGCACAGCTTTCCTGTGCAAGCTGGAGAGAGGTGGGAAGGCAGCGGGCTGCACGGGAAGAGAACTGGGCTGGGACGCCCACAGGCTGCAGCACCACAGCCGGGCAATGTATGGTACACGGAGTGTCCCAAGGGATACATTCTGTACCTGGGTCACTGCACGATTCCTCCTTCTGGTACCACCTCACCAGTAGACACAGACCCATGGGGCTGTTGATAATGGTGCCGTGGCCAGCTTCCAGTTGGTGTGTTTGTTCTTTTACCCTCCCTGTACTTGCCCGGAGTGCGACATTCCTCTCTGTGCAAAGCGAGTACGGCACCAACGTGTGCTCTGAAGTGCCCGATGCATTTTGATGGGTATGGAAAGATGAGACAGGCCCTCACACAAAGGATGCATTTCATTTGGCTTATCTTTAATTCTTGATTTTGGTATTAAACGGATTTCTCATTGAAACATCCCAGCATGCATCTTGTGCTGCAAAGGTTCTGTTTAGTGGAAGCACTTGCAGGTGGCAGAACATCTGCCCAGACCTGGCAAATGCTGGTGGGCAGCTTACTGCCTCTTCCTTTGAAGCAGTTCTCCTGGGGAGTGCCAGAGGTCTGGAGCAAGTGAGCGGTGGCAAGAGAAAGGAGAATGGAAGAAACGATGTGAGTACCCTCTCGTGTTAGGGATGCTCACGGAGGAGCTTGCACTAACAAAATCAACGTTGCGTTTGAAAATGCATCTTGGGTAACAGAGGACTTGAACATTTCAGAAATTACATTTTCCTGAACCTCAAGGACCACAAGACTAAGTGCTCGTGTTTCTTCTGTTCACTTCTCTCTTTCAGCAGCAATGAAAAGGCTGAATACACAACTGGGCACTTGTTTCTGCTGCTGCTCGCTCCCCAGGTGCTCAGGGAAGTTTAATGCTTCTCTCTGCTACAAATACAGCGACGGTTCCTTGGAAAGGATTCTTGTTTCTTTGGAAAACTGCACTGTTTCAGACAAGGCATGTTCTCTGTCAGACCCTCTCTTCTACTGTCAGCCAAAAGGAACTGAGAGCAATGAAAGTGAAAATCATACTTCTGAAAGATTTTTTTCCAAGGGAAATAAGGAAAAAAGAGAGGTGGGAACTTGTTTTGTCAAGGTCCACACACACTGCTCACCACTTGGGTTTCTTTGAAGCTCTGTTATCGGTCTACCAACTACTAATTTAATCACTCTCTATGAAAATTCTTTCCTGAGACGACATGAAGCAAGCTGCTGTGTGACTCCGCTGCGGACGCAGCGCTGGCTGCAGCAGGGCCGTGCGCTCCCAGCCCTCCTGTTTCCATGCAGGTAAACTCTAAGCGGATTTGTGAATGCCCCCTGGGCACGATGCCACCTTCTCTGCATCCCACCTTTTGCTTCAAGAAGCAGGGGTCAGAGGGAGGGGACCAGCTCCTGTGCGTGAAGGTATTTGGGAAAGAAACACAGCCCAGTTCCCAGCAACTGCCCAATAGGAGGAATTGCCGTGTTGGCAGAAGGCTGGAGGCTGATAAATTCCATGGTCTCAGGTAACACGCTCCGGAGACAACTCCCATTGTCACAGGCATAAAAAGGTGGGGTGGGGGAACGGAGCACACGCTCCTGCCTCAGGATCACGAGCTGTGCCAGCTGCAGTTGGGGTTAGGTCCTTGGGACTTCTCGCCATGGCCAGTTACAGCTTCAGGCAGAGCACCTCTTCCGTGGCGGGGGGACCTGGCGGCTCCGCGCTCCGCTTCGGTGCAGGCGGCTTCCGGGCTCCAAGCATCCACGGGGGGTCTGGCGGCAGGGGTGTGTCCGTCTCTTCCGCTAGATTCGTCTCTTCTGGCCCGGGAAGCGGCCTGGCTGGGGGGTATGGGAGCAGCTTTGGCAGCAGCTTCGGTGGTGCCTATGGAGGTGGTCTGGGCAGCGGCGACGGCCTCCTCTCAGGAAATGAGAAGGCCACTATGCAAAGCCTGAACGAACGCCTGGCATCTTACCTGGGCAAAGTGCGTGCACTGGAAGAGGCAAACTCTGACCTTGAAAATAAAATCCGAGACTGGTACCTGAGACGAGGACCAGGCCCAGTTTTGGACTACGCTCCTTTCCACAAGACTATCGAAGACCTTCGAGACAAGGTAGGAGTTAACCTTCCTTAAAAATTGTCTTAGATTTGCACTTAAGAAGCAAGCACGAAAACCCAAAGAGAACAATTTCACCAGGAAAACACCCAGAAGACATTGCAGCTTATGAAAAGGAGAGGAAGATGAAATGAATAGGTGATGATTGGGTGGGGTGGATAAAGAAAACGATCAGTATGGAATTATCTCCATTTTTAAATGCTAGCTAAGAGACTGCAGAACAGTCAGTCTGAGATGCCTTAGTACTTCTCTGATAATGCTTGTGTTTAACAAAGCATGAATCTACACACACACACACATATACACACACATGCTGGTCATATACACCCATATGACCAGTTAAAATAGATATATGACCATATACACACTGATAAATATAAAGAGAGCCAAACAATGACAGCAGCCTGCCTGTCTCTGCAGTCTGTTACGTGCCATAGAGCTTGAAAAACTTCAGAGTTAAGTACAATTTTGTAAACGTGAAGATAGCAGCTCAAGATTTCATCACTACACCTTTATTTTTCTTTCACGTTTCACTTACTTAAGCTTGGAATTGAAATAAGAGTGCTGAAACATTTGGCTTATGGAGAAAGGAAGTAGCAGACATGAAGTAATTGATCCCATATATAAATGCAGGATTTGCCCCAATCGCCCATGGGTACCTGATAACAGATCACTTGGAGATGATACACACCCCGGAAAACACAGGGAGTAGCTGATTAAACTGTGTAAATTAATGAAAGAAAACTTGAGGTTTCATTTTCACAGTTCAGCTTGGAGTTCATGACCGCTCCCACGCGGTTTACTGGCTCCTTGCTTCAACCCATTCACATTCTCTACTGGTTTAAAAAACTGAGCTCCAGTAAAGGCAGAACTGGCAATTAGATTTTCTCTTTCAGTATTCTTTTCCCTCCTGGCTTTTACTCCCCTTAGTTACGGGACAGAAAATGTTTTTGTGGATGACCTTTTGAATTTTAAAAGTGGCAGGCAAAACCCACATGCTTTCTGGTTAGAATTAACAGGGATTACTTCTAAATAAACAGAATTTCCTGTAGAGGCTTTCACGATGCATTAGAAGGATCAATAAACACTATCTTGGATATTCCAGGAAATACAAACGTGTTCAAAGACAATGCGATCTGAACCCTTATTGTTTATGAAACACAAACATGTCACTTATTTTAAAATCACACAGACTTTTTCATCACTTCCCACCGTAACAAAAACGCTAACTAGAACAAATTCTGCCAAGAGGGGTCTGCAGACTTTGCTTCCCTTGCATCTCTCCAGGAAATGGGCTTCCTGCCTAGTCCTAAAGCACCACCTGCCCCCCGGCTCTCCAAAGGCCTCTTGTCTCACTGTGGGGCTTCCAGCCAAAAGCCACTTCCTATGCCAGGCAAGCGTCGGAGGACCTGTCCGTAACTGGCAATCATGGCAAAAGTGCTGTGATAAACCTGTGCTACGTATTTGCTACGGATCATGGATACTTTCCCACTGAGAGTACAGAAAACACATTTTTATTTGGTGTAGCTGCAGATTAAATAAAATCTGAACACTTTTATCTTCGGATGAGGACAGCAGGTGACACAGCTGTCTCAGCCTCAGCGATGAACTCTCACTGTTTGCAGATCCTCGATGCCACTACGGACAACTCGAAGATCGTTTTGCAGATCGACAACGCCCGGCTGGCGGCTGACGACTTCAAGAGCAAGTGAGTAATTTCTGAAAGGAAAAAGGTCTGTTGAGCAGGGAAAAATCCTCGTTGAGTCAAGGGCAGTGGCCATGAAAACAAAAGGAATGCCTGTAAAATCTCTGTGCGAACACGAGTTTGATCCTGTCGTGGCATTTCAGCCCTTGGTGTATTTGCGGAAAGCACCGTCTGCACCGCAGAGAAGTTTATAGAATGTAAAATGTGTGGAGAAGAGTTTAATGCTGGACACCATTTGCTACACCATAAATCCTACAAAACCAGGCATGTTTACAGCAGATGGTAACATGTTTCGTGGTGGGCTGGCTTCATCAGCTTAACCAGAACAGGTTTGTTTTTCTGTTTTGAGGTTCGAGACGGAGCAGGCTCTGCGCATGAGCGTGGAGGCCGACATCAATGGCCTGCGCAGGGTCCTGGACGAGCTGACCCTGGCCAGAACTGACCTGGAGCTGCAGATCGAGAGCCTGAAGGAGGAGCTGGCCTACCTCAAGAAGAACCACGAGGAGGTAAAAAACCCCCAAGAAACACGTTTGAAAGTGACATTAGAAAAACAGTGTGTGTTGAGATGTGGAGTCCCTCCGGATTGCCCCGGGCTCTCCAACAGTGAAGAAAAGACTTCTGTGTAGACTGGGAAACTAAAGATACCCCTGCAAGTATGTAAGGGAGTCAGTCCGACCTCAGCCCTTGAAGAAAGAAAGTTCCTAACATCTTCATTTGTGATTTTAACCTCTTTTGTCTTCCTCTGCCATGTCCACACAGGAACTGAGCGCCCTGGGAGGGCAGGCAGCTGGGCAGGTCAGCGTTGAACTGGACTCTGCTCCAGGCGTTGACCTGTCCAAGATCCTGGCTGACATGAGAGACCAGTATGAACACATGGCTGAGAAGAACAGGAAGGATGCTGAGGCCTGGTTCCACAAGAAGGTAGAAAAAACTCCATACTACACAAACACTAACCAAAAAAATCCATGAGAGAAACTAATTACTAACCCACCCAGCAAACTGCTGTGAAAGCCTTAGGACCTCTGCTTAGAGGCCCCACACATCTCACGTAACGCTTGCCCTGTTTCAGACTGAAGAGCTGAACCAAGAAGTCGCTGTCAACACTGAACAACTGCAGAGCAGCAAGTCTGAAGTCACGGACCTGACACGCACCCTCCAAGGGCTGGAGATCGAGCTGCAGTCCCAGCTCAGCATGGTACGTCCGAACGGCGCCGCGTGAACCACCCCCCACTGGCTCGGGGGCGTACTCCCCTCCCTACAAGGAGTCCTGCATCTGGCAGCAACTTTCCTGAGATTTGCCCCCACCCTCTCTGCTCCCAGAAAGCCGCGCTGGAAGGCACCCTGGCCGACACGGAAGGGCGTTACGGTGCCCAGCTGGCACAGATCCAGGGCCTCGTTGGCAGCATCGAGGCGCAGCTGGCTGAGCTCCGGGCTGACATGGAGCGCCAGAACAGCGAATACAACATCCTCATGGATATCAAGACTCGACTGGAGCAAGAGATTGCTACTTACCGACAACTCCTGGAAGGCCAAGAGTCCCAGTAAGAAACTCTGCTCACTGCAGAAAACCTTTCTGTGTAGCTTCAGAAAGTTTGACCACACCATGATGCTCATTTGCCACAGCCACAGTAAACAGAACTCCAAATACTCCCGAGGTTCTAAAACTTTTAACTGATTTTTCTGGACCACGTTGGAGCTAGAAATGTTGCAACTCACATTTACATTAAGCGAGTTCCTTGAAGAGTTTCTGAAAAAAAAGGCAAACTGACAGGCAGCACAAGAAATTCGTTGCAACTAACAGTTCGAGTGATAACTAGTCCTTAGCTGCCTGACATCCGTAGCGCAGTTAGTAATGGTTTATAGAACACAAGGATTAACACCAAATTCCCATAAACTTCCTGTTAGCAGTTAAACAGCTCATAGGAATCAGTGCAGAAGGACATATCTGCAGAGAAGTGAAGGCAGCCAAGGTGCTGCTTTCAGACAGCCGCTAAGTGGACCTCCCACATGGTCGTTTCACACATAGCCTCAAGGAGGAAAGTATCTCATGGCCGTGAACAAAAAAATTAGGAAGGAGTTGAAAGGTTTTGATTTCCTCTATTCCTTCATTCCATAATTGTCTTTTCCCACGGCAGTTGTTGAAAAATACATTTCCTACAACAATTCCCGCTCCTGAGCTGAGAGGGAGAGCAAGGAGATGATCGTCTCTTCTCTATGTACCAAATCTGCCTGACAGAGAATTTGCTTTCATACATCCTCATCTCACGCAGCACTTTGTTACCTCTCCTTCCAACTGTTATCTCTTTGTTTTACAGGATGTTTGGTTCCCTTTCCGGAACTGCTGGTAAGAATCCTTTCTCTTTCAGGACACCTTTGGGAGTCAAAGGACTCACACACACACATTACAGCAGTCGTGTCCATTTTAGCAACTGGGCTGCTGCACTGATCTGTGTCACAGAAAAGAATCTAATAAGTAACAAATGATAGGTAGAAATTAACAAATTTCAGTCATTAAAAGATGTTAGACATCAGAAAAAATCTCAGACTGTGCTACAGTAAAGGCCAAGTAAAGCACAAAATGCTTAATCATTCCCCCAGATGAAAGGATACAAGAAATGTAAACTTGGCCAGCTCAGGGGAACTGTACAAACACGCACGTAAAACTTGCCTTGAGCTTTCAAAGGTCAGCTGTATCGTAAAAATGATGTATGATTCAAATCAATGCTATGAAGAAGAAAACTTCTGAGAGAAGAGAATGAGAGATGAGACACAAAGTAAGCTCAGCCCCCACTGCAGAGTGGTCTCGGGTGTGTTCTGCTCAAGTAACTGCTGTTCTTTCTCTCCATACCATTGTAGACAAGAGAGACAAGGTGGCGGATGGAAAATAGTACTGCAAGTCCTCCAAATATCATCTTCAAAATAAGAAAAAGCATATGGGAATTGAAACGGAGAGGAAGCACTCTAAACTGCTGGGAATCACTATCTTCAAGCACAGAAAATTCTTGGCCACACAAAGTTTAGGTAGATTCATCCCTTTAGTGGTGATTGATTCGCAAATCGGGTTGGCTTTTCGACTGTTTCTAGTTCTTTCGTGTACTGCATTGCTGTATCTGCTCCAATAAAGATGATCTTCTCGCACCCTTAACTCCTTCTGGGTTATTTGATATTGTCACTGAAGTTTCACTTCGGTCAGGCAGGAAACAGCTTGCCCGCAGGTTAGTGCTCAGTGTCTGCGGGCGGGTGCCTTCGGCTCCAGCTCCCATTTTTTCTGCTCCTCTTGCTGGCAGGAGCTCTGAATATGGAGCAACTCAGCCCCTCCGAGTGGGGAGTCCAAGAGTGATTTATGTTTCTAACTACAAGAGCTTTGCTCTCGGAAGAGCAGTACCAGCGAGAAGTTAGGTGACTCTGGCGAGAAGCAAGAGCTGGGGGACACTTTGTTGGGTACAACAAAAGCTGTTCCAATGGCCTGCAGAGAACTCCTGCTGAAACACACAGGAGTGAGAAACACTTGTGAGATTCCTTCACTCTTGTCCCCAATTCATGCAGAAGTACCAAACCATTAGCACCAATTTTCGCCATTTCATTCTCACGCCATTGAAAGGATATTATCCCAGCTGAAATCCTAAATGTGAGCACTTTCAGTTCAGGCCTCCAGAAATCAGTCATTTCCAACCGTCCCTCTGCGAGCTTACAGCCAAGGAAACTTCTCAGGGTTTGTGCTAAAAGAAAATCAGGGCTACAGCTGAACTCTGCCGTTCCCACCTCCCCCCAGTACAAACGGCACGTCGCTAATGGACTCGGGGCGATGCTGAAACGAGAGCCCGCCCGGACCAAGCACCCCAGTACTGCGCTGCAGCAGAGCAGGTGAGGTTGCAGCCTGTTTCAGGGAGACACCATCAAATCCATCAGCACCTCTCTCCTTGAACTTGTGAGGGAATAATGCTTTCACCCTTGTTCATGACCAGTTTACAGATTAATGGAGGGTTCGCACAGCGAGGGCCATCCCAAAGCCACGGGCCTTTCTCCCAAGGTTGGGCAATCTGTGATAATCTACGATAATCCTGCTCACAAGAGGTGCTGGTGCCTGGGTTTGGCTCAGCCGTGACTCAGGTCAGCATCAGCTGCCAGGTACTGGCACACACCATCCCCACTCGGCCTCTGGAAATCCAGGCAGTGGCTTCACCACGACAGGGAGAAGCTACGGCAGGGAAGAAAAACAGTCACGGAACGTAAGAATCAGCAAAGAGAAGAGGACGAGCTGGGAGAACAGGGGGACGAAGGCACTCTGGGGGAAACGTGCCGAACCGAAGGGCAGCAGTGGCACGGAAAGCACCGGCACACGAGACACAAGCGGTTCTGCAGAAGCTCACTCGCTTACACGGCGCTCGTGTCGGAAGAGCAAGGAGAGGAAAACTCCCGTGCACCAACACTGGGGTACAGGCTGCTCCTGCGTGCAGGCACACCTTCGAGTAAACGCTTTGTACCAAATTTATTCCCTACAACAGTTAGACCCGGAATCCTCCCAGATGAACGAACAAACAGCTCCGGGTCTGTTTTTTAATCTTAACAAATCTCATTCCCTGAGAGCAAGTTCTCGTGACAAAACAAGACTGAAACAGCCTCCAAATCCCCACCACCAGGGTTTTCTGAACTACGTTAGAGAACATAACCTGTATTGGCTGCTTGATTCATTTTTATTTTTCCTAATGGTAGACATTCTACAGGAAAGAAACAGCTCTGCACCTGCCTCCTGGCTGTTGGAAGTGTTCCTCTGACAATCCAGAACAACACGCAGGGCACTGGAAAAGCAGCCAAGGGTGTTTCACCAGCGAGTTCCCAAAGAAGTTATGAAGACTGAGTGAAGAAGTGAAGAAGACTGAATGAAAAATCCCCAAAGTTTCCTGTTAAAGTTTACGGTGCTTTCTAGAAGTGATTTTGCCAGATTTTTTTTTTAATGGAATTTAATCTTGCTCGTTGTGGGATCACTCAGAGTTAAACAGCCCCCAGCACCATGCACACCGCAGGATATTTACACTACGGGAGTCTTAAAGGAACTTTTTTATCTTTAGGAGAGTTTGTCTGAACTTGTTTCCTGAGATACCGACTCCTGGCGATACAGGGATTTGGCAGAACTGTTCATCTGCCCAGCAGCAAAACCGAACTGCTGTGGCAAAGGTCCAGGTTCAGTTGGAAACATGTTGCCACAACTGCGAAACGCCGCCAAAGGCTGAGCGGGCACCCCCGGAGCCAGCTGCCACGCTGTGTGCCACAGCCAGAGTTGGGAGGCTTCTCCCTCCTGGGTACTCGGCTTTCCTCGGAAAAAGGCTGCGCGTTTCCCCGCGCTTGCACTAAAGTCCCAACTGTAGATTTCAGAAACCCCCTGGGTTTATTCCAGCAACTGGTACGAGCCCCAGCTGATCTGAAATCACTCGTCCTGAATTCTAAGGTGATTTTCTGCTGATAAGTACTGCCAAAAACTGCTAAAACCAGTGCTCTCCTCATTATGTTCTCAGCACAGGTATTGGGGGTTTTTTCTTTATTTAAAAAAAATTTTGGTGGTTCTGAACTAGAGACCAGAGAAAGTTCCTCCCATCTTCACTTTGTCGCTGCTCTTTTCCCTCCTGTCAACCCCCAGTTTCCTCAAACCACGATGTGCCTCAGCACCCATTTATTCCCTCACCACCCCCTACTCTGCAAGTGCAACTTGTGGCTTTCATCTGAAGAACATCACCGTGTTGGGCAAAGAAATGGGACTTTTTCTTCCAATTCCACACTGCTGCCACACTCCACCTCTCCCCCCGCCATTATCCCCAGTACATACACCCCAGCGGGTAAACGAGCAGTTAATACTTCCTTAAAACCCTCCCAAATCTGGCTTCCCAGAATGGTGCAGCGCTGAGCAGAGCTGCGTTACTGGATCGCTGCCTTTCCCATTTCACCAGCACATTACTGGTTTTGAAATACACTGGTATTTCAGACTCTTGCTTTAAATGAAGGATTAATATGACTCTTCTAAGTGCTCCTCAAAGCACATTTTCAAGAATTACTCCATTTCATAGTGCATACTGGCATTAAACACGTTCATTATTATCTGAACAGTTTCACCTTAAACTCAATTTGTTTGTGTTTTCCAAAAGTAACAGGAACTTAGTCCTGCCCCATTCCTTCTTTTAATTGAATTATTTCAATCCTGTGTTGCCCTTCTTGACAATTTCACAGGCATTAGGAAACGAACTGTGCCCGCTCGTCCTTGTACAGTGATCGATGCCAATTGTTGCTCACACAACACTATGACTATGGGCTTTTTGTACTAAAAATTCAGACTCCAAAATCTAAATATTAATTTTAAGCAAAGAACAGGAATAAGAACATTATCAAGTTCAATTCCAAATTGTTAATGGAAAAAAATATAGATAGAAAAGAAGAAATAATGGTGCGATGAACTGATGATTGTACATTTTTCAACAAAAGGAGAATTTTACTTAAACTTCATTTTCAGAAAAAGTTGATTTGCTTAAAATAACCATGGTGGTTGCTGGATGGGTGTGGTCCCACTCACTTTGTTTTTCCATTCTTAAATGTCAGAGAAGAAAACTCCAAGTTTCAGAACTATAGCCTGAAGAAAAAACACTCATCTTGAATCATCTCTTTTGTTTAATTAAAACCCCAAGCCCTAGCCCCTGAGACACACAGCCAGCTCTCTTTGTGAGCAATTTCATCACAATTGGCCTCACCTCAAGGGAGGAGAAATTTGGGAGGGAGGGCTGCAGGTTGGGTTTCTCTCCTAACACCCTACCTGGAGGATATAAAAGAAGCACCAGGGCAGGGAAGGCACATATTTTCCTTTTCTACACCAAGCTGAACAACTGCCATCAGCGCCTTCTGTGCTGCAGCCATGGCTACTTCCTTCGTGCAGAGCTCTTCTTCTACCTACGGTGGGGGCTTTGGGGGTGGTGGCAGCAGCAGCTCTCGCCTTTCCTCTGTCCGAGCAGGAGGAACCTGCCGAGCTCCAAGCATCCATGGAGGATCTGGTGGCAGGGGTGTCTCTGTCTCTAGGTATGTCTCCTCTGTAGGAGGTGGATATGGTGGTGGCCTCTCTTCTGGTTTTGGTAGTGGTTATGGAGGAGGCTACAGCAGCTTTGGTGGTGCAGCCTGTGGCTTTGGTGGGGGAGCTGGCTTTGGTGGGGGAGCTGGCTTTGGTGGAGGAGCTGGCTTTGGTGGAGGTTTTGAAATTGGTAGTGGCTTTGGTGGTGGTGATGGCCTTCTTTCTGGAAATGAAAAGATAACTATGCAGAATCTGAATGACCGTCTGGCCTCGTACCTGGACAAGGTACGAGCACTGGAAGAGGCAAATTCGGATTTAGAAGTTAAAATCCGAGACTGGTACCAGAAGCAAGCTCCCACCAGCCCAGCCCGGGACTACAGTAATTATTACAAGATAATTGAAGATATCCGCGACAAGGTATGACATTCATATGTAGGGGAGTTGTAAGAATGCTTTAGAATTGTGGAACTGCATATTCCACTTCTTTAAAATAAACTGAAATAATTACTAAATAAATGTTAATTCCCCAACCCCAAATATATTGTGGTTATGAGCATTTTAGCAAAAAAAAAAGAGTAGCTTTCTCTTAATTTAAAAAGCAAATATGTTATCCTGAGAATGTGACATTTCTTAAAATAATTGCACTAAAAGTTAGCAAAACATGGCAAAATGTGGAATTATCAATATATTTGACTGGCAATCAGACAGTAAAGAATGTGATAGGTAGGCCTCCAAGTCTGAAAAACTAATTCTCCTAGCTACAGATAAGATCAGGTGTTGCACAAATGTGTTTCCTGATTATGATTCTAATTTGTTTTACACAAAGGTATCTCAGCTCTCTGGTTTGCATACAGAACGTGGGAAAAAGCTGAGTGTTTTAGGTTTTTCTCCATAAAAGCTGTAAGAATTTCAGCGTGACCAAAGAGCAACATAACAAATCGAACCGGCTATTGCAATCCAAGAACATGTTTAATCAGTGGCAGCGTAACAGGTCCATTTGTTAACACCTCCTTTGGCAGCTTACGGTCTCAAAAACTACCTACTATGTACTCAAGACCATAATATTTCACCATGATTCTGTGTTTCTTAATTGCCAGATCCTTGCAGCTACTATTGACAATTCCAAAGTCATGCTGGAGATCGACAACGCCAGGCTGGCTGCAGATGACTTCAGGCTGAAGTAAGTTTGCCTGGACCACATTTATCTTCTCCTTGTCTCTCTCTCTCAAAGCAGTTTGCTGAAGTTTCGTAAATAGAAAATAAAGTTCTTCAGTCACTGAAGGACACATTTCAAAATTATGGATAGGTGTTTTTCCTTGATAACTTCTGACGAGAAACACCCTGGCAAACAGAATCAAGGCGATGAATTTGGAATATAAACCTGATAGAACAGAGTATCCGGATCACTGAGCTGTTTACAGAATAAATTATAGCACGTCTTAGTTTTCTAATGATGCCCTTAACTATTTTTACTAGCCTAAATCACAGGGGAAAAAAGACAGGAATAGGTTGGGATTTCACTTGAAAGGAACAGAGAGATGTGGAGAGATCGCTGTTTGGTTGCAGAAGTTCTCTCTCAAAGAGTCTGAAATTTAGGAAAGAAAGACAAAGACTGATTTGGGGCTTATCCAGCTCAGGGACTCAGCAGCACATCAGGCACTGCTGAAAAGATGATAAAGATACTGGTGCAACTGCTTCATCTTGCAGGGATGCACCTGCAGGTTTGTATTTTCTCCTCCAGTGCCCCGGGCAGAACTGGGCAATCTGTGCGTTCCTTCACGCTGAATTTGAGAGGACGCTGCAAATGGACTGTCCTGGGAGACAACTTGTCTCTTGATGCTGATAATCATTATTAGGTTCTGCCAGGTGAAATGTCATGTGCTCCTCAAGAATAAAATCAGATGGCAATGCAGGTTTTTCATATGTTATAGCTGGATGTTGGAAAAAAACATCTTTACTCCCTTTGCACTTCTTTTCGATATATGTGTTTGCATTTACAGCCCACTGTTCCTCCTATGGTCAATGTAAAATTTCATCATTTTACAGCTCCACTGAACACAAACTGTGCACATCCCAGTGTCTGCTTCTTTTTTAAACTGCAGATATGAGAATGAGCTGTTCCTGCGCCAGAGCGTAGAGTCCGACATCAACGGCCTGCGCAGGGTCCTGGACGAGCTGACCCTGTCCAGAGCCGACCTGGAGATGCAGATCGAGAGCCTGAAGGAGGAGCTGGCCTACCTCAAGAAGAACCACGAGGAGGTGAGTCCATAACAGTGCAGAGATGAAATTATTTCCCTTTGGAACTTATGCCTCTTGGGTGGGGAGGGGGAAATCCAACCAAAAAACCAGAATGACAACATTACAGCTTAGTAAGACGGAAACTGTAGCATGAAAAGAATCCAAAGTGTGTCCTGAGAAGCGTTTCTGTGATTCCAAACTTCAGACATGTTTCACCTTGACATTCACAAGCACATGACAGGTCACTGACATAGTTCAGCTGAGTAAAAGAAACATACATGTAAGTTACGTGTACATTACGTGTCAGTTACACGTGTAAATACATGTGTGGCGTTTGTGAGTATACAGAGTAGAAAAGCAGGTGTGATGAGAGATAAAATTTGGTAAGTTTTGATGTGTGCTGCCCCTCTGGGGGTTGATAACAAACGCAGTGTGTAGCACTGCTGATGGCAGAGGTGTACGAGGAGAGAGCCTGATCTTCGCTGTGTCCTCTGCCTTCTGCCCACGCAGGAGATGAAGGAGTACTCAAACCAGCTCAGTGGAACAGTCAACGTGGAAATGGACGCGGCTCCTGGCATCGACCTGACCAGAATTCTCTCTGAGATGAGGGAACAGTACGAGGCTCTGGCGGAGAAGAACCGCAAGGACGCTGAGGCTTGGTTCTTCACCCAGGTACAGCTGCGCCCATCAGCTCCTGCCCAGCAGAGGGGACGGGCTCTCCTTTTCTCAAAACAATTTAAAAAGATTTATGCAACATGTTTGTGACTTTACAGCTGTTTTTATCTTTCAGACTGATGAGCTGAACCGTGAAGTAGCCACCCACACACAACAGATACAAACCAGCAAATCCGAGATCACGGAACTGAGGCGCACGGCCCAGGGCCTGGAGATTGAGCTCCAGTCGCAGCTCAGCATGGTACGGAGCTGTGCCAGGCACACGAGGCACTGCCAGGGCACCCTCCCTGTCCCCCTCTCTGTCTTGCCTCTCCTCAGCCCCCCCTCTGCAGGACAAATCCGCACGCTAACCTGCTCTGATGCTGTTCCACTTTAGAAAGCTGGACTGGAAGCCAACCTGCGCGACACGGAGGGACGATACTGCACACAGCTGGCGCAGATTCAGGCCCTCATCACCAACGTGGAGGAGCAGCTGAGCGAGCTCCGCTGCGACATGGAGCGGCAGAACCAGGAGTACAGAATGCTCATGGACATCAAAAGTCGCCTGGAGCAGGAGATCGCCACGTACCGCCAGCTGCTGGAAGGCCAGGATGCCCAGTACGTTGCCAAACACAAATCCCACGGTGATTCGTTAAGTTAATCCCAGGACACGCTGTAAAGCAGGGATTTGTGGTTGCTAAGCTGACCCCAGATTACCAAATTACACTCCCTGCATACGCAGCCCTTTGAGTGCTGGCAAGACAGCTGCCCGGCAAGTCCCAGGCGTTGCTATAACTCCAGCTGAATCACTAGATCAATTGTGCTGATGATTTGAAAATACAAATGTGACCATTTTGACTGCAATGAGTTGCAGAAGGCACCAGGCTCCACACGTATGTCTCACACAATCCTCTTGTTGCACTGGAATAACAGCTCTCAGCCTGAAGTAACCTATAGAAATCTGCTCTCAGGATTTCTTTAGCTCTTGTGCACAGAGGTGAACATACTCATCACCACACAGCAGTACTCTCAGCTAGAAAAGAACGTGGTACATACCACAGCTTACTCCAGTACAATCTGCCTTGAAGGGCCCATTTCTCATATCTGATCTACATATGGCATCACTTTTGATCTCTGAGGGGCAATCAGCTCCTTACATTGTTTCTAGTTTATGACATTTTGAGAAGTATATAGACACAGACCAGGATCGAGAACTGGTCTGACTGCTCTTCATATTTGCTGTCCAGTATGTAGGAGTGGCTGCAAAGCAGAAAGCACCTTAGCAATAACCCAGCAACTACGCACCGGAGAACAGTGCCTGGAACGGAGCAGTGTGAAACCACGGCCGTTCGCTCGCAGCCAGTCCCAAACGGATCCCAATGGATCAATGGTTTGGTGCACAGGGTCACTGACAGTCATTAATCAAACATTTCTTCTTTTCTACAGGTTATCAGGAGTGAACCCGAAGGATGGTAAGAAAAATTTGATTTACAGAGGGACTGAAATGAATTGACAAAATAAGATTAAATAAACCTATCTTTTTTGCTTAGCATTTCTTCTAACACAGATTACATTCTCTGCAATGACTACATTCTTTATTGCTTAGAGACAAAAATATAATACTTTATCTTATTTTACTTGCACTTTTGAAACCAGTAGCTTGCCAAAATGTTTGCATGAACTCCTCATGGGATTCTAAACTACAGAAATCTCCCAAAGATTCGCACAACATATGACATCGATACATCTGACATGTGATGTGCGCTCTTCAGATTTACTGGGTGGGGATCAGTAGGGAGAGCAGACAAGCTGTAAGGGCAGCGCCCCCTTGGATATGTGAAAAAGATCTTGTGAGGAAACAACAAAAGAACCCCATCACACAGCTCTGCAGTGTTTTTTCCCTAGTTGAAATTTTTTTCTCCTACAGCAATATCTCTGAGCAGTGGAAGAGTTCGCATAGGCGTGGAAGACGATGGAAAATCTGTTTCTATTCGTGAACGGAGATTCCAGTAAAGAAATACCGAAGCCCCTCTTGCACATGACACCCCATATAAAACCAGTGCAGCCTACACCTTGGCTAATGGCAAGAGAAATATCCTTTTACTTTCGCGAAATCTCAAGAATGTAACCCAAGAACGTGCAACAGCTTGATGGCTTTCCTCAAATTTGCTTTCCCTTTTTACATGACCATTTGGCTCTCTGGGTCAGAGCTGACAAGCTTGTCTTCTGTCAGCAGCTATACAATTTCCTCAGGAAAGAACGTACATAATAAAGTTTCTGTTCTGCTTTTGCAAATCCATCCAGTCTTATGTTGTTTTTCTGAAGCCAATACCCACACAACCCCCCCAGCACGGTGTCTCCTATAGCCCAAACAAGAAATGGTCAGTGGGCAACAGTAACAGTAATAACTTTAGTAGTAGTAATAAAGATGATGCTGAATGATGATGCCATTAGATTCCCCCAGGAATCTGAAGCTACTATCGGTAAAAAACTGAGAAGACAGTGCAAAGAATCTTTAAACTCTTTGTTCTGAATTTGAAATGCACAACATGACTACAATTCATGCATGAATAAAATGCACCTCTGAAAAAAAATAATATTTTTCCATATATATATATATGTTTCTGCACTTCCTTCAGCAAAAAGGCAAATTCCTTTAGCTCCTGAGGAAGCACTAGGCAAGGTCCAGGTGAAACGAACGGCTCAAGCAGAGTTTGCTGTGGCTATTTTGGTTTTCATACATCAGGAGGAAACCCACCAGCGTGTATCATCTTTATTTTCCTTCCAACCTCCTTAGAGTCACTATTTTTCTCTCTTCTATTTTCTGTCATTAAAAAAAAACCAAAACCACCAAAAACCCCCCTACACTCCTGGCACCAAGCCCTCACTCGAGCCATGAACAGGGCTGCAGGATCTTGGCACCCCGCTGCTCAGAAACACAAACACTGCTGGCATTCTCACCGCAGAGAGCTGAGAAGAGGCTCTTGCAAACTTCAGCAAAGCAACATCACAACCTACTGGAAAAGAAAAACCAAACAGTACAAATGACATTTTTTCCTACGCCAGAAATCAGGTGACTGTGACACGTCTCACTCGGGGAGTAAGAGAGAGCAATTCCCAGCCAAAGGCAGCTGCCCATTCGTCTTTCAGACGGAGGAGCGGAATCGACGAGTGATGCTCGCAGGATATTTACCTGGATACTGCAGGTGTCAAAACACTCTGCCTGTGCTTAAACTGCAGCCTATAAATTCCGTTCAGTTTGCTTTTCATGTTCCAACCCAGTAAACCAAGCGCGATTCCCAAACGGAGCGTGCCGCAGCTCCCCGGCTCACAGCACAGCTCCTGGGGCACAGAGCTGCCACCATCTCCTGGTGCCACCTGCTGACGGTGCCTTATTCTCTGACTCTTCCCACTGCTTTCCCTCTGCGGAGTCACTAGTTGACTCAAACAAGTCCCACAAGAGCCACATCTGGCTTTGAAGTGAGTTTTTTATCTCTTCCACGGATCCTCAACTGTGTTGCTGCAAACTGTGTGGCATCTTTTCCAGTTTGGAAAGGCTGAGCTTCAGCGGGAACACGTCCGATGTGCCAGATTACCTTTGGTCTGGATTACTAGCCAGAAAAAATACAGTTCTGGTGGTCATGAAGGCAAGATATTCTGTGAAACTCTCGGGGAGCGAGACAGCGGCCGTTCTGTCTCACAGACCGTCAGTCCCACCGCAGCCACCAGTGAATCTCACCGAGCCATTTCAGGCGAAACAAAGGATTTGGTTTATTTCACATCATATTACGTATGCTGTACGTATTTACATGTCAATGCAATATTTCACAGCTTGCTGAACTGCCAGGCGAGAAAATGTAGTCTGAGATTAATCCCTGGGGAGATGAACTGAACAGCAGGATATCACTGGTTCCATTATAATTTGGGCTTTTTTTGGAGTTAGGCCTTCGGGTTTTGTCTGGTGCTTCGAGCTCTTCTCCCTCTCAAGCAGCAGGGCCGCTACTGAACTATAGCTGTCACCAGGATATGTCGTGACAGCCGTACCTCGCACGTGTTGGGAAAACCTGTCTTCAATGATTAATTTCCCAAAACGATTAAAAATGTTAACATTATACAATGGAGGGCATGAGGAATACGAGGAACAGGTTCTCAATGGCAACATAACTGGCAAGGAGAAAATTCAGCGGTGTGGAGCAGAGCTGACACCGAGCCACAGGGAGGAGCTCAAAACCTGCCCTATTCCCTAAACGAGGAGGAGGCGGCATCCCAGGGAAGGAGGGAGTGCAGCAACTCTTTATTACTGAAAAATTCCAAATGAAACAAACAGAGGAAGAACGATCCCTTTGGGCTTCCTCCAGGACAGTGTAATTCTGGTTTGTCCAGTCCCTTCCAACCCCACCACTCAGAGCCTTCGCCTGCTGTAAGGGAAAACAGCTGTTCCATTTCTGAGACAGCCCATGCCCGCTCAGCTTCCCACCTCTTCCCAAATCTTCCTCTCTTCTACCCCTCAGCCATGGTCTAGACCTACTCCAAACCCAGCAATCCCAGTGCTGCCATGGGAGTGCTTCGCAATTCACCACCTACTTATCAGCACAAGGAACAGAAAATCTCGGCGCAAGCCAGACTTGCTCATTCTGGATTTGATGGAAGATGTTCGACAGAAGGCGACTGAAACTTCTGAGAAAGTCTGTTTTCGCATGATTGCCAGGTCAACTTTTAGTTAAATAATCACTTGAATTTTCTGAGTGTTGTTACAAACTCATATTCTAAATATTTTCTATATGTAAACCTACAAATATCTTAATGGTATTAACACGAGCAACAGCAAAGAAGTTCCTGCGTTACTATCTATCGCAAGAAGACTACTGAAATATGACTGCACCTTGAATCATGAAAAAATCACTAGAAAAGATTGTGAAGTACTGAATTTCATGTATTTCAACTGGAAATGGGCAGCTGAAGGGACTAGCTGGGCCCCCCTCGCTCTGGACTGGAGTTTCAGCCAAACGACAGAGGCTGGACAGCCTCATTACAGCCTGGTGTCTCACGCAGGCTGGAGCCGCTCCGCACGTTACCGACAGCCCCACGGGACATGCTGCGTTTCAGGATTCACGGCTGCTGCAATTCCAAAGCCTGCGAATCACAGCAGAAGGAAAGTGTCTGGAGAGACCCACCCCTGCTCCAGCTCTCCAGGTGTTCTGCCGTGGACGATACTCTTCCCCCCATAAGCAGGAAAACGTAACATACTAACTACAGGGTTAGAAAAAACTGAGGCAGACCCGAGCCTGTTCCACACCTACTGATTTCAGCCACACCTCACTATTACAATATGAAAAGAAAAAGAGAAAAAGAGCCCAAAACAAGCAAAAGGAGAGCAATCCGGTGTGTGGCTGCGATTGCAAACAACAACAGTGTGTGCAGGCTCATAAATGCTTCAGACCTGACCAAGAGGAAGCACGTTTCATGATGACACAATCTTGTTGCTGTAGTCATTCATCAAAGGGAAACTCCCACAGGAAAAGGCATAAAGGTGCTCAGGGAAGGCTACGGAGCTGCTCCGTGTAGTCAGCCCAACACCGGCCGAGACTCACGCAGAGCTGAGCATGAGCACCAGCCAAGGCCCCGTGCAGTTTTTTTCTGGGTCCCTCAGGGGTAGTTCAGGGTGCGGTTTGGCCCAGCAAGGAACTTCTTACAGACCTTCAAGTGCAGATGGTGGTGCCAGCAGCATACATACCTCCTTCTCTGCCAGACCCCTCTGGCTGGCTGCTGGAGGAGGGGCAGCTTGGGGGGCCTTCGGCGAGCACCATGGGGAGAGCTTCTTCCTGGGCGGGAATGAGAAACAGACCATGCAAAACCTGAATGACCGTTTGGCTGCCTATCTGGACAAGGTCCGCTCCCTAGAAGCAGCTAATGCCCAGCTGGAAAGCTGCATCCTAGAGTGGCACAAGAGAAAGTCTCATGGCAAGAGGCATGACTTCAACCAGTACGAGCAGAACGTCACTGACATGCAAAGACAGGTAAGTCGGAGCTGCAAGCGGCTGTCATTCTGTGCTCTTTTAAGGAATCTGGGTGTTCATTTGGGCTGATGGTTTGCTTTTAAAGAAAGCTCAATGAAAGCTTTGAAATGTTAGAAACACTAATGAAAGTGGTTGCAGGACCTGGGCATAAACACTGTTTGTGTTCACGAGGAGGAGAACAGGGTACAAGACAGAAAGGCTGGAAGGAGACAAGGGGGATTCTGCAAAGACTGATAGTACGGAGAGATTTACACGCTGCCGAGTGTTCGTTTCTGTACATGAGCCTGTGGTTTGAGTAACTGCGTCTGGCAGAATTTGGCCTTTCTCTCTGCCCATGTACTCAAGCAGATGGCAAAGCAGGCGAGCTGAAGACGCTGCCTTCTCCGCGCGCGCTGGCTGCAGACATGCTGCTGCATCTCATCCCTTTGATTCCTGTGGCAGCAGACAATGAAACTACAGGAGTTTTGGGTCCAACGAGCTTATGTAATCAGATGGAAAAATACTTCATTGTAATTAAGAAAATAGCAGTGACAAATTCCTTGTGGATGTTTTCACTATAATTAAAAGGAGAATTTCTGGTTCTTGCCAGTAGTTAATATTAACGTTCAACAGTAATGCTTTCAATCTCCCAAACTCACGTGTCCTCAAATCCAAGCCCAATATTAATCTGTATTCGGAATGAACACACTTAGCACCGTCACCATCTGTGTGACTAATCAGCGGAATGAACTTTACGTAGCCATGTGGGCCAAAGACCAAAGCTATTCCGAACGCGATGTCGTAGTTTTCCCTCCACTTTTCATAATGCGGTTACTTGGCATTCTCAAGACTGAGACATTTTTTCAAAAGGGCTTGGAAATGGTATTATCCCACATCTTTGCTGATTGAGGCCAGGGACTTCATCAAACTTGCTGCTCACTGTTAAATGTGTTGCCTCCAGGCAGAAGATGAGGCACTCCGACCACAGACAGTGCGTAAGGAGAGCCGGAATTGTCATCACCTATTTCTGTTTTAAGGATGGAGAAAGGTCATCTGTCTCCAGACCTGTCACTTGAGCACTTTGTTTTTTAACTGATCTGGAGGTAAAAACTTGTTCATCAAGAATATAAATGTGTTCACGTTAATTTGGAATCAATAAACCAGAAAGTTTTAGGAAGACAGTAAGACTGAAAACATAACCCTGATTGAGGTAAAGCCCTCACTTCTGAACTGGTTGTACCCAAACCACATCTTTTTGACGCTCACCACCTAAATAGCTGCCACCTGTCAGACTAAGGGCTGTCTCAGCCGCGCGGTGGTGAACGTGGTGGTCATACTGGGCAGGAAGGGCCACTAGGGGACTATTTACAGGTGACAACTCAGTGATTTAACCCAGAATTTTTACTTTCTCTATAAATTATTGCAATTAGCACACCTGACTGCCAGTAAAATGAGTTAAAATATAGCATCTAATTATTAACCATAATTAAAATAATTAACCATTAATTAAAAAGGTGAAACTAATTTAGCACCTAAAATGAAATTTAGACAGAATTTAGGATTCTATATCCAATAACGCAGAAAGTCTGACTGTCTAAACTTGGAGGCATATAATCATTTGGGTCCTACCTTTTGGACCACACTCCTCCCTGGACACTCGAATTCTGGATGAACATGCCAGATGGAGCAGCAAGTTGCCTTGCTCCAGCCTGACTCCATTCCAACCCAGATACGAAGTAAAACTGCACCAGTTCTTCAGATGAATGTCTCGTTCAAACATCTTGTGCTGCTAAATAGTAAAGTGATTTACGGAGCATTCAGAGAGACAGGATCACTGCCGTTGGGCAACGGACACAAGACCTGCTGAGGAAGCAGTCAGTGCAGGAAGCCTTCTTGAAAAAAATCTGGCTTGAGAAGGAATTTGAGCGTGTTTCAAATATAATAATGTGTTGGTAAGTTTGCAGATTGGTATTAGTGATGCACCCATATCCATGATGGATGTAGTGAACAAACAGATAAATGTCCACATCTCTAATGCACTGCTAACCAGCACAGCACGTGATATTGTACAACATCGAGGGTAAAACGCTGACAATTGTAACTCCTTTGTTGTATTCTTCATTCTTTCAGATTGCACAGAAAGATTCAATAGCATTTATATAAACGTCTTGCATGATTATGAAATGGCACAAATGTGAAGAACTCCTATGTTGCTTTCTCACGGCCTTGTTACCTTCCATAGTAAAATTCACCATTCTCTAAGGATGGATTCAGGAATTGCCTCTCCTCTGACAACAAATTCCAGGCAGCGACCCATTTAGGGTGTTGTTATTCTCCTTCAGCTGCCCTTGATCATGTCCCAGGGCAGTATCCGAGGTGTGATGCTAATTGCCGAAGAACGTACAGTCTGTTTAGTTCAAACATTCCACAGGCACCTTCTTTTTTCCTATGAGAGGTAAACTTTTGACACTTCAGGACAATTTTGTCATTTCCTTGTTTCTTGGTGATTCATTTAGGTGTGGGAAGTTTTACTTCAAGGTGCTGAGAGCTCTGCAGATGGCTAATGATTTCTGTGCAGCCAGACTGCACCTTGTTTTGCCATGTTAAGCGCTGAGCGAAGGCAGCTGTTGGAACTGCAGCCGTGCTTCTCTTCCCTCTCTGTTAGAAAAGGACATGATGTCCCACAATTATTAGTTCCTGCTAATTATGTCAGAGTTCCTGCTAGAATTCTTTCAAAGGTTTTGGATGGAACACTGAGCTTTCTGTATTCAGATCTACAGCTCAAAGCTATTTCATGCTAACTGCGCTCCGTGCGTGCTGAGCACACCGAATGAATGACGTGGTGCACTTCCTCCTGCCCCTTCTCGGGCAATTTTCAATATCCCAAAGCAAAATCGGACACGTGAATTGATCACTCCATGCTGCTGGAGGATTCAGGACAGTTGTAGGCGAACAGCTGCCGATGTCGTTCTCAAAACGACAACCCATGCGACTCCAGACTGAGGCACATGGTGGACTGGAGGGGTCCTGCTCACGGGTTGCTGCTTCCATCACTGTCCGCCCTCTGCAACCACACTGATGCAGCAAGGTGCTCATGCACGTGCTTACTTTTAGCATATGATTACTTCCAGCATTTCGATTCTACTCAGACACAGCTTAATGGTTCTTACTGAAATTTGCACCCCAGGTGACCAAGGCTGCTTTTCCAGCAATGCTAAACAGAATCAAAATCAGTTCACAAAAAAAGAGGAAGACAGTGAGTGCTATTCTGTAACATACCATTAAGTTTGTGTAATATTATTCATATCCTCTACCTGGCCAGGAATAAGATGACTCCTCCTGCTTCGTATCCAGAAAAGTAACACAAAGAGAAAAGTGAGATTATGGACAAAAGCTGCAGAAACATCTAAGTGAATCAGAAAACTAAGCTTCTGTTAATCATGTACTCTCCTTAACATGGGGCTTCTACTATTTAGATGCTTCCTACAAGCAGCAAGGAGTCTAAACCAGCACAGGTTATTCACCATATGGCAACACTGAGTCTCCTGTTGGATTCTGTTTTCCAGATTGAGGATGGCAAGATCACCAATGCCAGTATCCTTCTGCAAATTGATAACGCTAATATGGCATCTGAAGACTTCAGGCTCAAGTAAGCTCTTCTTTGGTTTAAGTTTGAAAGAGGATTGAGCAAAATATTGATTTTTCTTGATAATCCAATATGAAACTGATTTTACTGAGGTTTTCTGGTGATACTGGGTAAATAAAACCAATGTAGAACATTATAAAAAAAATGAAAAGGATAAAAAGAATGTAAACCCCACAAACGATTGCCGAACGATCTTGAGTCACCCTGTTTATGATACTTAGTGCAGGTCCTGAAGAGCAGGTTTTACAGCAGATACTTGATACTAGCGACAAAAGGCGTTTAAAACTGTCATCTGGGAATACAAATTAACCCCTCTCTGCACTACGCTTCCCCAGTCCAGCCCAAATCCATTTCCTGTACTTATCACCTCTTCTCTCCAGCTCCGCAGGAAATACCTGTCCTTCAGTATCTTCTGCTTTGGATTCTTGCGAGTTTTGCCACAGTTAATGGGCCAGTGCTTCCTCGGCTCCAGTGCAGTTCCATTTTTCAGTACGTTGTCGAAAGATAGTTCTCAGAGCAGCTAAAGAACCAAAACGTTTGGACAGAAAGCTTCCCGGCAGACCTTTGCAAAGGGAAGGAATTTACATTTTTGTAAATTGGAATTCTTAGGAATCATGAAGATTTCTCTTATTCTCAGCAGATGATGATCAGCTATTAAAAAAATCTCTCAGCTTTTGGTACTACAGTAACAATCTTAAAGGCGCTGAACACCGTGGGCCTCATCTAGCCGTGCCTTGCTTTAGCATTCCATGGTGCCGTAACAAGGAAACAGTGGAACCATTCTGAGAGACTGGAATCAAGGCATGAGTCTGATGGACTGAACGTAGAACATCGAGAGAGCCCACAAAACATGAAGGAGAGATTCTGAGGAGCATGAGTGTTTCGCGTGCCCAGGGGAAGCTATGGCAGTGCCCCTCTGACTCGGGCTCACTGCAGATGGCAAACTGGAAGAGAACAGGGAGGAGTGTTAATAACTGGCTTCTGGGATATCTTCCCTGTTTTCTGAGGACTGAAAAGTTCTCATCTTGGGAAAACTACAGAAAGCATTGATTGTTGATACTGTTCTCACATCGTAGTGGCAAATTTTGAAAATCACATTCTGAAAGCTTTCACAGCCTGGGGAATGTTAAAATGCAAAAAGGAAAAGGAAAGAAAGAGCGATTAATTCATACCATGTAGGGGGAGTTGTGAGGAAGAAAGAAAAACTATAATGAAACTCATCTTATTTTTAAGACTATTCAAGAGTGTTCAAAGAAAATATTTTAGAAACAGGATTTGTTTCCTCGGGGTTTTTTTGTTGCCTCTAGTTCCCTACAGAGAGGACTTCAGCAAGTCCACCTCTCTTTACACCACTTGCAGAGGCGGCCAGAAGCAGCCTGCTCTCCACGCGCACACGCGTGCTTCATCTGCTTTTCCCCACGCAGGTATGAAGCAGAGAAGACTCGCAGGCAGGGAGTGCAGCTCGATGTTGAGAACCTGCGTAAGGAGCTCGACGGCCTGACCATTGTTACAACAGATCTGGAAATGGAAATTGAAGGCTTGAGAGAAGAGCACATCCTCAGGAGGAAAGACCATGAGGAGGTAGAAAAAGTTCCACTTGGTAAAATCCTATCACTCAAATCTTCGCTACCATGTAATTAACCTTGAGTAAGATCCACAATCTATAAATGGGATTGATGATTCAGAACATAATCATGTTTCTCAAGAAGCCAGAGTCAGATGAGGCACAAAGTTTGTGTACTACTTTACCAGTTCAACTGGGATTTTAGAAAGGACAACGCATTTTCTTCCACTCTTCTGTAGTCACCTACCTATCTCTCATACATAGCTCATAACTTATATATTTGATAGAAACATTCTCAGAAATGCTTAGCTATAAATACACAGAGATTTCAAGCAAACAGGAAATGTTTCTTGTTGCTGTTGGGCTTTACTGATCACAGACTTTCCCCTCAATTCCGGGTATATCATTTCACAGAATAGCAGAATCACAGAATCACGGAGTGGTGATTGATTCCAACCCCTTCACGGTTGGAAGGGGCCTCACAAGGTCACCTTGTCCACCCCTCGACGCAAGCAGGGTCACCTAGAGCAGGCTGACCTGAACTAAACAGACCTGGAATTCTTGAAGATCAAAATTAAAAAGAATAGTTAGTGAAGTCAAGTGGAATTACTTATTCTTACAAAATGCTAAGCACAATAATTAGATAATACTTACTAATTGGCAAAAACCCATACTGCTCTGACTTCTTGCAGAGCTATACCACAGCGGTCTCTGTTATTCCCACATATATAACACCACTGCTTGACAACATGCTGGTTTCATCTTCCTTGATCCGATGTTTTCAGTTACTACCCAGTGCAGAATCAAACGTCCTACTCAGTTTCTGTGGATTATTAGAAAGGAGAACAGAAACACCAGTTACACAGCAGTAGGTGAAGCTGTCTTTGGCTGCTCTCCTTATGGCCAAGGATACTACGGAACAGCTATAATCAAACCGTTCTTGGAAGCAGGGCAGCCAACAGAGACATCAGTATGTCCAGTCGATCTGCATTTTGGAGGCCGTGATGTCATACCCTGACATGCTGCTTTGCCTGGGTGCTGTTGAAAATGGTACCTAGCGCACAAGGTTGTGCTACACCAAAAGGAATGTTACCGTACCGGCTCGGCTTGTTCTGTAATTATGTTGTTTACACACTAATTATACGCTTTAATCCAATTATTCCTTTAACAATTACAGAGAACTTTTACATTACTCTCCTGTAAACTTAGTTATAGTTCCATAAATATTAACACACAGGGTAAGAAAGATGAAATTACTGTTAGATTTTCATCAAAGCTTTTGGGTTCCTCATAGATAAATACATGAAAAATGTCAGTACTTCTTCATTACGTGTATCTCTTCCAGAAACACTATACGAAAAGATCTTCTCACATGTTTTTTATTGAGCTCTCCAGCACAGTTCTGCCACAAAAGCAAGTATAAGTCACTGGTTTAAGTCATGTCACAGTGTTATCCATATATAAAATTTCCAAATAGTGTGAACTGAATCTACATAGCAATTAATCTATCATAATAAAAAAATATTCTGGGTATTGCAAGAGTATGGAACTGTAGAAGACAAGACAGGAATGAAAACTTTCCACCCTCATAAACAAGTCTGCTTGTTTCTTCTGCTGATACATGAACAGGATATGGAAGCAAATCGCTCATCACAAGACTTCCAAGTCAATGTAAAAGTAAACGCAGCACCTCCTGAAGACTTAGTCAAGATTCTAGCAGAAATAAGAGAAGATTACGAAGCCATAATTGAAAAGAATCGTCAAAGCCTTGACAGTTGGTACAAAGAACAGGTAACAGCTCTTTTCTGCTCATTTCAGAGACCCCTGTTGCTGCACATGAATGCCCAGAACCAGTGAGCTTTTCTCTTGCCTTTGCTCCACAGAGTGCAGCCATGTCTCTGGCAGCAGCCCCCAACCCAGAGCAGATACAGCGCAATGAGAACGAGATCAAGGATCTAACACGGACGTTACAGTCCCTGGACATCGAGCTGCAGGCACAGATGAGTAAGGTATCTATTGTAGACCGCTCTGCTTGGTCACTGCCACTTTGTACATTCTCAGAAATTGTGTGGACCAACCCTTCACTTAAATTCACAGCCTGGCATAACTTTATTGTAGTTACTACAGTACCAGTGAAATTGGAATTTGGACCATGCTTGACTTTGCCAGAACACACAAAATAGATTCAGCAACTATTATCAAGAAGTGAAAAATTTATGCCTCTCCTTAGAGTAAAATATGGGGAGAAGAGAAAGAAGGGATGGGATAGCTGACTCCATGGTCTAAAAAGAAAACATGTCCAAGAAGACAGATAGAAATACAACTTTCATATTTACAACCCCTATTATAATGCACGAAATATTTGAACTGTGAAAAATGTTGGTGGGGAATCTTCAAAACTATTACGTGATTTGAAGACTTTGGAGCAATTCTGGACAGTAAATGCAGAAACTGACCAAAGAGTGGACAGTTACAGAGCACAGCTTTGGAGCAGAAGGAATATGGCAGGGACAAATCATTCAGGTTTTGCCTCTCATTATGCACACACGACTCAGCTTCATGATTCTGCTGTCTTCACGTGAATAGTCATGCAAATGTAGAAGTGTTTAAATTATCACAGTCTTCATTTTGTAATCATCTAGCTAGAGACCAAATTTGCTGGCATTCCTGCTTTGTATCTACCACGTAAATACTGATCACAGTATTGGTGTTCTCTGCTCCGTCAGAAACGCATGCTGGAAGACACGTTGGCTGACACTCGGAATTACTACGCTGTCGCTCTCCAAAACATGCAGCAGATCATCTCCAAATGCGAGGAAGAGCTAAGCCAGGTTCGTCATGACATTAAGCAGCAAAACAACCAATACAAAGTTCTTCTTGGGATCAAAACCCGCCTGGAGAAGGAAATTTCCACTTACCGCCTGCTGCTGGAAGGGAATGTTGGCGGGTAAGGCAAAGCTGCCCCGACCGGAATAGATGAGAAGAGAGTTCTCATATTCGGGTTATTTATTTGTTTGTTTGTTTATGCTTAATCAAAGCTTGTGAGTTCCATACTACATCAAGGGTTGGTATTTTAATGTGATGGATCATAATAAAAAGCTTGAGCCACTTAATATACAGAGCAACTCGTACCCATGTAATTTGGATCACCTAAATTAATGTAACTTTTTATGAAAAAAAAAAAAATTCTACATTGCCACAGCATGCCTATCTCAGCATAGGAAAAAAATGCCAATTTCAGTAAAATTAATAATCATTTCCAATCTTCAAAACAAGTTCTAAGTGAAAAAGAAGCCTGGAGACAAGTTTAGATGTTTTTTGGTTCGCCATCTGCAGGTACAAACACCGGCACACGCAATCGGGACGGTGTGCCCCTCTGCTGACGGGCGGGTGGGTTTCCCTGTCTCTGCCTCATCTGAAATCTCTGACCCCAGAAACCTTCAGCCCTCTCTGTTCCTTATTTTCCCACTTTTCATGCAGAGTGTGTCTCACACAGAGTCAGGAAAAGGACGAGTAGCAGCCTTTATAACTGAAAATCTTGGGGAGGTGGGGCAGGATAGCACCCGGAACTGGGCTGTTTGTCAGGAGCCAAAATGGGACCAAGTTGACAACTCAGAACATAGGAGGAACAATGCAAGTGCCCACAGGAGAGGCAATAATGAATGTAGACAGGAACGGCTTAAGGTAGGAGTATCTGCACCTAGGACTACCGAAGAGGAAAAGTTCTTGTGGTATAAAAGCATCATTCTTTTTTAATTTTTTTTCTCTTTTTTCATAGTGGCATGAGGTCTTAGAATCAGTGAGAAGAAAGGGATGAGTAACTTCTTGAAATTAGTATAATCATTACTTTTTCTCTGTTTTATTATCTTTACAGGATAGCAAGAAAATCTGAATCAAAAGCGAAAGGTAAAAGTCCCTTATTTTGTCCTCTATAGTAACTCTTAATTATCGTCATGTCCAATCAAATTTTACTTGGAATAATTTTAACCTTACAAGAACTACGAAAGCTTTGCATGGCAGTTAATTCTTGTGTGGGTCATATTAGAGAATAATTTCAGTGATTCATCGCTCTTGTGAAGAGCTGCACCTCAGAGCACATTGTGCTGCGTCTGCCCGTTCGGGGCCTATCTCCAGACTGACCTCTGTGAGTCAAACACGCTGTCCAAGGCTCAGACTCGACACTAAAGCTTTCATGGCTTATGAGGAGGCACAGAGACTCCATTTGGTGACTAAAACAGTGTCAGGGCTTGAGAGCAAACAGAAAATCTGCATGTCTGGAAACCTGTATTCCGGCAGGAGCATGACCTGACGTTTAGGTTACTCTGCTGGGAGGCTGGATTTGCATTGGCTGGGATGGAGCTGTATTATTCACAAGATTCAGGGTGACTTTCTGGCAGTACGTTTCACAAAGAGTAATAAAAAGTATTGACTTGAAGGGAAACATGGAAAGATCAGTCCGTTGAGGAGGTAGCTGGTAAATTACTGTAAATGAAGCTTTCCCTGCACCATCCTGTCTCAGCATGGCTTCTCGTCTAATTAACATTTCGTTTTCTTTCAGAACATGCTGGGCTGACCAACCGAAAGATCAAAGCGATTGTCCACGACAGTGTGAACGGGCAGGTGGTGTCCTCCACCATCAACGAGCTCCAGCAGCAAGCATGAAGCAAAAAGTTCTGCTAACTGCCGGCTTTCCCAGCGGGCTCAGCTCCGACAACCCTCTGTGCAACTGCGTGCTGTACGTTGGTCTCCCTGTGTGTAAAACAGGGATACTGTAGTGAACTCGCTCCTAAAATGATTTTCAGCCTCACAGTGAACATACCAACAGAGCTAGGTACAGCTGGTATTGTTGGCTTCAAGAGCTTTTAGCCATCCAGACGCTGGAGAAGAGCTGTTCAATGGAAAGGACTGGCTGAGCTGGTGATACATGTATTCTGCACATCTCGCTGGGGCATGAATCTCCAGCTGGGATTCATTTATTGCTCTGCAAATTAAATATAATTTAAAGTGAATAATCTCTCAGCTTTTCTCCTGGTCTTATGTCTCTCACCATATACCTCACTGCAGCCAATAAATTCTATTCCATTACTTGTTCTGGTTGTTGGAATTTCCAATTTTGCTTTTTCTTACACATGCACCAGCCCGAAGGGGCAGTGTCACTGACACAGGTCAAGACTGCAAAAGCCTCATTGTTTCAGGAGGTGTGAAACTGGAAGGATACAAAAAAGAAGACAAGAGGTGACACAAGTTACAGGTGACATTTACATAAGCAAAACTATTAGACTTCCCTATACACAACTTCTCCATGTCACCATTTCAAACAGCATTATTAGTAGAATTGTTGTAAAGTACTCCCTACTAAAAGAGTCACCCCAGAAACATTTTGTTATTCTTCAGCTTTAGAGAAATTTTCTTTAACTGCCTTTACACACTTTCTTTCAAGGATTATCAGTATTTTTCCAGATACTCTCACTCTTTCTCAGTGACCCATTTAATTAAAAAAACCTATTTCAATTATTTGCTTTCATATTTGTGTTCAGTGTTTTTGTTGGTGGGCTCTGCAGTCCGGACACACCAGTATATACAGTGCACACTAACGTATGGGGACAGGCCCCAGTTCTCCAGCCAAATCGAAGCTTCTTCCCCTCTCCCACACCAGCCCCATCACTGACTCAGCAGGAGATCCTAACAGCAATGGGAGAATTTCCGGTGATATCAATGTTAAAAACTGAGCAAGAAAAAGAGGGACATTATCAGGACTGTTTAGATGAGGAAGAATGTAAAGTAGGACGAAAAGAGACAAAATGGAGCACAAGTGTCTGTATGGATTTATATTCCAAAGTCAACATCTGCATATAAACCGGGGTGTTCGGGGCGTCTCATATTCAGGAGCGAAATTGTCGTTGTACTCTTCCATAAGGGACTCATAAGGGACTTTCATAAAGGATTCCTGTCACCGGCTTTGCTTTGAAACAAGGCTCACAAAAGAAAGCAAAAATTTCAAAGAAAATGCAGATTTAAAATAAACAAAGTCCATCTCTATGATACAATGTTTTCTTACTGGCATGTTCGGACCAGTTCATGATTCCCCTTTGCCCCCCCTCAACTCTCCACCCTTGTTGCACAAAGAGATCCCAAAAGCATTGAATGGATTACCTAATTGTTTCTTTAAATTGGGTAAAACTTGTAGTACAGGATTCGTAACTCTTGGCTAATTAACAACGGCCTTCCTTACGGCGTACCAGATCCAACAAGCCAGACCTGGCATTTGTAGCATCTGGACAAAATGTGCCTAAGTTTTCTTGAACAATTTTCTGTGTTATTTAAATCTATATTCATTTATCAAGTTTACAGAGCATAACCGCATGGCTGTGATACAAATAATTACACAAATTTCTAAGTAGTCCCTTATTTCTAAATCAAAGGAAAGTATCTGTGCGTTGCTCTAGGTCTTGATTGTGCTAAACTACAAAGAAAGAAGGAAAAATGAATAATTTAAGTGCTTTATAGAACACACCTGTCTTTATTTCACATTCTTGAGCCATGCATTGGCTTTACTTGTGTCCCAGTGTCCTCCCATGCAGAGGTGAGAGATGCACTCCCTGCACTCCCATGTTAACGCTCAGCCATGCTCCAAATGGTACTGGCCAAGATGTAAAGAAAAATTCCCATTCTGTTCCACTGCTCCAATGGTTTTCACCTTCTCTTGCAACTGTGCCATTGCATTCTGTAACGGTCACACCGGTGGAGCTCACAACACTGACCTCATAGTTCACTCCGTTTACTAATATCGTTGCGTACCGATGGCTCTAGTGCATCCAGTCTAAGTGAAGTGAACCAATTTAGTCCTTAAACATATAAACTAGCTATACTACATTCTGTTTGCTAAAAGAAAGCAAGTATCCTATGGCAAAAATCGCTTATTTCTGGAGAATTTTTCATGGTTTTAGAATCCTATGTATAATTGCAGATCTCCTTTTTGTTGAACAGCTTATGATACTGTGTCACTGGTCATATGTTGCCCTATACATAGTGCTGATTCATCATTTCTGAACTTGTGTTCTGGTAAATAAGCCGTGCATTTCTAGATGTAGATAGGGTAGGTCTGCACCCTAAACAATAAACCCAGCATTTACCACTTGCGTGCACTGTTAACACTACATTCTCACAACACGCCGAGAGATGAAGTTAGGGAGATAATGAATGGGGGTAGTATTATGATTCCCATTTTACTGCTTGAGAAATTGGAAAAAGAGATGACACAATTTGCTCCAGGCTGCAAAGAAAGTCACTGATAGCAACTAAATTAGAATCCATCACTTCACAGCTTCTACTTACCCCAGCTGTTAGATAACACAACTTCCGCCAAGAGCTGTTCTCTGGTTCCAGCCATCCTTCCTGTAGCTGATCACAGCAGAGATAAATAACTCCATCGATTCATTGCAGGTGTGCACTGCCGGTCAAGACCCCGCACGTACTTCCATGATGTTTCCAACTTACACGTGCCAACAGCCCTGCTAAAATTAGTCCCGTACAGAAGACTGCCTGGGTGCCTTTGGTGGTTTTGTAGCATTTGGGAAAATTTAAAAAAGAGATGGCATACGTGCTTCTTTCTCCCAGTCTCAGATCAATGTCTTGTGAAGGAAAGGAAATCTTCAGGAGTGGGACAGTGTATTGCTTTAAAAATTATTTAATTAATTCATTCTATTAAAATTGATTGAACTCTGCTACCTGGAATTTATTCTACTTCGGTTAAAATACACACAGAACTGCTGTTTTACATCAAGGAGGTGACTGACCCAGGCCCAAAGAAACTGCAATGTTTAAAATTTGAAGTATCATAAAAACTAACACACTCAAACTGAATATATTCTATTTCCCATAAATGGGATAGGACAGTAACAAAATACCAGTAGGAGATAATGCCATCTCTAGGTCTAAGTGAATGATGTAACGACACTTCTGCAAACTAACGAGAGACAGGGACTCAGTCTATAAAAGGAGCCTGAAACCATCAGCATTCCCAAATCACTTCTCGCAGTTTCACCTGCCATTTAAGGAAGTCCTGCACTAAATAATCCTCCAGCGTGAACGGTAACAGACTTGAACGCGCTCCAGAACGAGCATGAGTCAGAGCTCGTTTCACTGGTGGAAACGGTAAAACTTATTAAGGCATATTGCAGCGCGCAGCTTTGGTCGGAGAATTGTTGATCCTCTGGGAGAAGTTTGCAATGAGGTAATGCAGCGCTGGTTTGAGCTATTAATCACACATTCTTTCTGGTGACGTGGCCACGCTTTGGCACGTTTCTTCCTTATTTATGAGCATACATTTCTGCAGAATGCAAAATGTTTGCTTTCTGCCTGCCTGGTTAATACAGATGCAAAATGAATGCAGTCATTTCAGAAAGGGAAGAAACAATCTAGTGTTTGTAACGCTGCTAGAACTGTCTGTGTGTGGTATTGAAGCAGAGAGAATAGGCAGAAGAGCCGGTAAAACATTTCACAATGTCCACACCCTGACCTATAAAGGGTTCTGAAGTTTTGCTGGGAGATGCCCATTCCCATGTATGAATCACTCAGAGAAGCGAAGGATCTATAAAAGGGAAGCAAGGGAAGCGCAGTGCTCGAGAGGCCTGCGCCCCTCCGGCCCTCCCCACATCCCCAGTTAAACAGCAAAAGCATCTTAATTATTGACTCTACTTGTACGTTTGCCTTCAAGAAATCACAAGTAATTTTTTACTAGGTCTTGATTCCTCATAATTCCTTCCTCACTAAATTTTTCATTTCTTTTCAAGTCGTACTTTTAAGATATTTTTTATTGTATGACTAAGCTGAAATGACCTACTTGAGCCACACATCTAGGGGTTGGCGTAAAAGCGTTGTTTGCAAAAGTATCAATTAAACAAAAGCATCAATACATCAGTTTGGGCTGCCCTCCGATAGAAGCTCCCAGCTGACAAAGCGCCAGACGTGACCTAATGGTGAAACAGGTGCACGGTGCTTCTTCTGGACATACTAATTTGCCTCTTGGAAGCCTGAATATGCATCAGAAGCTTAAAGGCATAAAATCATCACATCAGCTGCGGTACAGACACTCTCAATAACTATCTACACTCCAGGGGTAAATTTTTTTGCTTTCTAATGTCCTAAGGACAAGTCAAAAGAAGCTAATTTGATAGGCTGTTATTAGGCTCTATAGAAAGCAAAAATGAGTAATAATTTCATTAGAGAAAAATGTAATTCAATTCAGAGGAACACGTATTTGGAGCAGACAGGGAAAAGGAGAAACAAGCTGCAGTAGCTGACAATCCAAATGGAACTTCTGTAGAACAGAAGTGACCAGTCTGCTCCTTTCAGAGAAAAAGCACCAGCTTTGGCTCCGATCTGCACCCTGGGTTGTGCGCACGAGAAATTAATGCATCAAAGGCATAAATAAAAACACTGGAGGCAACTCTTGCCAGAGCAATTTCAAAGAAGGAAACACGTAATGTTGCTGCAAGTAGACAGAAAATAGTGATTTTTAATGTTGCCAGTGCAGGAAAAAAAACCAAACACTTTTTCATTTCTTCTTAGTGAGACAAAGGATCAGTTTTCGGAAGCCATTTCAGTGCCCAGGCTCTGTTTCTTCCCAACACAGAACAGTCTCACCTCAGTTACCAGGACATTTTACGAACAGACATGTTCCACTGGAAATAACATTGCTGCCATGCAGAAAAAAACATTAAAAAATACCCCAAAAGAAACCTATTATTTAATGCCTATAGTTTATTGCTATCTAAAAATTAAGATACTCGAGTATCAGTCATAAAGAAAGGGGGAAAATTCAAAAGGGATAATGAACATTCTTGCCCTCAAAAATTAATCTTTCCAGATTTAGAAACAGATGATATTTGTTGCCGTTGCTTACAAACTCACTGCCATACACGACGCCGGACCCCTGGAATCGCAGCTTGCTGCTGAGAAGGTTAATGTTGTTTTAAACGTTTGGCCACAAGAGTTATGCAAAAAAATTTTCTTCTAGATATAGGACCAGAAAAGTGGGTAATGTGTGAAATTCTGCTGTGTGAATTTAATCAGCCGTGTTCCCGTTGCAGCACGGAGTCTCCTGTTGCAGCGGAGCTACGGAGCGTTGCGCCCACAACTCTTCGGAAGGCGTGTGGTGGCCTCTGCCGACAGACGGCACGTACACACCGCGCTGCTCCGACGGCGCGGCTCCGGCCCGGCCCATCCCAGGAACCGCTGCTCTGGCACGCTGCTCCGGTGTCTGTGCCTCTGGCACGCTGCTCCGGTGTCCGTGCCTCTGGCACGCTGCTTCGGCTGCGGGCGACTGCAGCTGGGAACTCCTCTTGCAGGATCGTGTAACGGGCGCTCCTGGCGGTGCCCACCTTTCTCAAGGGCAGCACTGAGATGGGTTTTTTGATACCCAACTGCCTGGCGCAGATCCCGAAGCTGCGACAGCATTTCAGGGTCCTGCCCTTCCCGAAGCAGGAACGCACGGCTGGCTTTGGTGGTACAAACACCGGCACAGGGGATGCCGCGTGGTCACCAGAACGCACCGAAAGGGCGATTTACCAGAGCGGTGCCCGGACAAAAAGCTGCGGTCACGCAACGGCGCAGGCAGCTGCTGACAGTGATGAGTGCAGTTACACCCCGAGAAAACCCCTAAGCTCCTCCTGGTCCACGGACCCAGCGCGACGCAAGTCGGGTCCCCGACACCACAGGGCGATTTTTTAAAGGCAGCGGAATAAATGGGCACAGCTGTGAACCCGTGCAGCGCAGAGGGTTGGCACACACCTTTTACGGCGCGCTAGAGGTGCACATCTATTTGCACAGGACATGAAAACTGCGTTTGTTTATGGAATCACATAAATAGGTAATATTATCTCATGGCTACCGAACTACTCTAGCATTATAGAGCTGAGTAAGCTGAAAAATTCTCCAGCTCACTGGTTTTCACTGGTGTCAGTCCAATAACACCTCAGTTGCACATAATTTTTACAAGGGAAAAAGACCTGCCTGGTAGTCTTTTAGATTACATTAGAGCTGATATTAATGATACTTTTAGGGGAGAAAAAAGACAAGGTTCGTTTGTATGGCCTGGAGCTGTTATTGTTGGCACTGAAATCGGATTCCATTCGAGGAGAGCAGCTAAGACAGGAAAAGCAGCTCCTGACTTTCATTTTCAACCTGTGGTTGGGGAAGGATGTACCCAACATGTTGTCCTACGCACTACTCCGAGATCTGGAACACTTCTTTAAGGATTATACTATTTAAAGGAATGTTTTAAATTTACCTCTCCGGTCAAAAGCTCAAAGCAGAAAGAAATAAGGTGTAGTGATTTGATAATTAAGATATTTTCACTGGACAAAAGATAAAAAGGAGAGGGAAATGAGGAAAAAACATGTATGTGAGGAAGACAGTGTAAGATTTTGTGCTGCAAATGTTCAGGGCTTCAGTGAATCCAGTTGAGTTAGTGACATCATTTGGAGCTTTCTCTCATCTGGTCGCAGTCAGCAAAACACAAAGCTCTTTTTTGACTCTTTGGAGAGAGAAGTCTTCAAGGGTGCAGCATTTGCATTAACAAATGGTGCAAAGATGGTTTGTTTTCAGGGTGGAGAATTGAAGTACTTTTTTTCACTCATTCAGAAAAATCTTAATTTAACATCTGCTATTGGCTCACATCTACACTAGAAATTGACTCTGATTTTCCCCTGAAAGCTCATCTTACAACTGCTCCCTTGGTTGTAGATTTGGTTGTAAATACGGTTGTAAAGTTGTACGGCATAAATCAGGAAGTGACTTCTTCCCACAAGGAGGTTAAGAAGAGAAGGAGAGGAATTTCTCAGACACAGAAATATTGAATACTGGAATATTGAACAAGGAATTCCTCTTCCCTGGATGCAGTTTGAACAGCAGAAGTCCTTTCAGGATTGTGTTGTAAGAGATATTTCAAATTCTTATGACACAAAATCCAAACTGAGTTCAGTAGCATAGTTACAGGGACTAATAAACGGTATTGGATTCCACTCCTAGAATGGATAATCACTAGAGACTGAACTAAAGACTTTTCTTTATTTAAATCTTTAAGCCAGCCAAAAGAAAACCACATGTGCCATCTAAACGCAGCATAACGCAGAACCAAAGCTGGGTGTGTCTTTGTTCCTTGAACTCTCCAGACTGGTTACCCATGACTGGTTAGTAAAGGTGACTAATACGAAATGATACGCACGTGTTATCGCAACCCCGTATGACTTCTCTTATTGCTCTCTAATATACATCAAACTTCTGGCACAGGTGAGATTTCTTCATGAAATCAAACAATTTATTAGTGTTGCTATGAATGTTTTATTATGATTACACACAGACCATTCCGAGCGAGCACGGCTCCGAAAGAAGTGCCGTGCAGGAACCCACAGACTGTGCTCTGCAGAGCACTCACACCTGAGCCGCTCAACTAAAGCATCGGCAAAGAGTTAAAACCACCTCTTTAACATGGATCAAACTGCAGATAGCAGATAATACATTTTTAGGTTGCTCAGCATCTATTTAGATAACTTACTGTTACAACAGTCTACAACAAAAAATCAAAAATACGGCAGCCCATGCTGTTTCAGATAATCCCCGGGCGCAGCTCGCGAGGCAGTGGCGGCTGACGGCCGCTCCCACCGGAGAGCTGCCCAGCTTTGGAGACGTGAGCCATGACGAGCCACTCGCCCGCCAGTGAGTCCACAGGCCTCACCCCTGCTCCATTTACTGGTGTGGACACAGCTTGGGTGTTCGCTCTTGCAGTTTCTGCTGATTTATACAACCACTCAAGATATATTTCAGGAAAAAAACTGTATCGAACCAAAAAATAGGAGCAAAACCCACCTCTAGTATGAATGATACCTATCCTGATCTTAGTAAATATTCTTGCAAACATTCGAGCTTATTTTTTTTTAATAGAAGCACATATAAAATGATAAGATCAAAGAAATTGTCAGGAAAAAAATTGGAGAAGAAAAGGAAAAGAAAGCTATGAAAATTCAGCCCAACATCTTTTTATACCAGGTCAGCTTGATGCTATTGCTCTGTGCTTCCGATTGCACATGCCTGGAACACTTTTGCTTAATATTCAAGAGGATTCTGGAAGAAAAATAATTCTTGAAGGTTCAGCTTGACCTAAAGTAGCAGAGCCAGAACACGAGACTTGTCTGACCTAATCCTGATGTCCACTTTAATTCAGATCACTGTATAAGTGAAGTTAGAGAAAATATTAGAAACTTCTGTGTATCAGTGAATTTTATTTCTCCATCAATCTGAAATGTATTTTTATGTTATTCTTACATTTCTGAATAGTATCCAGCTTCCGTAAATTTCAAACACCTGTCATTAATTTAACAACACACACAATTAGCTTTTGATATTTAAGCTATGTAGATGCTTCTCCATACAGAGGTGGGATAGTTGTGAATACGATTAGGAATTTGACCCACAAAAGCCAATCTGATGACATCGTGTTGCATTTATAGGCAAACATGAAAGCTAAGAAATGGAATCTTCAACTGATGTTTAGAAAAAATACCATCAAGGTAACATGGAAACTAATTTTAATAAATACTAAGAAGACAAAGCAGAATGTTTACTCTTAAATAGGCTGTCAGAGATGCAGGCAGTGACAGAGATAGCCACGAGATGTAAGTGTAGCAGGATCTCTTGCTGTATTTCTCTTGCAGCTTTCAAGGTGTGAGCTCTGCTCTATCACCACGACTGATTCAGCCTGAATGCTTTTAATGAACAAAAGATGACCCACCTCGAGTTTCTATAGTGACAGTTGAAATGATACGGGCAGTGTACTTTGGTTTCAACTATCGTAAATGTTTTTCATTACCAGTTACACCCAAGGAGTTCAAGGTCCAAAGACAATTCACTGCATCCTCCTGCAAAAAAGTTCTGCCCTGAATGCTGGTCACTTTGATTTGGAAGATGAGTATTTTCAGAAGAGCTAAGTATGATGGCTTCACTCTTTGCCTTGACCCAATACAATCCAGACCCATCTGTAGCACAGGAACTTTAAAAACTTGGCAGTATTGATTCCCTAACATCTCAGGTTGGGTGGTCTCAGAAACCTGAAGATACCTTCAATATACAGTTTAGTGCCTCACAAATGTCCCTGCCCTGAGGCTGAAGATCAGTCTGTACAGCAGCTGCTTTCACTAATACAAGCACTACTCGCTAATTGCTCTACCTGAGTAGCTGCACATTAATAATACACCAAAGTACTGTCAGTGCAACACCCCAGGGATTTACACCCACGTACTCTCCCAGTGCACACCTGCCATATGCTTTCCTGCAGCACTCATAACCCCTCAGCCACCAGTTTCCTCCCTTGCTTTCCACTTTATCTCTGCAATTTCTGTGCCAAACGCACACACCACGGTCAGCCGAGGAACCTCAGTACGATTAGAAGGAGGATTGCTGGGTTTTCATGCGCTGAACAAAGGCAGCTGGTTTCCTGTTCATGAACATAACGTGGGTTTGTGACAGACACTCAGCAGTGGAACTCGTCACCTGGTGGTCTTCTTGTCCAGAATACTGACCAGGCAGGAGGGATACTTGTGTTGCTTTAACTTCAGCCACACAGGAGGGCTGGAGCCTGCTCTCAACACCCCGTCACTCTGTGGACCTGAGCATCTCACATGCAAAAAAAGTGGGCAGTGAAGATTTTCAATATTTGTGTTGCTATTACTTTATTTATGGACAAAGCAACACTCTTTCTGCTTAATTTCAACTGTGCTGAAAGCTGGAGTTCAACTTGCAATGGTTTGCTAGCACTAGATGAACGCACATCCAACGCAAGCGAACTGCCACCACGTTCGCTCTCCAGTTCCAGTATGAATATTGTTTCGCGCTTTCTATAAAATGGACTAACACAGTAGCTACAGCTGCCTCCTTTCTAATAATTTATACCCTGTTCTAGACTGTCCCGGGGCCCACACTGTTGCTTACTCAACAGGAATACACACCTGATTGCAAACATAAATATTTTAAGTCTCTTGTCACATACAGTCAACTCTCATTTTCATTTCGTGGACTGCACATGGGGGTAAGAATCTGCTTGTTTGTTCGCGAGGACTATAGCGAGCAGGTACACGGCCATAAATGATGCAACAGTTTATTTGTGGTTTATCCATCATTCAAAACGACGGCAAAGCGAGCCAAACCACCCGGGGGGTTTCTCAAACACAGATGGACAGACGAGAACCCTCTGCATTACACGGAGCGTGGGGGCAATATGCCGTGTGCTGTTTGTGCTGACACCAGCCACATTATGTGTCAACAGAGGTGGGGTTGCGACTGCTGTGCTTCCTCTTTGGAGCACAGTATAAAGGTTCACGGAGCACGCGCTGCTCTTCACTCCAGCCGCTCTCTCCCTCTGTAGGCTCAGCTGTTCCATTTTAGAAGACAAAGATAGAAATGGCATTCTCTGTCCAAAGCTTTCGGCAGGGTACAAGCACCCGCTTCCAACCTACTGCACCCAGTGTCAGCGGTTTAACCTCCAGGAGAACCTCCATCCGAAAGATTCAGGCCCCGAGCGTCTACGGGGGAGCGGGTGGCTACGACACCCGCATCTCTACCAGCACCAACTATGGACAAGGCTTCGGTGGGAACTTCCAGCTTAATAGTACTGGCAATGACGTGCTGCTCGCTGGCAATGAAAAGTTAACGATGCAAAATCTGAACGACCGTTTGGCTTCGTACCTGGAGAGGGTGCGTTCGCTAGAGAAGGCAAATTCCCTGCTTGAGCTGCAGATCAAGGAGTGGTATGAGAAAAACACCATAGACATAAGGCATGACTACAGCTCATACTTTAAAACAATTGAAGATCTCCAAAATAAGGTAAGATATCATATAGCCATCTATAAATACATGAACTGCAATTAGCGAGGAGACAGATAATAACCTATTGTAGAAAATGTACGATTTTGCATACCTTTTTTACGACAGGATAATTTGCCTTTTGGAAAACCCTAGTTCCTTCTACGCACTTCAGAGAGAACTCAGCTTAATTGCAGTTGACTAAAAGGCAGCTAAAGTTAAGCAAGATGAAGCCCACATGCAGTATTAATTTCCAGAAACGGAACAAGTGTGCACTTAGGCACCAAGATTCATCGCTTTTCAACCATTCCTTTTTAGATTCGTGATGCACAGCTGGAAAACGCAGAGCTTGTCCTGAAAATTGACAATGCCAAACTGGCTGCTGATGATTTTAGAGTGAAGTAAGTTCCACGATCGTTTCATAAATTCTCTTTTATGCTACTCTTATTCATGAAACCTTCTAGTTATTAGTATCAAAGCTGAGAAGTAAACATTTTCTAACATAATGTTTAATAAAAATTTTACAATTAAGGTTGTATTAGGTACCGATTCTAATGTTTACATCAAAGAGTCGCATTTTCATGATGACAAACCAAGCCTTACCTTACAGGTATGAGAATGAACACCTGCTCAGGCAAGGTGTCGAGAATGACACTAACGGACTGCTCCGAGTTCGTGATGACCTGACTTTGACAAAGTCTGATTTGGAGTCACAGATCGAAAGCATGTCTGAAGAACTAGCTTTTCTGAAGAAGAACCATGAGGAGGTGAGAGCACTCAAACACTATCAGGGAGAGATTTTTTGGAAGTGGCATACATAAACTCAGCCTCACTAGGAATAATTAAATCTTCATGGCTAACGTGAAATAATGTTACAGTGGGATTCAGCTGCAGATTAGCACATCAGAATTTAGGTGCCTATTCCTATATTACCTAAGTGAACGCACCTATGGTTCTATCATAATCAACTGAGAGACAGCAAATAAAACAGACGTAGCCTAGAGAGTGGTTCAGCTCATTGCAGAGCAAACACCTACTGGCTGCTCAGCTGGGAGACTCTGCAGTCTCTACTGGTTGCAACAGGAGCTCTGGCTCATGTAGATATCCCTGCAAGTTAGAGATGTGTACTCACTATCTCCTAGGAGTCTGAACTCAAACCAAACCTCACCTTTAGCATTACATTTATCATTTCAAAGACCTACAAAGGTAAGCACATTAGACAACCATTGTTCATTTCCCCTTTTCAAGAAAAGACACAAACTGAAATCCTAAATTCAAAATGGCTGTTAACAAAATCTCATTATGGCACGTGCCCAAGCTTTCCTCTTAGTGTCATACTATCAAATTTGAAAGTGTAAATTCCTTATCGCATTGCAGAAAATATGTTCTTTAGGCACTATATGAGAAAGATCCAACCTAGAAAAACCGCCAGCCTGGCACCCACTTGGAACTGCGCTGCGCAGGACTGAAGCATTTCTGTTGTTTCTGGAAGCAGGATAACTGCGTGTGGCACTAACTGGCATCCAAGCTATCAGCCATCAAAGGCTGAACAGCTCCAGAAACTAAGCAGCGAAGGTTTTCTTTAAGAATAATTTGTGATTTAGGAGTTGCTACCCCACAAAAGTATACAAATGGAAACCATGACTTCTACACTCATTCCATTGATCTGGTCCTGAGGAAACCATCTTTTTGCAGTATGTTTATCTATGATGTAGCATTTATTGCTACAAAATAAGTAAAATGTTCTAACATGAGGTGCACTAAACAGTATCGACAAGGTGATTGAGTGATCTTGTCCTGAGGTGGTATTTAAGAATTACTCCTGTCTCTGTAGATGTTGAGTTTGCTTCCAATATTCAGGATTGAGAGTTCCCTGTAGCTGATGCTAACACAATCCTCACTGCTGTAGGACATGGACAGACTGCGCAAGCAGGTGGGCGGCTCAGTTAATGTAGAGGTGGATGCTGCTCCAAGTATTGATCTTTCAACTATTATGGAAAACATGAGACAGCGATACGAAGAAATGGCAGAAAAGAACCGTCAAGAAGCCAAAGAACAATTTGAAAATCAGGTAAGGTCAACGACTTAATCATCAGCAGGAACCTCCGTTGTGTCGAGCTGCAGTTTACAGCCCCTCCATTTTTGCATTTCAGACAGCAAAACTGAACCAGGAAGTAGCAGTCAACGTGGAACAGCTGCAAGTCCAAAGGAGAGAGATCACCGACCGGAGACAGATCCTTCAGGGGCTGGAGCTGGAATTACAGTCCCAGCTTAACATGGTAAATAATAAGGAGTACTTGAAACAAGGACTGTGTTTAGTAGCCAGTTACACAGACAAATATAGAAACTGAGAGGCTTTTCAATCAAAATGTTAATTTAATGCAAAAACATATCCTCTTCATTAACACATCTCTGTTCTTTCCATCGGCTGTAGAAGGCATCCTTGGAAAACACTCTGGCTGAGACGGAAGCACGTTACAGTTATCAGCTGATGCAAATACAGGAGGCAGTTGCCAATTTGGAGGCTCAACTCAGGCAACTGCGAGCTGACATGGAGGGTCAGAATAACGAGTACAGTGTATTGCTGGACATCAAGACTCGCTTGGAAATGGAGATCGCCACGTACCGCCGCCTGCTGGAAGGAGAGGACAGCGGGTGAGGAAACACGCGCGCTGTGCTTGTTGGCTTAGTCTCGTGTGACAGCGAACAGCATTGCCAACACTGTCTGCATTCACGGGGAGCTAAAGTGTAAAATCCGCCACTTCCCGACCGGCTGGCGGAGGGGAGCCCGCTCCCCGTTCTCAGCCGCAGATTGGGAGCGGGCTGCAGCCCGCGCTCGGCCCCAGAGGCCGCTCTGGAAGTCAGCCGAGGTGGTGCCTCAGCCTGTGCAGAGGAACGTGCTGTCACACTGCGAGCTGAGCAGCTGGACAGATGTTGGTGCTCCATAAGCGTCTGTAATACAATTTGGGACCGGCCTGTACGTAACTGGAACGACTGTAGCTTCTGCAGGCCTGGGCCAACCTGGGATAGATTTTTTCCAACCTGGTTTAGACACCGCAGCACCTAGTAACTCCAGAGCAGGCACTCAGCAAGAGCATAGCGACCTCCTCTTGCAGCCCACGGCACTGGATTATGTTCCGACCCACCCGTGTCTCGAGTAGCTGCTTAAAAATCCAAAGAGATGCAAGTGAGCTGACACTAAATGTTTGGATAGTCCAGTATCCCACATTCTGGAGTGAAAAGAGCAGACATCTATGAAAGTGGGGCAAGCAGAGAGTGGTGTTTCCCCCCAGGATTCTGCCTGTTCACCTGTCCTGGCTCAGGAACTAGATTGGGCATATCTGCAAGAGCTGAAGTCACAGTGTTGCAGAAATGAGCCTGCAGATTAATCTCACCTGTAGCTTATGCTTAGCAAGTTCTACTTTAACAGAGAAAACTCATGGTTAAATGTCAACATCTGGTCAAATGTCTTGATGAAAGGACATTACCTGTCTTGATTAAACATACAGGAAAGGAACAAGGATGTTTCTTCCGTATGTTAGGCACCATATATTTATATTTTTTAATTTATAATTTGAACAGACATTTCCAACTGGATGAATCTACAGCAGAGCTTGAAAAAGGTATGTCACACCAATTTCCTTAATTTCTGATGTCTGCCTGTTGAATGTTATGGAACTAAGTATCCTGATACAAAAAAAAACCCACAGTTTCAGAGCAAATAATCAACCAGTGGAATCTTACATCAAGAAAGTAAGAAGTGTACAAATAGATAACCTACAGGGACTGTACAAAGCCTGTTTGTACGTATATAATTCAGGCACCCAAAGCAGAACCACAGGCTCCTCAAGGAGCCAAGAGAACGCCAGAGAATTAATGGAATTACCCTCTGGAGGACTTTGGAAGCACCTGCCTCTCTCTGCAGACTATGCAGGGGACCAGGCTGCTAAAGAAAGGATGTGGTTTAACAGCAAAAAGTATCCTTTTCATTGTAAGACTGTCCCTAGGCTTTAGGTCTGGAAATTTGTGCTAAACTGGAGCAAAACTATCAGGAGAGATAGGGAGTTATTCAACACAATGTCCGCTATAGTATATGGGTAACATACAGGATGTTCAAAGGAGTATCCTGCATACCCCAAAAGCTTACTTCACAGTAACTGTGCACGGAAAAGATGCCTTTACCTGTTTTCTCATTGGCAGAACTGCTGCAGTATTAGTCTGTCAGTGTACACTGCATTTAATTCATTCTCTGTCCAATTGCATTACCAGAATCAAGTAAAATTAAGAAGATCAAGACAATTGTTGAAGAGGTGGTTGATGGCAAGGTTGTCTCCTCTCAGGTCAGAGAGGTTGAAGAGAAGCTGTAAACGGCCCCAGCAGAGAGGAGATGGCCTCGGAGCTTCCTGGAGCTGATGCCAAAACGAAACGATTAAACTTTATAAAGAATCCAAGCTAATTCTCTGTAAGCCCCAGAAGGGTTTAAAAATGCCAGACTATCAAATCTCAAATAATCTTTTCTTTTCCTTTTTATTTTCCTATGTGGGACTGTTAATAAAAATCAGTGAGTCACAAAGTACAAGATTTTGGGGTTACTGACATAGTCACTAAATACTTTGATAAAAAAAAAAAAAACAGATTAGCTTGTTGTAAATGTATGATTGTTTCCAAGACAGATAAAACCTGAAGTACTAGTTTTTACTTACATCACAGTCTTAAAATTGCATTAAAGAACTTGGTCAGTAAAAATTAGGAAATCATATGACTTATAGCATGAATTTACTATAGCTTTTAAAATAATCTAAATTAAATTTAGAAAAATACCGCAGCAATGCTGACTGTAAGTTTCAAAGCACCGAGCCGGTGAAAGCCATTAGATGAAGGCACAGGACAAAATTTGCTCATCTGCTTAACAAGCTCTGGATAGCAACGGACTCTTCTGAAAGCACTATGGGAATTTTTTCTTCATTTTTTCAGACTGGTCCCTTCTACATCTGGCGCCTTAAGTTTTCTCACACTGTCAATATACTAATAAATGAAAAGATTTTAGGCCTGAGCTGGTATTTCTGAAACCTTGACGGACACCTCATGAAAACTTTACAAAAATGAATTTAACAGATACAGATGATGCACACTCTCTCAAATATGTTAGTTTAATTGCGATCCAAAGTTTAGCAATTTTTTTCCTCTTATGTACTAGCACATTTAGAGTAGATTTGTTTTTAGCAATGCATTAAAATGTTGATTCCGTGCACCTTTTCTGATCTTGAACTACCATTCAAATGCAATGCAGCGTCACTTCAGTAAAAACTGATTTCAAATAAACAAGAAGTGTCAATTTTCTTTTCATAATAAATTAAAATGAACAAATAAACTGAAGAAGCCTATTTATTATTTTTCACTCTGTGAACGTTTATATGACCAGGGACTATAGCAAGCACAGATACTTTATCAGTAAGGACATATTCAGCCGTTCAGTTCAGAAATAAAGACCACATCTCCACGAAACCTCTCTCTACCACCGACTGCACGTACATCTCTGTACAGCTGAGGTCTCCTACACCACACCCAGACCTTCAGTCCCAGGAGTCTACGCCTTCCTCTCGACAGCATAAACACAAAGAACTCTTTCTTTTGAAGTCTCACCTGTCCAATGTGTTATTAACTGTACGAAAAGAGCTGCCAAAGAAGATAATCCTTTGCTTTCCCCATCATGAGTCACTGATACGAGGCTATCAATTCATTTCTACATAAACGCTTTACTTAAACCTTTCATCTACTGCTCATAACACATTTCTGCCCAAAAAAGTACCCATGCTCCCAGGTGGAGACAAATTAAAACCGAACACACTTCAGTTGACAAATCCAACGATACAATTAAGCCAGGACAAAGGAAAAAAGTTTTCTGTTTACCAAAATCACTCAAAAGAAAAGTATATTGGTTTTGAAGGGTTTCCATGCCTAAACCTGCAACCAGAAGAGCTATACTTGATCTTTAGATTTATATTATAAAAAGCACAAACTACAGAAATTGTTTTCCTTATTTTGAGATAATAGCAAACTATTTAGAAGAAACAATGGTTAGTTTTCAGCTCAAAAGTACAAACTGTTGGTATAAGCTATGTATATTACACAGAGATATTTCAACGAGGAAAGGTTTAGGGCAAAAAACAGTTAGAAATTATATTCAGTATAATCAAGTATATTTATTCATATCAGTGATCAACCTGCAGATCACTGAATGTCCACGTGCCTCTTCACACGCTTTTGTCGATCCCTTTTCTCACTTCTCACTAAACATACAGGGCGCGCTAACCCGGCAGGTCAGGCCAGAGAGGTGTTGTGAAAAGAGACATGTTTTTGACACGCACACTGGGAAGAATGGTATGAAAGGGATCACTCCACTGACTTAAGCATATTTCTACAATAATAGCCCCAAACCAAGAAAGCGATGAATATGTAGTGACAAAAAAAATTACTTAGGAAAGATTTAAATGCGAGAAGAAATTTTTGTGCTCCATTGCACATGGCAAAACATTCTGGTGATGGCTCAGCTCTACTCCACCCATTTCCCCTCGCACAGCAGATACCTGGAGGGCACCAGATTTCCACTCCCATTAGCAATTTAGATGGGCACATATTATTTAGTTTGGCCAGGACATACCAAACTGACTTCCCCTCCAAACAAGAGACAGAAAGAATTAAAGCTCTTCCTGGGAGGTGGGGACTGGTGCTGGAACACCCACCGCCTTCCCTACATAAAGGTGAGAGCGTGCTCCATCGGCCTCGCTCTCCGCTGTGTGCTTCACACAACAGATCAGGGCACCGCCAGCACCATGGCCCTTTCCGTGCGCACCAGTGGTGGATCCCGGCAGTTCTCTTCTCGGAGTGGACTTGGCGGGGGATCTCTGAGGATGTCCAGTTCTAGTGGTGGAGGAGGCTTTGGTGGCAGCGGACTTGGGTTTGGTGGTGGATCTGGTGGAGGGTTTGGTGCTGCTTCCATGCTTGGTTCTGGCTCTGGCTTCGGTGGGGGTTTTGGGAGTAGCTCAGGTGGAGGCTTTGGGAGCAGCTTAAGTACTGGGTTTGGTGGAGGCTTTGGTAGTGGTTTAGGTGGTGGCTATGGAAGCGGCTTAGGCAGCGCTTTCGGTGGAGGTTTAGGAAGTGGTTTTGGCAGCAGCTCAGGCGCTGGCTTTGGAGGCGGCTTTGGCAGTGGCTCAGGATCTGGTTTTGGAGGTGGTTTTGGAACTGCTGGTGCTGGAGACGGTGGCCTTCTTTCTGGCTCAAAAAAAGAAACTATGCAGAATCTCAACGACCGTCTGGCTGCTTATCTGGACAAAGTCCGATCTCTGGAGGATGCCAACACTGAGCTGGAGCGCAAAATCCGCGAGTGGTATGAGAAAAACGGCCCTGGTGCTGGTATACCTGGCTCTGGGATCGACTACAGTAAATATTGTCCTATAATTGAAGATCTTCGAAACAAGGTAGCAAAGCGATGCACTTAACGTATCTTTACATTTGTAACTTGCATAATAATATTTTGGATAAGAATAACAAACTCCTTTCAGAAACCAAATTTATTCTACAGCACCGACGCCTGCAATAACCCCAGTCACATCGCACTGGTGGCACGCGCTGAATTTTTCTTGTGTATTAACGGCCGTTCTGCAGCTACATCACACACCGCTGCGCGCCGTGGTCTGGTGGGAATAGTCCAGCTCTACTAACTCTTGTAGATGGCAAAGTTTAAATTTTACTAAGTTTCGTATTTCCTACGTCAAAAATGCAATTCCTGAACTAGACAGACCACCTGGCAAGGTCTGCAGAGATTACAGACTGTTAGTCAAGGAATGTGAGCTGGGTTCCCCCGTGGAGCGGAGCATGCTGACTGCAGGAGCTGAAATCTGTCCTGTGTATGTTCGTAGTAAATTACACCAGAGTCTAACCAGCACAGTTAGCACTATAATCGCCTTTAGGATTACAGTTATGTAAATAGCTACTCGGAGCTGCAAGCCAGTGGGCTCTAAAACTATTCTCTGAACACTGTCTGTATTCCAGATCATTAACGCAACTATCGACAACGCCAGGATCATTTTGCAAGTTGATAATGCCAGACTGGCTGCTGATGATTTCAGACTGAAGTAAGTATATCTCAACGTTACAAAAACTCTACTAATATCTTAAGGAGAAAAATATTTTCTATTTAAAAAATCTCTTTCATTGTAGAATACTTAAACATAATTATTATACGATATAATAATAATTATGTGTTTTAAGATTTCATAGTAAAATCTATGTAAGTGTCATGGTAAATACTAATAGTTTGGATCTGAGCTCATCAACCATGTAAAAAAATCAGATTTAATGATTTTCTTTACAGATATGAGAATGAAGTGGCTCTTCGCCAGAGCGTGGAGGCTGACATCAACGGTCTGCGCAGGGTTCTCGATGAGCTGACCTTGACAAGAGCTGATCTGGAGATGCAGATCGAAAGCCTGAATGAAGAACTGGCTTATCTCAAGAAGAATCATGAAGAGGTACTTTTTTTTTTTCCTTCATGAATTTATAACAAGGCAGACGGAATTGTGAAACATCAAATTATTCCCTTATTTACGCCAGTGGGAGTTCCTTGGTTTCATTAGTTTCATTTGCTGTTCTTTTTTGAGTTTACTAAGTGAAAGAGTGAAATAAATAGCACACCACAAGCTCCAGATTCTTGTTGAAACAGAATTTATATCACACCTACTTCTTTACACACGTTTTTGGTAGAACTATTTTGCCTTTTATTAACAGAAACTTTTCTTTATTTGAAATGTCTCCAGGAGCTTCAGGGCATGCAAAGCAGTGCCCTTGGCCAAGTCAGCGTTGAGATGGATGCTGCTCCGGGAACCGACCTGACCAAGCTTTTGAACGACATGAGGGGACAGTATGAAGTCATTGCTGAGCAAAATCGCAAAGAGGCCGAAGCGTGGTTCAATGAAAAAGTAACAACCAGAGATGGCAAATTCAGGGAAATGCATGTGAAAATGAGTTCAATATTTGGAGCAGCAAAATTACATTCTGTTCTTCCTTGGCATTTCAGAGTGGGGAGCTGAAAAGGGAAATCTCCACCAACACTGAGCAGCTCCAGTCAGGAAAGAGTGAGATCACGGATCTAAAACGGACTCTGCAGAGCCTGGAAATTGAACTACAATCTCAACTTGCCATGGTATGTCCTAAGGAACCTGCTAACTAGTTGGAATAAATGTTCCAACTTCAGAAGTGTGGTTAGCTCTTATTCTGTTCTATAGGATTTAGGATTTGCATTTATTTCCTATTAAACCCCGCATTCTTTTAGTTCCAAAATAGCAGTGATATATATAACTGCTTTGCAAGTAGCATGTTTTGAAGAGATAAACTTTTATGTTCACATTCAGTGAAGCAGCAAAGGCCAGTTTCCAAACTGGTATTTCAAGAAAAAAATAAAAATCTCTAAGCAATGACGCTATACTTACTCCTGTTAAACTATTTCAGTTGGTTTTGTCTCTGTAAAGAATTTTTTGTCCATAACCAGAGATTATTTAATATCCTTCTTACACAGAAAAAGTCCCTTGAAGACACTTTAGCAGAAACGGAAGGAGGTTACTGCGCTCAGCTCTCACAGATGCAACTTCAGATCGGGAATCTGGAGTCCCAGCTGTTCCAGGTCAGGGCTGACATGGAGCGCCAGAACGCTGAGTACCAGCAACTCCTGGACATCAAGACTCGTCTGGAAATGGAGATTGAAACCTACCGTCGCCTGCTGGATGGCGAGTTCGTGTAAGTAATTTACACAAAACACCTCCCAGGGTTTAGTTTCTGTAGCAACATCCTCAGCAGGAAAAAAGAGGTAAGAAGTGGTACATTCACCAAAAGACAGCAGGGCACGTACAACGGTTCTGAAATACTACAGATATGCTCTGCCGGAGGAGAACGAACCATTCTGCTCAGAATTTAAAACAACACCGTTTCTCCTGACCCCGACAAACGTCCCGCAGTATCGCCTGTCTCATTCACTTCTAGGGGCGCAGGACAGGGAGTTACATTTGAAAGCTCATCCCTGACAGGGTCCAAATCACAAACACAATCACTGGATTCTTCTCAGGGTAGGTAGAACTTCACTGAATAAAATTTTGTTTCTAAAGTAATTTTTATAGTTAAATAATACATGCTATTCTGTTTAACTGCATCGTGGGGTTCATCGTAACGAGCAGCCCATTTGAAAGCAAAAAGATGTAACTGGTCATGTATGCATGCTGTTCTGGTTTAGAATTTTAACTCTTTGATGAACAGGGGTTTTGTTTTGTTTATGATCTCTAGATCCTACTAAAACTCGGAAGATCAAGACAATTGTTGAAGAAGTGGTAGATGGAAAAGTCATTGCATCCCATGTTAAGGAAGTCGAAGAGAAGATATAACGCACAATCTGCTATTGCAAAGGATCCATTCACTCCGTGTTTCTTGCAAAGCCAAAATAGAGAAATAATTTGGTTCTTTTGTATGAAGTGATTAAAGCAGATTGGCTTTTTACTAAGATTTTTTTACAGAGCACAAGGCCTGCATTTTCATTCTTAGCTGTCATGCAATACATTTTCTGCTCCAGTCTATCGATATTACCTGTAGTGTTTTCACAACGTTCTTTAAATATATCAATTCTTTGTTCAATAACTAGAAACGTGGGGCACATGAGGCATTTATTTAGATAAGCTTGTTTATAATTTTTAGTAATTAACAGATAAAATAATTTTCCTATCCTATCCTCATTTTCCAGTTTTCATGACTAATAAAAAGGACTCAACAAGCTTTAAGATGCTGGTCTACTTTTATTCTTCGTTTAGGACTGCTGCTCCTGACCCATATTTGCCATTTGTCAGGAATCTCGCTTTGCCACATACTATGTGTGTGGTACAGCACTGCCCATTCATTCAAAGCAATTAAAGCAATTAAAGCAATTAATGTACATGTTAAAAAAAACTGTTCACATGTGGGGTTAAAGAAATACTTGGTAACTTACCATTTAGAGCGAGCAATTGAAGAGAAAAGTCTTTGCAACCAGAACACCACATCGCAGGGATTGCTGTGGCAAAGCAGGAGCACCCGGGTTCGGAGGCACACAGCGACCCGGCCATGACGCAGCGGCTCCAGTCCCGGAGTGTCACCCGGTGGGAGCACACCAGGAGCTTCCCAACCCCAGGTCTAGCTTGGGGGTGTCCAACCCAAACAAAGCACTTAGAAGAATCTCGTCCCCAACTAAATTACGAACCAGAATACAATTCCCTTACAATTCCCACCTGCGCCTTTGCTCGCGAGCCGAAATGTTGACAATTTTTGTGTGATTCTCAGATAAGACATGGAAATTACCCTGAGCTCCTCCATGTATGTTACCGTGTGTCTAGAATACAAACATTCTGCACATTCTATCACATCCCTTAAATGACTGACCCAAACTAGAAGTTTAAGGGAAGCACAGATTTCATACTGTGCCTCTATTCTGTCTTTTGTAAAACGCACTACTAGAATTTTTTCTGCTTCCTGCTTCAAACAAAAAACCTAAAACCCAACATCTGCAATAAAATATGAACACTGAAAGTAGCTAGAATACAAAAGTACATAAATCCTAGTAAAGATACAATTGCTTACACCTACCTTTAGCCTTCAAGGATCTCGTAGCCAGATGTTCCCTTTACACCTGAAAAAAAAAGATGGAAAAAGAAAGCATTAGTGTTAATTTCTTTTTAAAAGGTTTAAAAAAATTTATCAACTGGCAAATGTTTAGCTCCTGGTAATGTGAAGATTCATCCATAGGTGCTTGTTGATGCATAAAGTTTGGTTTGTGGGACCAAATCCAATATCTCTGCAGACCTCTATAATATTTTGAACTTATATATTTCTGAATTAATTTCTGGACACTAGACAGCCTTGACTTTGCCTGGTGTAAACAGACGACATTGAGTCCCAGGGAACTGAAAGCAAACTGTAAACAATCGGTATTGCAATGCAAAGAAAAAGGAAGATTTTGCTCTTATTTGCTTAAATACATAGCATCTTCCTATAAATGTTTACAGTGTCCTAAGGTGTAAAATCCTAAGCTTGTTTGATGGATTCCTAATGCCTTTAGTAAGTGAGTGTTCTCATACACTGTTCATACTTTGGTTTTAGGACTACATAAAACTAGAATAGTTGAGACACTTGTAGAAAAGAGAGTGGACAACAAAACATTCTCATCTCAGCCCAGGTCAGCTGGAAAACAGCCAGCTAAGAAAAATAAAATCAGAACAGAGGATCCTTTCACATGTGCCAGCGGACAGGGCCAAGAACAAGGTTCCTTATGCTCACCAGGAGACTTTTAAGTGGCATAATACTTTGACTTCTAAAAAGACAAGTGTCTTGTAAAAGTTTACTGCCTTTTTTTTTTTCTCATTTTACTGATGTACATTCTTATTTGGAGCCTAAAAATGCATTCTATCTAGTGATTTTTTATTTTTTACTGAAATCTGATTTTTTTTACTAAATATCTGGCATTGCACGTTACTGAAAAAAAAAATGAAAAATGAGTGAGAGCTGTTCTTTAGCAGACAAGATCACTGGGATCATACAGTAGCTACAGTGAGCCAGGAAATGAAGACTTATTTGCAGAAAATATAACACAGTAGACAACCTGTACTTTCTGCCTCCCTGTAGCTGTCAGGAAAGGTGTAAGGATCTTACGCAATCTGCACATTGGGTGAACTGAACACGGGGACACACGGCAGAGGTGCTGTAAGCACCTTCCGAGACAAACCAGACCCTCTTTCTGACAGCAGGCAGCTATGTCTGAAGTGTAAATTCACCAGTACTTTGCACTCTGCAGAAGAAGGGCCAAACCCCTTGCCACCAGGTGCACTGGCATCCTTTACCACTCATAGTGCTGGTTCCTCTCCCGCGTTTTGTGTTCCTGCCCATAAAACCACCAAAACGTTGGGTGGGAGGACGCCCGGGAGCCCAGCTCGTCTTCCAAACGGGACAGTCCCCAACACTGGCTCAGGTCAGACGCCCGAGGCTGCGCCTTGCTGAGCCTTACAGACCTTCGAGGATGGGACATCCCTAGGGGCCTGCTGCAGCGCTCCAGCTGCCCGGGGACGCACCTGCTCCAGCAGCGCTGCCACCAGCACGAGTGTAGCGCTGGGAAGCCGTTCCCTTCCCCTCCGTGCAGCTGCAGTTCTGCCTTTGCCTCCCCGCTCTTCGCCGCGCACCTCGGAGGTGACAAAACCGCAGAGCTGCGGCGGAACGAGCGCGCAAGGGCGCTGTGCGCGCCCCTTCCGCCACACGCGTTGGGAAGCCGCAGACCTTGGCTTTAGGAGCCGCTCCCGGGAAGGCCGGGAAGGCCGGGAAGCCCCCGCGCTCCCAGCGCTCCCCAGCACGGCCCTGCGGCTTTAAGCCCCGCCGGCGCTGCGTGCCGCAGCCGCGCAGCGCTCCGCACGGCGCAACCTCGGCACGGCGCAACCCCCTGCACGGCGCAACCTCCCGCACGGCGCAACCCCCGCACGGCGCGGGCGGGGCGCGGGCTGTCCCGGCCCCGCGGGCCGCCCCGGCCCCGGGCATGGAGCGCCCCGCACCAGCGGTCGGACACCCGCCGCCGTCTCAGCGAGGACGCAGGTGGTGACCGCACGCAGCCCCGCACCTCCCGGGGAAGGAGCGTCCCGGTCTGCGCATCCCTCCCGCGGCCTCCCGGAGGTACGGTACCGCCGTTTCCACGCAGCGCGTTGTCGGGAAGGGAGCGGATTTCCCGCAGTGGGACGCGCACTAGAAGCTACAGAAATAGACGCTGCTTAGAGCGCGGAATTCACCCCTGGGACTCGTCCGGCTGCTCCGCTGTCCTGCAGCCGGGACGTTGTGGTGGTGTAAGGAATGATGCTGGATGCAGTGACACGGTCACCTCCACCACCGTTAGTTACCCCAGAGGGAAGGGGAACCTGGAAAATGTAAGGCAATGTAACGAATCCATTTATATACAGCAAGATTTACCATTTCTAGCACCTATATTAAACTGTACCTTTTCAGAAACTATTTTATATTGTTCACGGTAAAACTGTGTCATACTCTTCAGCAAATATAATTTGTTTTTCATATAGATCGATTAAATGTGATCAACACACAATGCTACCGTTATAGATTTACGTACAAAACATCTCTGAAACCCAACTGCACTTTGAAATAAAATGGCAAAACAATTCTCGGCCATCAAACGTCAAGAAATTGAGGGTGAAAATGAGGTATTATATCACCCTGTTGTACTTCTTCGGTATTGCAGGAGTTCTTTTTTAGGCACAGGCCAGACTGCTGCAGCCTGGCGGAGCTGCACAGCGATCCAATGACAGGAGCAGCTGTAAACCAGTTACACCAAGTTTACATTCGTGTTTGGCACGAAGCAGCCAACGTGTATCCATATAATCCTGGCACATAAATCCCGCAGCCAAAAAGGACAAGCAAAGAATATCGAGTGGTCACTTGCGCATTAGCCAAATGCAGATTTTTCACCAAAATGATAGCACGATAAAATGACACTAGGTCAGTATTTTACAGGGGAAGAAAAGAAACTTATTTGACTTGCTTCATACGACCTGAATTAAAAAGTTTATTTCCTTAGAGTTGATGGCATCACAGGAACCTGCATAAAGCAGTAAAATGTGGGAAAGAGCATGTACTGGTTCCAGAGCTTATGGCACCTTCAGCACTTGCAGTAAAACTTGGAATCAAAGAGGAAAAGTAACTTTCATAAGCAAAGCAATCACTCTGGAAGTTAAATGCATGAACATATTATCTAAATCAAAGACAAGACCAAATCAAAAATGGCCCCACACATGCTCAGGGTTGGCTTAAAAAAACCCCTACTTTTAATAGGATTTTTAGGGTCATAAGATACAGCCAACTACTTCCCACCAAACACAGCAGGATAAGGGCTTCTCATCTGCATGGTACAGAAAATATTAACTCATCACTGTAAGCTTCAACAGATTTATACGACTCTCAAAAAATTCCAACCAGAGATTTTTACGTATCCATGTTATTTTCATTATTTGACTATGTTTTTAATATTGTTATCTTTCTTACATCCCCTGTAGCTAGCAGAAGCTGCGATTAAAAGAATGGAGAAAGATGCAGAAGCACTAAAGGCAGCCAGAGCAGAACTCTGTGAAGCGAGACGGCAGTGGCACCACATGCAGATCGAAATTGAATCTCTCCACGCTGTGGTAAGCATCATAAAATGAACCTTGAAATCTCCTGGAAAAAATAAACCCTTTTCTTGATGTAAACTATCCCACAATCCAGTTTCTGTAACAACCCATCCACTGTACAGCAGAAATCCACCACAGCTCATCCCCCAGCACTAACCAGTAGGCAGTAACCTGCCATTTGCTCACACTCAGGAGTGTGGTACGTTTTGGTTCAGGATCTGCCATTCCATACACACGTGTTGCCATGTTTTCATGCCTGCCAAACATGTATTTGCATGATACTTCCTCATCGAGTTCCCAGTCATTCCACCTGAACAGTTCACATCAGGTTTATAACGTTTGTTAAATGTGTGGGCCAAATTTATCAATTCATTCATGAGAAAATATGTCAGCAATTTACTGAATTCAGAAACATAGATAAGCTACAAGAGCAGATCCCTCAGTTTTCCTACAGAACTGAGCTGAATATCGTTTTAACCATACAGATAAAATCAATAGTAGTGGATTGCTGGTACAACAGAAGGCTAAATTTTTTTATCGTATCTTAAATTATTAAAGGAAATTTCTCAGCAAAAGTATTGTCTTGAAAGCTGTACTCCTGCTCCTAAAGAATATTCTTAAAAGAACTGATGTAAAAATATAGATTGTTAGTGAAAAGTACATAACATCTTTACACATATACTTTCCAAATCTTAAAATATGAGTTAAATTTCACAGGAAAAGGGTTTGGAACGTTCATTGCGTGCCACAGAGCAGCAGTACCACATGCAACTACAAAATTTAGAAGCTGAGATTGAATGCTTAGAGAAAGAGCTACTGGGAGTGAGAAGAGGTATTGAGAAACAGCTTCAGGAGCATGAAATTCTCCTGAACACGAGGATGAAACTGGAGGAGGAGATAGCAACGTACCGCAGCCTGCTTGAGCAAGAAGAAAACAGGTACCTGTCATTTAGAGAAAAAGTACTCAAATTCATCTTCCATTTCAGAACTTGTCATTGAAATAGTCATCAGAATTGTAAATACATGAACTATTCATCAAAAATTTACAGTGTAAAATCCGTAGAAATGGTTTCATTGTGACTTGGCTTCGCTGATTCTGCACTTTCTGGAGCTGAGTGTCTCCAGGATGCGCTGCAGATAACAGCACCCTCACTGCACCCTCACTGCACCCTCACTCGAGGCGCTGCGTGTCCGTGTAGACGTAACCCACCCGCTGCCGGACGCGGGCTCTGTTCGTCCCAGACCTCTGACAAAGCAAATCCACCCAGGAAGTCCTGGGAGAGGAGTTCACGTCTCATCACCTATCAGATGTCCACCTGCATGTGGAGTTCATACTGCCCAGTGTCATTCCGAGCATGTTAAGGCACACCTTAGGATGCTCTGTAAGAACATGCCTCCCAGTGACACGTTGCTTTGGTGGTAACCCTGCGTGTTTGCCCTTTCCCTGGTACAAAACCACCAGTGTCGTGAAACAGAAACACGCAAGAGAAAGCTGCACAAGTGTCAACAACCAGGAGATAAGGAAAAGGCAAAATACCACGTCCTGCACCCAGCACTGGTGTCTTCACAAAGCTGGGCACGCAATTCTGAAACCGTTCAGCAGGACGTTGCCTCCCAGTCCTTTCTACAGAAACTGGGGAGTTTCAGCTCACGTGTTTGCGTAAGGAGATCCCAAACAGGGGAGCCAGTTTCAGATTTAATGCTTCTAACAGTGAAAATACAGACAGTTCAGTACTAACAAAAATGAAACAGCCCTTCCTGGCACACAACAAACTGACTGAAAACTGACTGAAAACAATAACGAAATCGCACAGGTATTTTCAGTAACTTTCTTCAGTTCTATACTCAGAACAGGAAATCCTAACAAACAGTTACTGTCATAAACAGAACTTCTCGTGGTTCTTATATTTGTAAATCTTTCATAGCTGTTCATACGTGAAGTTTTGGATTAAAGAAATCCAATATTATCAGATGACTGTAATAATTTTTATTTTTGCAGGTTTCGCTGCTCCGTGCCCGAGCAGAAGGATGACACAAAGCCTGCCAGTAGCAAGATTGCCTTTACGCTGCCTTCAGGTGACTTCTCAGACACTTTCCCCGTAGGGATTATGGCCCTAAAGGAGATTTCTGACTCCTGACAAATTACTGGATATCACAAAAGCATCTTCTTCCAATACAGGAGGAGGAAAAACACCTCTGGTCCTGTGTCCTGACCTCACTCCTCTGCACGCCCAGTATAGCTGCGTTTTCTTTTACAGATGGTGCACAGGAGCATGAAACTGAGAAGGTGGAACTGATGAGGAAACAAGCAGTCCTAGAGGGAAATGCTGTGAAAGCAAGCGCAGAAGCTCACGGCACTGTGCAGTAAGACAAACATGTATTTAACAAAATAACAACAGAAAGTAAATGCTGGGCATTGTATTTCAGTAGCTTTGAGTTTTAAGTGTCTGTTACATCATGCCCATAAAGCCAAGACGCTCCAGAATAACAGTGACAGTTCTTCAAGTTATATTGAATGGTACATTTTAACAATAAATTAAATGCTTTTTATTAGCGTTTCCTTCATAAGCTAACAATATCGTGATGATGCTTCTGCTTTGTAATTTCTATTTCTGTTAAGATTGAAACCATGAATAATTCATCTGCTGAAGGCTGAGAGCAGAAGAGCCCATACCCTGTTGGCAGAGTCCCTCTGAGGCATATTTAGGCACATAAATTCAGGCTTGGCTGCTCTGACTTGCTGTTTGGAAACTCCTACATTTCACCATTACCAAACAGGGAACGCAGAGCTTGGCTGCTCAGTGGGCATGTGAAAGTCTGTTAGGAGGTATTATTCGCCTTCAATTACTTTAATAGCATTGCATTGCCTCATTCTTTTTTTTTTCTGCTGCTCTTCAAGCTCTTTTGCAGACCAGCATTTAATGTTGCACACAAACTGTAGTGTCCCATGTCACCGATCCCTGTCATCAGCTGTGGAAAACACGTAGAAATTCTGATTAAAAACCAACACCATCAAATGGCCCAGCACACACATCCCACATCAGCTTTGTTCGTCTGACGCAGTCGGGTTCGCTCAGGGCTGCTTGGCTGAGAGCAGTTTACTCCCTGAGTAAGGCCCCCGAGTCAGACTTTTAGATCTGGATCCAGACACGTACTTAGAGGATCAAATCAGTAGGATTTGGGTGCCCAAATATTATTTCCAATTCTCATTTTACTTCCGCTCCTCCATTCTGTTTTAATTTAACACAGATGTGCATTCTGAGCTTTGCACCTGAACTAGATTCTTCTCCTCCCTGCTCGGAAGGCTCTCAGGTGCAGGAATTCAGTCCTGCCCATTAGAGCACAGAGGCTTCTTGCAAAGTTTTTGAGCTTGGATTCCAAACTTTCTCCTTGGAAACAAACTGCCTGATGCGTTTGGAGCATTGGCTTTGTATCCACGTCTACTTAGGAGTAGAAAACCAAGAATGTAATGAGCCTTCAGGCTTTGTTTAGCTTTTCTGGAGAAGGAACCTGTGAAAGAAAGAAACATTCTAGTGTTCCGGTACCCATCTAAAATAACTTGACACTTTGCTATGCAATTTCTCTCCACATGTTAAAAGCAGCCCTGAAGACAAGTATTTCAAATTGCCTGAAGGTTCATAAATACTTTTGCTTCATTGTTTCAGGACAGAAAAAGTGGATGAAGTTATTAAAGAGTGGGAAGGTTCTTTCTTTAAGGACAACCCTCGCTTAAGGAAAAAATCCGTGTCACTGCGCTTTGATCTCCACCTGGCAGCGACCGACGAAGGATGTTTGCACACTAAAAAGAAAACTCTTCCCGACATTGAGGTCAGGCTGGTCATGAGGAGGTCTTGCAGTATTCCTTCTATCAAACCCTAATCTGCAGCAAAATTAACCCAAGGTTATCTCCAATGGGCTCTGGAAATAAACTGGAGAAGGACTTACACAGCCTGGTATCTTGCCACAACCACGAGATTTTGCAGTATTTCGATGAACACCGCGAAAACGCGTGAGTCTCTTCAAGGAAAGGCAGAAGAGCGAGGGAGTTCGGACGCCAAGAACCTGACTTCTAGTTTTATACTCTGGGTGCAACCCTTTGTTTTTCTCATTACTGTTGTTGTTTTGTAGAATTTCATCAAATATTACAAAAATTAAACTATAAATTTATACTTTGACATATTCTGCCTTTGTAAAAGAGAACTTGATTTCTCTTTCTGGAAATGAGGAATGCATATTTCATTCTCTTAATTACTCAGTATTGCATACACGTAATGACTGGTGAATCCTTGTAATCATTTATATCGCAACTGTCATACTTTTTGACATCTATTTTAAAATAACACTAAGCAAAAATTACATACAAAGAAGCTCTTCAAATGCGTAAACTATTAACAAAGAATTTTCTTTTAAAAGTGGCTGGTATTTTTAAATTAATTTTTTTTAGGGAACAACTGAGCGAAAATGGCTTTCCCTTACATAATTATACACCCGTTTTTTAAAACGTTGCTACAAACCAGTAACATTTTAGCCATATTGTTCCACTGATTTTGAAGCTGTAATTTCCACTGAAAATCAGTCATTCTCTTACATGTCCACACGTACCTGTACTACAACTTTCTTAGCCATAGCAACTAAAATTATACTCCTTAATTGCTCAAATGTAAGGAGTCAACCAACCATCTTGATGCTGGTATTTAATCAATTTTGTTTATTATAACGATGCGAATTCAAATATCTTCAACAAATTCCTTTTCTGACAAACATTATAGGTAAGTCAGGCTCTTGATCCAGCACAAGCACTATTACACCAGGGTACAACTATTATTCCTTCAAATTAAATGGACAAAATAAGGGCTACATGTCCAAAGTAAAATTCTCCCATAGCCATTAGGTATCCCCCACTACTACTCAAAGTAGCTAAGGGCAAGATCTTGCATCTGTACACAGAAAAAAAACCAGAAATGCAAACTCAGACATACTTCTTCATAGCATTATGAGACAAATTCCAAACAAAAATGCAAACCAAATTGTATTAAGATGAGAATGATTGTGAGTATTTTTAAGAGGCCTGGATGTCAAAAACTCTTGCCACGATCACTGGGATTGCAGGGGCTCAGAATCTAGAGAAACCATGTACCGTAGTTGCTGGATTGACAGCAGCATGTAAAAGATTAATTAAGTGTCAGTATTTGCCTTATTACTTACGGCATGTCTTACCAAAACTGAAACTACAGATTCTTTCAGTGTCCAGTTATGCTTCTCTCTTTTGTTCATGGTAAGAACAACGCATTTATATTGCCCAGTTCTCTAGTGACTATATGAAGCTGGCTAATTATTGTTAACATTAATACTGATCTGGTGTTGTTAATACTTGAGTATTTGGCATCCTGAATGTATTAGCCTGCTCTAGGATTTCCACTATGCAGCTTTTTTTTGTGCTTGTACTCTGTACATTTTACAATACTTGAATTTAAACTAAGTTTTAATTGCTTTAAGGCACTTTAAACAGGGATACAAATTTACCAAAGTAAATTATAGTAGTACTACAATAAAAAAGTAATAAAATGGAGTTTGCCCATGCATATTTTGTGAGTTTTAATGTGTATACCTTAAAAGGAAAGAAGTAACAAACACAAAATAAAAGTTGTAGATAAGAAAATCTGTACACTGCAACCAAGTGTTTTCTAAGCTCTCCTCTACAATTGGAAAGACACAAATTCCCTAAGAGTCTTTACCCTAACATGTGAGTGTCCTCCTCCTACAAAAATTACTCCTCTTCTGGTAAATCCAGTAACCCTGACTAGATCTCAAGTCCTTGGTTCTGCGTAGCGCACAAGAAAGAAGAGATGACAGCATCTGGCATACGTTTGTTTTGCATTATTCACAAACTCTTTCTCTTCGGAGGTAGCGAGCTCGCTCTTTTGTTCATAAACCATTTGAACTTCCATTAGTGTCTGCGTGAACCCCACTCGGGCATAGGAAAAAGAAATATTCACAACATCTCACTCTGATTTTAGGTCACTTTAAAGCTGAATTAAAACATATAACAGCGAAGCCTGACAACACAGCAAAGAATTGTCCACTTCTGTGCTGCTAATTAAACTCAGACCAGCTGAGCTACTGCAATCTCATACCTGCAAATGCCTGACGTAAAAATGAGTTTCATTGTCTCAACCCATTTTCCAATTAATATATGTCCTCATTACGAAGCTATGAAACTGTTGCTAATTAACACAGCTGGATAAGAGCCAGCTATTTCGAGGCCTCTGGTTAGTATGATGCAGCATAAACAACCCTATTAAATCAGTAAAACTACTTATGTTATACAGTGTGTTAAAAAGTGTGCACAAGCAGAATCTTTCATAATCACAACATGGAAATTAGGCAGATAGCAAAGTGCAAAAACACCCATAAAACAAAGTAAGGAATACACTGCTGGCTTCGAAAACACACGTCAGTAATCAGAGCGATTATCCTGGAAAGTGAGTAGCAGTAAATGTACTTGAACATCATAACAAATATTTCAATAAGCTGCACAAATGTAGAATTTATTTCAATGTTCTCAACATTAAATGCACTTTAACATTATCAACAAAACCATGTTATTAATAAATGAGAAATGAATGCATGAAGTGGTCAAAACCAGGGAACAAAAAAAGAAAAAAGTTACTTTTCACCCTGAATAAGTATTTTCTCACCTTTTCACAGCTGTTCTGCCCAGGTGAAACGGTAGAGTAAGGAGAGGCGGGTTGAGCTGGCTGAGGGATCTCTCCAGTTCTTACATTCTTTTAATTATCAAATCAGAGTCACAGATTTTTGTGCTGTCAACAGATTTCCATGGTGGCCACGGACAAGCACACCGTACACAGATGCGGGCAGAGCTCCTGCCTCTTTCCTTGCCCGTAACATCGTGCTTATTTCAGAGCGAAAGCGCACTGGGCCGGACAAACCGTGGGCATGAAGAACTGGATCTGACTTGCAGCAACTGGTGCCATATTCAGGGACTTTTTCTTCTTTTCCCCTTCTCCTGCCCTCTGGGGTTAGGTAGGTGCCAGGTAGGTATCATCCATCTATTTCTCTTTAAAAAAACAAAGCTTTTTCCGCTATCTGGCCATGAGTGCTGAGTCTGGCTTTCCTCCAGCTGCCACGCTCACCAGACGCACCGAAATCTTCCTCTGTGGATGTCTAGAAACTTTTGTTAGCCACATCCCGGCACTTCAACGCCAAACTTTAGGGTTTAATTTTTAATTTCAAACGTCTTGCCCTGGGTAGTTCGGCGGCTCCATGACCGCTCTGTAACTCGCCATTTTCCGTGACTGCGCAGCTCAGAGCCCGGGGCCGTCGGTCCGGCGCGGTTCGCGGTTATAACCCGCACGCACGGCCGCACCGGGCCCGCACCGGGGCCGCCTCCCCCCGCACGGCCCGGGCCGCATCCCGCTCTCCTCGCAGAGCCGCCATGCCTGAACCCCCATGTCAATATCAGCGCTGCGCCGCACGCTCTACACCGGCAAACGGCCCCCAGCGCTGCCGGGGCCGTGCCCGCCCTCACGGGGTTTACTGGGGCGCCGACACCCCCCGGCAGCGCCGGGACGGGCGGCTCCGGGCGCCGCCGCGCGCTCCCTCACAGGCGAAAAAGGCGCCAAAGCGGCGGGCGCGAGGCGCCAACGGCCAGCCCCGGCTGCCGCCCGCCCGCCTGTTCGCAGCCGCAGATTCGCCACCGGGGGCGGCTCTGCCGCTCCTGCCCGGGGAGGGGGGTCTGCTGAGAACGGCCGGCGCTGCCCGCCGGCGCGGCGGCTCGGCGGAGGGGCGGGAGGCCGGTCAGCCTCCCTGCGGACAGTGCCGACAGGGACGCGATGGCGGGCGGTGTCCCGCCGGCATGCTCCCCTCGCTGCCGCGGGGCGAAGAGACGAGCTCGGGGGGGGGGGGGGAAGACTACGAGTGTGGGGCAGAGACAGCGCAGCCCGCGCGGTGCCCCGGGAGCGCCGGCAACGGCCCCGCGGCCGCGCCTCCCTCGCGGTAGCGGCGGGGCGGGGCCCGCATCGCCTTTGCCCTCCCCGTCCCGCAGATTCGCCACGACCCCGCGGGCTCCCCCTGCGCGGAGCGGTGCGGAGCGGTGCGGGGCCGGCGGCGGCCCGGCGGGGGCTGCGGGGCGGGCAGGGCGGGCGAACGCCTCCCCCGTCACAAGCAAAGCCGCCGCCGGCAGGGCGGAGCGGGGGCGGCGGTGCCGTGGCGAAAGTGCGGAGCGGAGCGCGCAGGCGCCCTCCTCGCTGCCGCCGCGGCCCGGTGGGGAACAAAGGCAGCGCGGCCGGCGCCGGAGCGGGTGAGTCGGGGCGGCGGGGCCCGCTCGGAGCGGCCTGCCCGGCCCGGCAGCTGCGGGGCGGGCGGGCCCAGGGGCGCGCCGCGGCCCAGGGAGGGGCCCGGCGGGGGGCGAGGGGTCGGTCCCGGTGCGGCCTCCGCGCCGTTCGCGGGGGCGGAGGGGGGGCCCGGCGGGGCCAGGGGTCTCCAGCAGCCGGCTCGGCGCTGTAGCGGCGTTCCCCGGTGTCCGGAGCGCGGTGCAGCGCGGGGGAGGGCCCGGGGGGCTGCGGGCCCCCCGCCGCGAACGGGAGCGGCGGGGCCGTGCTCGGTGGCGGTGGGTTGTACCTGAGCGCGAGATACCGGTTAATTTGATCGTTTCTACGTTAATACCGGTTTTCTGAAACGAGCAGTGTAAAATCGTGGGGATGTTGGTTTTATTTCTTAGAACAAAATGTGTGTGTATACTTAAAAGCTTTAATTTGAAGGCGACATAAACCTGAGTGTTATTTCACAGCTATTTAAGGCCAGATTCCTTGGAAAGTACATTCCTTTTTCAAAGAGATAACACCCTAGTTTTTATAAACTTTTTTATCATTCCAAAATTGGCAAACTTTTTGGTAATTAATGGTAACTACAACAATTGACGTTTCAAAGATCTGGGGAAGCAAAGGCATAATATTTAATAGCGTGGTATTCTTTTGTCTTTCAGAAATACAAATATAATGTCAGGTGGCTGAAAATTTGCCTATCAAAATGTCAAGTAAGTTCAGATTTTTCTTCCTTTAACTCGATGAATTAAAGATTTGGCTCAGCAGAACCTGTTTGTGAGATTCCTTGCATTAAAAGGAACGACAGGAGGTGTAGTCGTTTCCGACCAAACTCTTGGCCTTAAATCTTGCTGTGGCTGACTTCTGGCGTATTGTTTTCATAGCAAATCCAGATATCACAGCTTCTCCCAAATCCTGTTTCGCTGCATCTTTGCTTTCTCACTTTTTAATTGATGTGCACATAAATGGATGCCATGTTCTTCTCTCTTGTGCCTAAATAAAAGGCGAGCAGTATAGCAATGGTGTGATCTTAATTTTTTTTTTTCTTTTTTTTCTGTTCTTTGCTTTACACTCTTCGGTGGCAAAACACAAAGTCTTTGATTGTAAATAACTTTAAAGTGTTTGCCACAGCAGATGCCTTGTAAAGAATTCATTCAAATTTTCAAGAAAAAAAAAAAATTGCTTACATTTATATCTTAACAGAAAGGCCATCTTATGCCCCACCTCCTACCCCAGCTCCTGCAACCGTAAGTATAGTGATTTTTCTCATTAACACAGATCTGGTAATAAAGCCTTTAATAACTTACCAGAGCAATAGATATGGAGTTGCATCACCTTCCTTTATTGGAAACAAAACCGAGTTGCATTTCATTGTTAATATGATATGCGTTGTTTAAATTAATCTCTCTTTTTTTAAGCAGTTTGTGAAGGAGAAGCTGAATAAAGTTGTTTCATCTTTAAGGCTCGATCCTGCAGATACTTAATTTGCTGTCAGCAGTGGGTGTAAAATTGTATTCACAGTGGGTTGCAACAGAACACTGGAATACTTAAGAACAAACTGATATATTTAATTCTAAAACTTCAACTTGTGCCCGGATCATGAGTGAACAGTGCATTTTTTCACGTTTCTGTTTTACCGAGCTGATTTTCAGTGGAGTGCCAAATTCCGGTACATCGGGGCAGAATAACGAAGCGCTCCTGATGCGAGTCTTACTGAAATTCTTGAAATCACTGGTATTTTGGAGTCTATGGCATGAGAAATACTTTACTTCCTAGTAAAATGGTACGGAATGACACAGGAAAATACGAACAGTAGCTTTGAATCATGTCCGGTTACACTGTAGTCAGGAAAGCACTGGAAGGCAAATGCACCTCTTGTGCAGCGCTTGCATTTCTAAATAGCTCTTGTTTCAGAAGGAGCATCTTCATACAAGAAAATGCAAGTCTTTGTACAGAAGAATGAGCTAAGATGCCATAGTGAAATTTTCTTATCAAAGGAAATTTGAAAACTGTTAACCCAGTAGAGTGTCCCTGATCTCTGCATCCGGGATGAAAACTGCAGGATGAGATCTAGATGCAATGTGATCTTTCCAATTCGATGTGCCATACTTCACATTTAAAGAGGCTTGAAAATGATATAATGTAGAAATACAAGTTATATTTTTCTATAAATAAAACTTATGTGCATAGTTTATTCAGAGTTTCCATTTTGGGCACAACAGTAGATTTGTGCAGTGTTAGAAGGACTGTGGTGGCACCCACCCCTACAGCTGGATTCCTGCATCGAGAGCTGTACACATCCATGTGTGATTCCTTTGGGATGCAGCACGGGTACAAATGTTGTTAAATACTGACATGGTGCATTCTTTAGCAGAGTTAGAAATCTTCAGAAGGGTGCATGAAACAGATCTCCAGACTGCACTGGGGACACACTTTGTCTCTTTCAGGCATCGTCCTTATTCTGTGTGTTTCGCGCAGTCCTGTAGATGATGGTCTGTGCTCTGTTAATGCAAAGGTAAAAGCAGACAGATAACCCTGCTCGTTCTTCCACAGCCAGTTCCAGTTACTGCAGTCAACAAAATACCAGTAGTTCTCGTAACTGCAGTGTTACAGCAGAAGTAAAGATGCTCCGTGTAATGCAAGGTAGTTCCCTTGTAACATTTAAATCCTGTCTTGCAGAAATAAAGAATTAAGCAGACGGAGATTACAATTGTTATCTGCTTTTATTGAAGAGGTGTAGTTCAACATATTCAAAACCTGTTGTTATGGTAATACAGAAAACTGTAGTAAAGTGGTGTCTTCTGAAGCAGTGAATGTGTATGTTGTTATCACAAGCGCACAGATGAGTAAATGTCAGCTGCTGTGACTGAGCTTAAAAAGTGGCAATAAAATATATTTGAAGACTGACTGTTAAGGATAATTTTACACTGTATTTGTATGTTTAGAAATAAACTAAGTACACTGTGTCTACATGATTTGAAACTTCACAAGTTAATGCAGTTTAGTGTACAGCTTATTTCCGTTCAGTGTTTGTGCCATACCTTGGTTCTCGGGGTGCTGAACCTAACTAGACTTTCTGTAACTGTGATCTAGAATGGGTCCAGTCAGCGAATCACTTGAAAAGACTATTGGAATCTGTGTTTGTTATTAGTCCAAAGTGCTACTAAGGAGTGGGATGCTGTGTGGGTGACACTGAAATGAGGGTGATACTTAAATGTCTAGAAACACTGCAGGGTATTGCGAATCCTGACAGAATGAGAGGGCCACCGCAGTCAGGACGTGATTACAGTTACTATTAAATAGTTCATCCCTTTTTTTCCAACAAAATGTGGCTGGCAAGTGGGAGATAATGGAAAGAGGCAGGAGAGAGGTTTATGTGAGAAGGGAAATGCAGTGAACCTTCTGATACTTCATTGTGTGTAGATGGTAGGTAAGAAGGGAGGTTTTGCTCTGCATGGCTGCAGTGAAAACTGATCTCTTTCAAGAACGAATGAAGATGTATTAACCTTCAGTTGTCTCAGATTCAGGGGTCTGTTAGGACCAGTTTGTAGTTTCTAACCTGTAGATTTTGCTGCAGTGGCTCCTCAACTCCGTCAGTCTGCAGCCTACCCCCTGACAGAAGGGTATCGCTGGGAATTGTCTCTCCCAGCTCTCTACTCCCGGTTCCCCAAAATATTTCAGTTTTGCAAATCACCAGGAAAGTCTTCAGATACTGGCAGTGGTGCACAGATGGTGCTTTGGGAGATTTTTATTTTTTTCCTGTTTCTTGACAGTGTAATATTTGTTGGAAAGGCAGAAGGATGGGCAGCAGAGCAGGCAGGGATTTTCATTGATAGAGTGAATTGATCCTGGGGATTTCTGCCTGATTGCTGTGCTGTGTCGCCCTGTCAGCTTAACCCTTTGGATAGAAGAGTCTTTCCGAATTACTTGGTGACTTATGTTGGGAAATGTTATTAGCTGTGAGCTGGATTTATAGCATACTTGTTTAAATGAGTTAGACACTTAATAGAAATAAAATCACCAACTTACACAGAAATTTGTAGTGACACGTTTGCTAAAAATCCTGTTTCCTTAATAGGTTTATACTGGAGTAAGTTTTGTGTGTTGAGAAGGTATCAACTGCTACACCTCATTTGCCTGTTTAAATTCTGGTTGCTTTTGCATGCCATATTGCAGATCATTTTCATTTCTGTGTTTTCCTCGTTTGAGCTCATTTCTCATTCGTGTTTTTGTCTCATTTGTTTCCATCAGCAAATGCCCAGCACACCAGGGTTTGTGGGATACAATCCATACAGCCATCTGGCCTACAACAACTACAGGCTGGGAGGGAACCCGGGCACCAACAGCCGGGTCACGGTAGGAGAATCAACTATTACATCATCCAGCAAACAACAGGAATTGACCAGAATTGGCTTTAGAGTTAGGTTCTTCTGAATCTTGGCTGCTGCCACTTTTTTATGAAAACAAAAAGCTACTTCTGATTCTTACTCCTCACCCCTACCCTCCTTCCCTTTCACTCTGAAACCTTTTGCAGGAAAATGAACTTTTACTCAGCAGAGAAAACAATGTGGTAATTGTGTATGATGCAGAACTCCAAAAAGACAAACTTTGTGGTCTCCACTGACCACTGCATGCTTAGGGAGAAGTTCTGTAGCGTGGGTGCAAATTCTTGGAGGGGGGGAGCTGCTTATTTTATTGAGGTTTATTGGCACAAAAATAAGAACATTTGCAAACTGGAGATCGTTGGTGGTAGTTGCCTCATCATGCTATTGAGCCACACAAGAGATGCAAGCCTTTATTTTTCTTCCCAGTCCTAGTCTGGTAATAACTGCAAAGTCCCATGTTCAGAAATGATTTTTTCAACAAAAGCATGATAATGCAATAGAATCCTTTCAGACCTTATGTACTCTGTCAGTGTGTGAAAAATGGATTTTATGTTCATTTTTCATGGAGTAAACGCAGTGAGGTGGAGTCAAGTGAGGAGAGAGGTGACAGCTTCTTTCAAATACAGATCAAGTCCTGAGCATTGGACAAGTTAGGAAACAAAAACAGACTGGAAGTGTAACATTTTTCAAAACTAACACATGGAGTAAATCTCTGATGTTTTGTTGTTTGTTTTTTTCTAAAAAGTTTCTGTAATTCTCCTAACTTTAAGGTTTTTCCATGTAAAACTTTCTGTCTCAAAACATCTGATTAGTTTGGAACACGATACAAAGAAAGATTTCTCAAGGAGCAAACATACGGTGCTTTTAATGAAGCGTACTTTTTTTATGCCTCTCTTATATAAACCTTCCTTCAAACTTGATACATGAAGTTCATCTGGTTTGTTTAGAGGAAAAAAAAAAAAAAAAAGAGAGACCTTCCCCATACAAGCTGGAACTTGACTGAAGGTTCTGTCAGAACATGCACTTTTTTTCCTTATACAAGAATAAGTTAGGCTTCGTCTGAGAACTTCCATTGTTTCCGTATGTCGTAAGCATACACAGCCTTCTCTGCCATGCATATATCAGTATATGTATGGTGTCCTTAAATTCCTGTTAATTTAAAAGCATTAAACAATTTCCGTTACTGTTTTCCAAATCCATCTGTATGTGTATATATGTATACATTTTGGTAATGCATATACCTCATGTACATTATTTATACACGATTCTGTAGCATTGTTTCATAGAGCTCCATAAATTCAGCAAACCAAAAAATATCAAGAGGAGAAATTTGACAGCCGAACGTGAGCTGCCGTGGCCAAACAAGTATTTGCTTTCCTGTGGCCGTAGTCCTGACAAATCTTGGAATGCTTTACGTTTTTATGAAAACACTCCCACTTCCTACAGTAAAACTGGCACGTGTGGGTGCGTGAAGAGCCGAGGTTTTCAGAACCTGCAGCTGGCAGGGGCTGTGACCTGACTGCACCATCCAGGAGAGACCCTGCCAGGTGGTCCGTGGGCTGAGGGGACAGGAGGGATGCAGCAGCTTTCCACCATCTACGGCGAGTGCTCAGTGTCCCTTTGTTCAGAGCCAGCAGTGCGCCTGACAGTGCAGACCTGCAGGAAGATCCGAGCACGGGGGGGTTTGGGCAATGAAGTACAGCTTGGGTGCAAATACCGTACACGGCGACGGAGCAGCTGCATAGGGTGCTCTTCTTTTTACAACGACAATTTTAAGTGGCTCCAAATTACCACTGACAATTTTTTCAGACAAATATGTTGCTAAAATTATTTGAAACTGAAAATGCATCTCTAACTTTGTGATCTTAAGCTTGCTCCTTATCTTTTTTTCACCTGTCCAGTAGCCGAATTTGTCAAAACAGGTACAAATAAGTTGCTCATGAGAAGGGAGGAAAGCAGCCTGCTGGGATTGGTGTTCCCGTGTACATTTCTAAGCTGTACTTCACTTTTATTAATATGGAGCCCCTTTGAAGATACAGCCAGTTACTGCTCTGTGAACTGACAGATAAAAGGACAAACGTAAATTGGAAAAACACCACTGTGAGGACCAGCTGTAGTTAGTTCCTGTTCAGTTTGGGTAGTTCGTTCTCGTGCTGTTGCTTGTTCTCTTGGGGGGGGTGTGGTTGGTGTGTGTTACCCACACAAGAATGAGCGTTTTCCAAAACTCGTGTGTATGGAAACTGTCCGGTCATCACGTTAACAAATGGATTTATTCGGTTCTTTTATAGGCTTCCTCTGGTATTACCATTCCAAAGCCCCCCAAACCCCCAGACAAGCCCCTGATGCCCTACATGAGGTACAGCCGGAAGGTGGGTATACAGTGTCAAACAAGTCATCGTAAAATTAGCGTTTGTTTGTGCTAACAATTAATTGCTGTCGTCTTAGTTTCAGCTTCTAAACTTTGACTTCTAACAGCCTGCGTGTTCTTTTAAGGGAATTGTGAAGTACAGATGCGTTGCCCTTCAGAATAAAGGCAGCAGTAGTCTGCTCATGCAGTTGCCAATTTCTGGGGGGAAAAGTTTTCTCTAAAATGCTAATTACTACCACTGTCTCTGCTGACAAGGATCCGCCCTGCCACATTCAGAAGTGCCTGTGACTTACTGACAGAACTTTTTTATGCAAAGGAAGTATTCCTTGCGGTATACTGGGCTTGGTGCAGTGCTGTAGCTGGACTGAAGAGTAGCAATGAGTGGACTTTGCATGTTCTCCTTCACCAACCTAGCCCTGGCAACGTGTACTTCGCTGTGCTATGAACTGGTTGACAGAAAGTAGGAGAGAGGCTCTTGTGGAGTCTGGATTCTGATGGGGCATGGGGAGGGCATGTCAGCCTGTCTGAAGCGGGTGAGCCAGAAGGAAATTCTTCCACTTCTGGTAAAGTATCTTTACCAGCATGTCTGTCAGGCAAAAAAAAACAACAACAAAAAAAAAAAGTCAAGTGGTGCAGCAAGAAATAACACTGGCAGCTCTCCTTTTTTTTCTCCCTATAAAGTTAGAAACTTTTTTGGTGGAGTCAGAACTTGTTGGAACTCAAATTGATCAGCAAGACTGAAAAATATTTTGAAATGTTACATTCTGATCTGAAAAGCTCAGTGCTCTTTATCGTAATCTACTGCCGGATGTGTTTACTCAGTAGCATTTTTTTTTTCCCAGAGATGCAGCGATGTGCATTTAAGAAGAGAAATAAGAGGGTTAAAGGCAATATTCTGATGAAACCAAAGCCATTTCAGCAATTGCCTGTTTCAGTAGATGGCTTCCTACTGACTTCCTGCCCCAGAAAATAACTGAGATAGTTTAGCCAAACTCATTCCTAACTTAATCCTGTTTTTCATGGTGATTCCAGAAAGAACACTGAGATGACAATATAAAATGTTTAATTTGGAAGTATTTAGATATCATTAGTAAAGCTCCAGCTGTTTCTGTTAAGGTCTGGGACCAAGTGAAGGCGTCCAATCCTGATTTGAAGTTATGGGAAATTGGCAAGATTATTGGAGGAATGTGGCGAGATCTCACTGATGAAGAGAAGCAAGAGTATTTGAATGAATATGAAGCTGAAAAGGTAAATGGAAGAAATCTGGGATGTTTATTACAGCTGATTCTTCTAGGAACTGGTCTGAGAAGAAAAATTCATCTTACCCGTGCAGTGGTGTATGAGGCATTCACGAGACCCCTGTATGTAACTTAAATGGAAGTATGTCCTGACACGTCTTTTAGATTTTTTTAAATAACTGTTCATCAGCTGTGACTGGTCAGTTTTTAGACCTAATTCAAAATGAAGTATTTATAATTGAGTGTCGATTTTTAACTGTTTAATGAGTGGATTTGATTGTACAACATCAGTATTGAAAAGATTATCTCAACACCAAAATCCTCTTTCAAAACTGGTGCTCTGCAACTACTGCAATTGTCATGAACGTGTTCATAAAAGACTTCCAGTCACGTAGAGTTTGGTTTTCGTGGTGTAATCTGGTGTAACTCCACGCTATGGCGTAGTGGTTTGTTTCTTAGTAGAAAAATGCTACCACTTTCAGGGTTTCCTTGTGATTTTGTTTCGGTTTTATTGATCTTCATGACAAAAGCTGACAGCTGCCTCGTGTGTCCAGGTTGGTAAGTGGTGAGGACCTTCACAAGCCTGTTACTGTCGTCCCAAGGTACGAAGGGAAAATGTTCCAGCTGCTGTGTGGTGCTTGAACCTGGTAGGCATCTGAGGCTGTGTATAACCTGCTCACATCTAAGCTGGTTTTATTCCAAGTCAATAGAGAAGTGCTTCAAAGCCAGATGCTCTTAGTTGGAAAAAAATCAAGGAATTCTATTTTTAAACTTGGTAATGATGTTTAGATTGTAAGCTCCTTGGAGCAGGGGCCACCTTGTTTATACTTTTGCAGTGCCAAGGTAGAAGGATTCCAGTTGTAATCATAAAGAACACAAGACGTTTAGCTGCTTTTAACAATATTGTAGATGATATCTCATTTTTCATTGGAAATATCTCAGATCACTGTACAAAATCTAGACTTGGCAAATTTTAAAAGTGAGATTAAAGAAAGCAATTCAAAGGGAAAAATACTTCAAAGAAGGTGAAAATAGTGATGCAGTCCTGCTACCAGGAGGAGACAGTAGTCTGGCTGCAGCATTCTGTGTCACCCCAGTGCAGGGATGGATCAAAGAACGGAAAAATCGTAAGTTGTTTTGAAAAGTGGTTCATGACATGCTGGAATAAGGAAAGAGAAGAAATCAGAATCAAAGATCTAGTTAGAACTCCAGAGAATTGTTAAGAGTATTTTAAGTTAACTCATTTTTTTTAATCTTACCAGAGTTTGTCTGTTCATAAATGCCTTGTTCTGAGGTGTTTGAGTTTTAAATCTCAGAAACCAAAGCTTCCGTAAGGCTTCTCGGGTCTGACAACTGAAATGCACCTAAAAGCCCAGCTAGTGTTTCTAAAACACGAATGACTGTGGAAAAGTTCTAGAAGAGAATGTGGCCGTTTGTGTATGGGCAGATGATTCCCAAGAGCTTTGTCTGTGTAACTCCGGAGTGAGTTACACGGGCGGCGGTTGTGGTCGGTGCGAAGTTGTGCCGTGGTGCGATCAAAGCGTGTTGTCCCGTTTCAGATCGAGTACAATGAGTCCATGAAGGCCTACCATAACTCCCCCGCGTACCTCGCCTACATCAACGCCAAAAGCCGCGCCGAGGCGGCGCTGGAAGAGGAAAGCCGGCAGCGGCAGTCGCGCATGGAGAAGGGGGAGCCCTACATGAGCATCCAGCCGGCAGAGGATCCGGATGGTAAGCGGAAGGGAATCCCTGTGCGCGTCCAGCGAGACGGTCCCCTTACAGGACCGACTGTAGGGGAACGGAACACTGCCCGGGTACAACCTCCACAGTGCTTCACGGCTTCCTTTCTGGTTTGGTTCCTTTAATACTGGTTTTCATTATCACACTTGTTCGTACAGCTGACAGCTGACTTGGTCTCGTTTCCAAAGACTAAGGTGGCAAGCCAGGGGCAAAAATTCCTACCCTGAGTTACGTGTGCGGCACTGCTTAGTGTTCAAATCAAGCCTGCTTAAAGCTCTGCACGGTCTTTAACGTGTGCATGATAAAAGGCTGAGATGCCCGAGTGAATCCAGCTCGAATGGAATTTTGTGCTTTGTTGCCAGAGGTACGTAATTCTGACAGGCAGAGCTCGGGGGTGATTCAGAGCACCTGAACTTCATGTGCTCAACAACTGTCATTTTGTTTAGAAAATAAGTTGCCCCTGCTGTTGACAAGTTGATGAGAAAATTGTGAAGGTTTATTTGACTGCAAGGAAGTGCACCCCACCCAGTGGGAAAACTCGGACTCGTACACCTGATGTCTGCTTTTAAATTCACGACCAAATACTTGTTGAAACCTGAGGGTGAAAAATGTACTCAGTTACACCCTTTTTTTTTCCCTTCCCTCTTGTAAAAGCACACCCTTGAGATAAAGCTCATGGCAAACAGCACTTTCCCCAGTGTGAGGGTATTGCAAAATTTCTGTGACTGTTCCAGTCGCTGACGTGAACAAGTGATTTCTGTGATAGAAACGTTGCTTCTGTCCGATCCCGCGCGAGGATCAACAGCTTTGAGCACAAAAGGAATCTGATTAAGGGGACAAAGGCACTCCTTTAAGGACACCAATTTGCTTCACACTTTGCCTCTTGCTAATCTGTTGTCCTCCCACTCCACTGTTTTTCTCTTTTTGCTTTGTTTAATCAGATGCCTCAATGAGAAAGTGAACATAACACTTTGGAATAAAGCGGATAGAAGATAACTAGTTTAATTAAAGCTTCTGCGGTAAAATTTGCTGGCATGGCACGTTAGGATTCTGCTTAAGACTTCTGTGAATAGTTGGAGAGTAATCTCTGTTAGGGAGACTTGATGTAAAATAAATTCAGCTTCTGGAGTTTTCCACGTGACATCATTCTGGAAGATAGTGCACGCTTGTTGCTTAACATTTTAATACTCACCTAAACATGAATTGTGCTCACAGGAGTTTCTTCTGAGGTCGTTTCCTCACCAGTACTTGTTGCTGTTTAACTCCTGTGCTTTAAGTTCTGATTCGTTTGACTCGAAGTTTTTTTGAGTCTGTTTTGTAGATAAGTTCTTGATACAAAACCTGCAGGCTGTGGTTTGGTCTTTCTTACGTTGAAAGGCGTCGCCTGCCTTCCTTGAAGAAACACGGAAAGGCAGCACAGGAAGGCTGGTGTCTTCTATGGGCTGGAGGCTTCTGAGTGCTGCTAGATAAGGAAAACACGTCGTTTTGTTCTGATTTGTAGCATCAAACTGAATTTTACTTTTAAAATGAGTACCTAGTACAATCCCTAAGGCTGTAGCTCGTGTTAAATTCTGTAACTAGATTAAAATTGTCCAAGTTCAATATCGTGCCATAAATTGGAGGCTCTTTTAAATTGATCAGAGAGGAAAAAAAAATCCTGACCTGAAATATTGTTAGTTCTTCTTTCAGATGCATGTCAGACAAGACAGTTTACTTCCTGTTGGGCTGCCTTTAATCTCTTCTCTCCGCTTAAAAGGAGACCAGCACTTGACCTGTGTGCTTGTGTACTTTTTGTCCTGAAGTGTATTTTTTTTGCAGTAACTGTTCTTTAGAGAACTGCATTTACTAAAAAAAAATATATATATAATTGACTACTCTTACTACAGTACTATGAATTTTCAGTGATGAGTAAACGTGTATCACTGCTTTGTGCTTTCGCTCCTCAGTGTTTCAAAAACCACCTTTTTGATCTATGCTGTAAAGCTCATTTATAGAGGAGTTCCTCTCCCGTCGGTGTTTTGCCCTGGATATCCTTCTGGTAACACGATTCATCAGGAATGTGGGGTTTTATTGGTGTATTAGTAGTCCCTCTTACTCGGGAAATGTGGAAAGCAACACAGTAAGCAACTAATTTCAGACAAATGGGAAATGCATGTAAGGCCATAGCTGTTAGAGCCGTGCCAGGGAAAAGGGAGTTCTGTCCTCATGCTGTCTTTTTTTTCCCTGATTGCCCGATGTTCTATGTGTTGCTGTGAACTTGTGACATGACAACTGGTGTTCGGGTTTGTTTTGGTTTTCCTTAGTGGTAATGTGGGTACAGTGTCATTCAACTGGGTACTTATTTTGTGGGATTAAAGCAGCTGCACTTAAAACTCGTTTCAGATTACGACGACGGGTTTTCGATGAAGCACACAGCCACAGCTCGTTTCCAGAGAAACCATCGTCTCATCAGCGAGATACTGAGTGAAAGCGTGGTGCCCGACGTCCGCTCTGTTGTCACTACGGCCAGAATGCAAGTTCTTAAACGCCAGGTTCAGTCTTTGATGGTTCATCAGGTAAAGATAAACGACACGAAGGCGGCTCAAACATCGTGGTGTTGGGCTGTACTCCAAGTATCGGATCATTTGATGATCTACATGACCATTCTTGTTGGGTGTCCATGTCCTCTACGAACAGCTAATCTCAGGTTTTGTTGGGAGGTGCAAGGTGTGAGACCTCACCCTCCCCCCCCCCCCCCCCCCCGTGCTCTTTTGTTATCGAGAGTCGTGTTAAACTGCATTTTGTTCTTTAGGATGTCTTAAGTGCTAATTCCAGAGCTCTTCATTATTGCACATAACCCTGCCATTTGTAGTGTAATCTTCTGTTTAATAGGTCCAGGTAGAGGTGCGAGTTTAGGTAGCTTGTGACTCATCATCTTCTTTGTAACGATTCTTTATTACAGCAAATCCTCCCTATTGTAACATTTTTCACTGCAAGTTAAGTGCACACGAGGAAATGTGGCGAGGTCACAACTGCACTTTTCGCCCAGCTTCGACAGGGCACATGCCTGTGCTTCCACACAGCCTGTTAACAGAAGAACTCTGTCCGTGTGGTCAGTGCACACGCAGATGAAGGAAACTGAGAGACCAGAATGAGACAGAGATTTGTTGCTTTTTCAAATTTAAACAAGAACATTCAGGGGTGGAGAGGGGTAGTATCCCTTCTTTCCTTTGCATTGTGGTCTTTCTCCATTAGAGAATGTAACTGATGAGTTTGTATATACACCTATGGGGGTATAATATGAAAGAAAATGTGTAGATTTTATGCTGAAGATTCACCTCAAATATGTAACTGTTTTTCATTTATAATGTGCCTCACCAGTCCGGAATTACTGCACAGAGCCTTTTATTTTTCATACTTTTCAATATGAACTTCTTAGCTATTGGGTATTGGATCAAGGAAGGCATAAAGATGTTTATGTATTATATGGGTATATTTGAAAATATTAGTCTAAATATTTTTCTACGTAGCTGTAAACTTTATCCTGTTCTCCAGATGACTGCATAATAAAGTTCTTACCATTTTTTTCATTTTCCAGCGCAAACTAGAAGCTGAGCTTCTGCAAATTGAAGAGCGTCACCAGGAAAAGAAGAGGAAGTTCTTGGAAAGCACAGAATCCTTTAACAACGAGCTTAAAAGGGTACAACTCGCTTTTCTCCACTTACTCTGAGCAATGTGCTAGTTACCCGTTTGTACAAGTGCTCTACCTGCTTCTGTTCAGTTCTGTATTCAGTTACATTTAGCTCCTTGGCTGCTGCCCTAGTGGGGGGTGTTAGAAAGAGCAGTGTTTGCATTTCATGCTCCTTCAGTGACCTTTAGTGGTGACACTCAGCCAGTACAGTTTTCAAAGTGCCTTCAGACTGGCTGAGTTCACTAGAGAGCAGCACTGGGAAGGTGGCCTGAAGCCACTGAGAACATCCTGCTCTGTCCTTGGCTGCGCTCAGATAACAAGGTTTAGGTTGTTTCTTTATCCCTTTTTTTTTTGTGTGTGTGTTAATATGCCTCCATCTCCCTCCCTAGTTACTGAAGGTTTTAATGTAAACTTTGTCAAATCAAAAGAATTACACTGCATGTAGAAATATTGAACTCAAAATTGGGGTTTACTGATGTTTTGTTTTTCAGTGTAACTGGGGTAGTAAAAGCTTTTGTGTCTGTTTTTTTTTTGTAATTGCTAGTTATGCAGTCTGAAGGTGGAAGTGGACATGGAAAAAATTGCAGCTGAAATTGCGCAAGCTGAGGAACAGGCTCGCAAGAGGCAGGAGGAAAGGGAAAAAGAAGCAGCTGAGCAAGCCGAACGCAGTCAGAATAACGTAGCGGCTGAGGAGGAACAGGCAGCTACCAAGACAGAGGAGAAGAAAGAGGAGGAGAGTGCTCCAATGGAGACAGGTAACTGCATTTGAAGATCAGCTTCAGAAGCCTCGAAGGACCAGCATTAAAGTCTCTCTGTAGAGGCTCAGCTGAGCCAGGAGTGCCCTGTGTTTCTGCTGTTGGTGGGAAGAAAGGCTTCCAAGGAACAACATCCAGAATAGTTAACTTCGTCTTGGTGAACACAGGTGTTTGCTTTCTCCTCATGAAATTGCCCCTTTTAAAGAGGGGAGAGGATGAGATACCAGAAAGCTCTATGTAATGCTTTGTGCTTAATGTAAGGGGAAAAAGAAAGGTTTTCTAAACCTAACTCACCTTCTGGACCTTGGTTAGGTATGAGCAGCTGAGAGTGCTCCCTTGTCCTAGCGTCAGTGTCTGGCAAGGACGATAGAACTGCCCCTCTTCTGTGCTGCACTTACAAGCTGATGTGCAGCTTTTTTCCCTGCTCTGTGCAGTGACATCAGAAAATACTGCTGTATTTATTTAAGAGTGTTGATGGCTCCTGAGCATCTCCGTGAGTCACTGCTGTACCAGCATGGGTGGGAAGGGAAGGGGACCAAGGAGTTGTTGTGCTTCTGGTCTGATGCAGCACACTGCCTGCTTGTGGCTGGGCTTCTGGGGCCGGGCAGCTGCAGGTGGCTTCCAGAACGCAGTGCAGCAGGACCACACACATCCTGAGCACCGAGAGATCCTTCAGAGCTGTGCCTGCTACTGCACGTTCCAAGTGACAGAAATGGCTGCTGTGGAATACTCATATTCATTACAGATTCTCTTTCTTCCTAAATTATAATCGCATAGCCTAAATAAATGTATTGGCATGTTAGTGACACTGAGAAATCTCTTGTTGCAGAAGAGCCTCACCCAGAAGAGAGCACAGAAAACCAGCAGAATGGTGAAGAAGGAACATCTACCCCCGATGATAAGGAGAGTGGCCAAGAAGGGGTCGACAGCACTGCCGAGGAGGGAACCAGTGACAGCAACACTGGTTCCGAGAGCAACAGCGCGACCGTTGAAGAGCCTCCCGCAGACCCCATCGCTGACGACAGTGAGAAGAAAGAATAAACATTGACTCGTTCCGTGTGTCTCTGTAATGAAGTACTGTTTTGATTTCAAAATGTTCTAGGCGGCTGTCGTATCGTCCTTCCCTGTATCCCGTGTCTCCAAAGGACGCTGGGTTTTAATAACATGTCAGAATATCAGCAGAGCAACTTCAAGGGCCTGTTAGAGGCACAGGGTGTCTTGCAGAGGCAGAAAAGTAAACCTCATGTCTCCAAACAAGGCTGTACGACATGCAGAGGTGCCTACTATCGCTTGGGATTTCTTCCCTAGGAAGATAGCACTGGGTCTGGGTTTTGTGTTGGAAATCCCTTTCTTCTGGTTACGTGACCACGGTGAAAACGTGGCCCTTGTCGAAGCCCCCTGTTGGTCCGTGGTGGGGGTGAGGTGCCGGTGCACATCACCGCGCTGCCGCGGCCCCGGCGCTGCGGAGGGACTCGCTCTGCCCACGCGCCCGCTCCGCGGGACGCTGCGTTTGCAGCCGGGGGGGCTGAGGTGGCAGCACGGCTGAGAAATGCAGTTCCTGGCACCGAGGCACCCTCAGACCACCGTCAGCATTGAGCAGAGACGCGATCCCTGTGCTGGGTACAACCTGGAGCGTTTCCTTGATCCAACAAAACCAAACCCCCCGCGGCGCAGCGTGTGTGACCGGTGCTGCGCTGGTCTCTCCGAGTAAATCACGTATCTTGGGGTTTTCTCTGTGATGCGGGATTCTCTGCAACATTAGTCTCTGCTTTTCTTTCCCAATTCCCTCCTTTATTTGCCCCGGAGATACCCTGGTGTGGCCTCAGCCGGCGGGATGGCAAAGCACAAAGCATTCCGACACCTACTCGTGCTCTGAGCGGGCCGTCACTGACACAGCACAGTAAAAACCAGTGGGTGTGCTTGCCGTGAGCTTCCAGAACCGCTGGGAACTCGCCCAATGTCCTGAAAATGCCACATGTTGCCCTGGATAAGCAGAAGCCCTACTGAAGGGAAAAAACCCCATTTAATTGCAGCAGCAGATACGAGCCGTTTCATGACTTTGCGACTGTAAGAGAACACGTGATGCGTATGCTTCAATAAACCAGTATGTTTTTATGGAATAGTGGGTACATCGGATGGTGATGTTTTTAAATCCTTTTGGTCTTTTTTTTAAATAGTCTAAGAATAATAAAATCCAACATGTTTGGCTTTTTTAAACTTACAGTGGTCTGGTTCTTGTCTTTTAAGGTAATGCCTGTATTTGATTTGGGGCTTTCATCAGCTGTTTTCCATCTTAAGCCCAGGGAAGAATAAAAACATGGAATTCATTGCTGAAACTGCACAGCTCCGGTGCGGCAAACGCTCGTCCTGGAACTGCCTTTATCTGTGCAGCAGCCTTGGTTTCGAAGGCCGTTTGCGTAGATGTAAATAACAGTTAATTATTGGCAAAAACAGGGTGTGTTGCAGCGCAGGGTGTGTACCTGGATGAGTAGGTGTCATCTGCAAGGGTAAAAGCGCTTCTCCAAGCACAGAAAAGCCCCAGAACGAATGCCCGGTGGGCAGCTCTGAGCACTGCCCGACCCCGCGGTGCCCAGTGGAGATGCCTGCAAGGGGCACGAGCAACGGGGACCAGGCGCAGGAGCGGGACCTCCTCAAGGAGGACCAGCCTCATGAGAACCTGGCTCCGTGGAGATGCTCCTGCAACATCCCAGTCTGCAGCTGGGACCAGGAGCCTGGAGCTGGCTCCACGCCTCCAGCTGACCCTCCACAACCACCTCCAGCAGTGAGCAGCTAATCAGAGCTCCTGATGAGCCCACACGCCCACCCCAAGGTCCTCAGCAGGACCTGAAACCCTCCCACGAGGAAGATGGAGCAGATAAAGCCCATCAGCTTGTTGTGCCTTTGCTGTTGGGCTCGCTGGGGGTGGGCACCTGCTTCCCTTGTGTTTGGGAGCTCCTGGAGCCCTGCGGCTCCTTCTCCCTCCCCCTGTGGTGAGTGTCCCCCGGATCCCCCCGGGGTGGGGGGTGGCTGTGGGTGCTGTGGGGCCCCCTGAGGGTGCCTGTGCTGCTGGAGACAGGCTGGGGTCTCCTCTGGGGGTGCTGAGCCATCTCCCACGGGGTGATGAGAGCTGCTGAGTCCTGCACACCCACCCACAGGGAGCTGATAAGGAAGAGAGGAGACAAATCCAAAACACGGCATCACAGCGAGGGAGTTGTTTTCTTTGGTTTGTTTTTCTCTTCAAGAAAAAAAATAGGCTTTTTTTGAGAGTCTGACTCATGCTTTGTGACCTCTGACATCACCACAGCTCTGCCATTTGCTTTGTTCTGCAGGTAAAATCAAGTAGGCAAAGGTTCTCTTCTGTATCGGGTAGTTCTCAAAAATATGCTTTTATCTCACCACAAAAATAGACTTGGTAAAAGTTATGATGAAGCCTGGTTTAAAAAATTACTCCTAAAGTTTTTTGGATATTATTTTTTTTTGCATTACTGTAATTATCAGATTTTATCACCCCCAAAAACCTTCTGGTCTACAAAACTGAACTATAATAACGGGTACACAGCATGGAGCAGGCCCCAAAGGATAAATAATGAGAGGTATTTCGGTGTTAACGTGTGAACTGGGCACCTGGTGAGACTGTTCAACAGCAATTCAACGGGCGGAGGGCTTCGCTCCCGCTGAAACCCCCAGCTCTCAGCCTCTTAGAGCTTTGTGCACCTCAACACCCTTCGAAAGCACGAACCAACACACGTGATGGACGTTAGCTTCCCGTGAAAGACAAAAGTCTCATGGCCGTGCAGCAGTTAAACTTTTAAAAAAAAAAAAAAAAAAATCTTCTGGAGAAATTAAACAAGGGTTTAAACAAAAAAAAATCACCTGAGCATCACACGGGGTAGTCTTGCAAAGCTCATCGGCTTCCAGCAAAATGAGGACTCGAACGCAGTGCTTACCCAGGGGATTATCCCTATGGAAGGAAGGAATAAAACAGATGAGTAGAGCTTTAGAGGGATAAAATATCAAAGCCCAGATGGGATAAAATATCAAATCCCAGATAAAATAAAATACCAAAGCCCCCAGGCACAGAGGGGGCCGGGGCAGTGGAGATACGAGCTGCCGGGCAAAGCATCACACTGCTCCGACGCACAGCACCAGCGGAAGGGCCCCGTTTCCCCATTAATCCCAGGTGGGAAGGGGGGGCTGGAGCAGCTCTGGAGCTCTGTGAGGGGACGTTCACCCAGAGACACGCACTGGTGTGGCAGTAAGGTGGGGAGCAAGGCAGCTTCTGAGAGGGGGGACGTGCTGCCGGTTACACCGACGCCTCCACATCAGTGGCGCATCCCCTGCTCGCAGCTGAGCGGCGGTTACAGGTTTCTACCTTCACATAGATTATGGCAAATATAAATTAAAAGCATTAAAAAGAGCTTGGAATCTCTCTTCTTCCAACTTTCTAACAAGGCAGAGCTGCAGTGAGAAATGCTTCATCTGACGAAGGGATCCCCTGGAAGAATCCTGTGCAGAGGCACCGAGAAAGGCTCTTTCCAGATGGATACCTTGGGATGGGGAGAAGCCCTTCACTGGAGCGTGGGCGAAGCTTTAGGTGGTGTCTGCCCCGGGGAACGCTCAGGCTTCCAGCACTGCCTTCAGAAACGCCGGATGGTGGTTGGAGTCTCTCGGTGTCCCGTACCAGAACATGGAACCACTCTGAAGCTGCGTCCCTGCACAAATGGCAGAAATTCAAATATTAGCCCTAGATTTGATTTTTCAATTTCTCTTGGATAAACGTGACCGCAGAGAAGAGGGCGGACCCAGTTCTGCACCAGCGAAAGGTCTGTACGGGCTGATGGCAGGAAAAGCTCCGTTAGGAATCTCCCGGCCCGGCACGCGCTCTCTGCCGCCTGGACACGGAAAGAAGCCACGTCTGGCTCTGCACCTGGGACTTGTTTTCCCAGGGAAACCCATGGAATCTCCACTTTGCTCCTGGATAACTCGACCGACCCTGCTCAGCAATGCTGCCACAGCCATTCCGTCAGTCGATAAAGGTCATTAACAGTTACACTAATTTAACTGTCAGTGTGAATTAAGCGAAATTGAATTAAGATCACGTTAATTCTGAACAGGATTGTCTCTGTGTGGGCTTAATGCACTTCAACTCACCCACTTTAGTCTGTGCATGTAACTTTATCAGTACATCCTTGCACACTTGAGGAAAAAAAAATCAATCTGGAATGCAAAGTGTGTTAGTAACAATTTCTGGGATTTTTGAGTGCAAGGGTTAAATAACTTTCACTTACTGTCAATGTTTTGTACCACAAACTGTCTCCTCTGCTTAATCCAGCACCTGGAGCCCTGGATTTGAAGTCTCCTCTACGTAGGCAGAGTTACTGACAGCCATCCGTGCAAATCTCTTCCCAGTGGGATCTGGACTGACCAGCAGTGCTTGAAAGCAGGGATCCTGCTCCGGTCTGGGGCTGTGCCTCGCTGTTTTTGTTCTCAGTTCCCTTCTTTCGCTTTGACACATTTTTTCACAGTCTTCAAGGGGTTTTTTGAAGTGGTTTTGCAGTTATCGGGCTGATGTCTTATTTTGTTGTAAATTATCACGTACAGCTTCACTTGCGAGTTATAAAAGTCTGTAATTTCTGTAAACAGGTAGTTTCAATTTGCTTTTTTTCCACTCGATTCTATTAAAAAGGAAAAAAAAAAAAAAAGGCACTTTAATCCTGGCACCAACTCCCGAGTGTCAAAAAAAAAAAAAGCCAAACCAGGAGGAGTGACAGTAAAAACAGAAACCAAGTGAAAAATCACAATATGATTTTTTTTCATTATTATTTGTTAAGCCCAGGGATGAAGTATGTCAGCTCTGTGATGGAGAAGACTGGATGAGCTCTTCCTGGAGAACCCACTGATGGGATGATTCTCTGTTTCTCTCTCCAGTCTTGTTTCGAAGACCGCAGGGGACTGGTGTCCCATCTCACACCAGTAACACGGTACCACAGGCTTGCAGGAAGGACGTTTGCCGCACGGCCCGCGGGCACTTCAGCCCTCGAGCCTTTTAGGAGACACAACGCTCTCTCTTTTCCTCCCCAACCAACTCACTGCTCACTAATGTTTGACATCCTGTGGGACCTTCCCGGCAGTTGGCCCACCTGTGTGGGAACGGGGTACAGCGAAGGCTTCAAGACCCTCTCTAGACCCAACTGGTGGTTGTGCACCCTCCCCAGCGCAGTACCCATAGCATCCCAGGAGTTTTTCTTCCTATTTTGTCTCTCCTATCCTTTCCCCATGTGTCATTCTGCGGTGACCACAGTCTCTTTCACGCTAGTTCAGGCCAGAAAGATGCTTTTGTTCATCACAGGCCCCCCCGTATACGACCGGACCCGGTGGCGTGGGCAGCCAACCTGACCCCTCCCCACTGGCACCTCCGGGTCCGTGTCCCTCGGCACAGCTCAATTCCTGGACTGCAGGGGCAGGAAGTTGCTTTAGCGCAGAGCAGATGCCAATCTGGTAAAACTGGGGGTTTTTCTCTCCAAAAAAGAACTGGAGAGAAAGGCCACGGTCCATGCCATGACGCAGGCACGAAGCCGGTGAATTCCCAGTGATACCATGCGTGTGCCCTTCCCTCCTGTGGCTGACCAACAGCCAACACGGGCAACGGCACGTCCCCGACAGCAGCCTGCGGGCTGCGCGGAGCACATCCACTCTCGGGAGGATAAGGATCTTTTAATAACCTCATGGTGAGATCATAATCATGAGATTTTTATTTCAGGGCATCCCCTACAACCACTCTAAGAACTCCTCTCCCAGCTCGGTGCCGCTCTTAATGTCAGGAATTTACTCACAATTTCATTTCTGCATTTCGTTTGCTTGAGGAACGACTGTGTCAAAGCCCGTCCCGCACGAACCTACTGACTTCACGCCACGGCTGTCCCTGGGTGCCCCCCAAACCCAGCTCAGCAGCTCCAGAGCGGAGAGGGGTGCCAGAACCGGAGGTGGGAGATCCCGAGCGTCTCGGTGTGGCATTGCCCGGCAAAGCAAAACAGCAGAGGAGACGTCAGGGCCCCTCCCTGGCGTCAGAGAAGGGACGTTACTGGGAAGTGGGCAGGGGAGGAAGGCTCACCCTTAACTCACCAGTGCTTCTGTCGGGGTGACTCTGGCTTCCCACGGCCAAGGGGAGAACACCTTCCTGGTGGCTTCGGTCAGTGAGCTGAGAGCAGCGGGACGTGGTCGGTGTTTCCTCGGGTGCCCCACGCTGTCCTGCCCTGCGTGGGGTGCGGGGAAGGACAGGTCAGCAGCTTGCCAGGGACCCACGACAGCCGGGTTTGACCTGTGCTGGTGTTATTGCGTGCGAAATCGTCAGAGCTCGGCCCAAAGCCGGGCTGCAGCAGTGTCAGTGTGCTTACCTGAAACCGCTCGTGCCGCGCGAGCCAATGCCTGACGCGGTGCGGGGGGCTCCTGTGCAGCCACGGGCACAGCTGCCCGCAGCTGTGGCACTCTCCACCTGCTGAGAAACGGATATTTGAAAGTCTGTTTCCGTCTCAATTCACTTAAAGCAAAAATTAGTGGAAAATGCAGGAAGGCTGCGAATTCAGGATGTAAAAGCATCTTGCGCTGTGCTTTTCTCACCGCCAATTACGCCTTGCTCAAGTGTGGTGGAGCCTCACGAGTTCAGCTTCCTAAGATCACACCCCTGTTACCCCCTACAGCCTGTGCGTGCTGGCCAGCACCAGCCCCTGCCAGGCACTGGCACCCCCTCTGTCTTGGGATGCCCATGTCACTCGCTGGAAGGAGAGGCTGCAAGAATTCCAATTTTGCATAAAGGACATGGATGTGAAATGCAGGAACTGAATTCCTCTGAGCTATTTCATTGCTGAATGAGTTGCAATGTACTGTCAGATCAATTCAAGATCACACGTTTCAACTCAGTTCAGCAAATTCAATGTTTCAGTTGAAGTGGAACCCATCTGAACTGAAATCTTTCTTTCTGAGCAAACTTCCTGTGGAATTTATTAGGACCTGCATTTTCTTTTCAGAAGTCATATCGATGAACAACTGCCATCTCACTCTAGCACTGCGACCTGAGCAACAAATTTTAATCACTGGTTTCCACTCTTCTTGCAGCAGAGTAACCTAGGTTCTAACACGAGACTGAAAATACCTCGCAACTTCATTTATTTTTTTTTATAATTAATTTAACTTTAGGGTAACAACTGTGTTCTAGCGAGCAAACAGCACAGTTGGCATCGATCAGGCCTGGCACTGTTGAGAAGTGCGGAACGTTTGTTCATGTAGGACACATTTTTGTGAAAGATGGCTCAGGGAGCACGCACGTTACAGGGAACATGTCAAAGAGACTGAATCACTAAGGCATGAAATAGAATGCAAATACACACAGTCGAATTAAGCAAAGCTTTAATAAATGTTTGGGGAACTCCCCAGGTACAAAACATGACTGTACAAGAAGATTCGGTGTTGTAAAGACAGAGCAAACTGTTTGTTTTATAGTATTCCCATTCTTTTTTAAGGAAAACAATTTGTTTGAATCGGCTCCAACAACACAGGACTTGGCAAGTACCAAAACTTTGAAGTCAAAGCTTGGGAGTAAGTGCAGAAAACAAACCACAACCCATCTGCCTCCTTGCTCTCATCTTTGCCTTCAGCCACCACGGGTCCGGGGACGGACGTGCCGGGACGCTCCTCCAGCCCCTTCCCCGCTCCCTGGTCGCGGTGGGAGCGCAGAGCACACCGAGGCCATGGTGCCTGTCTCCGTACCCACCCCCCCCCAGGCAGCACCGTGACTGCGTTTAAAGGCTTTTTACACCCACCATTTCTCAGTACGCTGCCTGTACCTGAGAGAAGCCTTTCATCTCTAGTCCTCCCTAGCGGAAGCGGTTAAAAGATAAACCTCTCACAGGCAGCGTCCCTGCTTGGATAATGGATGAACAAAAGCAAAACAGAGCAATAAATAGAGTCGCAGAGATGCGAACTGCACCTGCCCGCCGAGCTCGGGCGCAAGCGAGCGCGCTGAGAGCCGGCGGTGTGCGCCTGGGGAGCCGCCGGGTGAGGACGGGGGGATCCCGCATCCCAAGTGCCCCGCTGCGGGGTGAGGGTCTCGGTGGCACTGGCCGACAGAGAGGGAAACACCCAGAAGGTCTTTAAGTGAGAGATGGGCTGGCAACACATCTAAGGAGGGTCTGAAACTGTGCACGGGTGTTCACGCAGGATGTGAGTCCATCCACAGGATCCTCGACTCCAGACACGTTTAATTGGGGCTCGCGAGGGCCGGGGGGTGACACATCCGGCTGCGCGTCGCCGCAGTCGGTGTTAACGGCAGGGCAGCAAGTGGTCAGTAGTTTTGGGATCAGACTCTTGCATGTGCTCAAACTCTACCGAAGTCTTGCTTTGGCTGTGGTTAACCACTACCTTACGTTACAATAATTTTAATAGAAACATCTCACCGTAACGTTCTTTTCTTTTTTTAACAACACAAAATCTTCAGATCTTCCAGTGCTAAACTACGCCGGAGGGAAACAAGTCAGCTCTCCCTGAGCAAAAGGTGTTTGTGTTTCCCAAGCGCCACGGGCTGTCGCACACTCAGCGGTGATGCTGCTTCAACGCTTCGGAAAGGCATCGCTCAGCACACGATTTCTGCCCCGCCGCTGGCTGCGGTGCTGGTGCTGACACAACTGATCAACCCACCGAACGCAGCTTCTCCGCTCCTGCAATTCCTGTCCCATGGAGTGGTCGGGTAACTGAGTGAGACACTGATCACCCTGAAAAGACAGTGATCCATGAGAGCCAGCGGCTGCCTGGCACGGCTGCCTTTTGTAGCAGCTCTTCAATTGGTTACTCATCGGGTGCAGAGCAAATGTATTGTCTCTAAATCAGCCTAAATGCAAGGCAGGTAGGATGGGCTTTCCTCGATTTCAATTTGCTGGAGCAGAATAGTGCCTTTTTCCATGTCTCCCAGCCACACCAACATTGCCTGAGTTGCATTCTCTCTCTCTTCCACGAGACGGGTCTTTCTGGCTGGTTTTGGAAGTTCCCTGATGGGTGAACTGGCTCGTGTGGGTCCATCCTGAGCTGCTTCACCCTCCTCCAGCACCGCACAGGTTACCTGCACGCAGAACTCCAGGGGAAGCCCCGAAGTGCCAGGTGCTTTAGAACCCGTGAGAGGCTGTGAGCTCTGTCGGGATCCATCCTGGGATGCTTCGCTCTCCCATCTGCCCTGGCTGCAGTAACAGCATCGACGTCTTGTAAGAAGATGCAGGGGACGATGCCAAAGTGAACACTTTGAGTCACCCTGGAAGGAAAGTGAGTTCATGAGGAGCTGGTGATGCTTCCACCTGTTAGAGGGGCCTGTTCCAAGAGCGGGGGTCTGTCTTGGAGAGCTGCAAAGCTAAAGCCTCTGATTTGTATTGAATCTGATCCATTTAGGAGCAGGGTCGGGTGAAGCGACTCCCCGAGAGGGCAGGGACCGGAGCTGACAGTGCTGCTGGTCCTCCCCGTCTGTGCCCTGAGGTCTGACACTTCTGCAGCAACGTGATGGTGGGGAAGGCGCGGGACCACAAAAGTGCAAAACCTTTTGAGGAAGATGGTGCACGCTGATATTCAGCAGATGGTAACACAAAAACACCCAAAAGCAGAAAGAGGGGGGGAAGTCCATTTACCCACTTGAGTTGCTGACAATCCAGAGGATGCTGCCAGCGTGTGGGAGGGCAAAGGGATGCCAGCTGCTGGCAGTCTTGCCTGCACACCGAGATTTTATTTCACATGGTAGCTGAACACCTTCCCCAGAAAGGATCTGGTGGAGGAGATGGGGATCCTCCCTGTTTCCTACAGCACTGGGTGCTGGTGGATGCTCCGGCAGACGAAGCAGGATCTGCTGTGCAGAGGAGAGGTGACAAGAAAGGAGACTGTCTCCTCTTGTCCCACCACCACAGACAATTTCTCATGTGTCAGTGCAAAAGCAGAACCCGCTTCACCTCACCGAGTCTCAGCAAAAAGCGCGGCACAGAGCACGGCTTTCCTGTACTGGTGAACGCGGGAGGAGGAGGAGGAGGAGGAGGAGGAGGAGGAGGGTCTACTAAATGTCAGTGACACCAGGGTGTGTCATGAGCTTCTTGCAGAGGTGCAGGAAGTATAAAAGCCAGTTTCCCAAAGAGGGTCTCTGGCAGGAGCCGCGGCGCGTTGAGGCTGCGCTGACCGGACGATGCTCTTGCTGACCTTGTGACTTCGGCTCTGTCTGAAACCAGACCATGGATGGTGGTGAGTACCTGTTGTGCAGCCGCTGGCTTTGTCTGCAGCTTCGTTAACAATGCCCAAGTTCATGCCCTGTGACACAGGGATGAAGCACTGTCTCCTTGGCAATATTTTAATTCAGAGAATAATCCAAGGAATTAGGAGCAAATGTATCTGAGTTTATTCTTGGCTAAGTCTGTCCAGCCTTATGCAAACTGTTTCTATTAACAAGTATCTTCACTGCAGCAACAGAACTTTGCTGCCAAAATTTTATGGGTTTGTGTTTGATGCTCAGAGCTGGAATAGCCCTGAGCCAGTGCACTTGTACAGCTCTGCGCCCCCAGGGATTACCCCACCACGAAGCACGCAGAGAAGAGCAAGTAACCGAGAGAAGCCTCTTCTCTTTGGCACATGACATCTCAGGAGGCACAAGACAGAGTTTGTTTCTATTTCTTGCCGAAAGTTTCCAACTTTCTTTCCCATTTGTTATTGTTCTTTCACACCCAGTGCTCTGTAGGCACCAGCTTTCAGGAGCTTGAGCAGGTGGGTGGCTGTAGGAGGGGAATGGCACTGTGGGTCAGAGATGCGGCAGATAAGATGCTCTTCTTTCCTCTAAGATCGTATGACTTATTCCTTTTCACTTGTTTTTATTTTTTTATTGCTCAAATATTTGCAAGCACTAATCCCAGTGTGACTGAGGGAGGTGCAGGGAAGAGGGACAAATGCAACAGCTCAAGTGGGTAAATTAGTTTATAACCAGATTAACGAGGCTGGGTTTACATCACAACCGCTCCCTCTGCGCCAGAGCGGGTGGTCAGAGCTGTAGGAAGGATGGTGAGAGGGATGGGACAGTTCATCCCAGTACAGCCTTGTTCCAGGTGTAAGGAATTAAGGTTTGTAACTGGATGAAATGGGAGGTGTCACTGCCTTTTCTCTGGGACACTCTCAAATCAGAGCTTTAATTTAAACTGGGACACGAGAGGCTTCGCTGGGCTGGGAGGCGCAGCCGTCCCGCGCGCGGTGCCGCGGGCAGAGCCAGCCCCTGCGAACGCACTGGGATTTCAGCGCCCAGTGCCCTCCACGTGCCTCAGACTGCAGCACAACAACGGGCACTATTGCCCTCTCCTTTCTGAAGAAGTTAAGATGCAAAAACTTAAAGTGATTCATGCAAAACCACACCGAGATCCAGCCCGGTACTGCTGGGAAAATAACTGCTTCTTCCTGCAGCCCCCGAACTAGTCCTCATTTTCCATTCCTGGGGAGGTCTGCAGTGATTTCTGGGTTAAGCAGAGGGGCATTCCACGTGCAGCTGTGTCCAGTGCAGCTGTGCTGAGCCCTGTGCTGAGTCGGGGGGGTGGGGGGGACCCAGGGTTTCCCAGCCTCGTCAGTGACACCGGGGAAAAGCAGCCGGGGGATGCAGAACGCTCCGGCGGTGCAAACTGGAGGTACTGGCTCCAGTGGGACCCCCCAGGCAGAAGCAGGGCTGGGGCAGAGGGAACGTTCTCACGGATGCATCCTCAGCTTCCAGCAATGGCTTCGGAAATCCCTGAGTTTTGGAATCCCTGCAAACCTGCATCATAACCCAGCTGGACCTGCTCACCACACAGCACGTATTTAAACTGTCAGCCCCCACAGCACCGTGCAGGTGCTTTGTAGGGTTCTGGTGTTAGGGGGTTCAGTATTTGGGGCAACAGAGTAACAGCCGTTACTCTGACTTCAGCTAATTGGTAAAGGTTGATTATAACAGGGAAAAGAAAGAACTAGTGAGAACCTGACGAGAACAGGATGACCATTTTCTTGCCTTGGGTTTTTTGTCCTACTATTGTAGTTCAGAGGAATGTTACAAAAGAAATATTTCACAGCACTGGAAGATGCACAGCATTACTGCCTTTTTTTTAAAAAAAAAAAAAAATATGTAGGAAGCACAATTGGCTCACTTAAGAATGAATTTTTTAACTTGCTTATCTCTGCTTATCTTGTCTTTTGATTCACAATTTCCTAAAAGGGGTGGAGGCAGACAATTATTAACTTTCTTCTGTAAGAGATCTATGAACACCAGATAAGAGCACGACTGCGTTTCACCGGGTCTGTTGGCTTCTGAAGCGGCGGTGCCTGCCCTCTGCCAGTTGTGAGAAGCAGAGGGGAAAGAGTGGGGGAGAGCAGGCACCGAGCTGTTAACGGCCAATAGTCATTGTATCTTTTAAGAATGATTAATTTTTCTCAGAAATACTCGGTTCTTTCCCCAAAAGCCTACTACACCGACGGGGAAGAGGCACCAGAAACCAATACCTGTTTAAAGCTATAAACAGTACGTTACTCACTGCCTACACACGTGCTGAGGTGCTCGAGACTGAAACTTTTGCTTTGCAGTTCTGGCCAACAGAAAAATACTTTTTCACCGCGGGGGTTTAGCCAGAGCAGGTTCGCTTCGGCTTTGCCAATACTCCCTCCAGCATTCCCAGCTCCTGCTTTCGCTCCGTGTGCTCCCCAGCAGCCGCAGGCGTGAGCAGCTGCCCCGCGCAGAGCCCGACCTGCACGGGCAGGAGCTGCCCTGGTCCTTCGTTCCGCAGGATTCTGTCCGTCCCGTCCGTTTTCACCACCCCACGTGGTGGTGGTTCTGCTCCTCTGGGGAGACTTTCTGCTGCCAAATATTTCTCGCTGTCAGAAGCTTCTCTGGGCACACCTGGGGGGTTCACTGCTACTACAGCTGCTGTTATCTGGCTCAAGATCGGATGCTGAGGGAGATTCAGATAAATTGGATGGGATTCACCCGTCCAAACTCACCAACCCTTCTGCCATAGCATGGCATGAGCCGTGCCCCAGATGCCATCCCACGGCAGATGTACCTCACCTTAAAAACACCCGTTTCTTTCCCTTTGCTATCGAGGGAGCACAAACAACTAACCAGATGTCAAGGGCGAGAGTTCAGCGGGATGCTGAGCAGAACCCTCCTCTCTTCCCTTCGTGTGGAGCAATTCTCCTTCCCACCTTTGCCCAGGCCCTGCAGGACCGGAGCGTGCTTTTGGGAAGCGCAGCGAAGGGGCACAGGGGCTGACACGGGGCTTTATAACACGTCTGACTCATTTGCTGTAATGAGTTTTTGGTGTCTTTTTGTAAATGAAGTTTCTAGCTCAACTGTTAGTGGGGACTTTTGAGAAGGGGGTTTTTCTTAATGTTTTGAGGAACAAAACTTTAGGAAAATACCCACAGCACAGAACCGCCAAAGGAAAAAAAAAAAAAAAAAAGAAAGAAAAAGTAAAGCAAGCTACCTAAAATTGCCTGTTAAGCTCCAGAGTATGTCTCATTTCCTCTCTGCAACTCATTTGCTTCTGCTCCCCCCGCCGCTGCCCCGGACCCCTAAGAGCGCCGCAGGGAGCCGTGAGTTCCGTGTGGTCCGTCTGAAACTGGTGGCACAGGGACTGGCTCAGCAAACTGGTGCCGGACGACCATGAGGCCTCCCCGGTGATTTCTTTGCAAATGCGTAAGCTGGGGGGGGGGGGACAGAAGGAGAGGAAGAAACAGGGCAAGCTCGTTCTGTATTGAAAAATCATTTGACATTTAAGACACTTGAAACAGCAACTGAGAGGGGGGAAAAAAAAAAAAAGCGTGAAGATCTTCAAAGGAATGACACCCAGCTGAACTGTTTCAGGATCATCAGTTGAGTCACCTCATCGGCCCTGTGCCGTTACACACCTCGCGGTGCGCTAAGAAAATAGAGAACAGCAGCTCCCCAGGGCTGCACTCCTGACTTCTCAGACCAAGCAAGGGCTGGGCTGGTCCAGGGGCTTGAAGGGGAGATGGTGCCATGCTTAGGGGGCAGGTGCCCGGGGCTGCCCACGCCGGTGTGCCAGCCTGGCACCCGGCAGCACGGCATCCTTCCCTGAGACCACCGAAAAGTGCCAACCAGGCAATGCTGAGAGCAACGTGCTGATGGAGGGGGGTTTAGGTTGGTGCCTTTCCTCTGCGGGAGGCTCTTCTCTGCCTCCCGACAGCCCTGGGAGGTTAATCGCCTTTGGGGCCGCAGCCCCTGCCCAGTGTGGCTGAGGTGGGGCAGCAGAGGGAATTATTACCCATCAACAGGCACAGGCAGACACAGCACCAACTCCAGGAGTCCCCTGTATTAAGAAGGTGGGAAAGAAAACTAATGGTTGGGGTTTTTTTTTCCGATGTCAAGGACTCTGTGCCTGTGCGCCAGGCAGGGAGGGCGATTGCAGCCTCGGCTTGCTTAAATTCACTAAGGAGGTTTAAGTGGTTTGGGCTTTCAGTGTATTTCCTGTGTGTGATATGCAAAAGTTCGATGAGCAGCCTGAGGGGAGAGATGGCTACACCAGATGCTCACCAAAGCTCACCAAACCTCTTCCTGCAGTCTGGGACTGGGCAGAGTGAAAGCCATCGGACACAGAAAATACAGGCAGAAGCATTTAGCCAAGTTTCCCCATTATGCCTCCAGCCCAACCCCACACACCCCATTTCCTGGCTGCGAACTGCCCTGACGATGCGCTCGGACACCCTTCAGACTCCCCCAGGAGGATTCAGAGGAGGTGAGGGGTGCACGAACGTAACTAAGCAGTCAGCTGCCTGAGGGTGAAAGATGGAAACAAGGGAGGAAGGAAAAGCACAAATCTCCACGTGATATGGGCTCTGGGGATGAGAAGTACGAGGGTTTCTTTTCACACGTGGCTGAGGATCTCTCTCCCACATGCCACCACTCACAGACAAACAAGTATCTCCAGTCACAGATACCAAAGTAGCTATTTCTGTTATTAATGATGCTATTGCATGTGCCAAAGTGGGGATACTGGCAGTGAAGTCCATCACCCTGGTCCAGTGCAACACCTGAACAGGAGACTGGCAGAGCAGGGAAGGGGACAAAGGAGCTCTGCAAAGAAAGAGAACTGAGCTGCGTACAACAGACTGCTAAGCACGGGAGGGGCAAAGGAATCAGACAAGTTTTTGAACAAACAGGCTTATCCACAGGGAGAAAGCCATACTCCCGAGAAGGAACAGGCAGCTGAAGCCAAAGGCATCTCCTGCCTCTGCCCTGGCCTCGCTCAGTGACCCTGGACCAGACAATCAGCAGGGAAGTGAGGGGCTGCGGCACGGGGAACTGGCCAGTGCCTGGAGAGACATCCCAGGATGAGCAGCACGACGCTCAGAACAGCTGGTGCCAGCTCTCCCTCGAGGCAGGACACATCTGCTGGTGCCAGAGCAGGGGTGAGGGCTTCCTCACAGCTGCCAGGTCACCCTCTGGCTCGAGCAACTTGCAGTCGTGACTGCCCGCGGTAGGTGCTGGTACGTGCTTTAAATAGAGCAAGGAGAAAGCTTTCACCAGCCTCGATGCTCTGCTAACCACAGCAGGAAGGACTGTTTGTCTGAGATTGCTCTCACCATTATCACAGCTGGCTCTGAACTTCATTTTTCCTCCCAGCTGTCAGGATCCTGTATCTCCACATCCAAAGGCAGCAGAAGCCAACTCTGACGTTTAGAGACAAGCAATAAATTTCAGCCAGCTCCAGTTATGTCTGTCCTACAGGGAGCAGAGCTTTCCTGTTCTGCAGTCCAGTCACCGCACTGCCAGCAAACAGCTGGGCCAAATTTACTGCGCTCACAGCTGTAAGTTTTCACATGGGTTGAGCGTGCTACACCCTCACTGCTCAGAACATGGCACAGAAGACACACTGCTGTCTGTAGGGAAAACAAATAATCACAGAACGGTTTGGGTTGGAAGGGATCTTCAGATCATCTAGTTCAACCCCCTGCCACGGGCAGGGACACCTTCCACTGGATCAGGTTGCCCAAAGCCTCATCCAACCTGGCCTTGAACACTTCCAGGGATGGGCTTCTCTGGGCAACATAACATAGAAACAAAAAATGAGTACAGTGTGCGGGATTTAACCGTCCTTAGCTTAAGTCTAAGGGATTAAACCTTAAGGGATTTAACCAGTCTTCAGAGGAAACCAAGGGGCCAGACTCCCGAGACAATCTGTGCTCTGACAGTAACTTTTTATGTGACCCGGGGTTATCCTATTAGTGTCTTCATTGGGTTTTCATTCACCCAGCTGTGGGGAGCTCTGCAGGGTTCAGAATGCCATGGTCACGTATCCTACCACTGCTTCTTCAAAGCGAGCATCGTGTCGAAGCTGCTCGCACTAACACAATGTCTCCTTCTTCTCCAGGCAAGCAGCTAAAGGTCACCCTTGTTTTCGGCCTTCCTCTAATTTTTCAGGTAAGACGTTAAAACCGACATTGTTGAAATCCAGCTGCGTTTGTGTTGCGGGTAAGGAGAGATCTCCAAAGCTTTGGGAGGCAGAAAGCCACCACCCACCGCCCCGCAGAGACACACGGGGACGCGGCTGCTCGCACCAAGGACCCAGCCTGGAGGTGGGGGGTGAGACAGGGGAGGGGGGCTGGAAGCCAGAGGGAAAACAAACCAGGGGAATGAAAACAAAGAGAGAACAGAAACAATGACACAGTGCGACTCTGAGATGGCCTGGACCGTTAGAACCAAGTCCCCTCCCAGCACCAAAACGAGCACGTTCAGGAAAGACGAGAGCACCCTGCGCCGAGTGCCTGCGGGAAACGCCTGGTCCCAGCGCCAGACCGGAGCTGAGGTCAGTGCTGAGGAGCTGGCATGTCCCAGGAGGAAGAGCTCAGCATCTTCCTCCGTCGGTTCCTGCTCAGAGTAAGCCTGATGCGGGAAGGAGAGCCCAAAGCACCGAGCCGTGCCCCGCTCCTGCGCCACGGCACGCACGCTCGCCCCCGCAGGAGCAGCCCCCAGCCCGGGCTCTCCGAGAGGCTCCGCGGAGCAGGAGAGTTTTGCAGCCTGCTGCTTTTCCCTTTCACTTCTGGCGGCATGGCTCCAGGCAGCAGGCAGGATGTGGTGAAAGCCAGGCCTGCTGCGATGGAGAGCGCGCTAAGATAGTCAGCGATAACCGGCAGAGGTATCCAGGGGAAACCTTTCATCTCTGCGCAATGGAGAGAAGGTACTGGAGAGTAATAAGTCACAAAAAAGCAGGGCACAGGTACCGCAAGCTCACTCTGCCCTGTAGGTTACAGCAACGTAGGAAGATGAAACAAGAATAATCAGAATTTAAATCAGGGCAGGGGCCTGAATGAGACACCGGCAACGTGCCCGCGCCAGAGCGGTAACAGTTTCCTGCTCTACGCGCTGCGTTTCCTCCCGCTCCCATTGACACCTCTGCGAATTCGGCAGAGCAAACAGCCCGGGGAGGCTCCGGCTCCGCGCTCCCACGGAGCCCTTTGCCCGCAGGCTCACCCTCGCCGGGGGACAGCAGCACTGGCACAAGCGAGATGGGACGTGAGCAACGGGACTATCTCAGAGGGGAGCAGGGAGGGAATGCTGACCTCAGAAAACGTCTAACGAGTAGAGTCAGTCCAGAGGAAACGTTGGCCCCTGCCGAGAGGAGGAGATGGCTGAAGGATGTGTTACTCTTCCCATTTTATCCGACAGCTGACTATACACATACAGCTGCACGCGGGTCCTGAAGCGTTCTGGAAAGCAGCCACACGATTGAGAGTTTGCAGGTGTTGCTTTGGCTGAGCACTGAACGTTTCTGGTGGAATTCCCACTTTGAGCCCCAGAAAACCCCCAAACCTCACACACTTATGAGAAACATTTTCAGCCATGAGGCCTTGCCAACTCTGCTCATGATGTTGGTGTGAGCCAACGCTTGGGAACTCCCTGGGACTTCTCTGCAGTCCATGGCTGGGCTCTCCTGCCTGCCTTACCGATGAGCGCCAGGCTCCCTGCCCAACACGGCCACGGAGGGGCACGGCGTCTGTCCCAACACACTCTTCTTTTCTTCTCTGTTCTAGTTCTGCGCTGGGAACAACGTCACCGATGACTATGACTCCAACACCACCATCGACTACACCCTGTTCGAGATCCTGTGCGAGAAGGAAGAAGTCCGCAACTTCCGCGCTGCCTTCCTCCCAGCCATGTACTCTCTCATCTGCTTCACGGGGCTGCTGGGGAACGGGCTGGTGATGCTCACCTACATCTACTTCAAGAGGCTCAAGACCATGACAGACATCTACTTGCTGAACCTGGCTCTGGCAGACATCCTCTTCCTGCTGACCCTCCCCTTTTGGGCCACCAGCGCAGCCATGCACTGGCTTTTTGGGGAGTTTGCCTGCAAAGCCGTCTACTGCATCTGCAAAATGAGTTTCTTCAGCGGGATGCTGCTCCTCCTCTCCATCAGCATCGACAGGTACTTTGCCATCGTTCAGGCTGCCTCAGCTCACCGCTTCCGTCCCCGGATGATGTTCATTAGCAAAGTCTCATGCCTCGTCATTTGGCTCCTGGCCTTCATCCTCTCAATCCCTGAGCTGGTTCACAGTGGTGTAAATAACTTGGACAACCATCCCCGCTGTTCCATCATCGCTAATGACTTGCAGACCTTCAACACTGGCATCAAAGTGTCCCAAATGATTTTTGGCTTCTTATTTCCCCTGCTGGTCATGTCTGTCTGCTACCTCATCATCATCAAAACATTACTCCAGGCCCGCAACTTTGAGAAGAATAAAGCCATCAAGGTCATCATCGCCGTGGTAATTGTCTTCATTGTCTTCCAGCTGCCCTACAACGGCGTCATGCTCGCCAAGACCATCTCAGCCTTCAACCACACCAGCTCGTGTGAGGAGAGCAAGCAGCTTGACGTGGCAGACGACGTGACCTACACTCTGGCCTGCTTCCGATGCTGCCTCAATCCTTTCCTCTACGCCTTCATCGGCGTCAAATTCCGCAACGACCTCTTCAAGCTTCTGAAGGAGCTGGGCTGCCTGAGCCAGGAGCGCCTCTGGCAGCTGTCCACCTGCCGCGAGAGCAAGAGGTTTTCCTTTGCCATGGAGACAGAGACAACCACCACCTTCTCCCCATGAGATGAACACCAGCCGGGCTTTGACCAAGCTGAAGGCTGGACTGGTTTTGTACACTTCCTCTATTCCGAGTTACTGGTAGAGTGAGACCTGCCACTACTGTAGGAACAGCGGCTGTAAGATGGAAACTCAGAAGCCCCTCATGTTTCAGGCAACAATCACGGCAAGCCAATACTCCCACGATGGAGAGACTTCAATAAAGCTGTGACTAACAGCAAAGCAAGGGAGAGGGAGCGCAGCCAGTCCAGCATTTATCATACCAGTTCACCATTATTTTAGTCTTTCCTAGTTAAAACAAGAAACGCTTAGAACAGGACGTTTTCCCTAAAAGTGACAAATAGCAAGAGAAACAGACATTTGTGCAACAGAACTGCTTGTTTTAGAGCTGAACTTCCAAGAGCATCATCCTTGCTTTTAACAAGACTGCCTACTGCTCTTCCCACCCACAAAACCAAGCCCTGCTGCACTGACTCGGTCCTCAAGACTAAACGGCACCAGCAGCCCCAGGCTCCAAGGTTAATCCAATACACGTTTCTCCAGGCAAAACGCTCAAATTCAGGATACAGTTGTGCCCACGGTCCCGTCTGCCAGCACCTGAAGCTCGCTGTGCCGGCTGCTGAGGACACAGCCCGCCGATGTCCACCTACGCGCGGGGGGCCTTCTGCGTTACTGCTTGCTGACCTCAAGAGATAAACAAGAACGTGGGTTTTCTTCTCCCTTCCCAATCAACGTGTCTTTCTAGGAGGACTTCAGCAGCTGGCTTTTGAGTCAGACACGTATTTCACTTATAAGCTATTGAAAATGTGGTTTGCAGCCACACTGCCAGCGCTCATAAAGATGCCACTCGCTGCGCTTGACTCAAAGGCGAAGGATGGTCACGTGTTGGAGGTTACTGCCAGGGTCACGTACTTGAAAGGAGCTGAACAACAGATTATTGTCGTGTAAAATGAGACCTTGAAAAGAAGCCCAGAACGTAATGCCAGTTGGAGCATTTACTCGAAGAGCGGAGATTCCTACCGACGGATGAATACCCTGGGAACGGCTGTCGTGGGACATCGGAATGTCAGCTGGGGAGGAGCTGCTCCAATTGTTTGTGCATCTGTTCCTGACTCGCACGCTCTGGTCCCCACAGCGCACAGCTCTCCCCAGAGCCAGGCATCGATGGAGAAAGGTCTCGGGCAGGAAGCGCTCCGGGCGCAGGGCAGGAGCGGAGGAGATGCGCAGCCTCACCTCCCGGACAGCAGCTGAACAGTTTCGTGGAAACTGTAAGGTGCATTCCAGTGGACACACAGAGCAAAACACACCAAAAAGACATTTATGCTTATTTCAGTACCACACACGGATCCATTGGGAGCGACACAGGGAACTCTCTGGATCGTAGGTCGAAAAACTTTGCTTTAGAGACATGAGAAATAAACTCAACCTTCCAAGGAAAGCATTCAATTAGCTGGTTTTGAGACAGTGTTGCCAGCTACATAGCTGGCTGCCATCATAATCAAATAAATTCTTCTTCACAAATCATTTGGCTCTGGGGTACGGGATTTTTCCAAGAGCTGGGATTGAGGGAGAAGGCACGGTGTGTTCTGCGTTCCCTGTCCCACCCAACCGTTTCCTTTTCTCGTGCCCACGTCACCTGTACAAAGTGCTGCTTCTGTCGTGTGAAACGGGGGTTACAACTGACACTGACAGTCGTTTGTTCCTATAGTCCTTACACTCGGTGAACCAGAACTCTGCCAGGGCAAGGAACACCCATATCCAGGGTCTTTTTAGTCTTCTCCATCAGTAGCAACATATTCGTAATGTATATTCATATATGTAAAGCTGCTTTACACAGAAAAAAAGTAAACATGTACATGAAAGTACCTCGAAAACACACTGCTTTCACTAAAACTTCTTATGCAAAATACATTCACCTAACTCATTCTAGCAGGGAAAATTGTTTCACCAAAACACACAATTGTACTTGTCTCCTGTCTGATAAAAGCCATTCCCCTTCTACAAACTGAGAAGTCTTCAGGTGTCTATCGACGAGAGGCGTTCTGAATAGGAAAACATGCAGCTGCTGCTGTACAAAGGAGATACTAAAAGCATCATCTGGGACAGCTGCATCTGGTGCCTCAACAAGACAGCAGTGACTTCAGATTGTATGGCTTTAAAAAAAAAAAAAAATCAATGTACTGAGTAAATCTGCTACTTACTTAGATGAATCATGTTAACATTGGCCTAAGATTCCAACTCGAGGTTCCCTACCGAGGTCTGAAAATGGACTGTATTTTGCCATTTGTGGAAAATAAATTATAACAATGTAAAAAAAAATACCTTTGTTTTTCCATTGCATTTCCTCCATAGGATGTATCTTGGATGTATCATAATAGTTCGTCTCATGTTCTTCTGGTCCTGCCAAGAGCTGTTTGTTGATCAGCGTAGCTGCGTGTAAGTACTGCCCTGCAGGAAAAACAGCATGGAAAAAAATGGAAAGAAATGGAAAAAAAAGCAGGTTTGGTGAATTATACAGTAAACAAGTCATTGACAGATTAAATAGCAGTCTTTATTTTAACTCTTAACCCACCGCCGCAGCACGGCTGGACTACTGGGTGTACCTGACGGCTCTTATCAATGTCAGTGTGAAAAGCCTTTCTGTCATCACACTTTATTGTGCACTTTTCACGTTAAAAAGTCAACAACAAAATACCATACTACTGTGCAAATTGCTCAAGGGAGAGGCAGTGACCACAGCTCCGGTGGCTCAAACACCTACAAGAAGGCAAGAGCAGTGACTGCCACGCCAGCTGAGCTGAGCTCTCTAATCCAGCTCTGCAACTCCAACGTGGCACGATCAACGTGCACAGAATGTCTCTTCCTGACCTCCTCACTGATTTATGCCTCAAGGCACACAGGGATGATCAACATCCTCTACAAAAAGCATCTTACAATCGCGACCATGGAATTCGAGAGGAAGGAACCTCAAAGAGAACCAGAGCACACGAAGCTTGACGTTTGAGCGCCAAAACCAAGGCCCGTTTCTGCTTTCACTAAAGGACGTGTCTGTCTCTCAGGGTTTCTCCCTGCAGAGAAAGTATTAGGCCAGTTTCAGCATCCGGCCCAGAGGTTGAAGCAACAATAAAGAGCATCTCAAAACCGCGGCGCCACAACACAACTCCAGATAACAACAGGCTGAACCCAAGGCTCCTTAAATAAACACCGGGTCTCGCTTACCACAACCAGGTCAGGAGCCTCCACTGCCCCACGTCCAGGGAGCTGAGCTGTGCAGGAGGAGCCCACCGCCACGGGGGCTCCGAACCGGAGCACAAAACACGCACCACGACTCGGGCTTTGCAGAAAGCTGCCGCGGTTCTAGCGATTCCCTACACTTCTCAGGGATGACTGCGAACCAAGCTTTGAAACAGGGAAGCTCCTGAGTTTTGAGAAAACAGATGATCCAACTTACAACCTTGATTTAAACCAGTAAAACTCAGCCCACCGAGCAAGCACCCAAGGTCACACCTCAGGCCATAAATGTCCCAGCCATATCACACAGCTTCTAGTACAGAAAAAAGGATGGATTAGAACCCATTTTAGTATCTTTCACCAGCAGGACAGAGAAACAAGTTTCCTTTTACAGCTCCCTGTGGGACTGGGACCAATCTCAGTTTGAAATCTTCTTTAAAAAGGCAATTAAAAGTCAATTAATAAAGCCTGGCTCTCATTACGGAAAGGGGCCACTGGTCTGCAACAAACTACACCAAAAGCAGGAGACATCCACCACCCAGTCACAGCCATGTGGGCTCCAGGTGTCTCCTCCAACCCCTTCTCCAAGTCATTGTGGGAAACCACCTCATCACTCAGCAGCCCTGGACCCCTCATTGCTCCAAATAAAGTATCGCTGCTAATTATTTCTCCTTCCCTGCCAGTTCTTTATCTACGCACGTGTGCTAGTGTGTATTTTTAAGTTACGGTTTAAAAGCCCTCAGTGCCAAACAGATCCAGGCTGGGTGGGAGGTAAACTGGAATTAGGGGGAGGTGAACTGGAATGAGGCCTCACTAACTGCAGTCGCTCCCATCCATCTCGGAGCAGGCACTGGTTTGTCCTCTCCCTTTTCGTGCTGTCCCGGGCACTGCCTCCCGTCACCTGCTGGTGAATGAACTGCTTAATACGACGGTGAAAGGGAAGGTTCTCCAGGCACAGCTGTGGTTTCTGACGTGCCACCCGGGTAGCTGCAGGAGGGAAGTCCTTGTCACCCTAAGAAAGAATGAGCTGAGTTAAGCGAAACAAACAAACCCTAAAAATAATGCACGGGGGTGATAAGGAAGGGTGGTGCCACACTGCAACAATCAGAATAGCTGAGAGTGGGCTATGGTTTCCTCTCCCCACATCTTCTTTTATATGGAAAAATAACCCAAACTCCTGCTCTGGGGGTGGAGGTGTCAGATCTTGGGGGAGAACTTCTTGCATGGCCAACGATCTTCCTCTTCAGCTCATCAGCAGAGCTGCCTTGCCAGGGGCCACCTCCCACAGGGGCATCGACCGACCCCAAAGGGGCCAGTGGTGGGTTTACTGTCCACACCAGGAGACTTCTGCCCTCCTACCTGAGCCACTGTAAGATGGATCTGGGGAAAATTAAATCTGGGGAAACTTCAGCCAGCTGAGACCTCAGCTGCCCCTTGTTCATACCGTCACAAGCAGCTTCGTGACCTCAAAGTGAGCAGATCACAGGGCATGGCCTGGACTGAAAAGCAGAAAATTTTGATGGATTAGAGGAAGGCAGGCCCGGCTCAGACCATACTGTTGGCACAGAGGAGGGGACAAGAACATGGAGTTGGAACATAAGGAAAAATAAGTAGATAAACAGCATCACGCTGCATTGAGTGACAGCAGCACAACCACTGCCAGAGCAGCTCCCCCTCCTTAGAGCCCCCGGAGCGGTGAGGGTATGGAAAAGAGACCGGACGTGTAACACAACGAGTAACTCTCCAGCTTTGGATGTAGCTGACCATAAAAACAGAAGATACACAAAGGGATGGGATCTCGGCACGGTTTTGCTGCGTTCTTCTGAAACACGCTTGCCAAAGCGGACAGGTCGTTCCCTGCGGTGGTCTGTATCAACAGCCGGATGCACAGTGCAAAAGGGTACGGATGGGAAAGATGGAGAAGATGTAAAAAAGAAGGTGGCTGACTAGAGAAAATAAAGGTGACCTAGCAATGTTCACTCGCCACCAAGCCTTCTCCTGCTTGAATGCCCCTTTGTGCTGGCATGAACCTCTGGGCTGGCACTGAGCGATGCCACCCAAGGGAGCTCCAACGTCTGCGTGTTTCCAGCAGCGGTGCAGTAAGGAGAAGGGAAGCTCAGTCTGACCCAACGGTTAAAGCTTTGGGCAAGACTCAGAGAACAGGGCTCGTATCCCTCGCTCTGCTCCTCAGCGACCCGAGTCAATCCTGCACTGCTTCCCCAGCACCAAACCAGGTACAAAATGTCACTGTGTGAAAGCAGCAACAGGAGCACCCGCTCTGCCACTAGCACCACGGGTGGGAGCCCTCCCGCTGAAACAAAAAAGGCCTCACGTCTGCAGCTTTTGCAGAAATTGCAAGTTCTGAAGCGCGCCCATGCCACGGCCGCAGCTCGTTACCAAAATCTTCTTCAGGTCTTAACAAGTCCGGAGACTGGCGGTTCGCCGTCGCCGCACGCGTGGCAGATGCAGGGCCGATCGAGGCATGAGCTCATCTATTTGCCATTGCTGAACCCATGCAAATCTTCAGCGTGCAGGAACCGAAACCAACTTCCCTTCCTGCTGCTTTGGTTTTTTTTAATTCTATTGTCTAAAATAAGATAGCAAGCAGATGTTTATTTTCCTTTCTTTGCTGATGAGTACTGTTGCACAAAACCCTAATTCTTGAGTGATTAAGTGCTTTACTGGGAGATTTCTGTGACTGAAGGTCAATTCTATTCTCTAGAATCACCATCCAGGAGAGGAAAAGACCAAATAATTTCCAGTGCAACAAGTAGTCCCAAAGGCCTTCCCGGATTCAGAGTCTGCCCTCACCACCCTGTACCAAAATCAGAACTTCTCCCATCAATTCTAGTTCCTTCTTCGTTAACGAGGAGCGTGGTCAAAAAGTCACTGAAAGCAACAGGAACTTTCACGAAAAGCCTCCGCGTTACATCGGGAGTTGGTGAGAACTTGTCACAGAGAGGAGAGGAGGTGAAACGCCAGCGGCGATACGCACACAACGAAGGGTACTTCTGACAAAACACAGGAAGGAGAAACCACTCGGTATGTTCTCGAGGTGCTGAGAGTTTTATTGACCTTGCAAGAAGAGCAGATGGATTTTGTGGAGGTGCCTGTTGAGGCTGGAAGAACCCCAAAACTGCGGCAGAAGCGCCGTGCAGTGGCAGGACGGTGACAAACGCCGCCGCTTCTCCGTCCCCACCGGTCCCGAAGGCGACGCAGCAGCACACGACTCCAAAGCTGCGCTCCTCTGGGACGATGTCCTGGTCCGTGCTCACATAACGACCAAACTCCAAGCGGCTGAATGCTCCAGAAAAGGAAGAAGGTGTTCTGAAAAGGCTCTTAACTACAGGTCATAAAAAATACAATCTTCGCAAGAAGAAGTGACGCAGGAGTCAAAGTGCCTTTTCCAAAGACTCCTTCAAACTTTCATTTCCAAGAGACGCTGGAGTTTTCACATTGCACACACCCAGCAAGGGCAGCCTATTTCCCACCCAACTGAAAAAGGAAGGCATTGAGTTGGACATCCAAAAAAACCTTTGTCTGACCCAGGTATCGCTGGTGCCTTCCTCAGATTCTGATCCCGGGGGCCGCCTTGTGCTCTAGAAATTTAGGCATTCTGGTTCACCCATTTTAATTACAAGAAAAGTAAAGTAATCGTTCCCCTCTGCAGCAGGAGCACACTGCCCCACCGCAGATAGTGCCTGGTGGGCACAAAGGCCTCGGCTCCCTCTGGTTTGTTGGTGTAACTGGCACAGGGAGTCAGTGCAACCCTGCAAGTTTCCGTAGTCCGCTCGCTGCTTTGCATCTTATTATCAGAGAATCACTTGTCTATACGTGAACGTTACTGCGGAAGGAGGTGTGAACACACACACACACACACACACACACGTGTTCACGTTTGCATACATCTCCCAGCAGAACTGGTTCCAGACTCCAGGGGCTATCGCAGCAAAATTCAACACCACCGGAGCAAAATGTCACCGCTGGAGCCGCACAAACAGAAGCTCAAGTTTTCAGGGGAGAGTTGACTGATTCCCTTGGAGATAACACATCTCTTCTTCTAAGTTTTGGTCACACCAAGCAGTGAGAAAGAATCTCTCCCCCTGTGCTGGGTGGGGAGGGGGAGAAGGAAAAACAAGTCTCTTTCTGGATGACTAACACAGCCAGCAGCAATCGCCACCCTGCAGCTCAGCCTTGCTCTTCAACCAGGAGTTGCACAATGCTCCTTTGAAGAGGTTAACACCTTCGCAGCCCATTCTCCTCCGCCGTGCCAGAGGGTCACAGGTAGCTACAACGCTTCTTCTCAAACTTCACGACCCGACCACACGCAGAGGGTGAGAGTCACTGAACGTCACAGAGCTGTGCCCAACTGACACGGCTCCTGCCAGGCTTTGGGTGGGATGCAGCAGACCTGGCAAGCAACCGGATCCTTACGAGACTCACCAAAACATCTTTGCTGCCAGCAGCTCCTGGCAGGCCTCCACACCCACCTACAAGCAAGCAACCCTCACGTGCCAGCGCTGCCTGCACAACCCAACTCACAGCCCAGAGGCGTGCAGCCGGAGACGTGGAGACTGTTTTGAAGCACGCTGCAGATAAACAACAGCGAAGGTCTTCACGCCATCACAGGCGAGACCTGAAATGCTGCCAGAGCCTGTCTCCTCAGCTGGGCATCCTGTTTGGGGCTTTGTTTGCAGCCGTTGGACGTGCACCCACCACACCAGCTTGCTCTGCACCCGAGAAGATGGTGGAGCATCGTCCTGCAGCACTGCAGCCGTGCCGCACAGCTCTCCTGGCACGCGTGACAGCTGCCCCAGCATCAGGGCCACTGCCGCTCCTGCTCGAGCGGGCACGGAGGTGATGCACTAGCGAGACATCAGTTCTGCAGCAGAGCTGCTCCCCTCTGGGGACTTCGGGTTGCTGGTACGTGCCCACCCCAGCGACGGGCTCCCAAGCTATGGCGGGGAGTGCGCAGGGCATCGCAACCCGGTCTGCACTGGCTCATCCCCAGCAGGCAGCTCCCTGCTCCACAACCCACTGGCTGACATCACGGTGGTAACGTCTCTCTGGGGAGGTTTAGTCTCTCTCCCTCAGGATCCCAGTCTAGCCAGCCCATTAGGAGCAGTCAGAACCCAGCCACGTCTCAGACGTGTTGCTCATGAGTAACTCCACACCATCCCTCCAGCCACGCAGAACCCACGCGGTGGGAGCGCGGCAGGAGGAGCGGAAGCAGAGGGGAGCCTGGATGTGTCTGAGACACTTCAAGGCCCTGACAACTGGCCATGCCTTACAGATCCTGTACGGCCCTCTGGGAAGGAGAGAGGTATTTCAATGCCAAGCAGTAACGGTGATCCTCAGCTTGGAAATGAACTCCCTTTGCAATCAGTGATACCAAAGGAGTCTCTCCTCACAAGGCATTTCCTCCTCCAGACACGCATCGGGTCTGTCGGTCATGGCACACGGCCTGAAACACTCTACAAGATGAAGCTTTGGTGACCAGTGACCAAGACGAACACACTTCCTTCTCCTTCCTGCAAAGGGAAGCTATCTGAAGACAAAAAAAATACAAATTACATGCAAAGACAGGTACCAGAAGGCACTGTCACAACACACTGGCAACCTCCCCAGGCCCTGGGGAATACCCTCTGGGAAGACACAACAGCCCGGCCGGGCTCCAGGTGGCCCACGGCGCATCCAGAACAGTCTGTGGTCACAGTCCCCATTTGGCTGCGGTCATCGCACAGCACCAGTAACCAGCGAAGAGTGGAGACAGAAAGCTGTGGTATCCTAAGAGAGCAGAGCCACGATCTCCTCCACATCCTTCCCTCCGAGCTGCTCTCCTCTCCTCTTGCCTTCAGTCACCGGGAGATGACAAAGCACCCTCTGCTCGGGAGAGGCTCCCAGCCCAAGCCCTGGTCTCTGGCCACAGCCCGGTGAAGCCTCCGGCGAGCGGGCCCCACGGCAGCCCTCGCCTTGAGAGATGCTGACACCGTGTGGGAACGGCTGCGAAATGCTCCACCGAGCCGCGGCTCCGGGGAAAACTCCGGAAAACACCCCTGAAATAAAGGCGTGGGTTCAAATAGTATTAGTTGAATAATATTCAAGTCCTCTGTGGGCAACCAGGCTAAAAAGTAGAGTCATTTCAGTTTGCTTTAATTTAAATATACTGGAAGTTATTCTAAAACGCCTTTGATTGACTTTGCTTTTACTTCCGAATCACCCATTTCCGTGTGATTTCAATAACCCACTTCAAATGCTGAATTTCACAGTGTTTCCCACATCTTCCCATAAAAATGACATGTTCTGCCTATCACCTTCCACTAGCTTGGTACACGAACGTCCCAGACAACTCCGAAAGACATCAACGGCCTTTTCCAGTCGCCTCCGGCCACTGCCGACCCCGCAGGAAATGGTGCTGCGGCACCCACGGGTGCAGCTGTGCCAGCGGCGCGCGGCAGCCGTGATTTTTCAGGCAGCTGAAGAAAGCAGCTTTCTCAAAGTGAACTTTACCCAGGCACGTTTTCCCCACGAGGCCTCGTTCCGATTTCTAATCGCTCCCCGATCGAACCCATGGAGAGCTCAATTTCTGCTGGCACGCGCGGCGCCGGACCCTGCCCCTCGGCAGCAGCCCCGTGTTGCCCCCCCAGGCTGCTTGAGCATCACCGCAGCTTCTACAAAACCCCACCAGGAGCCAAATTCCTCGAGCCCCGTGCTGCTCCCCGGTCGCTACGAAATGACGGACACTCTTCGCTCCCGAGCGGATGAACCAAGAAAAGCTCCTGTCACTGCAGCCACAGCCTCGCTCGGTGACTCAGAGACGTAGTCATCGTCACGCAGGTGAGAACGAACCCAGCAGAGGTGTAAATTCTGCACCGTAGGACTGGCAGAAGTGAGAACAGAAGTTTCCGCAGCAGACGGTACGTGCGCTAACTGCGAGAGCTGCTGTGCCCCTGGCACCCCACCGAACCCCCCCCCACTAACAAACTGGCCTTACGTTATGGAGCAATTCCTGCGTTTGTCAGCAAAAACGCACATGAAAACTTACAGAACCAGACTATTTCTCACATAGGTACCTGCTTACTTCAGCCACCTGTTTAAGGGGGGGTGACCAAACCCCTTAGATGCTCTTCCCATAAACCCTACGCTATTTGTGCTCCTCCAATACGCGTGAGACATGATTGATCGTTGTATGCTTTGGTTTTTTAATGGTGGCTAGCACTGGGGCAATTGCTGCTTTCAACGCATACTTCAAAACTCCTCCACCTGACACGCTTCCAGCGCTCGCTCCCAGATGAGGCCCTGCAATATGCCATCCTTCTCACCCATGGAGGGGCTCCATCAGCCAAACAATCCAGAGGGTGCATCGCAGGGCTCCGAAATGTCTGGCAGCAGAAGTCGCTGCCTCCATTTCACCTTCAAGCGTGCTTACTGCGAACTGAAACCTCCCGGGCTCCATGTGGGTTAGCTCTGGTAATGCCTCTTTCCCCTGTTTGCATAGAAAAGAAGTCCCTTCTTTGTGGCTTTCTGCAGAAGTTAAATGAACAAAAACAACAAAGATTGCTCCACCTATACAGATGGCTTCTACCTGAAAGGGATACAGCCCACAGCCCACACTCCACCCACCCAAACCTTAACGAAATAAACATACAGTGACATAAAATCTGTTATCAAGGAAAGTTTCCTCACACCTCTTTAACAAAAACATTTCAATATTTTGCTCTCCGAGATGCTGCCAACTCACTACTCCCCCGCAAACCAGAATGTGTGCAACAGATAAGGAATCAGACATCCCTTTCTGGCCTTAAAGATGTTTCACTAGATATTCTCCGAAGACCATTAAAACCAGGATAGGTGCAAGAGGCAAGGAAGTCCTGTTGTTTTCTGGAAAATGTCCAAGCAGACCTCCGAAAAATTAGTGATGCAATGACAAACAGAATGATAGCTTGTTTGTGCACCAGGCTCTGCTACGGTAGGACAGACCCGCGCCGTCCTCTGAGGGTTGCACTGGATCTACCCGGAGAGCAGCCAAGGTCACGTTCTGAGCGTGGGTCCTACCACGGCTCAGGAAACGTGGATTTTATCACCGACGTCAGCCGAGCACCCAGGTGCCGGCCCAGGTGCTGCAAGGTGAGACAACGGGACTGCAGCGGGGAGCGGCGTGACCCTGTTTGTCTCTGCTCTGCTCTGCCTCCAGCTGCAGAGGGACTCTCCCCTGCTCCCACAGCTTTCATTTCAGTAAGGGCAATCCTCACACAGCTCCTGACGCTGTCAGCAAGCGCAGAGACGCTGAAGGATTTGAGCACAAGGTCGTCCCGTCCCTTACCTGCCACGCTCCCCTTTTCTGGAGTCCCCTCTCCCTGGTGAAGGACTCTTCACTGCTGTGGTGCTTCTGGAGAACGTGCATCTGCCAGCTTTCTCTGCAAAGCAAACATTTAAAAGCACTGGTTTCAGGTTTGAGGCTCTGGATGGCAGCACAGAGCCAACCCGTGCCATGGCTTCTGTCAACCACCTCTGGCCTGCCACCAGCTTTCCAGTCACTTTGGTGCATTCCTACCCCGTGCTCTGCCTCCATCCTTGGCGCTCGCTCTCCTGAGCGGAGCACTTGTTATGGTGTGGCTCTGTGAACCGATTCCTCCCCATTTCAATGAGTCCTCATCACTTCTTCATCACAGGCTCTGAAGAAACAGCAGCCTGAATGCTTCAGCACAGAGACAAGCTCGGGATCTGGTTCCCTTCCCAGCTTCCCTACACGTTCCCCCCATGATCCTAGACCAAACCCTGAGGAACAGCAGGTCTCAATTCCCAAGCAGGGCCATTAGCACTTAATTTCTCTCATCCATTGTCTGCCCAGATTGTAAACTCAGTAGGAAAGACTGTGTGTTTGCACAGACCCTCGCAAGAAAGAGCCTCCAGACACAGATGAGACATAAAATAATAAAAATAATTTCAAATCCGCAGCAGGCAGTTGCAGAACCAGCAGGACAGAAGACAAAACACGTGCTTGTCTTTTAATGACCAAAATAAACACCCTCCAGGCAGCGAGGAGAGCGCTGCGCTCCGCGCTGCCAGGTTCTCACTGCTTTCCCGGGAAGGGCTCACAAAGCCACCGCTCGGGATGCCACCCCAAGCACCGCCGGGCAGGTCGAGATCCCGCCAACACCCCAGCAGCACCGGGGAACGGCCGCCGTGCCCGGGCCCCGCCGGTGCGGGCAGCGGGGCCACCGCCAGCCGCTGGAGGGCAACAGGAGACCGCGGCGGTTCTCGCCGCGCTCAGCCCGCGGTAGCCCAAAACGGGCACGAACGAGCCCCATCCGCTGCCGCAGAACGGTCCGCCGGGAAGCCGATCCCGGGAGGAAGATGAGGGAGCTGCAGCGTGCCGGGGAGAGCAAGCCCTAACCAGCCTTTTACGGATTTTATTCCCTGTATCATTTCCCAAAAAAGTTTCTAAATCTTTCTCCGAGCTGCGTGTGATATTATTCTGTTTGAGTGGAACAGCGTGGCGCCCTTCATTATTTTTGTAAAGGGTGTAAAAGCTCAGTTTGATGCTTGAATGCCCTCACGCCTGCCAAGCGGGCGCTGTCAGAGCCTCCCCTGTCGCTGCTGCTGCGGGGAGGCAGGCAATGCCCGAGAAACCCAGGAACAACACGTCCTGGCAGCAGCCGGTGTCTTCCCTTTCAAACACAGACTTGCACCGTGTAAATCCTGGCTCCCTGTGCCCTGCCCGTGGCCGCTGAGGCATGATTTCCATCCCCGCAAACGGTGAACGGCGCGGTGGGTGAGCCACGCTTCGCGTTCCTCTGATCCCTTCCGAGGATCTCAAGGCCCTCTGGAAAGGAGAGCCAAGCTCCAAGCGTGTGCTGCAGAGGGAGAGAAATGCGTCCAAGGTGATGCTTGGAAGTGTGAGCAGAGCCTGGAGCTGGGCACGTATTTCCCATGCCGTGAGCTCATTCTCGTGCCTGTTCTGCTGGCACAGAACTGCGGTGCAGAACCGTGGCGCTGGAGTTCGCAGGGCAGGAAGCAGCAATGCAGCACTTCTGCTATTGGAACGAATCAATAAATAGACCCTGACCTACGTGCAGCGCACTGGAAGGGCACTGCAGTTTGAGCCGCTCGTTTCTCGGCCGAGGTCAGGGAGCTGATCCGTTCCTCGTGCTGCGGCTGGGGAGCTGTAACGCCACGGGTCACCCGCAGTCAGGGGCAGGAGGCAGAGGGAGAACACAGCAAAGCACATGCTAATTCACAAGCATGCAGGGAAACAAAACCAAACCAGAGGCAAGCCGTCTTGTTCTTGTAAATGCCGAGCATCTCGTTTTGGTTTGTTCTGTTTTCCCATGGCACATTTTTGTCAGTGGCGTGAGAAAAGCATTGAAAAGTCCTAATGGCAAAACAAAAATTAAAGATGCCGGCGTGTCATGCCTGACGTGTGGGCCAGGCCCATCCCTGCTGCCAGGATCCATCTCCAGCAAAGCCTCTGGCCAACGAGCTGGTGTTATCTGGCAGAATTGGGCTACTGGAGAAGCAAAACGTGAGATACCCCAAGTCCTCCAAAGTGGTGGCACTGACACCCGGATTTCCCATCCTGCCTGCCGTGATGGTCATGCCCGGAGCTGCAAATCTTCCCCTGTTAGAATTTGTTGAAGCTGTGACCCCCAGGGAATGTCTGAGAGTGACAGCCAGACCAACCGTGGAAGTGCTACTGATCTCCTCGCCGCTTTTTCTCTCTTCAGGACAGCTTGTCTGCCTCCCAGGAGAATCACCTCAACTCCATTAGAGCCCATTAGCAGCTTCCTTCCCTTTAGCCTTGAAGTGAATTTAGCACTGGTGAAAGGCGTCGTGGTGGCAGTCCCAGGGGCTGGAGCCCGCTGGCAGAACAGCTCCGGCGTGGAGCGGAGCCGGGCACACGCAGAGCCGCCCCACCGTGCCTGCCCCATCCGCGGGCAGCCCCGGCCCCGTGCAGGAAGGAACCAGGGGGGCCTCTTCTCCTTCCTTTTCCTGCAGACTTCAACAATAGCAGAGGCACGGACTGGAAAGAGAAGGAGCGATGGGTTTCCCCACATCAAAACTAAAAGTTTTTTAATAAAGTGGTGTCTGACGGGCATTTGCTTGCCCTGCATAGGAGGTTTCAGGGGCACTAGTGCTTTGCTGTGAGCTGTCTGTGCTCTGGGTTGTTACTGCCATGGCTTGGCCATCCCAGTCGGAGCCCTTTGCATCCCTGAGCCAAGGGCAAAGCCTGAAAAATATTGCAGGACCGTGTGGGACAGGAATGGACAGGACTTGTGCTGAGGGCTTTGTCCAGGACAAAGAGATGCCTCTTTCACTGAGAAACGGCCCAGCCTGGAGCCCCTGGTGGGACCATGGGCAGAGCGGGGCAGGTGCCAGTGCAGTCCGGGAGCCCTGCCGCCCCGGGCAGCCCGGGCCACTGCAGGCCAGGGCTGGGGCATGCAGAAAGCACGCAGAGCATTTGGCCCTGCCGTACCCTGCGCTGCGGATGCAAACAGCCTTCCATAAATATCAAAATGCTTTCAGCGTGACAAGTGTCAGCAGCTGTGAGTCAGCCCTTTGCAATGCTCCCAGTCGGACAAACCATGGCTTCATTGTCTCCGGGTCCCCTGGAATGTGAGCCGCACAGAAGCCCACCCGGCAGCCCGGCTGCTTCCCTGGGCTGCTGACAAAGGCGAAGCAAGCACCTTGGGGAGTTCTGACACAGTGATGCATGCCCAGGCTACAAGGGATCCGAGGGCAAGCATCCAGGTAGCACTGGAGCACTTTGTGCGTGGCCAGTGTGTGGCTCAGTGTGGAAAACAGTTCCCGAGAGCACATCCCGACTTTTCTGCCAGGGGAGAGCTGGAGATCTGGGAACAGCTGCAGAGGGAGTGTTTGATCCTCAGCCCCTCAAATGCTGCTGCAGGTTTTGGTGGATTTTAGCCATTGTGAGATGGAAACGTACATCTGCCTCTCGCTGCACAGCTGCAGAGAGGTGGCTGCACACCCTCAGCACAGCCCTGGCCCCTCTCACAGCCCTGGCAGCCCTCCAGCAGCAAATGATTCTCACCTATGTTGCCATCCTTGCCCACTTTATCCCAGTAAACCCACAATAATCAGCCTATTCTTCTCCAACCCTTTGCTGCTGCACCCATCCGGAGGCCCTCAATACCCTTTGGCTCTACCTTTCCCCTTCCTGTGCCGTCCCTTCTTTCATCCCTGCTCGCCCCTGCTATTAGCAACGAGAGCTGTAATTAACCTCGCTGGCGGTGCCCGCAATCCTCCCCCTGCCCCCGTTGCAGTGGGGTTTGCAGGTTTTTCCGTTGAACAAATACGGGTGCAATTCACCTAAATTGCCAGTCCCTACCAGTGGCTGGCGCGGGGCACTGCGGCATGAGCAAACAGTGCTGATTACGGAGAGGAAAAGCAAGTGTGGAAACAATTGTTCTCGTTGACTTCACCTTGATAACAAAGACGCCAGCTCCAAGACAAAAGCTGTTTCACAGTTCCGCGCCCTGGGGTTGCAGGAGTCTCATTCCTGGAAACGGGAAACTTGGTGATACTGGTTTAAAATGCAGCTCTGAGGTGGGAAGGATACTCCACTGGTCGGGCAGAGTGGCGAGAGCTGGGTGTCATGTCCTTTTCTTCTTCCACCCACCATGAAACCTCAGGCATCTCTCTTACCCTGGAGAAGAAAACTCCAGGCAAGTGATTATTTAGTCGAAAGCTGTCAACAGCTACAGCTCAGAGGTTCATGTCTCTCCCCTTGCAGTGCTGTCAGTGGGTGCAGAAATGCATCCTCTGAGAGGCCGCTGGAGCGCAAACAAGCGTGCACGCAGACAGGTGTGATGCCTTCATCTCAGCTCCGTGCATCGTCTGCAGGCTTTGTGCACAGCGCACGCGTGCCGCGGGCTCAGCTGCCGCCTGGGTTATGGGGACCATGTGAGGTTTCCTCACTAAAATGGTCAGTTAAAAGCTGCCTCAGGAAGAGGGCTTGCTGTTGAGACAGGAAGAATCCAGTCTCTAAGTCTTTGCAATTTTAAGAGCAAAACGCAAGCCGCGGATGCGTGCTGCAGAGAGCTGTGCTCTTTGGCTGGCTTTGATGTCCCCAACCCCTGAGAAAACACCCCAAAGATGTGTGTCCCGGGTGGCAGCGGCTTGGGAGACTCCGTTACATGCTGAGCAACATCTGTACAACATCCTCGGTGCCCTTTGGGGCAGGGAGCCTCTAGATGCCAGTCATCTTCTGGGCTCGTCTGTAGCTCGTTTGCACATGGTAAACTGCCAGTGGCACGCAGGACTGGCCAAAAAAGGGTTTTTCTCCGTGCTCCACCTCCACAGCGAGGTAATTCCTTGGGGGAGGCTGTAGGAGCCACCCGGTGCTGCCACCTCAGCTTTGCCCACGCAGGGCAGCAGCAGGACCTCATCCTATTTCATTGACGTCAGTGGTTTTCCCCTCGCCGGCTGCCGAAGACCTCACACCACCTGGCATGTGCGGGCACGCACCGGGCGCTCTGCCGCAGCCCAGCCCGCGCCGCCGGCGTGCTCCGGGCCGCGGCAGTTGCTTTTCCATTCCCTCCTGCACAGACACATCTGTCGGCTCGGGGCACCCCGGCCAGCCCTCGCCGTGGCACGGAGGGAGCTGCTCCTTCCCTTGCCCAGCTCGTGGCCGGCCCTGACTCTCCCCGATGCCCCCGGGCACGGCGTGGCGGAGGCTTGTGCTTTCAGTCCACGAAAATCTTAACTGGAAGGTCTAGAAAACAAAAGGTCCTTTTTCAGTAAGAGGCTGATTAACGTTCCCTGGGGGAACCCAAGGGGCTCGTCACTCTTCTGAGTAAACGTGGTTTGTTGTTCCAAGAAGGGTGACTCACCTGGCCCAGGCTTCGGAAGCGGCGAGGTCCCAGCAGCACCCACGTGGCTGTTGAAGGGAGCCCTGCGGTGCCAGGGTTCGGTGGTGGTGCGGCGGGCTGCCTGCTGCCCCGGCACGTGCCCAGCGTCGCTCCATCGCCCCCTGCGCCGGGCAGCGCCCACCATCACGAGTGCTGCTGGGTGCTTCGGGCTCGGCGTTGCCCAGCAGCGCTGGACGCTGTGCCCGCGTGCTCCCACGCCCAAAGAAGGGGCTGGCTGGGCTCGGGGTGTCTCTGGGGGTGTTTGGAGGTGGCAGCAGGACCTAGTTCCAGACCTTGGTGGGTACTCGTGGTCCTCCCCGCTGCCCTGTGCCACTTGGCAGCCTGGTGAGGTCCAATCCAGCACAAGGCAGGTCAGGCATCCCTCCAAGGTTTCCCTGGGAGCTGCCTGGACTTGCTCTGTTCGCACCAGTTGTGCCGTCAATCCCAAGGAAGGTCATTGCCCTCGGTGGTGATTCCAGGTGTGTATTGCAGTGCCTGCCATGTTTTCTTCCTTTTTGAAGGCCCCAGAGGAGGGAGGAAGGCTGGAGGGGTGAGGAGGAGGAGGAGGGAGGAAGATAGCAGCAGGCTGCTTCCTGCCCAGATTTACTGCATGGCCGGCTGCCCGCATCACTCCTGGTGTGCCAGGCGTGCTGCCACCCTGCTTCTCCTGGGTCAGCCTCCTGCGAGGCTTTCTGGAGCCGGGGGTGGGAGGGAGGGGGTCTCAGCGCAGGACACGGGGCAGAACATTCCCAAAGAACGACCAGGCAGAGCAGCTGCTCGGGACAGCTCACGGGTTGTATTTGTTCGTTTTCAGCTGTCAAATGAATACTTTGTCTTTCATGAGCACATCCTGGGTAGGGCTGTGCTCGGAGAAGTTGGCTCTGCACAGACAGGTCCGTGTTAGTGAAGAAGAGGCAGAGGAGCCACCGGCAGAGGGTTCTGCCACCGACGCTGCCAAGGGCCATCCCAGGAGGAAGCAGGACCTGGGGGACAGTCCCTTGTTCCAGCCCTCCCATCACCTGAAGGTCTCAGCCCGAGGCCTCTCCCACCTCACCCCTGCCCCAGCGCCCGCAGAGACACTCTGCGCTTCCCTCAAGCAACAGATCTTCTGTTCCAAGCAGAGGTGACAAATAAGAGGGATTTTTTAACCTTTTCTCCTCGTTTGCACAGGTGCATTCCCGGGAAGCACTCCCAGGTCTTATTCATAACCAATATTTGTTCCTCCGAAAATGCTGTTTCATACTGGCTCAGCTCATCGATATCTCTGTGTTTATTTTGCTCAATTCCAGAAACAAGTAACCACGCATTTACGAAACCTACATCATCCTGACCACATGGCTATCTGCCTCTCTTGTTCTTGAAATAAATTTTCGTTCTCTATTTTTGCAGCCTGCTTCTGTTGGGAAGGTCCATTCTGTTCTGCAGGCAGCCGCTGCACCCCACCCCATCTCATCCCATCTCGTCCCATCCCATCCTATCCCATCCCATCCCATCCCATCCCATCCCATCCCACCCCATCCCACCCCATCCCATCCCATCCCACCCCATCCCATCCCATCCCATCCCATCCCACCTTGGAGGAGCTGCAGTACCACGGCTTCACCCACCTGCCCGACTGCGTACCTGTGTACGGTGCCCGGGGCCGTGCTGTTTGCTGGAGGACAGCGCTGTGTCGTCTGCGAATAACGTTTGGGGCCTTCAGGGTGGGACAATCAGGATGACTCAGAGGCTGGTTCGTGGGGGGATTTTTCACTTCGGTGTAAGAACACCCGCACGGCTGAGTGGCGCGTGGTTCCCACAGGTGTTGCTGCTTAAATACAAAACATCCTCAGTAAATTCGGCTTAACCCCGGTTGTAACTGGGATGACAGAGCCCTGATGCAAGGACATTTTTACACCTGTGCAGCGGGTTAGTGATCCCTCGGGGCCGTGCAAAGTGCCCTGCTCTGGTGACAAGCCCTCTGTCCACCTCATTAATTTTTTCCCGTTTCTCTTCCACGCATACGGAGAGCACAAAGAAGATGTAATGGCTCGGCCAAAGAGACACTGAACATCTTGGCTTCACTGCAAAACCAGCGAAGTCAAAGCCAAAGGAAAACGGTGTTTTTTTTCTGAGGGGTCTCGCAATATCTCTGCGCTCGTGTTCGCTTCAGCGTTCGGGGAGGAGTTTGACAGTGCTGCAACAAACAACCCTTTTTCTATAGCAACTGGCCCCTCCAGGACATCTCCGGGTGCCTCACACAATGCAAATGGAAAAGCACTGAGACGTGAACGTCTGTGCTGCAGATTGAAAGCGAAGTTCAAAAAGCAAGGCAGGGTTTCAGTTCGGCTTTGTAAGTGCCAATAGCAGCCACAACCCGATCCCCTCGAAAGCATCGCGTCTCCGTGGGCCAGGGAGGCCTCTGCGAGCCGGGGGCGAATGGGCCGGGACGTGAACACACAGCAAACAGCTTTGCATTTATTTATGTATTTATTTATTGCATTTATTTATGCATATATTTATTTATTTACTGCTGAGCGAGTTAACGCGGGTGCAAGGTGTCGGTGCGATGGAAGCACCTTCTTTTGCGGACACCAGCCCAGCGCTGCAGTCCCGTTTCGTCTGGCCACCACCTTTCAAACGAGGCACAAACCAGCAGTGGGCTGGGGCCGGGGCTGGGGCGGTGGGCCGGAGCTGTCTGGGACAGGGTCCCTCTTGGACGTGCGCGCCCGCCGCGTGCCGTTCACCCAAAGGAGATGCTGGGCCCTGACCAACGTGTTTAACCTGCTGACAAAGCGCCGAGCTTACAGGGCTGCAAACCCCGTAGAAGAACATCATCGGAGCTGGGTGTGCTCTGAGTCCAGGCTGCTCAGGAGGGGACCAGAGCGTAAAGGCACCTTTTCTACTGCCAAAACCCCCCCAGTCCTGGCGCTTCCCCCTCCTACGCCGTGTGTATCTGCAGTCCCCTATACCTGCCCGAGCATCCCGCCAGAGACGAGGTGCTCGGCTTGAGGGACCCCACGCGGATCGTGGTTCCCCAACACCACCCCCCCGTCTGCTCCCTCCAGCACTGGTGCTGTGTGCACAGTGACAGCGGCGCTGAGCATCCTCAGCTTACAGATGCCATCTGTCGGGTACCACGTCAGTGGTGAATTTTGCCAGCCAGGAAAGGGAAAAGTGCCGGAGATCAGTCCCCACCGCGATCCCGCAGCCGTTACAGCGGGAAAGGGGCTGTGCTGGCGGCGTGAAACGGGGGTGTGCGGGAAGGAAAGAACAACCGCCGGTAATAAATAAACCGTTGGAAAGATAGCAAAGTGAGATCAAGGAATTCAAAGGAAGGGAATTTATATGGTGTATTTCCTGATAAAATCGGACGTTTCAAAGGGTCCCTTAGCGGTGTGGCAATGCTGCGGTAAGCCGAAGGCGTTTATGGGCAGCAGAATAGGCAGTTCCCTTGAAAAAGGGCATTTCAGGTAGGGGATTGTAAAGGTTGCTGTGTGGCGCCGTGCCCACTGGAACTGGAAGAAACCCTTGAGCCAAAATGTACAGTGATACAAAAAGGTGTTTGAGGATTATTGATTATCACCCCTTCCCAAGGGGCAAAGCCAAACGCAGCAGTCAGCCCGGCCGCCCCGGGCTGGGCACCGTGCGAACACGGCTTAGAGGAGACACAGCTGCCTCTAAATAGATTTTTTACCCAGCTCCCTGTAACACACCAGTGGGATAATCGTGCTGAGGGTGTGGGCAGACCCGGGTCTTTCTTTAGATCAGGCCAGAGCAGCCTGGGAATTCTACAGCCGCCCTTTAGCCTGACGTGATGGGAGATGGTGCCTTTCCCCTTGCACCGAGTTGGACCCGTCTCACCCAGCCAGCACCTTTGCCACGAGGCAGTGCCAAAGGGCCGGGCTGCGACCTCTTAAACTGCTGCCTGGTGCAGAGGGCACCGACAGACCCAGTGCTGGGAGGAGCAGACAGAAACCACCGCTACGACGCTCCGGCTGGGGAGCGGTCCTGAGCTTTTGTTCCCTCTTCGTTTATTTTCACAGCCTTCAGCCGACGGTGGGAGAGCGAGGCCGAAGCACGGTCCCTGCCCGTTCTCCCTCCGCGAGGTGCAAGGGGGCCGGTGCCAGGGCTGAGCACGGGGTTTGGGCTCCTGCTGACCCACGTGGGACGGCCAGGGCAGAGCACGGTCCCATAGCATCAAATCCTCAGCTGCTCCAGGCAGAGTTACCTGCTCTGCACCAGCTAAAAGTCCTCCTGAGCAGCTTGGGCAGATCCCTGCCTTCGGCCATCCCGTGCCAGCGTGCTCTGCAGTCAGCCCAGCCTCCCACCAGCGCTGCTCCGGGTTGTATCCCTGTATCCCGGCGTCTGGGTCTCCCCTCTTGCATCACACCTGGCCTGAGGAGGGCTGCACCCAGCAAAGCTCAGCCCAGGTGGGAGGGACTGGGCTCCCGTTAAATCCAAGGCTCCCGGAGGACAGAGCTTTGCACAGACTCACCCTTGTGCTGATTTAAGAGCTGAGGTGCTGTCGGAGGCGTTGCAGCGGGACAGGGGACGAGCAGCCGCAGCGCAGGTACCTGCCCAGGGCTGATTCCAAGGGCCGTCTCTGCCTTTTCCCTGTCTCTCTCAAGTCCTCTCTTCCCTTCGATCCTCCACGCCACTGTTATCTGCAGTTTGTACCAGTTCCTCTCTTCCATCACTTCTTTTCCTTCTGCTGCTCCTCTGCATTGAGCTGGGAATTGTTCTTGTGCCTTGGGAGGAATCTGCTCAGAGATGCCGAATGAGCCCAGACACGGTTGCTCCTGCCCGCGCACCGCGGCCGGCTGGCAGGGACACCCGGCGCTGGTGAGCCGGGGTGGGGAGGCTGCTGCATGGCCTGGGAGAAATGGCACGGGATCACGCATATCGCTCAGGCTAAGTCAGTTCTGGGCTCTTCTTAGGAGCCCATGGGGCTTATTTCATCGGCAATTACCTTTGCTACTTACCCAGAGCCTGGAGCCTGCTTAAGATTTCCAGTGGTGTTGGGTGAGGGTGTCTGAGCAAGTGGTGTGAGATGCTTCGTTCCCTCTGCCTGGAGTGAACCCAGCCTGCAGAAACGAGGTCGCGATGGGGGGTGCGCACCCCGCTTTTCAGTGGGAGGCTGCGGTGCGGCCAAGTGTTGAGAGTTCACGGCAATAAAAATAACACGTGGTAGCACCAAGTGTGACGGGCTGGAGGCACTGGTTTGCGTAGGGCTGGGGAGGAAAACCAGCTGGCTGTGTGTTCGCCGGGGTTGTTTGGGACCCCTGCGCTCGCTGAAGCCGCTGACAGTCAGCCAGGTCCAAGCGTCGCGGCTCAGGTCAGCACCAAGAGATGCTGCAGAACCAAACCCCAGGTCCTGAGGATCCACCCTTGCGTCGGAGGGGAGCAGAGCCCATGTATTGGCAGGGGTATGGAGGTCTGAGGAGGGGAGGAAGGGTATCAAGGAGGGGAGGAAGAGTATCTAGTCCCACTTTGTGCTGTTTGTCCCTTGGACCCAAGAGAGGAGCACGGAGCACGGTCTGCGGCTTCGCAAGGTTTCAAGCCCTGGGGTGCAGTGCTGCACACTCAAGGGCACGTGGACCTGGCAGCGTGGATGTACAGTGTCCTTCTGAAATGCTCAGAGTCTGCAGAGCCCTCTGTGCAGCAGCTCCCACCCTCTGCCTTCCCTCGGTGCCCCTGAAATGCAGGGAAACAGCCTCCCTCATGCTGCAGCTTCCGTTGTAATAATACTGCCGAGCCCAGTTCCACCAGGAGATGGAGGTGAGACGTGCATGTGGTCTCAGAAAGGAAAAATCCTGGCTGGTGCTCCATGGAGCTTCTCAGTGTGTCTAGAAAGTCTCCCCTTCCTGTAATTTGTCTCAAACATTCCTAGGATTAGCCAATTTAGTCTATTTTTGGACAGATACCCTCTTACAAAGATGCTCTTCTTGCTGCCCCCTCCCCGAGCTTCCCATGCCCACGGCTCGTGCTACAAAGAGCTGGAGGGAAAACCCTCCTGGCTGCACTGGGACCTCTCCTGGGAATGGGGCACGAGGCTCTGCGGCTCCTCTTGTACCCAGAGAAGCTCTTGCCAAAGGGGAAAGAGCCATCCTGGGAGGGGGAAAGGGCACATGGCACTGGGAGAGGGAGTTATTTGAGCAGCAATTTGGACATTACTAATGGCCCTCCTGGTCCAAAACCCTGCAGAGCCCTGCAGAAATCTGGGATGTTGCTAAACAAGCGACATGACGCGTTGGGGCTGCTGGCAGGGGGTCGCTGCGGAGGATGGCTACTGCTGCCCCCTCCCCGGGCACCAGCTGCCTCCGGCTCCAGGAGCCAGACCCCCCCGGAGCTGGGGGTATATTCATATTTGCTATGTGATACCGCGGGGCTCCCTGCTCTGCAGGCAAAACACGGCACAACCATGGCAACTTTTTTCCTCAACCTCATCAGCACGCCCTGCTAATCTGGGCAGGTCACCCCGCAGCCCTCACGGTCATTAAACCGGGTGTAACGAGCTCGGTAAATCCCGGGTGTCCCAGTTCCGTCTGCTCTTCCCGGTGAGGGGATGTCTCACCGCCTTGTCAGCGGGAGGCTGCCCGGGCTCACGTTGCACGGAAAAACAACCCGGACTTGGCAGCTGGCTCGGCTGTTTTGGGGTGTCTGCGCGGGCGGCGGACGAGCCCGTGTCCCAGCTCGGGTGTCTCCGCTCCAAATAACCGCGCTGGGACAGCCGGGGCTGGGCAGCTGCCCGGCGAAGCTGAGACGCAGCGTTTTCGGCACCGCCGTGGCCTCCTCTGACCTGCCGGAGCCCGGGCGAGCACCGCGGAGGTGGAGCTGGGGGTCGGCGCTGAGCTCGCCGTGCTCCGGCGGACGGAGCCGGGACGGGGCCGAGCATGGAGGGACTTTGCTCCGTGCAGGATCCACGGGCTCGGTCCACGTGGCCGTTGCAGCCTGGCTGGGCTGCGCTGTGCCTGGCGGGTTCGGGCAGGGCGGTTATCCAACAGCTGGGTGTGCCTGGCACAGCCCTGGCCCACGGGCACCCCGCTTCTCCCGCCGCCGCCCAGGAGGCACCCCGTGGCCCCCCAGACCCAGCACCCTACCTCCTGCCGGGGCTCTCCCCATGGGTGCTCCGGCTCTGGCCCCCAGCCCCGACCCCCCCAGCCCGGCTCCTTTGCACGTCGTTGCTTTGTGTTTTCACGTCAAGGGGCCGCCCGCCGTGGGGCTGGAGGTGGGGGGCAGGACTGGGGCTACGGGGCTGAACTGCGACTCCTGCCTCACCGCGCCGGCTCTCTGAGTGCAGTGGCCTCACCAAGAGCCCTGCAAGTGTGTCCGTCTGCATCTGAAATCTGGGACTCGTCCCCGTCACCGCGGGGGGAATTCTGTTGCACAGTCTGTTGCCGGAAGCAGAAATTCTGTAATTTCCAGTCCTAGATGGGTTTGTGGCCAGTTTATTTCCATCCCTTCTGCGCTGGCCTTGCCTCAGCTGTAGGAGCAGTGCTCCTTCCCCCGGTGTTTCTGTGCGGCCAGGAAACCCTCCCGGGCTCGGCGGCAGCACCTGGGCTAGCCCTGCCAGGGCTGCCACGCTTCTGCCAACTCACTCCGCTGCCAACGCCGGAGCGAAGGGCATCGCACCCCGTGGCACGGCACGGATGTGCCATCAGCTTTGCTGCGCAATATGGGCTCCCTGCCTGCACATTGTGTTCCAGCCTCATCCCTCTTGTCCGGCCAGGGGCACAGCTGGACGCTGCCCAGCCCTCGCCGGGGCGGTACGCGAGGGCACTGCTCTTTCCCATGGCTCTTGGCAAGTCCTGATGTCTGTGGGCAGCATTTGCCTTTCTTGTGGCTGCACCATGCTGGTGGGTAACAGTCACCTGTGATTAGCCTCCTTCACCAGAACCCTCCTCCTCCTCTGCTGCTCCGGCAGGAGAGCCTCAGCCGAGGCTGGAGATCCTGGTGAGGAGCCTGGGACACCTCTCACTGGAAGCTGGAGAGAGGAAGGGAGGAGAAATGAGGTTTGGAGGCTGATTCTGGCAGCATCAGGCATGAGAAAGATCAAACACTCGGGGCAGGAGTACAAGAGGGGAGGGAAGCTGTTGCGTGCATGCTCCTGGAAGCCCCGGCAGTCCTGCTTCATGCAGACTGCACGTTATTTCTGTACCTACTTAAATTAAAACCAGCCTTGTCTTGCGGACGCTGGCTGGAGCCAGGCAGTTCTTCTCCCCAGGGGAGAATCCAATTTTCACTCCATCTAACTTGTGTTTTTGACCTGGAATGACTCTTCTTTTTATATTTAACAAATGCTCCCTCGGAGCCTTGTACCGTGCCGTGCTCCTCCCGGCGCTGCCCACGGCGTCACGGCACATACGTGCTCCGAGGCAGGAAACCAGTATCAGGCAGGTCGCTTACCTGGGACCTGACCGAGTGCACGGCAGAGCCGCGCTGCGACCGGATCAGAGGCGGCACAAGCTCCATGGGCAGAGCCCTGGCACAGCCAGCCCGGCTGCCCGGTGGGAAAGGGGAACTCGGGTCCCAGCCCACTTCTGCATCCTCTGGGCCTTGGCGTTTGCACCCAGGAGCACCAAGGAAGAGCAAGGCGCAGGTGCTGGCCCTGGCACGGCTGCTGGGCTGGCAGCACCTCACCCACCTGCCCCCCCAGCCTGGGGAGCACCTTCCCTTAGATCCAGCTCTTCCCACTCATTTTCGGATAGATCCCTTCACAACCAGCCCTCCGTAGGGACAATCTACTCTGGACTCGGTCTGTCTCCCACCAGCACCAGGACGAAGCTGCCTGGCCGAGCGCAGCCCCGATGCCCAGAGGTGCTGCTGGAGCTGCAAGTCTTTCCCTCCGGGGGGTCGGTCACAGCTCGGGGGTGCCACGTGCCTGTCCCGTTTCAACTCAAGGCACAACAGCTGCCTTGTCACGGTGCTTCCCCTTCCACGGCACAGGTCATGGTGCTGGACACGTCCTTTCCTGAGCCTTTCTTACGGACCAGCCTGTGAATAAAATCTGTCAGGGGCTCAGGAGGCACAGCGGGATCGGACTGGGAGGGCACTAAATGGGTTTGAAGTATCTATTCACTTCTGCAGTCCTTAAAAACCTCTCCTCGCTCTCTTGAGAGCGTTCACTGGTGTGACTCATGATCCGAAGCCGCCCCGCGTGCCGTACGCTGGGAGCAGCCGCGGGCAGCAGCGATGTTTGGCTTCTAACTGGCGAGCCTCCATCAGGCTGGGCGGTTCTGGGCACCGCTCTCCACGGCAGGAGGCTTCTTCAGGGTTCCCGAATTCGTGGAGGGCAAAGCCGCCCGTTCTGAGCCACCTCCGGAACCGCTCTCAGCACCCGGCGCGGCGATTAGTCACCGCTCGCCAGACGTGACGTACGGCGCCGGCCCGCGCTCCCGCCCTCGCCCACGGCGCGCTGCGGGCTCCCCTGCCCGGGAGCAACGGGTCTCGTTCCTAATCCCGTGACTCCGTGGTTAATCAATCCGAGACAGGGGAGGAAATAAGTCAGTAAATAAGACCGACGCAGGAAAGGACGAATGTTTTAATAAGTGTTTAATCAGCCCAGTGTTCGTGTGCGTTACGCACCGGAGCCACACCGGGTACGGAGCGGGGCGCCCCGAGCTGTAGGATTAGCTCCGGTCAGTGAGCCGTTGGCTCCCGACATCCCGTGGTCCCCACCAGAGCTGCCCGGAGAGGACAGGCCCGGGGAACTTGTGTGTGGCAGTACAGGCACGGGGAACGTGTGTGGCTTTTGTGCCCCTGGGCACGGAGACCTTGGGGTTTGGCTGCCACAGAGGGCACGGAGGGGTGGGCTTGTTCTCCTCCTCCCCAGACAACACAGCGAGGTGCCCTTGGCACATTTGGGGGCATCGAGTTTTGTGGAATGGCAGCTCCCATGGATGAGCACGTGGGAGGGCAGCAGCTGGGGGGTCCCCACACGTTCCTGGTGCAGTTGGATCCCACACAAAAGTTGTCCGGCCGACGCTTCGTTTCGGTCCTGCCCTGTGCAAACGAAGCGGGATGGAGTTTCTCGGCTTTTGAATCCCGAAAAGCTGTTGCAAATTAATCCTCCGCGCGCTTGCCCAGATGCGCTGTGGCACTGGGAGCAGAGGCTGGAGGGGGTGGAAAAGTGATACTGGGTGACTTGTTTCTTAGGAGCTGAATTCCAGCTTTGCACTCCAAATCCCCGTTTTTGCAGTCTTTTCCGCTGAAGTCTGCTCCTGCCCTGGGCACGCCTGTGTAACCGCTCCTCTCTCTGCATTCCTTAGATTCTTCTTCCGCCTGAGACGCTGGATTGAAGAAGGGTCCTGAGGTCCCCGGTGCAGAAAGAGAGGCGAGGAGGAGGAGGAGGAGGAGGAAGAGGAGGAGGAGGAGGAGGTGGTTTCCCTTGGACTCTGAGGCATCAAACCAGAAAACCAAACCATGTCACAGGTCATACAGAACCACGTGTTGCGCGTTGGACAGACCGTGTGTGTTTCCTCACCGGAGGAAGGCAAGAGCTTGCGCCCGGCGGGGTACCCGGGCTGCTCCGCGCTCCCGGTGCAGTACGCCTACTACTCCACGGAGGGCTGGGCTGACCCGTCGGCGATGGTGCACGCCAGCGCACGCCTGCGTCCCGGCGCGGGGCGGTACGGAGCCCACCCCGTGCTCGAGCACGTGGCTGCCCACGCGCAGGGGAAGGGGCAGCGGGAGACCTCTCTGGGGAGACCCACTGCCCCGTATCAGCCACGGGAGGAGGAGGAGGAGGACACCAGCCCGGATCCTGAGGCTCAGCTGGTGTCTCCTACCTTGGACATATCAATAGAGAGTCTCAACCAGCTGATCCTAGAAATCGATCCGACCTTTCAGCCGCTGGCGTGCAAGCCGGCGAAGGACGCAGTCCAACCTGCTTCTCAGGGCGACGCTGCCGCCACCAAGGAACACGATCCGGAGGCAATAGGTGAGGCGAAAGGTGCCGGCGGTGCGCTGGAGCCAGCGCGGCTCAGACCCAGCGAAAACCATCTGCAAGAGGCAGAGCGAGAGGCCGGGGCAGAGGGGTTGGCCCCGCGCAGCCCCGCCGGGCAGGATGAGGCCCTGGGCTCCTGCGGAGGGCTGGACACGGGCATCGGTGACATCCCCATGGTCCCAGCGGGATCAGCGTGGGATGCTGTCTCCCGACATGGGGGCTGCCTGTGAAGGAGCAGGAGAACAGAGCGTGTGTCCGGGCTCCCTGCCCGACTCGCGTGCGTGGTGACCTGGTCTGGGCGCTTCTGAAAGCTCCGTGTCCAGCCAGCTCAACGGGATCCCAAAGAAAACAGGGAGAACAGCCTTAATTCAACCTCATGTTTGTTTCCCTGTGTTTGGGGAAAACATTTCTGTTAGAAACGGGGCTTGTAGCTCCCAGAAAACGCCCGATCCAAGTTATCAGGGTGAGTGACGAGGGACAGGCGCTGACCTCTGGCGCGATGCCCGGAGCGCGCCGGCCCCACACAGCCCGGCTCTGCCAAAGGGCAGCGGAGCCGTTCCCAGGGTCGTACTTGACCTGTGGAAGCACAAGGATGCGAAGCCAAATTTCCAAAGCCCTGGGCTAAGGTACCGATGGTTACACAACCATCCCATTTAAATGTTCCCAATCATTTTGCCAGGGAAATTCTTCTTCCAGGGCTTGTGCGCTCCTCCAGCAGCATACCTGGCATACGCCAGGCAGCACATCAGCAGCACATACCACCCCCTCCGTCTGCTCTCATGCCCGGGTGCCTTACGTGAACCCTTTTGCAATGCTTCTCCGTCATCCCCGCGATCCAAAGCTGAGCTGTGTGTGCTGCTTCGGATCCAAGCCCTCTCGCCCGTGGCTCTTCCGTGGCATGTCAGCTGCCCAGCACGCTCTGCGCAGGGTGACACCCGCGGGCAGTGCGTTGCACGCTGCCGCAAGCGCTCTGCTGCGCCGGAGGACGCGTCTGGGGTGTGTTCAGGTGCCTCAAGATGCAGCCTGGCTGCTTCTGAGAGGCCTTATTGACTCTTTGTGTCTTTAGGCACGGAAATACCTTCAAAATCTCTCCCTGGGCCTCTTCCCAGAGGAAGGTCAATGGAGAGGATGTTCAAGGCATGAAAAAAATTCAGTTCTCCCTGAGCCCTCGTGCAAACGTCCGCATGGGGAGCGCGAGGCAGAGGAGGACGAGATGTGTGTCTGCAAGCGCGCGGAGCCACAGCCCCGGCAGGTGTGAGGGTCCTGATGCTCCAACAGGGAAGCAGCTAAGCCGGAGTCAGGGAGCGCAGGAGCCAGGGCAGCACGAGCATGCGGTGGGGCTTGGGCCTTTCTGGAGCAGACAGCATCCCTGCATCCCTGCTTACCCCGGCATCCCTGCATCCCTGCTTCCCCCGGCATCCCTGCATCCCTGCTTCCCCCCGGCATCCCTGCATCCCTGCTTCCCCCGGCATCCCTGCATCCCTGCTTCCCCAGCATCCCTGCATCCCTGCTTCCCCCCAGCATCCCTGCATCCCTGCTTCCCCTGGCATCCCTGCATCCCTGCTTCCCCCGGCATCCCTGCATCCCTGCTTCCCCCCAGCATCCCTGCATCACTCCTCCATCATTCCTCCATCATTCCTCCACCACTGGGATGGCAGGAGGTGGCCTTGGAGGTAGCGTTCTGTGACAAAGTGCAGGTTCAGCTCTTGGCTTCTCAGACCCTTCGGAGGCATTCCCATGCCTCTCCTCCAGCCGTGGCTCCCAGCTGGAGCCCTGCAGCTCAGCAGGTAGCACGCTGGTGGTTTGGAAAACCTGGCTCCAAGCATGGAACTGAATGTCTGGAAATCTGGCCCTGAATTCAGTGGCAAAAGCCTCACTTCAGCTTTCATTTTCTTTTAACAGCTCCTCTTTTTTGTGCTGCTGCACAGAACCCTTGTTCACCCACCACCTCCCAGGCCAGCCTGGTGGGACTGGTGCAGGGACTGCTGCTCCCATCCCATGCCAGCTGGCCCCGTGGAAAGGCTCTGGCCGGGCTCCCGCTGTTGTCCCTCCCCTGGCCGTGCCCACCACCCCACTGCCCTCTCTGAATAACTCCTTCAAGGCTGAAAAACTCAGCAAGGTTTTGAGCAAATACCTGAGGTTTAACCACACCTGATAAGCGGGAGCAAAGGCAGAAAAGCGGGAGGCAAAGGGCCCCCTTAGCGCAGGGCACGGATGCTTCCCAGTTGTTTCTTTAAAGGACAATTAAAATCCCCATTTCTTTTCCCCTTTTGAGGGAGACATTGACAAACAGCATCCGGCCAAGAGCTCGCTGTCAGGGTTTGCACGCCGATAGCAGCACCACGTGGCTCCGGAGCCTTCCCAAGGACGGGCTTCGGAGGAGCTGCCGCGGGGAGGGGGAAGGCTGCGGCTCTGGCTCCTTCCCGGAGCGAGTCCAGCTGCAGCCCCACTGGGACCAGCCCTTCGGGCTTACCCGGCGCCTCGGCGGCGGCTCTCCGCTGGCCGTGCCGATCCGATCCCGCACTGGGAGCGGCAGAGGGAAGGGGCTCAGAGAGCAGCTTTTGAACAGACGTGTGCTTTTCCTGCTCGTTGAGCTTTCCCTCCCAGAGCTCTGGTTGTTCCTTGCAGTACACAGGGTCCGCAGCGCTCGGCACTCTGGAGCCGGCGGCTCCACCGCGGCCGGCCGCCCTCCCCGGCAGCTCCCAGGGCAGGAACGCGGCACGTAACGTCAATGCCAGGGAGCTCAGGGCTGTTAAGAGCAGTTTTTCATCGCTGCAGCAAAAAGGCTTTCCTCTCTCCAAGAAACACCTTCAAGAAGGGGAACTTTCCTGAACCACATGGCGGGGCAAGAACCAGGAGCTGCAAACAAAAACCTGGGCACGTTCAGACTAGCAGGGAGGTGCACGCCGCTGGCAGCGGAGGTGATTAACCACCGGAACAGCTTCCCTGGGGAGGTGATGAATTCGCCATCGCTGCAAGCCTTTAAATCAAGTCTGAGTGTCTCTTGCTAAAAGGCACCTTCTGGCTCAGCCAGAAATTATGGCTTTGTTCACGGAGCCCGGCGACTGCCGCGCATCGGGTGCCAGGGAGCCGGGCACCCCTGTCCTGGCTCTGAGGCTCCACTGAAGGTCTTGGAGCAAGTGGTGCTCCAGCAAGTGTTACCGTATGAACGGTGGCACGCAGAGGGGGTAGGAGATACCCTGTCTGCCCCGAGCATGAGTGGGAGAGCAGGAAAAAACCCCGCAGTGGGGCACAGGCACGGGAACGGCCTTGGAAACTGCCTTGGAAACCACTTCTTTAAAGAGGCTTGTGCAGGATGGGAGGAGGGAAGGGAGCGCAGCCAGCCCCTGCCCTGGGCTCCGCGCGTGCTGCTGGCACGGCCGGTCCCACAGCTGGCACCGAGAGCCTTGTAACCACCCGCATCTCGCACGGCTTCCCGCTGCCTCCCGCTCCGCAGCCACGGTGTGGACGGTGCCAACGTCCAGCCGTGCCTGGGGGCCAAGCGTCATCCCTGGTGCTCCTCCGCCCCGCCAGCTCAGAGGGTGCGCAGGGCCACGCGCCTGCTGCCGTGGGCACCCTCCGAACCTGGCGTCATCCCTGGGGGAGCAGCCAGATGTTTTTCTCTTGAGTCAGGTACAAACAGAGCGGCTGCTGGAGGAAACACCCGCCTCTGGCTGCAGGTCTCGGCACGCTCCGGCTGTGCAACGCTGGCGAGGGGGGTCTGTGCCATCAGACATGACCGCCTGTAACCCCTCCTGCCGGGGCGCCCGCCAGCACTGGGGTGGGTCACTGTGACTTTGCATCCGGCGTGGGGCCGTGGGGGTCTCCCCGCAGTGCCCGGGGGTCCCCGCAGCGCGTGGTGCTGGAGGTGGAGCAGCACCTCCCACCCTGCAGAGCTCGTGAACTGGAGCCAAAATTAACAGCAAGAAGAAGAGACGCGTGTTCTCCCCTGAGCTCAGCTAACGAACCTGACTCGAACGCGGAATCGGTAACGACCTCCTCTTTCTTCCTCCAGACATTAAGTACATAGAGATGACGCCGGGCAGAGCCGCGTGTCCCGAGCTGCTGCAGGGCTCCCCCAGCCCTTCGGGCACCCCCTTCTCCAGGTCCCCCCAGGACAACAGCTTCCTGCCCCAAAAAGGGGCACTCAGAGGCACCTACAGCACCGGTGGCAGCGTGGTTTTCTCCAGCCCCCCTGGGCACATGAGCCCCCGCTTGGGCACCCCGCGCTGCGCTGCCTCCCCGACCCGCAGCAAAGCGTCCGAGTGCGTCGCCGTGCCCCGGCACTGTGCGGCGGGACAGGCGGACAGCATCTCCTACGGCCCCGGGGCTCTCGGCACCTCCCCGGGCTTCGACAGTTTGCTGAAGCCCATGCCCGTGGTGAGGGCCCAGCAGAGCAGCAGCTGGGTCTCCCTGCTCTCCACCAGTCCCGGCTCGGACACCAGTTACATCCTCGGAAGGTAAATGCCGCCTTGTGTCCCAGTCTGGGGCTGGGCATCATGGAATCATGGAATCATAGAATGGTTTGGGTTGGAATTCCAATTAAATTAGATTAAAGATCATCTAGTTCCGACTCCCCTGCCGTGAGCAGAGACACCTTCCCTGAGGTCAGGTCACTCAAAGCCTCATCCAGCCTGGCCATGGGCACTGACCGATGTCTTGGGGACGGAAGGGGTGCGGGGTGGTTGCCCCAAGTCCCGTTGTCCAGGGGACAGGCTGGGGGCCGCTGGCCCGTGGGGCTGGCGTGGTCTCTGGGGTGTGCTGTGTGTCCCATCCTGGCTGAATGACCCCACTGATCCCCTCTGCTCTCTGTCTCCCTCTTCCAGCAGCACCCACTCGCTCCACAACGACCACTCGGACACTCACTCGGCTGCCAGCCGCACCGCTGACTGCCCGTCCCCTGGCAGCTCCCTGGGCAGCCCCTACCTGCCCTCCCCAAGCCTCAGATCCCACTCTGGAGAAGCTTTTGCCCTGAGTGCCCACCAGCCTGGGGCAGCCTGCCACACTGAAGCCAGCAACCCCCCATCCCAGAAGGGCCAGGCCAGCAGCTGCCCTCCCTCCATCCTCAACTCCGCTGCCGACATCCCGGTGCTGCTGGTGAACGGGTGCCTGGAACAAGGAGATACATCTCCCAGGCTGCCCAAAGCCCCCCCAGCCTCTGCCAAGCAGACCCCCCCTCCCAGCCGTGGCCCAGCCGCGGGGCTCGGTGGCCTGAACAACGCGCTGTCGGCACCAGCGCTCTCCTGCGTCTCGGACAGTGAGTACCTCTGCCGCGGGGCAGGTTTTGGGGGAAGGGGCTGCGCAGCCCAAGAGCTGCCAGGGAAGGGGGCAAACACTCTTTTGCACTCCGGTTTATAGCCATGAAGGACAGGAGGTCCTTGCTGGAGATGGAGATCCTGCAGGGTTGCAGGGCTCTGCGGTGACCTTCGGCTCTCTGCTGCTGGCCCTGCTCTAGCCGGGGCGGCACGTTGCCAGCAGGGTCCTGGTCCCCTTGAGGAAATGCAGACACACATCTTTATTGCACCTGAGAATGAGGAAATTAATTCTGTCATTTCATCCTTTTTTGGGCCCAGAGCAGGTTGGGAGGAGGAGTTGGGGTTCCAGTTTGCTCTGGAGAACATCTAAAGATACCCGTGTCTGTAAGGTAGCCCACCCCGGGGTGAACACTGGGGCTATTGTTCTCTGGAGGAGATGAGTGGAGGCAGCTCTCAGGGCAGAGGGTTTTAATTGGGATTCTCATGGGAAAAGCAGGAGAGCTTTGTGGGTCAGATCCTCAGCTGGCGTAAATCCCCACGGTCCAGTGGACTGGGGCAGGGCTGGGCACACGAGCGCTGCTGTGCCATCCCATGTGCTCCTCTCTGTGCTCCGTCACTGCCTGCCAAGAGAGATAATTACGTGGAGAATGAATTATTCTGAGGAGCAGGGAGGAAGCTCTGATCAAAAGGATTGGAAAAAAACTTCAACCTTGGCCAGCTTGAAAGAAAAATGTCTTTGCTAAGGCTCCATCCTGCTCCCTGGTGTCTGCTGTGGTCTTTCAGGTCCCCACCACTGGCCGTGACACCGTAAGGTCTCTTGCAGGTCCCCTCAGGGCTGGGCAGCCGACCATGAAGTTTGTGATGGACACATCGAAATACTGGTTCAAGCCGAGCATCAGCAGGGACCAAGGTAAGGCAGGAAGTGTCTCCGCTGGGATAACCCCCTCTCGGACGCTCCGCAGGGCCCCTGCCCTTTTCCCAGGCTGGAATTTGCCACCTAAGTCCAGCTCTTGCCCACACTGGGGTCCTGTAGGGACTCAGCGATGGCAAATCAAAGTATAGTCAGGGCCGCCGGGCACGGAGGGACCCCCTGGCAGGTCATGGGCTGTGCCACGGACCCTCTGTGCCCCCTCAAGTCCAGCGAAGCTTCTCCTGCTGCTACTCAGCACAGCCGGGGCAGGGGCTGGCTCAGTGCCGGGGACCGCAGGGACCCCCGGGACCGCGCCGGTGCCCTGCGGTGCCCGCACGAGGGATGTGCGCGTCCTCAGCAAACGCTCCGGAGTGTCCCTCGCCGCTGCCAGGGAACGACTCCCCCCGTGAGAGCATCGGCCGGACACTGGGGGCAAAGGGGGGAGGTTCCACCTGTTTTGCTTGGCTGAGCCCCCGCCTGTGCTCTGACAGCAATCCAGCTGCTGACGGACACCGCGCCGGGCACGTTCGTGGTGCGGGACAGCACGTCGTACCGGGGGTCCTTCGGACTGGCGATGAAGGTTCCCGTCTCTCCATCCGGCAGCCAGACAGGTACAGGGAGTCGCTCGGAACGGTGATATTAGTCGAAACCAGTTGACCTAAAGCGAGCTGAGAAGCGCAGGACTCTGGCTGTGCGAGTGGCGCTGGCAGCGGGGTCTGTGCGTGCCCGTCCCCACGCACAGGGGGCTGGCACCGTGCTCGCCACGCAGAGCAGAAGCTCTGCGGGATGCCCTGGGATGGGCAGGGGTGGGCAGGGGGAAAACAACAGTGCTCGTGCCGGTGCTGACGCTGCCTTGGATCCCGCTCGCAGGCGATGAGAGCAGTGACCTCGTCCGGCACTTCCTCATCGAGTCGTCCGCCAAAGGGGTGCAGCTGAAGGGGGCCAGCGAGGAGCCGTACTTCGGTAAGGACGGTGCCACCACCCGCAGCCACCCCGGCAGCCCTGGCAACTGTTCCCAAAAGCCCCTCGAAGCACCGGCCAGGACCGGGGCTGCTCCACAGCCCTGCAGTGAGGGTGTTGGCATGGGGGCCCTCCAGCCCCCACTCCTCTGCCAGCAAGGCTGTGGCAGTGGGGACCGAAACAGGAACGTGGGCTGCGGGTTGGAAAACCCACACTTGTCACTGTGATGCCCCAAATAGTCCAGCTTAGCCCCCTGCACTCCTTCCGAGCTCCCTGGGACGCTGTTGTGGGGCCAGAGGCGTGTGGGTAGGAGGTTTCGGGGACCAGGACCCCCCCAACTCGCAGCTCTGTGTTGCAGGGAGCCTCTCTGCCTTCGTGTACCAGCATGCCATCACGCCGCTGGCACTGCCCTGCGCGCTCAGCATCCCCACCCGCGGTAGGTGTCGGGCAGGGGGTGCGATGCTCCGAGCGGTCTCACCTGCCGGTCCGGGGGGGTGGGCAGGGTCCTGCAGCGGGGAGGGGGCCGAAACACCCGGGTGCCCCTGCAGTGGGGCTGATTGCCCTGGCTGACGGTGGAGCAGGGACCTGCGAGAGCAGACCGGGTAGGGGACGGTGGTGACTCGCTTCTGCCAGGGACGGCGGGCGGTCAGCAGAGCAGCGGGAGCAGGGGACCACGGAGGGTGGGCAGGGAAAGGAGGAGCGGGGAGGTCAGAGATGAACGGAGCCAGGAGAGGGAGATGGAGGACAGTTAAATCAATTATTGCTCTAACCCCCTGCAATTTAAGCAGTCCTGGGTCTTTGGGCATCTTGTGGGATAAGGAATCTCACCGGATGCGAAGTGGTGACCCAGCGCAGCCGGACCCGCCACGTCAGGGCTCCTGCTTGTCGTTTGTGCAGATCTCGCTGATGGAGAGGCTGGTTCTGACTGCGCCCCGGAGCGTGTGCCATCCCCGCTGGAGAGAACTGCCGGTGAGGAGCGGGCAGGCTGCCGTCACCAGGGCCAGCCAAGCCCCAACAGCTGCCTTTGGACCTGTGCAAAGCAGCAGGTTACCCCGGCACGTCCGCGGGTGCTGGTGCGATGTCCCCCCCTGCCATTGTCACCAGGCTGGAGGCACCTGCGGGTTTTCTTCCCATCCTCAGATCACGGGCTGGCAAAGGGAACCTGATGTTTTTAAAAAAGGGAGACTTTGGTCCTCACGTAAAGCTTGGAAAGACAGTTCTGAATGTCCCAAGGCTGAGAAAAGACCTTCAGTTCCCAAGATTTCAAATAGCCCCTGATTTTTAAGCCTCTCTCCTGCTTGGCCTCAAGCAGGGTATCAAACCAATGGGCATCGAACTGATGGGCATTGAACACAGGGAGTTTCTACGAGAGGGATGGGGCACTCGGGGGCTGAGGGCCCTTATGGGAGACGCACGGAACTCGCACAGCGGGACGGGGATGGGTCTTTGCTTCTCCTCCGTGCCCAGGTGCCCCCAGCCCGGGTGCAGTGGTGGGTGGGCTCCCAGTGAGAGCAGAGGGCGACAAGCAGGATGCTGCATGAATGGGTCATGGCGCAGTCAGGGGAGTCAGGAACTGCTTTGTTTTGCTGGAAATTCTGAAAAATAAGTTGGCGAGCTGAAAGGTTTAGTTTGACCCAGAACAGCCCTTTAAACAGCTCAATCAGCCTGAAATGTCATGTTTCAGGTTGGCCTTCAGCCGTCAGTTGGCTTGGGCTATTTCTGCTTTTCATTAAAGGAAATATGCAAAAAAAACAGAAAAAAAAATCCGAATGTGACATTTAGAAACCGGAAGTTAAATACTTTGACTTTTAAAACAATTAGTGCAAAGAATGAAAGTAAACCAAAGCAAATTTGTGAAGAATTTCTGAGTCACCAAACCTTTAATTTTCATCAAAACAAATCCGACCCACGTGCGTGTGCCTGGTTGTGCAGGATGGTGCTGGGACCCGGCCCCGCTGTGCTCGGCGCTGCACAGGCGCAGCACAGCGAGATGCCGGCGCGCGGCGGGCCCCGTGCTGAGCCTGGCTCCGCGCTGTCCTTGCAGTGTGCAACGTCTTGTACCTCAACTCGGTGAACGTGGAGACGCTGACGGGAGCCCCGGCCGTGCAGAAAGCCATCTCCTCCACCTTCGAGCTGGAGACGCTGCCCACACCCACCCTCGTGCACTTCAGAGCGACCGAGCAGGGAGTCACGCTGACCGACATCCAGAGGAAGTAAGAGGTGCCCGGGAAGGGTTGGGATGGGGCTGCCAGGCTGCTGCCGCGGCCGAGGGCTCGCCGGTGGCGAGGTGCAGGGCAGAGCCAAGCAGCTCGTGGGAATGCAGCTCGTCCTTGGCCGCCCAGTGCTCTCCTTGCCTCCCAGCCGGCCAGCGTGCCCATGTGCAGCGCCCTGCTGGGACAAAACCGTGCTGCAACCCAGGGATGGGCTGGACCCCTCTGCACAGCACAGGGCATGATGCTGCTGCACGTGAAGCGACATCTCGAGAGCGGGAGGCAGGAGCCGGCCGAACCCCGCAGCTGCCTGCGCTTTGCCAGCTGCCAGCTTGGAGGCAGCACTGGGGAGTGGGACCCCCACATCCCCTGTCCCCTGGCACCCGCTGTCCCCCGCACCCCCTGTGCCCCACACCCCCTGTGCCCCGCACCCCCTCTCCCCCAGCAGCCACAACAGTCCGGGCAGGGCTCGAATTTGCAAATGCCCATTTCTGCCCCCAGCTCCGCTGGGCACCTTCCCCCCTAACGCTGCGCTCCCCCCCAGGGTGTTTTTCAGGCGACACTACCCCTTGGCTGCCATCAGGTTTTGCGGGATGGATCCTGAGAACAGAAAGTGAGTTATCGGCTGCTCTGCGGGCTGAGGGTGTCCGTGCCGGTTGGCACTGCCGCGTGGTGCCCACTTCCCTGCAGTTCCCCACTCACTCCGCTGCTCCCATCTCTGCATCTCTTAAAATCCCAAATCCCGACCACCCAGCCCCTGCCCCGGGGCTTAACGCACTGGGTTGAGCTAAATATAAACCTCGCCTTTGCGGCTGACGGAATGGGTTAAATCTCAGCCTCTGAGCAAATCCAATTCTGTTCCTCCCTCAGGTGGCAGAAATACTGCAAGTCCTCGAGGTAAGGGGTGCCAGGAGCTGCCGCAGCCCGGGCGGGCGCGTGGAAACCCGGGGAGGGGGGGGGCTGCTGCCTGGGGCCAGCCTCGCCTGTCCAGCGGGCGCGTTGCAAAGCTTTGCAGAGCAGCAGAGAATCGGAGCTTGGAACCGAAGGGGGGATGCGGTGAAGGTCAAGGCGGTGGCAGGATGAGACGGGGGCAGACGGGTGAAGCTTTGTGGGGAGTTTTGCTCTGTAGGTCTCGAGGAGAGACTTGGCGAAGCCCAATTCCCCCACATCCCCCCCTGCAGAAAGCCCCATCCAAGTTCATCCGCCTTCCCAGGGACTCGCTCTGGGCTCGGGAAGTGAGGTTCTCTCTGGCTCTACCTTGTGCTCCAGAAACCCTTCACAGCGGGGGAAGCTTTGCCAGAAACGCTCCTCCCGGCTGCTTTGCTTCCAAGTAAACGTGACTGGGGAGCGGGCCAGGTGGAGTTGCTGGGACCGGGATCTTGCTCTGTGGCTGGGGCTGGTTTTAAGCGTATTCCTTCGGAGTCCCGGATGCAAACTGAATAAGTTTCTCTCCTTTTTCAAAGAATCTTTGGGTTCGTGGCCAAAAGCCAGACGGATTCAGAGAACCTCTGTCACCTGTTTGCGGAGTACGACGCGGTGCAGCCAGCGTCACTTGTCATTGACCTTCTCTGCAGGCTGCTGCCAGGCCCGTAGAGGCCAGGAGCCCCAGGACAGCTCAGGGCTGGCAGCTGCCCACGCGCTGCCGAGATTTTACCGCTTGCCTTTTCCTGCTTCGGGGTTGCATTTTGGCAACAGCTCGTATTTATAGTTTCTTGTTACGTACCGTCACGTCAAGAGTCTCAGTTAAAGATTTTACACTCTGGTGGGATGAGATGTTCCTCTGAGACCCTCCACCGGGCATCACGGGGCATCACTCGCCACGGTGACCGGGGCAGGACGGCTGCCCATGGGGAGCTGCACTGGGCTGCGAGCGGAGTTGCAGGACGGGAGCTGTGCTCACCGGACGGAACCGCTGCCTCCCTCCCCCAGCACCCACCGTTCATGTTGCTCTGGAGGACTGAGATACTCGGGCTGAGATCTCTGCGGGGCACAGGGGATGCCAGCGCTCGGGGCAGCCAAGCTGAGGCATGTTCGGTGGAGCTGAGCTCCTGCCTTCACGGTCTGAGCCTGAACCCAACGAGTGCTGCGGTCTGGTGCAGGCGAGGGGGGACTCACCTCCCTGACGACAGACCAGCATCAGGAGGCAGTTTTGCAAATCAAAGCATGTAAAATCACTAGGCCCTGCTGAAAAATCCCGCTTCCCTCAAAGAGCAAGACACACCGAAAGGCAGAAATGTCAGAGCAGCGTATCTTTGCCTGGTGCTGGTAAATTCTGCCCTTTTTTGCAGAGCGGGGTTACAGCCCAGCTCACCCTCCAGGCATCGCGGCGAGCTGAGAAATAAACATTGACATTTTGATGACAGTAAAACGTTGGGTTTTTGGAAATGACTTGCGATGAATTTGGGCCAGATCCTCAGATGACGTAAATTGGCGCAGCCCCATGGAAGCCAGCGCTGCCGTGATTTACACCAGCTGAAGGTTCAGCTCTTGCGGTAATGCCGGAGCGGAGCGGAGCGGCTCTGAGCCCACGGCACAGCCGCCCCCCTCAGACCTGGTGCCCCTCCACGGCTCTGACTGCGGAGCCGGTGCCGACAAACCCCGCGGAGGGGTGTCTGCGATAGCGCCGCGTATCGCGCCGAACAACGCGGCGTGTTGCGTGTCGCACCGGGAACGCCGCGGAGATGTCGGCGACTGAAACGCGTCGCTCCGCTCTCTTGAGCTGCCAAGCGGACGCGTGCGTGGCACATGCAGAAAAACTCGCCCTCCTCCCGCCCCGCCGCGAAACGGCTGCAACGGCGCTTTGCCGACGAGAAAACCCGATATTGGCGTTACCGCGGGGCGAGGGGGGCACCCGGCTCCAGGACGAGAAACTAAACCGCTTCATCCCCCCGCAGCCTGTTTGCCCCCAGCTCTGCCCAGTCGAAACTCAGCACCCAGCCTGGGCCGGGCTGGGCGAGCTGACACCCCGCGGCCTCGAGTGCTTGTGCCACCCCCGTCGTGCTGCAAAGGCCCCGCGGAACGCGGCGCCCCAAGGTCACGGGCAGCTCGGGGGGACGCGGCTCAGCCCCGGTGCCCCGGGTTAGTGCGGCCTCGGCCCCGCGGGGACCCCCAGGCCCCAGCGGGCGGGGTGCAGGATGCGACCCGCTGCAGTGCGGGCTGCGGCCGGCAAGGGGCCCCCGCGCGACACCGTCCGGCCCTGCGCGCTCCCTGCGCGCTCCCTGCCTGCGCCCTGCGCGCTCCCTGCGCGCTCCCTGCCTGCGCTCTGCCTGCGCGCTCCCTGCCTGCGCTCTGCCTGCGCCCAGCCTGCGCCCTGCTTGCGCTTTTCCCGCTCCCTGCCCGCTCCCTGCGCGCGCCCTGCCCATCTGCTGGAGCCGTAACGACGGGCAGAGCCGCCGGTGCGCGCGGAGCTGTTCTCATTAACCAACACTTAATTAGCGCCACGGCCCCGGCGGGTTCTGCCGCGCTGCTCCGGTCCGGCGCGTCTGTCGCGACGCTGTTCACACGCTGCGATAAGCGCGAGGGGAATAGGGAATTCCAAGGCTTTGGCTCCAAACAGCGCCGTGCGCCGTGTTCCACACGTGGAATTTTGAGTTCATTGAAAACCCTTTTCCAGCGCAGCGTAGCTGGAGCGTGGGCCCAGGCACCGCGGCGACAGGTCAGCCAAACCACCTGGATTCAGGAAAAAAAACAAACAATTCTCCGAGCTCCTCGTGGCTTCCAAAGTTTGCCCCAGGCTTCCTGGAAGTGCGGCTCTTGGTTTTGGTTCCCGGGTCCAGTTCCAGCCATTTTGTAACAAACCCAGCCCTGGCCTGCCCGGGCCTGCGGGTCTGTTCCCGACAGCCTCTGCCACCAGCGCGTGATGCCCCATGTCCCCAACCACAGCAAGACCCCGAAAGCCACCGATGCTGTGACATGTGGCCAAGCTGTCCCTGGTGACAGGGACAGAGATCGCACCGGTGACTCCCCACCATGCATGTGGGTGCACAGACACGTGTAGGTGACACACAAAGCCTTGGTGACAGCAGGGCGGGCAGCAGCGCGGTGGCCACAGGGGTTTCTGCACAGAAATGTCTTTGCCCTGCATGGGGGACGGGGAGCCGCTGGCTGCTGCAGGCACAGAGTGTGCAGAGCTTCCGTCCCAATGAGACGTGGACCAGTTCAGCTGGGACCCAGACCCGCCACCGGACGCTGCCAGGCTCAGCATCACCACCTGCCTCCCTCCCCATCCCGACACAACGGGGTCCTGCCACCGCTGCCCAGCGCAGCCCTGCCCAGGGGTCCCAGTTGCAGCACTTTTGACACATGGAGGGCGCGGGAGGAGGCGGGTGCCCCCGATCTGCAAGTGTTACGGGAAGGGGCGAACGACCCCCTGGACCCCGTGGCACCAGCCCCCACAGTCCTGGCAGCCCAGCAGCAGCTCTGCTAAATGGACACACATGCACATGTTTCTCCAGCCAAAGCTTCCTGAGCCCAGCCTGGTGCACAACCCCGAGCACCACCGGCCCCGCAGCTCCGGTAACCGGAGCATCGTGCTAGCGCTGGCCCCGGACGACACCTCCGGCCCCTGCGTAGCTCTCGCTGAGGCTTTGTGGGTGCCGGGTTTTTTTAGAGGTGTCAGGATGGTGCCAAGGTCATGGCCAGTCTCGGGTTTAATTTGGCTGGGGAAGGAGAAGCGTTTCCATACAGCACATGCCGTCACGGCAGGAACGCAGCGCGCAGCAGGGTGGGATCCCGCAGACCCCGCGCTCCTCCTCGCTTTGCTCCCCCCTCTCCTTTTCTTTAAAGCACCGCAAAGACAAAACGCGCTTGATGGAAACACGTTAAAGAACAGGAAAAATTAAATACAGTAATTACCTTTTTTTTTTCTTTTTGATGATACAAAGGTTCAAGTTTACTGTAAAAGAGTCGGTGCTACACGGGAATCCGAAGGGACGGGCTTGGCCCAGGAGGAACTGACAGAAACCACATCGGCACGGGAAAATGCCGCTGGGGTCGGGAGCCTTACGCTGGTATATGATCGTGTGTAAATACAGCCTTAAACTACAGGAGAGGCGATATAAAACGCTGGAGCCCTCTGTGCTGGACACAAAATGCACCCTGGCAAGTGCCAGCACCCCCGGCCCCTGCCCGGCTGCCCCACGGCCACCCCAAAACCAGGGGAGGCTCTGCCAGATCTGCCAGTGCTGCCCTGGCTGCGTGAGGGGAGGGTCCGGGCGGCTGAGCCCACCGGGCTGGGGCTGCCACTGTGCCCTGCACCCCGCCGTGGTGCTGCCGGTGCAGCCGCATGGGACCGGCACTGTGACCGGCCACGGTCCCCAGAGGCACCTCCCCACACTGGGAGACTGGGGGGCCTGGCAGGGGCAGGGACCCCCATCCCCACCAAGGACCATCCTGGCAAATTGGCTCAGTTTAGAAGTCGCGTGCAGCCTCCTCCGAGCGGAGCCACAACAGCCAGGTGGGCACCAGGACAGGCAGGGGATCCAGCAGGATGCCAGGGCAGGCAGGGGGTCTGGCAGGAGCCCAGCGAGGCGCTGGGACACGTGCACCTGGGGACGTGGGACATGACATGGGGACCCTGCCACCGGACGAGAAGCCAGGCAAAGCTGTGCCAATGAGCCACAGTGCTGAGCCCGCTGCCACCCCCTGTCCTGGCTCACACCATCCTCACCGTCCAGCCAGCCCTGGCCAGTGGGACAGTGGCACTTGCCAGTCCCTGTCCCCACTTGTGCCCTCACTGAGACACGCAGGGACGTCCCTGCCGGCGCTGTGCTGGGGAGCTGCCGTGCTGCACCATGCCGTGCCATGCTGCGCCGTGCCGTGCCATGCCAGGGAGCTGCTGGGGTCTGGGCAGAAGGGTGTTTCACTAAAACTGAAACATTTTGTTCCCATCAGGGGCCTTGGCACTCGCGGTGTGGCCGGGGTGAAACCACACAGAAAACCAAAACTGCGGCCACGGAGCAGGGGGGCGGGTCGGGGGGAAACGGCAAAATCCCCTCCGTCTTTGGCACACTTGCCATGGCAGCCAGCACGGCCGTTGCTCACCTAAAAGACATTTAGGTGAAAAACGTCCAGAACTGGCTCCCACAGAAGAGCTTCAAAGAAAAAGAAGAAAAAAATAGCTACAAAAATAGTGACAATTTCTCAGCTGAGAACTTTGTGCTGGCGAAATCCGCAAATCCCGTCACTGAGACGTTCCAGAAATTCATCCCGGTTTTGTCACGTTGGCCAAGTTGGAAGAAGAGAAGACAGAAACCACAGCGGGCGCTGCCCCGCGCCACCGACAGGAGGATTTCAGCCCCGGGGGCCACACGCCGCTTCCAGGATCCCACCAACAACATTTTTTAAATATTAAAATCTTTGGGGAAGGAAAAAAAAAACCAAACAGCCCCTGCTGCCGGGAGGCGTTTCCTGGGCATCCCTCGTGCCCCAACCCTCTCCATGGGCGCTGGGTCCCACACAATGCACGGGGGGTGCCCGGGGATGGGGCAGGGGGAGCCGGGATGGATGGGGGGAAAATGCTGCGGCCACCGGCTTTGTCCCTGCGCAGGGAGCGGGATGGGGCTGGGGGCAGGCGGGTCCCGGGCCGGGGGGCTGGGGGGCTGCAGCGGGGAGGGGGACAGTCTCTTACTGCTCGGTGCAGCTGTGGTGCCCATCGTGCACACGCTTTGGGTGAGATGGAGGCAGGGAGGGCCCGGGCAGGCGGTGGCAGGGGGTGTCTCTCTGGGCCCCCCCAGTTGCAGGGGCCCCCCCAGTTGCAGGGGCTCCCCCAGTTGCAGGGGCTCCCCCAGTCCTCGCCCGGGCAGCTGCAGCACGGCCTCCCACTGCCGGGGAGGGCAGGATGAGGCACTTCTGCCACCACAAGCAGAGGGCTGGCGCGGCCGGCAAGGCACTGCGGGCACGGGTGCCACTGCGACACCCACGGGCGCTGGCACGGCTGCGGCTGCCTGCAGGGCCAGGCTGGGCCAGGGCAGCGGCCGAGCCTCCGCCACAGCCGCTGGGCTCCGGGTCCCCCGGCCACGCTGCAACACAGAGGGGCTGGGGCAAAGCTGGGGGGCACTGTGGAGTGGGAGGGCAGCGGCGGCTGCAGGAGCAGCACCCAGGGGCAGCGGCGCATCGTGGGTGCTCTCCACCCGCTGCACCCAGGCAGCCTGACACCATCCCCTGGCAGCATCTGTCCACGCAAGTGTCCGTGCGGGATGGAGGTGCCGCCGGTGCGTGCCAGGGATCCCTCAGCAGTGGCAGCTTGTGGTCATGACACAGGTCCCAGAGCCGTGGGCAGCCCGTGGCGCAGAGCATGCCGGCGATCCAGCGTACATGCCGGGGTCCCCCAGCACCGGGGAGCTGCTCGGCAGTTGTGTCCCCTCTCTTCGTCTCCTACGCGGCCCCGGCAGGAGTCCTGGCCGCGGTGCGGGCCGCTGCGGTGGCAGTCACATGCTGTCTGCCAGCTGGTGACAGTCCAAGTCCCCCTTCAGCTCCAGGACGCCCGGCAGCTTCACCCCCGTCTTGCGGTCAACACACCAGCACTTGCCCCGCTGCCCGTCCAGCGCTGGGTGACACTGGGGGGACGGGTTTGGTGAGGGGTGCCCAGCCTGGCCCCACGGCCCCGCTCCCATGGGCTGCCCAGCTGGGGCAACCAGGAGCTCCCGTGGGGCCTTTGCCACCCCCACCCCACCCCAGGGCTTTTGCGAAGGGCCCCACAACACCCAGCGGTTGATTCCCACCAGAGCCAGGAGCCACGGGTGGGCTCGGCCGTTCCCTGGCATTGGCCCATCCATCTGTGTCCCCCTCCCAGCCTCACCAAAATGCCCCCCATGATGGGCGAGAGCCGGTCCTACCTGCTTGGGGTGGAAGTTGCCATTGCGGTCGCAGTTGGGGATGGGGATGACGTACAGGTCGTCGTGCGTGCGGGTCTGCGAGGCCGCCAGCCGCTCCAGTGCCCGGTGCAGCTCGCTCTGGCACGAGCCCTGCGCCTGCAGGGAGGGGGTGCTGAGCCGGCAGCAGGGCTGCTGTGTGCCCCTGCCCAGCATCCCGGGACCCCCACCCTGGAGAACAGCCATGGGGTGCTCAGCACCCATCCCGCCCTCCCCAGCCCAGCGTCGCCCCAGTGCCCAGTGCCGCCCGCCCGCCCGCCCGCCGCGGTGCCACGTGGTGCTCACTATGGGCCGCGTCTCCTCGCGGTGGTACGGGCTCCCGCTGTTGCGCATCTTGTTGCCGTTGTTGACCCGCTTCGCCTGCTGCTTCTGCAGGCACTTGCGGTCGTGGATGCTGCAGGGGCTGAAGCTGTTGTTGGGGTGGTCGATCTCCTCCTTCTCTGCAAGGGCACAGACCGGGGGGAGCTCAGCGCCGCGGGGCAGCCCCAGGGATGGCAGTGCCCCCACGGCGCCCCAGCTCCCGCAGAGCCACTCGCACCCCCAGGCATGTGGTGCAGCTGGTGCTGCCAGATCCCCCACTGCCCTCCTCAGTCCCCACAGGCATCACCCCCAGCCCCGGGAACCTTCCTGCCCCTGCCTCGGTGCTGGGCTCAGCTCTCCCTGCAGCACTGGGATCCTCAGGGCTGGATGGTTACCCCGGACGCAGAGCCAGGGAGGCCCAGGAAGACCCCAGTGCCCCCCAAAAGCTGCCTCCGAGGAGCTGCGGCAGGAGCGGAGGCACCGGGGCTGCACCAGGGCGGTGCTGAGCGCTCGCCAAGCACGGAGCCGCACCGGGCGCCACGGTGGGGAGCAGAGCCGAGCTCTGCCACGGGGCACAGCCCCCGCGAAGACATGAAAGAAGAAATTCCTGGAATAAGAAAGTTAATCTCCCGTGGGACCAATCCCGAAAGGCGGCGCTTGGCATCCTCGCCTGCGCCAGGAGAGCAGCCAAACTGCAATCCCAGATGTTGGCAGCTGGAGGGAGCGTCATGAGACCCGAGCTCTGGGCACGACTTGCTGTTTTAAAAAGCTGCCGGTTCCTCCGGTTTGGGGCCCGTTCACACTCTGCGGAGCGGGGACACCCCGGGGAACCGGGGTCCCACCCGCGCACGGAGCCGTGTCAGGCACAGCCCAAGCAGCGGTTTGGCTCCCAGCCCGCCCAGGCTCTCAGAGGAGAGCAGCCAGTGTGCCCGTTCCGAGCATGTGCCAAGGTCAGGCTTATACCAACCGATATTGCAGCTGGCAACGGGAAAAACCTTCCCAAACCAGGCGGGGGGTGGTGACGGTGCCGCATGGCTGGAAGCACCCAGGGGCTCACAGCACCGGGGTCGGAGGCTGCCGCGGTGCTGCCTGGCACTGGCCCTTCCCGCAGGCAGGCAGTGAGCGGGCAGCAGGCAGGCAGCGGGTGGGCAGCGAGCGGGCAGCGGGGTCACAGCTGCAGCCTCCTGCCCACGCATCCCCACGGGATCCCGGCTCTGCTCTCCGACTGGCACCTCCCGCGGTGGCTCCCCTGCAGCGAAGGGCTCCTGGACCGGCTCCCAGTGGCCCGGGTAAAGTTCGTGGCGAAGCCCCGATCAAAGCCTTCTCCTTCGTTCCTGTTATTTGCTTTTTGTTTAATCTGTCGATTTTTTTTCCAGGAAACGGCTCATGCCCTTGAAATTTGAAACACAAACCCAAAGTCTCCAGGACCTCGCGCAGAGCGATGCCAGCCCCGGCGGCACCAACCACGGGCCGTGGCGCAACATGGGCGCTGGCGGCAGAGCCCAGCCAGGGGCTCGGGGGGGGGGTCGGGCAGGGATGACCCTTCCCTCCCCTGCCTCCCCCTGCACCTCCTCAGGGACAGAGGCAGGGAAGAGCCAGGCAGGAGGTTTGGCACCGACGGGGACCAAAGTCCTGGCATCTCCCTGCGCTGCTCCCACACCGTGGAAAGGCTGCGCCGGGAGGCACCGGCCACCACCCGCTCTGCCCAGGGGAAGCCCTCACCCAGCCCTGGCATGGACAAACACCCCTCCTCCCCCCACCAGCCGCCTTCAGAGCGTCAACTCTCTCGACTTAAACAAAACCAGATGCCAATAACGTTTTCATAAGGTCACATGAAACGCCGGTGCCTCCAGGCAGCACCCAGCTCTGGGGGCAAAGCTCTGGGACTCGTGGTGCCTTGACACGGGGGGCTGAGCTGCCCCCTGACTCCTGCCCCAGCCCCTCCCTGCTGCGGGCATCGCTGCAGTCCTTGGGGTGATTTCCCACCCGCTACACGACGTGTGGCAGCTCAAGGAGCCTCTCACCTCCCTTGGCGACCTCCTGCACCCGCTGGACGAGGGAATGCGCCACACTTGCACACAAACACATGGAAAAAGCAATGTCTGTGGAGCCCAGAGGCCCCCGACCCACCAGCCCCCCGCACTGCTGCTGGTGCTGCCCATGCATTGGCCACCAGCACCCCAGTGCTGCCAGTCACGGTTGGGGCTGTGCCAGCAGAGGGGTCTCTGAGTGGCAGGGGAGGACAGGCAGAGTGGAGAGGGAGGTGCCCGCTCGGCCAAGGGCTGGGGAAGCCCCTCTGCCTGGTTTGGGATGGAAGCAGGTGCCAAGGGGATGGGCACAGGTGCTGCCCTCGCCAGCCGCACAGACCGGCTGCTCAGGCCTGGTAGAAGGAGGATTTCTGCCCACGGACAGGAGACAAAAACGAGTCATTCAGCGTCGCCTTCAATTAACGGGAGCTGCAAATGAGGTTGGTCACGTGCTGAACTCCTGATTGACCGCCCTGAGCCCAAGGGAGCAGCGAAGGGCTCCGGGATCCACCGCGTGGCTTCGGTGGGAGGAGAGCCCAGGGCAGCGGGCGAAGCCCTGGGACCGCCTGTGTGTCCACGAGAGAGGGACAAGTGCCAGGGCCCCCCAGCTCCAGCCCCGCTCCCCCCTACCCCAGCAGCCCAGGCACAAAGGACCCCACGTGCCCCATGGGCCAGAGGGGACACGTCCACGTGTCTGTGGCCGACACAGCACACGAGCCGCAGTGAGTCCCAGCACACAACCCTCCACGTCCCCGTCTGGCACCACTGCTGTCGCCTGCGGGTGGTCCTGGCAGGGTCGCGATGCCGCACCAGCTCTCTTGGCTGCTGGGGCCCTCGGCTTGGCAGGTGCCAGCACAGGGAAGTCTGTGCTCATCCTCCTGCCAAGCGCTGACCCCAGTGGAGCGCAGTGAGCCAGGGCATGGGGCTGACTGGGGCCTGGGCATCGGGCACCTACTGCCCCTTGGCCAGGGGCACTGACCGGGGAGCCTGTCCCCTTCCCATCGCGTGGGGACCCACTGCTGAGCCCTGCAATGCTCAAACGTGGCCGAGTGTTTCTGCACCTCCCGGCTCAGCGCCCAACGTGATTCTGATGGAGGAGAGGTGGGATGCAGGAGAGGGTGCCAGGGATGCAGATGCAGATGACTCTGCGTAGGGACTGGAGCCTTGCTGGGAACAGTGCCCGGCCCGAAGAAACCCCAGCATGGGCAAAGGCCAGAGCCCATCCCAAGGGAGAGCTGGAACAGGGCAACAGCCTCGCCTGGCCGGGCAGAAAGGGGCACTGACGGACACATGCGGGGTGGACGCTGCCAGGGGCTGAGCCCAGCCTGCCCTCGCTGCCCGTGTGCCATCCAGCCACCGCTGTCCCTCCCGGTCGCTGCACATGGGGAGGGAATAGGATCTGTTCCAGCTTACGGCAACCACACGGGATGCACACAACTCCCATGGGGTCAGGTTTTTCCAGACATAATTATTTACCCAGCATTAAATCACTCATCATGTGCTGGGGAAAATGTCCTCACCTCTTCCCGGCTGCTACACACGAGTTCAGCCATCGCCTCCCCCGGGCACCCGCTGGCTGTGCCAAAAAGCCGCAGCTGGAACCTCCCTGGTCCGGCGCCATCGCAGGGTCCGGCTGAGCAGCGGGGACGCCCCAGGAGCCAGCCCGGAGCTGGCAGGGCTGGGAGTTGGCAGGGAGCAGGGTATGGTACAAGGTGCCCAGACCCGTGGCCACGGGAGAGGGTCTCAGGGAAGGAGAGTGGCCGCTCGCTCCCTTGCGTCCTAGAAAAGTCCCATCCCGCAGTGGGTCCCAGGCAAGGAGGCTCTTTCCTGGCGATGGAGCCGGGAGCCGGCGGAAAGCGCAGCCTCAGCCCAGCCCCCCCGCCGATCCCAGCCTCTTCCCTGGAATGCGGAGCCCCCCGGGCCGAGCCCCCAGACACAGTGTTTACTGTACGGGCTGCACGTTAACCGCTTCCCAGCCGCCTGCCCGCTGCCGCCTCCGCTCACCCGGCACCGCGCAGCCCCGGGACGCGGGCGCAGCCAAGGGCCACCTGCTCCGTGCGCCCCTGCCCCTAAACAGGCATTTAAGTCCCTTTGGCTGACTCAGAGGGGACCCGCCAGATGCACCGGCTGTGCCAGGGTGCCCTGGCTGTGCCAGGCAGGGCTGTGCTGGGAGCGATGGAGTCCGCAGCCCCCAGCCCCACGTTCCCGCTGGCTCCCCGGGACAGGGACCCACAGCTCGGACATCCCACTAGGACCTTCCCACTGGGGCCACACCAAGCAATGTGCTGCGGGGTGTCCCACCGCATCCTGCCCAGCTGTCCCAGGCAAAGGGGCTCACCGCTGCCCGCTCCCCTGTCCTGCCACCTGCGATGTCGCAGGCACGCACGGTGCCCAGCGCAAGTCCGGCTCTCATGGCCACACACCCGTCGCCAGCAAGGCCAAACACGGCAGGAAGGAAGGGAAAAAACTGCAACTCTGTTTCCTAAAGGCTCTGGGAAAAAATGCTGCGTTACACGGGGCACGGCCAAAACCAACAGGCCTTGGCAGCCTGGCGCAGCCCCGGGGCCAGGGAGCCCAGACAGCTCCTGCAGGATGTGGGATGAGGACAGACAGGCAGGGCAGGGCAGGGGGTCTCCGCAGCAGACCCCATGCCAAGCACTCGCAGCCAACTCCTGTGCCTGGAGAGAGGCAGCCAGAGGGGCCCATCCATGAAGGGCTCTCCTCACCACGGGAACACTGGCGGAGCTGCCATGGACCAGGCGTGCGAGGAGGGAACGGAGCTGGGATCTGGCTCTCAGGGCGGACAGGGACAGACACTGCTCCAGCCCCTTCTGCCCCTCGGGGAGCTCCGGGTGACCCCGTGCAGGGATGCAGCGCCAGGTCAGCTCGTGGACTGTTGTCCCGTGGCGGGATGCTGCTCCCCAGCTCCAGGGGACATGGTCCCCATCACAGCCCGCAGGACAGGGAAGGGGAAGCATGGCGTCCAGACCCACTGACCAGCCAGTCCCATGGGCCAGGTCTGCACGCTCAGCGCCCAGGAGCTGCTCCATTCCTGCTGTCAGCCATGGCGAGACCCATGCAGCTCTGGGGCCGGGCTCCCACTGCCACCTCTGCTCTTGGCCCCCAGACCCTGCTGGGCACTATGGGGTGGCAGGGGGCAGCAATTAACACCTGTGAGAGGGTTCTGGGGCTGACAGGCACAGGCAGAGCCCACAGGCAGTGGGTTTCTCCAGCCTGGCCTTGCCTGCTGCCCACTCTTCCTTACCCTGCCTGGCCACGGGAAGGACAGAGCTCCTGGCAGAGGCCGGGCGCAGAGCCCAGCCTGACCTGCCCTTGAGGGAAGCAGGTGCCCCGAGGCCTCTTTCCTGTTTCCTCCTGACTGTGCAGGCAGAGCTGCGGGCAGCATCCCAGGGAAGGGGCAGCACGGAGGTCACCATGCACCTGGAGCTCCCCCAGCAGCCGGAACCTGTCGCCAGGGCCCATGGGCGCCTGCGGGACCCCGGGCTGCTCCACCACCCAGGGCCACTCTGCAGCCAGGGCTCGGCAGGCGATGGGTGTCAGTGAAGCATCACTACTCCAGCACGTGCCCGCTGCCCATGGCACTGCTGTGCCCACGGTGGATAAGGATGGCATGAATGTGACCCATCAGTACCCAGCTCTGTGAGCTCACGCAGCTCAGCACCGCTCCCTCCCTGGGACACACTCTGCACACACCCATCCCTGAGCTGTCCCGTCCCACCGCAGGGTCCCTGCTGAGCCCCCCGTCCCGCTCCCAGCCCTGCAGCCCCAACTCTTGCCAAGCGAGCTGACAGCAGCTTGGCACAAACCAGGGCTCCTCGGGGGCACCTCTGGCAACCGGACACCCACCCTTCACCCCTCGGCCGCCCCGGACCAGCCCTTACCTGGGTGCTGGAAGCTCTCCTGGATGGCCTCGACGTCGGCCAGGTCGGTGCAGACGCCCTGGCCGTGCATGAGGGTGTGCAGGGGCCGGGGCACGCCGGGGGGCGGGTAGCAGCGCAGCCCCGCGCCGCAGCGGGCGGTGTAGACGCCGCAGGCGGTGCCGCGGCCGAGGGCGCAGGTCGCGCAGCAGCCGCAGCCCGGCTCCCGCACCAGCTCCGCGCAGCCCTGCGGAGCCTTGCAGCGCGCCAGCCGCTCCTCCGAGCACGGCGGGCACTGGATCGCCTCCTCGCCGCCGCCCGGAGCCGCCGCCGCCGCCAGCAGCGCCAGCAGCAGCAGCGGCACCGGCACCGGCGGCGGCAGCGGCCGAGCGCGCCCGGCGGTTCCGCGCATGGCGGCCCCGCGCTCCGCGCTCCGGCCCGCTGCTGGCGGCGCTCGGCTGGCGGCGGGCGGCGGGGCGGCGGCGGCTTTATGCGGCCCCTGGCCACACCTCCCGCCGCCGGCACCGGGGCCACCGGCGGGGCCGCCCCCGCCGCCACCGGGAAGCCACCGGGGACAGCCGTTCCCCGCCGGCGGGGGCGGCGGCGGCGGCGGCTTCAGCACTGGGGAGGGGGGGTTCAGCACCGAGGCCACCGGCAGAGCAGCTCCGGCGCCGGGCAGCCCGGAGACCCCCGGCCCTTCCGCGCCCCGAGCCCCCCCCGGAGGCCACCGCAGCACCCCCTGGCAGCCCCGCTGCCCCCGGCCGCCGCCCCGCCGCCCTGCCCGCCGACACCCGCCCGGTCCTGCGAGCGACTGGGATGAACCGGGAGGGGTGGGAAGCATAAGGGGTTGCATCGCCGGAGCTGTGGCCGAGACCCCCAGCGTGGGGCAGCCCGGGGTGGGCTCCGGACACCGGGCGCGGAGGTCTCCGGCGGGAGCAAAAGCGCTGCCGGTTAAAACAGCACCGGGGGCAGCTCAGCCCCGGTCTGCCCGGGACGGCCCGGGGCGGCACCGCCGGCTCCCCGCGCCCCCTCGGCCCCGCAACCGCCGGCTCCCCGCGCCCCCCGGGGGCCCGTGATAAGTTGAAAGCTGCCGGCACCTAGTGGCTATTTAGGAAAATGGGGAGCGAGCGGGCGGGCGGGGCGCCCGAGCATCCCTCCCCGCGCCTCCGGCCCCGCCGGTCCCCGCAGCGCCCGGGCAGTACCGCGGGAGGGCGGAGGCCCGGGAGACGGCAGCGACCAGCCGCTGTCCCCGGGGACACGGGTCCCCGAGCATCTCCCAGGGATCTGGTGACCCGCGAGCTGCGCCAAGGGGTATCTGAGCCAGCACCGGGCATGGGGCAGCCGGGGGGACATGGCTGGACGCAGCAGAGGGGTCTTGGGCACAGCCCGGGGCAGGATGAGCCCCGGCACAAGCACAGCCTCGCTGCCCCTGCCCTGCGGGATGCGCTGCCGAGCCCGGGCAGGCTGCGCACGGGCTGTGCCCCGCTCGCCCAGCTCGCTGCGGAGCGGCAAGGGGACAGAGAGCCCCTGTCCCTGTGCCAGGGACACGATCGGCTGTGGCCCGGGGTGAGGCAGAGACTGGCTGAACTCATGCCATGGGACGAGGAGCGGCTGCGTGCTGCAGGGAGCTTCGTCACACGTGCACAGGGACACACGGGTGACACAGCGGCATCGGGGTGCTGGCCGTGTCACCGCGCTGGGCCTGATCAACACCGCCAAAACCACCACCCTGTGCTGCACAAAGACTGGCAAGATGACCACAACCATCCCCACCACCAACACCAACAGGGAGATGGTGCAGTACATCAGGAAGGTGACCTTCACCCTGGGGGACACGGGGAGCCAGCCTGGCCCTGCATGGCATTGCAGGGTGAGCACAACGTGCCAGGAACAACCACATCCCAGTAGGGCTGCACTGGCCCTGCCTAGGGCTTGGCTGAGCAGTGGGAGCCACTGGGGTTCGTGGCTGCGCTCTGCACAGCTTCCAAGGGAAGTAATAATCTGGAAACGCTCAGACATCAGGTCTCGCTGCAGGGCCCTGGAGGGGGCTCAGTGCAGAGGGTGGAATATGGGGCTGCTTCCCGGGGGTGGGCAAAGCTTCAAAGGAGCCCTGGAAGGGGGGGCTACCCCACAGTGAGGTACAAGGGGATGCACCTGGCCTGCCCCAGAGGGATGCTGCCCCAGCTCCTGCAGCTCCTGCGGCTCCTGCAGCTCCTGCCCCTGCTCTGCACACTGGTGGCAGGGCTCAGCAGGCTGCTCTGTGACAGAGGTGTGAGGGAGGTCGTGCCAGGGCACGGCTCTGGTTGTGCCCGGGCATGGAATGCAGCACAGAGGGTCAGGAGCAGGCGCAGGGCCCTGTGCAGGTGCGATACTGAACATCACTTGTTTCATTTGCCCTGATTAAACAGGCGAGAAGGAGGGAGGTGGGAAGTGGACAAAAAGCCACCTCCCCAGGGTGCCTCGGCCTGGCCACATGCTGAAAGGGCTCAGCACATCGCAGCCCCCTCGAGAGGAGCAGAGCCAGCCTGTACCGCAGGGCCTGGGCTGAGAATCCCAAACTCATCTCATGGGCAAGCACGTCTAGCGCTCAAACTGGCATTTTGAGGCTTGAGTGCCAGCACTGGTAGCACTGGCAGCGCTGGCTGCAGGAGCTCCCAGGACCATCTTCTCCCTCCTGTGCAGGTGAGCTGGGAAGCACTGAGTGTGCAGGCAGGACACGGGCAGGTGGGCAGGACTTGGGGCAGGCAGGCAGAGTCTGTGTGCCCCCCACTCCCCGGCCCCCCTTCTCCCGTCCCAGCCAGTGCAGGGCCTCTGCAGGGCATCAGCACCTGGTGCTGCCCCAGAGCCCCTGCCCTGCCTGGCACTGCTGCCAGGCTGGGGCACATGGTGGCCATGACTCGGGGCAGAGGCGCCAGCCTTGATACGGTGTCCAGGCTGGGGCTGAAAACCCAAACAGGTGCCCAGCCCCGCTCGGGCTGCGGCGCCTTATCAGGCCCTGGCAGCACTGAGCGTCTGCTGGGGAGACTGTTGTGTCTGCGGGCACAGGCAGCGGGGCAGTGCCAGCAGCCGGTGGAGCATGCAGGGGACAGGGACGCCCTCACTGCACAGTCCCGGGGGCCGTCCCCACCTCCAGCCAGACACAGCTGCTCCGGGTCCCCATCCCAGCACCATCCTGTGAGATGGGGAAGGGGCCAGGGCTGGTGCGCCCCACAGCCGAGATCTCAGCCCCGCAGCCGAGGAGGGTGCTCGTTGCAGCCCAGCTGCCCTGCCTGTGACCAGGCAGCCCGTGCTCCCAGCCCCAAGGGTCTTTGAGCTCCCAGCATGGCTTTCCCAGCCTCGGTGGCTCTTTGGGGTTCCTGAGGCTGTGAGGAACACCAGTGGAGTCCGGAGCTGCCCCAGCACTGGGGAGAGGCAGAAAAGGGGCTGGGGGTCAGAGATGGCTGGAGACTCCCAGCCAAAGGTGGCCCTGACAGAGCCCCAGGGCTGTTTGCACCGGCAGTGGGCTGCGGTGGCCACACACAGCGCAGGGCACAGGTATGGCACGCGCGGCAGGGCCCCGACACCTCCCAGGCTCCGGCAGCCCCATCCCCAGGGCTCAGCCCCGCCGGCCCGTGACCTGCTCCCGTCCCCTCCCAGCACCACGCTCCGGCAGCCAGGCAAACCCCATGGAGCACCCGGCTGCTCCTCCGCTCCCCTCCTCGCTGGTTCTGCTCCCCATTTCCAGGCAGCAGCTCCTCCCCAGCCCTCCCTCACCTCGCTTCCAGCAGCTCCCTTCCCCACGGTTCCCGCGGGGCAGAGGGTGACCCAGCCGTGTGGGTGCTCAGTCCCCGCCGGATGCGGCCCGTGGGGCGTGGGTGCCGGGGCGGGCGAGGGGCGTGTCGGGCGGCATGAGGGCTGCCGTGATAACGGTGCCGCCGGAGCAGACGGTGCGGGTGAGCGGGATGAGCCGAGCCCCCCCGTCGCGGGCAGCCTGGCCCCGTGGCAGCGCCATGGGGTCCGGCAGCCCCCAGCGCCTCCTCCGCCTCCTCTGCGTCCTCTCGGTGCTGGCCGGGCACTTGCCTCCCACCTCAGCCCAGTGGTTTTACCCCCTGGGCTCGGACACCACCCCGGACCCGGGCACCAGCCCCACAGCCTCCACGGACAGGGAGGAAGGTAGGCACAGCGAGGTGAGGGCACAGCAAGGTGGGGGCACAGCAAGGTGGGGGCATGGCGAGGCGGGGGCACTGCTCCCCCACAGCCTCAGCTCCTGCACCCCAGCAAGGAGGGGGCACCTCCGCCGTAAGACTGGAGGGTGACATGTGGGGTGCTGAGCTCCGGGGCTGCTGGTGGCACCATGGTGGCCACGGCAAGTGCCGGGAACTGGGAGTGCTGTGCCACCCTGGTACCCTTCCAGCCCCACCTCTTCCCCCCACCATTGCCCCTTTGCTCCTGCAGACGGAGATGCCAGCACCGTGGAGCCCACGCAGAAGCTGCCGCTGAGCAAACCCCCACTGGCGATGGCCCCCAGGCACCGGGAGCCCCTTGCCAGGGGAGCAGCGAAGGGTCCGGGTCGTGCGCTGCAGCGCACGCGAGGCCAGGTGCCTTTCCCCGGGCAGCATCCCCCCCCCGCGCCCCCAGCCCTCCCGAAACTCCCCAGCCGCTGCTGGGCCCCTCGCTGCGTCCTTGCCCTTATCTGTGCCCAGCCCGGGCAGGGCAGCGTGCCCTGCTCTGGCCCCGAGCACGGCTCAGCCACTCTGCCCCCCCTGGAAAGGAGCCGGGGCTTGGCCCCCACCCCAGTTGTGGGCAGCGATGGCTGTGGGAGGGTTCCGTGTGTCCCCTGGGATACCCCCAGCCCCACACCGAGCTCTCCCCATCTGTCCCAGCAGCACCGACCCACGGCCGCCCCACAGATCTTTGAGGGGAGTGCAGAGGAAGAGGAGTTCCTGCAGATCAAGGTGGTGGAGGGGTCCTGGTCCATGGGGGAGGCTGCGAGGGGCAGCCTAGGGTGGGCACCCAGGAGAGGGGCTCTGGGGGATGTGGGCTGGCAGGGTGGGACGAGGACAGTGCTCGGGGGTCTCACGCTCAGCCCCTCTCCTCCGCACAGACGACGGCGAAAGGGCTGCCCCTGGCCCCGGAGACGGACCCTGCTCTCCAGGTGAGGGGGGGCGCAGGGCACCCATGGCAGTCCCTGGCAGCCGGGGCCCCCCTCCCGCCGCTCATCACTGTCTCCCTCTCCAGATGCACAACGGCTCCGGCTGCGTCTGCCCCGCGCGCCCCGGCCCTCCCGGCCCAAAGGTGCGGTGGTCTTCCCTGGGGAGACACGCGGGGTCCTGCTGGGAGAAACTCCTCGGCTCTTGGCAGTGCAAAACCTTTTCTGCTCGGGATTGGGGTCTCGCTTCGGGGTCCGGGTTGGGGGGACAACTCAGGTGTCCCCTGCCAGGGGGGCAGCATGTCCCTGCGGCGGGTGTTGGCAGAGGATGGTGCCGGGATCGGGGAGCCAGGCGCCAGGCACCAGGAGCCAGGAGCCAGGAGCCAGGAGCCAGGCTCTGTCTTTCTCCGACAGGGAGAGAGAGGTGACCGAGGGTTCCCAGGAGAGAGGGGCCAGCCCGGATTTTCTGGGGAGAGAGGGAAGACCGGCAGCCCAGGGCAGCCGGGTCACCAGGGTCCCCGGGGCCCCCCGGGTCCCCCAGGACCGCCGGGGCCCCCGGGACCACCAGGCACCTGGGGAGTCAGGAGCCCACCCGTGCCCGCCGCCCTCCCCGAGGGATTGGAGAACGAGGTGAGCGCCAGGGAGGGGGGCACGAGTGGGTGATGGTGGGGCTGGTGGTTGATGCCAGTGCCAGCTGCGGTGTCCATCCCCAGCTGGACTGGCAGGAACGGGGAGGGCTGGGGCACGGGGCCATGGGAATGAGCAGCCCAGGGGAGGGGTCCAGGGGATGGGACGTGGCCGTTCATCGATCTGCTCTCTCTTTCCTTTCTCCCTCCACCCTGATGTGCAGCTGGGAGCATCCAGCCCTGCAGGGAACCCAGGACCCCCAGGGCCCCCGGGGCTGCCCGGGCTGCCCGGCCCCCCTGGCTACCCAGGCCATGAAGGTGCCCCAGGGGTCCCCGGACGGGAGGGGCAGCCGGGACCCCCTGGCCCACCAGGAGCTGTGGGACCACCCGGTTTCCCTGGGGCTGAAGGACCTCCAGGGTCTCCAGGCTCATCTGGGCCAGATGGACCCCCGGGGGCACCAGGGCTCCCAGGGCCACAAGGTCCCCCTGGAATACCCGGGCATGAAGGACCCCCCGGTCCCGCAGGACCTGTGTCGCTCCCTGGCAAACCGGGGCTCCGAGGGGAGCCGGGATTCCCCGGAATAAAGGTAAGGGGGTCCCAGCCCAGCCTGTCCGTGGCCCTGGGGCCAGAGCAGAGCCCGCGGGGTGGAGACGGAGCAGCCGGGGATGCACCAGCCCCTCGCTCTGCCCCAGCGAGGAGCAGTGCCCGGCACAGAGCCCGTCAGAGGGCTCCGGGGCTGCCCCAGCCCTGCCACTGTGGGGCCCAGGAGGACACGGGGTGCTGAGCCCCCAGCTCACCGCCCCACGCACCGTGTGCTGGCAGGGCGAGAAGGGTGAACACGGGCTGCCGGGCATGCCGGGGAGCCCCGGCCGCACTGGAGAGACAGGCTCCCCGGGCATGCCTGGCCCCATGGGGCCACCGGGGCCACCAGGGGACTACAGGGTGAGTAGGGGGTCCTGGGCTGCGGGTGGTCGGGAGCGGGGAGCAGCCCCCGTGCTCACACCAGCATGTCCTCTCCTTCCAGTGCGACTCGCACCACGCAGCGCACCGGGCATGGGCCGGACCACCAGGCCCCAAGGTGAGCTGGGGAGCGGGCACCGTGGGCAGTGGGTGTCAGCAGCGAGGGCACGGGGGCGGCGTCGGCTGTGACCGCTCCCCAGTGCCAGCACCGAGACCAAACAGCTCCGTGGCGGGTGTTACCCCCGGAGCGAGGCACAGCGCTGTGCCAGGGGGCCGGGAATGCCCGGGGACCCCAGAGCCGGGGCGCTGACGTGACCCCCCTGCTTTCCTTCCAGGGAGAAAAGGGCGACCCTGGAGAGCGGGTTTGTAGCCATGGGCACTGGTGCGGGGGGAGCTGGCTGGGGGGGCCCCGTCCCCACATCCCAAGTGTGAACCCTTGAGCCCTGTGTGCTGCCTCTGCTTCCCCCCACCCCTCCGTGCCAGCGCCAGCCTTCACCTCGCCCCGGCAGCACCACCGGAATCCCCAAATGGGCTGGGGCACGACGGGGGGCGAGTCACACCATCCCCTGGGGCACACACAAATGCACACACCCACGCACGCACGGAGCATGCACACGCACAGCCGTGCACGCACACAGCACGAGCACGCACACCCGTCCCCAGCACCCAGCACCCAGCACCCAGCACTGGCTCTAATCGTGCCTCTCTCTGCGGTTCACCCAGGGGTGCTGCTACGGCGAACACGGGTGCAAACCGGGCCACCTGCCCTTCCCCAGCACCGGCAGCCAGTCCGGCTCCTGGGTGCCAATCAGCGGGTACCAAACGGTGAGTCCTCAGGGCGCTTAGGGTGAGGGGTGCCCGGGGACCCCAGACTGGCCATGGGGACCCTGCTGCCGGAGCCCAGGCAGCTCCGTGGTCTCCATGCTGCGGCTCACCCCACCAGCAGCCCCACACGGCTCCGCCTGGGATGAATGATGGAGGATGGAGGGATGAAGGATGGAGGATGGAGGGATGAAGGATGGGGATGAGGAGGATGGGGAGGGGGAGGATGAAGTTCAGCCTTAATCTTCTCTCTTTCTCTGCAGGGTGGCAAAGAGGAGCCGGAGATTTATGGAGCAATCATCCCCCATGTGAGATGCTGCCTGGCTCCCGGCCCCGCACGGCCCCGGCCCAGGGAGCGCCGGCCCCGGGAGGGGACCGGAGCGGGAGGGATGAGGGGTGGCACTGGGGTGTCTTAGAGCTGCCCCCCCGCAAGGCAGCACCGAAACAGCCCAGTCCAACCTCTGCACGGCTCTGCCACAGGGTCCTCGAGGTCCCCCTGGGAACCCCGGCCCCCCCGGGCCCCCCGGCCCCCCCGGAGCACCAGGTCTCCTCTACCTCAACGTAAGGCCCAGCACGGGCTGTGCACACGCCTGCACCGGAGCGCACACGCGTGTGAGCATGCACAGCATGCAGGGCTCCCCGCAAACCCTCATGTCTTTGCTTCCAGAGGGTGTACCCGCTCCGTGCCCAGCTGCCCTGCAAGCAGCCGGTAAGCCACAGCCTCGCTGACCCCAAGAGGGACCCTGTCCCCTCCCCGTGTGCCGGGAAGGGCATCCCTGTGCCCAGCAGCACTAACGGGCCCCACTTGCCTCCACAGGCAGCCGCCGACACAGGCTGTGCCACAGGTAAGGGCGTTTCTCGGGCATTTTGGGGGCTCCAGCCTCCTCAGAAACCACCTTTTGCCAAGTCTCACCTCCCTTCCCGGGTGCCAGGGCTGTGCCACTGCACACAGCTCCCCGGCACCACAGCCGGCTCTCCCAGCTGGCTCCTGCCACCACCGCATCCGTGCGGGGCCGGCTCCTGCGGGAACACATAGCCCCTGTGCCAGGGCTCCTCATGACCCCCACCCTCTCCGGGCTCTCCAGATGGTGACATCCCTCGGACGGAGGCACCAGATCCCCGTGCCCATCTCCAGGTGCGTCCTGGCTGCGGCTGCGGGTGAGCCCCCCAGGCTGCCCCACGCACCGAGCTGGGCCGTGAACCCTCCATCCCCCCCAGCGCCAGACGTGGGTGTTCCGGACCAAGGAGCTGATGCTGAAGTCGGGCAGCGCCGTGCCCGAGGGGAGCCTGGTCTACGTGCGGGAAGGGAGCAGCGCCTTCCTCCGGACCCCCTCCGGCTGGAGCCGCCTCCTGGTACCGTGCGCTGAGGACGCCCCTTGGGGTCCCTCGCAGGGAGGATGGGGGCCAGGCTGCAGCCCTGGCAGCCAGCACCAGGCTGGATTTGGCCCTGGAGCTGCAGAGCCCAGGGAAGGAGCTGGTTCCCCCTAACCCCTCTCTCTGCTCGTTGCATTGAGCAGCTGGAGGATTCGGAGTCGCTCTTCGCCGGTGACGACCCCTCCGCCTCCACCCCACGGTACCAGGTGAGGGGTGCAGGCAGCCGCCGGGTCCACTCACGTCCCAGCACCGGGACGGAGCCTTCCTTTGCCTGCGGGGCAGGGGACAGGCCCCCACGGACTGGCCTCTCCTCTCCATCCAGGAGCCAAAGCGGGCACAGACGAGAGGTCCCAACACGGGGCCGCCCACACTGGCCCCGACGGACCTGCTGGTGAGCGCTGCTGCCCGTCCGGCTGCACTGGGAGGGACGTGCCATGGAGATGGGCTGTCGGCAGGGCAGCGCCAGCCTGGCACACGCAGAGCCTGGTGTCCTGTTGGGATGGGGAGGGTGCTGCACCCAGGGCACCCATGGCACTGGGTTGGGTGTCTCCCAGCTGACCTGAGCTGCATTGTTCCAGGTCCAGAAGGAGGAGGGACAAGGGCTGCCCCACGTCCTGCCAACCACTATTGCCCCACGGATCCCCTCGGTAAGCAATGCCCAACCCGGGGGTGGGAGATGGGTGGCTCAGCCGCAGGAGAGTGGGGAAAGGTGCCCAGGGGATCTCTCTGTGCCCGGCTGGCGCTGCCAGAGGCCTGCACCCTCCCGGGAAGGAGAGAGCAAAGACCTCGATGCCTGGCCGTGCCCGAGCCTCCCCCCCACCATGCCTGCCCCCCCCAGCTCCGCCTGGCCGCCCTGAACGTGCCCCTCGCCGGTGACATGAGCGGGATCCGGGGCGCCGACCTGCAGTGCTACCGCCAGTCCCAGGAGGCTCAGCTCTACGGCACTTTCCGGGCATTCCTGTCGGCCCCCACCCAGGACCTGGTCTCCATCGTCAAGAGGACAGACAGGACCCTCCCTGTTGTCAACCTGAAGGCAGGTACCCCCGTCTCCCGTGGGGGCTGCCGGTGGCAAAGCCCTGCAGACCCCGGTGAGCCTCGGCGGCGGGAGCCTTGCCCAGTCCCGTGCTGGGGCTGCCACAGCCCGGCCGTGCTCCGCACTTGTGTTTTGGGGAGCCAGGAGGAACCGAGACCAAGCTACTGCCCACATATGGTTGGGACAAGGGCATCGCTCCCGGCCCCTGGCTCAGTACCGCCGCTTGTGCCCGCAGGGCCAGCTGCTGGCCAAGTCCTGGAGCTCCCTCTTCGAGAGCCGAGCCAGTGCCGCCCCGCGGGGCCCCATCTACTCCTTCAACGGGCGCAACGTCCTGATGGATCCCCTCTGGTGAGTCCAGCCTCGGGGCAAGAGCCAGCAAGGTGTCCCCAAACCAACACCTGTGCTGGGAGCCAGGGTGGGAGGGCTGCAGCCGGTCCTCCCCCACCTCTGGCACTTGTGCGGATCCAGGAGCTGGTGCGAAGAGCTGGAGGTGCCCCAGAGGGTGTCCCCCAGCCCCTCACCTCCATCCCCATCTGCAGGCCCCGCCAGCTGGCCTGGCATGGATCCACACCACGGGGCGGCCAAGCCCGCAGGCGGGATTGCCAGGGCTGGCGCAGCGCTGGGCCCGGGGAGGGTCTGGCCGCCCCACTGGGCGAGGGCAGGCTGCTGGCCGGGCAGCGGCACAACTGCTCCGAGGCGCTGGTGGTGCTCTGCGTGGAAGTGGCCTTTCCCTACCGGCACATGTGGTGACTACGACACTGTGGCACCGGTGACCACCAGCCGCGCGCCCCAGGGCATCCCACAGGGGCAGGGAAGCAGCCGTGGGCATCCCATGGGCAGCGCCAGGGGAGAACCGCAGCGTGAGAGCCATGTGGGAGCACCAAGAGGACACCAACCTCGCAGCCGGGCTGTGCCGCGCTCGTCCCTGGCTGCGCCGTCCCCGCGGATCCCCGTGCCGCGGGGCAGCAGGGTGATGCCAGGGCGATGCCAGGGCGATGCCAGGCTGTGCCCGGCCGCCTCCCCACGCCTCCAGGGAAGCGAACGCTGTCACTGCCCCAGAAATAAAACCACGAAAAGCTGGTGTTTTGACTGGCACCCAGCGCTGTTACCGGGCCGGGGGGGCCCTGCCCAGGACACCGCCTGCTGCAGCGGGGGCACGGGGAGAGGGACGGAGAACACGTGGGCTTCGTGCGGAACCAGCACGAACGGGAGAGCGGGGCGGGGGGGGCCCCGCAGAGAACGATGGAGTCACGGGGCCCCGTTCCCAGCGATGACGCTGTCCGGGTGCTGCGGCAGCCGAGCGGCCCCCCCCCGGGCCGCGGGCAGCGGCACCGACCGCCCCGGAGCGCCGCGGCGGGAGGCGGAACGTGGAAGCGCACGGGCCCCGCCGCACGGCCCGCTGCGCTCCGCTATTGGGCGGTTCCACTGCCCGTTCCGCAGCCGCGCCTTCTGAGTGGCTGGTTTGAATGCGCGGAGCGCCTTCTGACTGGCGAGAGGGAGGGGAGGGGCGCGCCCCGTGTCCCCGCCTTCCCGCTGCGATTGGCTGCGCGTGGGGCGCCGGCGGGCGGGGATTGGCGGAGGGTTTCGGCGGGCTGAGCGGAGGTTTGAAAGGCGCCGGGGCGGTTGCGGCCGCCATCGCCCCGCTCAGCAGCGCCCGCCGCCGCCATGGAGCTCCCGGAGTCCCCGTCGCCGCTGCGGGTACGCGCGCCGCTCCGCCGCCCTCTTCCCCCACCCCGCGGCCTCCCGTCCCCGCCGGGCTCCGGGCTGCCCTACCGCCCCGGCCGCTCGGCGCCTTGGGCCTCCCGCCGCGCTCCCTCAGGGCCTCCCGCGGCCGCTTCCCCCGCTCTCCTCACACCCCGCCTTCCTCCGGGATTTCCCCAACCGCGTCCTCCGGGGCCCCCCACCCCGGGATCCGCCTCCTCTCCCCGCGTACCGCTCTCCCGCCGCCCGGGCCCGCTCCAGCCCCCCCGCCCCGCCGTTGGCGCCGCGGGTCCCGCCGCCCCTCACCGCCGCTGTCTCTCCCCCCGCGCAGCCCGCGGACGCCAACCCCCGGCTGCCCAAGGGCGATGGCGCCAAGAAGCAGATCTCGGTGGAGCACATCTACCAGAAGAAGACGCAGCTGGAGCACATCCTGCTCCGGCCCGACACCTACATCGGCTCCGTGGAGCTGGTCACCCAGGTGCGGGGGGGCGGGAGGGCGTGGGGGACTGAGCCACCGAACCCCTCGGTGCCGTCCAGAGGTTACTAACATCTGGGTATAAAAGGCAAGATGCCTCCTTTACAAGCTGGTGGTGCAGAAGAGCAGGTGAGCTGGGACTTAAGTGTTTCTTGCCTTTTTTTCAGCAAATGTGGGTTTTTGACGAGGGCGTGGGCCTCAACTGCAGAGACGTGACCTTCGTGCCTGGCTTGTACAAAATCTTTGATGAGATTCTAGGTAAGGCGACCTGCCTGTTGGGTCAGCGATTGGCGAGTTATTAACGGGTGCTGAGTATCTAAGAAACGAGAATGAGTGTGAGAACTTATCAAGTGTACTTTTAGCTGGTCGTGTTGTTGGCCAAGTAATGTCTGTTGCATAATGTGATGGATGCTGTTTGGAGAGTACACTGTTTGTTGATCGTGCTTGGAAATATTGGACACTGATGTCCTTCCGTCAGTGCCGTTATTGGGATGATGGCACACTCCATTACAAAACCAATTTCATTCAGCCCCAAATTCTCCCTTTTATGTTAAACGTGAAGTGCTCCTCTTTGTAACTTGCAAAATATTTGCCTACTAAGATGATTATTAGTAACGTTGTATTGAAGTTTTGCATTCATTCTCCTGAAGACACGTTATAGTTAATAGTTTTGTCTTGATTGAGAATGTAATATAACAACAATAATCTTTCTCTTCCAGTCAATGCTGCAGACAACAAGCAGAGGGATAAAAGCATGTCATGCATTAAGGTTACCATTGATGTGTAAGTTTTATTTCACTTTTGTTCATTGTCTTCCCAACTCAAGTGCGTTAAACATCGCTGGGGTGCTGTTCTGCGGAGCTGGTGCAGCGCTGGAGGGCTCCGTGATGGGGCCAGTCCAAGTTAAACCAGATGTAATTCACCAGCTGTGAAAGCCTTTTTCTGTGCTTAGCCCCTTGGTCTCTTACAGAGTGCCAACTTGTGGAACGACTGCGTTTTTGTTGTTTTCCGTTGTGACCGTTTTCCTCTTTTCTTCCTCTCAACCTTTCTATTCTGCCATTGAGACAGGATTTTTACGTGTGGCGGTCCATTTCACAGCATCTGGAGATGTGAGGATTTTTCGGTTGACTTGTCCTCCCTCTGCTGGCTGCTTCTGCAATCGCTGAACAGAGATCTGCTCTTGATGAAATGGTGGCCTTTCCCCAGAGCTTTTGTGTTGTTTCATTGTTCAGTCATTTGCAGCCTCAAAAACACACGTGGTTGTTTTTTTTTCCCCCTAGAGAGAATAACACAATCAGTGTATGGAACAATGGGAAAGGTATTCCAGTCGTTGAACACAAAGTGGAGAAGGTCTATGTGCCTGCTCTTATCTTTGGGCAGCTACTAACGTCCAGCAACTACGACGACAATGAAAAGAAAGTCACAGGTGGGGAAGACTCTCAAATGTGCACTGGTATTTTTGGGCACCCTGACTGGTTTAAACGTGTAAACTGAACTAAAGGTGAGGGAAGGGGGTCCTTGATGCGACATGAAAACAGTGTCTGAGTCCCTTGGAGAGAAATCTCCATGTTCCATAAATTTTATTTACTTTTTTATTAATACATTTTATTACTATAAAACAAGTAATAACAGTACAAACGTGGAAAACAGGAAAAATTCTCTTTGAACACTAATCCCAGTTAAATATGGGTTTATAGTTGCCCGCTGAGTTTGTTGGATATTGTTGCTTATTGACAGTTGTAATTTGATTGTGCAGAAGTGGCTGAACTCCTGTTAGTCTGGAATTCTTCTAGATGATTTTGAACAAGGGTAATACCATAAGTCTGTTTTCCTTCTAATTCCAGGTGGGCGAAATGGTTATGGAGCCAAACTGTGCAACATATTTAGCACAAAATTTACTGTGGAAACTGCATGTCGCGAATACAAGAAGTTATTCAAGCAGGTTTGAACACTTCTCATTTCAGTAAAGCTATGCCTGAGATTTTTCAAATAGGGCCCGCAGTTTTTGTTCCAAAAATCTGAGTGTGACTTGCATTCAGTGTACCATGATTAGAATAAATTTGGCCCACAGTTACTGTGCCACTGGGTATAATTCAAATGAATAATGATATGAGCAGACATAATCAGAATCTAGTTTTTAACCAGTGTTTTTTTTAATTTTGAAAGTATTTAAAACTCGTAAATCAGCTTACTGCTTTTAAAAACTAAGCTAGTTGCTCATGTGTGTTAGACTTGCAACTGACAAAAGCTCGTTTTCTCAGACTTGGACAGACAACATGGGCAAGGCTGGTGAAATGAAACTGAAATATTTTGATGGAGAAGATTACACGTGTGTCACTTTCCAACCTGATCTGTCAAAATTCAAAATGAAAACTCTTGATAAAGACATTGTAGCACTAATGTCTCGAAGAGCGTATGATATCGCTGGATCCACAAAGGATGTCAAAGTTTTCCTAAATGGACAGAGGCTGCCTGTAAGTGAGCGTTTAAAAGCAACAAGAATATCTATTTCCCGTGCCGTTTAAGCAGTGAGATTTTGTTGAAGCAAATGATGTCATTACACATACTAAAGGGAAAATTTGCATGCATGGTTTCTCTCCCCGCTTTTCAGGAAGATTTGAATTAAGTATTTACAGGAGCTGTTCCAAACGAGTGCTCTCCTTTCATCCGTGTGCAGGTGAAGGGATTCCGCAGTTATGTGGACCTCTATCTGAAGGACAAAGTCGACGAAACTGGAAACACGCTTAAGGTCATCCATGAGGAAGTCAATTCTCGGTGGGAAGTGTGTTTGACTTTAAGCGAAAGGGGCTTCCAGCAAGTGAGCTTTGTCAACAGCATTGCCACTACAAAGGTAACCCTTCCTCAGAGTATTTAGTCAGGCTGATGCCATATTCTTCATCATTAATATTCTTAGCTGTTTTCAAATGTGTGTATGTTAGTGAAAAATACTTAGTTGCTTCATGTTGCAGAGACAGTATTTAAAGTTTTAAATAGATATATGTACAGGTTTTTTTTCCAATGGAATCACCACCAGGTCTTTGGTCCCGTTTTCCCTCAGGGTGGCAGGCACGTTGATTATGTAGCTGACCAGCTTGTGACTAAACTCATTGATATCGTGAAAAAGAAGAACAAAAACGGAGTTGGAGTGAAGCCCTTTCAGGTACAATGTCAGAATTTCCCCGGCGGCAAACACAACTCTAGCATTGTTTGAGATTGAAACTACAGCTTAATGCATCACTACTTTAATTGGGAACACATATTTCCATTGTGCAGACAATATATATATCAAATTGCCAATTATAGAAGTCGTCATATTGTCCAGTTTAAGCCAACTAACAAACTTCTCTTTGTTTGGCTGGTGTATTTTGTAACCACAACACTACAAGTGAGAGTAGGTGTACTAACACTCAGTATCTGTTAGGCAATACCTATTCAGGCTGAGTGCTGCTGATTCCTTGACATCCCAAGTCACGTAACATTGTTCATTAGCTGTCCTAAATTCTTTCAAGACATCTAGGAAAAATCCAAACCCTACGGTGGCAGAGTTTTTCCTCACTCTGCGAGTGAGAGGCAGGTGTTGGAGCGCGTCGCCGTTGCTGAGATGAGCCTGTGTAACGTGGTGCTTGTTGTGTTTAACTGTAGGTAAAGAACCACATGTGGATTTTCGTGAATGCCTTAATTGAAAACCCAACCTTTGACTCTCAGACTAAGGAGAACATGACTCTCCAGGCAAAGAACTTCGGCTCGACCTGTAAACTGAGTGAAAAATTCATTAAGGGTGTAAGTATTGGTATACACAGATAATCGAGAGATATAATAATATATCAAATATGTACTTTTGAAGTAATGTCATGAACAAAATTAAAAATGTGCAACTTAAAATTCTGTCGTTGTTAAGGCTTTTCCCACAATTATTTGGGATTATTTTTTGCATTGCAGGCAGTTGGCTGTGGCATTGTTGAAAGTATCCTAAACTGGGTAAAATTCAAAGCTCAGAGCCAGCTGAATAAGAAATGTTCTGCTGTGAAACACACCAAGATTAAGGGTGTTCCTAAGCTGGATGATGCCAACGATGCTGGTAAGTGGTTTACATCCTTTGTAACCAATTCATTCAAAAACAGTTACAACTCGTTCTTTAGACAAATGAAAGAATTGTCTCCTAAAGATAATGAGAAAACCTGTAATTATATTTTATCCCCATTTTACAGTCCCATTTACTATGTTTATCCCCATTTACTATGTGCAGTGCAACAAAACTTGTATGTCAGAAGATACTCTCATTCAATTTGTGAGTATGCAGGCTTTGATTTCACTTCTTAATTAGAAAATGGACTACTTTTTTTTTTTTTTTTAGGCAGCAAGAATTCTTTAGATTGTACACTTATCCTGACCGAGGGAGACTCAGCCAAAACACTGGCTGTCTCTGGTCTAGGAGTGGTTGGGAGAGACAAATATGGAGTATTTCCCCTTCGTGGGAAAATGCTCAACGTCAGAGAAGCTTCTCATAAGCAGGTGAGCTGGAAAACCTTTACGGTCTACACGTCGGAAGGTGTGTCGCGCTTTGTGTTTTAACTGAGTCAGTTCAGCTGAGCTCCTGGAACGCTGTAACTCGCAGGAGCAGTGCCTTAAATGCCCGAGTCCAGCCTCATCCTCAGCCTGCCTTGCTGATTAAGTGGGAATATTGATTGAGTCCCGTTCAGTGTTTTGCCTGAAGGGATAGTGTTTGTGTTGTGGACTAGACAAGGTTTGGAATGATCTAGATTAATTTAAGCATTAAGACTTCAGTTTAGAAAAGTTTTGAAACACCAAAAAACCACTGACAAGACAAAGCTCAGTCAACGATATATTTGTGGATAGTTTTAGACATTTTGAGCTACGTTTTAAGTCTGAAAGACAAGTTTTTGTTCCGTGCAATCTTTTCCAGATTATGGAAAACACTGAAATCAACAACATCATCAAGATTGTGGGTTTGCAATATAAGAAGAACTATGAAGATCAAGAATCTTTAAAGACTCTTCGCTATGGAAAGATTATGATTATGACAGATCAGGTTAGGTTCACTAAAATTGAAAACTGGGAGAAGAAAAAGAACAACCCTTGAACGCAGAGGAAAGGAGAAAATACCACCTTTCTCCCACTGCCATTGTTGTACCTAATTCTCTGTGTTTGTTTCTTTTTATCATTCTATATTTTAGTGGGTCATAATGTCTTTTCAGCCACAAAACACACCAGATAAAAGTAGGGAAGGGAGTAGCATCACCAAAGAGCTAAGTAGTCTTTCCAGTCTGCCGATTCAAGGTCCTTGACCAGTCCTAGATACCTTTTTTCCACGAAGAACGTGCCTTTTCTGTTTCTCTTAATTTTCAGTAGTTAAGCAGTGCATGGTCACCTTTTTGGAAGTGAAAGTTAATTGGGTCAGTTAGCTGGAATTACAGAATCATTTGCTATTAAGCTAACAATTGTCAGCTCCACCATGCCCCTGATTAAATGTCTTTTTTCTTTTTTTAAAATCTTTAAATCAGGACCAAGATGGATCGCACATCAAAGGTTTGCTGATTAACTTCATCCATCACAACTGGCCATCTCTTCTAAGACACAACTTTTTGGAGGAATTTATTACTCCCATCATAAAGGTAAGGGTTGGGTAGATGGCAAGGTGGGTAAGTAAGGATCCATTGGTCCAAATCTGCCTCTCGTTTCACAGTTAAAATATTTGTTCGTTGTAGGCCTCTAAAAACAAAGAAGAAATTGCATTCTACAGCATTCCCGAATTTGAAGAATGGAAAAACAGTACACAGAACTACAATTCATGGAAAATCAAGTACTATAAAGGTTTGTAGAAAACTTAATATGGTGAAATGAAATGATCCAAGTAAGAGCATCCATGAATAAATTCAGAGTTAGCCCTGCTTTTGCAGGAAGGGTTTGGACCAGGTGACCTCCAAGTCTCTTCCCTCCTAAGATATTACAAATACATGCGACATAAAGTATAAAAGGAAGGAAACGATAACCTCTAACTGGATAAAAGCTCAATAAAGTCTCTCAAAATGGAACTACAATGTTGTATTTAACCATTCTTTCAGCCTTCTTAGGCAATCGTGCTCCGTTTTATGTGCTATTTTCCACAGCGCAGTCCTTTTGTACCGTTAGCACTGTAAGCTAAGGACTGACTCCAGAATTGCCTAATACCAATAAGAAAGTTGCCAACTGCAGAACAATGGCTGAAGGATGAGGAATCATTTCCAGTTTGTAGTTAATCATGTCAGATATCTACAGATAAAATCCGAAAGTACAACGTGCAGCTGCTCAGTTGTCTGTAATTCTTGTGATTTTCGTGATACCTTACATCTCATTTTAAAGTAACGTCAGTTTTCAGTAAGTCATCAAACTAGGCATAGCAAAATATTTCTTGGAATGCCAACTTGATTTAAGCAAGAAGTTATCAGGAGTAACCAGTGCTGTCTCTGCAGGTTTGGGTACCAGCACATCGAAGGAGGCTAAAGAATACTTTGCAGATATGGCTAAACATCGAATTGGCTTCAAATATTCTGGGCCTGAAGATGATGCTGCGATCACCCTGGTAACTAACACTTGATTTAATTGCTGACTTACTACCTTTGGTATTCTGAGGCTTAGAGTGCTGTGTATTTTCTCTTAAAATGCTCTTAGAGGCCTTTGGGCTTGAGACAATCTCTTTGTTACCAAGGCTACGGCTTTAGTCTAACCAGTAGAAGCAAATCTGTCCACGGACCTCAGGCCAGGAGTACCCTTTTAATGATGCTTTTTAAATATAGCTCAGAACAAATTAATCACTACAAACCAATTGACATTTTTCAGACACAATAGTAAATATTCCTTTAACATTTTTCTGCACATTCTGCAGCAAATTTTCTCCAAGCCAGACCTCCTCTTTCTCCCCCAGATTTTCTTCTTGCAAAATGGTTCACCAGTGGATGATTAAAACAGTCCTCGCTTCTGTGAACTTCGGCACCTTCAGTAGACATTGAGTCTTCAGAATTCTGAGCTGCTAGGCAATGCCAAAGAACCAAGTTATTCCCCAAAATATTAATTAATAGGGAAATCTGCTTTGTTTTTCTGTTATGTTAAAAATCCATACATTTAAACCTAACTACCGTGTCCGCTAAGGACTATTGGAAGTTATGCTCTTGATATATTTAGCTACAAGAACCTTTTCTTGCACTTCTTGGGCTATTAAGTCGGCCTGTTTAGTGTGTTATTCTCCTGGGCAAACTTCCTGTGTGCTTTCTTTTGCTCAGGTGATCCACAGAACGCCCTAGAATTGAGTCACTTTTCATTTTGTAATACACAGGCCTTTAGCAAGAAGAAGGTAGAGGAGCGAAAGGAGTGGCTGACTAATTTCATGGAGGATAGAAGACAACGGAAGCTGCATGGTCTGCCAGAGGTAAAAGGTTTACGTGTGTGAAGGAAACTGGTTTCCTGTCTCTCCCTGGGGCTGTTCTCAGCTTTGTTCTGCACCCAGCTCAGAGTCAGTGAGTCAGTCACCGGATTACGGGACAGTTAAAATGTTTCAGGATTTTGCAGAGCAGCTTCACTCATCATTGTAGCCTCGATGTCAATTATCCAACGCTTAATTCCATTTTTAACTCTTATCTTTCAAATTATTTTATCCACGGGGAAATGGGAGCAGGCCTGTATGAAGACTATCTCTCAAAAATACGGGCCTACATCAGGGGAAGCGACGTTTCACGTTGCCATGCTAAGAATGTCAGCACTTGGGCTTGTTTAGCTAGTCTGACAAGGAGCCTCCATTGTAGTGAAACTAGCCAAGTGTGAGTGAAGAAACAGATCAAACCTTGTTATAATCGAGGCAATCTCACACCTCTCTTTCTTAGGAATACCTATATGGGAAAAATACGAATTACCTGACGTACAACGACTTCATCAACAAGGAGTTAGTGCTGTTCTCAAATTCAGATAATGAAAGATCAATCCCGTCACTGGTTGATGGTAAGTTATGTCAACAGGGTGATTCTGCATAGTGCATTCCCCAAAACTTATTAGTGGGTGTTTGTATGTCATGCCACCAGAATCAGGGTAACCTGCTGACATTTCAGGGTCAGTGTTCTGCTGTCCAAGCTCTTCATCTTCAGATTAAAGGTCTTGTCCATTTTGTAGTATATTGTTGCAAGTGCCTTACTCTCCTGGTGCAGAATCTTTAGGTGTAGAAGTAGTTCTTAATCTCTAGAGAGCAGAAGTGAAGTGAAACACATCGTGCATCCTAATCACAAGGTCTTTTCTTTTTCATACAGGTCTGAAGCCAGGTCAAAGAAAAGTTCTTTTCACATGTTTCAAACGAAATGATAAGCGGGAGGTGAAGGTTGCTCAGCTGGCTGGTTCTGTAGCTGAGATGTCCTCATACCATCATGGTGAAGTAAGAACCTGGCCTGTTTGTGCAAAAAGCTTTTTAAATGAAAGGCAAAAAAGCCCTTCTGTCAACTCGATAGTTAAGATGCCTCTAAAGCAGGACTAGATGTTTGAGTATAAAAGCCAAAGCAAAGTGGCTGTATATCTGCTGTTACTACTTCCATATTAACTGACACTGAGACTGATTAGTCTACCTGTCCTACCTAGACTTGATGTGAGTACATTTCCTTCAAAAAGTAGAACATGAAAAACCCACTCTATTTGTGATCAATTTGGACAGATATTAATAGCCTTTCTGCCTTGGCAAGGAGAAGTTAAGCATTAAACAAGCTTCCCTTGGGAGACTGCTAGACTCTTTCATTAGAGGTTTCAAGCACAGGCGGACAGCAATACATCGTGGGTCATTGGAACATATCTAGTCACCCAGACTAGATGGTCTTGAGATGCACTTTCAGTGAGAGTTTCCTCCAGTATCTTATTAGTTGAGTTTATCCTCTATCTCAGTTCTGTTCTTGCCTCTAACTTTGTCCGTTCAGTGAAGAGTTCCGCATTTTTAGCTTTAAACCTTCCTCTATTGCAGGCATCGCTGATGATGACGATTATTAACTTGGCTCAGAACTTTGTGGGCAGTAACAACCTCAACTTGCTACAGCCCATTGGTCAGTTTGGCACAAGGCTGCACGGTGGGAAAGACTCTGCCAGCCCTCGATACATCTTTACAATGCTCAGGTCAGCATTAAAGATTTCTTCCTGTTTCAAATATTTTTGCCATGTTACAGGACTCCATTTGACAGCATTTAAAATGAAAAATGAAGTTACTTTTTCCCTTTAAAACTAGCATTGTCTGATGGGAATGAAGCTGATGTGTGTGTGTTGTTTTCTGAGGGTTCTTTTTGCACGGTGGTCACTGTTCTGTAACGAGCATTCGGGCTTAAATTCTTTCTTCCATTCTAGCCCGCTGGCACGGTTGCTGTTCCCACCCATGGATGACAACATCCTGAGGTTCCTATATGATGACAATCAACGTGTGGAGCCAGAGTGGTATATGCCCATCATTCCAATGGTGCTGATAAATGGGGCAGAAGGGATCGGTACTGGCTGGTCCTGTAAGATTCCCAACTTTGACATCAGGGAAGTTGTGAATAACATTCGTCGTCTGATGGATGGAGAAGAGCTATTGCCAATGGTAAATAAAGTATTTAATCAAACAATGTCTCTCTTGGTAGTTTTTTCAGCACATATTGGAGCATTTCATGCAAGTGCTTAAAAGCAGAAGCATCAATGCCAAGCTGAATCCAGCGTTCTTTTCTGTTTAGCTTCCTAGCTACAAGAATTTCAAAGGCACGATAGATGAGCTGGGACCCAACCAGTACGTGATAAGTGGCGAAGTGTCCATCCTGGATTCTACAACCATTGAGATCACCGAGCTGCCCATCAGAACATGGACACAGGTAATAACCAGCGAGTTCACCCTGTAAAGCAAAAAGTGATTAGCTGGTTTTGGAGCATTTTTCTCTGGGGAAAACATGGGTCTGACTTTGATTCTTTTCTCAGACTTACAAAGAGCAAGTTCTGGAGCCGATGTTAAATGGGACCGAGAAGACACCCCCACTAATCACAGACTACAAAGAATATCACACAGACACAACAGTGAAGTTTATAGTGAAGATGACTGAAGAAAAACTCGCTGAAGCTAAAGCAGTGGGGCTGCATAAGGTCTTCAAACTCCAAACAAATTTAACATGCAACTCCATGGTATGTAACAGATTTTGCCGAAGCTCCTTCTTGGTTTAACTCAAAGGCTGCCTGGACGGCTGCAGCTGCTACGAGTAACAAAAACACTTTTGCAGTAACTTATTCACTTCGATTTTTCTGCTGTTACTGGTTTTAAATTAGCTTTCTAAATACACATTCAAAAGGTCAAGGGACTGGCTTGGGATGGGCCCTGAGTGCTACGGTTTTGCCTGAAGGAGCCCAAGTGATCTGAAACCACCCAGTTCCGGGAGACCTTTGTTGTGATAACACCACCAACATTGAGTGTCTGGATTGGACAATGCGGGAAGCTTGATGCCCGGTGTTTATCCTACAGATAGCTTTAAGGTTCAAGTCACCTTGACCCTACTATGTGTTTTCAAGAACTTCTAAATTCTAAAACTTCAAAATTCTAAAACTGACTCTGCTGCTGTGCTTGCAAACTGAAGTAATTTCTAGAACAACGCTAAGATGTTCTGATTTGTTGGCTAACAATTCAATTGTACCATCATGCCTGTGTTACGGGTAATTTCCAGTGGGTTTGGAAATTAGTTGTATCATCATAACACCTGTGTTCTTTCATCCAGGTTCTTTTTGACCATGTCGGCTTTCTCAAGAAATACGACTCTCCCCAGGACATTCTTAAAGAGTTCTTTGAGCTCAGGCTCCGGTACTACAATTTGAGAAAGGAATGGCTCCTTGGAATGCTGGGTGCCGAGTCGGCAAAGCTGAGCAACCAGGCTCGTTTCATCCTGGAGAAAATAGACGGCAAAATTGTGATCGGTATGCGTTGTTCTTGGCTGCTCAATTTGTGAAACTGGGGGGAGAACTAGGGGCTCCCTGGAGGTCTGTCAGCACCTCTTCAGCCCTGAGCTGGCTCTTAACAAACTACACCAGAGCTTATCTTTCCATTCCAGTAACATACAAGAGGAAAATGCTTCACGGAGTATCCGTGGTCTACAGAGCATTAAGCACACATTAACTAAAACAGGATACTCGTACAGCTTTCCTACTGTTAGGACACTATTTCGAGAACAGAAATATTCTTTAATAGTTTAGTGATAATTCCCATCTGTTTCTGACTCAGTAGGAATAAGAGTTCAGAACTGGTGGGGCTAGAAAGGGGCAGTGATTTCAGTTCAAATGCGTACTTCTTAAGAACCCATATCTCTCTGTTATCTCGTGAACCTCTGCAAACATATTCCAAATTGTGTTCTCAGTGGATTGGGGTTTCAAACTTAGAAGATACTCAAGTTAGCAGCATCTGAGAATCATGAGCTGGAAAAAGAAACAGATCTTTGTTCCCTGCATTCAAATTTTTCAATCGACTTTTCCACCTCGGTCTAAAAGGCAGTCTGTATTTCCCTTGCGTTCACGGAGGATGCAGCTAGCCCAAGTGTCATAAGATGCTTTGTGGTTTGTGGCTGAAGGCAGCCCAGTAAATCCCCACAGCCTGTGTCTGTTGGACTCGGGAAGAGAAATAATTCCCTTGAAATGCATTTTCTTGGGTTTTTGTAATAAGCGGTTCCAAGGCTGACAGAGCTGATTTCATTTGTATTTGTGTCTCATGGTTGATTGCTTCTGATATCTTAAAAAGGAACAAATTCCAACAGAAGCATTTCCATTGGTTGGAATGCTTGCAGGATAAACTTCTCAGGTGAAGTCTAATGAGGTGTGAGCTACACCAAAGCCTTTGAGTGCTACTGGAGGGGTTTCCTCCACCTGCCTGCTTGTTATTGTGAAACCTTTTTGATACCATCACACCTTTTTTTCCAAGCTCAAAAGCTACTTAGGGCAGAGGAAAGGCCTCTGCCATATATATGGAAATGAAGAACAATATTTACAGTGCTCTGGCAGGTGTTCCTGACAGTGCATTGCTGACCTGACAAATCATCTGCTAAGTAGGAACTTTTTTGGTGTTATTTCAGGCTCTTCCACACGTCCCACCTCTGATGAGAAAAGGCTGTTTTAGAGCCCGATAGGATGCTGAGCTGCTAGAAGCATAGGATCCAAAATTTAATGCTCATCTGTCTTTCCTACCAGTGATTGGTAGCGGTCACTAACCGACACTCCCGAAATGTCTGTTTACAGAAAACAAACCCAAGAAAGAGTTGATTCAAGTTCTTGTCCAGAGAGGGTACGAATCTGATCCAGTGAAGGCTTGGAAGGAATCTCAAAACAAGGTAAAGCTTCAGGCATCCTCTAAATAGATCCAAACTGGTCCCTGCCTCTGAAGCTTCATAATTCTTAGGAAGAAGCCTCAATTTGTAGGATTCAAGAGCATTGTGTATCTGGGATGAGAAACATAAAACAAGTAAAAATTCAGGTTGTGGAAGGGCTGTAAGGAAGATGGCAGTTTTAAGTAGCCTCAGGAGAGAAGCTGGACTATCAAGACAGAGAGGCCACATAGAGTCGAGCAAAAGAGATTTGGAGAATTGTTTTTGCCGATGGATTCTCTGTGCGCAGCAGCTGAGGCTTAGAGAGGCGTAACTTTGTCTATCCACTTCTGAATTGTTCTAGAAGAGTCTGGACTAAGCATGTGGCTTACCTGTGAAGCAGTCCAAATTTGATCAATAGCCCTGCCCTTGCATGTCAATATATTTGTTGACAATGTTTGTTTTATATCCGCATGCAGGAAGAAGAGGAGGAGGAGGAGGAGAGCGAGAAAGAATCGACTGCGGCTACCGGACCAGACTTCAACTATCTGCTGAACATGCCCCTTTGGTACCTGACTAAAGAGAAGAAAGATGAGCTCTGTAAGCAGAGGGATAACAAAGTATGTTCCCTCCTTTTCTTATAAAAGCATTATTATATAATATAAATGTTTCAATGGTGGTTTAAAATATGTGACTAATGATTATCAACTGTGATTCCCTTTAGGAAAAGGAGCTGGAAAACCTTAAGTGCAAGAGTGCCTCTGATCTGTGGAAGGAAGACCTCGCTGCCTTCATTGAAGAACTTGACGTATGTTCAGTGCAGATGACTGACACCCTCGTAGTCTTATCCACCAGCTCTTTATTGACTTTTTTGTCATAACAAGGAAACTAAAAATGTTGACTCCTACATCTTGCACTCATTGAGGAGAGTGAAAGCTTTCTTCACCTTCCCAGCTTGGACAGGAGTAGCTCTGCTCTGGGCCAGGCATTCATACCACCAAGGTAGCCCTTGGAAGGAGGTCAACTACCAGGCTGAATAGTGAAGAGGAGTTTTAGGAGGGCTTGAGAGAAAACTGGTACTAGGATATCTTCTGGGGAGATGTAGATCAAAGGGCTTTTTTGACACTGAAGAGCTGAAGGGAAGAGCTGGACGTTACTGAGCAGAGCCCAGATTGTGGGCAGGTGTCTGTGTGCCAGCATGCCTGGTCACTATGTCTCTTCTTACTCCTCAAGCAACCAAACTGTAGCTCTGGCTTAAACCATTGCTTGAAAATGTGAAAATCTGTAGCAGAGAGGGAATTGTCATTGAAACCGATGGTGGGAAATCTGTCAGCCAGTACAGAGTGCTTTTCTGCGAGGGCTGCGACGATGGGTTTTTGCAGTAGTACATTATTTCTTCGGTATTCTCATGGATGTATTATTTTATTTTCACCTCTGCAGGCAGTGGAAGCCAAGCAAATTCAGGATGAGATGGCAGGGATTGTTGGTAAACCTTTAAAGGGGAAAGGAGGGAAAATGAAGGTGAAGAAGGCTCAACTGCCAGAAGTAATGCCATCACCTCGTGGCATAAGGGTTGTTCCTCAGATAACTGCAGAGATGAAGGCAGAGGCAGAGAAGAGAACAAAAAAGAAAATAAAGGTAAAAAGGAACATTCTAAATGCCTAATCTTTCTTTGCATCCTCTTCAATACAGTCCTAAGGAAATGCAGGTTCTTGTTAGCTGAACTTGTCCTGGGGAAGCAGCTGTTCAGGGAGAAAGACAGAATCTTGGGACATGGGGAACACTGGAAGTGGATGTTTCTCAGTCTAAGGGAGGACAGATTCACTAACGCATCAGGAGATGGCTTAGAGGGAAATCTTTTGGCAAGAGCCTGTATCGCGATGGGTTGGGAGCTTAGAAATTAAAAGGCAGATGCAAGTAAGGTTGTTCTAGGTGTCTTGGAGATCTTATAAATCCTCTAGCAGGCAGGAAGTACAGCTAGTAAATGCACTTCTCTAGAACAGGCTCTGCATTTCCAGTTATCCTTTCAGCCACTTCATGCCATTATTGTTCTTGGTATCAAGGAGATAAAGAAGATTTAACTCTTTGTATAGGGCCAGTTGAAATTATTCCATTCAGCCATTTGCAACACAGAAAATTAAAATACCCCCTCTCCTGTTTTGACCTGTAAGCCATCACATCGCTCCTCTCCTACAGATGGTTCCATAGAGCAGTTTTTCCAAATAACTTGCACTGTTGTTTTTAACCCACCCTGCCCAATTCTGCATCCTCAGCACGCCCTGGGGCTGTACCAGCAGCACCAGGGCGGCTCAGGAGTGGGGACAAAGTTCCTGTTTTTGTTACTGTTGGCTTTTGCGTTTCAAGTCACCTGATGTGGGGACAGGTCATGTCTGATTTACTTGGCTGTGATCAATTTTGCACGCAGTTTGTTTCACGAGCTCAGATTTCTTGTACCGCTGCCTTTCCTACGTGTAAAATAATCAGCTCCTTCCTACACTACCCTGTGTGCCTCTTCTAATGGTGTGACTGACTCGCTCTCCATTTGGTGTCTGCTTGTGTCTTCAGAGTGAAAAAAATGAATCTGATGAGAATCAAGAAGAAAACACATCAGGAGACAAAGAGCCTTCAGGCCTTAAGCAGAGATTAGCGCAGAAGCTTAACGTTGAGCGAGGTAAATGCTTTTATGTGTTATTCCATCAATGGAAAGTGAGGGGAAGGGTTGTGAAGTTGGTTATCTGACCTTTTCCTGAAAGTGAGGAGTAACACCTAGGATCAGTATCTTTGGAAAAACTACGTGAGAGAGAGAGAGTGATCCTGGATAACAGTCAAGTGTTACCAGGATAGACAGATTACTGTTTCTCTTCGATGTTTAAGCCAGAATCCTCTGAATTCAGTGATGTGTTTCTAAGTTGAGTTCGAGCTGCTGAGCCTGAAGTACACATGGAGGTTTGCTGGTTCATCCTGCCTCCCAATGTTTTTCAGGTGCTAAGAGACAGGCCACTCTGCCATTCAAGCCATTAAAGAAAATGAAGAAACGAAACCCTTGGTCTGACTCGGGGTCTGGTTCAGAGTCTGATTTCGAAGCGCCGCCTCAAAGAGAGAGAGTGGTTCGCCAAGCCGCAGGTGAGTGGCGACGCAAACGCAGAAGAGGGGTGGTGTGTGCAGGAGAAAACTGAACAGACAATTTAGAGAGCTCCCAGTGTCTGGGATCTGGGTCAGAAATAATTTTTAAGAGGCTTATTTATTTTACTGTATATACCAACTAAATATTTCCGCTATTCGAGCTGATTTTCACAACACTTTTCGAGGAAAAGCAGAAATGGGTAACTAGAGAAATAAGGTTATTGGGTTTAATGACATGATTGTCTTGGCAAATCAAATGTGGTGTTGGTAAGCAAGCCCAGAATACAGTCTTCTCACTGGCAGCCTCAATATCTGCTTGTTTTTATTCAGATCTTTATTTTTTAATGACTGTAGCTAAAATATTGAAAAAAACTGAGCTGCATATTGCCAAATGTGTAAAATAATACATCTGTGTCGTTTCATCAGCCAAAGTCAAGACCATAATCAGTTCGGACTCGGATTCAAATCCCTCCAGCTCAGATGAGGAGTCTGAATTTCAGGGTGACAGTGAAGGCAACGCTGAATCAGATACAAACTCAAAAGAAAAACCTGTTCCCAAGCCCAGAGCTGCTCCAAAGTGAGTATTTCTCCACACAGGCGTTGGAAATTAGTTGTGCTTCTAGTGTTAATGATATATAGAAATGAATTGCTCTTTTTCTTCAATGCACCTACTTAGTGCATCAGAAGTTGAAAAAATACTTGGGGTTTTGTATTCCAGGGAAACCACTGGAAAAGCAGCTAAAGCTCCCAAGCAGAAGCCAGTGCGAAGCGCCGTCCCCGGTGAGTACAAGACCTTCAAAACCTGTTGATTTTCCTAAAAGCCCACGAGAGTGCACTGGGCGTCCTGACCAGTGCTCACCACTGGCAAAGGCAGACATCAGTCACAGGATCTTGCAGAGAAACTTTGATGCTTTGGCACAAGGTGGTTTCAGTGCACCAGGCTTCTTGCCTAACATGAATTTGTGATTAATCCAGTTGTAGGAGTTGTTCATTTCATAAAGCGGATCGAGATGATTTCCTTCTGCTTTAACCTTTATGGCCAGAGCAGATAATTGCACTATTTCAGACTCACTTTCTGCTTTATTCAGTTCAAGTCCAAGATGCTGCTAAGGAAAATGTGATTCAAGCCCCTGAAGCTCCTTCTGTCTCTGCGCCTCACAGTAAGGCTGTACCTAAAAAACCTGCTGCAGCGAAGAAGGCCAGTGCCACTAAGGGTAAGGCGACGTTAAGCGAGATCATTTTAGATAACAATTATTAATGCTGTGGGAAACGAGTCTGAGTGATTTTGCTAGACATTGAGAGGCCTGAAGAGCTTGAGTTTTCATTTCAGAAAAGATCTGAGGTTTGTGGCAAAGGTTGCCTCGTTGTTGCCATTTTTAAAGAAGTTTGTTTCCAAACATATCATGTTCTAGTTCATCTCAGACAGGCTCGAAGGGAGTGAGTTTTAGTTTGAGAACAGGAAAAGTGAATGCTTCCTACAGTGCTATGTAATACTTGGCAGAAATGGTCCGAGTGGAATTTGTGTCTTGCAGTCAATGTTCTACTTCGTGTCTTTTTGGGAAGAAAGCTACTTGGTAGCTCACTTCCCAGGAAGAAGAAAAGCTTCTTTGGGGTAACTTGATCTATTTAGTGCTACCTCGACCTCATAAATCTATGGCGTTTGACACAGGGTTTTTTTCAACTTTACTGCCCAGAGTCTTTGTCAAACTTGGAAAGCTGTTTTGCATATTCCATCACTAGCTGGTTTTGATCCCAGCACTGAAGTGCTGTGTTCCTGCACAGCAAAATAGCTGGTTCTTCCCCTCTGAATTCAGGAATGACCTGCTAGTTTCAGCTTCACTTGCAGACATGCTTCAAGAAGCTGTTAAAAAAATGTCAAAATATGGGTAAGAAAAAACTCCACAAGATGGTAAATTCATTCCTTCCCTGGGCAAAAATTTGGAAGGTATGATTGGTTACACAGCCTTGAGGGTTGAGGACTTTTCAATTGGAAATAGTCTGTAAATTGCTTTGGGAACGTTTTAATTGGATCCTCTACACGTAGTGGAACCAGGCAGATAACCAGCCTCGTTTCTCCTCGCCTGGGTAAGGAGCCATCTCTAGAAAACCTCACATGGGCACAAGGTGGCCTGAGTGCCAACCTCGCAGGAGAGCACGGAGGCGTGTTTGTGCCGGAATCGTTCCCGAGCCGCCAACGGGGAGAGCGGCAGCGACTCGGGGGGCTAAAGGCAGAGCTCTGTTTCAGATAACCAGCCGTCCATCATGGATGTTCTGGCCAAGAAAAAGGCTGCACCCAAATCCAGCAAGGCGGCGCCGAAGGAGGGACCCCTGGATCCCGAGGCTGGAGCAGCGGGTGACAAGAAGCCTGGCCAGACCAAGGAGCGGAAAGTGATGAAAAGGCAGCCAAGCTCCTTGGATTCGGATTCAGATCTGGATTTCGGCTTGAAGCCTTCCAAATCCGTCGCAGCGAAGGTTTGTACTCGTCAGGCGTTCGAGCCGAGGGGGCAGCACGGGGCCGGTTATTCCGGCAGGAAAAGCGCGATGGAGGTGGCACCTCCTGTGTGACACCCGTCTTTATGGCTGGGTGAGGAGGAGGGGTCGGGCACACGGACGTGTCCCGATTGCTGGTTCCATCTCAGCCCCAACCACCGCCTCACCCGTGGCACGGCGGGTGTGTTTGGTGCCGGGTGTTCCCTGTTGGCGCTCGGACTCGCGATTCACTTCCCGACTGTGCTTCCCCTCCAGAAATCCAAGCTGGAAGACGATGACAGCTTTTCTATTGATTCGGGCAGCCCCGTAGCAGCCGTGCCCCGTGCCAGGCCTGGACGTCTGAAGAAGCCTGTCCAGTACTTGGAGGAGTCCGACGAGGACGATATGTTTTGAATTTTTAATGAAGATTTTAAACTGATCCAAACGGAGCTGCAAACCCAGCCTTCGGCAGAGCTCTCGACAAGGAACACCGTCAGGCTGGGAAATCCTCTCTCTGACTTCAAGCTAAGCCAAAAATGTTTGTTGGAGTGAACACGGCTCTTTTTCTTGGTTTTAAATCACTTTGATTTGTTTAAACGGGACCACCCCCACACCACCCCCCCTTCCTCCTGAACGCTGGAACCACGTGCCCGGCTCGCGCTGGTGCGCTTCCCTCGCATCCTTTAGCTCTGGAATCTTTTGACACTTTGTGGTCGTTTTAATGTTGAAGTAGGCTTTAGAACATCTCACATCCTCTCACATAGGTACTTTCCTTTTTAGATATCTTAAAAATAAAATATTTAAGCTTTTAACTCCGCAGCCGTAGAGGCAGAAGGTGTGCAGGCACTTGGAGCCCCATGCTGGCGTTTTGCCCTCTCCTGGGCAGCGCCTTGTGCCCGTGCAAGCCCCCGTTGCTCAACCTCTGCCACGCCAAGTTTTAGCCGTTGGTTTTCTGAATTGGGACGTAGTCACGGAGGGTTGTGCAGGCTTGTCTCCACGCCCGCCTCAGTGTTGGCAGTTGTACCTTCTGTCCGGCTGCCAAGAAACCCCACGTTCAGCCCAGGGGTCATCTTCAGGTAAGAGCTGCGTGCCACTCGCCAACGCCGTGTGCCATCAGAGCTGAGCGGGTGCCAGCGGAGTGAGACGGGTGCTCGGAGGGAAGGACAGAGGCAGGACAGGCTTTCGCCATCCCAGGATCTTTGATCTGTTGGTTATTCCAAGGCACGCGTTGGAAAGCAGCGGGTTCCCCCATGCTGTTTCACGGAGCGGTGGCACGAAGCTGCTCCTGGAGATGAAGAACATCCCTTTAGCTCCTGCACAAGGCGTGCAGTCCGCTGCGAGGTGAGGCCTCCTTGTCACCTCGGTGCCACCTGGGTGCTCAGACCTTCCAGCACTCCCGTTCCTCGGCAGGAGCAGGGAAGCACCATCTTCCCCTTCCCCTCGGAAGTACTTCACTGGAGTATTTCTCTAGTAGCGTTTCGCTTTTCCTGGAGCCATTTCTGTAGCACCCAGGGATGTTTCTTAACTATGTAAATATTTTCTGTGTTTTTCTTGTCCTGAGTTTCTGTCCTTTTTAATATTTATGGAATAAAACTGTTTTTACTCAAGCTTTCTTAGATAAAAAAGATCGGTGTCTTCCCTCCCGCCGGCTCTGCTCCTCTTTGTTCACGGTGAGTCCTTGAAGCTCGGACTTTCTCCGGAGCGAGAAGCCATCGGCTCCCTCCCTCTGCTGCCAAGCCCTGTCTAAATGGGTCATCTCCATTGTTGAACCACGCTCATTATTTCTCAAGTGCTGATTTAGCCAATTTTGGTGTTGTTACGGAAATGACCACGGCAGAGCTTGCGCTGAGCCCTCTGCTCCGCCATCGCTCCGCGATGGCGGAGCAGAGGGCTCAACGCAAGCTCTGCACTGTGTGTAGGACCAGTGTAGGACTGGTGTAGGACCTGCTTTGGTGTCTTGTAGCTTGGCAAAAACCACTGGCTCCACAGCCCATGTGGCACCCAGCCGTGTGTCTGCAGGACCGGCCAGCAAAATTTGGGGCCCACCTCCATCCCCCACCGGCCGCCGCGGCGGTCAGGCGTGGGCACTATCAGTGCCACCGAGGTGCTTTGCTGGCACCCAGTCAAGTGTGGAGAGCGCTGTCAGATTTTCCACTGCCGGGCTCTGGAGAGCGTCTCCGGCGCGTCCCCGCCGAGGGGCCGTGCTATTTACGGCTCTCCTCGCCGCGAGCGTGCCCGGAGAATCGGTTGTCACGACTCGCAGAGCCACCGGCAAGGCCACGGTCGTGCCGCGTGGGCTGCTCCGGGCTGGCTGTGGAGCTGCTCCCGTAGCCCCAGCATCACCCCAGTTTATGCTGAGCGCACCCACAGTGCACCCCGATGCCTGCAGCAGGATTTTCTCCGTCACTCAGTGTCCCTGACCAGGCACTGGGGACACCAAGCGCTGCTGGAGGGGGAGCGGGGGACTGGGGGACACTGGGCACCAAACCACCGTTACCAGAAAGGGAATCTGAGCCACAGTTGGGCTGTTGGTGCTTGCCCTGGCTGGGCAGGAGCTGGCAGGAGGCCCAGCCGTGCCACGGAGGGTTTCTTGCAGCACTCCGAAAAGCGGCAGCACAGCCACTGCACAGCTCTGTCTGCCAGCGCACACCGGAGCCAGGGGCAGCCCAGGACGGTCCATGGGACCCTCCATGGCCCTGACACAGTCACATGGAGCAGGGAGGGCTGGTGCCAGTCTTGAGCATCCCCTGGGCACAGCCCTCAGCCCTGGGAGGGACCGGGGGGCAGGAGCTGGCACTGCATGAATGCGGCTGATGCACCCGGGCTCTGCCGGGACCAGGGAGGCGATGCCAGCTCTGGGGGAGCTTTTCATGGGGTGGGTGCTGTGGCTTGGTACCCCCAGGCCCTAGAGATTTGGGGTGGCCAAGGCACGGAGGTATCTCTGCATGGTGGGGGTGCTGCCCCCTGCACCCACCTGCTCCTGGGCAGCTGCTGGCCCCAGGGCAGTGGCACCCTTTGTCCTTGAGGCCCCCCCTGGCAGAGCCGAGCCCTTCCCTCCCCTCCAGGCGCCCCCGCGGCTGCTCTGTCTCTTTAAAAGGACTCCAGGCGTGGCTGCGGGACCGTCATCCCATCCCGGCCGGACGAGGCACCGGACAGTCCCGGACAGCCCTGGACAGCCGGCGCCGGCCGCGCTGGCACACCGTGGACCGCGGCCTCCGCAGGTACCGGAGCTGTGAGGGGCTCGGGGGGTCTGCGGGCACAAGGGATGGGGAGGGACCCTGCTAGTCCTGCCCCAGCTGGTGCCCTTGGACCCATCTCCAGGGAAGCAAGTCCTGGGGCACGGCAGATGCCTGGGGACACCCATGACACGTAGCTGACACTGCCCAAGCACCCTCTTGCAAGCGGGGATGGTGCGATGTGTTTGGGGCAGTGTGGTGGGTTGGCGGGGCCGTGGTGCCCGCTGGGGTCCATCTTCGTGGGCACGGCGTCCCCCCCAGAGCTGACCCCGTTCTCGCAGCGCGGCCATGGGCGAGTGGGGCTTCCTGAGCTCGCTGCTGGACGCGGTGCAGGAGCACTCGCCCATGGTGGGGCGGTTCTGGCTGGTGGTGATGCTCCTCTTCCGCATCCTGGTCCTGGCCACCGTGGGCAGCGACGTCTTCGAGGACGAGCAGGAGGAATTCGTCTGCAACACGCAGCAGCCAGGCTGCAAACCCGTCTGCTACGACGCCGCCTTCCCCATCTCCCACTACCGCTTCCTCGTCTTCCACGTCGTCGTGCTCTCGGCCCCCGCCGCCCTCTTCGTCATCTTCGCCGTGCACCAGGCGGCCAAGCCGGGGCATGGGGGAGCCCCCGGTCAGCGCGCCCGTCGCCTCCAGCCCTTCTACGTGGGCAGCGTGGTGGCACGCATCGTGGCCGAGCTGGGCTTCCTGCTGGGGCAGGCGCTGCTCTACGGCTTCAGGGTGCAGCCGCTCTTCGTGTGCCGCCGGCGGCCCTGCCCGCACCGCGTCGACTGCTTCGTCTCCCGCCCCACCGAGAAAACCGTCTTCATCCACTTCTACTTCGTGGTGGGGCTGGTCTCGGCGCTGCTCAGCCTGGCCGAGCTCGCCCACCTCCTGCGCAAGGGCCCCCCGCCCCGCGCTGGGTGCTGCCGCCGGCCGCAGGAGCGGGCACCGGCCCCCGGGCAGCCGGCGGGGGCCATGGAGGAGCCGTGTCGTCCCCATGGCTCCCCATTGCGGGGGGACCTGACCGTTTAGCTGGCCCCAGGCTGCCATCGCTGGCACGAGCTGTGGCTGTTCTCAGCCTGGCTGGTGCCCAGCAGGCAGCTGCAGCGCCCCTGCCCTTGTCGTGCCGGCGGAGCAGGGCTGTGCTGTGCCGTGCCCCGGTGCCCCTGGTTCCTGTTGTGGGCGGCAGACAGGCCTCACCCGGCAGCTGCTGGAAAAAAACATGGACAAAAGGAAAACAAACAGGTCCCATCCCTGCGTGGTGGCAGGGACACCCCTGACTACCCCCAGCCCCCCCCGCCGGGCACGTAGGGCCCATGGCTGCCCCCAGACCCTGTGCCAGGGGTGTGACGAGTGCATGGGGGCTCTGCGGGCCAGGGCTGGCCCTGGCGTAGGGGGGGACGCAGCCGCAGCATCTGAGATGAGAAGGGCAGAGCTTTGGGGGGGGGCTCTGCCCCAGCCCAGCCTTTGGGGACAACCAGAGCCAGGGAGGGCAGACGGGGGGGGTGTCCCAGGGTGCTTCCCCCCCCCCCACGGAACCCCCCAGCCCTGACCATGCACCCTTCCCACTTCCCCCCCCCCCCCGATGCCCCCCCGCAGCAAGAACGAGCCAGGCACTAGAATAAATAAACTTTATTCTGGAGCCAGCCCCCCCACCCCACCCCCCCATCCTCCCCGTGCCGGCAGGGCCGGGCCCCGCTTCCTGCGAGGCTGGGCTGGCACCGCCGCGCGCCCCCGCAGCCCCCACCCCATCTGGGGGGGCCGGGGCAGGGCCCGCCCGGCACCCCCCGACTCTAAAACCACTAAAATCTCAACAACAACCAAAAAAAAAAAAAAAAAAAATTTAATAATAATAAATTGTGTGCCCCCCCCCCCCCACCCCCAACCCCCTGGCAGCGCCCACCGTGCCCCCTCCACCTGCACAGGCCTAAAAACCCCTTCAAACTTTTACAAAGGTTTTAAAACGTATTTATAGATATTTATAGATATTTATATATATATACTTTGCTTTCTTTCTCTTTTAAATGACTCTGCTTCCTCGGCGTGCGGGGTCTGGCCGCGTCCTCCCCGCTGGACGGCCAGGACGGGGGGGGGGGTGGCTCGGTGGTCGCGATCCCGTGGGTGCTGGTGCTGGTGGGGCCGGGGCGTCCCCGGGGACGCGGCCGAGGGCCCCCGCGCCCCTGAAATGTGACTCAACCAACACGCTTCGCCCGGGGCTGGGGGGGGCCGGGGGCTGCGGGGCTCCCCGCGGGGTCCGCTCCGGCGGGATGGGGGGTCCCGGGGCTGCGCCGGCGGGGGGGCTGCTGAGGAGTCCGCCCCAGCGGGGGCTGCAGCCAGGGCCGAGGCGCGGGGTCCCCCACCGCGTGCTGGCGTGCCGGGCTCTGTCCTGGTGCGCACCGGGCGCGGGTCACGGCGAGTGCGTGGCCGGGCTGCTGCGGTTGGAGCTGGGCGAAAGGCTGGGGCTGCAGCTGCCCGCGCGGGGGCCGCCCGGCTGCCCCCCCAGCGTGTCCATGCCCTCCGAGTTCTCCAGCATCTCCTGGATGAGCGGCGGCATCGACCCCGGGATCTCCATCTTCAGCGTGATCACCCGCTCAGCGCCTGCGGGAAGGGTTGGGTTCAGCAGGGCACGGCACTGCTGGCACCCCAAACCTGCACCCCAAACCCGCACCCCAAACCCGCACCCCCAAACCCGTCACCCCTGGCACTACTCCTCCTTGGGTGCTGAGAACAAGGGCCCCGGCCGTGTCCCCGGGGACGCGGTGCTCTGGGCATCCCCTCCCTCGTCGCCTCCAGAGGCTGAGGTGCCCGGGGAAGGATGAGCACCCAGGACCTCCCGCCTCGATGCCAAGCCCAAGGGATGCTCCCCGGGACACGGAGCCATGGGGGGGGTGCAGTCACCCCCCTCCCCAGCGCTCACCTTTGGCGCTGATGCTGCGCAGATCCGTGATCTTCATGAGCATCTTGGGGAACATGTGGGGCTTGTTGGGCCTCCTCTTCCTCACGTAGACCTTCAGCGCCTCCAGCAGCGGCTCCTGCAGCTTATCCACTTTGTCGGGCTGCTCCAGATCCTGGCGGTCTGGGGAGGGGGGGACAGCGGTTATGGGGGGCAGCGCAGGTGCCAGTGTCACCCTTCAGCCCCCTGCCCCATGGGCATGGATACGGCCCCGCTCTGCGCCAGGGTGGCTGTGCCACGGCCAACGGCACTATCTGGAGGGGGGGAACGACACACAGGTGCGTAGGTCCACCAGGGTGCTAAGCAGGGTGCCCATCCCTGCGCCCCCTCTGTCCCCACCTCCGCAGATGAGGCAGATGGCACTGAGCAGCCCCGTCTCGGCGTCGTCCATCTCCAGCGGCAGCAGCTGGTTGGCGAAGGCGAAGACCAGGTCGGTGAGCGGGCCGAAGCCGGCGTTGTGCATCTGCGTGCGGTTCAGCGTCAGCCCGTCCGAGAAGGTCATGGTGTCCTGCTCCGGCGTGTAGCGCGTGCAGATCCGCAGGATCTGGGGGGACGAGGTGTGTGTGGGGGGGGGCTCAGCCTGGCGTCCCCTCCCCACCCTTGTCCCCATCCCTGTCCCCATCCCCGCTCTCACCAGGATGTCGAGGCAGGCGGCTTTGAGGAGGGTGATCTGGTCAGCGATGGTGAGCGTGGTGAAGCCGGGGAGCTGCTTGGCAAACTCCACCGTCTTGATGATGCACTTGGTGGACAATTCGCTGAACTTGTCCCACAGGTCGATGTCCAGGGAGACCCGCTGCTCCGAGCTGTTGTTCTGCGGCGGGATGCAGATGGGGGTGAGGGCATGGCAGGGGGCTGCGGCCCTCCCCGGCGCCCCCCGCGCCCCCCAACACTCACCGTAGTGTATTTGCCGAGCTGGCAGAGGGCGGGGAAGGTCTCCTGGTGAGCTTTGCGCACCTTCTCGATGAGCTCCTCCACCTCGGGCGTGACGATGTAGCTCTCCGAGCACTCCGCCTTGGGCACGTCCTTCTTCTTCTTGTTCCGATCGTTGCGGACGGCTGCGGGGACAGCAGGGTCAGTGTCACCCAGCGCCGCTGCCACCCAGCGCCGCTGCCACCCAGCCCCTGCTGCCACCCAGCGCCGCTGCCACCCAGCGCCGCTGCCACCCAGCCCCTGCTGCCACCCAGCCCCTGCCGCGGGTTAGGGGGGGGCTCGACCCCACCACGCTCTGTCCCCCCGGCGCAGGACAAGGACCCTGCCACCAGCCATGGATCGGCCGCAGGGACACATGGCTGGTGGAGCCGCCGGTCCTGCAGTTTTCCTTTAAATAAGCCCTCGAGTCACTAGGAGGTGATTAGAGGTGACACCGCACCCGTGGGGGGCACACCCCCCCCGGTGATGGGGACAGTGCTGCGCGGCACGCAGCAAAGCCGATACAGCGGAGAGAAACACCACGGTGAGAAAATGGCAGCTGAGCCACCGCGGAGCCACCACGGAGTCACTGTGCTCGTCGCGGGGGGGTGGGATCAGCCTCTGTGGGCTGGGGGGGGCCAGGATCCCCCTTAGGTGCAGGGTGAGCTGCAGCCTCAGGGATGCTGAACAGCCCCCTGCATCCGCCAGCTCCTCTCAGGGGGGTCCTGGGCCCCGGGGGGCAGGACTCGGGGAGGCAGGTGCACCCCAGCAGCCATCACCCCCCCATCACCCATCCCAGTGATGCTGTGCCGTGTGGGGGGGTACAGCCGGGCACCATGACAACTGGCACACAGGCGCCAGGAGGCCTCGAAAGCATCATTTATCTCTGACATTATCAATCACGCGTTGCCTGGGCAATGGCTGGGCTGTGACACAAACCAGGGGGGAGACCCCCCCATCCCCCGTCCCCCCTGCCAGGGCCATCCCATCCCATCCCATCCGCACTCACACTCCTTGGACATGCCAACTTCGAAGCACTTCTGCAGGCGGCAGTACTGGCACCGGTTGCGCGTCACCTTGTTGATGATGCAGTTCTTGTCCCGGTGGCACGTGTACACCATGTTCTTCTGGATGCTGCGGCGGAAGAAGCCCTGGGGACCCCGCACACCCCAGTCAGCACCCAGCCCGGGGACCCCAGGGGGACCCGCGGGGATGGTGCTCGCCCTGGCGCAGGGCGCTGGCAGCTCTCACCTTGCAGCCCTCGCAGGCGCTCACCCCGTAGTGGTACCCCGAGGACTTGTCCTGGCAGACGAAACAGGGCTTGTAGATGCGGGGCAGGGGGGGCGGCGAGGGCGGGCTGGGCACAATCTCCTCCGAGCTGGTGCTCTGCGTCTCGACAGCTGCGGGGAAGATGGGGACACTCAGGGCACGGAGACCCCCGGGCAGGGCTGGCCACACAGGGACACCCCCCCCCACCCTGCACCCCCCCAACAGTGCCAGGGCCGGCCCCTGGGTGTGGGGATCCCAGCAGCACCCCCCTGCTCTGCCCGCCCCGGCCGGGTCGCACGGGGCCGGCGGGGAGAGGACGTGAGCGGGGAAGATGCAACTTGACATTTCCAGGCCACGGAGACGACGTGGAATTCAGGCAGACAAAAAAAAAATGGGAAAAAAAAAAAAAACAGAACAGAACGAAGGCGGAATCCCAGGAGCCCCCCGCGCTGGCGGCCGGCACGGTGCAGCCCCGGCCTGGCACGGGGCGGGGGGGGCCGGTGCCACATACTCACTCGCACGTGCGGGCACACACACACGCACATGGGCTGGGGGCCACCCACCACCCCAGAGCTGAGGGTGAGGGCATGGGCACAGTGGCACCCAGCTGGCACCCCTGGGACCCTGGCGAGGGACATCCCCAGGGGCAGCGCTGTCCTCGGCCCCAGGACGGCCGCCCCAGCCAACATGTGCTGCAGCAGCCCCGCCAGTACAGGGTGCCCCCCGCACCCCACGAGGTGCCCGCGCCCCCAGGACGAGCCCCGTCCGCCCGCCCCGGTGCAGCGCCAGGCGCGGAGGGGACATGGCACAGCCGGGGTGCTGGCGCCCGGCGCGGGGTGCAGCCAGGCAGGGGTTAAGCGCTCCCCAGCTCCTCTGGGATGTTGGCGAATGTTTTTCTGCAGCGGAGCCAAGCGAACCAGTCAAACAGGATATGAAAGGCCGGGCCCCGCGGGGGAGCCTGGCTGCCCCCCACCCCGCTGGCCCCCACGCCGCAAAAGGGCCCCCGAAACGGCCCTGGCACCCCCCGCTTCCCTCCAGGGCCGGGGTGCTGCACGGAGAAGCCAGGGGTGCCCACCCAGCACCCACCCAGGGCTGAGCCGAAGAGGGGTCCCACCGGGGGCGGTGAGGGATGAGGGGTGGGGGGGCCACCCTCGACACTCGTGCCCCAGCACAAGGGGGACGGGGGAGCGTGCGGGGCACGATGTGCGCGTGCGGGGCGGGATGGGAGCACGTGGGGCATGACATGCGCGTGCGGGGTGCGGTGTGAGCACACGGGGCACGACGGGAGCACGCGGGGCGCGATGTGCACGTGCGGGGGGCGTGACGTGCATGTGCAAGGCGTGATGTGAACACGCGGGACGGGATGCACGCGTGCCGGGTGCGAGGGGTGATGCGCGCGTGCGAGGGGTGATGCGAGCACGCGGGGCACCGCGGGGGCGAGGGAGCCGGGCAGCGCTTCCCGGGCGGCACTGAATAAATCACCGCTGCCACTCGAGGGAGCGGAGCCATTAAAGCGACTGAGCGAGCGTCGTCTATAATTTATCGCCTCTTTTATATAATTTAAGAACTTCCTCGTGGAGAGCTGCACTCGCAAAATGCAGATTTGACAAGATTTTGATGTGCTGGGTGCGGAGGGGGGGAGGGGACCCGGCGCACGCCGGTGTCCCCAGGCAGGCCCGGCTGTGCCAGCACCGCGGGAATCCCCCGCCACCGGAGAACGGACCGCGGTGCCACCAGGGAGGGGACAGGGCCACGGGCACAGCTGCCTGCTCCGCCAGCTCCCCAGGAGCCCCTCATGGTGGCATCAGGCCCGGGTGCCCCTCGCACCCCCGCGGGGCGAGGGGAGGGCGCAGAGCTGCACCCAAAGGTGCTGAGCGGGCAGGATGGGTGCAAACCCCCCCCCCCACCACCCCCGGTCCCCTGGTCCCACAGGGCAGGAGGGGCCGGCTGGGGACACGGGGGACCCAGGCGTCCTGCCCCCCCCGCCCCGCTCGGGGGACGCGGGGCACAGCTGCACGCCAGATGCTGCGGCTCCGCCAGCATCCCCGGGCGAACGTGCCGCCCCCGCCCGCGGCCCCGCCGGCCGCTTCCTGCTCGCGCCGAGGGACCCCGGGGCACCTCGACACCCCGCAAGCCGCCCCGGCGTGGGAAAGCGCCCGCGGAGCCGCGCCGCGTGCCAGGGCCCCAGGGGGGACCCAGGAGCCCAGGCTGCCGCCACCCTCACCAACAACCGGCCATCGCTCCCGCGCCAGAGCTGGGATGAGGCCCCGGATTCCGGAGCGGGGGACAGGAGTGAAGCCCCGCCAAGGGGCTCCGCCGGTGCTTGCCGCAGAGCCCGATGCAGCAGGCGGTGCTGTGCCAGCCCCGTGCCTGCGCCGCGGGGCCCAGCACACCTGGCAGGAGGGTGGGTGCCCACCCAGGGCCTTCCTGTGGATGGGGATCCCACGTGTCCCGAATTCCTGCACCTCTGTGGAAGTAAGGATGGGGCGGGGGAAAGGAGGGTCCTGGGGCTGGGAACCCCAAACCGTGGGGTGCCCTGGGCTGTGGGGTGCCTGGTCCTGCCCACATGGCACTGGGCACAGTGCTCAGCCTGCCAGGCACCACCACCATGCCCGGTCCTCACCGGGCATCCTGCCCAGAGGATCCAGGGGTCCTGCCCCCTGCCAGCGGCGGGGTCCCCAGCACCCCGACTCACCCATCTGCCGCGCTGCCGTCGCCACCCCGTGCCGCAGCGCTGCACTGGCTGCACGCCACCGGCCGGCCCGGGGTGACGGAGTGCGGCTAACGCGAGGCAATGGTGGGGCCACCCCATGCCCGGTGGGGCAGTGCCCGTGCACAACTCAACCCCGCGTACCCCCCCGAGAACCCCGCAGCACCTCTCAACACCCCTGGTAAGATGTGGACCCACGCGGGCAAGGGACACCTCAGTGGGCTCCTGCGAGCATCACCATTGGGAACCATCTCCTGCCTCAGTTTCCCCAGCTGCGGCACGGCAGCGTCCCTGGGCCCCGCTGCAGCAGCGGGCAGCCTACCCGCACGCCGAGGAGCAGCTTATCCCACCCCCCCACCCTCGTGCCAGTGAGACGGCGTACCGCCAGGCAGGGCAGCGCCAGAGCCGGGCCAGCAGCCAGCACCTCGGGGCCAGCCCTGTCGGGCACAGTCCAGCCACAGCACAGCTGTCTCCAGGGAAACTGAGGCACAGCCTCTCTAACACCAGTACCACCAAGCCGTGTCGCAGGCTGGCACCCTGGGCCAGGGAGACACGGCACCTCGGCGTGACGTAGGAAGCGGGGCACCCTGCCAGGGATCCCCGCCAGCACCCGCTGCCCACACACTCGCCAGGTCACGGTCACTGTGACCAGAGCCTGGAGGTGCCCTGGCCCAGGCAGGGGCCCCACACGGCACCAGGGCCACGTGTCCACCCACAGCCGCCTGTGCCATCCCTCTCCGGCAGGACTAGGGGTACGGGGGGTATGATGGCCCCCAGTCACCCCACTCACGACAGCACGGCCCCACAGTGGGATCTAGGGGGGCCCCGCACTAAGAGGACAGCACCAGAGCCTGGCACACACAGCCCCTGCCAGGCCCTGCCTGCACCCTGCCTGCTTCGGGGCGTCGAAGGCAGCACCCAGGCACAGAGGTGGCAGGAGCCCCCCCCGAAGCCCCCCGCCATCCCCCGCCGCAAACAAAGGCCCCTCGCGCCGCGCTCGCGCCCGATGCCAGCGGAAAGGTCGAGCGGCCCCGAAACAATGGGGGGAGTGAGACCGCAGTGGCCGTGGCACCACGGGCACCGCACCACGGGAAGGGTGAAGCGGTGGCAAGGAGAGGGGCCCCCCCGGCCTCGTCGCACCCCGCGGGAGGGCCCCGCAGCCCTTATCGGGATGAAAGTCCTACGGAGCCAGGCAGGACTTTCCCCGGAGCCGTTATCGCTGCCCACAGCCCGCGGGTGCCAGGCCAGGCCAGCCAGCTGCCCCATGGGGGGGGCGTGGGACGACATCCCCTAGCCCAGCCAGGCCCCACTCGCCCCACAGCGGGGTCGCACATCCCCCGTGGGGTGGTGGTCTCTGGGCTGGCCGCAGTTCGGGGTGCGCTGCCCCTGCCCCCGCCTGCTGCCCACCCTGGCACCGAGGTGCCCCCGCACCCTCCGAGACCCCCATCTGCCCAGACCCGTCCCCAAGGACGGACCCACGGGGGACTCCGGGCTGCGACCCCCCCACCCCAGGGGCACAGGGCACGATCCCGCCAGCAGGAGCGGGACTGGCCGGGCCCCACCGCAGCACCCCGGCCCGCCCCGGCCCAGGGGGACCCCCACCGACCCCCGGCGGGGCCGTGGCGGGGGGGGGCCCCCCCGGCGCCCGTGCGGCTGCAGCAGCCGCAGCGGTTCCGCCGTTAATGGGATTTGTCGGAGCCCTTATCGGGGGGGAGGGAAATTCCCGGCGGAGCCGGCGCTGCCGCGGCCCCCGCTCGCGGGAAGGGGGGGGGCGCGGGGTGCCCGGGGTGCCCCGCCGGGCTCAGCCCCCGCCCGGCTCTCGCCCAAACGGGCCGGGGGCTGTTTCTGGCCGGGCCCGGCGCTGGGCCGGGGGCCGAGCCCGGCACCCCCTCGGGAGCAGCCCCCCCGCCCCCATCGCTCCGCACCCATCCCCGCAGCCCCCCCCAGCCGCGATCAGCGCCGGGTTCGAGGCCGCTCTTCCCGCCCGGGCGGGCTCCAGCACCGGCCCGAGGCGGCGGTGAGGGGCCCGGCCGCCCCCGGGGCGCAGGTACCTACAGCGGCCGGAGCTGCTCCAGGGCGGGGGGCGGCGGGGCGCGGGGGGGGCCGCGCTCTGGCAGCAGGCAGCCCCGGCTCGGCCCGTAGAAATCCATCCGGAGGAAGGGGCCGGGGGGCAGCCCCGCCACCGCCGCGCCCTCGTACATGGCCCGGGGCCGCGGGGGCGGCTCCCCCCCGGGCCGGCGGCGGGGGCGGCCCCGGGCGGTCAGCGGCCCCCCCCGCGGCAGCCGGGCCCCGGGGGCGCCCCGCGCCGCGCTGCCATGGCCCCGCCGCGGCTCAGCCGGGGAGCGGGGCCCCGCCGCTCCGCTCCGCGCCCGGCCGGGAGGCGGAGGAGGAGGAGGAGGAGTGGGAGGGGGAGGGGAGGAAGGCGCAGCCCCGCCGGCTCTGCGGCTCCGGCAGCCCCGGTCCCTCCCGACACCAGCCGCCTCCCCACAGCCTTAACCCCCTCCGCGCCGCGGGGCTGGCCCCGTTCTCCCCCGCCGCCGCCTCCTCCTCCTCCTCTTCCTCCTCCCCTCCCCGGGACGGCCGGCACCGGCCACGGCCGCGCGGGGGGACGCGGCCGCGCGGGGTCAGCGCCACGCGGCAGCGGGCCCGGGGGGGCACACGGCGGGGCCGGGGGCTGCCCGGGCCCGGGGGCGCACGGCGGGGCCGGGGGCCGCGGTTCATTTGCCTAATGGGATGCGGGTGAACTGCGGCTGAACCCGGCGGGGAAGGGTTCACCTCGCCCTGACCCCCGGCCGCCCCCCCGGGGGTGCGGGTGCCACCGCCCGGAGTGGGGGACACACACAGACGTGCGTGTGTTCGTGCGTGTCCCCACCGCAGGACGAGCTCTGGGCTTGTTCGCATCCCCGCTGCGGAGGGGCCCACGCGTGCTCCCGCTGCACCCTTGCACGGGGTGGGGGGGATGTGGGGGGGGTGTGAGGCTGTGTGTGTGTGTGCGCGCACACGGCAGCCCGTGTGCACATACACCCGTGTGCACATACACGCGTGTGTTTTCCTTCTGCACACACGTACATGCGTGTTGCACCACGTCCCCACCGAACGCAGAAGCAGCTGAGCAGGTGAACACGTATATGTGTGCATGTCCACACGTGCACTGCACACGTGTGTGCTTGCGTGTGACCCACACCCCTCCCCACTGCGCTGCCCGTGCACACAGGCCCCCACTGGAGGTGACACCCCAAACCCGCGGCCCGTCCCGGGGCTGCCCAAGTGGTGACGGCACTGCCCACGCAGACCAGCATCACCTCCCGTGCCACGGCCGGCTCAGCCCCAGCACCCAGACAGGACGGACTCACGCCAAGGACAGCGGCCACAGGCTGGGCTGGCAGGACGGGCAGTGGCGGTGCCACTTCTCCGCTGCACTGGTGCCACTTCCCTGGCGCACTGGTATCCTCCCCGCCGCACCGTCTCACCCACCCACCCTCGCTTCCTGCAGCTGCGCTCCGCAGCGGGCACACGGCCTCTGCCACGCCATGGGAGTCCGCTCTGTCCCAGCCCCACGCTGCCCACAGCAGGGGTGCCCTTCCAGGGAGAGCCCAGGGTGCTGCACGGCCCTTCCGAACCCTCGCCTGGGTCCTGCCACGGGCAGGAGGAGCACACGCGTGTGCAGGGCGGGACACTGGTGTGAAGATGCGGGTGCTGCTGCACACACCGGCCCTGCACGGCCACACGCAGTGAGTGTGCGTGAGCCGACGTGCGTGTGCATGCGTGTGCGCACACGGCAGTGTGCGCACACGCACCCCGATGCCGAGGGCACCCTCCTGCCGGCGTGGCCGCACTCTGCTCGCCCCGCACACGCCGGCGGCTCCCCCAAAGTGAGCAGCCAGGGCCGCCCCGCTTTTATTTCCAACCTGCCCCCCCAAAGGGGAGAAAAACAAGAAAGAAAGAGGCCGGGAGGCGTGTGCGCACGCATGTGTGTGTGCATGCGTGTGCGTGTGTGTGCGCCGAGCAGATCAGCAGCGCCTGTTTAAATAATAATAGAAAGTCAAAGGCTTTGCTTAGCCAGCAGGTTTCCGAACAAAAGCCCAGCGCTCCTCCAACTTCCTGCAGCGAACATGACAAATGTCTGCTTGGACTCATTTACCAGCCCTGGAAAGAATGTGGCTGCGACGGAGGGGACGGAGGGGCCGCGGGCACCGCACGGCTCGGCCATGGCACGGCCCTGCCGTGCACGCGCACCGGACACCGCTTCCCCCGCACCGGGCACCGCTTCCTGGCCCGCGACGGCGGCAATGGGAAGAAACGGAGATTAAAAAAACCCCAAAGCTTTAAGGCAGAAGCCAAGAGGAACTGGGCGAGGGGAGCGCCCCGCACGCAGCCCCGTGGCACAAGGGGGACGGGGATGCCCCACTACACGCCCCGGCCCACCGCCCCATCCCACCGCCCCCCAGCAGCCTGGAGACACCAGAGTGGGATGTCCCCCAGCAGCACTCCCCAACCCCGCTCACGGAGGCAGCGGGTGCTCCAGGGAGGACAGGACATCCCCGTGGGCACGATGGAGACCCGGCCCCAAAGCCCCCGGGGACACCGCGGGGGATCCTGCTGTCCCCGCAGCGGGCAGCTTCGGGATCACCGGGTTGCAGCCCTGGCAGACAGCGGGACGTGGGCAGGGACCCCTGGGACCCCCACGCAAACCCACCCAGCTCAGCGCGGGGTACAGGGCGCCCAGCCCTGGCCCCTTCCCCCCATCCTCACGCCAACACCTCGGGGCCCCGCAGCCCCCCTGCCGCCCGCCCACTTCAAAAGGCCCCATTTATCCCCTTCAGCGGCTTTTGAGCGCCGCGAATTCCCGGCCGGCGCAGGCGGCTCCCCCCGGCCCCCCTGACAGTGATAGAGAACCTCCGCCGTAATGGGCTTTCCCAGGCGCGGGGGCCCAGCGCCCGGCACGGCCTCATCAATCTTCCCCGGGCGGCGATGGCATGGGGGGGGGCCGGGGGGGTCCCCAGCCCCGCACCCCGCAGGCACTCCCCAGCCCCTGCCCTGAGTGGGGCCCCCCAGCCCCGCTGCTCCCCCCCGACCCGCGGCCCCCGGCCTGCAGGGAGCACGTTTTGCTCATTAATTTTTAAAAATTAATTAATTACGGGGCGCTGCGGGGGAGCGGCTGTGGCGCGGAGGAAACCGGAGCCAGCGGGTAGGGTGACACGTCCAGCCCGGCCGCGGGGCCCCCCAGTCCGGCAGCCGAGAGTGGGGCCGGGGGGGGGGGGTCCGGCTGCAGGGGGAGGGGGCTGCACTGGGGTCCCGTGTCCCGCAGCCTGGGAACTGGGGCGGAAGGGGGGGCCAGTGCTCACGGACACGTGTGCTCACGCCTGGCACGGGGACACGGGTGGCCCCGCACCACGTACTGCGCAGCCCCGCACCGCGGGGTGGGCGCTGAGCATCCCCATGCACAGCTCCAGCTGCACACACATGGGCACACACACGCACACACACACGCGTGAGCAGGCACAGCTGGCAGCGCACACGCACAGCGCCACGGACACGCGCACACACGCAGCCCACTCCATGGCTGCGCACACCCCCTCGCACGGGGGGCACACACGGGCACACATCTGCCGTGCGAGTGCACGCGCACCCATAGGCAGCTGTGAGCGCGGAGAGGCCCCGCACCCACCCTGGGGACCCCTGCCCACCCGGGGGTGCCCCACATCGGGGCCCAGCATGGGGCAGGGGTTCCCACCCCCACCCCGCAGGGGAAGCCACGGCACTTGTGGGGGGCTGTGCCGGGGTCCCCAGGGCTGTGCCGGGGGGGGGCCGTGTCTCACGCCTCCACTCACTTCCCCTTTGCCGGGCACCCGACTCATGGCACGAAAAGGCCCCAGCACGTGGGTCTGGCCCCAGCCGGGACAGTGGCTCCCCCCACCTCAGTGCCAGGGGGTGCAGAGCGCCCCCCTGCACCGACAGCCGGGGAGGGGGTGAGCGGTGCAGCCCCCAGCCCCACGCACGGGATCCGGCCGATGCCGTTGGCCAGGTCAGGGGTACAGCACGCAGCACCTCGAGGGGCCGGATCCGGCACCGGCAGCTCCCCTGCAGCCCCAACGCCACCGGATCCCCGTCACAGCACCCACGGCCCCGGTGGGGTGCCCGGCCAAACCCCGGGGGGGGCATCTGCACCCCCAGGAGGGCCCGGCCGGATCGGCCCCGGGGCCGCACAGCTGCAGCACATCTGGCGAGGGTGGGCCGGTGGCGGGGCTGGATGCGTGTGAGCAGGGGGGTCTGCACCGGACCCCTCCGTGTGCCCCCAGCCCTGAGTCCCCCCCAGCCGAGACACGGACCCTGGCGTTTCCCTGCCGGCCCCACTGCCAGGAGGGAGAGCAGTGACATCCCACCCGGGCACACACCAAATACTGTAGGACCTATACAAACAGGGACCCCCTCAGGCTCTACGGGTGCTATGGGAGGGGGGGGGGACACAGATATGGTGTCCCCAGACCTGCACCCCCCCGATCCCTGGGCACCCCAGCAGGGAAGGCCAAGGGGAAACTGAGGCACGGTTCAGCTGGCCACCACCAGCCCCAGGGCACCCTCTGGCCCTGCCCAGCCCCCTCCCCATTGCCCCCATCCTCATCCTCCTCCCCAGTGTCAGGGAAGGGGGGGTAGGGGGGTAACAAGGGCCCCCCCCCCGCCCGTTCCCACAATGCCGTGCGGCGGGAATGGCCCCAGAGCCAGCGCGGGGGAGGGGCCCCACCCACCGCCACCCAGTCGCTGAACTGGTCCCACTGGGTCCCACCGCCGCCGGGGCGGCTCCGGCGGGGGACAGCGCCCGGGGCTGGCCCTGCCCGGGCCTGCACCGTCCCCCGGGGCCAGACCCAGGACGGGGGGGGGCCCCACCACACCCCGACCCACGGGGGCCTCCCCGACAGCGGGTGCCGCAGGGCACCCATGCCGGCATGGCGCGGGAACGGGCAAGGGTGCCCATCCGCAGCGGTGCCAGGGATGGGAAGGGGGTCTGGCAGCTGTCCCACGGCACCCAGTGAGGGTCTGGGGAAACTGAGGCACGCAGCGAGTGCAGGGCTGGGGTCGCGGTACGGGGAGGACCCCGGCCGGGAGCCCACCTCCCACCGCTCCCAGCTGCCGGCGCGGCGGGGCGGTGATTACCGGGGCCGTGATGGACGACCCTGTCAGGGGGAAATTGAATCAGGAGCAGACGCGATGATTGCCTTCATCGCCTCCCCCACGGGCGGCCCCCGCGCCTCCGGCGAACAAAGAGCCGCCGCGGGGACGCAGCGCCGCAACGGCCCCCCGCCACCGCCGAGCGCCCGGCGTCGCGGTGGGTGCCAGGGACAGTGCCAGCCGAGGGCCCCTGACCAGGCCCAGCCACGCCGTTAGCCGGGGTACGAACACGGCCATTAACGAAGGCGGCCACGCAGCAGCAATTAACTCGCACCCGCCCCGCCGGGTGCCACTGCCCACTGCGTGCCTCAGTTTCCCCAGCGGCAGCACTAACGGGGAGAAGCGCCCAGCACACGCCTCCCACCAGGCAAGGAGCTGGTGCCCCCCCAGCGCAGCTCCCCAAGGGTGGGTGACGCTGTGGCTGGGAGCAGGGACACCCTCCCCATCACCAGTGCCACTACCCCGATGTGGGTTACGGACCAGTGCCGGAGCAGCAGCCTGGAGTCAGCACCCACGTCCCACGCTTGGGACGGACTCCAGCATGGAGAGTCCCCGCACACACACCCCCAGCACCGGGGGTCCCAGCACCCCCTCGCGGGGCCGCGGTACTCACTGGCAGGGGACGGGGTGCTGTATCCGCTGACGGGCAGCTGGTGCTGGATGCCAGCCAGCGTGCTGGGCGGCGAGAGCCCCCCCAGCATGTGGGGGAAGAAGAAGGCGTAGGGGGGCACGGGGTAGCCGTTGAGGTGCCCCCCTCCAGGCGTGGGGCAGGAGCTGCTGTTGCTGGCCATGGCGGGGGTCTCCGGCGCGGGGGGGGCTCTCAGGCGTGGGGCGCGGGGGCCGAGCAGAGCATGGGGCCCGCGGGCGACCCGCTGCCCGGTGGCGGTCCTCACTGGTTCCTGCGACGCTGCGGGGGGAGCAGAGAGGGGGGGTTAGCAGAGGGGCTGGGACACCCGGCCCCCATCCCCATGTGGTGCCCACCAGCTGTGCCTCAGTTTCCCCAAACCCACCCAGGGGCCACATCCCCTGCCAGCCCCAGGAGGGCGCAGCCGGCCGGGCACAACGCTCCCCACGGGATTAACGACAATCCCCCGGATTAGCGACACGGCGACCGGCGGGGCCGGCAGGCACAGGTCGCTAATCCCGGCTTAGCGGGCGAGGGGGCAGGGGACAGCGTGGGGACACTGCAGCCCCCCCGGGCACCCCCTCGGGCCGGGGGCCGTGTGATGGCCCCAAACTCGCTCCCCCAGGCCTGGCCCAGGAGTGGAGCAGCACGAGGGGTCTCGGGGCAGCGGCACCCCCCGCCCCAGCCCGGGGGGGTGCAAGGCAGCCGGGGGCGTGGGGCGGGCACACCGGGGTCCCCTGAGGACAGCGGCTCTGCTCCAGCCTGGCTCTGCCATCACGGCCACGCGTCCGCGCCGGCTCTGCCACCCCCCCACGCCTGCGCCAAGCGCGAGGGGGCTCAGCCGCCTGGCACAGGGGGAGGCTCACCACCCCCCCCCCAGGACCAGCACCCAGGGGCTCCGCCTGGCCGCCCGCCGCAGGGCTGGGCTCTGCCCGTCGCGGCGCAGCCCCCGCCCTGTGCCATGTGCCAGGCCGTGCCGTGTGCCGGATTGTGCCGGCAGCTCCCACGCCAGCCCGACGGGGCACGGACCCCACGGCCCAGGCCAGGCCGGGGGGCGGCGGTGGGAAGGGGGGGGCACCCGGGGCTTTCACAATCCCAGGCTGGCTGTTTATTTAAGCGCTGGCGCGGGGCCCGGCGGGGGCTGTTTATTTGCCGAGAGTGTTGGCTCCCGGCCCCGCGGAGGCGGAAAAGGATCCAGAGGAACAAGGCTGGGCCGCCCGGCGAGGCGCTGGGGAAGGGCCGGGATGGGCACGGCCCTGCCCGCCCCCCCTCCAGCACCCAGCTGGGTGCACCCACTGGAGGCAGGACCCCCATCCTCCCAGTTCACACCAGCACCCACAACCCCAGTGCTGCCCCCCATCCACAGGGACATGCCGGAGCACCCATGGAGAGATCCATGGTCCAGCTGACCCCGGGGTGGGCACCCAGGGGTGGCAGTCACACACCCCCCTGGCACAGGGCACCCCGCCAGACGCTGCGGCACGTGCAGGATTCCCCTGGGCACCCGCCGGGGCACGGTGCCGGCCGTTGGGTCAGCGTCCGCCCAGGCACAGGGGTCGCAGCTCAGCCCCGGGCATGGGCCAGCCCTCACTTGGGGTCCCTGTGTGGCACCGCAGGGACCCCGGCCCTTCGGAGCGGGGGCTGCCCACGGCCCCCCAGCCAGGCCATGGCCCCCTGAGCCTACGTTGGCCAGGGGGAGTGGGGGGGGGGGGGGGGAGGGAGGCAGGGGAAGAACTGTTTATGTTTGCCAGTGCCAAGCGCTTGCCGGGCACCGCGCCAGCCACGCCAGGGCCCAATTACTCAACCCGCTCCTGCCCCCCGTCCCCTCCGCCCCGGTCTGGGACCGAATGAGGCCAGCACCGCCGGCCTGGCCACCGCACATCCTGATCCCAGCGGGGGGCTGCCAGACCCCCGGCCTCTTCCCAACGCCGCACGGGGTTGGCAGGGGGCAGGGGGATCAACAGAGCTGTGACCCGGAGGAGCCCCCATGGGCCCTTGTGCCAGCACAGACCCTGGCACACAGCCGCTCTCCAACCGCAGGGTCCAGGCATCCCAAATGCTCCCGGAGCATCCTGGGCTGGGGGGGTCCAGCGGCCGTGCAGCCCCTCGCCGGGGGCCCACGCTCGCCCTCCGCGGCGCCTTTTCCTCCAGTCCCCGGCAGGAGCTGGACGGGGTCCGGAGCTTCCTGGAATCCAGCGCCTCGTTCCAGCCCCGCGGAAAACAGGGCGGCAGCGCCCGGGCCAGCTCCCAGCCGCGAGGAATCTCCCGCCCAGGCCAGGGGCGGCCCCCGGGAGTGGACGGACGCACGGACACGCAGACCGGAGCTGTTCCCAGGGCCGGTGGCAGCGCGGCTGGGGGGCCTGTGGGTGCCCGAGCCACCCGTGACCCCAATGCGGGGCACGAAGCCCACCCCACGCATCCGGATGGGCCGGGCAGTGTCAGCACAACCCCCTCATGGGACCCCTTCCGAAAACGCAGCCCTCAGCTGTGAGTCCTGCCTGGATTCACTGACTGCACCCTGGGCACTGCCACATCCCTCTGCCCTGCGCCCGGCACTGGCAGCACAGCTAACCGCAGAGCAGCGGGGATCGCACCCGGGCAGCAGCACCGCGGCACCCACCGCCCCGGCGGCCACCCCCAGCCCTGCCCACCGAGGGGGCCAGGCAGCACCCCCCCTCCCACTCCATGGGCACTTCAAGCCTGCCAGCGCAGGCAGCACCCCCAGCCCCGGTGCCCATGTCACACCAGCAAACCCAGCCGCGCTTCCTGCCGTGGCACACAGCAATGGCAGCACCAGCGCCCGGATGTGAGACGCCGGTGAGTGGGGGCACCGCCCTGTCCCCCCCTCCGGCACCACACGGGCAAGTGGGGCCGGGGCCACTCTGGGGTGCCTGGTGGGGCAGCGGGCAGCAACCGAGCCCTTCCTGTCATGCCTGCGGGCACCGCGCTCCTGCCCGCAGCTTCCTCTCGCCGCTCTCGATTCCCGGGCGGCCAGGTTTCAGTTCAGCCCCGGCCCTGCTGCCACCCCAGAGCCCCCTGCCACCCTACTGCCACCCCAGAGTCCCCTGCCACCCTGCTGCCCTGCTGCCACCCCAGAGCCCCCTGCCAGCCCACTCTGCTCCCCAAATCTGGCAGGGTTGGCTGCTGCCCACATCCCCCATCCTCACCGGGACAGGTCCCAGGGACACCCCGGTGCCTGGCCGCCGCCGTGGCACGCGGGAAGAGGGAAGGGGTGCCGTGCCCCCCAGCGCGGGGGGAGCAGGGTGGCCTCGCTCCCCTGGGCAGGGCAGGAAGTGCCCGCGGAGCCGCTGTGCGGTCGCAGCCTGCGGTTTCCTCGCTGCTGTCAGCGCCAGGCGCGGGGCGGCCTCACACGCGAGGTCGGGGCCGCGGCCACCCCCGGCTCCCCCCGGGCCAGCCAGCGCAGCACAGGGGGTGCGAGGTGCCCCCCAGCTGGGCACCCGGCGAGACCCCCTCCCCGTATCCCCGCAGCATCTCGGCCGTGAGTCACCGTCACGTTTCTCACGTCCCCGGGCAGACGTGAATCATGCCCCAGCCCGGCAGCGGGGCCAGAGCCGGCGGCACACGCTCGGCACAGGCAACGTGTGCCGGAGCCACGGCTGCCTGCAGCCCCTGTGCAAGGGGATCTGGGGGTGCTGGGGCGGGTGCGGACCCCAAGACCCACAGGACGCTCCCAAAAGCCAGCAGTGCACCCAGGTGAGCCCCACTGCGGGTCCCTGGGCAGTGCCCCCACGCCCTGGCACCCTGAGGGCCAGCAGCAACCCACGCCAGGCCACCCCGGCTTCCACCGGCACGGACACAGGGCCAGGGACACCACGCAGACCGGTGGGGATGGTGTCTGTGCTGACCTCTCCGCGGGGACACACGGGCACCCCAGGGAGTGGCCATTGGCCCCTCGGTGTGGGTCCTCACCCTGGCACCCCCACGTCCCGCTGCCGGGTGGGGGCCACAAACTGAAATTCCACCTGTCGCGGCCAGGCTGGCTCCGGTTACGCGGGGAACGCGCCGCTCCGGTTACACCTCCTGCACCCACCACCAGACGCGCCATTCTTCTGCGGGAACAGGTGCCCCAGCCCCCGGCACAGCCACGGCTGTGCCACACCACCGCCAGCGCTGCCCCGGCCTGGCCACCCCGGCGGTGCCGGCTCACCAGACCCTGGAAGGAGCCGGCCGGCCCGGTGGTGCCCAGGCTAGCCGTACCCACCAGCCCCTCGCACCGCAGGACGGCCCCACAGCACCCTGGGGACCCCCACCCACACCCTGGCACTGCTTGCCCACGGAGGGGGATCACTCAGCCCCATCCAGGCCCCCACCCCGCGGTGCAGCCCCGACCCTCAGGATGAGCCCAAGGAACCGCGTGTCCCGCAGCCGGGGGGTCGCGGTGCCAGGGTGCCCCATCCCGGTTCCCCACGGGCTCCCGGCGAGCGGCGGGATTGCGCCACGGCAGCCGCTCGCAGCAGCCCCCGGTTGTTTTTAGCCCTGGATGCGGCACAGCCGGCGCCCTGGGAACGGCGTGCCGGGAACAGCGCGGCCCCAGACAGCCTTTTCTGGCTCGGCGACAGCCGGCAGACAAGTGCAGCTGGCTGCGCCGCCGGCCCGCGCCACGGGGCCGCTCGGGACACGGCGCCCACGGCCGCTGTGGGTGGACCCAGCGGGCAGGCAGCTGCGCGACATCCGCGGACACCGCGATTCGGTGCCACCGTGCCCTGGCCCGGGCAGGCTCCTGGGGGCTGGGATCGGGCCAGGCAGGGCTGGGACCTGGCATACCTGGGGGAGGCCAAACCATCGCGGGCTGCGGGCACCGCGACCCACCGCGCCATGAGTGCGCCAGCTGCAGGAGGGCGTGTGGACGTGTGGCAGTGCCATGTCCCCTGTCACGGCCCAGCAGCTGTGGCACAGCCAGGGACGGCGGAGGCCGAGGCGGGCGCACGCGGCCCCTCGCCGGGCCCTGCCACGAGCCACCCCCCGCTAAGCCGCCCGCAGCCGCAGGGAGATTAACCCATTTTCCGTAATCAGCACATGTGTCACCACAGATATGATCGCAGCCCCCCCCGCCCCCCCGCGCCTGCCGGCACCGCAGCCCTTCCCCCCGAGCCCCACGGCTGGCACTGCCACGGGGGGCCCTGCAGCACAGGGGTACCCCATGCATGGCATGTCTGTCGGTGCCAGGGTCCCAGGGCATGCGCTGCCAGGGCTCCACAGCTCCGCTGGCAAAGGGCCCCCCCTGAAGCACCACTGCAGCACCCCAAAATGGGCCAGGGGTCCCCAGAGCCCAGTCGCCCCCCAGGCTGGCAGTGGCGTGGGCCATGCCCGGGACTGGTGGCTCAGGGCACGCTGTGCCCACAGCCAGTGCAGCCGAGTGTGGCACGTCAACACGCCAGAGCCTCTTGGTTATAAATAGAGCCGGAGCCGCGGAGCTGGTGAATCCCAGCGCCACAGGGCAGGCGGCGGCACAGGCCCTCCCCAGGCTCGGCGGCCGCGACGCCGCTCCCGGCACGGGCACCGGGGACACGGCAGGTGTGCGAGGACAGCCGGGCGAAGCCGGGCATCCTGGCTGGGACGTGGCATCCACAGGCGCCAGGCAGCGCGGGATGGGGCACAGGGCTCTGCCCTCCTCCCCACCATCCCGGTGCCCGCTGGCACTGGCCGTGTCACCTCGAGGGACCGCGAGCAGTGGACGAAGGTGCCACGCACCCACCGGCGCCCCGGGGAGCCGCGGTGCCAGCAGCCGCGGGGCCGCCCGTGTCGCCGCGCCGCAGCAAGGTCACCCCCAAGGGCAGGGCGCGGGGCCCACGGGTGGCATATGGCGCGGGCGCGGCGGCCGTGGGGCCGCTAAGCCACCGGCCCGTCACCCGCTAATCCCGGCCGGCGCGCGGGGCGCCGCACCCAGCACCGCCGGCTGGCGCCAGCCTGGCACCCCAAAGCGGGACGGCCGTCCCGGTGGCAGTGGGGACCGGCGTGGGCACCGCGGGGACCCCCACCCGTGCCCCCCCCGCCCCAGCACATGCAGGGCTGCGGGACGGTGCCCACCGCCCAACGAGGTCAAAGGTCAGAGGCGCAGATTTGGGGGACAGCCCGGCTCGGGCGGGCGGGGGGGGGGGTCTGCCCCGGCCCCCCCCTGCTGGGGGGCTGCTGCGCGGTCCCGGGGGGCTCCCCCCGCCCCCGGGGCGCACCCGCCGGGGCACCCCCCACCACCACCACCCCGCCGCCGCTGCCAGGAGCCCGCCGAGCCTCCGCCGCCCCCGGGCATCTGCTGCGGCGGGGGAGGCGGCGGCCGGCGCCCCCGCCCGGCCCCCCCGGCCCCGCCAGCGCCCTGTCAGCCGCCGAGAGCGATGGCTTCCTCCGCCCGCCGGCCAGGAAACGGCGCAGACGCCGCTCCCGCCCCCCGGACCCCGGCCCCGGCCCCGGCCGCCCCCCGCGCTCCCGGCCCCACTCACCCTCCGGGCCCCGCCGGCTGCTCCGCGGCCCCCCCGCACCCCGAAAAGGGGAAGTGGGCCCGGCCCCCCCCTCGCCCGCCCCCGCCGTGCGTGCGGGGTTGGGGCGGGAGGGTCGTGGCTGCGCGCACCGGCGGCCCGGGGGGGGGCCCGGTTCTCCCGCGGGGGCACCCCCAGCACCGCGCTCCGTGGCGGTGTCCCCCCCCCCCGGGCGGTGGGGAACCGCAGCCCCCCGCACCGGGGGTACCCCGAGCCCTCACCGGGGCGGGGGGGGTGGGCAGCGCTGCCGCTCGGGAGCGTCCAGCCAGCCGGTGCCGGGAAGGGGGGCCCCAGCACCGGTAACCGGGGGGGGGGGGGGGGGGGGGGGGGCCGCACCGCCGAGCCCCGGTGGGGGGCAAAGCCACGCTGTGGGGCGGGAGCGGGGGGCAACGCTGCCCCTCCGGGGCTCGCGGCAGACCCCATCACCGAGACGGAGCGAGGGGGATCCCCAGGATTCCCCCGTTACTGGAGGGGGATCCCCAGCGCCGCCTCCCAGTTGGGGGGAGGGGGACACCCCGCCGCCCTGCGACCCTCGAGACACCCCCCCTCCCAGGGCAGGACCCGCGGGACACCCCACCACCGACGGGGACAGATCGCGGGGACGCGGCCCCCACCACCCTCGCCCGGTCTCAACACCGCTGCGAACGCCGCGACCCACCCCCCCTCCCCGGTTACAACGCGCCCGGTCCCGCCTCACCGGAACCCCCTCCCCAAAAAAAAAAAAAAAAAAAAACCAAACAGCACCGCGGAGGCGCCGCGGGGGTGCGCAGCGCCCCTTTCCCCCCCCCCCCCCTTCCTTCTCCTTACCTGCTCGCGGCGATTCCCCCCCCCCCGAGCTCCTCAAAACCGGGAAGCTCCCGGCGGCGGCTGCATGGCGGCGGCGGTGGCGGGGAGCCCCGGCCTAAAGGGTTAGGGAGGTGGGGGGGGGACACCGGGGGGGGCTTAACGAGCGGCGGCCGCGGCCATTGCGAGTCATGTGCTCGCGGGGAAACTTTACCCGGGGCTGGGCCGGGCCGGGCGGGGCAGCGGCGGCGGCGGCGGCGGTGGCGGAGGGCGGGGGGGGGGGGAGCGAGGGAGGAGGCTCCGCCCACCGCGCCGGCCACGCCCACGCCCCGCCCCGCCCGCCAATGGGGCGCCGCCAGAGGCGGCGCCCCATTGGCGGGCGGGGCGGGGCGTGGGCGTGGCCGGCGCGCCATTGTAACTCTTTGAAGTCGCCAGAAGGCGGAAGGGGAGAGCGCGGGTGCGCGCGCCGCGCGAAGAGGCGGGAGGGGGAGTCGACGCTCTTAAAGGGGCCGCAGCCTCGTTACTTTCGCACCGCGCCGCCCACCCGCAGCCCGGCGAAAGGTTCCGGCAAATTTTGCTGGGGGAGGAAAAGGAGAAGCGAAGGGTTGAAGGGGGCAGGAGCCCCCACACCCCTTGGGTGGGATGGGCTTGGGGGAGGTCTGGGATCCCCCCAGCGCCAGGGCGAGCACTGGGTAGAGCTGAGCAGACACAGCTCTGCCCTTCCTCACCCACTGCTTGGGGAAACTGAGGCAGGAGGGGAGCCAGGCGCTGCCGACCCCTCTGGGGGGGAGCCCAGAAGCAGCACCCGGGAGCCCCGCACCCGCTGGCACAGCCGGGCACTGCGGTGCGAGGGCTGAGGGGCAGCGAGGTGGGAGGTGCCCTGGGAAGACACGTGTGAGGAGTCTGGGCAGCCTCAGCACACGCCTTGTGGGGGTCCTGCTGCCCCCCGCACTGCCCAGGGTCCTGGGTGCCTGTCAGGCCCCGTGGTGCCCATGCCAGGAGGGCTGGGTGCCCATCAGCCCGCTCCAAGCAGCGCTCCCATGCCTCAGTTTCCCCTGTGTGCTCAGCAGAGCGAGGCGGGACACCCTGGGCCAGGCACGGGCAGCAAGGCCAGGGCACCCACTGACTGGTGCGGCCACCAGCCCTCTCCCTGGCACACCGGGGCTGCCGGCCACGGCGAGGCCCAGCCGCCCGCCGGCATGTGCTCAGCCCAGAGGAATGTGCCAAATCACTCCCAGATGTGCGCCGCAGCCAGCCCACCGCCCCCGCCGCGGCCCACCGGGACGGCCGCCGGGCACCGGGGACCCCGCACCGCCCCACCACGGGGCTGCCGATGGGGACAAACCCGCTGCTGGCCAGATCCTGCCCAGCCACAGGGCCCAGCCCCGGCATGGCATCGGGGCGCCGAGGGCTGGCAGGGCACGGGCAGTGGAGCAGGCGGGAGAGCGGGGTGCCAGGGCACAGACGGGAGGTGCCAGCAGGGCAGGGCTCCATCCCTGGTGTCGCCATCCCACCGAGGCCCCACAGCCCTTGCCCAGCACGGGGCCCGGTGCCGGCGTGGCGGGGTCGTGTAGGGTCCTGCCCCGCACCCCCGACCCTGGTGCCCGGCAGGAGCGCAGCCGAGCGGAAAGGGGCTGTCAGATGGAATCTGGGTGCCGGCGGTGATGGCGCGGCGGGAGGGGGCCGTGCCCGCCACGTGGCCGCTTATGTAAGGAGAGTGCAAGGGAGGACAGGGAGGCAGCCGGGGCGCTGGGGACACCGCCGAGGGGACACCGGGCCCCCGCCGCGCACACGCGGCTGGGCGCGCGGACGGACACGCACACCGGTGGCTGCCCGCGGCGCGGTCGGGCACTGCCCAGCCCCGTGGGCACAGCACGTGTGTGTCGGAGTGAGGGGACACGGGCGCACGTGTGCCGGAGCAGAGGGGACGGGCACTGCCAGCCCCTCGGCCTCCCCACGCCACCGCTGCCCCGGCGGCGGTGCAGGGTCTGGGGTGTCCTGGCAGAGCCATCCCCGAGCTGCGGTGCTCCCGCCGCGGCGCTGGCAGCCCCTCGCCGAGCGGTGATGAACGGCTCCGGCGGGAGCTCCGGCACCCGCGTGGCTGGATCCATCTGCGCTATCGATTTTTCATCCACTGCGGCAGAGAGCGGAGCCGGGGCTGGCGTGGCCACGGGCACCCCGGCGGGCTGGCACGGCGAGGGAAGCCACGTTCCCACGCCACGGTGCCACGTCTCCCACGCTGCCCCGGTCCCCACACGCAGATTCGGGCAACCCTGGGGTCTGTGCCAGGACTGGGGACCCTCCAGCCTTGCCGTGGGGTGCCCAGCATGGCCGGTTGGGCCTGGGAGCAGGGCTGCCCCCTGTGCCCTACCCACACCTGCCCGTGCCCGCCTGCAGTGGCCACCTTGCCCAGCACCACAGTGGGCACAGGGCGGTGGCAGACAGGGAGGGAGCAGCCAGTGAGATGTGGGGCGCAGGGGCACCGCGGCGCTCGCCTGCATCACCGCTGCGTCACTGCGGTCACCCACGCTGCCAGGCACTTCCTTCCGGCCACCGTCACCGTGTGCCGTGGGGCTGCATCACAGCCACGGGGCTGGCACAGGGCAGGATGCAGCCGCTGCAGCCTGTGGGCTGGGGGGAGCGGGAGCCCCTGTGCCGGGCCCAGCTCTGCCCCGGCTGTGGCGATGCCGGTACCCGCTCAGCCCCACGGCCCGGTGACGGGTGGCACAGCCACGGTCCCGGCATAGCCCCGCGGTGGGTCCCCCTTGGCCTCTGGGCCGTGGAGCAAAGCGGGCACAGCCCGGCCTGAACCCGCTGCCTCCCGTGCCGCCGCACACGTCCGACACATGGCAGCTCCGGCTATAAATAGCCCCGCGGCGGAGATCGGCTGAGCCGCGCGCGGGGCCCGGCTGGGGCTGCCAGCCGCCCCCGCTCCTGCTGGGCTGCCTCAGTTTCCCCACCGATGGGAAAGGACCCGGCTGCTGGAACCCAGCCTGTCCCCAGGGTGTCCCCTGGTACAGCGGGGACAGGCAGTGCCACAACGTGCCAGAACAAGGGTGGGAAGCGGGGGCTGCACCACAACACCTGGTTCAACGCTGGTACCCAGCGGCCTCGCCAGGCTCCGCTGCGGCACTGGGTGTCCAGGGCAAAGACCCGGCCGATGTCCCCACGTCCTGCACCCACGGGGACCCCGCAGGCCATGGGGCTGGGCAAGGATGGAGCTGGCACACACCAAGGCGGCACCACAGAGCCAGGGGAAACTGAGGCACATCAGGGACCCAGGCACCCTGCCCTGCCCCCACCCCCAGCACGCCATCCCCAGCCGGGAGCTGCCGAGGGGGCAGCCGGGGGCCCTGGGGACGGGATGGCATGGCCAGAGGTGGGTGCGACGGTTGGACGTGGGGGACCGAGAGCGCCCCAGCCTCTCCCCCCCGCCTGCCTGGGCCCCCCCACCCCTGGAAGCTGCAAAATTAGGTCAAAGCGTCTTTTATTTAACATAAGCAGAGGAGCCGGGGCCAGGAGCTGGTGGGGGCACCGGGGGGGCTGCAGCCCAGGAGGAGAGGGGCTGGGGGGTGCAGGGCTGAGCCCTGCAGCCCTGGGCGGGGAGGGAAGGGGGGGTGCAGAGGCAGGAGCCAGCGCTGAACCAGAACATCTTTATTAATGCCAGGAGATAAAGGGGCCCCCCTGCCCCCCCCATGGGCACAGCCTGGAGTTGAGGGCACCGCACACCCCCTCTGCCACTGCTGGTACCACGTCCCAGAGCGGGGTTGGCACCGGGACCCTCCATCCTGCAGACGGGGGCTGGAGGGGGGCCCCGGAAAGCTCCGAAGGAGCCGGGAGCAAACGCATCCATGGCTCATGGCAGGGAGCGACGCGGGGCCAGGAGCACCCACCGGCCGCGGGGGCAGAGGGGCTGTGGCGGGTGCCAGCCCCCCAGCCTGGCTCCAGCCCCACAAAAATAACACCAACAACATCAAAAATATTAATAAACAGCCGAGGCCTCTGGGAGCCGTTTCCCTGCCGCCGCCATGGCCCGGCCGAACCACGCGCACACCGAAACCCCCCGGCCAGGAGGGGGGGGGGGGTCAGTGCAGCCCCTGTGCCAGGATGCTGCCCACCAGCACCGCGTCCTGCAGCGCGTGCTCCACCGCCGCCTCCTCCAGCTTCAGGGAGACCTGGGGAGGGAGAATCGGAGAGCAGAGCCGCTCAGCGCCGTGCTGCCAGACCCCTGCCCTGCTGCCAGACCCCTGCCCTGTGCCCCCGCGGTACCTTGGCCAGCCGGGGCTCTTTAGCCCTCTTGAGCTCGAGGACACCACGGGACTCCAGGAGGGTGACGAGGGACAGACACTCGGCCTGGTCGACGGCAGGGAGCTGCTGCCGCCGGCAGACCTGGCTGTAGGCGTCGTGGAGCTGGGGAAGGCAGGGTGGGTGTCACACTGCAGCGCCGCACCCAAGGGAGATGCCAGAGACACCCACCCTCTCCCCAAATCCAGCCCCGAGAGGGTCCCGCCGCCACTCACCTTCCCAGCGTCACCTCCCGGGTGCGCAGGCGCCGGACGAGCAGCAGCAGGGAGCAGAGCAGCACCTTCTGCTGCAGCGGGAAGGTGTCCGGGGCGCCCCGGCCGCCCGCTGCCAGCCGGTCCCCGAACACCTCCGAGATGACACGGGAGACGTGCAGGAGCCCCACGCGCCGGGGGACGGGGGATGCTGGGGAGTCACCTGTAGGACAGACAGGGCTCAGGGACCACGGGGGGGGACGGGTGGCACCACAGAGCAGGTGCCCCAGGAAAGGACCTTAGACCCCCCATTGAGGCCAGTCTGGAGGTGCCCGTGTGCCCCGCACAGGGTTTTGGCTCTGGCACAGCATCCGGCAGCAGCGACTCACCACCGGGCAGCGGCTTGAGCAGCGTCTGGCTCCGCACCTCCAGCTCCACCACCTCCACAGCGCGCCTGGGGAGGGACAGCCCTGAGCACCGGGTAGAGCGGCTGCCCCAGCACGGGCACCGCCGGCACGGGCACCATGCTGCCCCCGGCACTGCCGGATTCGGAGCAGGCACTGACCTGCAGACATCCAGCGCCTTGCGAGCGTCACCGGAGACCGCGGAGACCTTGCGGGCGCAGAACTGGAGCGCGGCGGCGTCCAGGACAGGGTCACCAGCCACCTGTCGAGGCACCGCACGCTGTCGGCACTGCCGCCTGCGCGGGCAGAGGGGCCCCACCGCCCCCGCACGTCCCCCATGTCCCCACCTGCCCCAGTCGCTCTTGCAGGATGGTGCTGAGCTGCTCACGGGTGTAGGGCGGGAAGTGCAGCAGCCGGGGGCTGCCGGCCGGGCGGGCACCGAGCCTGGCCAGGCCGCGGTCCGTCAAGTCCAGCGCGTTGGCCAAGCCTGCGGGCACAGCGGGGTGAGGAGGGAGCGGGTGGGCAGGAGGGGGTGCAAAGCCAAACCCCCCCTCAGCCCCCCAAAACAGGGAGGATCCCCAGGGTGGGCAGTGCCACGCTGCCGCGCACTCACCCACGAGGACGAGCCGGGAGCCGGGCAGCCGAGGCCACTCGAAGAGGGTGTAGAGCACGTCCTGCCCTTTGCTCTCCAGCTGGTCCAGCTCGTCTAGCACCAGCAGACTGGGAGGGGGGGGAGCCCAGGTCAGCCCCAGCTCTGCCCACCACCCCCACAGCCCCTTCGCAGCACCCTGAGCAGGGAGAGCCACGCTCAGAGTGCCGAGGGGGAACCCTGTGCCACCACCCCCCCAGGCAGGGAACTCACACCATGGGCCCCTGGGCTGTCAGCTGCTTCTCCAGCCTCCGCACGCCCTCCCGGCCGGGGGCCGCGGGCAGCCCAGCTGCTGCGCCACGGCGGGGAAGACGCCCTGCGGGCTGCTCAGCGACATGCAGTTCAGGACGATGGTTCTGCTCCCGGCGAGCTCGTCCTGCCGGGGACGGGAGCGTTACACCGCCGGCCGCCCGCTGGCCACGCTTGGCCCTTCCTCCTCCTGCTGGTGCCCCCACCTTTCCCCACCAGCCTGCTTCACCAGCACCCCCAAACAGGACAGACACCCCTCCTCCCCCGGCTGTGGCACACCTGGCAGTCGAGCAGGACGCGGCTCACACAGGCCGTTTTCCCTGTCCCGGGGGCTCCGGGAGATGTAGAGGCTGCCGGGCTGGTGCCCGCAGACATGCTCCCGCAGGAATTGCCGGATGATGTCCGTCTCCTTCTCCCTGGCATGGAGATGGTCGGGCACTGCCGCGTGCAGCACCCGCTTCGCCTGCTGGTAGCAGGTGCCTGCGCCGGGGAGGGAGAGGGCTCAGGGGGGTCCGTGGCACCACCGGGACCCTGTCCCCCTCTCCGACCGCGCTCACCTTCCTGCCTGAAGAGCCGGGTGCGGACAGGCTGCCCGCCGAGCCCCGAGCTACGGGGGGTCTCCTGCCCCCTGCGCCGTGGGGACGGCCCCGGGCTGCTGGGCTTCTCGGGGGAGGCCGGGGGGTCCCCGAAGAGCAAGCGGCGCCCCTGGTTCTCCTTGCTGCGCTTGGCCGGGGAGCAGGGCAGGGCACGGGGGACGTTGCAGAGGTTGTCGTCACCTGCGGAGCAGACGGGTCAGCGGAGCGGCCAAGCGCGGGCCGGACCCTGGCACACCTGCGGCGCTTGTGTGCGAGCAAGAGGGTGTTGGTGACGCGGCATCGCTCTCCCTGGGGGGGAGGCTTCGTGTTTCAGCCCCCCCAGGCCCGGCAGGAGCAGCTTTTCCTCCTGAAACCGGAGGAAGCCGCAAACGCAGCTGGGCGAGGGACGGGTCCGTCCGCCCAGGACGAGCCCCCAGCCCCACGGAAACCTTCGGGAAAGGGATGCCCCGGCCCACCTTCCCGGGGGGGTCCTAAGCGAGGGGGCAGCAAGAGGCGGGGGGCTCACCCAGGCGCTTGCGGGGGCTCAGGGGCAGCGCTTTGGTCCGGGCTGAGCGTGTGCCTGGAGCCGCCTGGCCGGGCTCCGCCGGGCCCGAGGCCCCGGGCCAGGGCGAGAGCCGCAGGGCGCCGGGGTCGGGGCCGGCGGGGCCGGGGCCGCTCTTGTCCGGGGGGCGGCGAGGCGGCGGGCGCTCCTCCTGCGGGGGAAGTCGATGGTGGGCTGGTGCTGCGGGCTGCTGCCGGCCATGGCGGGTGGCTGCAAGGGAAGGGGGACGCCGGTCACGGGGGGAGACCCCGAGCCCCGCGGCTGCCGCCCTCTCCCTCTCCCCTCCCGCCCGCCCCGACCCCTGCCCGTACCCCCCACCCACCTCGGCCCGCTCTGCCCCCGCAGCCCCGGTCCCACATCGCCGCTGCCGGTGCTCCCCCCTCCACCGGCACAGCCCCCCCGTTATCCCCCCCCATCCCATCCCATCCCATCCCATCCCGTCCCGTCCCGTCCTCACGTGCCCCCCGCGCCGCCGCCACCGACCTTCTCGCGCCAACTCAGCTCCAGCTCCGCACTTCCCGCCACCAAGGCGAGCCGGCCCCGCCCCCGCCGCCCCATTGGCTGCGCCGCCCGCCGCCTCCGCCAATCGCGCGGTCCCGCGCCAAGCGCCGCCGCCGAGCAGCCAATCGGCGCGGGCGCGCGGTGCTTGCCGGGAGTTGTAGTGCGCGGCGCGCGGCGCACGCTGGGGGCTGTAGTCCGCCCGCGCCCCCCCTGCCCCCGCGCTCCCACTCCGGCCGTCCCAGTGCCCCCACTGCTCCCAGCACCCCCACGCTGCCTTCCCAGCGCTCCCAGTACCGCCGCAGGCAGAGCGCCGGCCCCCATCACCGCCCAAACGAGAGGAGGGGTCCCGGGGAGCGCCCCCCCCCCCCCCCCCGGCAGTGCCCGTGCAGAGACGTCGTGTCTTTATTTCTTTTATTTAAACGCAATTTCGAGCTCTCCGGCTTCCCTCGGTCCCCTCACCACAGCCCCTCGCTCCCGCGGGGGGCAGCCCGCGCTCGGGGAGAGCCTTTTTTCACCTTTAATTGAGCCAACCGGCAGCGCTGGGGGGGGCTCATCCTCCGGAGAACCCCCCCAAAGCCGCCCTGGCCCGGAGCGCTGCCTCGCTCCAGCCTGAACAGGGAAAGTTTCCATCTCGGTAGAAAAAAAAAAACGAACCAAAACAAAAAACCACCAACCCAAACCCCGTAACAGCTGGGGGGGGGGTCCAGCACAGCCGCAGCACCCCCCCCCCCTCCCACAGCGCAGCTTTTCCAACGTACAAAACAGATCAGGAACTACGGATAGTGTCCAGCCGTCCCGGTACCGCAAGTAAATACAGCAAACGGCCCGGCACCGACAGCCGGACAGGGTAGTGTGTAAGGCAAAACGTCAGCCGGACCCCCCCCCGGCACAGGGGCCACGGCCCCGGGTCCCTCCCCACGCAAGAAACAGAACAAACAACACCCCCCCCCGCCCCAGTAACAGCACCCCCAGCGTCCTCCCAGGACAATCGGTGTCTTCCCGTTAAAACGCTCCAGTTTGGTAATTCAGCGTTAAAACCCGGCGGTAGGAAAAGCCGGTGGTGCGGCGGTTTTGGGGCGTGACGCTGCCGGGTGGCATCGGGGACATGCCCCCCATGGGAGCAGAGGGGGGGGGGCTCCTCCCAGCCTCCGCCCAGGGCTGGCAGGGTCTCCCCGGCTGGTTCCCGCTTGCCCCCCGCTCCTCCACTGGCTCCTGTGCAAAAAAGCAATCGGCTGTGCCAGGGTGACAAGGCTGCGCCGGCCCGGCCCGGTCTCCCCGCTTCGCCGCCGGCACAGCCGGTGATCACACAGCGTGTCCGTCTCCTGCCCTACCCCAGCTCCTCTCCAAGCCCTCGCTCTGCCCTGGCCCCGGGGAATCAGGCACTGAGCCACCTCTGGTCCTGGCCACCGGCCGCACACGGCTCGGTGTCCGCCCCGAGTCCTCATGCCTGGCTCCGGCGCTGCGGCTGGATGCGTGGTCCTGGCCCGAACCAGGATCTGCGACGAGGGAGCGGAGGAAAGGACCCACCCGGGCTTGCCAAGGTCACCGAGTCCCGCGGGAGATGCATAGATGAGGGTGGGCTGGCAGAGAGCGCTGGGCTGGGGGGATCAGCTCGTCCTGGCGCAGCTGGGAGAACCAAAGATGCTGGGAGTTTCTCATGCAGGATCCCGGGGGGCAGGGAGTGGGGAGGGTCCGTCTGAGGAAGGGGAAGGAGATCCGTCTCTCTGCTCAGGAACAGTCCGCCCGTGCAGCCCGCTTTCACCTGGGGATGGGGGGCAGAGGGGGGGCCCCACGCGTAGCTGCAAGACAAGAAAGTCCGTTGAAACCAGAACCCGCATGGAGATGGCTGGCACAGTGTGCCCCACGCTGGACCGGAGGATCACCGCCCTGGTGCTCCGCAGAGCGGGATCCGGCACGTCCGCTTTCCCTCCTCCACGCTCCCGCGCCAGCTGCCCCCCCCCCAACTCCCCGCAGCGATCCGGAGCCTGGGATTTGCGACTCGCAGCAGCCGCTGCAGCACGCACGGAAAGCTCAGGGCTTTTCAAATCCACATTAAACATTCATTGCGCTAAAAATAAACGAGCATCCCATTCTCCCCGGAGTCTCCTCCGGGATCCGCAGGGCTGACGCGCAGCAGCGGCGCAGCAAGGGCACTTTGTGCTGCGCCGGCAGCGCCGGGTCCCAGCGCCGCCACTCAGGACCGCGGGACCTGGGATGCGGAGGGGCTCCTGCCCCCCTCATCCTCCTGCCCAACACCAGCTCCGGCTGTGGGGCTGGCTGCCGGGGTCCGTTTGTAACCGCTCCGGTGCCCAGGGCCCTCAGCACGGGCAGGAATGAGCCCTGTGGAGTTCCAGGTTCCGTGGGCAAAATGGGGTGGGAGGGATGGGACATGCCCCCTCGGGAAAGCAGGAGGGGAGCCGGGCCACGCCGGGCAGCGGGACACGTCCTCCTCCTCCTCCTCCCTTACCTCTGTTTGTTTTGCTGGGGTAGATTCTCTGGAAGTATTTATATTCTTCTGGGGCTGGGAAGTCTTCGACAGGATGAAAAGAGTATTTGGATTCAAAGTCATCTGCAGAGAAGGGGAAAACACGGGCAGGTGAGGGAGGGCGGCTCGGGATGGGCACAGCTAAAGCTGAAGGGCTCCAGCTCCCAGCCCCCCGGGAAAGCAGCAGCCCCCGCGGACGCCCGCCCGGGGCCCCACTCACCCAGGAACGCTCTGACCGTGGAGATGGAGTCCCGGTGCCCGTTCCGCACCGGCGGAGGCGGCGGCGGCGGCCCGGCCGGCGTCCTCGTGGGCGGCGGCGGTGGCTTCCCTCGGCTCGGGGGCTCGGCGGAGCCGTGCAGTCTGTAGGGGGGTGGCGGTGGGGGGGCGTCGCGCCCCCCGTTCCGCAGCATCGGCGGAGGGGGCGGTGGGGCTGCAAGGAGAGCTGGGTCAGCACCGGCGCGGCCCACCGCAGCCTGCCAAGGCGCGGCGTCCCCAGGGCAAACCCTCCCTCCGGCAGCGGGGCCAAGGACATCCTCCGAGGGAGCTTTCCAGGCCAGCTGCTGAGCCAGACCGCACCAGCGGCCAGCACGGCCGGCCCAGGGATGCTCCTGCGTGGGGAGATTTCCTGCTCGCTCCCAACATCTGCATTCCTCCTTGTCAGCTGCAGCGGAGGGGACCGGCCAAGCCCACTCCCACCCCCGGGGGGATGCTCCAGCAGCAAGGGTTTGAGGGCAGCAGCTCCACACGGAGCCAAGACGCTGCCTGTCGGCGCTGGGAAGCCGTGTCCGCACCGTCACCGAGGCAGCGGCGGGAGACACGGTCCTGCCGACTCACCTCTGGCTCCTGCCCAACCTCCCAGGGATGCAGTTCATGCTGGCCATGAGGCTAATTACAGCCAGACCGACAGCAGATCCCCAGCCGTAACTCAAGGAGGGATTCTGGCACGGCCAGAAGGACAGAGCGACTTGGCGAGCGACCAGGCGGGAGCTGCGGTCCGGACGCAGAACCCAGGAGCACGCAAGGGGGGCACCGTGGTGAAGCCATCACCGCTCCTGGCACCGCGGACATGGTCCCACCCAGCTCCGTGTGCATGGGGGGAGCACGGAGTTTTCCCTGAGCCACCCCTCCGAAGGGTGACGCACCAAAACCCCCGCACCAGCACCGACAGAGCCTGCACCGCCAGCTGTGCCCTGACCCACACAGCGCCAAAAACCCGCCCAGAGACGGGCAGCACGGCTCCCGGGGGCTGAGCGAGGGTGTCCGGCTGCACCCCCAGGGAAAGGCCTCAGCTTTTTGTCACCGGCCCAGTGACACTCAGAAAGCTCAGGGCAGCAGCTGCAGCACATGCAGCTCTAGCACCCCCGTGTTCTCACCTCCCTGCCCAGGACACACCGACCTCATGGGCAGGAGATGCCCAGACACAACCCACCGCCAACACCAGGCGCAAAAGGAGCTGGATAACCAGAGGACAGGACCAGGGATGTGTATTAAACACGGACAGTTCAGTGACCGGCCCTGGCTCAACCCCTATGCTGACTGCCATGCACAGGAGAAGCCTCGCTGCGCCCCAGTGCCAGCTCTTCCCCCAGCATCTCCTACCAGCCCCCAAACACACCATGGACAGGCAGCTGCAGCCTGACCCACCATGTCTGCCCCCGGGCACGAAGGAGCCGGGCCCTGCAGAGCAAACGGTTCTTACCTGCTCCACGGCTGGGGGGGTCTCTGGCCGGCGGAGGGGGGCGACTGCTCTGGAGAGACGGGGAGGCTGAAGCGGGTGGCGGCGGCGCCAGACCCCGCAAAGGGCCCGGCGTCTTCCTGTGCAAGGAGTTGTGTCTCTGCGGCAGCTCCGGGCAGACTCGTTGATGGGGCTGGAAGGGCCGTTGGGGACACCGGGGGGTTGCCGATAAGGGGGTGGTGGTGGGGCGAGAGACTGGCCCTGAGCCCCCGATCCTGTTCGGATACTGACTGGGGAGGGAGGGGGCTTGATGGGTGGTGGGGCAGGGGGTCCGTCCCTGCTCACGGGCAATCGCTGTCCCGGGGTGGGTGGCAGGGGCTTCTCCCGGTGTAGGACGAGACCTTGGCGCCATGTGCCGGAGGGGGGGCAGGAGGGTGCGGCGGCGCGGCGGCCCGGTGGGGGAGGCGGCGGAGCGGATGAGCTGTGCTTCATGCCGGTGCCGCCGGTGGCGTTGGGCCGGGAGAGGTCTGGCAGAGACGGCCTCTGCGTGCGCGGCAGCTCCGGCGGAGAGGCCCGGCTGTTGTCGGCATCATCTTGAGGCCGGCTGCTGCTGGCTGGCACGGGGGCCTGGGGGCGGCCGCTCTGGAGCCGGGGACGTGCAGGGTTTGCTTACTGGAGCCGTCTGCGGTGAAGGAAACCAGAGTGACCGGCCAGGCACGGTGCGGGCCGGGAGTCGGCGAGAGCGCCGTGCGGTGCGCCGTCCCCGCGCCTGCGCAGCGCAGGGGGCGCCTGCCCGCTCGGCCAAGGAGGGCCAGACCGCAGGGAACGCTGTCTGGCACCGGCGGGGAGCTGGCACGGCACTCAGCCGCACACGGCTCCTCTCTCACCACTGCTATTTGCTCTCTGGCTTGCTGGAGGGCAGCTTGCCACGGAAAACAGCAGAGAGAAAACGCCGAGCAACACGCGCGACTCCCGGGCCCTCCGAGGAGGTCTGTGCCGGAGGGAGCACAGCCTCATACGGGGTGTTGATTCGGGGTCCCTGCCTCTAACCAGCTGAACCCCCCCAGGCACACACGGCAAGATCCTCCTCCCTCCCCGCGAGGAGCTCCCCAGGGCACCCCCACGCCACCCGCAGTCAGACGGCCGTTACCTGAGCTGTCCTTCGCTCCCACGGGTCGGAGCTTGGGCACACCGCCTTGGAAGAGGCCGCCCTTCGGCTGGATGGCAGCTGAGCCAGAGCCGTAGCCGCCGCCACCGCCGCCCTTGGGCTCTGAAAGGAGGCAGAGAGGTCAAGCCTGGTATTATCAGCTCCTCCAACGAGGAGCCGCTGGAAACCAGATGGGTGAGAGCCCAGAAGCCATCCTGAAGGGCATGGCAAGACCCCGCATGGGGCTGAGCGTCTCCAGGGACATGCCAGGTGGGTACTCACTCTCCAGGACTGGCGCGCTCCGGTCATTGATTTGTGTCACTTTCTTTAGCTTGGTGCCCTTACAGATGTCCTGCAGGAGGGCGCCGCGGCCCCGCTGCTCCTCGCGGCTCAGCTTCGGTGGCTCTGTGTTCGCCTGCGGGCAAGCAGCAGCTCAGCAGCAGCTCGCCTGTGCGGGTGGGCACCCCGCCACAGAGCGGGCACGGCCAGCTCCACCTTCCCGCTTCTCCTCCGCTGAGCCCACAGGGACCCCCATCCCCTGCCAGCAAACAGCCTTCTCCAGGGGGCTCTGCCAGATGGAGTAAGGGGGCTGCCCCAGGAGGTCACGTTGCCATTCCGCAGGGCAAGGCTGGGACCCTGTCCTACCCAGACCCACGGTGCAGCTCAGTTACAGCCAGGCGCGAGACACCCCGCGCTCCCTCCCGAGCTGTCAGAGAGCAGAAGACACTAACGCATAGAAAATCCACTTGCAGTCCCTTCCATGTACACTCTGCTGCAAGGGAAACTGAGGCAGAGCCCATGGGTCACCTGAAGCTCTCACAGACAGGACTCGAGGAGGTCCAGAGACAACACAGGGGTCCCTGGCAAGAAGCACCAGGTGGAGACAGGCCACCTCCCCACCCTCCAGGCCAGCGGGCAGAGAGAAGACCCCTACCTGACTGAAAGTGGGAGGCGGTGGGGGGCCAGGCGGCGGCGGCGGGGGAGGAGGGATCGGCATCCTGGCCTGGCTCCCGGCAGCTCCGGCTGCTCAGTGCTGGGGGCAAGCCTGGTCACTCATGCCTGTGGGAAGGGAGAAAGTGGTCAGGGACTGCAGGGGAAAGCCAGCGAGCAGCCGCGGAGAAACACAGCCCTGGGCTAGTGTGCTAGTGCCCCGTGCCTGGAGCTCCGCAGGCTGGGGCCGCTCCTCTCCCAAAAGGGCTGCCTGGTTCTCCCAACAACCCAGAGCAGCAGGTCGCAGAGGTGGGAGCCAGCACGACCCCCCCGCCCTGGGGCAGGGCCTGCAGCTGAAACCCAGGACATTTTTCATGCCAGCGCCTTGCTCAGTACAGAAGACCCAGCCAAGCTAATCCCGGGCCATCAATCCAGCTCCTTCATCTGCAGCCGGAGGCTGCTCACGTGGAAGTGCGACAGGAGCCCGAAGCCTACAGCCCATCAGCAGGCACCGTGGCCGGCCCTGGCACTGTGGCCAGCTCTGGCACGCATTCCCAGCGGGCCCCTCCAGTCACGGACGTCGTTCAATCTGCCAGGCAGATCACGGAGCGGCGCTGTCCCGTGGCTGGAGCAAGGAGAGACCCTCCCGCCCCCGAACAGCCCTGACAGATACGGCGGATACTCCAAACCACTCGGATCCACGGCGACAGCCTCCCGGCACTCTGAAGGCTGGCTGCCCCCCGCTCTGTTTCCCCAACTCCAAAGCCCCCCTGAAGCTGCCCAAGCAGGCAGCGGAACACGCTCTCCCAACGCCGACCTGATTCATTTCGATCCGTCTCACCACAAGCCCAAAAGGACTCTGTCCCGCGCCGTGCCTTACCCGGAACGGCTCCCAGCCCACGGAGAGCTTCACTGGTGGGGCTCTGCAGAGTCCAGCAGCTCCGGTCGGTGCCGAAGACAGAGCACGGAGGAAGAGGGGACAGGAAGAGGAGCCTGAATCACCGGAGATCACAGGACAGGCCCCTGGCAGGCTCGTGCCTCTGACAGCGGCGCACAGGTAGGGCCGTCCCGGCAGCGGCGGCTCAGGGAATAGGAATGTGATGACTGGAGGCCTCGCTTGTCACCCCAGGAGTTTCGGGTGCTTGGGGCTGACTGAGAGGCAGGGGATGAACGTCCCTCTCCAGGCTGCAGATGCCTTTCCCTCAGGAAAACCTGTTCCTTAACCACTAAAAAGGACCACAATACCACCACCAGGTAGGAACAGGAGAGTTTCACACCTGAAGCTGCCAACTTCTGACCCCTGCCCTCCGGGGCATGCCACCAGAGAGGTCACAGGTACATCCACCACGACAGCGGAAGTTTCTTTACGACCCAGGCACGGAAACCCAGGTGCCCACAACCTTGGAAATGGTTTGTACGAGGCAATAAAATCCAGGTCCCTTCTGAGACTCACCTTCTGCTACATCAACTACAATTTGCTGATGCCACAGTCCACAGGAGCCAGAACAAGACCAGGACCATCCTCACAAGTCAGACATTCCCACTCCCTGTCGCGGCAGAGCTCTGAGAACAGGAAAAACGGTCCGGTAGCACCGCCGCGATGCCAGCGGCTCCCCTGCCCTGGAGCAAACCACCAGCTCTCTGTGGTTCAGGAAAATAAATAAATAAACTGCCTTTTAATTAAAAGCAGCTCTTCTACCGAGTGAGAAACTCCTCAACTAGACACCCTCGTTAGGAAGACGTTCCCCTCTCTGTCTTCTGGTGTTTCCTAATTCACTCAACATCTCGAGTTCTCTGGTGGCACCAGCCACACCTCTGCGGAGCCGGGGAGCGGCATGAGCCGGAACCCGCCGTGACTCAGTGGGTCTTTGTCCACCTCACTCCCGCCTCTCGGAAGCGCCCCGTCCCCTGCGGTGCCCCTTTGCTCTGGGCCGAGCTCGAGGCCTCGCACAGAAGAAGCAGTGCCCGGCCATTTCTCCTCCGGCCCCTTGTGCCACCAGTCCCACCGTGCCAGGACGCTCCGCAGACTGGAACAAAGCCCGGCAAACCCATTCGGCCTGTACCTTTCCCATCAAAGCAAGATCAGAGACGGCTCGTAACGTGCTCGTCTGGGACCTGCCGGCGCTGCCGGGACGTGTTGCAACAGGAGCGCTGTTCCCCCGTGCTCCTTCCCACCCCGCAGCGGGATGGCAGGGCCGGGACGGCGCGAGCTGCTGCCAGGGCCGAGCATCGTGTCGGGGGGATGGTGGCACGGCACGGCCGGCAGGAGGGGACAGGCAGGAGAGCCCTGGCTGTGTTTGAACACCAGCAGCTGGAGGTAATTAGCAGAGATACAGCTGAGAAACGTGCCAGGTAACGAGACTCCCGACTTGCTCTCATGTGTCACAGGCCTGAGCCAGCACAGGAGCGGTGCCAGCGCTGCGGGCTGTCACCTCCGCTCCCGACCCATGGGAACAGAAACACCCACAGCACCTCCCATTACGTTCCTGCTCCGGCTGGTTACTCACGGGGCGACACTTCCCACCCCACTCCGCACCTCGACGGCCCTGTGGGTCACAGCACACCCTTCGGATGCTGCCATGACGCAGACACACCACCTCGCCATATGCAGACGGACGGACAGAAAACGAGGCAGTGCCACGTCTGCAAGGGAATCACGCTGCCCGGGTCCCCCCGCCCGCCCTGCTGCCCCCCACGTACGGGCTGTGTCAGGCGGAGCAGCCAGGGACAACCCCACAGCGACGCTACCTCCTGCAGGCACAGCAGGGAGCAGAGGGGTATTTCTACAAAGAAAACCATGAGTCATTATCTCCCTGTATCTAACGTGCCCTTAAAACTCGTGCTGTACCGAAACCCGCGTTCGGATAAACGCTCTGACCTAGAAGAGTGAGAGAGGAGGGGGGAGAAGAGTTTAGGCTAAAGCAGCTTGAGGATAAACTGGAGCTGAATTCCCGAGAAACAGGTCATTTCGTTTCAGCACACGGCCCCGTTCGGGTTGTGGATTAACAGCAAAGGTCACTTTGAAAAACCAAAATCAAGCGGCACCCAAGTCAGCACGTGGCGGCTGCTGATTATTTCGTACCACCAGAAAAGCTGAGACCTCTGGGTGGGAGCACCACGTCGGCCTTTAAAGCAAAGCCTGGATCTCTAATGTTCGTGAAGACAGGCCCAGCTGATAAAGATTAAGGAGACACAGGCTAAATCCTCCAAGAAAAAAAAAAGGAGGGTTCTCCCAGTGCTGCTTGCCACCCCTCAATGCCTGGCGCACGCCTTACGGAAACCATGCCCTTTGAAACAATGCCGCTCCGCCAGCCGACTTCTCTGCCTTCCTTCTCCTTTGTTCTCCGTTTCCAGGGATCCTTTCGGCAAGCCAGACCCGAGCCTGTGAGAGCTCCATATGCCGCGGCGGCAGCTCGCCGCGCTTGCAGGGAAAGTGGTTTGTTAGACCTGAATCGGGGCGGCGAGCGAGAGACGCCCGCTCGATGGGAGCGCGGAGGGGAGCTCGCCTTCCGTCGAGCCAGGAGGGGCAGGTCTGCACGTCGGCTTTCCTCTTAAAATCAAATCCCAAAATCCAAGAAAGCTGTGAGGAAAGCGGGAGGAAGGCGAGGTGTGAAAAGCCATCACTCTGGAGCAGAGCGAGCTCAAGGAAATCGAGCTGACCCTGCAGAGAGCGGCTTCTCGGCGGCCACGCTGGACCCCACCATCGCCAGGGCAGTCCGGCAGCGTTCCGGATCAGTGCTCCTCTGCCAACCCCGGGTTCAAAACACTACCAAACCCCAGGAAGGTGACACTCAGCAGCCCCCTCTCTCCCATAAAACAGCTGGATTAGCCCATCTGGCCTGGGCAGGGCTGCATGCCGTGTTTTTTCCGGCGTTTCTCAAGTTTGAAGGGAAACGCAACGCCGCCTCCAGCCGCGCAGCCCTGGGGTCTGCTCGGCCCCCGAGGGGCTCTGCTCTTCCAGCAGGACGGGCAGCAGTGACCTTCAGCCGCCGTAAGCGCGTTTCCTCGCCTTTCCGGGGGATTTGGGCGCCGCGGCGGATTTGTGTTTCACGGCTGCCGCATTTGCAAACCCGAGCTGAAGCGCCTCGTCCTCGGGGAGGCAGCGGCTTTGAACTGCAGATCAAGAGGAATTTCCAGCCCTCTGATGTCGGCTGCAGAATGCGGCTGCACCGGTTTGGGGACGACTTCCAAGGCTGGACCTCTCAAAACCCTCCCGCCCCCGCCTTGCGGGGCACCTTTATCTTCCACCTCTTCCCATCCAAACCCTCAGTCCCCCGTCACCCTGAGCACAGCCCTTCCAAATTCAGGCCCTGCCCGCCGAAGCCTGGCATTTCTGCCCGTTCCTGAGGAGCGCGGGCTTCAGCAGCACTGGGGATGCGACATGAATAATTTATCCTGAAAGACAGCCGTCGCAGGATTTAAGGTCATTGGGGCTTTCAAAAATCGTACCAGCACGCTTTCGGAGAGCGCGCTGCCATCGCCATTTGGAGCGTCTCGGAGAGCGGGTGCAGCTCTGCGTGCAGACAGACAGACACACGCCGCCCCGCGGGACCCAGACGCTCACTCTGAATTATTAACAACCCACGGTCACCGACAATGCGTTTTTCACAAAACCCTGAACACAAAAGTTTCTGACGCCTCGGGGCCGAATTCCGCAGCCCTCGGTGAAGCCGAGGCTTCCCCAGAGGACCCCAGAGCCAGGCTGTCCTTTAGCAGCTTCCCACCGAGCTCAGCTCAGCACACTTGGCAGAGGAAACCTTTAATCAGGAGCAAGGAATCGTGCCCCGACCTCAGGCTGCAGCAAAGGGAAGAGCAGGAAAAGCCCGTCCCAGGACGGCTCACGGACTTCCCTGCCTCTCCCCGTCCCATGTGCCAGGCGAGGAGGGAAAGGAAGCCGGAGAGGGAGAGGTGGCACACGAGGGGACCAGGCAGGAACCGCTCTGAACCACCGCTCTCTCCGACGGACATCTCCAATTGTTCCAGTGGGAGGAAGCGGGGGGAGACGCAGTGACCCCCAGCTGGGAATAACGCGCTGCACAGCCCATGCCTCGCAGAGAACAACACGCCGCTGAATGGGAAGCGGCTCCTGAGCTGAGGTGTCCGTGTTGGGATAGAAATCCCCTTTCACCCACTGCCGATGACACGCTGTGCCCTTCACCGCGGGCTCCAGCACTACCTGAGCCAGAGCAAACGCCGCCCGCACGCTGGAGCCCACGGAGCCAGCAGCTCCTCGTGGCTACTGAGCCGTGTCCAAGGCTCTGTACGGCGCGCCCGGCATAACATCAGCCTTTGGTCTCCCCCGGGCCGCGGCTGACACGCTGCCGGCGATGAGCAACGAACGCCGAACGAACCGGCGGCTCTTCCGACCGTCCCTCAAAACCGACGGCGCAAGGGCATCTGTGGAACAGCGCCAGGCGCTGCACGGCGCAGAGCTTACGGCACCGACGGCCCTGCACCGGAGCAGGCGACCCGGCTCCGGCTCCAGCCTGCCACCGTGAGTCGATGCCGTCAGCTGCCGCAGCATCCGCGTCCCGACGCAGGGACAGCAAAGGTGAAACTCTGCCAAAAAAAGCACGTTAATGGGAGGGGGCCCTCGCCGACGGCCATGCTTTCTAGACCAACCCCCTGTGCCAAGCTTTCCTCCCAGACTCACCCCGATATCCAAGCAGCTGGCAACCAGCTGAGCCACCCTCTGGGCAGAAGCGATGCCAGGCGAGTGCTGAAGGTCTGACATTCCTTGGTCTTCCTCCTCTGCCCTCCGGGAGCCGTGGCCCTGCCGCGGTGTGTGGGCTCGGCAGGCAGCGTCTCCGCGAGAGGTCACAGGCCAGGAGAGCAAACAGGCTGCGCCCGTGGTTTAGGAGAAAAGCCAGCTTCTGCCCAGCCCCCAAGGCCGCCCCCCCCAGAGAGTTCAGCTACAACCGTGAAAAAAAATAAATCTGGTGAAAACTCATGAGAGGCCTGCTGCATGAGAAGGACCGTGCCTTGGAAACACCGCAGAGCCAGCTCCGGTTTAAACCCCTGTGCCAGCCTCCGCCTGCGCTCAAACACTCGGGACCCCGCGGAGCCCCCGCAGCGGCCGCCCTCCTGCTCCGCCTGCAGCCCTTCAGCCCCCCGGCTCTGCCAGGCAGCACCCGGGGCTGGGCTGGTCCCCCCTGCCCTGGCTGGCAGCCTCCAGGACAGCCCTCCATGCCCGCCGCTGCGCGCTCCCACCTCCTGCCAGGCATCCGTGACGATCCCTCCCTCCTCCTCTGCCGACGGGGCTTTCGGGGAGGCTGAGGACAGAGACCTCCAGCTCCAGTCCCTTTGGCCACCCTTCTCTGCAGGCCAGGGGTGCTGGGGCTCTGCCTGCTCGCCAGCCTCCCTCCGTGCCCGCTCTGTTGCAAGAGCTGCGGGGAGCAGCCCTGAAGGCGAGGAGCTAGAGCCGGGCTGGAGCGTGGCGTCTCCTGCTGCTCCGCGAAACCCGGCCAAGTATTCTCAGGGTTTTCCGAGGCAAAGGCCAAGCGGAGATGCGCCGATTCGCAACCCAGAACGCACGGGGCGAGTAACGGAGGCAGAGGGCAAGTCGCTGGGCACCACCAGGAGGTGCCTGCTGCAAGGGCACATGCCTCGCCGCGGAACGAAGCCACCCTGAGCCATCCCGAAGCACAACGGCCTCGCGGAAGGGGAGCAGCCACTCGGAAAACCACCGCTGACTGCTTCTAAAAAATGTAGTTGGCTGAAGAAATGCATCTCTCCTCTAACCAGGTTTGTGCTCAGTCATTAGGGGAGAATTCACGAGCTACAACGGAATATCCAGCACTTGAGCATTATTATGGGATGCACAAACACACTTGGTATTTGCGCAAAAGCCTAAAGCTACAGAAACCTCACAAACGGGGCTGACCCACGCCGTGGGATCGATGGGACAGCTCACGGCAAGCGGAGCCCTCGCGAGGGCACGAGGCCGAAGGCTTGGCCTCACCCTCACCAGCCTTCGCTGCAACAGCCACAGCTGCGGGAGGTGTAAGAGCGCGAAGGAAGCGCCCGGGTCGAGGCCAAGGGGAAACTGAGCCAAGCCCCGTCAGAGCGACTCTCCGCGCGGTCGGATCCACGCTCGGCTGCTTTTCAGGTCGGTAGGTGCCAAGAACACGCTGCAAATTTACAGCCAGCGCAGAGGGAGAGGAGGGCTGGCTTCCAGACGTGACCCAGTGATGGGGTGTGGCAGAGACCTGATGCCAGCGTCGGACAGTCCTTGCGGACACAACCTCATCAAGCCCAGCTCCCAGCAAAGCCACGAGCACCCCTGCACCACCAAACCGGACGCCAGCCCAGGCGAGGGAAGATTTAAGCTCCACGCCTGCAGTAGGAAACCCCACTGGCCCCACAGGGAAGGTGCCAGCTGCTTTGGCAAAAGCAGGGACAAGTCCTGGGCACAAGCGAGCGCAGCGTGCGTCGCTGCCGGACCGCCACGGTGGCAGGTCAGACCCAGCAAGTACATTCCAGTGCAGCAGCACCGAATCCCAGCACGCAGTGTCCCAGGGCGCAGGGCCCGGCACGACACCCACGTCTGCCCACGGCCCAGACTGCCCGGGGGCCACGCTGCCAGGGAGCTCTGCTGAGCGGCATACACAGCTCACCTCACCTGCTCCCGCTGGAAAGGGGAAAGCGAAGCTCCCTGAAAACTTTCGCCACCCGCCCGGCAGCTTCTCCCCATTCCCCGCGAGCATCTCTCTGGAGCTGCCTCTGCCCTGGGGCTGCCAGGAGAGCCTGTGCCCAGGGCACCAGGCTGCTGCTGCTCTGGCTGGTGCAGCCAGTCCTGCCGAGCAGCAAGAACTTCTACGGTTCTGGTACTGCATGTGGGAGACACCGGAGGAAGGAAGGGGAACGCAGAGAGGCGCTCGAGCCCCAGCTCCACTGCCCCTGTGCTGCAAGAGACCCCCGAGCAGGGGGGTCAGTGACGAAGAAGCTGGCTCGGCTCCGGAAAAGGCCATTTAATTCCTGAACCAACCTGGTCACCCCGGAGCGAGGAGCAAGCCCTGGGAGCTGCGCTCGTTCCAGAGCCGCCCTGGCAAAGCCAGCAGGAGAAACCCAACACGCTCGGCCCCGCGTTCGGAGGGCACCTTCCTCCCCGCTCCCTCCTCCCACTTTGCTTCCCAGCAGAAAGCTACTTCCCTGGCAGAGCCGCTCTGCCTTCCTTCCAAGCGGCCAGATGTAATAAGTAGGTCAGACGAGGACCAGAGCGCCTCGACAACAGCCCTGCTGAGCAAGGCGGGAAGCGAGCCCTGACCTGGAACGTGCCCTGGCACCTTGGTGCTGGTGGAAGAGGGGCTGGCATGCCTCACCTCGGCGGTGACACATTCAGCAGGAGCAAAAAAACCCAACAGCAGCAGAATGGCACGCTGCACAGCACTTTCAGTGCCAGCTGGCCTGCCACGGTGCGGAACCGCAGACCTACTTTGGTGGCAGACACTAACTCAAACCGACCCAGCTCACTGGGAGAGGAGGCAGAGGGGTGGGCAGTGGTGGTAAAGGCGGCACCAGTCAGCCGCGCTCCCCTCCGTGCCACTCTCAGCCCCGGGCACAACACACGTTCTAGATGGCACTGGCTTGGCACGCCATGACCGACAGTTCTCGTTTGTTCACGGCGGGGCGAAGCCAAGCCCTCCCTCGCCCCCACGGCACAAAGAGGGGTCTGTGCTGCCGGCCCCGGAGCAGCCATGGGAAAACAGGCTCTGCCTCTGCATTCCGGCTGTGAGCGGGAGAGCCGCCGTGCCGCTGCCCGGCAGCCCCCACCGGCGGGGCGCACGGCCGCCGTCACGCAAGGTGCAGAGAGGGGGTGTCTCCCCGGGGGGCTCGGCCGACACGGCAATGCCGAAACACCTCGGGGACACAACACGCTCAGTCAGCCGAGGCGGGCAGGAGTGGAGGCAGGCAGCCGAGCTGCGGAAAGCAGAGGATGTGCCTGCCAGGTAGCTTTGCCCTGGATGGCACGTCCGAGCCGGAGCCAGGCGGATTCACACCTCATCTGCAAACTGAGCCGACTCCTTCGGCAGCGGAGACGGGAGTCAGGTCGGATTAGATCCCCTCTGGCAGCCGTCAGCGGGGCAGCGACACGCCACACCAGGGATCAGGGCGGACACCCACCCGCAGCCAAGTCTGCCAAAGGTGAAACGAGGCCAGTTTCAGACGGCGGCGCCTCTCCAAGGGCTCCTGCTCAGCCCAGAGCACAAGCTGTGCTTCCCTGCAAGGACTTCCATGCAAAACCTCTGCCTCCACCTGGCCCGAGGACACGGCCGCACCGGCTCCTCACTGCCAACTTCCCACTCACCCACGTTCTGGGATTGGGAAACCCGGAGCAGGGCAATCACGAGGTGCTCAGTGCCCCACATCCGCTCGTCAGCTGAGGGTCAGGAGACAGCCGGCATCTCCTCCTGCTGCATCCCACCCCACAGGCACCGGGAATGCTGCCCCAAGGTGTCGGGGGAGACACAGCTCAAGCCCCTACCGTGCTCACTGCAGGGGCACAGCTGGTGCAGAGGCATGGTCAACAGCAACAGAGACTGGAGGTGAACCCCAAAAAGTCTGTCTCTGACCAGAGTGTGGAGAATGAGCTGTTCTGGAGCACGCTGTGCTGTGCCAGGCTCTAGCATGCATTGCCCGATCCCACCCTGGCCGCTGCCTCCGCAGCTCCGGGCTCAATGTGGCTTCTCCGTGACAGGGCGAACAGCAAAACAAGCAGCGCTTCGACGGGAGCAGAGCCCTGGCGAGGGACAGCTCAGTGTCCAGGCACACCCGTGCCAGGCTTATCCCCGAGCGGCACACGTACCCACAGCCCGAACCCATCGGCATCTCCTCCCGTATCACGGCTGAGGGCATCGGGGCACACAGAGACCCTGTGAACGGAGAGCCAAGGTGGGCACGGGCCGCTCGCCCAAGGGCAGGCAGGAGCCACGTCGATTCTGCTGAGTCTTCACGGGGGGAAAGGCTGCGGCTGCTCGTACCACGGCGCCGCAGCTCCCTCCGTCCCGCAGGAGACGCGTGGAAAATCCGTTCTCTTACGGCCGGGACTCCGGCGGGTCCGGAGCACAAACACGCCGCGGGAATTCGCTCCTCGGGGCGCGGGCAGGGCCTGGCAGGGGGCGGGCACGGCGGGCGGGCGCTGCCCGTGCCGGGAGCGCGCAGCCGCGGCGGTGTTTACCCGCAGCAGGGGGCAGAGCTCAGCCTCCGCCGTGGCACCGAGCCGCCCCGCGCTCCGGTGTTTGCTCGGGCCGCCGGGGCCGGGCCCGGACCGGAACGCTGTCTCGGTACCCCCGGGCCGGGGGAGCGCCGCCCCCCCGGGACAGCACAACCGACCCCCCCGGCAGCTGCCCGCAGACAGACACGGAGCCCCCCGCTCCCCCGGGGAAGCGCCGCTGGAGGGGGCAACGGGACGAACGTGACGGGCACCTTCCCGTGGCACGGGGAGAAGTTCTCCCGCGTCCCGCAGAACCAGTGCCCCCTGCCCGCACCCCCAGCACGGCCGTTCCCAGTTGCACCAGTGCCGTGCCGCCCCCCCCCCCCACCCCGCCCCGGGAAACCCCCCACCACCCTCCCGCGTCCCGCGGCCGTCCCGTCCCACCGCGCCCCTGCGGACCCACCGCGACCCCTCTCGCCCTCCCGCACCCCGCGAGAGCCCCGTGCGCGTCCCCAGCCCCCAAACCGGCTCCGCAGAGCCCAGCGCGGCCCCGGCCCCCGCACCCCGCCGGCCCGGGGCACCCCCGCAGCCGGTGCCGGTCCCGGGCCCTGCGCAGCCCCCGCGCACCCCGCACGCCCACCTCACCTCACCTCACCGCACCCGCAGCCCCGCAAAGCCCCCGGCCCGCCGCCCCCGCGCTCACCCGCGGCCTCCTCCCGCCGCACCCGGAAACCCGGCTCCGTTCGGCCTCCGCCAAACAAAATGGCGGCCGCTGCCTCTCCTGCGCCTGCGCCGCGTGGACCGGATGTGGGCGGGGCGACAGGGCCGCGGCGCCATGGTGGGGAGGTCGGGCCGCCATGGAGGGAAGGGCACCGCTCGCGGGAGAGGGGGGGGCACCATCTTGGGACGGGCACTGCCGCGGCGGGAGCGCTGGGCTCGGGAAGAACGGCGCCGGCGGGGAGTGAGCCCCCGCTCCAGACCGAGCCGCCGCTGCGGGCCGCAGGCGCCACGGCCGCGTCCCCGCCATGTTGGGAAGGTCGGGCGGAAGCCGCGCTGCCGCCATGTTGGGAAGGTCACCGCGCCCGGCCCCGCGCAGCCGCCACCTTGGGAAGGTCGAGGGTCCGCGTCGCGCCTCCCCGGCCGGTAACGGAACACCGAGGGGGGGGAGCGGGTGGGCTCAGCGCCCGTGACCCCCCGCCCCGCGCTGCTCCCGGCACGACCTCACCCCAGCACGGCTGTGACCTCACTGCGCAGCATGACATCACACGGGCGCCGGGACAGCCTTTTATTGGGGCTCCGCGCCCCCCTCCTCCCCGGGCTCCTTTTTTTTTTTTTTTCTTTTTTTTTTTTTTTTTCCTTCCTTTTTTCCCTCCTTTTTCTTAAAAATAAATGTACAATTCCGGACGGCGCTCCGGTACAAAATATACACGTCTGGGGGGGGGGGGGCGGAGCAGGGGGCACATACAAAAATAGAGGGGGGGTGTCCAGCAGGGCACCCCGGGGGGGAACGCAGCCCCGGGGCACCCCAGCCAGGGGGCTGCGGGGGGGATGCGCCCGGGGTCCCCAAACCCGCCCCCTCCTCCCCGTGCCAAGGGTGGAGGGCAGTGCCCAGCCATGCCCCCTCTTCGCCCCATGCCAAGGGTGGGGGGCAGCGCCTCGCTGTGCCCCCTTCACCCCGTGCCAAGGGTGGAGGGCAGTGCCCAGCCGTGCCCCCCTGCGCCCAGCCGGGGCCCTTGGCCAAAGTGCGTCAGTGCTGGGGGAGCCGTGCCCCCCGGGTGGGTTGGGGGGCCCCGGGGCAGGGCCCCCCCCGGCCCTCACTGCCCACCGGGCTCCAGCTTGTAGGAGAGCTCGAAGAGCAGGTTCTGGTTGTCGATGACCCGCAGCTGCCGCACGTATGCCTTGGTCTGCAGCTGCGTCGGGAGGCCGCCGGCTCCAGGCCTGGGGGGCACACTGCTGGGGGGGGCAGCGGCACACCGACCCCCCGTGGGGGTGCGGGGATGGGGGGCGCAGGGATGGGGATGGCGATGGAGGGATGGGGATGAAGGAAGAAGGATGCAGGGATGGGGGGAGGCAGGGACAGGGATGAAGGAAGAGGGATGCAGGGATGGGGATATGGGGTGCGAGGATGACGATGGGGGGACACAGGGACAGGGATGAAGGAAGAGGGATGCAGGGATGGGGATATGGCGGTGTGAGGATGACGATGGGGGACACAGGGACAGGGATGAAGAAAGAGAGGCACAGGGATGGGGATATGGCGGTGTGAGGATGAGGATGGGGGGATGCAGGGACAGGGATGAAGGAAGAGGATGCAGGGATAGGGATATGGAGGTGTGGGGATGAGGATGAGGATGGGGGGATGCAGGGACAGCGATGAAGGATGAGGGATGCAGCGATGGGGATATGGCCCCATGCATGTCCCCTCACCCCACAGGGTCAGCCCCCTCCCACAGTGCAGCCCCCCCTCACCCTGGCCAGGGCTGGGGTGGGGGGGTCCCGGCCCCTCCCCTGTACTCACAGAGCGGGCGGCTCCGGTACTTCCGGATGGTCCTCACTTTCTCGGCGATGCAGTGCTGGGGCAGAGAGCAGCCCCCCCGTCAGCCCTGGACCCCCGGGACCCTGCCCAGCCCCCCAAGGACCCTGGGGACTGGCCCCCCTCTACACACCCTGGGGCATGCCCACCACCAGAGACCCCCCCAGGGATCCTATTCTGCACCCAGTGGACCCTGCACCCCCCAGGGCCCCCCCACCCCACTGCCCCAGGAGAGCCCCAGCCCCACGGTGGGCTCCCCCTTCCCTGGCCTCACCCTGGGGGTCCCTCGGCCATGTACCCCCCAGCAAGGGGCACCCACCAGCTTCTCCACGTTGACCAGCCCGTCCAGGAGGGTCTTGCTGCCTTCGTGCAGGAAGGTCAGATCTGGGGGTGAGCGGGGTGTGAGGAGGGGCTGGTGGGGTGGCAGCAAGACCCCAGACCACACAGGGTGCGGGCAGCCCCCGTGCCCCCTCACCTTTGAGGATGAGCGGCACGAAGGGATGAGGGGGGGTTTCATCTTGGCCAGCACCTCCCGGTAGGTCTTGTGGTTCCTGCAGGGGTCCTGGGGGGTGGAGGGCACAGATGTGGGGGTCAGGTTTGGGAGGGCAGCACCCATGGGTGCCAGCACCCTGCCCAGCCTGCCCTGGACCCCCCCCCTCCCACTGGCTGCTGTGGGCATGGGGCTGTGGCCATCGCTGGTGGCCTGGGAGGGGGCAAGGTCACCCTGGGAACACCACCTGCCCACCAGCTCCCCAAATGCCCCGTGGGGTGCCCAGGGGTCCCCACAACACCCGCAGGGTGCCCGGGCATCTCTCACCGTCAGGTTCTCAAACTTCCGAAACAGGTTCTTGAATTTCCCTGGGAGTTTCTGCAAAACAAGCCCGGGGCGGGGGGGACCATGAGCACCCAGGGGGGATCCAGAAGCACCCGGGGGGGGCGCAGGAGCACCCCACGGCCCCTTACCTCCCAGGTGAGGCGCAGGCGGCTGATGGCCGCGTTGTTGAGCCCGATGACGACAGCGTAGAAGGAGAGCATGTCCTGGTTCTGCTTGCATCTGGGGAGGAGGGGGAGGAGAGGGTGAGGGGTGGGCAGGGACCCCGAGCCCCAAGCCCCCCGGCCCCGCACTCACATGGCAGCGATCTTGATGAGCTTCTTGAGGAGGTGGGCACGCTTGCCCAGTGACTCGCAGAGCAGCAGCTCGGTGCCCACCCAGTGCTGCACCTCGCTGCACCGCTGCAGCAGCAGCTCCAGGTTGGCCGTCTCCCGCCGGCCCCGCTCCCCGTGGAACACGTAATCCACGAACTCCAGCTGCCGCAGGGGAAGGGGCACACGTGCCACACGGTCAGGGCCCACCTCGCCACGGCACAGCCCCCCCCGGCCCCCCAGCCCACCCCCAACCTCGTGGATGCAGCGGAAGAGCTCCCAGTGGAAGGCGGTGAGGTGGTTGGCGATCTCCTCCGGCTCCGCACGGTGGATCTCCGTGTCCCCTGGCACCACCTGGATCTCCTCGGGCAGCGGCACCTGCGAGGGGACGCGGGGATGGGGATGCTTGGAGGGTGCTGAAGCACGGGGGGTCCAGCAGGAGGGTCCCCCCTCTCCTGCCTGGGGGGTGACCGCAGCACTGGGGCCAGGCAGGTGGGGGGTCCCCGGCATGGCGTGGTGCCCACCAGCGAGTCGAAGGTGTCCTGGTGCAGGCGAAGAGGTGGCTGTTGATGCCCAGGGTGGTGAAGACGCACTCCTCGCTGGGCTGCAGCACCGCTTTCTCTGCGGGCAAAGCATGGGGCAGGGGGTCAGCGCCAGCCAGACCCCCACCCCTGCCAGCAACCCCCCTCAGCCCCGCGGGCACCTCCGGACGAGGCCATGGTGACCAGGATGAGGGCATCCTCACGGGCACTCTGCTCCTCCGAGTACTGGAGCTTCTCGGTGACGGAGGTCAGGATGTCCTGCACCGAGGCCGAGAGGCGGCTGCGGATGGTGACGTACGAGTGGTCGGGCATGTACACGCGGCAGAAAACTGGGGAGGATGGGGGGGGGGGTATCAGGGCCACGCCGGACCCCAGGCACCTCCCCGGGGCACTCCAGAGCCCCAACTGGGGAAACTGAGGCACAGAGCAGGCACAGCCCCTTGTAGCCACTGCTGGGCCAGGGAGGGGACCCCCCTGGCACCCGGCCCCTGGCCACGGTCACTCACTCTCGTCGGAGCCGCGGAAGGCCACCCGCGTCTGCAGGCACGAGTCGATGCGGCGGAAGTGCCTGAACAGCGGCTTCACCTGCTTGTTCGGGGGGGGCGTCTCGTCGGCCACCCTGCGGCAGTGGCACGGGGTCAGGCAGGGGCCCCGGCACGGCCAGCATCCATGGGTGCCGCACCCCAAGCCCTGCGGGGTGCTCTGCCAGAGCGGGGGGGCAGAGCCCCCACCCGGGTCCGTGCTCATTACCGAAGGGGTGCTAATGAGCTAATGACCCCCCAGCTCCTGGGTGTTCCCAGGGACCACAACACCTTGTCCCTCCCAGGGACCCCCTGACCCACAGGGACCCCCCTGACCGCCCCCCCAGGCCTCCCCTGACCTGCCCCCCCCCCCCGCTCACTTGAGCTCCACGGTCTCCACGAGCTGGTGCAGCTTGAGGATCTCGTCCTCCAGGTCGTGGTAGAGGGACGTGTCCTTCATGATGAGCAGGTAGAGCTCCTGGGGGGCAAGAGGGGCTCAGGGCGGGGGGCCTGCGGGGCCTGGGGGGTCACAGGGGGGATGGGGGCACCCACCTTGATCACCTTCCCGGCGCTCTCCTCCTCCTGCAGCAGCCCCTTGTAGGTCTCGAGAAATGCAGCAGCACGGCCAGCACTGCCCGCTTGCGCTGCAGCCCGGCCCCTCCTCCCAGCACGGTGGGGGGCTGCCCGCTGCCAGCACGAAGGTGGCACCGTCAAGGAGATGCCAGGGCAAGAAGGGACTCCAGCCACCCACTGTGCCCCATGCACCCCTTGGGAATGTCTTTGTGTCCACCCTCGTGGCACCCCGCTGCCCGCCTTGCCCCCAAACCTATGTGCTCACCCTCACAGCACCCCAATTCCCTCCTTGCTGCTCCCGTGTGTCCCCCTCCATGGCACCCTGCTGCCCTCCCCATGCCCCCCTCTTCCTTGTAACCTCATGCCCACCCTTGTGCCACCCTCATGCCCTCCCTATGCCCTCCCTCGGATCCCTTCCCATTGCAACCTCGTGCCCACCCTCCTGCCACCTTCACAGCACCCTCGTGCCCACCCTCATTGTACCCCAGTGCCCTCCTTATGCCCAACCTCGGACCCCTCCTCAGTGCACCCTCATGCCCACCCTCATGGTAGCTCCATGCCCTCCCCTTGTGCCCCCAAGGATATTGCTGGTGCAGCTGCTGCAGGAAGCGCTCGGTGGGCAGGAAGAGCGAGTGCGTGAGCACGATGTCGTCCAGCAGCGACTCTGGGGGAGACGGGGCACAGGTGTGGGCACCCTGCCCTGCCCAGCCGCCCGCCAACACCCCCCGCAGCCCTGTGCCTGGCAGAGTAGGTGGCCGAGGGGAGCGATACTAATTCCCAGGGCAACACCAGGAGATGCCAAACCCTGAGCCCCACACTGAGCACCGCCCCCCCCCCCTGCATCCGAAGCTGACTCACGGTCCCGCTCCCAGCCCCGCGGGGCAGCCCAGTCCCGGGACGAGCGGGGCGTGGGGGCAGAGGTGCTGGCAGGGCAGGGCCTGAGCCGCGATGCCCTTGCACACCCGCCAGCTCTGCGAGAGCCCGGCTGCAAGCAAACTGGGACACGGCTCAGGGCAATGGGGAAACTGAGGCAGACAGCAAGGTCAGGCGGCTGCACCAAATATTTGGGCAGCTGCAGTCAGGGCTCACTGTGCTAGTGCCAGTGCCAGCCCCGGGGGAGCCGGTGCTCACAGCTGGGCTCTCTGGGCCAGCACAGGTGGCACCAGCCCAGGGGAGGGTGTCCTGGCACGGCTGGGCAGGGGCCGATACAGGTGGCGGTGCCCGTCAGCGCTGGCACCCAGCCACTGCTGTGACCTTTGGACCAGGCACCGCTCCCTCACCCAGCCCTGCAGCAACCCTCGACCCTGGGCCCTGAGCAGGTCCCCGGCCAGATGGGTGCCCAGAGGACTGTGCCCGTGTGCCTCAGGGACACCGCGGTGGGACCCCAGTGCCCCCACAGGGCCCTGCCGAGGCCTGAGAACCTCAGGAGGGAGGGGCTGTGCCAAGCAAACCCCCAGCTGCCCCTCGGGCCCCGGCCCAGTAACCCAGCCACGGATCTGTGCCGAGCCAGGGCTGAGGCTCCCCTGGCACCACTGCACTGGGGCACAGCATCCATGGGGGGCGAGCTGCCATGGAAAGCAGGACGCGGCAGTCTGGGGCACAGGCTGGACCCACCAGTCCCCTGCAAACCCAATCCCCCGCACTGCTGGCCCCGTGCCCCACATCCAGAGTCTCGCACCTGTGCCGGGGCAGGCAGGGGCACCAGAAGTGTAGGGGGTGCAGGTACGCAGCCCCCAGCCCCCTCCTGGGCTCTGCCTGGGGGGCGCAGGAGGAGTCAAACATCACCCTGCTTGTCTCGGCAGGCTGCAGTCCCCTCCAGCCCTGCCTCAGTTTCCCCATCCCTCTGCAGCACCCACACCATCCTGCGGAGCTGCAGGAACAGCTTTCCCACGCCAGTAGTGCATGGCTGATGGGAGCCTCCGGACCCCCGTGCTGGCTCCTGCCCCCCACCCTGCTCCTTGCCAGCCCGGGCACCGCAGGGCCGGGCCTGGCAGCATGTCGGTGCAGGCAAGGCCTGGCGCTGCCAGTCCCATCTCGCTCCTACCCGAAGGGCTCCCTCGTGTCGGTGGGGGAGCCCCACCCCGGCCCTGGGCATCCCTGGAGCGTAGGGCTGGCGGTGGGCTGGGGCTCCCCACTGTCCCCCCGGGTGCCCCCCGGCCCCGCACCCCGGCAGCTGAGCGGGGTCGGCCGGAGCAGGGACCCCCGCGGGGTGGGAGCGCTCCCAGCCCGCCTGCACCCGGCCTGGCTCCCACCCAGCTTCCACGCACCCAAAACCAGCCCGGCGCCTCGGCACGGGGAGCCGCGGCGGGACCACCCGGGGCACCGGGAAGCCTGTGCCGGAGGGAAGGGGCGTCCGCCCGGCTCCCCCCCCTCCACCGCTGCGGCTCCCGTCGGGGCTAATTTTAGCACCGGGAAAACGTTAAAGATGAACCGGGATGCTGACGGCCCCGCGCGGTGCGGCGGCGACGGCCGGTGCCCGGCCAACCGCATCCTCCGCCGGGCCTGGCGCTGCCGCGCTGGGCCCCCGCCGTGCCCCTGCCCAGCGCCCCCGCCCGCAACCCCGCGCCGGGCAGCGATGCCCCGTGGACCCCTTGCCCACTCCGCAACGCCTCTGCCCGCCCCCCCCCCCCCCGCGCCCCCGCCACGGGCGTCCTGGCCCGGCGGGGACCCAGCCTGACCTTGCCGCCCCAACCGGGCACCCGCCTGCGCGGTGCCACCCGCCTCGCCGGGCACCCGGCGTCCATCAGCGCATCCCCCGGGCAGCGGCCGGGCGGGCGCCCGTCAGACGCCCCCGATCCCCCCCCCCCCCCAAGCGCCGCCCGCTGCCGCAGCGCTCCCCGGCATCCCCCACCGCAGCGCCCGGTCGCGGCCCCCGCAGATGCCCGGGCCCCCGCACTGGGCAACCCGTGCGGCCGCTCCGGCCGGTGCCCGCAGCCCCCCCCCCGCCCCGGCCGCGCTCCCGGAGGTCCCGCAGCGGCCGCCCCGACCCCCGGTACCTGCTCCGCAGCCGCGGCCGTGCGCGCCGCCCGCCGGCAGCCGCTCCAGGAGCGCGGCCAGGAGCCGCTCGGGGGGCGCGGGCGCGGCGGGGGCGCAGCCGCAGCCGCAGCAGCACCGGGCGGCGGGCGGCTGCTCCGGGCTCGGCGGCTCCCGGTCCCGGTCGCCGCCCGGAGACGGCTCCTCGGGGGAGCGGAGCGGCGCCTCGGGCGGCCGCAGCTCCAACCAGCGGCCCTCGCCCCCCGGCTGCGGCCCCGCCGGCCCCGCCGGCTCCTCGGGGGAGGCGGGAGCGCGCGACAAGCTCTGCCGCCGCGTTCCCGGTCCCGATCCCGGCCCCGGTGCCGGTCCCGGTGCGGCGGCGGGGCGGGCGGGCAGGTGCGAGCCCGGCTTCTTCAGCAACTTCTCCAGCGGCTTCATGGCCGCCCGGGCGCGGCGGCGGCGGCGGCTCAGGGGGCCATGGGAGGCGGCGGGGCGGCTCCGCTCGGTTCGGGCTCGGGCCCCGGCGCCGCTCCCCGCCCGCCCCGCGCCTGCTGCGCGCTGCGCCCCGCCGCGGCCCGCGGAGCCGCCGCCAGCGCCCGCCCCGCCCCGCCCCGCCGCCGCCCCCGGCACCTGCCCGCCCCCGCACCGGGGACGGCACCGGAGAGCGGCGGCCGGCGGCGGACCCGTCCCGGGGATGCGGCGACACCGGAGCGCAGCCGCAGCAGCGACGCTCACGCACCGGGACACGGTCGCTCCCCCCCCCCTTCGCCAGCAGCCCCGCACAGGTGATGCGCTGCGCACCCCCGTACACGCCCCCCCCCCCCGCAGCACCGGCACACCGGGGGCCCGGCCACACGCCCACGAGCGATCGGTCACGCGCAGGGGACACGGAGGCTGAGCCCCCGCACACCCCCCCCGCCGTACAGCCTGGCGGGGGGCACACAGGGCACACCTTGTCACCCCCCCCCCCTCGCTGGTGCGGCCATCGCACGCCCCGATGGAGCGACGCAGCCCCACCCGCCCCCCCCACCGCGTGCCGTGCCACACCCGTGCCACACCCGTGCCACACCCGTGCCACACCCTGACGCCTTGTCCCCGGCCAACCTGCACGGCCCCCCGCCCCAGCACCCCCGGGGCACACGGGACCGGCCCCCCCACCGTGCCCGCCCCCCCCTCCCGGTGTGCCCTCCATGGGGGGGCACGTCCCCAGGCATCGAGTGACCCACCCCGGGCCCCCCCCAGCCCAACTCTCTGCACCCCGTCGCAGCGTGGGAAAGGGCCGAGGGTGGGTGCAGGACCCCCCACCCCGGCGCAGGCACCCCCCGGGGCCGGGGCCGCCCTGCGGGCAGGGCCGGGCAGGTCGGGGCAGCTGCCTGCCCCCCGCGCTGCCTGCCAGGCCGGGACCGGCCCTGCCGGGCTGGCAAGCCAGGGCAGGTGCCGGGGCAGGGCAGGGTGGGACACGGTGCCCGCCCCAGGGCAGAACCGCCGTGCCCCCTGCCCGCTGGGTGCTGAGCATCCGCCCTGCCCGCACCCCGCTGCCCCCCAGCCCCGCCGTGAGCAGCCAGGGAGGCACCGGGGCCGGGACCCGCTGTGCACCCCTCCGGGTGGGGCAATGCCAGCGACAGCAACAGGGCGCCGGAGCCCGTGTGCCCCACGATCGCCGTCTCCCGAGGTTCGTTCCCTGCGAACCCGCAGCTCCGTGACAGCGGAAACGGCCGGGGGGACACGGTGGGTGACCCCATAGGCTCTGCTTGCCCGCTGCCTGGGCACGCAGACTGAGGGGGTTTTGGGAGGGGTGGAGGGATGGGGGGTCCCAGCAGCTCCCGCTTTGTTCCTGCTTCGCCTCCACCCGGCAGTTGCTTGGCAACTCCATCGGTGCGGCCGTGGGAAAGCGGCAAAACGTGTCCCCATGTCCCCATCCCCAGCTGCACGAGGCCTCGGTGGGATGGCATGGCATGGCATGGCATGGCACAGCACGGCCCTCCTCTGCCCCATGGCATCTCCACTTGCCCCACCAGGCCCCATCTCGCTGAGCCCCCCATAGCCCACCCAAGACCCCAAAACACTCCTGCCCAGCCGAGCTCCCCCATCCCCTCTGCCTGGGGTGGCCAGATGAGGTGCCCGGGCCCGGGTGCCAGCCAGCCGGGCTGAGGCCACATGGAGAGTGGCTTCTGACAGCAGAGGCTGGAGGAGGCAGGAGGGGAAACTGAGGCACAGAGGCCGTGGGAGGCAGTGGGAGCAGGGCTGCAGCCAGGTCATGCGGGCAGGAGCGACGCGGAGCATCACGTGGTGCCAAGGGCCACGCTCACCCCTAAGAAACGCGCCCCAGATCCAGGCCCATGGGTTCTGCCCAGCTCCTCTCGCTCTGCTCGGCATGGTGGGGGCACTGCTGGCACAGAGTGAGTTATTAGCTTAATTAATTTGCTGTTATTTCTCCTAACGAGCTGGGATCTGGAGCAAGCGCTTCCCTCCCGAAGCCCGCGCCTCCATTTGCAGCCGCGTTGCGCTCCCCGCCCCGGCAGCCGAGGGGGGGCGAAGCCTCCAGGCACCGCTCAAAACAGACCTTGTGTAGGAGGGAAAAATTACACCGAGGGAAAAATCCCTCCCCGAGCCAGCGCCTTAACCCACTTCCCCGCTGCAGTGCTGGGAGGGGATAGTGGCACTGGGGAAGGGGAGAGCCCCCGGTCGAGGGTCTTCTCCGTGAGGTCCCTGTGACAGTCCAAGCTGGCCCGTGGCCTGGGCTGAACCCTGAGTCCCCTGCCAAGGAGGGAAACTGAGGCACGGGTGCTGGTGAGGGAAGGGGCAGCACAGCCGTGCTCACGACCAAGGTGGGAGGTCGATGGCTCCTGCCACTGCTGCCGGATGGGCTCTGGGACCCCGACTCTGCTGCCAGCAGCGAGGGCAGGAGCTGGGGAGAGCAGCAGGGAATGGAAGAAGGGCTGGGGCGGGACGCGAAGGGGAGCAGTTGAGGCCCCCTGCCCTCCCAAGCCACCCTCCACCATGGCACTATCAGGCCCTGACGCCATCCTTCCCCCAGCCCCAGGCAAGCCGTACCCAGCCTGGTGCCAGCTGCAGGAGGGTAGAGCCCACCACGGTGCTCCCTCGATTTACCCGTGATCAGGGTGTAGCGGGAGGGCGCAGGCGCAGGGTATGTGCCACCCACCCACCCCCCATTTGCCATGGGAAGCTGGGCGGCGGGCCAGGGGGAGGCTGCGGCAGCGGTGCCGAGGCGGAGGGAGGCAGCGCGGCACAGAAGCGCGCGGGCGGCAGCTCCCACACCACCTACACACCAGTTGTTCCTTCCCCAGCGAGCGCGCAAGGCTGCAGGGAGGGGAAGGGGCTCGCTTCTGCGCCGAGCCCCGCAGCCGGGGCAGAGCCGGGCTCAGCGACACGCTGCGGCTGCTCCCCGGGGACGCCGGCGTGGGGGCGAGGGTGGCCGGCGCCAGCCACGGAGGAGCCGCTCTTCCAGTCCTACCAGAAGCTGCTGGAAAGGGGAGAGCAGCTCCCAGGTCCTCCCGGGGAAGCGCCCGTGCCCAGCATCCCTGCGGGTGGCAGCCTGAGGAAGAAGAGGCAGAGAGCTGGCTGCTTTCAGAAAGGCGTTGCCATCTGCATGCCAACACAACGCTGGTTACCAACATGCACTCCCAAGGGACAGGAACCCAAATAAACAAAACCAAAAACCCATCACGGGGTTGGAAGGTGCAGGACTTCAGTTGTGCCACTGAGACGTTAACGACACATTTCAGCCTTAAGGCAGGGAAATGGTAACATCGGAAAAATCAGGGATTTCGGCTTTTAAAACGTCACTTCTGACACCTGAAATCAGGTAAAAAAGGTCAAAACGACAAACAAAGAAGGTGTTTCTGCCGGGGCGCCGGGCATGCGCGAGATCCCGACCGGAGAGCGGGCAGGTGGGCCGCTGGGCACCCCCGCCTTGCCGCAGATGGGCACGCGGAGGCCAAGACGCTGCTTTCTTGGAGCGGCGACGTTCCCCCTCTCGCCGACAGCCTGCGCCAGCAGCTGGCACTTCCCCACGCCGCCCCGGCACGTGCTCGGGGCGAGCGGCAGGCATCGGCAGCCGGCCGTGCCAAGTTTCCTAATGCAATTTGCAAACGGCTGCGAGGACACGGCCAAGCCCGAGCGCGACTGCGAGCCGGAGCCGGAGCCGCTGCGCCTGCCGCGGTGCCGGTGGGATGCGTGCCGCAGAGGCGGCGCAGCGCTGCGGCACGGGCGAGCCAGCCGGGCCTGGCTTGGCACAGCCGGCGCTGCGGTGCCGGTCTCCAAATCCCAACAGGGAAAATGAGGCCGCCGAGCTCCCCGGGGGAGTGCCAGTTTATGTGGCGGCGGGCACAGGGCTGCGGTGCTTCCTCCGGGGGACGGGACCCGGGCTGGACGCGTCGGGGCGGGTCACGACACCCCCTTCCACTTCCCCAGCAGCAACACCCAAGTGCTGGGAGCAAACCGCTCCTCTGCTTGCCCTGTCTAGCTGGTTAGTCTGCTGGCAGCGCCACGGTGCCTGGACGCCCATAAACCTCCTTCTCCGCCGCGGATTTGGCAGGAGCGCAGGAGGCGGGTGGAAATCTCCCCCTGCTCTGCAAGGTGTGCTCCTGGCAGCGGGAAGGGGGTCGCCCCATGCTCGTGCACTGGGATTCCCACCTGATGTGAGCTCACGAGGACAGGAACTGCCAACGACACAAGTTACCGACGGGGCTTGTTGGGAAAAAGAAATGGTCGGAGTTTCTAAATGGAGCGGTGACTGCGCAGCCAGCGCGTTCCCGACAGACTCCTGTCGCTCGGCTGCCCTTCCTGCTTAAACAACGGCAGAAATAATCTTGCTAATTTAAAAAGAGAATCGAAATGAAGAATTAACCGATCGGCTGCCTCCACGGGGGGCGCAGGGGATGTTACGTTCCGGTCAGCCAGCCAAACAAATTCAAAATACCCAAAAAGAAACAAATCAGCTTTACTGAAGGAGCTGGTTCATCTCTTAAATAAAAACAGAGACCACGATCAAGCCAGTCGAGTTTACCATCCTAGGGAGGGAAAAGGGCAGGTGTTTCGGAAAAGAGAGAAGTTGCGAGAACTCGCGGCCAAGGACGGCCTCCGGGGGTTGATCCTTCGGTGACCTCTGCGCCCCGGCACGGGAAGGGGAAGGAGGGCGGATCAGCGGCAGCGAGATGGTTTTCGGGAGGGCACCGGTAAAACCAGAGAGGGAAGGTGCCTGGCCCTGAGCACAAGGCGGTGCAGCTGACAGCATCCTGCTGCCTCACCTACGCCCAGAGAAGGAGCCTTTCCCGAAAAGGAGCTTCCTCCTTGCCGAGGTGCCGAGTCTGGCGTTGGGATTCCCACGTCCTTACGTGTTGCTCCTCTCCTTTGATTTTTCGCCTTTGCTGTCCTGGTGAGGAAGAGGAAAGAGAAGCAGAGGCTTAGGCTGCCCCACTGCAAACACCGCTCGTGGGTGGCGGCACTATCGCCAGGGCCCTGCCAGCAAACACGCTCCATGCCCGGGTGCCAAAACGCAGCCACCGCCCGCCCCTCCGGCTTCCTCCGTGCCCACTCTGGGCACAACCAGCTCCCTTCAGCCCAGCTCTCCTCGTGGTTAAACGTTTTCCCATCACGAGGCCTTTCAAAGGGCACCTCGATGGGACAATTTGGCAGCAGATTTACAAACGCCGCGTGTTTCCCAGCCCTCTGCTGCGCCGCACGCCGCCTCCCCGCGTACGGGAAAACAACGGGCACATGCCCGCCCGGGTCTGGGCTTGCCGTGGTTCAGGCTTGCTCGGCTCCCATACGCTGAGCACAGTATTAAAAGGGAAACCAAACACACACGTGGCACTCTGGCACATGCATGGCTCACAGCGCTGGAGCACGGAGACCGTTCCCGGCGCAGAGAAACAGCTCCTGTCTCTGGAAAGCCTTGAAGTCTGCTGCCGGAATCACCTACTGCTAAGGGCTTGATGTTTATTCTTCCAGAGGAGTCACTGCCTCCCAGCTTAGTACTGGATTTTTCCCACTCTGAAGTGTTCTGTTTTCTACCCTGAGCAAATTTTTTTAAAAAAAGAAAGGTAAGAGTCAACTTCGGACTTACTTTTTACGTGGGTTTAGTTTTAAAGTATTTAGAAACTCAAATTAACGGGAGCCCTGCTTACCACCTGCAACGAGAAGCTGAGGTTTGGGACATGTCAAAGATTAGACAGTTTAAGGTTTTCTTGGAACAACATATTTTCTGGATGGGAGAGGGAGACTTGCAGCACCGCGCACGCCCCGATGGTACGGCACCACAGACACGCCGCGGGGACGGTACCTCAGGAGGCGGCGGCTTGATAGTCACAGGCTGGGATGTCCTTCGAGGTGGAGAAGGTTTGGGCTGCACTTGCTGCTGGACAGTGTTGTAGTACGTGACCCCTCCGTACACCTGGGACTGGGCCTGCGTTCCCCAGAGAGCAGAATCACAGAGTGGGTTGGGTTGGAAGGGACCTCAAAGACCATCTAATTCCAACCCCCCTGCCATGGGCAGGGACACCCTCCACTACACCAGGTTGTCCAAAGCCTCATCCAACCTGGCCTTGAACACCTCCAGGGATGGGGCAGCCACAACTTCTCTGGACAAGAAGCATCAGTGCCGCTCGCTGTGGGGGGCACAGTGAGTCGCCTCCTCAGTGAGAGCACCACGTGCCTCAGACAGCCGTTACGGGCACACGGCCGGGCTGTGAAGCGATGCCACCACCTATAGCACTGATGGCGAGTAGCCACAGCAGGATGGGGGCCAATGTGTGCCGCGCTCCCCAAGGCTACAAAGAACAGCAGCGCTTACAGCTCCTGAGGATCCTCACGTACCCCTGCCCCTTACCAGGGTGTCCCTGTTCTGGGCAGGGTGGGCGGGCACAGGCTGCAGCCACCCGCAGCAGCGCCAGACTGGAGCTCGTGGCAGATGGGTTTCCTCTGCCCTGCAGAGCTTCCCAACTGCCACGCAACGTCTGTGCTCTGCAACAGCTACCGTTTTTTCTGCGCAGGCAAGGCAGGTAACGATTCCCTTTTGCATTGAGATCCCCTCCAGCAGCCTCGGGGCTCGGGATGTGCCCCAAAACCAGGCTGATTCCCTGCCGGGGCGGCTGGGATGGGCCCAGGGCGGCAGGGAAGGTGAGGGAGGGCGCAGGGCATGGGGAGTGTGCACATCTCTGTCCTGCCACTGCGTGTCAGCCGTGTGCCGCTCGCACAGGCCACGGCGAGCGATGCCCAGAGATTGGCAGCTACTGCGGACACAGAGGTGGCTACTGCGGACACAGAGGTGGCTACTGCGGACACAGAGGTGGGATGTCGAGCAGGAAAAGCCAGCCCTGCGCCGGTCAAACCACGGGCTTTTCCCAGCCAGTGCCAAAGAACAGCACCAGCCAGTTTCCAGCCTTCTGCCTTCCTCTCAAACAGAAGGACGTCCAAAGCGATTTTCAAGGTGTCCTTGGCTTAGCACGGACCTGGAGGGGACGTAACAGCTCACTGGTTCCCAGTGGGCTGTTTCTCTGTTCTCTAGGGCAAGACCTCAATTCTGAGATCCACCAATGCAGGTGTTTCATCCTAAATTTGGGGTAGTTGCACAGCAGACATGGAATAGTCCCCTTCAGTTACCTGCCCCAAGCAGAGAGAGGGGCGACCGTAAACAACCTCCCACCACGGAGCAGCCCAGCTGCTCCACATCCTCTCCCAGGAAGCCTTAGAGAACATCCCCCCACACCACAGGATCCCATCTGCTCTCGACAGCTCCTGCTCAGCAAGGAGACGCGCGGCGCAGCCAGCTTACCTGCGTGTTGGAATAGAGATGAGGAGGGGGCGGAGGGGGCAGTGCTCCTGGGGGGTAGGGGTAGCCAGGGTTCCCAAAATTCATGACTCCAGGAGGGGAGAAGTAAGTTGGCGCAAGCAGCTGCTGCGGCGGGGGCTGGCCGGGGGGCATGGAGACCGGCGGAGGGTAGAGCCCAGGGTTTGCCATGGGGGCTGGCGTCTGGTGGGGATGTAAACCTGGGAAGCGACAAAAATAAACGGAACACAATGTCGCGTGTGAAGCCAGCGCGTCCCGCGGGGGGCTGGGGCGGCAGCAGGTCAGCGCGGCTGCGCCTGCCCCGCCGCCGCAGGAAGAAGCAGCCATTTGCTCAAAGGCTTTTCCTGCAGCCATGAGACCTCAGCTCCTGGGGAAGGAAAGGGAAGGGAAAAAGCTTCCCTGGAAAAAAGGGAAGGGCTTCTCAGCGCAGCGGAACACAGTCCCCTCCCTGATGGCGGGGTCCCGATTCACCGGAACCGCACACGGCCCCAGGCAGCACATCCACTTCAGGAAACAGTTTTTGTGGGCAAGACAGAGAACGTGCCAATTCAACAGCTTCATTTCTGCTTTTCTTTTCTGATCTACAAGCAGCAGGGACTGAGGAACCAGCCTGGCACAACAGCTGGCAGAGCCAAGCACCCCACTGAAGGTAAGGGACTCAGCCAGGGGAGCTGGCACAGAACCTGCAGACACCCAGCTCGAGGCTGCCAAAACGTTTGGATCACCTCAGTCCCGTGCTGGCTGCAAGGGCCAGGAACGCCTCTTTTTCTTTCCTTAAAATATGTATCGATTCAGCCTCCCTGCATGAGGGAAGCAGGTCTCTTCCATGTTATAGAAAGAGGGAAAATGGATTCCCCCAGTGGCAGAGGCTTTGTGAAATCAGTTATCTGCTCCCTGGCACAGGCTGAGCCCTGCCGGGCACAACTGCGACGTCGGTACCAGCTGCCCCGTGCCCCGCTGGGGAGCTGGTTCCTCACCTGGATGAGGGAGGTGCATTTCTGGCTGTACGATCATCCCCTGGGGCGGCAGCGGGGCCGGGTTCTCGCTGTGGGTGTAGATTGGTCCCTGGAATTGTACTGCAACACACAACAGCCGGTAAGGAAACGCCCCGCCGCGTTTCACCCCGCCGCAGCCACACCACAGGGCTTGAACGCGGCGCTGCGAGCCACCTTCCCCCTGGCACACGCGGCCTGCCAGGCTCGCAGATGCTACACCCTCCCGGCAGAAAAGCCTCCTACTCCCCCTACAAAGCAGCAGAGTACTCGGGAATTTCTTCTCCGACGCTTTAAACGCTGGAGTAAATTCCCAACCCCTGCTCAGCCTTGCTCTGTAGTCCTCCCCGCTCTCACGCGTCAAAGACGTCGCTCTGATTTCGAGTTAATTTTAAACCCTCGTTCTCGTGAGGAAAAGCAGCGTCCTAGAGAGCCCCTGCACGGGGAGGGGAGCAGGAACACTGATTATATTGCAGCGGGTTGAAACACCGACCAGGGAGGCTCCGAGCAGCTTTTTAGTTACTGTACAAGACGACGCAGCGACACCGTTTACAAAGGGAAGGGAAGACAAAGCTCTCAGTCTTCCCAACCCTAAGAGGAGTGGGGGGACTCCTGCTCCAACACGCTGCTCCGAGCACACACGGAGCCTCAGGAGCAGGAGGGAAACACTCACGTGGGTCATAGTAGTGCCCTTCCATGATGCTGATGTGCATGGGGGGCGCAGGCTCCGGCACCGGCGGTCTCTGCCGCTGCGACGAGTAGCGCTTCACGCGGCCGCCCTGCACCGCCTGAAAGAGCCCAAAGGCACCGGCGGGGGTCAGCGAGCGGGGCGGGAGCCCGCCCTCCAGCGAGGGGGCACCGACCCGCTCACCGCCAGCCCCTGCAGGCCTCCATCCCGGTCACACGGTGAAAACCATGAACACCCACGAAAGGGAAAGGCTGAGGCACCACGGGCAGCCTCTAATTACTACAACCCAGAAACAACCGAACGGTCGGCTTCCGCGCTTCCAAGAGCAAGAGTCACGCTCCACGCGACGTGCTTTACCATTTCCTCCATCCTGTTAAACTGAGGCGGTGGCCCAGTTCCCACGTGCATATGGTTAGGAATACCTGAGGAAGAAACAAACTGGTTATTATGGTTTGCCTTTGTTCCCAGCAAAGAGCCGCCTCACCCACCACGGGCGCTGCCAGGAGTCGCCCGTCGCCGGCCATGCCAGCGTCGGCAGCCCGGGGACGTTCCTGTACTGCAAACGGGCACGGCTCTTGCTTTCATGACGAGAAACCTTTTTTAACAACTTCATCTCTTAGGTTGCAATTTTAAATATTTCAGCACAAATTAGAAGCTGTTGTGCCACTGTACAATCACCCACGCTGCTCGACACCTTTTAAATCTTGCTAAAAAAAAAAAACAAAAAAAAAACAAACCATCCTCAGTTTGAAATCCAGGTTCCTGCTGAGACAGAACCTCTTCGGAGTACAAACCAGGATCCCTGTGGGACTGGGCAAGCCACAGTTTCCACTCGCTACCGGGTGTAACCACTTTTATCACGGGCTCCTTTTAATCCAAACGACAAAGTTCCAGCGCACGTTTAAAACCGCGGCGCCAAACCGATGGCAGGCCGTTCCAGCGGAGCAAACGGGGACAAAACAAACGTTGGAAGTGCCCACGGATCACTGATACCACAAACATGGGCACACGCTGTACACACGGAGCGACCTGACGGCTGGCTCCTCCAGCCAAACGCCTCCCAGAGTTCACTCCCACCCTCTCTGCTAGGAAGAAACAAAGGGACAGCAGAGGACTGCGTCCTTCTTAGAGACAGAAAGTGGTCTCCTACCTGCAGCCCAGACCTGTCTCTCAGTAAATTTGTTAAGATGCCTTATTTTTAAGCAAAAAAAAAAAAAAAAAAAAAAAGAGTACATAGTCTCAGCTGCAAATCTCAACAGTTCCTGGCATGTCTGAAGCCTGCCTGCTCACACTCACAGTCCAGACCGAGGGTCTGGTCTCACAAAGACTTTACCAGTCACACCAGTGCAAGATGACTTATGGTTTCATGACCTAAACCTCACGAGATGCTTATGAAAGCAGCAAGTCGCTTTCTTCTCCTTGCTCCAGTTCTATTTCCCTCGGGAAGGACTCCAACACTCCCCAGAAAAGACTCTAATTCTGCAGAGAGATAATTATACCTGCACGACCTCTCGCATGGATGCTCAACTAGAACTCGGTCCTTGGCTCGCAGGGAGGACCTGCCACGCATCCCTCCCTCAGTCGGGCTGCCTGCCGCTGCCAACGGAGCAGCTTCCCCCTACCAGGCACAAATTAATTTGCCAATCCCAGTCAGGCCTTAGCTAGTGGCAACCAAATCTCAACGCTAGGAAATGGAAAGCTCCCTCCTGCCCCTGAGCACTGGAGGAGCCCGATTAATCATCACCCTTACCTGCCAAGCGAGCACAACGCTCCGTGCCTCCCGAACTCCGACTCCTGCAGCCAGTCTCACCGTGACTCGCGTCACGCAAAGTCCCTGCAGCCTGTTCCACACACAGGCTCCAGCTTCACCGAACCTCCCCGTTCTCAGCACAGAACGGGGCGGAGGGAGGGAAAGGATCTACTCTTACATCCTTCCCAGCCCTACACCAACTCACTTACACCAGAATGTTTAATTTCCCCTTTTTCTCTTCTCTTTTGTCCCCCCTCACCATCTCCACCGCACTCTCTCTCGGCAGCGTGCGCCACCATCACACACCGACCCTGAGACTGGACTAAGGCAGAGACAACCCAGCTCCGAGGGACTACGGGAATGCGGAATTGCGTTTGGCCGGGCTGCAGTGGAAAACCAAGCGGCTGCACCACTTACCCCTCAGCTCCCGGGGCTGTATGAACTGCGACTGCCCCGGCGTCCAGTTCTGCTCGGTGAGATTCAGCTGGGTCACCTCTTGCTCCAGTCCGTCCAAGGTGGATTCTACCAGTGAATCCCAGTCACTGCTCTTGGTCGGTGGCGGGGACGTCTCGACTTGCACAGGTTTTGGAGGCGCAGGAGTCAGCCCTTCCGAAGCGGGCACCTCATCTGCCAGCTTCCCCGCGTCCCCAGCTTTGATTCTGGTCCTTCTTGCCCGGGAATAAGACTTCTTTTCAACTGGTCTGTCTGGCGGTGGCTGTGCAGCATCAGCAGCTGTGGCTTGGTTTTCCAAAGCCACCTCCTCCTTCAGGGGGCTGCCGTGGACGTGTGCCGCCTCCATCTCGGGCGACTTGTCTCTTGGTGGGGTTTGCTCCGCACGCTTCGCTCGGTAGCTGCTCTCCTGTTTGGCCTGCTCGCCGTTTCGAGACAGATGCTGGACGCTGGCTTCCGAAGCTCGGTAGCTTGGACGGGTCTCTTTGTAGCCCCCCATCCTCGGGTAGTTCCGAGGTGGAGGCATCCTCCCTGTGCCCGCAGAGCTCCTGTTGGTGAAGGTTCGCGGGGCAGCTGAAGTGCTGTCTGTGCCTTGGTGCCTTGGGGGCTTATTTGGCCTCTCGTTGGACCAGTTTGGGTCTCGCTGAGGAGGGCTCCCAAACCTAAGGAAGAAAAATAGTACAAAGGACTGGAGAGAAATACCTGGGTGAGAGATGCTGCTGTGCCTGGGAACACCTTTCCGGGGTGCAGCACCCAGAACTCCCAGGACCAAGGTCCCACCCTGGGGCCAAAGCCAACAACAGGGCCTTCCCCTTTGGGGCTTCAGACCTCTTGTCCGAGGCACCTGGCACGAGGGTGAGGTGTCCCTCCAGGACAAGCTGGGCTCTGGTTTGACTCTGCTGCTCACCTTGGTTTGCGCATCCTCCTCGGCTTGATGTCATCGGGGTTGTGCGCTGATCTGATGTCGTAGCCATACAGCGCGATCAGCTCCTGCCTGGTCTTGGGCGCCTGCTCGTCCTCCCGGAATTTGTCATGCTCCCAGCGGCCCTCGTCCTTCCACAGCTTCCGCTGACGACCCTTTGGCCTGGAACAGGTACACAAGGGGGACCAAGAGGTTGTTGCCAAGCCCAGGAGATGTGGCAGCTTCAACCAGCCCCACACGCAGAGACCGGGCATTTCTAGGGCACAGGGTGTGCGCAGGAGACAGCGTCTCCTCTTCCTCCCGCTCTTCCTGCCCAGCAGCTGCTGGTCTACCCACTGCCATTTCTTCAAAGCAGCAAGAAGGGTCACTGCTCATCTGCAAGAGGCTTTCCCTGTGGTTTTTTTGCACCACCCTCCCTCTCTCCTTCAAAACAAGGAGCCAGAACGTCCTGGCAGGACACTGAACCACAGACAAACCACCCCTCCCTGCTGATGCCTTCCCAACACTTTGCAACAGAGCGAGGAGCCCGGGAGTCAGCCTCACCTCCCTGGAGAGAGGCTGGCGCGTGGGGGATGCTCACATACCTGACCTCCTCCTCCTGCGTCTGCCCTCGCAGGTCGTGCTCGAAGAAGAGCCCTTTGCGCGGGATGTAAGCCGGGTTCTTCCGATCCTCGTCGTCGTCCAGGTGCTTGGGAGCTTTTTTCCCAACTTTTTTCTCAACGGGCTCAGTGCTCTCCTGTCAAAACCAGACAGCTCTCACCACTGCAGCAGTCCCTCTGCGAGAAGCCCCCCATGGCCCAGCGAACGCATGGTTAACACCTACCTGCCCATCCCCGCTCTGCCTCTCACCAGTTACGGCGCCTTTGGAGTCAGCTTTCTCATCCCCTTTCTCTGCTTTGGCCGCCGACTCACAGGAGCCATTGCTATCCTGCTTCAGTTCCACTTTGGCACTTTCTTCCTCGCTGTAATCCTCTTCCTCCGCCTGAAAGAGCCCCAGCTACTCAAACAGGCACCCTCAGCAGCAGGTCCCCCAGGAATTTCCCTACTCAAGTCCCCAGATCCGAAGTTAGATCCCTGTTCCAGAGGCTTGACTCTCTCCCAGTGGAGATCAGCTCTCAAGGTTCTTCCTATCCATGCGTTTTTACAGAAAAAGCAAAGACTAAACCCTCTCCCCACCAACTCCCACCAGCGACGTTCAATCCAACAGTCGGGCTTCCCGGAGCAGAGCCGGGAGCAGCTTCCCCACGGAGCCGCAGCCTCTCACCGCGCGAAAGGAAAGGGCTCGCACGGGCCCTCGGCCCGTCCCCTCCTCCCCACGCCGAGGGCCCGGATCCAGCCAGCGCGGCGCTTCCACATTCCCTGGAGTTGCTCAGCTGACTCACGCGGAGCAGAGTGCCGGCAGGAGCGCGACCTCGTTTCACCCTCCAGGAGCCGGCGAGCCTTGCTCAGGCTGGGACGGGCACTAAAAATAGCTCTGCCTGATTAACAAAAAGACTGCTCTATTTTTCTCTTTCGACACAGCGTATTTGCACATCAACTGTGCCTTTTGTTTACGCGGGGAAACCCAGACGTGGCATTATTTTTAGGCACAGGAACAGAGTCATCCTGGCACGTCGGTGATGCAATACCCCTGCTGCTCCGACAGCCCGGCGGAGCTCCACGCGGGTTTCCAGCCTTGACAAGCTGCTCCGCGGTGGGCACGGGGAGCTGCCCCTTGCCCGCCATGTGCCGCCTCTGCAGCCCGCCACGCTCCTTCCCTTCTAATGGCAGAGTTTAGTTTGGAATTAACAGCTCCTGTGAGCTCCGACTGCATCTGCCTTGCTGTTTTGTGCTCTAACTGCTGCCCACCTCGAGATCCCCCCAACAGCTGCCTCAAGAGAAGAGCTTTCAATAGAAAGCCTTCATCGTAACCGTTAGAAACCAGAACTTCTCCACATTTCTTTGAAATTAGTTCTGAACTAAAAATCCAGGGAAAACTACAGCCACGGGCAGCTGCCCTGGCGCAAGCAGGGGGTCTCCGTGCCAGCAAGGGGGGATTTTCTCAGCACACCCCCAGCGCAGAGCTGCCGGCGCTCGTGGGACGCGTTACCCCTCCAGCTGTCGCACGCAGAAAACAGGGACGCTGCCTGGGATGCTTCCAACCCAGCACTTAGGTTTTAATTTGAACTAATTAAACCACAGCCAGCATCCTGCACCTCCTTCCACACCCTGCTTGGCCACGGCAAACTCTGCTCCCGGTACCCAACGTCTGAGGAGCCAGGTGTTTATTTCCCCCATGGATCCTGGCCCTACATCCAACCCCAGCAGCACGCGCGGCTTCTCCGCAGGGCTGGGCCCAGCGAGAGCTGCCCAGCGCCGTGCATGGTGTGGGAGGGGGCTCAGACTGGGAGAGACTGTTCTCCTCCTCACGCCGCGGCGGCACGGCTCGCTCCGCGTCTCCGCGCGGCTGGCGCGAGGCGCACGAGCTGCTATCTGGAGACAAAGGCGATCGCTGCCGGCGGTCAGCGGGAGAGAAGGAAGGACACAAGCTGGGTTTTGTGCCAAAATTACACAAGGCAGAACCCTTTAAACACCAGGACAGAGACTCCTCTTACCTCCGAGTCTTCTGCGCTTTCATAATCGGAGAGCACAGCTGCGGGGGAGAGAAAGGAGTTTGGTGTCAGGGCACAAACAGGGACACAGTTTCTCTCCGAGCATGACGCGCGGCGCCGCGGGCAACCGCTGGCAAACACACTCCGAGCAGTCCCCCCGAGGCCAGCACCAAGCGTGGTTCACCTGATGAACACCACCGAGGGCGAGTGTGGGGCACGCTGCCCCTGCACCCCACGTTTGCCTGCTATGACGAGGTAATATTTGGGATGACAGCAACTGCAGGACTACTGGAAAAGGCATTTTGTCCAGTTTTTACTTTTTGCAGCGGCAGAGAGAGTCGTTACTCACCATCTCCTTCAATGCCATCCTCGCTTTCCTGCGGAGAGAGGGAGAGAACGGTGCGTTAGCGGAGCAGAGGGTCAGCAGCCGCGTCCCTGCGCATCCCACGATCCCAGGCAGAATTCCAACAAGGTTTGGCCCCAGTCCTATTGCGCCCGCCCTTGGAAGTTCAGCTTCAGTGACCAAAAAGAAACAAACTCAGGGCTCCCAGCACAATTCTCCAAGATCCCTCCAGAGCGAGCTGCGCTGCCGGAACGCCGCTAAAGAACAGACACAAACTGTGTTAACGGCTCGGGGTCCTCAGGGGGAAAAGAGCGACGCGGACAGACAAGGTGGGCTGCCCTCCCTCGGCACCGGAGAGCCGGACCGCTCTCTCGGGAAAGGACAAGAGGATTACTTACAGCAAGAACCCGGGAATAACGAGCAGATGCTGAGCAGACCGAGCTCAGGCAGACATCTGCAATGGAAACATCACCCGCGCCCCAGAGAATCATGGAATCACAGAATGGTTTGGGTTGGAAGGGACCTCAAAGATCATCCAGTTCCAACCCCCCTGCCATGGGCAGGGACACCTTCCACTACACCAGGTTGCCCAAAGCCTCATCCAACCTGGCCTGGAACACTTCCAGGGATGGGGCAGCCACAGCTTCTCTGGGCAACCTGTGCCAGTGCCTCAGCACCCTCAGAGGGAAGAATTTCTTCCTCAGATCCCACCGAAATCTCCCCTCTGCCAGTGGAACAGCTCGGCCAGAGTCTCTGGTGAGGGGAACGGGCTGATGGAGCCGGGCGGTAAAACAACCCCGGACCAAACCCAAAACCCGCCGGCGCGTTAACGAGACCGGCCTCAACGCCGCAACCACCCCGTGATTGCGCAAGGACTGAAACAACCGCTCCGCAAACCCGCGCCGGGCCGCAAAGGCGTTTATCGCCCCCCAGTAACACGCGGCGGGGCAGAGCCGGCGAGGGGCGGAAGGGCCTGACCGGGAGCGAACCCGGCGGCCGGACCCCGCCGGGAGCAGCCAGCCCCCGGGGCGTGGGGGGAAGGGGAAGCCCCTGCCCGGGACCGGGGGGCCGCAGAGCGCAGCTCTCCCCGCGGGGCCGCCCCGCACACACGGGGGTACCCGCCCGCCTGCCCCGTTCCGCAGCCCGGTGCTCCCACCGCCCCCCCCCCGGAGCCCCTCCCGGCCCCGCGCCCCCCCGCACTCACACATTCGGATTCGGGGCCGCTCTTGGCCGCGCCCCCGGCAGCGCTCTCGGCCCCGCGGCCGCGCGGCCCCGCGCTGAGGGCCCCGGAGGCTCCCCGCGGCGGGCGGTGCGGCGGCCGGGGCGAACCGGAGCCCGAGCCGGAGCCGGAGGCCGAGCGGGAACGGGCGGCGCTGGCGGCCGAGTCGGCGCTGTCGGAGGCGGCCGAGTCCGAGTCGTCCTCGCTGTCCTGCGAGGCGCGCTGCCGCCGCCGGTCCGCCATCTTGGCTATCCGCAGGGGCGGGCGGCGGCGCGGGGCACCACGGGACGGACTACACCTCCCGGCGGCCCCCGCGGCGCGCCTACGTTCAACGCGCGCCGCCGGCCGTCCCGACAGCCCTTGCGGCAGCGCCTTCCTCTCCCGCCCGGCAGGGGGCAGGCGCGCGCTGGCGGCACGGCGCGGGCGGCGTCACGACGGCGGAAATGACGTCACGCGCGGGCAGGCGAGGCAGGCAGCAGCACGCAGCGTCCGGTTTCCTCGTTTATTGTAAAAAACAACAAAAAAAAACCTCAAAAAAACAACAAGAAAACAACACGGCGCGGGTGTGCCCGCCCCCGCCCCCCGCCGTAACGTGTTTATAACTTTATTTTTCATTTATTTTAAACACATTTCCTTTTTTAAAAACTTTTTTTGTGTTTTTTTTGTTTTTTTTTTTAACGAGTTTCCTTCCGCTGCTGAACCTCTGCGGGGGGAGGGGGGAGCGCAGCCCCCGGGAGAGAGAAAGCGCTCGGCGGGGGGGGGGGGGGGGGGTGGGGGCGCAGGGCACGAAAATAAAACAAAAGAAGCGGCTCCGCGGCGGTTTCGTGTTTAATGTGACGGGGGGGGGGGGGGGGGGGGGGGGGTGGTGGGGAGAGCCCGGCCGGAGCGGGGACACGAGGACCGCCCCCCCGGACCCCCCCTACCCCGCGCAGCCCCCTCCCCACCCGTCCGGTCCGGTCCCGTCCCCGGGGGGCTCCCCCCCCCCCCCCCGGCTCTCTCCCCCCAGCACACCTTGCCAACCTCGAAACAATTAAATTATTTAAAAAAAAAAAAATAAAAAAACCAAAATTGTGCGTATAGGATTTCTATTTCACAAAAAAAAAAAAAAAAAAAAAGTTGTTTTTTGTTTTTAAACTCTCCCCGCTGACCCCGTTACAGCCACTCAAAAAGGAGGGAAAAACACCCAAAGAGGCTTCCCGGCACCGCGCTCCTCGCCGCGGCAGGGCACCGGGACCCGCCAGCAGCGCCCGCTGCCGCCTCCCGCACCGCTCGGACACAACCGGGTGTTTCTCCCGTTTTCTAACTCAAGGTAACACGCATGCGGCGCAGGCAAAGTGCCAGCAGCACGCGGCACCCCGGCGGCGAACGCGGCACCCCCCGACACCGGGGTCCAGCGCGGTGGTCTCTGTGCTCCCGCCTGCGGCTCGAAGCCGAACGTCGAAACCGAAGCAGCTGGGAGCGCCCGGCGAGGACAGGCAGGACGGGCGGGGGCAGGGGCTGGGGTCCGCCCGCCGCCCCTGGCACCGGAGTGGCCGGTGGGAAGCCTCCGCCAGCGGCCGGCCGGTGCCACTGGGGGATGAGTCCAGGGAACGTGTTGCAAAACCCAAGAGAACAAAACCGGGGTGGCGGAGGAACGAAACCATCCGTCAACGAGAAGGCAAGGGAGGGCGGTGGCCGTTGGCACGACCCGGCGACGTACGGAGCTGCCGGCGGCTCCGCTATTTCCGGCAGGTCCGGTGCGGCGTCTGCTTCTTCTGCATCTCCAGCCGGCAGCGGCTGCGCTCATCCAGCCAGGGCAGCTCGAAGTTCCTGTGGTCAGAGCGGGCATCAGCGCAACGCCAGGCACCGGCCCTGACCCACGATGTGCCAAGCACCCTCCTGGTGGGCAGCACCAACGATGCCAACCTGAGCGTGGCAGTGCCCGGCACAGCCCAGCCCCCCCGCCGGTGACGCCGGTACTCACTGTGGGGTCAGTTTTGGTAGGGGCCGGCCAAAGGCGACGACGGGCAGGTAGGGAGTGATGAGCAAGCTTTCCACTGCGGGAGAGACACCAGCGCATCACGGACCCCCTGCCTGCACCCCCTGCTGCAGGCAGTGCCCTCTGCCCCCCCCAACACCCCCACCTGCCCCCCGGCACCCCCGTGCACTCACCGTCATCTGGCTCAGGGAAAAATGAGGTAACTTCAGGCTCCGACTCCTGAATCCCTTTCCTTTTGTACATTCGGAGCTGCAGCCGCTGTAAAATTCTCTGTTCCCTGATCCGCTGAATGTCCCACCTGGAAAACACGACGCCCGCCCCGGGCAGTGAGATACCGCAGGCAGCGAGTGGCCAGGCACCCTGGCAGCGCCGGAACCTCCCGGGTTCGCTCCCACCTTTTCCTCCGTTTCTCATCCAGCTCCAGCTTCGCGTGCCGTTTCGAGAAGACGCTGTCGTCCAGGTTCTGCAACGACACACGGGGATGAGCGCGTCCTCCCGGCACCGGCGCCCCTGGCACAGCCCGGAGCCGCAGCCAGGGCCACCACGGCGTGGAGGGGCTGGTCCCTCACCCCCACCCCACCCTCCAACCGCAGCCAGGGTTTGCTGCACTGTTCATGCCGGATGAGGGGATGAGATGCCGCAGTGAACGCCGCAAGCCGCCCTCCTGGCGCGGTGAAGGAGCCTGCGGCCATGTTGGCGCTGGCAGTGGCTGCCGCACCCGCCGGGACGGCATATGTACCTCCAGGATGTCCGAGGGGTTGGGGTCTCTCAGGGGCTCCACGACATGGTCCCTCCAAGACGGAACTGCAGGGCGAGATGCCGGGCGGTTAGCCCTGCGCCGGGACCGCCGTGGCCCCTTTCCAGCCCGTCCCTCCCCTGGGGAGCACAGCGCAGCCTCCCCAGAGCCCCGTTGCCAGCGGGGACGGGCGATGCCGCCGGCTGAGGGCGGCGGGAACTGCCGGGGGGCCCGGGGGAGGCAGGGCAGGAGGGTGAGCTCGTCGCCGTCCCCTCCAGCCGAGCGCACGAGCGAACCTGAGCCGCTCAGAGCGGACGCGCCGAGCTCCCCCTGCGCCAAGGCACTCGGCCATCCAGCGCAGCCTCTGCCCCCGGTGTTGGCGACTGCCACGGCACAGCCCAGTGCTCCCCATCGCCAGCGCTCGCCGTGCCACAGGACCCGCAGATCGGCTGGGAAGGGGCGGCCGGCAGGATAGGAGTGGATTCGGGGGCAGCAGGTGACCCCGTGGAGGAACCCTGGCTGTGCCACGGTGGCACAAGCCAGAGACACGTTTCCCAACTGCCAACAGGAAGTTGCTTCACCCCTCGCTCGCACGGGCACGCAGGCTGCTCGGCAAACCGGGTGGCTGAAGCGGAGCGGGACTGGCAGCCCTGCCCGGCACGCTGCCCTCAGCTCCGCCGCACAGGCAGCGGCAGCCTGGCACGTGCCAGAGCAGGGCGAGCTGGAGACGTGGTTCGGAAGAGCCCATCACCAGCAGCGGGGCTGCTACGGTCCACGGCCAGAGGAGCAAACAGCGCGGCAAAACCACCCGCACCGCTCCCACCGCCTCTGGGACTCTGCCCTTCGCTGGCTTCGGGGCGCAGATGCCGAGCCCCGCTCCCCATCCGCCGTGCCAGCCTCAAGGTGGGCAAAGCCCTCTCCGGCCACCGGCTCTGCCCCAACGCCCGGCACGCCGCTGCCTGCGCGGCGGAGGGCTCTCCATCGCTTACTTGCTACAGTCTCCTCCTTCTTTGGAGAGGGCTCCCGCAACGGCAGCGGCGACGGGGGCGGCTGGTGCCAGCGGCACAAGTACATTTCCGTGGTTGAGAGATAGGGCAGGTCGTCTGTCTCGCTGCTGAAGAAGCTCTTCTCCTTGGGGTGGGCACCGGGGCCCTTCGGCGGTGCCGAGGCTCGGAGCGGGGTGTCCAGGAGCGACCTGGGTTTTTCTGGAGTCTCTTGGCTCCGCAGTTCTCGTTTACAAACAGTTTCGGACAAGGAGCCGCCGGATTCCTCCTTCCCCGGGGAGTGCTTCGGAGTTTTACTCTTCACTTTCGAGAACTCGGACACCAGTTTTTTAACGGGCGTCTTCCTCTCCGCGCTCCCGAACGTCGGCTTCCTGCGGGAGGAAGAGAAGCTGAGCCAGGTGTGCAGATCCTCGCTGCGCACCGGGGCTGCCGCGGGGGGCTACCGGCACCCCCAAACGAGGGCTGCTGCACCGGGGCTGGCCGCAGGCAGGTTTCCGGAGGCAAGAGGGGCTTCCCCAGTGCTTCGGGACCCCCCTCCCCACGCAGGCTTTCACGAGGATCCCCCCAGTCAGTGCCAGTGCTCAATGGGATGCGCTCCCAGTGCCAGGCAGCCTCTCCGAGCAGCTCGAGGGTCGCTGGGCTGGCACCCCTGCGCCCTGGGTGGTGCCAGCCCCACGGATGGACCATGGGGAAGGTCCCCCCCCCCTCCCCCCCAGACGCCATGCCCCCCCAGCACCCTCTACCTTTTGTGCCCCTTCCCGTTCCTGCCGTAGGGGAAGTGCTTGGGCTGCAGGGTCGGGGGGGGCTCCAGCAGGTCCTGGGGACACTCCAGCGGCAGCTTCTCGCACGTCTCCGCCTCCGGCTTCTCGTCCACCTCGAAGCCCTGGAAGATGCGGTGCTTCTCCCGCTCGCTGTCCTTCTTCACCAGCTGCACCCGCCTTTCCATGCGCTCGATCCGCGCGAGGAGCTGCAACACAGGGCGAGGGCTCACCTCGCGGGTGGGCTCCCGGGGGTCACCTCCCGCCCGCACCCCTGCTCCCCCAGCCCTGGGCAGCAGCCTGCGCCGTGCCCTGCCCACACATCCCTTCAGGGAGACACCGCTGGGAAGAGCCGACTGGCAGCACCCACACCTGAGCCATCACCCGCCTGCAGAATCGCCCTGGTACAGGAGCGGTGCCACCCCGCTGCAGTGCCACCCTGGTGCGGTGCCCTGCCTGCAGCAAACTCTGCCTGTCCCTGCATTTATCCGTCAACTTCACGGCAATGCTCGGGGTGCAGGAGCAGGTTTGAGGAGCCCCCAAACAGCACCTGCCCCTGTGGAACCGTCCCCGCTCGGGCTCAGCCGGCACCGCGGGTTTCCCGGCACACCGGGAGTGCCATGGCTCTTGTGGAGGGGACAGGAGGCTGAGGGCAGCGGCTGCAACCAGTGCCGGGTGCTGCGGGCATCGCACCCCTGGGCAGTTTAAGGGCAGCACTGGCAGGCGGGGGCTACGGTGTCCAAATGGCACAAAACGGCCACTTGCTCTCCGGCTGCTTCTCCCGCTCCGGTGCTGCCCGTCCCCGCGGCAGGAGGGCCACGGCCGGCTGCAAACCCCGTGCCTTTCGAGGAGCAATTTGGGGGTCTCGACCTCTGCCACATCCTCCTCGGGCAGCCAGGCAGGGAGAGGGCAGTTCGTAATTAGACACGGGGTTCGTTAGAAAGCGAGCACTGCACCGGTGACACCTGCCCTCGGTCGCCCGTCCCCGCCAGCCGGGAGCTGCAGCCATTTGGAGGGGTCTGTTTGGCAAAGCGCAGCGGGGGGGTCCTGGCACCCCCCGGGCATGTGGCTCGGGGAGAGGAGCCGGGCACAGCCCCTGCTCGCCATGTCTGCCTGCCCAGTGTGCCGGGGCTCTGCCAGCTCCCGCTCTGCGGCAGTTGAACCTCCGTGGCAGGCTGCGTCGTGGCGAAGCCCCGTCGTGGTCTCACCGCAGCGGCTCCTCCATGTTGGAGGACTCGGCACATGCCGCAGGGACGCGGCCTCGCCGTGCGGCACCACGTGGGACGGCTCTTCCCTCCGCAACCAGGGCCACCGCAACCACCACCGCCGCAGTCAGGCCGAGCCAGCGCGGTCTTCCGGCACGCGGCACACACCGTCCCACCGGGGACAGCCGGGATGGGCACGGCCTGGCAGGCGGGCAACGCGGCTGTGAGCGTGCGGGGAGGCACAGCCGCGCGCGTGGGGCAATGCGGGCAGGGCACCCATGGGGGGCAACGTGTGGCGTGGCATCCATAGGGCGCTGCAGGCAGAGTACGTAGGGGGGCAACGCACAGCACCCATAGGGCACTGCAGGCAGGACGGGGAGGGGCAGCCCCACCTCGGGGGGGGGGTGCAGGGCTGCCAGACGTGCCCGCGGGCCCACGCGGGGCCGTGCCCCGACACCCGTGTTCGCGGGGACGCGGCCCCTTTAAGTTAACCCCCGCGCGGCGGGGTGGGAAGGCGCCGCGGGCCCTTTAAGGCCCCCCCCGCGGGCCCGCTGCCATGGCGACGGGCGGCGGCCCGTTAACCCCCGCCGGCCCGCCCCGCCTCGCCTCGGCCCTTTGTGCCCCCGCCGGTCACCCCGCCCCCCGATGGCCTTTGTCTGGGGGGGGGGGGGGCACCGACCCCCGGGGGGGCATCAACCCCCCGGGGGAGTATTACCCCCCCCGGGGTGCAGTAATCGCGAGGGGGGCAGATTATTGCCCCCGGGGGGAGGGGAGAGGGCCGTTAACCCCGTGGGGGGCCGTTAACCCCGAGGGGGGGCCGTTAACCCCCTGCGTATCTTGGGGAGGGGCAGTGACGCCCCTCCAGAGGGGTATTGCCCCCCAAGGCGTCGGGGAGGGGGCGGGGCATTAACCCTCTGGGTGCGGGGGGGGACATTAACCCTTAGGGTGCCGCGGGGGGGGTGCATTAACCTCCTGAAGTACCACGTGAGGGGCGTTAACCCCTGCGGGGGGGGGGGGCGTTAACCCTTTGGGTGCCACGAGGGGGGGCACTTACCTGTTAGTGGGCAGAAGCCGCGGGGCACCCCAGTGTGCTGGGGGGGCATTAACCCTTAAGGGAGAGGCATTAACCCCTAAGGGGGGGCATTAACCTCTAAGGAGGGGTTAACCTCGCGGGTGGGGGGGTTAACCCCTGCCGTGCCGCGTTCCCGCCCCCCCCCCCCCCCTCCCGTCGTACCGTGTCCCGTTCGGCCTTGAGCTCCTCGATCTGCCGCTCCTTGGCCTGCAGCTGCTGCTGCTGCTGCTCGATGAGGTCCAGCTGGAGCAGCAGGATCTGCCGCAGACAGGCCGCCTGCCCCGGCGAGCCCCCGCCGGCCCCCATCCCGCCGCGCCGCGGACCGCTCTTCCACTTGCCCTCGGCGGACGGCGGCGGAGGAGGAGGAGGAGGAGGGCCCGGCTCGGCGGGCCCCGCTCCCGGCCCCGCTCCCGGCCCCGCCGCGCCCTCCCCGGCGCCGCGCCCGGGCAGCACCGCCTGGTAGCGCGGCCGGGCGCCCGCATCCCCCGCGCCGGCCTGCTTGCCGCCGGCCAGCGGCACCAGCCCGGCCCAGCGCTGCTGCTGCTCCGCCGCCGCCGCCACCCCGCCGCCGCGGCCCTTGTGTGCCCCCAGCGGCGGCGGCGGCGGCTCCCGGGGCCGGCGGGGCGGCGGGCGGTGCGGTGCGGCGCCTTCGCCCTCCTCCTCCTCTTCCTCCTCCTCCTGCCCCCCCCGCGGCGGCTCGGCCGCCCGGAAGGCGGTGGACCTCATGGCCGGGGCCCGCCGCTCCGCGCCGCCCCGCTACCGCCCGCCGACGCGGCGCAGCGGCGGCCGCCACCGGCTGCGCGGCCCGGGGGGCGGCGGGGCCCCGCCGCCATCAGCGCAGCGCATCCCCCGCCCCGGGGCGGCGGGGGCCGCGGGCAAGGGGGCTGCCCCGCCGCCCCCTCCCCGCGCGGGGCCGGGCCGGGGCCCACGCGGGACCGCTCCACGCGGCGGGGGGGAACGGGGGCAGGGGGGCGCGGGCCGGTACCGGGGGCGGGTCGACGCCGGGGCCGCGCGGCGGCCCCCGGTTACCTTTAAACCGGGCTCGGTGCGCATGCGCCGGCGGCGGCCCCGGCCGGGGCGGGGGCGCGGCGGGTGGGTTGTGGGGGGGTGGCCGGGACCCCCAGGGCGAGGAGCGGGGCCGGTCTGCTTGCGGGACGGACCGGGGGCACCCCCGGGGACAGCCCCCACCCGTCGCCGCCACCCCCCAGGACTTGAGGTGGTTTCCACGCGCGGATACGCCGGTCCCGCGTGGGGCGCTGCCCGGTGGGGCCGGTGCCGGGCGGGGGTCCCGGGCCGCAGTAGCGGGGCGCGGCCGCCCGGTGGCTCCCGAGCGCGGCGGCTCCGCCCGGAGCGCGCCGGGGACCCGCGCCCGCCCCTCCCCGGCTCCGTCCCGCCGCCGACCGTGGGGCTGTCGGGTCTCGGTCCGGCCCCACGGGGAGCCCCTGCCCCGGGGAGGGGGGGGGGCAAGCGGTGGGGAGGGGGCTGGGACCCACCGCCGCGATCCTCCCACGCGGGGAGGGGAGGGGGCCCGCTCTGCGGGGATGGGTTTGTCCTGCGTGAGCCGGGCTCCGCCAATGCCCTCGGGGGTCTGCACTCCCCGTGTGCACACACCCCCCGCACCCCCGGGGGTCTGCACCCCCCGTGTGCACACCCCCCGCACCCCCGGGGGTCTGCACCCCCCGTGTGCACACCCCCCCCGCACCCCCGTGGGTCTGCACCCTCAGTGTGCACCCCCCGCACCCCCGGGGGTCTGCACTCCCCGTGTGCAGCGCCCCCCCCCCCGCACCCCCGGGGGTTTGCACCCCCCGTGCACACGCACAGCCTTGCAGAGCCTGCAGTGCCTGGTGTACGTGTGCAAGTGCGTGCACGCCCCCTACACACACTCCCCCAGCAGAGGCTGCAGCCCCAGCACACGCGCACACACGCACGCATGCACAAGCACACACATGCACAAGCACACGCATGCACACACCCCCTGCAGCGAGGGACTGCAGCCCCACTGCAGGCTCACGCGCACCCTGCAGGCACTGCAGCCCCACTGCACACAGACACACACACACACACACCCCCCCCCACCCCCGTCCGGCAACCCCAGCACACGCGTGTGTGCACACACACGCACAGCACACGCACACACGCACCGCCCTGCAGCACACGGAGCAGTGGCACCGGGGACACGCAGGGCACGTGCTGGGGATGCGCAGGGGACACGCGGGGCACGTGCCTCTCCGCAGAGCTGCGTTCACGGAGGAGGGGGGGCACAGTGGGGCTTCCCTTGCACCCAAGGCCCCCACGAGTCGTGGGGTCCCCCTCCGCCGCGGTGGCCGGGCCACGGTGACCGTGCCGTGTCCCCACATCGCGGTGCAGGGGAAGCCCCTCCGCTCTCCGTGCCCTGCCGTGTGTCACGCCAAGCCCTGCGGACAGCCGTGCCTTTCCTCCGCGCGCACGCGCGTGGCCGTGCTCGTGCACACGCCTGGCCACGCTCGCCCACGCGTGGCCGCGCCAGCCCGGGCCGGGGGGTTCCCGGTGCCCCGTCCCCGCTGCGGCAGGCCCACGTGCCACCCGGGCGCCCGCCCGCACATGGCTCTGCAGCAGGGCCGCCGCGCAGGGAGGCTGCTGGGGCTAAAAATGGAGCAGGGCTCACATGCCAGCGCCACGTGACGCCGCAACCAGCTCGCTGGGATGGAGAGGGCTCCCTGCACCCGAGGAGAAGGAGGAGGAGGAGGAGGAAGAGGAGGAGGGGAGCGCCCGCTCACACGGGCTGGCACAGATGCCAATGGGCCCAGTGCCCCCCAAGCCCACGTCTGCCGTGTCCCCCGTGGGGTCGGGGACTGCTGGGGGCTGCCCCACATCCCCACCAAGCTGCGTTTCGGGAAGGCCAAATGTGGGGCCACGGAGGGGTGGGAGAGAGGCACGGGTTCCCCGTCGTGCGTGCCCAGGGTGGGGGGTCTGTGAGGCCGAAGGAGCCCCCCCTGGCGCTGCCCCTGCCCTTCCCTTCCTCCGGCGGGTCGGGGATTTAGGGGATCCGGGTCCGTGGCACTGCAATGGGAACACAAACATCGGCACGGGAGATTTACGGGGCCACAGCCAGGAGGGGTGCAGTGCGGGTGAGGGGGGGCCAGCGGCACCACAGCCTCACCCTGCAGGCGGGGGGCACAGGAGTCTTCCCGGACCACCCCCCACTGGGGTCCCACCTTCCCCCTGCACCTCTTCTGCACCCCCATATCCCAGCACCCCCCTGATCTCTGGGTCCCTGCACCCTCCCGGGGTCCCTGCACCCCCAGACTCTGCACCCCTGCACCCTCCTGGGCACTTTGCACCCTCCCGGGGTGCCTGGGTCCCTGCGCCCTCCCGGGGTGCATTCACCCCTAAATCCTCCTGCACCTCCACGAATCCGTGCACCCCTGCACCCCCAGATCCTGCCCCCCTGCATCCTGCATCCCCCAGCCCTGCACCTCCTGGGCTCTCTGCCCCCCAACCCAGGTCTGCCCTGTCCAGCAGTGCCAGGGTGCTGTTGGATGCCCCTGCCCACCGTGGGGTGCCCCCCCCCCCCGGCCTTACTCGAGCCTTGTTTACCTGATTTTTTTGCCTTTCCGCAGGGAGGGGAGAAGCGAGTCCTGGCAGCGCGGAGCTGCCGGCCCTGGCCGGGAGCCGTGGGGACGAGCCAGGGCCGCGCTCTGTGTTGCAGCCATGGATCTGCGGCTGCACGGCAGGAAAACACCCCAAAACCCCGGGCACCCAGCCCTGCCCGGCACCCCGCAGCAGCACCGGGGCTCCTGTCCTCCCACCCACCACCTCCAGTGGGATCCCATGGGGGTGAAAGGGGGGCTCAGAGGTGCAGGACCCCCCAGGTGGGGTGAGTGAGACCCGGCATCTCTGGTTGCCCCCCCTGCCGCATCACACCTATGGCTGGGGAAACTGAGGCACGCTGTGCAGCATGATGGCACAGGGTCCCAGCCAGATCCGGCATCCTCGGAATGCTGCAGCCCCGCAGTGGGTTTGGAGGGTGTCCAAAACGGGGGGGTGCAGGGGCTGCAGCGCTGGGGGGGGTCTGCACCCTGCTAGACCCCCAGTGCTCAGCCTGGGGGAGGCCGAGAGGCAGGAACAAACCCCCGTCCCTGGCAGAGACCCCCCCCCCCCCTTTCCTGGAAAAGGTACAACAAGGTAAACAACCCGGCCAGCCCGGAGTAAAAATAAATCCCTCTGCACGCAGGCGTTCGCCAGCAAGCGAGTGTACAGTCACGTGGCACAGCCGCACGGCACCGCCGGCAACCCGGGCACCGGGGCACGCGGCCGCCAGCCCTCGCACCCGCTCCCCGGCACGGCCAGCCGATCCCTCGGCTGCCTCCTTGTCCCCAGGGACAGCGGGGTCCCCACTGCAGGGGAGGGGGGACCAGGCCAGACCCTCCTGGGGGTACATGGAAACCGGGAGCCAGGGGCTGGGGGTGGTACAGGGGGTGCAGCGGGGGGACATGGTGTGGAGGGGGCACAGGCACAGCTGGCTGCTGCCCTCGGGCAGTGCCAGGGCTGGTGGCAGGGGCTGGGTGACACGTGTCCCCCCCCGCCACTCCCAGGCAGGACTCACCTGGTCCCTGAGTACGGTGGCACATGATGACCTTGGGGGGGTTGAGGTGCCACGTCCACACCATGGACCGATTGGCACAGGCACAGCCGTATCGGGGTGCACGGGGACCTACAGGGAGCCCCCTGGGGCACAGCCCTGGGAGGGTCCCTGGGACAGCTCAGCCATGGGGCTGCCAAGGGTCCAGCTCAGGGCACAGTGGGCACATGCCCGGCTGCAGCCAACCCCGCCATCCCAGTGGCTTCGGTGGTCCCTTCGCCACAGCCCTGCTGCCCGCTGCCCATGCCCAGCCAACATCCCTATCCTGCTGCTGGGATGCCCCAGCTGCACCCAGCATCGGGGCCCTGCTCACAGCACCCTCACACCAACCCACTGTGCCAGGGTCCCAGCGCCACGCAGGACCCCGCAGCGGAACCCCACGGAGTTTCTTTTGTCCCTCCCATACCCGCTCCCATCCCGGGGACCGCCGGGCACTGCCAAGCATCCCTGTGCGGTGCCGGCTCGGTGCTGTGCCGTGTGCCGCAGCACCGTGCGCGCGGTTGTTTTCCGAACCGAGGCGAGTGGCTGAGTCACGGCTAATTGCTGTGGCCCAGGAACGTGCCGGGAGAGGAATGAGGCACCGTGTGGGGCCGGTGGCACCTGCACGCTCGGGGCAACCCAGGCACGGCTGGGCACAGCTGAGCTACAGGGAGCAGGGATGCACAGCCAGGGCCCCCCTACCCCGAGGCTGGTGTCCTCCCGGGTCTCCCGGCCCCCGTGCCAGCCTGGCCCCACACATCCTTCCGGGAGTTGCCGGGGTTTCTCCCAGCCGGAGGTGCTGGCTGCAGCGTGGCCACGGCACTGTGCAACTGCCCGGTGACTCAGGGCAAGGGCACTTCCTGCGGGGTGGCCCTGGCACCCCAGTGCCATGGGGCACCCTGTGAACCAGGAGCAGCTCCAGCACCCAGCAAGAGGCCTCCCCTCCCACGGGATTAGCTCCGAGGATTTCCCAGCGCCGGCACGTCCGTGCTCTGCACCTTCTCCTGGCTGGGGGCCAGGGCAGCACTCGGCAGATGGCATCCAGGAGGGTGCTGGCACCCCAGGAAAGCCTCTTCCCCCGGGGCTGTAAGCACCCACGGAGACCTCAGTGCCACTGGGCTGGGCTGGCCCTGGTGCCACGACCCAGATCTGCTCGGCAGCTCTGCCCTGGCACTGCAGCGCCGGGCACAGCACATCACTGCAGCCCCTGCGGCAGCCGGGAGCAGGGCCAGGCCAGGCCGCGGCTGCCAGGCACGTGCCACACTAGGCACTCGCCGCGGGCTGCACATCACCCCGGTGGTACTGGGGACAGGCAGGGGCTGGGCGGGGGGCACGGGGGGTGCAGTGGAGGGGGCTGGGCTGGACAGGTTGGGCAGGGGTCTGGCTGTGCCGTGCTGTGGTGTGCACTGAGGCTGTGCCAGGGGCTGCACCGCTGCTGTGCTGTGCACAGGCATCCCTGGTGTGGGGGGTCCTGTGGTGCTGGTGCCACACTGTGCAGGGTGTCCCCAGGGCAGGGGACAGTGCTGTGCTGCATGACAAGGGCACCCAGGTGTCCCCAGGGGATGGTGCCATACAAGGTGACAGGGGCGCCAGTGCAGCGCCTGGGTCTGCCTGGTGTGGGAGACAGTGCCATGCTCAGGTGTTCCCAATGCAGGGATCACGGAGCACTGGGTGCCAGGGATGCCCAGTGCTGTGTGCTGGTGTCCCCAGTGCAGGGGACGGTGCCATGCAAGGTGACAGGGGCGCCGGTGCTGTGCCAACGCGTTCCTGGTGTAGGGGACCGTGCCATGCTCTAGTGTTCCCCATGCAGAGACCACGCTGTGCTGGGTGACAGGTGTCTCCGGTGCAGCGTCCCTAGTGCCAGGGCTGGTGCCATGCAGGGTACCAGTGCCATGCTCAGGTGTCCCCGGTGCAGGGGCCGGTGCCATACTCAGGTGTCTCCGTTGCAGGGACCGCGCCGTGCAGGGTGCCAGGGATGCCGGTGCCGTGCCCGGGCGCCCCCGCTGCAGGGGCCGGTCCCGGTGCAGAGCTTGGCCCCGGTGCCGGTCCGGCTGCCGGTGTCGGTCGCCGCGGGCCGGGAGGCGGCCCCGGTGCGGGGGTCCCGGTTGTGCCCGGGCTCCCCGGCGGCGGCGCGGGGCCGGGGCCGCCGGCGGAAAGTGTGTCACTGGGGCACGAGGCTCTCCCCGGGAATCACATGGGGGAGGCGGCGGCGCCGCGTGCGGCCCAGTGCGCAGCCGCGGCCGGTGCCGGGCGGGCGGCGGGGCGGGCGGCGGGCGCACAACAGCCCTTGGCGGGCGGCGGCGCGGCACGGCTCGGCGCGGCTCCCCTCGCCTCGGTCCCCTTCGGCGCGGTTCCGGCTGCGGGAGGCTCGGAGGAGCCGGGACAGCCGGCGGCCGCCCCCCCCCCCCCCCCCGAGGATGGCCGCCCCCGAGGCCGGCAGCACAGGTCAGTGCCCCGCCGGAGCCCCCCCAGCCCGCGGGCGTGCGCGCCGGGACCGTGCGGGCACCGGCACCGTGCGGGCACCGGCACCGGGAGCGGTCGCGAGCGGCGGACCGGAGTCAGGGTCAGTGCACCGGGACCGCAGCGAAGGGCTGCGTGCTGAGACCGCGAGTCGGAGGGGTCCGGACACTGGGACCGGGGGGTCCTGCACACCCCACCGGGCAGGATGCGCACCGGGACCGCATCCCGGAACGGGGCTCCTTCCTACCGGGAGCGGGCGGTCCTGCATAGCGGGGTAAGGATCCGGCAACGGGGCCGGGGCGTCCCCGCGGGGGGAACGAAGGAGGGAGGGAGGGATGCGCGCTGGCACCGGGGCGTCTCGCGCAGGGGGGCGACCTGAACCCCGGCACCGGGGCGCTTCGGTCGCCGGGGCAGGAGGGTTGGAGACCGGGACCGGAGAGTCTTGAACGCCGGGGAGCGCTGGACGCGGGGGTAGGAAGGGTGAAGGACCGGGATCGGTGCACCGGAGCGTCCCGGACAGCGGGACCGGAGCGGAGCGCGCCGGTACCGGGGCAGCGGGGGACCGGGCAGTCCGTGGGCGGCGGCGGTGCCGCGCGTGCCGGGGTGCCCCGCGCGAGGACGCGCACCGGGAGAGGCGGGGGGGGGAAACGGAGGCGGTGCCCCCCCCCCCCCCCTTCCCGGCACGTGTCCCCCTCCCCGCCGCTGCCACGTGCGGAGTTTGTTTTCCCCGCAGCCCCGCCCCTCCCCCGCCCATTGGTCGCCTCATGACATCATCTCGCCCCCCCTCGTGACGTCACACCCGGAAGCGGGGACGCCGCGTTCCACTCGCCCTTTCCAGCGCGGGGGGGGGGGCTATCTCCGTGGCAACGAGAAGGGGCGGGGCATCGCGACAGGCCAATGAGAGGGCGGGGGCGGGGCAAAGCGTGAAGGGGCGGGACCGCGAGAGGCCACGTGCGGCTGGAGCACGTGGGGCGGCGGCGTGAGGCCGCCTGAGCTGGGGGGGGCGGGAAGGGGGAGCTGCGGGACGGCTGTTTTGGGGAGGGGGGTCCTCGGGGGGGTCGGGAATGGCTCCCACGCCCTGGTGCAACCCCTTGGGGGGATCCCCCCACCCCAAAACCCCGGGACTCCCCCCTGGGAGGGGGTCCCGGGGTTTTGGGGTGGGGGGATCCCCCCAGTATTTTGGTGTCCCAGTAGCTGGGGGTCCCCAGGAGCTACAGTCTTTGGGGGGAGGGTGATATGGAACCCACTGTCCCCGATTCAGTGACCCCCTTTGGAGGTGGCTGGGTGAAAGGGGGGGGGGGGGGAGTGGAGGAGGGGCTGTGTGCCCGGTGGTGGCAGGTTGGCTCCGGCGCGCGGCATCCGTGCCAGCGGCACCGTGTGTGGCGGGCGACACATGGCCTCGGTGATCCCGTGTGTCCCCAATGTCGCCCTCCACGTGTCCCGGCCTTGAGTCAGCCGGAGCCGTGTCCCAGTGCTGCTGCCCCGTGCTGGGAGGGGGGGGATACACACACACATAAGTGGGGGGGGGCTCTGAGCTCTGCCAAGGCTGGCACCAAGGCTGGTCCCCCAAATTTGTGGGGTTCACCCACGCAGAGCTCCCTCAGCCTCTGCCCTTTGCTGCAGCATCCCCCCTACAGCTGAGGGGGGCTGTGCTCTGACCCCCCCGCCCCCCCCCCATCCCGGTGCTATTTGGGGCCGGAGCCAGTGAGCGTAACTGCCGTGACCTCCCGGTGCACCTCCGGCAGGTTCCCGGTGCACATTCTTCCCACGGGTGCTTCCGGGGTGCTGTGCCCGTGTCGGCGGCCAGCACGCACCCGGACAACCCGGCTATCCCTGGTCCACGTGGAGCCGGCACCCGTGGCAGCCGACGGGTGCGGTGCCTGACTCAGGGCAGGCGGCACACGTGCAGCGCAGCGGGGACACCCGTGGATCCGGGATGCATCCGGGGTGCTTCCCTCGGGACCCCCTGCCACCCATCCCACCGGGTGCTGCGATCCCCGCCTCGGGGTGCCATCTGGGCTGGGGGAGGCTGTGCCCGGTGCAGCTCGGTGCATGTGTGGCCCCACTGCTCTGCCCGCAGGCGGTGTGATCAGCTACGTGGGCTCCAGCGGCGCCTCACCCAACCGCACCAGCCCCGTCTCGCTCTGCAGCGACAGCTCCAACGGCAGCTCCCAGTCCGGCTCCCAGCCCTTCCCCACCTACTTCCCCCCATCGCCCACCGGCTCCCTTCAGGACTCCCGCGCCTACGGCGGAGGCTCGCTGGCCCCCCGTGAGGATGGCTCCCCTTCCTCCTCCTCTTCCTCCTCCTCCTCCTCCTCATCGTACGGCTCCTCGGTGAACTTCCCCGGGGTGCAGCAGGTCCCCGCGGACGAGCGGCGCCGCAGCTCGCCCAGCAAATCCGGCAGCACCGTCACCAGTGAGTCGAGGGGGCGGCGGGTGGTTCCCCTCCGCTGCGGTGGGCACCCCGGGACCCCGCTCACCCCCGTCCCTCCGCAGAGCTGAACGGGATGGTGCTGCTCTGCAAGGTCTGCGGGGACGTCGCCTCCGGCTTCCACTACGGCGTCCACGCCTGCGAGGGCTGCAAGGTACCGGGGCCAGGGCTGGCACGGCGCAGAGCCTCTGCCATGCTGGGGGGAGCCCCGAGTGACCCCCCCACCCCCCCCACCCCGCAGGGCTTCTTCCGCCGCAGCATCCAGCAGAACATCCAGTACAAGAAGTGCCTCAAGAACGAGAACTGCTCCATCGTCCGCATCAACCGCAACCGCTGCCAGCAGTGCCGCTTCAAGAAGTGCCTGCTGGTCGGCATGTCCCGTGACGGTGAGCTCGGTCCCAGCCCCCCCGGGGTCCCCCAGAACTGGGGACCCCATGCTCGGTGCTGTACGTCCCCTCTGGGGGTGGGATCCCCTGTGCCCAGGGCTGCGTGTCCCCTCCTGGGATGGGTCCCCCCCACCATGGTCAAGGCTGTACGTCCCCTCCTGGATGGGTGCCTCTGTCTGCACTGGGTGCCACGTGTGCCCCGTGGGACGTGTCCCCCCCTCCGCTGTGCTCAGGGCTGTATGTCCCCTCCCGGGATGGATCCCCCCCGTGCCCGGGGCTGTACATCCCTCCCAGGCCAGGGGGGGTGGGAAGCAGCCACGATCCCAGCAGCCCCCCCCATGGGGCAGGGTTGGGGGGGGGGGTCGGCGTGCCCGGGCTGCCCACTAACACCAGTGTCTCCCACAGCGGTGCGCTTCGGGCGCATCCCCAAGCGGGAGAAGCAGCGGATGCTGGCGGAGATGCAGAGCGCCATGAGTGGCATGGGCAGCGCCCCGCCGGGGATGCCCGGCCCCGGCGAGGGTCCAGTGCCATGCGGGGGCCGTGCGCCACTGCCACCGCCGCCCCCTGGCCCCCTGCCGCTCGCCCCCCCCGCCTGCTTCTCCCAGTTCCCCCAGCAGCTGACACCTCCCCGCTCGCCCAGCCCGGGGGGGGCCACCGAGGACGTCATCGCGCAGGTGGCCAAGGCCCACAAGGAGATCTTCGTCTACGCGCACGACAAGCTGGGACCCCCCCCGACCTGCGACAGCAGCCTCCTGCGCTGGGACGTGCCCCCCGCCTGGGCACCCGGCCCCCCCGAGCCCCGGCTCTGCCCCCCCACCTACCCCGAGCCCCCGACACGGGGCTGCCCCTGGCCCCGCGGCGCCAAGGACGTCCTGCCGGTGAGCGCCCGGGGGCTCCCGCTCCCGCGTATTTTTAGCCACTAATCGCACTAATCGCCTTGTCCGCGTCACGGCGGCGGTGGCGGGGCCGGGGGAGCCCCACGATGCCAGGCTGAGCCGTGCCGTTGCCCACAGGCCTGCCCCATGAACAGCCACCCGCCCGGCCGCAGCGGGCGCTCGGTGCAGGAGATCTGGGAGGATTTCTCCCTCAGCTTCACCCCCGCCGTCCGCGAGGTGGTCGAGTTTGCCAAGCACATTCCCGGCTTCCAGGCCCTCTCCCAGCATGACCAGGTCACCCTGCTCAAGGCTGGCACCTTCGAGGTACGTCCCAGTATGGCGAGGGCTCAACAGAGGGCATGGTGCCCCACGGCGTTGCACGGTGCCCCATGGACTGGCATGGAGCCCCACAGCATTCCACAATGCCCCATGGACTGGCATAGTGTCCCATGGCATTGCACGGTGCCCCATGGCATGGAGCAACGGCATTGTACGGTGTCCCACAGCATTGCAGAATGCCTCCCTGGCATTGCATGGTGCCCCACAGCCTGGCAGGGAACCCCATGGCATTGCATGGAGCCCTGGCATGGAGCAACAGCATCTTATGGTGTCCCACAGCATCGCACACAGCCCACGGCGTTGCAGGACGCCTCCCTGGCATTGCCCGGTGCCCCCCGTCCTGTCCCGGTGCCCCCATCCCGCTGACGCCGCGTGTGCCGCAGGTGCTGATGGTTCGCTTCGCCTCCCTGTTCGACGTGAAGGAGCAGACGGTGACGTTCATGAGCCGGACGAAGTACAGCCTGGAGGAGCTGTGGGGCATGGGCATGGGCGACCTGCTCAGCTCCATGTTCGAGTTCAGCGAGAAGCTCAGCGCCCTCGACCTCACCGACGAGGAGCTGGGGCTCTTCACCGCCGTCGTCCTGGTCTCGGCAGGTGGGCGCCAGGGCGATGCGGGTGGCATATGGTGGGGGGGCGGGGGGTCCGGGGGATCGTCACCCACCCGCTGACGCCCCGTCGCCGCAGACCGCTCGGGCATGGAGGACACGGCGTCGGTGGAGCAGCTGCAGGAGACGCTGATCCGCGCGCTGCGCGCCCTCGTGCTGAAGACGCACCCGGCGGAGACGTCGCGGTTCACCAAGCTGCTGCTGAAGCTGCCCGACCTGCGCACCCTCAACAACCTCCACTCCGAGAAGCTGCTCTCCTTCCGCATCGATGCCCAGTAGGGCCCCGACGGACCCCAGGGACCCCCCGCGCACCCCCCACCCCTGTACATAGCACCGCGGGCGGGGGGGAGGACACGCACGAGCCCCTCCAGGGGCAGCACGAACCCCATGGTGCCCGCCGGACTCACAGGGGGCTGAACCCTCCCCCAGGTGGGCACCGGGATGCCGAGACCCCCTCCCAAACTGGGCACCAGCCCCACGGCTCCGCTGACAGCACCAGAGGGGGGGGTCCCCCCACCCCGGCCCCCCCACTCCGGCAGCCAGCGGAGGAACGCGGAGCCGGATCCAGCCGAGCTGTGTGGGTGGGTTTGGGTGGGTTTGTTTCTTTTTTTTTTTTTTTTTTTCATCATATATTTATTACATAAATATATAGTAAAATAGACCAGCAACAATTACCATAAAAATATCTTTCTTTAAAATCCTGACCGAAACACAAAAGGGTTTAAAATCGCACGTCACAGACTGTGATTGTCACGGAGCTCAGCGGCCCCCCCCCGCCCCGCGCCCTACATTCAGCGCCGCCGGCCGCGGCCCCCCGCGGCACCATGCATAGTAGGGGGACCCCGCGCCGGGCCGTGCCAGGGTGTGCCAGGGTGTGCCAGCTGGGCGCGACGCGGCCCTGGGCAGGGGCAACTCCGGGAGCCATGAGGTATGTGCTTGGGGGGGACGGGGGATGTGGGGACAGGGGATTTGGGGATGGCCCGGGGGTGGCAGGGGTGAGGGGGCACCGGTCTTGCCCCCCCCGGGTGAAGCCAGGGCCGACGCTGGACGTGCGATGGCGACGCGAGACGGACACGAGAGGGAGCGGCCCGGGGGGCGCGGGGTGGGGGGCGAGGGCGTGCTGGCTGGCAGAGTGGGGGGCCGGGCTGTGCCCCCCTGGGACGAGCCGCCCCAGGGCACCGTGCTGCTGCCCAGGGGGGCACCCATGCCCAGCTGCGGGGCGGGGGTCATGTTTGCTGCTTAAGACACATCCCGCGACGGCTCTGCCGCGCCACGCGGGCAGATGGGCAGCACGGGCAGCACATCACATGGCCCGCGCACGGCAACACACGGCGTCACGCGGTTGTGGCACCAGCGTGGCGCGGCCACCGCACTGGCACCGCGTGGCACGGCCGTCGCACGGGCATCGCACTAGCACTGTGCGGCACGGCCGTTGCACGGGCATCACCGGGCACCATGCCGCGGGGGCCGCGGCACGAAGGCACGTGTCGAGGCTGGCGCTGGGTTGAGCGTGACCGTGGGCAGCGGGGGCTGGTGCTGCCGAGGGGGTGAATCCCCAAACCCTGCACCCCCCGCCCCGGCATGGGCGTTAGTGTTTCCTGGCACCGGCTCCTATTGCACGAGCTGCAGCCAGTGCTGGCGCAGTCATGCCCGTGGGGGGGCTGCACCGGGACCCCCCCCCCCACGCTGGGCACCCGGGGGGGAAGAGTTTAAGACATTTTGCACCACGTGCAAAGCCGGCCCCACTGCGAGGGGCCGGGGGCACCGTGCCCCCCCGGCCGCGAGGGCACCCATGGGTGCCACGGCCCCGCTGTGCCCCCCGACCCGGCTGCAGGGGGTCGGGCAGGGCCCCCGAACTGGACCCCCATGATGAGGGGGGGGGGGCCGGGGTGCGGCAGGGAGCCCAGCCTGGCCCCCTGTGCCCGGGGTGGGGGGGGGAAGTGTCTCGTGTTGGGATTTCTGCTTTTAAACGACCCGTAAAAAGATTTTTTTTTTAATTACAAAAATTATATATTTTATATATATTTATATATATATATATATTAGCTTAGGTGGGCCCCGGCGGGCCGCCTGCCTTGCCGGCCGCCCCCCGGCCCGCGCCCCCCCCCGGCCTCCGCCTGAGGTAAGAAAAAATTCACAAACCTAAATGGGGGGGGGGGGGAAGGTGATAAAACCATTCCTGGGTGCCCCCGCCGCAGCCCTGCCCCCCGCTGAGCCGGGACCCCTGGCCCCCCACCCCCCTGAGCCCCCGCTGGCCCCAACCACAGCCCGGCCCCCCCCGGGAGCAGCGGGGGGGGCAGATGGGGGGTGCAGCCCCCCCGAAGTGCTGCTGCTGGGGGGTCGGGGCAGTAGTGCAGTGGGGGCCATGCGGGGTCCCAGGGGGGCACCCGCTGCCCCCCCACCCCCCACTGGCGCCTCCAGGGCCATTGCAACTCCTGACGGACACGACAAATAAACCCACGAGGACGAGGGGAAAAACAACAAAAAAAGGACAACAGAAAAGTTGGGGGGTGAGGGAGGGGCGGCCACAGTGAGGCCCCACGACCCCCCCCCCCACCCCGTGTCCCGCAGCGCCCACCGTCCACCGGCGCTTGGCACAAAATCATCTCCTCTCACCCCAAAAAAGACAGAAAAAACCAAAGCCCCGAATCTGGCCCCGAATTTGGGGAGGGGGGGTGGATGGGGGTGCGGGGGTGGGGGGGGGTCACCCCAGCCGGGGCAGCCCCAGAGGCTGGAGTGGGGGGGCGGAATCCACCAGCCCTGTGCCCCCATGGGCTGGAGTCCCCCTTGCCGCCGCTGTGCCCCCTGTGCCCCCCACCCTGCTATGAGGGGGGGGTCCTGGCCCCCCCGCCGGCCCCCCGCGCCGCTGCCCTGCCAAAAGTGCATGTGGCCACGGCCCCCCCGGCCGGGGCAGCCTCTCCCTGTGCAGCCCAGAGCCCCCTCCTCTCCTCTGCTCCTGCTCTTCCTCCTCCTCCTCCTCCTCCTCCTCCTCTCTCCTTCCAAAGTGCAGTTAGTTTAATATTTTAGCCTCTCAGGGAGGGAAATAAATGCTTAAAAAATAATAATCTAAGAAGAGAAGGACAATAAAGGAAACGCTCGACCGTCGGGGCCCTTCCCTGTGCAAACAAACAAAATTCGTCAAGTCCTGGGGCATGGCTGCGGGGGGCACAGCGGGACCCCCCCCTGGGCGCAGTGTCCCCCTGCCCTCACCCCCGGCGTGGGTGAGTAGGTGGGTAGGGGGGGCCCAGGGGTAAGAAAAATGTGGGGGGTGGGGGGCAGAGCGGGGGTGCGGGCGGGGAAGGGGGCATGGTTGGGGGGGGGGGGGGAGGGGGGCAGCCCTACACCTCCTGGTCCTCGAAGACCTCGAGGAAGAGGGGGGGGAAGAGCTCGGTGGGACACTCCACCTTCATGTGCAGGAAGCGGCTGGCGTGGCAGGCGCCGATCATCCGCAGATCCGTCACCTTCATCAGCAGCTTGGGCCAGAAGTGGGGAATGTTGTGTTTGCGGTAGTTGATGTAGTGCTCGAAGGCCAGCAGGTACGTCTCCTGGCACTTCTCGATCTTCTCCACGCAGATCAGCCCCGTCCGGTCTGCAGGCAACAACAGTTCGGCGTCCAGGGGGGGTGTGTGGGTAAGGGGGGGTTTGTCCTGCAAGGCTGCGTGCCCCAGATGCCCCACAGGCTGTTGGGGTGCCCACCCTGTAGATCCCCGTGAAGCCTGGCACGGCTGTGCAGGACAGTGAGGTGCTCACCCCATGCACCTCGTGCTCCTGGGCACTGGGGATCAAGGTGCCCACTCCATGGACCCCCAGGCTGTTTTGGCACTGGGAATTAGGGTGCCCATCCCTTGCACGCCCTTCCAGCCTGGCACAGCTCCCCAGGGCTTTGGGCATGAAGTTACCCACCCCATAACCCCCCCCAAAGCCTGGCACGGCTCCCCAGGGCACTGGGAATTGGGATGCTCACCCCACATTCCCCTGGCACAGCTCCCCAGGGGCACTCGGATGCCCACCCTATGCACGTCCAGCTCCTAAGGCAGCAGGCATTTCAGTGCCCACCCTGGGAACTCCTGGCTCTGCCCCACTCACAGCATCAGGGTGCCCAAAATATGCACTCCAGGCATCCCCCCCAAAGCCAGTGAGGCTCAGTATCCCCAGAGTGCCCATCCCATGCACCCCCAAGATGCTGGGGGCTCTGGGCATCGGGGTGCCCACCCAGCACACCCACAAGATGCTGAGGGTTCTGGGCACTGGGGTGCCCCTGCCATGCACCCCCATGGCTCCCTGGGCATCGGGGTGCCCCCTCATTCCCCCCACTCCCCCCAGCAGCCCCGGGGGTGGCTGCCGCTGCCACTACCTGAGGACATGAGCAGCACAGCCTGGAGCAGGGCCACCTCGGTGTCGTCCAGGTTGAAGGCAGAGAGGGACTTGCCCAGGTCGAAGATGGCATCGGAGACGACGCCGAGGCCGCCGTTCTTGAGCTGCTCGCGCTTGACAGCCATCTCGCCGCTGAGCGTCAGCGTCTCGCTCTCGGGGTCGTAGCGCACGGCCGCCCGCAGCGACATGATCTCCATGCAGCAGCCCTTCAGCAGGATGATCTGGTCTTCGCAAGG